>NC_071498.1:26250000-27500000 GCF_028408465.1 Anastrepha ludens | reverse complement strand
AAAGAAGGAATTAGCAATAAGCGACAACTACATTACAAAATTAAAAGTTGGTTGGTTGGTTGGTTAGAGTGGTGATTCATCCAGAATCCAACTAGCGCTTCCGCACCATTTTGTTGCCACATCCTCGTTACCAAATTGTTTAACAGTTATTTGCAGCAGGACTATATCCAGTCTGTGCGGTTTAGGAACCTTATTAGGTTGTTGACGTCTACGCCAGACAGTTGCTCGAGACTCTCGAACAGCGGTTTGCCCAGGGTTAACATTCTGTCCTTCCATAGGGCAGGGCATTCACAGAGGAAATGGAAGATTGTTTCCTTTTCCTCCGGTTGTTTACAAATGTGACAGTATGTGTTGTGAGGGATGCCCGTTTTGGCGGCTTGTTCTCCGATAGACCAGAAGCCAGTTATGACTGCCGTAAGTCTGCAGGTGTCCCGTCGTTTCATGTTTATTAATGTCAACGATTGCTTGAGGTTGTAGGTGAGCCATAACGTTCTGCTGATTTTGCATTTCGTCTGGTCTCTCCATCTACAATCTGCAATTCGAAGGTATTTTAGGGAAATTGCATTCTTGACCGCACCTAGTGGAGTGAATACTGGTACTGCAAGAGCGCTATTCATGGCAGATCCCCCTCTTGCCAGTTCATCAGCTTTTTCGTTACCTTCTATGTTCCGGTGTCCCGGGACCCAAATCAAGGTTACTCTATGGTTTTCACTCAAGTTGGTGAGGCTATTCCTACTTTGCTCCACCACTTTAGAGGTTGTTATAGTCGCGTCCAGCGCCTGGATTGCGGCGTGGCTATCCGAAAGAACAGCGATATTGCCCTTAAAAGAGGAATCTGCGATTAGTAACCTACAGACTTCCCCAATTGCTAGTACTTCCGCTTGGAAGACGCTGCTGGTATTAGGGAGACGCACAGATTTTTTAATTCCAAGTCTATGAGAATATATACCAGCTCCAACACCACAGTCCATTTTACTGCCATCTGTATAGACTGTGGTATCGAAGTTGTTTAGAGAGAATCCCTTATTCCATTATTTTTTAGATGGAAAGAGTGTGGCAAAATTCCTATTGAACGTTACCATCGGGACGATGTAGTTAGTCCTCACCGAGGTTAACTGAGTTTGTCGCAATAATAGACTAGCGTGACCATAAGTTTTTCTTTTCCAGCGACCCGCTTCATTTAACCTAAATGCACTCATGGTTGCCGTCTTCTTTATATGTAGGTCTATTGGAATAACGTGTGTCAGTGCATTGAGAGCCTCTCTAGGACATGATCTGATTGCACCGACCGTTATTGCACAGGCTGATCTTTGTATTCTGCCGAGTAATTTGGTATTGTACTCTCTCCCTAGAGCTTTCCACCAAACTACCGAACCATACGATAAAATGGGTCGTATAACCGCCTTATACAGCCGTAATGTATGCTTAGGTTGAAGACCCCAACTTCTTCCAAGCATACGTTTGCAGGCATATAAAGCAATTTCTGCTTTTCTTACCCGTTCTTCGACGTTTAACTTCCAGCTAAGTTTGGAGTCCAAAATTACCCCTAAGTACTTTGCACTGGTTGATAAAGCCAGAGTTTGTCCGCTGATATTTGGTAGGGTAAAAGTTGGTACCTTGTATCTGGTGGTAAAAAGCATAAGTTCTGTTTTACGCGGGTTTAAACTTAGCCCACATCCTGTGGCCCAAGAGTTAAGCTCGCCTAACGCCCTTTGGATGATCCCACTGATCGTATTTGGACACAGTCCTGACACCATTAACACCACATCATCAGCGTACGCCACCACTTTTACCCCACCTCCGTCAAGTTTTGTTAAGATTTTGCTTATCACACATAGCCAAAGAAGTGGAGATAATACTCCCCCTTGTGGAGTGCCCCCGTGGACCTTCTTGATTATGTTGATATTACCCATATTAGCTTTGATGATCCTCGTTTCTAGCATGGAGATGACCCAGTTACTAATGCAACTGTCCACCTCCAGGTCTATCAACCCCCGTTGGATGTCATCTGTGCTAACATTGTTAAAGGCGCCTTCGATATCCAAGAATGCCGCCATGGTATAATGTTTGCTCTCTAGAGAGCCCTCTATTGTTCCGATAACCTCGTGAAGCGCCGTCTCCGTAGATTTGCCTTTAAGGTATGCGTGTTGTGCAGTTGATATACCAGAGCTCTCCAAAGAGCTTCTGAGGTGCGTATCCAAAAGTCTTTCAAAAGCTTTTAACAGGAAAGACGAAAGACTGATTGGCCTGAAGTCTTTCGCTGATTCATGTCCTCTTCTACCTACTTTTGATATGAAGACGACCTTGACTAGTTTCCAGCTGTCTGGAATTTGGCCTAAGTTTAAACACGCTTTAAAAATTTCCTCTAGCCATGGTAGGATACAGTCCAAGGTTTCCTGTAACATCTTTGGAATGATCCCATCTGGCCCCGGAGATTTAAAGGGTGAGAAAGATTTGATTGCCCATGCAACTTTTTCTTTGGTAATAATTTCATTTGCAAGATGCTGTGGATTATATTGGCTCCGCCCAATGTTTCCCCTCTCACTTTCGTAAGCGCTGCATCCCGAAAAATGCGTGTTTAGCAGAAGCTCTAGCGATTCTTCTGCTGTAGCAGTCCTAGTTCCATCAGGTTTCTTGACCCAAGAAGCCATAGAGTGGTCTTTGGAAAGAACCCGGCTAAGCCTAGCGGAATCCCTAGTGGATTCGATTGACGAACAAAATTCCCTCCAGCTCTCTTTTTTGGCGGCCCTGATTGCCTTCTTGTACTGTCTCCGACTTTCTCTATACAATTCCCAATTTCCCGTCGAGTAGCTGAGGTTAAACGTTGATCTAGATTTTTCCCTTAGTTTTAAAAGCTCTCTACTCCACCAAGGAGGGTGAGTTTTTTTGCTAAATTTTATGGGGCAGGACGTTTTGTAGGCCCTACTAAATGCCTTTTCCAGTGTTATGACCCTACTCTCAAGGCTTTCCGTGAGAGTGATTTGAGGGATAGGAGTCCCTCCTATCCTCTTGTTTATTGCATTTTTGAACCTCTTACAGTTGGTTCTTAAAGGATTTCGATACGGTAGGGGTGGATCTACCTTAAGATCCAAATCGTAGAGGATCCAACTATGATCAGAAAAGGACCTTTTATTGGATACCCTCCAATTATCTACCCTTACTAAGCTATTTCCAGACAGTAGAGTAACATCAATCACTTCCTTCCATCCTCTGAAGTACTCCGTACTAGGAAAGGTGAAAGTGGGAGTGTTACCCCTGTTACATACCGATAAGTTAGTATTAATAATAAAATTATATAAAGACTCACCTCGGTCGTTTGTCTCGGAGCTTCCCCACAACGCATGCCTCGCGTTGGCATCGCATCCGAGCAGCAGGTTCTTGTTTCTGGCTTCACACACAAGCCGACGAGCCTCCTCGGGTGGTGCTGGCCGATCATGTGCCATGTAGATGGAAGCCAGTATGATGCCGACACCGTCAGCGGCTTCTACCTCCACAGCCGTCACATCCTGTGAACAATATGATGGGATTAAAAATATGTTCAAATGTTTCTTAGCTACAATACAAGATCTGGGGTTACCTTCAGTCCGTTTGTAGAAAAGGTTGTGGTTGTTCCCAGTGAACCCCTTCACCTCGGTGCTCCGCACCCAGGGCTCCTGGGTTAAAGCGATGTCGACGTCCTCCTCCGCCAGGAGAACGGTTAGGTTGTCCGTTGCAGTCCGCGAGTGCTGCAGGTTTATTTGGACAACCTTGAGACCCATGCTGCTTGTCGCTTTACAATTTGACGGCGTCGCCAAGCTGCACTCCCGGGTGCTGCTTATTAACGCCATCGTTTTTGGTAGATGCGGCGTCGTCAAGTTGCATGTCTGTGAGCAACTCGTTGGCGCCGTCAACCTTGTCCTGTTCATCCTCCGGATTTGCAGATCGGAATATCTTCAGTTGCGTTTTCCTGACGCCGAACCGAAGTTTATTGTCCACTTTTCCCAGTGGCTCGATACTCTCCTCCGATATTTGGAGAAGGAAGGACACACTGTTCTTTTGCGGAGCCTCCGCTTTGATGATGCTCCAGTCATCCATCGGAACAGTGCGGTTGTGTGCCTGCAAGTATGGAATAAGTTGCTTGGCTTCGAATTCCATGTTCGGGATCCAGATGCGAGCCCTCGGCCGTCGAGGGATTTCGCTGGCCGGGATTAGTTTGAGCCTCAAACCTTCCCAGTCGCTCTGGATCTTGCCCACAACTGTTTGCAGGAAGTTAAGGGAGAGTTGATCGTCGCACTTGATCACTCTGTATCCGCGGACCACCTCCATTGAATCAAATCCTGGCACATGACCCTCCGGGTTTGCCATGATATGATCGACGACAATGCGGGACAGCCGTGCCTCGATTTCGGACCACTTATCCGATGCAGGTTTACCGCGGTTTGTTATTTCATCAACCAACGCTATTTGCAGGTGATCCCATGCCACCTCATTAAATGAGCGTTTGGTTGGTTTTGGTATTGAAGCAGTGTGAACCGACACTTTGTGCTTCTTTGTTGGTTTGTCGCTTTCGTCCTGCGAACGATTGCGTTTCACGGCTACTGCCTTCTGGGTGGCCTGGAACGCCAGGTACTCATCGACCACCTTTTGGCACCTTGCCTTATCGGCCGCGTCCTTTGGATGAGTTTTACCTTCAGCCTCATTTTTATTTATTCTTCCGAGAATAGTCAGAGACCTCTGGTAAAGCTGGACGGGCCTTTTTTAACGTTTTGGCGCTTTTGCCCCTTGGCATCAGCGGATGTGGATGGTTGATTAGAGGTTGATGGCGTGCTGTGGCCCACAGCTTTGCCATCAACCGTCTCTTGGCTGGAGGCCAAGAGTTCGTCCTCTGAGGAAGTTCCCAACTTCCTCAGTTCGTTGGTGTCGGTCCGAGTTGTCCATTTGTCCATCTGTTGTGTCAATGGGTGCGCCCGTTTATCCGTTCGTTTTGGGTCTGTGTCCGTCCGTTTGTCCGTCTTCTTTGTAGCCTTATCCGAATTTTTTTGTTTATTTTGTTCGTTCATTCTGTTTCGTATGGTCACCTGCCCTTCCAGAAGGCTGCACATGTCGCCATGTGCGGTGACCAATGAGGATTTAGGGGAAATAAACAGTCCGCCATGGCAGCGCCCCATACCATGGTAAGGCCACCGTTACAACCTGAGGCGGCCTGGTGTCAGGAGGGCTCCGTTAAAAGACAGCCTAGTTTTATCCCCCGGCTGCCAAACGCACCCAATAGGCACGGGTCGCGTTACACCTTGGGTTGAGGGAGTTTTTTTAACGAAGTTTACGTCTTCGACCTGTGTGGTTCACGGGAGACCTACTCTCCTACCTTCCATATCTGGGAGGCGTTCCCCTATCCACCACCTGGGGACGCGCCCTATAGGGATTAAAAGTAATTCGCCAACAAATTCGTCTGGGATGACGAGTCTAATCGAGCTATGCCCAACGTCACTGCATGCAATTTTAGTGAATATGTTGGGTATGACTAAAATCTTATATTGATACTTCGTTGTATTTTGTGTGTTCATGTGAAACCACAAAAGTTGGTTCCCCTAGCGGGCTCAACGGATGGAAGTCCCTGCTCTAAACTATCCAGTGACGCATCAAAACGAACGAAAGAATTTCATCTAAATGGTCCAGCCGTATTTCTCTGAACTTCGTAGAGATCTCTATCCGCAAACTGGAACTTGAGGGTCGTACCGGGACAGTCTTTCCAGTTAGCCAGGATGGCAACGAGGGGAAATCTCTACCAAGTCTGGTACCTCTGTCTACACTGACGGCTCCAAGATGGAATCGGGAGTCAGAGCTAAATTTTTCTCTAAATCAGCCGATTTATCAATTTCCTTAAAACGGCCGAATACTGCTAGTGTTTTTCAGATAAATGTATTTGCTATTCTGCAGGCATGCAGAATGCTTAAGGAACGCGTAGGGAGGGAGATATTAAAAATGTTTTCCGATAGTCAAGCAGCGATCAAGGCTCGCACGACGCCATGAAGCTGATGAAAACTGTTCAACTTCTGTAAGGAGGAGATCAAAGCTCTTGGGTGTGCAGTTAACATTTCTTTGATCAGCGTTCCAAAATATAGGAATATAGAAGGAAGTGAAATTGCTGATGAGCTTGCGAAAAAGGGGTCGACTGAATTTTTTTCAGAGGTCTTCCACCCTATATTTATTATTAAAGGGGAATTGCACAACATATTTCTCAGTAAAGCGAATATCAGGAGCTCTATTTTGTGTGTGCTATTTATAAAACCCGTTGTCCCAACGCTATTTAATTTCCAAACTCCTACCTAGGGCCTACCGGTCATTGGATGATCGGCACACACGCGGAAAAGCTAGGTTTACCATTTAATCCCCATTGCAGAAGCTTTGAGGACCTTTCTGAGAAGGAGGATATTGAGTGCTTTCTCTGTAAATGCCCTGCTAAGACGATTAAGCTCACTGGGAGTTCCTTTCGTTGACAGCCTGGGGCAGTGTTCCAATCTAAATCCCATTACCCTTCTCCGTTATATCAACAACTCTAGTTGGCTGTAGTTATCTGCTGGTTGTAGATGTCTTAATCATAATCTCAAAATGGCGCTTTAGAGCTACTTGGGTATATAAAAGATGATATTTATTTTTTGAATATAATATCCAGCATATGTCCGCCGAGGCTACGAGTTGCATGTTCCATTCGATCGGTCCAATAAATCGATTGTTAAGAGCGCTGTATGGCAAGTTGCGCCATCTTGTTGAAACCAAATGTCGTCGATGTTTAGCTGATTGATTTTTGGGAACAAAAATTTCGTCAGCGTGGCTTGAGCGATTGAAGCGCTCGTCATTCACCGTAAAAGCAGCTCCTTCCTTATTTCGAAAGAAATAAAGACCGATGATGCCTCCAGTGCTCTATGAACTTCCCGAATATATATATATATATATATATTTCTTTTTTTTAATAAATTTTCACGATTTGGGAGCATTGTTCTGGCGTTAAACGCTTCATGATGACTAGCCAACCTTTACTGAACAGAAGTGCAACACAGTTTGCCATTCTCCGTTGTCATACCATAGATACTGAAATTGATAGTTCTCATGCAGCTAAAAAATCACCCGATATAAGGATTATCAACCAGACTGTTGTTTAAATATTACAAGTACATACTACTTTTGAAATGCAGCCCAATAAGCAATCATTTATTTATTTATATTAACGTTCAAAACCATTGTTTACTCTTCAGGTTCCTGGTCGAATGTTCCCAATCGAAATCGATTATGAGGACGAGAAGATAGTTAATGACACGGAAAAACTCAAAATTCCATCAAAACTAGACACATCGGTTCAAAGTTTAATGAAACTATTGTTTGACATTGACACTATGAAAAAAACAATGATGTTATTTGATTTGGATATGGAAAAAATGCCATTAGGCAAACTAAGTCAGAAGCAAATTAAAGCAGCATACAGTGTGCTCACTGAAATTTATGAGCTCATACAGCAGAATGGGGGTAAAGCCAACTTTATTGATGCTACTAATCGATTTTATACTTTAATCCCACATAGTTTTGGGGTTCAAAGTCCCCCAATTTTGGATTCCATTGAGCAAGTTGAGAAGCATCGCCAAGTCCTTGATTCTCTTTTGGAAATTGAATGTGCTTTTAGCATGTTACAAGCTGAAAGTAAGGAAGAAGACGTAAATCCACTGGATAAACATTATGAGCAACTAAAGGCAAAACTTGAACCTCTAGATAAAAATAGTGAAGAATTCAAGACACTTGAAACTTACGTCCGAAACACCCACGGAGAAACACATAAAATGTATGAGCTGGAAATCGTTGACATATTTAAAGTAGCACGTCAGGGCGAATCGCGACGTTATAAACCATTTAAGAAACTTGAAAACCGGAAACTTCTTTGGCACGGATCTCGACTTATAAATTTTGCTGGTATTTTGTCACATGGCTTGAAAATTGCACCACCCGAGGCTCCCGTCACAGGTTATATGTTTGGAAAGGGAATATACTTCGCAGATATGGTCTCGAAATCTGCAAATTACTGTTGCACTACTTCTCAAGATTCCACAGGTCTAATGCTTTTATCAGAAGTAGCTCTTGGCGATATGATGGAATGCACCTCTGCAAAATACGTTACCAAATTACCATCAAACAAATACAGTGTTTTAGGTCGTGGGCGCACCATGCCTGATCCGAAAGAGTCGCTTATACGAGAGGATGGGGTGGAGATACCACTTGGTAAACCAAAAACTGATACAAATTTAAAAACTTCTCTTCTATACAACGAATACATTGTATACGATGTTGCCCAAGTAAATATCCAGTATCTTTTCCGTATGAACTTTAAATACAACTTCTGAAACCTATGAAATAAAGATTATAATTTTGGTAGAACAACATGCCATACTCGTATTAAAATATTAATGATAACTTGCGAATATATGTTATAGCTTACATTGTCGTAATTGATGTACTTTTGTTCAATAAATGGTTTTGACAACCCCTCATTAAAAATTATCTATTGGTATTGAATGTTGTAGGGGGCAGTACAGATTTATTTATTTATTTTATTTTAAAAAGCTTACATGATAATAAAAATATTAGGTAAACTGAAGTAAACGCTGTGCTAGCAGCAGAGGCTTTCACCTAGCTGGTGATGTATGTTGGGTCAGATACGACAGAGTAGGTCGGTTTTCTTTAGAAATTTATAAATTGAGTATATATAAATGATTATGTAAACTAAAATAAGCACATATTAGGTTGTTCAATGAAATTTGTTTTTCGATGAGAGAGGGTGTTGCTACTAGCCTAAAGCTTTTTTTGTTATGTTTGTTCACTCTTAATATGAACGTATGTGAAATTTCCTTTCAATCTGTCAATTCATTCTTTAGTATCGACGGTTGGACAATGGTGTTGGTTCACTCTGGACAAATGTTGGTTCACTCTTCATGTGAACGTATGTGAAATTTCATTTCAATCTGTCAATTCATTCTTTAGTATCGACGGTTGGACAATGGAAAAAAATCAAGTATCGTGCAGTAATTGAACTTTTATTTTTGGAAGGTTTAAAAACTTAGCTCTCTGGTCTTATTCAGGCAACAGTTCTCCCACCCTGCAATGTATGACTTAACGCACCGACGAATCGGTGAACACCAGAACGATTTACTGATCTTCTGAATGATATTCTCTATTGCGGAATGACCTGCATCGTCACGACATGCCTTCACCATCGTGCTAACTGATACGACTAACTTAGACTATCTCTCTTTAGTCACTTTGCACATTAGTCGATAGTTTCCATTTCATAGTCAGTTTTTAGTAGCTTATTGACAGACTCTTCCGCTTGTTGCTTTACTTATTTACTTATATAGCCTGATCAAGCATCACAGCCCGTGCGGGACTACGGCCGACTGCAACAAGTTACACCAAGCGATGATACGGCTCCCTCGACTTGGTCCTTCCGTCGGAGGCATGGTCTTCCCCTACGTCGTTGTCCTCTAACTTGCCATGTGAACACCTTTGCTAGAGCTTCTGCATCCATACGTCCGACATGTCCTAGGCAGCGCAAGCGCTGAATATTGATACACTTAACTATATCCACATCGTCGTAGAGCTCATACAGCAAGTTTGCTCGTGGTTCATTTGGCGGTAATTGTTATCGCCAGCACGTAGGGGACCGAAGATTTTCCAAAGTATCTTTGTTTGGAATATCCCAAGAGCGGCTGTATCAGTCAGCGAAACAAGATGCGTGAGTAAAATAAGCGTCATGTTGAGTGCTGGTTTTGTCAGGCGAGAGAGATCTCTGCTACACATTTGCTTACTGAAACCATAACAACACCTATTATCAAGCGTGATTCGTCGGTTTATCTCCAGGCTAACATCGTTTATTGTTGTCACGGCGATGCGAAGATATATGAATTCCTGGACAATTTCAAAAGTATCCGTTAATCCAATTTTTTTAGTGGACAGCATATACTTTGTCTTACCATCGTTAACCGCCAGACGCACTCTAGTTGACTCTCTTTGGATAGCGGAAAATGCTGCTATAAAATCTCGCTTGCAGTGCCCTATGATGCCAGTGTCATCAGCATATGCTAGGAACTGGACACTTTTGGTGAAAATAGTGCCATTTCGATGAACACCGGCTCTACGCAGTACCCCTTCCATGAGGAAGTTGGAAAGGTCGCACGATAGTGGACCGCATTGTCTGAAACCTCGCTTGGTATTAAAAGGTTCGGAGAGGTCGTTTACTACCCTGGCAGAGCTGGTCTTGTTGCTCGATGCCATTTTGCAAAGCCGAATCAGTTTTGCGAGAATACCGAACTCAGACATTGAGATGTATAGGCGATCTCTTATCGGGCTATCAATAGCAGCCTTATAATCGACAAAGAGATGATGGGTTATGTCATTATCTTTTTAATGGGGGTTTTCCAGGATTTGGCGTAGTTTGAAGATCCTTTTTATTTATTATGTACAAACAAACAAAGCCAAATCAAAAATGTATGTTTCATAAGATGCCCTTCTTCCATTTCCAAGTAGGCATGCCATCGTTGTCTGAAAGATAGTTGAACTCTTTCTCAGATTTGTTGGCATTTTTCTACTAATTCGTAGCTGCAGCTTTTTGCTAATACTTTCAAATATCCCTAAAAACGAAATCTGTAGGGTATAAAAAAGGCGATCATAATACGTGCCTGATATTATTGCGTAGAGTATCTGAGTATTATTCCCATATTTTTTGATGATCAAGTTGATTTAAGACCTGCACTCGTTGTACAGAGAAAGCAGCTGCGCGTGGAGGATTAATTCCTAGTTTAGCTAATATACTCAGCGTCTTTAGCCCTATATTATTTTCTATCCGTACTAGAATTTCATCCTCTACTCTAGGAGTATTCTATGCAAAATGCATCGGTATAACGAAAGGCTGGAACCTAGTTATCCAAAATATATACTCATCCATTTTCTCTGCTCAGTGTACTAGTTTTTCCCCGTTTTGGTGGGACAAGTTCAATGTGGGTCTAAAATGTTGAAAAACGCATCCACAATATGTATTATTTTAGATATAGTTGATATCGACAAGTTAAAGCTGTTTGACAAATCCCGGAGCTGTATGATTCATCACCATCAAACTATAAAAATACCAACAATTATGTATGTGCCTTCTGGTAGTGGGATACGGTATACTAGATAGGGCTACTTTTCGCTGAGATTTACGAAGAGTTTTCTGATATACGGCCGGCCAATAAGCGGGCATTGTTTGCTCAATAAAGTGGTTTATATTTAGTCTTGCCATAAGTTCTGGCAATTATATTAATAATACATTTTTTAATAAAGTTAGTTTTATTTAATCACGCAAATATAAAAAAATTAATTTTCATTCGAAATAGTCACCATTTGTTTTTACACAAGCCTTCAAACGATTAGGTCATTCAGCTATTGCAGCGTTGCACGGTTTCCATGGATTTTGACGTCGCTTCTCGAACCAAAGATTGTTTGAGACTCTCCAAATTTCTGTGAGGTCTTCAGCAGGTCATGCACTCCAATTCCGAATGCAAACTGTAGGGCAATAGATTTAGATCTGGACTTCCAGACGGCCAATCTCCTGCGGCTATGAACCCACTTTTGGCCCGATCTTAACCACTTTTCCGCAGAAATTAAGAGATGTAACGCCTTTACAAGACACTCCCCACCAAACCATTACGGAGACTGAATGGTGTCCACGCTGAACCTTTGGAACAACATTTTTTGCGTCTTTAGAAGTTTTAGCATAGATTTTGTCGTTTCGCTTATTAAAAACTTCTTCAACAGTGAAACTTTTCTCATCTGCGAAAAAAATATTTTCACGACCGCATGTTGACCAAGTGCAGCTGCTTGCATCTGAGGAGTCTAATTTTCTTTGACCAGTTGAGCGACGGACGGCTTTCATGTGGAGATCATCTCTAATTAGTATTGTCTTGGATCTTTCGATACATTGATTTCTTAGGTCATGATTTTCTCCTTTCTAAGGGGATTTCTGCGAATTCTTTCTCGGCTTTTAGGGCTACACTGGTTCGAACCACGTGAGGACGACCGCTTCTTTTTCTGCCTGCCACTTCAGATGTTTGGGAAAAACGATTGATTGTGCGGTAAGCAAACGTCCTTAAAATCTCACTTTTACCACACTCCATTGTTAACAGGCGAAATTTGCCACGTAACTGCGTATATGTAATTTATAAGTAGATAATGAATATGAACAAAGGCAAAAATAACGGAACTTTTTTCTGAGAATTTGTTCACGTCGTATGCATTGCAGAATTTCTCACAGAGCTTATGGCAAGTCTAAGCAGAATTTCTTCCATTCTTTTGGTACAAAATCAAAGCACATTTAATAATAGCTTTGTTTCTCTTTCAAGTGTGACCAACATTATGTGCGATGTAATGAAGAGTTGATTATCGATATTATGGCCGTGGCAATAACCTTGTTTCGCAATGCCGCGCGTCTTATTTTCTCGGACCGGCTTTTTGTTCAAAATAAGGAAATCTGAAAATTCGGTTTACATTGTACAAAAAATGTATTATAGTCATATACCTTCAATGCTCCCACCTTCTTATTCCTCAATTCAGGCTGTGTGATATGCCGGTGATGATGCCACTCACGAACACATTTTCTTTCTTCTAATAACGATCCCATGGAATGGAAATTAGGATTCTGGCAAAAACTATTATTGGTTTTGTTCTAATATTCCTATGTTATTACAACCTAAATATTTACAAATACCTTTACCTATTACTCATAGAGTATCCATAGAGTTGAACTTAAAAGAAAGGTGGGCATAGGAAAGAAATGAATATAAAAATCTTTTTTTCATAAAAGAAAGAAATGAATTAAATAAATGGACTGCGTGACATTTCTGACTTTCTTGTATGCAATATGCACTACCGCTCTTTACGTCATTCTGCACTTATTTCCCCTTGATCTTCAAGTTCAATCCATTGCCGCTCAGAGCGCTTTTAAGTTGAAGGAGGTTGGCTTCTGTAGGAAATCTCCAGTAGGACATGATAGCATTTTGAGGCAGATTTCTCCTTCCTTCTCTGTACTTCGTACAGATCTCTCCATCCGCAAACTGAGTTTTGTGGGCTGTAATAGGGCTATCTTTCCCAGCAGGTTGGATTGGAAGGAGCGGAGAGTTTGCACGCACATAGGTACCTCTGTTTTCTCCAAAGGATCCAAGATGAAACTCTTCAGTTGGAGCGGGGGTTTTCTCTACATCAGCCTCTACACATCTCCTTTAAACTGCCGAGAACTAGTAGTTTTTTTTTTCTTTCAAAAAGAAGTCTTCGTAATCCTGCAGGCATGCAAAATGCTTAGGGTTTGCTATTGGGAGGGAGACATAAATATCTTTTCCGATAGTCAAGCTGCGAACAAGGTCCTATCGTGGCCATGTTGTAGCACTCTTTTGATCAACTCCTGCAAGGAGAAGATCAAACGTCTCGAATGTGCAGAAAACATTTCTCTTAACTCGTTTCCAGGTAATAGGAACATAGAGAGGAATGAAATTGCCGATGAGTTTGCTGGGAAAGGGTCGACAAAATCCGATTCAGTTGTCCTCATCTCAGACACCGGTGTCGCCTTGACCGGTGTTAAGGATAGTTGGAGTTCTATCTTATCGTGTGCTATCTTAGGAAGAAGGACGCTTAAAGTGCTAGCGATTGCCCGCCATTCAATTTCCAAACTCTTAGCTGTGGTCACCGGTCACTGGGTGATCGAAACTGATGCGGAGAAGCTTGGACTTCCGTACAACCCCCATTGCAGAAGCTGTGGCGATCCGGCACAGAAAGAGACTATTGAACACTTTCTTTGCAAATTTCCGGGTCTGGCGACTAGGCGTTTGAGATTCCTTGACGGTAGCCTGGGGCAGTTATCTAGCCTAAATCCTGTTTCTCTCCTCCACTACATCAAGAGCACTAACTGGCTGCAGATGGTTTTTCTTCCTTTAAGTTTTGCAATTTTTCGCAAGCTACATTATTGTGTCAAAACGCCACCTAACTTGATATTCCCATTTACCTTAAAGGCTATATCCCGATCGTAGCTATGTATATCTCGATCATTGCAAAAACACTTCAACGTATCATAAGTGTCGTTGTATGTCGGGTTACACAGGTTAGGTTAGGTGGACCTGGCTGTCTGAAAGCCATTACATAGTGTTATCAGATGGAGCTAGACCTTTACGTTTCTTCGTAGTAGACATCTTGTAATACGTCTACGTCTTCTGGGAATCTAAGTAAACTCTTAAACTCTATCCCCGGGAGGCATTCTAACTTCTCATATTGTAAAACTCCTAAGCATTTCAATCTGGTCGTAGCTAACGCAGGGCAAGAACATAGAAGATGTTCTAGTGTTTCCCTCTCTTCCAGTTCAGTGCAAAATCCGCAGCTATCGTTGTTTGTGATTCTTATCTTGTATGCGTGCGACGCTAGCCATTTGTGGCCTGTCAGCATACCTACGATATTTCTGCTTTCTTTTCTGGACAGAGCTAGTGCGAATCGAACGTATTTATCTGCACTCTGTGTACACATGATTTTCGCGGTTTTACAAGTGGCTATTCCGCCTCTTGTTTATCCGTGCTTTCATGTCCGCAGCGATGTCATTGTAATTCGTTTTTAAAGGTTTCAGAATGTCGTTGTCTTGTTCGAATTGTATGTAAACAGCGCTTTTGGCAATCTCATCTACAATTTCGTTTCCTGCAATGCCCTAATGTCCGGGTACCCAATAAATATGCAACCGTCTGACTGCGGCTAGTCTCTCTATGGCTTCCTTGCTTTTTAGAACATTTTTAGATGAAATTTCATATGAGTTTATTGCTTTTATCACCGCTTGGCGTTGCTTAATGCTTCTAAGAATGCTATTTCCGCAGCCTTACCTACAGCAAATACTTCTGCTTGGAAGACGTTGAATACTTTCCATAGGTTTTTTATATGTCGGTTTTCTTAGCGCAGTCCATGTTACTGGCATTTTTCTTCCTATCTAATATTGTATATTATATTGTACAGTCTAGTTCAGGCAATCGCCGCGCAAAGACGTGTTATTTTCGCTCTTCCGTTGTAATTAAACAAAACTAGTGATTTCCTTTAGTGCTTAGTGTTAGCTGTTCACTTACAAATCTACCACATTCTTTCTTTTCGGTTAAAATTTATAGTAGCACAAACAGTTGAAAACCAGTGCAGTGTGAAAATGAATAGGGCTGACCCCCCCTTTTCAAACAGGTTTCGGCTACTTGACCCGGACATTGACCAACCTGGCAAACGCACGAGATCTGACGATTTCGTACCTCTCCCTCAACACAAACAGAACGATGATCACATTCCGCGATATCTCGTAGCGACTGCGGTGGCACCAAAAGTTGGTGAAGAAATTCGCCCTCTTTCGTCATACAATGTATTCCAGATCGACAAAGGGCTTAAACACATATGCGTCGACTACACTGAAGTGTCTGCACTAAGATCCGGAGATCTGCTCATCAAAACCCTAAACTTAAAGGCAGCTCAAAAGTGTCAGAAAGCAACTTTTATAGGAATAATTCCGGTAAAGATTGCTTCACATAAAGGACTTAATACCTCACAAGGAAGAATCTTCTCCAGGAATATCATCAACCTCCTAGAAGAAGAATTAGTTCAAGGTCTAGCTAGCCAAAAAGTGATTGAGGTTAAGAAAATCATGAAGAAGTATGGAGATAAACTAATACCAACCGGAGCAGCAGTAGTTACTTTCGATCTGGTTCGTAGGCCGGACACAATCAAGCTTGGATGGGAAAGAGTTCGCGTACAAGAATATATTCCAAACCCAATGAGATGTAGAAACTGCCAGAGACTTGGACACACCAAAAATAGATGCCGGAACATGGAACTTTGCAAAGAGTGCGCAACGCCCCCTTCACATGAAAAATGCACCGGAAAATATTGTATAAACTGTGACAGCACCACTCATCCTATGATTCGGCCTGCCTCAGCTTCCTAAAACACAAAGCAGTCAACAAAATAAAAATCGAACGTCGCTGCACCGTGCGAGAATCATGGAAGATATATAACAGTAAACCTTCCGCCTACCAAATCGAGCCTTTCAGAAAGCAAACAACAAAACCAACAATGGCACAAATAGTTAAAAACACCAAACCTAATATAACAAAAAACCCAGAGGAACAAAACGAAACAACAAACACAAAAACTAACCAAAACAACCTACCAAACAATAGTTCACAAACAATTAACAGCACACAAAAGAATATTGATGTAAACAAAGAAACTAAGGTAACAAATGCAGACACTATCAGATACACACAAACAGAAAATCCAACCAAACAGAATACACAAAAAAACAACACGATCACCAGACACAATAACATATCCGCAGAAGATAATAATATGGAAACATCCCCAAGTAGGGAACCACTACTATCTGAGCTAAACGACATCACACCTAATACACACAAAAAGACACCGCCGAAATATACAGAAAAAAACTGATTCATTCTTTAAATACCGTAAATGGATTTCGGCCTAAACCTCTCAATAATACAATGGAATATTCAGGGATTTATTAATAATAAATTTGGACTGAAATACCTTACTTCCACACATAATCCAGATATCATATTGTATTATTACAGGAAACTCATATCATAAACAAAAACCAACAATTATTTCACCTACCAAACTATCAAATATTTCACCACAACAAACATTTAACGTATGCAAAATCAGGAAATATACAATAAACGCTTCAAATCATAAAACATCCACTAACCAACTTTTGCATCAAACCATAACCATACACGGACTAAAAGACTTACATATTACAAATATCTACAAAGAAACGGACATAAACTTAAACAACAGCTGCTGCAAGACTTACCACAAATAAACTCAGGACATCATATAGTCGCAGGGGACCTAAACGCTCAAAATACACTTTGGGGATCTCAATACAACTCAAGAAGCGGAAATATGTGGGAGTCCTTTGCACATGCTCGCAATCTAGTATTTTTAAATAATGGTGCACCAACACTCCTGAACACAAGGAACACACTTACTTCAGTAGATGTATCTATGGCTTCAAGTGATTTGGCAGGTTGCTTGTCCTGGAGCTGTCCATCCCAACCTATCGCAGGCGACCACTTCCCAATTTTTATACAGAATGGAAGCACCAAGATCGAGAAAAAATTTATAGGAAGATTCAAGGAAAACAAAGAAAACTGGGAACTTTTCCGAAATAAAACAGAACTTTTTGACAATCAATTTCCTAAATCAAATAATGTCAACCAAGAAGCTGCCTTACTTAAAAAGATAATTAGAAAATCAGCAAATGAATCCATGCCAACCAGCCGATGTCCGAAACAGAAAAACTCCCCAGTATGGTTTAACGCAGAAATTAACACCCTTATACACGAAAAAAAGAAAGCTTGGAAAAAAGTTAGGGACAGAGAAACTCCAACAAGGATTCTTAACTTCAAAAGATTGTGTGCACAGGTTAGAAGAGCCTGTAAAAAGGCAAAACAAGAAACGTGGAAATGCTTCGTAAATTCCTTAAGCCCAACGATAGATGCTAAAACATTATGGAGCAAAGTAAGAAAGATTAAATCCAATACCATATCTAGTTTTCCACCAATCTTTACAGAAAACACCGTCATCTCACACCCAGAACAAAAAGCGAATCACCTAGCAAGAGCATGGAGCTCAGTAGGGGCAAACGCCAAATTCGATAGAAGCCTCATACAAGAAAAATTAAATATGAACATTGACAGCTTGGAATGCCCTGGAAACAACCTAAACTTCTTTATAGACACAGTAACACTCTCAGAATTGCATTTTGCACTCCAAAACGCAAAAGGAACATCGCCTGGCATGGACAAAATTACTTATACCATGATAAAAAATTCGTCAAGTGTCCTCAAAACAAGATTGTGCCAACTTTACAGCAATATTCTTAAAACAGGTATTTATCCACATGACTGGAAGCAAGCAGTACTAGCGCCCATTCCGAAGACGGGTAAGAACCAGAATTCAACCGAAGGATACCGACCCATTTCCTTACTCCCTGTACTATCGAAAATTTTTGACAAAATAGTGACAAGAAGATTATGGGAAGCATGTGATGAAAAAATACTCAAAATTCAACATGCACACATGGCAAACCACGGAGCACACACACTTTGTCACCTATTAGAAACAAAAATAAAAAACAACTTAAACCATCAAAAACACTGCTTAATCGTGTCTGAAGACCTCGAAAAAGCATTCGACAGGGTAGTATCAACAGTTGTAATAAAGGAGCTACACGATTGGGGCATACCCAAAGTAGTTTTGAAATTAGCATCATCCTTTCCCTCGCACAGAAGAATCTCCGTGAAAGTAGATGGTTACCTATCTCAGAATTACATACTAGATAATGGAATTCCGCAAGGCTCCCCATTCTCAGTATTTATTTTTAATGCTTACACAAATACACTGTCAAAAACATTAAAAGGGATAAGTGGAATTGACTTCATTGGCATCTATGCAGATAACATCTTCGCATTGTCTTCAGGTACTCAAGAGAACGTATCACAAAGCCTCAACGCCATTGACAAAAGAATACACGAATGGTCGAAAAAAACGGGAGCAGTAATTCCAGCCGACAAAACTGAAGCTTTGCACCTTTGCCGAAAGAGAAACTGTAACGCAACATCTATCACACTGAGAAACAAACGCGTCTAATTGAAAACCAAAATGAGAATCTTGGGTATAACCTTCACAAGGAATCTTCTATGGAATGAGCACATAAAAACAATCACAACAAAACTTAGTAAAGTACAGAACTTACTCAAAGTTATATGTTCAAGGAAAAAGGGTCCTCATATCGAAACAGCACTTGACATTTGCCGGTCACTAACCGAAGGAGTAACACAACACTGTATCAGGTTCTACTGATACACCTCTGAAAATAATAAAAACAAAATAAATACAGCGTTTAATCACTGTTTTAGAATAGCAGCTGCATTACTAATGGCAACACCAACAGAAGCTGTAAGAGTCGAAGCGCGCTACAACGACTTTCAATGGCTACTCCGAAGTCGATCCGCAAAGCTGGCGGCAAAATCAATCACAACGGTGTCGCATCCCCTACATAACGACTTTTGGAAACGCATAACCAGCCGAAACCCGGTTAGTCAGAGCTATAGAAGCACCTGCAGCATTGCGGCTATATCTAAATACCTACTGGATACGCATACGCCAATACCACCTAAACCACCAGACACATTTAAGACAAACAAAAACATTTCAATAGATATTTCACTAAACACTTTCCACAAAAATAACACCTCACAAGAAGCTTACAACAAGATATTCTTAACATATAAAGCAAACTGTAAAGCTGATATTTTTTATTATACTGATGGCTCTTTACTCGAAGAATCACCATCTTATGCTGTTGTAGAACAACGGAAGGACGAAACCTTCCAAACAATCCATCAAGCTCTTCTTCCACCAAATGCTGGTATTTTCAATGCCGAACTAGCAGCAATTAGTTTCGCCATTCACCACGGTGCCAAAAACAACAAACGGACTGTCATATTCTCGGACAGCTTGAGTGTGCTAAAATCGCTAATAAATAGAAACAGTGAAGCGCACCGATATGTAATGGGAAGAACAAATACACAGAACGAAATTAAACTAATATGGATACCAGGTCATATGGGAATAACAGGCAACGAGCTAGCGGACAAATCTGCGAAACAAACGTTTAACGTCCCACTCGTAGCGGAGACTCCTTGCTTAACCACAGTAATGACAAACTTCCATAAATTCTATCTCAGAACACTAAGAGATAGCTTGTGGGAATCGTCAACCTGTTTCTTAAGGGCCCACAACCTCAAATGCGAACGACCAAATTACCACAAAGATCTCTCACGCGAAAAGTGCATCACAATAGCCAGAACAAGAGTAGGTGTAACGAAATTTATATCTGAACGCTACTACAGCCGCGTAACCCCACGAGAATGCAGGCGGTGTAATACACTCCTTAGCATAGAACACATTCTAAAGGACTGCCCCATCTCGAGCTACAGCAACAATCTAACAACAACTCTAGACTGCAGCAAGGAAGTTACAATTAAGATACTAAACGACGCCTTCAAAAAACACAATCTGCTGCATGAAATTTGAACACGCTTGCGAGGCAAAATGGTCCAGTAACCGAGCCTCCAAAATATATTTTACAAATTAATTTGTAAAGTATAAATTTAATAATAATAATAATAATAATATATTGTAATTCCATGATAGTTTACTATCCAAAATTACTCCAAGGTACTTTGTGTGGTTTTTATGAGTTAGTTCCTCGTCGTTTAGCTTCGGGGGTTGCCAATAGGGGATCTTGTACCTTATAGTGAAAAGTATCATATCCGTTTTATCAGCATTTATCCCTAGGCCTGCCTGTGTTGCCCATTCGTGCACTGCTGCGAGTTTATTATTCATTATGCCACTCACGGTGTTTAGGTATTTGCCTGTCACTACTATGGCTATGTAATCTGCATATGCTACTAGTTTCGATGCCGTACCTTCAAATTTCTTTAGTAACTCATTAACTGCGAGTAGCCAGAGAAGTGGCGATAGAACACCACCTTGTGGCTTACCTTCGCATGCTACTTTAGTGAGTTTAGCCTCGTTCCATTCCGTCCTTATTATTCTACAACCTAACAGGTTCTTTACCCATGAATAAACAGCGGGTTCTGTTTTTCTTGTACTTCAGCACCTTAAAATGACTTTCCTCGACACATTGTTGTATGCTCCATTAATGTATAGGAATACTCCTAAAGCGTATTCCTTGTATTCTAGAACTTTCTATATAACTAACCCTAATGAGTGTAACACAGTCTCTGTGGATCTGTCTTTAGTATATGCATGTTGTGCCTTAGACATAAAGTCTGATATCTTATTTTCTCTGATGTGCGCATGGACCTATATTCCTTTGAGAGTATTGAGTTGTTCTTACCCGCTTTCGTACACATGAAACGACTAAAATATATTTAGGGGATTCGCTAGTCATTTTATGAATTTTCACAATGTTGAAAAATAGTTGGTTGTAAATAGTTTCAAGTGCTATAAACATTTATTTAACTGTTAACAACATTACGACATCAAGCAATACGACACTTGTGACGCCTTGAGAATTGCATAATTATTTTCTAGGTACACAACTCAAATATCTACTTAAATTGGACTATAAACACGATTTCTAGAAACATCTCTACACCTGATTTTATATTTTATACATTCTCAGTACGGGCCGAATCGAAGCATTAAACATCAATTACTGATTTCAAGCTTTGTTTTCAGAAGTATAAACATATGTACAAATATATAAACCATTATGGATTTTTTTGTGGCATTAATGCATAAATTACGCTTTATTTGTTTGCTTTCAGTTTTAATATAATTATTTTTTGTGCTTTCTTGCATTTTGAAATTCAGACCCTATTCACTTTTTCTAAAAGTATTTAGTTTATTCAAACACATACATGCGTACACACACACATATATTTTAAGGTATTTTGTGGCAGTGCGTTTAGTACTCGTATAATTGTATTTACTATAATTAAAATGCACGGCAAATCATAGATTCCGTTAAAGTGTTGTCATTACGTGATTTGATTTTATATCTTCATTGCAGTTTGATTTCTCTTTTGTTATAAGGCAATAGGTGTGAATAACTTCTACGTCGAAAGCTTTGTCAAAGGTTTCTTCAAAAGTTATTGCTTAATTCGCATTCAGTATTTAAAACTGTATACTGAAGTACGCTAAAAATTTCTCTTTAGGCATATTCTTTTAAAAAATATGCATACGAGCATAGGATACTTTTTTAGTGTTGCGTGTTTTATATACTTTTCGACACGAAAATGCTCCGCGGAATATTCGCAAGATACTTATTTAAATGCTTTCGAAAATTCTCACAAGTCTACCTTTGGTGCGTATATTTATTTATTTTTCTCAAAAAAATTCATTGATGCAATCGTTCAATTCGAAGTGACTCTTATTTCAGAGAACGTTGAAGTGCAAATTTTATTAGTATTAAGCATGGAAACGCCACATTTTGCGCGTATACCAGTGTACTCTACTTAAATGTGTATAATAAAAACTGTCAGTGACTTATTTTCACGTGAAACTGGTGCAAAAAATAGTGGTTGCATAATTAGATGAATCGATGGTAATAAACGAGTATGTTGTGACACCCTCAGTGGATTACGGAATTTATGTACAGTTAACTGGGTTATGAATATGAGCGACTGATATTTTAAGTGTGAGAATTTCGTTTCATTCATAAGAAGGAACCAAAATATTACACAATTTCCGAATTCATGGATATACGAGGGTCGCCTTTTATATTTTGCGCCAAATAATGAGAACACAGTAAAATAATAATGGAAATGACTTTATTGTTTTCAAAATATTCTCATTGGAAGTCAATATACTTTTCCATTGCATGGAACCAATTTGCAAAGCACTTTTACCACTCAGAAGTGTATATCTCCAAAACGAGCTTTTTAATGGCTTCAATAGTTTATTCAGGCGTTGGAAAAACGTTAGCCTGGCTTTTTATTTTGAAAGTTCGTGAACAAAATCCAGGTTGTAAGGCCCATTAATTCGATGTTTTGAGTGCTCAAAAAACTCTCGTATGTAAGCCGATACGTGAGAGCTCACATAGCTTAGGTGAAGGATGGTTAATCTTTGGAGTTTTTGGATGGCCCTCACAAAATTCATCCTGCAAGGATGGACGGCCACGTTGGCGTTTCTCAGTGGCTAAGTGTGGTGCTTGATAAGTGCACTCCTGACTCGATAATCAACTATCGTAATAATCATGGCACGAAAATCTTCATGAGTTAATTCCATCTCTTGAGCGAGATGAATTTTTCAACTAACTGAAAAAGGAACAAATAAAGCTCGTATGTGAAAACGTTATATAGTTTATGCTAAAAAATACCAAACTATCCGAGTAATATATCGAACTACAGCTCATCACACGTAGTGTTACAAAGATGCAAAATATAAGAAGACCTGGTTCTCCTGCTCTGTGGAATGTGCTGATTTAGAGATTGTGAGGTTTATCTAATACATAATTGCCCATTTGAGAAGCAGTTAATGTCTAGATACTATATAAACTGCATTGATTTTTACTTCGATCGAAGTTTATTCACTTCATGAAAAATAAATTAAATGATTGTCCAGAACTAATTGGATTAAATTTTATGAGCTGATTTTGTTCAGAATTATAGTGATTCAAATCCTTATCGCTTTTTAGATGGGTGTTCAAATCAATCTGAATTCAAACTCTGAACTTTGGGCACCTAAGTTGTTCAGATGACGATGTCGAAAATGGAATCGTAAGCTTAAAACCTCATAGATTAATATCGATGGGCTTTCTGTAATTTTTCTAAAGAAATGCCCGGCAGTTATTTCTCTTAATCTCTTAATCTTGAATATGTCACTATCTTCAGGAAGCTAACAAATACATCCCAAATTTTTAAAAGCGGCAATAAATATGAAGTAAGTAATTACTTACCAATTTCGACAATTTCTAATCTTTTGGAAACCATTGTCAAAGAAAAGATGTTCTTTTCCACTAAAAGCATAATTTCGTGCAATCAGCACAGTGCCTAATCTCGCCGTTTTTGGTGAATATCGTATTAGAGTCTTCTCAGCAGGGCAGCAAATTGACTGCAGGGATTTTTCCAAAGCTTTCGAAAGAGTATAATAAAAACTGAAATAAATTATCTTCGCTTCGATTGCACTCTGTTTTCTCCAGAGGGTGAAATCCTATTTATGCGGAAGGCGTTTTGTGGTCAGTCTTTGTATTATGATCAGCGATATTAGCAATTGTTTCTGATCCGCTAATTTTCTGTTATAACATATACTTCAAACAAATATAGGCAAGTTTTTTATGTGAAGACTTTCTTCATATATCATGTCACTTTTTCCAAAATCCCTATATTCTTTCATACATCTAAGCATATATAATATCGTACTTCAATCTGTTAAAGAATCCAAAGATTTGTGTGTAGTTTTTGACAGTTGACAGTAGTAATCAGTTTGAAATCATGTTCACGAAAAAGAAAATTGTGGGGGAAACTTCGGTTGCTACGTCACTTGGGATATTCATCCGAATTCTGCACGACCGTTATTCGCTCTGAGCGAATTAGACAGAATCAGCTTATGGGATGACGTCCCTTAGGATGTGTTTAACAAAATTTAGTTTGTATTAGTGATATACGAAAAAAAAATTAACTAATCTACTTACACATTCATGACGCTTTGCTGCCATTTGAACCACGACTGATTGGACGAGTGTGGGAATTCGAGTGAAATGAGTAGGCGGAATTCGGCCGCCGAGTACTCGGTGACGTGGCAACGGCGCCAAACAATTTGACGACCTCTTATCCCAAAAATACAAAATTTACTTCCATCTGAAGAAATGACTTGTTTTCGAAACTCTGAAGGCTTATTTATATAGGGGGCATTCTTTCTCAACGGGGGACCCCTATCCATATAAAAATGTTTTTGACCTAGAGAGTTCTAATAGGGCTTAAAATTTAGCTCTTTTTATGTACTTTTCAATACAGAGTGGCCAAAAACGAAATTCAAGATGGCTCATTTAATATGGCTAAAAATGTAATCAAAATTCATTAAATTCATTCTAATAACCTATGCCAAAAAAATTCATTTCAACGGAAAGAATTGTACGAGGTCTCAAAATTTAGCTAATAAAGTTTACTTTAAAATACAAAATGAAAAATTTAAAAATCCAAAAAGGCGGCCACAACATGGCGGCCATGCCCAATCCACCTCGACTATCGCAGTTTTATCATGTGAGCTACCGGCTGGATTTTGCACCTCACGTATAGATCGTCGTTATTTATGGTGTTGGGCCACCAGATCTTCAATATCCTGCGTAAACATCTGTTCACACAGCTTTGAATTTTGTTTTCGATCCAATTATTTGTGAGCCAGTTTTCCGATCCATACAAGAGTACTGATAGTTCATTTGTCTTAAAGATCCGTAATTTTGTATGTACGCTGAGGATGCTCGAAGACCAGATAACTCGGAGCTGTGCATACGCGCCGTTCGCCTTATTTATTCCTAAAAATTAAAAATAATAAATGAGACAGCAGGCAGCTTTGTCGTACGCCAGCACTGGTGAGAATGCTTTCCGACAGATTACAAAATCCTGCATTTAAAGTTGTTGTAGTGCGCGCGTACTATAGATATTAGTTTCGCCGGGATCCTTCGAGCGTGTAATGCGTTCCATATGTTCTTACGAGAAACGCAATAAAAAAAATCAAAATTCCATTCAAAATCTCATAATAGCTTTGCCAATATTTCGGAAACTATTTCCGTCTTTATTCTTCATTTTATAATTATTTTGGTTTCTGATACATCTGATAATTTATTTTCCTTTGGTTTCCTTGTTTGCATATTATTATCATCAATTATAATAACAAATAAGGAAAAGTAGTCGAAAACGAAAAAAAAAATTAATAAAGTAACGGTATTATTAAAAGAAACAAACTGTACGCAGACTTTCTGGTTGCCATATGAGCCATAATGAAATGTAAACAATGACGTGAGGAATCTTATTATTTTTTTTTTTTGCTTTTGTAACTTAAGAATGTAATGAAATAATAAATAAATAATGTATGTTTTAACTGCAAATTTATATTGTTTTTTAATCAATTTAAAAATATTTGCAGATGTACACATACTTTATGGGCTGTGTGTATATATGGATACGAATAATTAAGGGGTTATATACAGTTAAAAAGCCGAAAAAAGCGAATTTTCCAGAATTTTTTTTGAGAAAACTTTTAAATTTATTCATTTAAAACTTTGTACACATATTATGTTATCTTTAGCTGTATTTTAAGACTTAGTATTAGTAAAAATATTTATTTGGAAAGAAGCAACATCCGATCTCCTGGAGTTTCTCTCAAAAAACCCGTTTTGCGGTGGCCACTATATCTCTGAACTGGATCCTCTGAAACTAAAAAACCAAACAGATTTCGATAAAGTAATTTTAAATCTAGTAATTAAATTTTTTCGAGAAAAAGGCTCTTTCTAAAAAAAATCGATTTTTGATCTAAATTTCGGCCTTAAATTGTTTATAAAAAAAAATATTTATCGGTGAGAAAAAATCTTTGATTAATAATTAAAAATATATTTAAGAAGCTCGTGTTAAAATTTGAGACTAAACGGCTTGCCGTTTTGGAGTAATGTTGGTCACCGACTTTGAAAACACCATTTTGAGAAAAACGCGTTTAAAGTTTGAAAAGAATTTTACTTTACTTTGAAACGCCTTTTCAAATTTGCGTGTAACATTGAAAATATTCACCGGAACTATATTAAATTGTCTGTGTGTATTCTTAAATATATGTACATTCAGAAAAAATTTTTTTTGAAAATTCTAACTGTATATAACCCAGACAAATTATAAGTAAATTATTTTAATGCTACTTTTCGAATAAGTATTTTATTTTACTTTGCAAAATTCCTACCTTTCAGATAACAATGTTGGATATAATTATATTCCACCCTCCAATATTGTACCAATACCACAGGCAGAATATGGGCCACCACATGCCGTGTATGGACCGCCGACATTTCACAAACCTGTAAACATATATCACCCTAGAGAGCATTGGATCTTAGAAAAACTGAAGAAAAAAATAAATCTCTTTGCATTCGGAAAGATAATATTGAAGTTGCTTATATTCAAAAAGATTGTCAAATTTATTGGAGTTATTTGTTTGCTCCTTTTCCTTCCGAAATTAAAAGAATTATTCAAAGACGACACGTCGATGGAAGACATGTCAGCAGAGGAAGGTAGAGCGAAAAATAGAAGTATACTCACAGATAAAGGTAAAATATTATTGAAAATAAGCGTTTAAAAAGATTTTTTAAATATTACATTTTTTTATTTCAGGTGTACTTGAGAGACATATTTCGGAATTAGAAGATTTCATCTCCAGGTCAATTACATCATATGCATCAGCATAATACTAATAAAAATATGTTTATTTATTTTCTGTAATACCAATCAATTGTGTTTTATTCGTGCGTAACTAATTGTATATGTATACAAGTATATACATTCCTACTATAACGGGCCAAAAATAATTATTAGCCAGAGTAATTGAAGCCCGAGTGTTTATACATAAAATAATAACAAATTTTAACCAAACTAAAAGTGGTTATCTGTATATATTTTAGAGGCAACGGTCAACAGTAAAAATAAAATAAATTAATTACTGCATTAGTTTACAAGTAAGTATATTAGCTGCTTTCGATTCGCCAGGAAAAATTAGCAAAATTTGAGAAAGTGTAAATAATTTGGTACGTTTTTATTTGCGACTGCACATATGGACTATTCACAAAAGGCTAAATTCGTGCCATATCTTCATAAATACTAGAAAGTCCTGCAGTCCGTTTCTGTAAGAAATCGATAAAATTGTCCATTTCATTTCGCATTTCGGAAATCTTGGCGCGCATTTTCATCTCGGCGGTTGTTAACTAGCAGAATTGCCGCATCTGGGGATCGGAAAACCCACACGTGAACGTCGAGAAGCCAATAAATCCTCAGAGAATCACAATTTGTTTTATTATTTTGGAGCAGTGGTACCATTGGCTCATTTTTATTTGAAAATGCTACTGGAAACGTCATTTCGGTCAACGGTGAGCGCTACAAGGGAATGAATTGGGTACGAAAATTGTAGAGATATACTTAGGCAATCTTTGATTTCAACAGCATGGCGTGCCCTGCCACAATATTTTGCATGTCAAGTTCGGTAATCGTGTTATAAGCTTTCTCGGCGTTTATCACTTGCCAATTGGATGTCAATCGGAGCTACGGTTTGATGTCGTTAAACTTTTTTTGTGAGGTTCCATGAATGATAGATATTATACGAAAACCCCGTTAACGATTCAGACACTTATGGTTAATATTGAGCAAGCCACTTATGTTTGTTTGATGACAGGAGGCACTTCGTTTTGTCCTTGTTCACCACCAATCCCATTCACTTTGCTTCTTTATCTAGTGTGGTTAGTTGAAAACAAGCGTGGTTGGCAAATTGTGAAAGATTGTGTGTTTTTAATTTAATTTAGGAATTTCGACAAAAAGAAACAGGTGTCAAACACAACTACATAAGTTCAAGGCAAGAGAATTAGTGAAAAAAAAATCCAATGTTGACGAATTTGTTTCAGAATCGCTCCTCTCATGAAGCCCAAATGCAAATGCAATTTTATCCCCTGATGCTTGCTGGCACTTGATAATGTACGTCGAGACTTACACATTGTAATTTAATACGATTCGGGTGCTTGTCGTTTGTAAATAATAATCAAAAGTAAGAGGAGATCCATGACGAGTATAATTAAATTTGAATCATCAATTAAGTAATTATCTATTTCGACTTTTTTAAATAGCACCCTTCAAATGCAAACAACAGTTATTAATTTTTTATAGTGTAAAATCTTTGATCTCTTTATTTAATAGTATTTTGCGGTCCTGAAAAGGGCCTTTTTGTGTTATTAAAAACAATTAAATAAATAAAAATTGTATGTGGATACCTTAATAAAAAAATTATTAAAGCATTTCCAATGTATGGGATGTAAATAATAATATTAAATTATATTAAACAATTATAATAATAACAATTACAAAGTATACTTATGAATTTATGGTATGTATGATATGTATGTGTATCTGGTATAAGTATGTGAACAGAGTTCCTCTCCTTAGAAATCACTTATTCAAAAAGCTTGAGATATTTTTAATAACGCGTTATTGTTAAATGCACTAATCATTAATCTAGTATTTTTAACCCAAATTAAATTCCACGTCATTTTCGACGCCTTCAATTGAGAAATGCTTTATGCATATACGACTAGTTTTCGGGTTGAATGCATCTTCTTTTCGACAGAACTAAATCCACTTTCAGGGGTTATATACACTTAGAATTTTCAAAAAATTGATTTTTTTTCTTAGTGTACATATATTTAAGAATACACACAGAAATTTTGATATCGTTCCGGTGAATATTTTCAAAGTTACACGCAAATTTGAAAAGGCGTTCCAAAGTGTTTGAAAGTACAAGGCAAACTTTAAACGCGTTTTTCTCAAAATGGTGTTTTCAAAGTCGGTGACCAACATTACTCTAAAACGTCAAGCCGACTAGTCTCAAATTTTAACAAGAGCTTCTTAAATATATTTTTTAGTAATTAATCAAAGATTTTTTCTCACCGATAAATATTTTTTTTATAAAGAACTTAAGGCCGAAATTTAGATCAAAAATCGATTTTTTTTAGGAACAGCCTTTTTCTAGAAAAATTTAATTACTATATTAGATTAAGATTACTTTATTGAAATCTGTTTGGTTTTTTAATCAGAGGATCCAGAGGATTTTTTTTTCTCAAAAAAATTCTGAAAAATTCGCTTTTTTTCGGCCTTCTAACTGTATATAACCCCTTCATAACAAAGCCGCTATCACAGTTTTGATCCGCGCACTTCATTTAGATAAAAATATTAATTTTAATTAAATAAAAACTCACTTGAAATAACGCACATTAAAATTACGCACTTTCGCACATTTGTATTCACCGTATTCATAAACCGTTGCCATGGCGGGAGCATCACTAACACAAGCTAAATTGAAATACATCCCAAGTGGCGTTAGCCCATCAGCTGATTCTGTCAAATTCGCTCAGAAGAAAATAAAAGTGTGTTATCAAGCGCTCCTCTAAAGAATCTTTTCACCATGAAACAAACACATAGTAAGTTTATTCGATAATTAATAAATAATGAAAGTGAGTTTATCTACAACATTTAAATGAATTTTTTAAGTAGCTAATTTGCATTCTTAAGTAATAGATAAATAAACATTGTTTAAATTATTTTATTTAAATTGCTAAATTTTGTAATGTCATAATTACAAGCATATTGGTAAGTGACTAATAAATCGTTACTTAGTAGGGAAATCGGGCCAGTAGTTTATATGGTATCTGTGCGTAGACCCCTCGAATAATCTATCCAACCAATTACTTAATCCGTCCAAAAGATTTTCCTCCAAAATAATTTTTGGTTCAGAGTCAGAGTCATCCGAATTTATTTCAACGAATGCTCCTATTTCTGGATCGCTAGTTTCTCTCAAGAGATGTTTCGTCATTTTCACCAAACTCTGTAAACAGATAATAAATAAAGATTATGCAAAAAAAAAAAAACTAAACTCGAACAGTTTATATTATATATTTCATATTATAAATATGCTATACTGTATGATGGGAGTGAACCATTTTTGATTATAAGAACATACAGTGATGGACAAAAGTCACCATACACTCTCTATTTTCGTCCACGTCATTCAATTTCCAAACTCACAACTGTGTTTACAGGTCATTGAACGATTGGCACTCACACAGAAAAGCTGGGTTTATCATTTAGTCCCTATTGCAAAAGGGAGAGAGAGACTTTCAGAGAAGGAGACTATTGAGTGCTTTTTCTGTAAATGTCCGGGTTTGGCAGCTAGACGATTAAGGTCACTGGGTGCTCCTTTCTTTGACAGCCTGCGGCAGAGCGCCAACCTAATTCCCATCAATATCTTCCAATTCAGCAACAGTTCTGGCTGGCTATAGATATCTGCCTGTTGGAGATCTCGTAATGGTATCGAAATGGGGCTTTAGTGCTACTGAGGCAGTGCCATAGTGGTACCTCAACCATTTCACCTACGTAGCTACAGCAGCCAATCCTTAACAATGTGTGCCTTGAAGCGTTATCTTGTTGAAAGCACCAAGCTCCGAATTATCAACCGCAGGTTTCAAATTATTTTCCAGTAAAGATTTTTATTTATAACGATCCATGCTACCCTTAATTGTTGCTATTTTTCCTACTCAGATGCCGCAACAGCTCCCGAACCATTACGTCGCCGCCACCAGATTAGCTCTTTGTCGCATATGAGCCCATATATGGTATTGTAATTTTGATATAATTTTATTTCCAAATCGAGTATTATAAAATACTTCAAACTATTTTAGTCCATCTAATATATATCTAGCAATAATAAAACGCAAATAAATTGTCTATGACTTTATGACATATCGAAATAACCTCACTTTTGTGCAAGTCGGTGAAAAAGCAGAATTGAATTGCGTGTGATTCAGTTTCAAAAAACGAAACGAGTAAGTATTTTTTTATAAAAAAAAAATATTTTCATGCAGTCGATATACTCATCTTTCATATGTGACAATAATTTTTCTACTTTTCTATACGATACAACTAGTTTTTATAAATGGTTCTGTAAAAAAAAATTATATATATATATATATATATAATTTCATAATTTGTTTCTTATTGATAATCAAATAGAGCTATTTCCATCGTGAAAATGTTTTTTTCAACACTTTATTAATTCATGCTGTAAAGTGTTAAGTGCAATATTTTCCCCCTCCAAACTTTCCAAATATACGCCCTTCCATCATTGCTAAATATACCATATTCAACTTTGATTTATTTGTGAACAAACTTTCTGCCCGAAATCCATCCCCTTTTCTTTATGTGGTTTGGCGAATTTCAAGTAAAGTTTACGGATGCCTAAATCACGACTGAATTCAGTATTACTAAAGCAGCAAACGTAATACGAGGAAAGAAAAAAAGTTCTTTATTCTATCACAACACACCATACGTTCTGTGTGTAGACTTTTATCAAGACGAATCTATTAAAGATAGATTTGGTAAATCAACTGAGTTTTTTTTTTTTTATTTCGCCGTACCCATGTGGCTGTCAGCTCAGAATGAAACAAAGTGAATCCATTATTTGTTTTCTACTTTCTCAATACCTTTCTTTGACAATCAAAAGTACAGAACATTGTTGTTGGTCTAGTGTCACCACCTTTAATGAATGCGCCTTGACTTTTATCAACGCTAGTTTTGCGTTTTTCACCCAAAAAGAATGGATTTTGCAGTTATTGTGATTAGAAAAATGTTTCAAATACAACTGTATCAACACATTTTTCAATAAACTTTTTGGACTTTCAAACCAACGCAAATGGGGCGTATATGTAGACTTTTGTCCATCACTTTATATGTAAAATAGAACCAATATTTTTTAAATTAATAGAAGCATCAAGAGCAATATTAGAGTTACATTCAAAGAATATGTCAAATGAAACTAATGACTGTTATGTTGCGGCCTATGCTTTCTGCCGGAAGAAATTGAATCTACTCATAAAGTATTATTCAAAAATAAAATAGGTGCATCCATGTGCCAGATGATTAAGATGAAACTGTTTTTAAACCTTAATTTACTTACATATATTAACAACAAAACTTACCTTCCCATCGCGGATTGACTCTGGGTGTTTAGCATGATACATGCAAAAGTATTTCCTGTGACCATTTAAAGCAATTACTGTACCCACACAATTCCTGGGGTTTATATTTAGAGTTTTGGACTCGCACAACGAGAGTCTCAGTATTTCCGAGTACCAAAGCAAGCCTTTTTCTATAAGCATATGACCGAATAATAAAGTTTTGGATTTACGATATGGCCATACAGCTTTATGAAATGCAGGAATCAGCTTTGGTCGGGTTTTTATATCGGTAACTAAGATTATAGTCCTGCACCCCGGTTTTAACAGGCGAACCATTCCATTATATTTTTCAGCTCTAAGTTCATGTAATTTCAGTTCTGGAGTACTGCGAGTTTGTTTCAATACTAAAATAAAGAAATAAATATTTGATGTGTATTATTTCAATTCAAAATTTCAACGAGAAATACGAATATTTTATAAATAATCACTTCACAAAATGAGGGAATAACGATTTTGGTGCATGCAGAGCCAATCGTTGCCGTTGATCTAATTAATTTTTTTACATAATTGGGTTAAAAAACTGTAGATCCCTCCATTCGTGGAACAACATCAAAACGAAGGCCACAAATAAGAGGAGGAGCTCGGCCAAACCACTAGCAAAAGTGTACGCGCCAATTATTTATTTATTTAAATTACAATAATTATTATTCAAATTCTAAAGAGCCTAAATTCTTTCGGGTAATTTTCCTGTATTTTCAAAATTTTGTGAAGACTAAATAATGCCGAATTTATATTCTCCATTTTAAAATTCTGTATACAAATTTTTGAGCCGTCTTTCTGTTTTTTAAAGTACGCTAAAGAAAAAAAAAGGGAATAAAAATAAGTGTGCACTTGTCATTATCCGTACGGTTCCCAGAATTTTTAACACAGAATTTTGAAATACATTATTTCACAATAAAGAATCATATCAAGTAGAATTTTACAATACAGAATTTTACCCTTCAGTTGTTGGAGGTGTGGCCCCAAGAATAAGAGATTGTAAAGTTGAAAAGCAATCTTCCATGTTTCAAGTTAGTTGAAGCGTAGGTGGAAATTCAAAACGTAATACAGCCACTCCATGTGAAATGCAACGAGAAGTGGTGATTTCCTGCAACATGGCCTTTAAATTTGCTCAAATTTTGTACATAGACTAAATTCATGCTCAAACTGACGGAACATAAAAAATGTTGAAATTTACGTATACCTGATATATCATTCGCTATCAGTATCAATATCATCATAAAGTATTCCATACGATTTGATAAATATTAGTTTTCAGAACACAAAAACGAAAAAAAAAAATTAGTAATAAATTAATGCAAACGAGTTAAATATTTAAATATCACTTACAACAGTTAGGGTTTGTTTTCAGCTGCCCCTTTTCTTTCAAGCTTTCTTCTTCAGCTCGAACAAAGTAGACCATAATATAACCAACAGCAAACATAAATACGACGGTCCCAACAAGTGATAACATGGCTAGAATAAGTTCTTTTTCCAAATTGTCAATCAAATACTCGCTCAAATAGCCCAATTTGGTTATCCATCTACTAACTATGGATTGTGTATGTTCATCAAACAGATTCTATGAAAGAAGTAAAATTTTATTTACAATTAAGAATTTTGAAAGAAAATTAAAGAGTTAAATTTGTATCGATTCAGAGAGTGAATAGATAAAGCCCTGTTAATTACAAGAAATCTTTTCCAGCAATATTTCAACTGATATGTGAGGGTCGGGAACATTTAAGCTTAGCATTCATAAAAATGTATTGGTTACTTACTTGAACAAAAGCTTCGTATTCGAAAGTCTCACTTGTTTTTAAAAGTCTTTGAATGGTTTTGTCGAGATATCTCTTGGTTACATTTAAAACATGTTCATTTGAATCAAATAAATTTGGTTCCATATTAAGCTGAGCTCCTTTAATCCATTCATATTTTATGCGAGTTTGATCGTACCGCCAAATAATCACAATTTGATAGAGCTGATCTGTGTCTGCGCCTTTAGAAATCGCGTTAATAAAGTTGATTTGTTTATCCTATAAAAAAGAGGAACTAGAGCTTTTTAAAGGTAATGTAACATTTTATTTATATGTCCGCATATAAGGGGTATGAAAGAAACAATATTTGTGTCCCATGAAGTAGCTAACAAAAGAAGACATCCAACCCAGTTTCAAATAATGAAAGATTCACGTGGAGTATTGTAGATGTGTATGAAAGCAAAATAAAATGATTTACACCGTCAATCTTATTATATATCCATGTAATATCCAAATCTGGTAACTTTCACAAACAGAATACCATATTTTTGTTGGCAGCAACAAACATTTTTGTATGCAGTATTCATTGCATTGTGCGTTATCTGCAAGGAGCTGAATATACCTATTTTAGTCTAACAGCTATAAAAGCACCTGCAACATTGTGGCTATATTTAAATACCTACTGAACACGCATACGCCAATACCACCTAAACCACCAGACACGTTTAAGACAAACAAAAACATTTCAATAGATATCTCACTGAATACTTTCCACAAAAATAACACCTCTCGAGAAGTTTACAACAAAATATTCCTAACATATAATGCAAACTGCAAAGCTGATATTTTTTGTTATACCGATGGCTCTTTACTCGAAGAATCACCGTCTTAAGCTGTTATAGCTCTTCTTCCACCAAACGCTGGAATTTTCAACGCCGAACTAGCAGCAATTAATTTTGCCGTTCACCACGCAGCCTAAATCAACAATCGGGCCGTCATATTCTCGGACAGCTTAAGTGTGTTAAAATCGCTAATAAATGGAAACAGTGAAGCGCACCGATATGTAATGGGAAGAATAAATGGACAGAACGAAATTAATCTAATATGGATACCAGGTCATATGGGAATAATAGGCAATGAGCTAGCGGATAAATCTGCGAAGCAAACTTTTAACATCCTACTCGTAGCGGAGACTCCTTGCTTAACCACTGTCATGACAAACTTCCATAGATCGTATCTCAGAACGTTAAGAGATAGCTTGTGAGAATCATCAACCTGTTTCTTAAAGAGCCACAGCTTCAGATGCGAACGACCAAACTACCACAAATATCTCTTACGCGAAAACTGCATCACAATAGCCAGAATAACATTAAGTGGCAGACGGTATAATACACTGCTTAGCATAGAACACATTCTAAAGGGCTGCCCCATCTCGAGCTACAGCAGCAATCTAACTACAATTCTAGACGGCAGCTACGATGAAGATACTAAGCGACGCCTTCAAAAAGGACAACCTGCTGCATGAAATATGGATGTAAGGCAAAATGGGAGAGTAACCGAGCCTCCAAAATATTTTTATAAATAAGTTTGTAAAGTATAAATTTAATAATATCTAATAATAATAATAAAACAGTGGCAAGCATTTCATGTAATGTTGTTTGAGGCTTTTAGTTGCACCTTATAATTACTATTTCAAAAGGATCGTATGTATATAGGTCTACCTGGCAACAATGCTAAATTATGCAAACTGTTTATGTTTGTAAGCTGTTCATAATAGTGTAGATATGCATATTTATATATTATATGTAAAAGGCGCAGACATCCGTTGCTGGATGTTTGGTCGAGCTGCTCTTCCAATTTGAGGTATATGGATATATTGATGTTGTTCCACAAACGGAGGGACCAGCCGCTATTAGAAACAACCTTTTTTATTACTTGGTGTTTCATGCCCAGCGTTTCGAGCCCGGGAACTACCAAATGGTAGACACGCATGAACCCATTCGGCTACAGCGGTCTACACACATATTTGCTAGTAAATTGCAATAAGCATTGGTAGTAACGAAGGTACGTCATGCACAAGAGTGATAGCGATAGGGCGGGAGCTCGAAAACTATTACAAGAGAATCAAGAGAATTCCTTTAGCATAGGATTTAAAATTCCCCTGCTTAGAAGCGTTTTTTTTTTGTTATTTCATCGAGTTTTGGTTCGAAGCTACCGGAATTGCAAGTGATAGTGAAATATTTAACATAGTTTTTGCTACATTGCCAAATAAACGCATGGAAATAAAAGTTGTTTTAGATGTTCTACCACATGCTAGAAAGTACGAATACACTAAAGTCAGCGTGTATATACACGGCACCTGTCGTGAATTGGGTAAAAAAGGGGCCAGTTATACAATGCTACGCAGATTGAATTTTTTAAATGTAGTAAATATTTTGTAGCAATTTACCTTGAATATATACGCGAATCTTACTCTTTCTGTGCTGAAATCAGTCCGAAGAGCAATATTTCGGAAGGCAACGCGAGCGTAATTGTACGAGTCATTGTTTTCTGTAATCAGAATAACACATAGGCGTTTTCGTGGATGGCTCCATTCAGCTGGACATACTCCTGAAAATTCGAAACATTTAGTATTTTTTCTTTTTTTCCTTTTTCTTTTTTTATCTTTTATAAAAATTGCAACAATTTTAAAAATATTACAGTAAATAGGTAATGAAATGAGAATTGAAATAAGTACGATATCCCATATATAAGTTTATACTTATAAGTATTTAAAGATCAATTTACTAATAATATTAGCTCAACGTCGCTTCAACAATAAAACAAAATAAAACTATATAAAAAAAAGAAAAACTAAATAAGTGGATGCGGTGAAAACCGGCATAAATCATGTTAAAATAGAGCGGTTACTAAATTGCAACAGAGGACCATGTCTGCGGAATTGATAGTCATAAGGTGTGTTATTTGTCATAGCTGTGTTCTGCTCTATCATGCTGAAAAGATTTCTAGAAGTGCGATCTTTAGCAAATCGTTATTTGCATCTGAGCGCATTTGACCAAATCAACTGATAGGTTGTAGTCAGGTTGGGATGTGTTAACAAAAAATCTGAGATAGTGTTGGTGATATACGAAAAGATCAAGAAATGACACTTCGTTGCCCGTCTGAACAAGGACTGATTGGACAAGTGTGTAAATACATGTGAACTGATCGTGCGGAATTCGGCTGAATCTCGCAAGTGACGGGGTAGCCGAAGTTCCCCTCACAATTTTTTTTTCACCATAGTTAAAGAGTAAACCTGGTAGGGGCACGAAATGAAAGCTGCCAATAGTTTAGGAAGTATATATAAAGAATGGAGGGGCGTACAGTTTGGCAGATGGTTTTTCGTAAGAAAATTTTTCATAGCGGAAGTACACTCGAAGGTTTGCAACTGCCTGCCGAGGGACGACCGTCTATGTAGTCTACGAAGTCACTTTTGCTAGCCCATCGTTGGAAAGATGGTATCCAAGAGCAAATTGGAAAGGGTACAAAACATGCGTATCACAGAAACCCTACCTTCTACCGCACCAAGGCTCTTGAGACTCTATTAGATCTTCTACGCAAAGATATTTAAGGCTAATTCGAAGTAAACATAATCATTCGAAACTCATGAGATCCCTGGAGAGATTTTAGATTTTAGAACTAAAAAGTTCTGGAAACATTTCCGTATATACACAGGAACTAGGAAAATAAGTTTTCCACAAGAATCCCAAAAAGTTGTGAGTGTAATAAAGTTATATTAATAACTTTGATACAGGGTCAAGGCTAAATAATAAGGTCAGCAGTGGCATTCACTCAGAAGTGGTGCAACTGAACTTAAATCCTACGTCTACCTGACGACTGCAGTATGAGAATCTGATTTGTGGTCAAGGGACGCACTCGGGAAGTACAACCGATCACTATTTAATATGACAGAAAAAGCTATCATTAAATATCTACAATGCAATAATAATTCCCCTAAAGTAGCAATTGAATGTGGAACTATTCTAAATGGCCTGGCTAATCGGTGCACCACAAATATTGTCTGGGTCCTGGGCAAAATTACATCGCAAAATTGTTGAAAATTACATCGCGCTCATGCTCACGCTGACTAGGAAGATAACTAATCTTAAATCAGTCAACTCTGGATCAGGTCGGTGTACATATTTATGGTGAGTGGCAATCACCGTCACCTAACTTAGCTTTGCTTATGTGAAGAGTGTAACATAAATTCTTAGCTGTCAAAGCGAAAACAAAAACTGTATTATTGTATGAACTATCTACTAGGCAATACATACACATGTGCCTATTCAGCTCCCATAGATGTTTGTAGAAGAAGAATTGTGAGCTACTACACTTTTATCTTTCTTCAATATCTTAAATTAAAAATTAGTTTAGATCCAACTTGTTAGTTTCGGGTGCAATAGACCGCGCAGTTTAAAAAATTAAATCGTTTATAACTTATACTATACCAAACATTCAGCCCCCAAGTACTGAGTATTTTGACTTGCAGTCATACATACCTTCCATAACTTGTTGCGATGAAAGCCTTGGTAGCAAAAGATATTGATTTGAAGAAATTATTTTATTTAATGTTTGTACAGGGATCTCAAACAAGGCAACAGAGGCGAGAGGTTTGCGGGCGTCTTCATTAAAAATGAGAAGATTGTCCATATTTGGGTTAACTTCATACCGACTCTGAATGTTCCCACATTTACTGTTATTTATTTGAACGAATCTGTTAAAAAAAATAAGTAATAAATTCAACTTTTAACTGATTGGCTGTATTGATAAAATCATTTAAATGGCGCTAGCAATAAGAGCTAATAAAATTTTAAAATAAAGGTTTGTTCAATAATAAGCCGAATTCAAAAGCCACTTATAATACGTTCACATATAAGTAGATGATCTACTTTTTCGTGCTTAACTCCCAATCCGTAATTAAAAAAGGAGATTTCCTATACAAAATTTCTCTCCCAAAATCTGAGAATACAAAATAATCCTAGATAATAACCATACTTTTTGACATACAACCCTGTAGACTTTAAGAAGGCATTCGACACTATCATATGAGACGCAATATGGCTGGCACTGAGTAGAAAGGGAGTTCCCGCCAAGATAATCCGCCTCATCAAAGCCCTCTACGAGAACTCCGAACTGGCAGTGCTTCACAAAGGCGATATCAGCGATACATTCACTACCAACGCAGGTGTAAGCAAGGTTGTCCCCTGTCGCCCCCTTCTCTTTGCCATTGTCCTTGATGACGTCATGAGCCAACTGCCCTGCACAAAAATGGCAGCGTATGGGAGTTAACCACAATAACGCAAGGCAGATATTGGTTGACGGATGCCCGGTGGAATTCGTTGAGAGCTTCTGCTACCTCGGCTGCATCATCGCGGCAGATGGTGAAGCAGATGAACATGTCAACTACAGGCTAAACAAAACTAGGGCGGCATTCGTGCGAGTGCATACAGTATTGGGGAGTTCGCAAATCTCCAGGCGCACTAAACTTCGAATATTCGGCTCATGCGTAAAGGCAGTATTGTTATACGGAAGCGAAATATGGCTGGTCTCTAACACCATCACACAGAGGCTACAATCCTTCATCAAAAAATGCCTCTGCATCATCTGCAGAATATTCTGGCCAAACACCATCAGTAACGACGCGCTGTGGAGATTAACGAACGAGGAACCCATCCTTAGACAAATCAAACGCAGAAAGTGGCGTCACTCCTTGAGAAAACCACCAGATAGCATCACGCGAATGGCACTGGGCTGGAACCCGCAAGGGAGCAGAGGACGCGGTCGACCAAAAAACACGTAGAAAAGGTCAATGCTGCGCGAACTAGCAGATGGTGTCATCTCATGGGAAGGTGCAAAAACAACTGCACAGAACCGTGTACGGTGGGAGTCTTGTCGAGACCCTATGCTCCCGAGAGGAGTAAACAAGGAAAAAAATTAACTATGCATTCATATAACAGAAAAAAGCGTGTGTCCATAAACGTATGTGTAAAAAGAGGTGTAAAAAGTAATATCGAATTTCGAATGCGTATTGCTGCCATAATTTTTTCACGGATTTCCTCCAACTGTTTATTATTAGCAGCCAATTGCGCAATTAAATTAGCTATCTTTTCTCCTTTCCTTTTATCGTTAATAATAATTAAGCAAACAAAAAACGCCGAAATATTCCACCAAAATAATTTCTATGAAAAAAACCCCACAGTATTGACAGCTGATTGTCAATTTTTCAGGTAATCTGCCATATGTGAACGGGTAGATTAAGTTTGTGGATTTATTGGTAATTAATGCATATGTGAACGTACTTTCAGTGTAGAGTTGTTAGACTAAGAAGCGATCCTAGTAATAAACTTATTGTTAAACTTACCCGAATGCAACTCTATGCTGAAAAGCGTATGCACTTATTAAATATCGTAACCTTGTTTGATTTCTAGGTTCAAAGATCAGCGCACGCACTCGATTATCCATCCAACCACCCAAAAAATCATCCACATTATTATCATCTATTTTCTTGGTGATTGCGTACGGCATTTTTTTTCTTATGAACTCTGTAATAGAATTGATAAAATGTTTATAAAAAATTGTTCATATTATCCTTATTATTTTGTTAGTTTTGAAATTGAAGATAAAATAGAAAACATGTAAATAGAATAGAACTTTTCAAACCGTAATTCTTCATTGACCTGTAGATATACCTTTTAGAAGCTCAACGATCGAAACTATAGTATCACAACTCAAAATTGTATACACGAATAATGGCAATAAATTTAAAAAGCTTTACACTGACAAACTGTGGCAAAAGATCCCTTGAACTACTGTGTAACCGGAAATAGACATGAGCACAAAAGTAACCTTTGTTAACCTTCTGTTAAAAAATATGGCTGCTGGCGCAAACTCACGGAAATTGCTAAACTACTCACAGTCGAACTATGTACCAATAGATGACAGTCTGGTGGATATTTAGTCTGATTACAACTACTTGACCCTCGATACCAATTTGACAGACTTTGATCACGTCATAAAAGAGACGAGAATATACTTATCCATGAAACTGTTACCGTATCTCATATGCGAAAGTTCATATAGTAAATCTTCAATTTTATTGGACCACACTTAGGTACATCGCTGGTACACATGATTTTGATGACCTGTTAACTCTCAACATTGCACAAGAATCGCTAATATCATAGAATCTAATGAATGACAGACAAAGATAAATACATATGTAGTTTCAAAACCAAATTAATAAAATCTATACTATAAAGGTGAATGTATGTACGTTGTCCGCGCATCACTACGAAACGACAACACCAAATGACGTAAAAATTTTTATACATTCATATTTTCACCCAATGAAGGTTATAGGCATGTTTTTATGATGGAACTCCCTTCCCACAGTCCCCAGGCCGCGCCACCACTCTCATTCGTCACTAATAATCGAATATTTGCTTAAATTTAATCAAAAAAATCATAGTTTTTCCTATTTCCCAGTATTTATAGCACACTCTAGACTTCATAATCCGCATAAGCTGTTCAACTATGACCCAAATGCAAATTTCAAAAACGGTTTGAGATAGAAAATTAACAAAAATAATTTTGCTTGATATCTTTCTGATTTATTGTTTTGATTTTATTCAACGAGGCATAGCAACGGATGCCGGGTATTGTAATATTATGGTTATTAATAAAAAATTATTTTCTATGAAATTATTATTTGTAATTCTTTTATATATATATCCTAAATCCCTCAAAACTACTCCTACGCGAGCGGGGCCGCCGGTTAAAGCTAGTAACATATACTTTCCAGTACTTAACGCACTGTATTCAATAGTCTAGATAACACTCGCGAAAATGGATATGATAGTAAATCCCATATCGCTGGATGATAACGATGTCAAGAGTATTGTAAAACGATCATGGTAAAACAATAAATTCTGAATATTATTAACCTTTTAGACTGGCTGGAGGACAAAATTTGTGGAAAAAGACCCAGTTTGCAAAAGAAAAAAATTTTTTTTCATCAGAACAATGCACCGTGGTCACAAGAGTATTTTGACAATGGCTAAAGTCCATGAATTAAAGCTTTGGAGCATCCACCGTATTCACCAGATTTGGTCCCTAGCTACTTCCATCTGTTTCCAAATCTAAAAAAAATATGTGTGTGGAAAGCGTTTTTCATCAAATTATGAGGTCATAACGCTGTGGAAGCGTATTTTGCAGTTCTTCCAGATTCTCACTTCAGGGATAAGATAAATTGTTATCTCGTTCGAACAAGTGTATTGATGTTCAGGGAGACTATACTGAATATTAAAGTGTATTTCAAACCATAAACTGTGTTTTTCTTACCGAACCGCAAAACTCATTCAACAACCTAGTACTTTTTAATTTGAAAATTATCTAATACATATTAACCAAGTAGGGAAGTTAATATGTATTATAAATAGTTTTAAAAATTATCATCTGGAAATTACTTACCTTTAATTTTGGCCACTGTATAAACATTTTCACGGTATATGTAACTGTGTCCATCCAAAATTATTATCAAAGTAGGTATACTACTCACACCAGATTTTTTAACTAAAAGAGGTTCATAAGCTGCATTTACCGCCGCAAAATAAATTCCTAGAAAGTAAATGAGCATTTATCAGAAATGATGGATATGAATACATATTTCTCATATTTCCTATTTTATAAAAATGTTCGCTTTAGTAAACCTATCGTATTAAAATATTTGTTTCATATGTAATCCAATTCCTGAAACAAATTTCGGCGGTTCCACACAGCACTTAGGAATGTTCAACGTTCAAGCATTCAATCAATTGATCAAAAATATATATCATGATGAGAAGTATATCCCTATCTCCTACCGGCGCGCCATGTGAACCTCAGATATGCTCTCTCTTAGTTGGGGTGTTTCTGCAGGCTGTTCTTATTAGACAACCTCCACTGCTTCCCAGCTTTCCGGGTTGGAATTCATTGCAACGATGGTAGGCAATGCTCCTTTTTCTGCGCTGAATACTTCTCAGCAAATTAGCAAAGTGTTCAAAGTATTTACGTAGGCTATTAAAAGTTTAATCCAGCGGCTTTTGGTGTTCTCGTTCCAATTTTCTTGCCACTGTCGAACTTCCTCGAAGCTGATGGTGTATACCTCAGTACGCTCACGACAAGTAACACAAATTACAAAAACTGCATCCCCAGACACTACTGATGCAATACGCCCTTCTCTTTTGCGCAGGACAGATCGTGTAAGTGTGTGATACTTTCTATACTGCCCAATGCGTTAGTCCATATTTCTGTCCCATACATTGTAAAAGCACTGATTAGACAACCAAGATTAGAGATTCTTAAAGAGTGACTTTGGATCACCGACATTTGCCATTAGACAACACTGTGCAGCGTGCCATCTTTGCGCGAATGTGGTCTCAGAATGTGATTTTGTTATATGTACATATAGTTTCACATCGAAGTACTTCGCACATTTACCTGCTGTAACGGTTTAGCTCCCTCTCATCACCGTCATCAGTAGAGATGTGCTTCCTAGTGAGCAGAACGATTTCTGTTTTGGCTGATGTTAATTGTAGTCCTTGCTCGATCATCAACCCGCCGGCACCACGCTTGATTAAGCTTCAACTGTGCCAGCTGGATGCTACGTGTTGATGTAAGAGGGGCAACGTCATTTGCAAACGCAACATTGTTTCAGTTAGCCTCTATAAGCTCTCAATCACTTTACCTGCAGTGCTCGGCATGCAAACTTTGCGGAATGATGATGGAGAGTTCGGGCATCCTTTCCCTTTGATATTTGTACAAGGCGCGCCGTTTTCCATTGAACGGAGAAGAGCACAGCTCTCCGACAACGTTATATATGTTCACCATCATATTAGCAGCTTCTTCCCGCTAACCTTATTGCTTTTGCTGGACTTAGCCAGATTTCAAACAGCGCAGTGGTGTGTTGAGTTATTCTGCTCTGAAAAGTGTAACTTCAGTCTACCTCGAATCGGTTCGCCTATCTTTTCTTAGCAGATGGGAAGGAAAGAAGACGTCCACAATGTTCCCTCTGATCCGCCCCCATATCCTAAGTTGGAAGACGAACTGTTTTCATTACTATTTTATATCCCTTCATTCCTATTTTTACAACCGCCGTAGCCGAATAAGTTGGTGCGTAACTGCCATTCGGAAGTGCAAAAATTCGAAACTCCATGTATGCAATATCAAATGATAGAAAAAGTTCTATCTAATAGCGGTCACCCATCCTTAACCTCACCCCCCCTTTTTTACCTCAGCGGTGGCTGGCCAACGGGATGTAGTTTTCCGCTCGAATGCGAATACTCTGCAGCCTGTAGACCGAGACTTCTCGCGTCTTTAAAACCGGCACTCGCACTATTCTACTTTTCCGTAAAGCGTTACTCCAATTTTTTAATTATAATTATTATGAAATGCATTCTTGAAGTAGAGTCGTTTTTTAATCAGTCTGCATACATACATATTTTATACGCTAATTGTGAATGCAAATACTTATATACATGCATACATATTTATGTAAAAATATACAATTCTTTGCTTCTAGCTTAGTCAATTACCTTACTTGGACTAAGTTAATTACCTAGTGGTTCCAGAGCGTTGATTAATGTTTTAAACGCGCTAATAAGTCGTGTGCAACGAAAGCACCAGTCATTATAAAACATCACAATGTACGGTGTGGTTTTGCTTTGGGGAACTATTTTATTATCATAGATTTTAGTGGTGATGGAGATTCTATGATAAAAACTAATATCGTTTTCAACGTTAAACTGTTTTCCAAAAAAATTTTCAAACTGATCTGAAGAAGGTTGACTCCGATACAGATCGTTTTTCGGTGGAAAATAGTGTGACTCTTCATTGTATATTCCATACTGATCGTATATGCGCCTGCGATTAACGTCACTCAGCAACTCATATGCCTGTTTGATTTGAACGAATATTTTACTAGCTTCGGGATGTTCATTTTTATCAGGATGCCTGTTAAAAAAATATGAACACTGTTATATGTAACTGTATACTGCAAAACAACACACAAAAAATATATAGCACAATTTAGTGAAATACACGAACATTTAAATAGATTTCCTTGATTTACAGTTAGTCATATAAAATGGCAATGCTAAAGACGAATTGCTTCTTTATTCATAACTAAAAAAGACAAAACGAGTATAAAAAGAGCAAAATCGGTCTAAAATAATCTTTGATTTAAAAAATTGTACCGAGACGATTGAGCAAACCCGATAGTCGATTTAATTATATAATTTATTTATTTATTTCAATAAATTTTTGGCACTCACTTTGTATGTAAGTCTGCAGTATTTTGGAACGTTATTGACGAATAAAACGATGCCGTTTTATGCCACAAAGAAATGATACCTATTTTCGGCCACTTTTTTGGGTGTGATAAACCCGTCAGTATCAATCCCTGCTAGTGGTTTTGCATACTTTATAATGACAGTATTGGTATTATTTATATTCAAAGGGCAAATAATTATTTCTTTAATATATAATTAAATTTACAAGAGGTAGTAATATCTCCGTAGTTAGCCCATTTACTAACGATAGAAAGAAGTGCATCTGAAGGGTGTCCGCTGGCAGAATTAGGTTTTAAATTTAATGTTGCTCCCTAACCGCTGAGCGTTTGAGTGGCCGCCTAGGTCCCCCGTTCCTACCCCTATTGACTTTACTCTGTGTGGGTACCTCAAAAGTAAAGTCTATAAAACAAACCCAGCGACCATTCCATTAAAGAAAATATCGTAACGGTCAACATTTGGAGGATATAATTAAAAAAAAATATAATCCGCACTTGTTTTTTTTGTAACAGATATTGTATTAAAATAAACTTTTATCATTAGTTATTCTTTTTTCATTTAGCCTTTAAGTCTTTATTCCGTCACCATACACCCTGTATGTATATACGCATATATTATTATTATATTATATATAGCGCTTGGCCAGTCAGTGCCACAACTGTCATTATTTCTGTGGAGATATTAATGTATATGGGGCAAACAGATCAAATATACACCATCCAACAATTTTATAAGTTATATACAATATCTCCGTGAGTTTTTCTCAGATTTCCTTGAAATTTCGACACAGCATGAAGGAAGTTTTATGTTTTAGAGGAAAATAAAACCCAAAATTCGATATTTTAAATATGAATCCACAAAACTCCTTCAAAGTTTCCTTTGGTTAGAGTTACCCTATGTAGTAGGAGTAAGTAGTAGTCTACTTCAGTTAAAATCATATAACTCCGTTAGTTGCATTCGACTGCAGTACGAGGATGGCTATTTATATTTCGGGCCTTGCACACTTCTAGTACCAATAGTTTGATATATTTTACCATAAACGTATGTAGAATATTTTAATGTGTGATCCATATTTGTGTTCTATACAGTGGCCTCCACACTTCATCTCAACAAAACATGGAAAACCGTGAACAAGGACGTATTTTTCACAATTTTCGACCAGGATTGGCAAGGCGAAAATACATCGATAAATTAAATCATTATACAGCGAGCAAGCACTATCCTTTAGCTCCTTCAAAGTCTAGTACAATAAATTTTCTCGTAGTCGCTGTTCGTTCCTTGAAGGTCGACAAAAATCAATTGTATCAGATCGACATGTTACATACTAACAAATTGAGGCATCCTTTATGCATTACTATGACGAGCATCAATGGTATATTGGATAATTACGTTGTATTAAATTAAAAAAAAAAACGCATTGGAAACGCGGCTGGACAAAGCGCTTTGAAAATCGATTCAAATGAAAGGAAAAATGTATTGGTTATTGCGAATATTTGTTTAAACAATAAAACCGATTTCAACCACCAATTCTCAATTTCCATTGTAAGGCCAGAATTATAAATAGCAGTATTATAAAAGGCTACGTATTATATACTATTTTTGAAGCATGGAAAAAACGAAAGAAATTAACAACAAGGATGTGAATTATTAAATAGAATCCGGCTTTATTCCAATGCATTAAGTTATATGTGCAACATCTTTACACATTGAGTGCCATGTCACACGTTTTTGTACGGCACCTAATACTTTCTGGACTACCATGTCGTTCGAAAGCGTAAAAATATCCGTTGGAATATTTTGTTGCGAGCCTGATCTCCCAATGAATGTGAAGGACTTGTCTTCATCTATGTCCCAATCATCTCCAGTATCGTCAAGGCCAACATTAACATTAGTAGTCAGTATTCGAACCATCTGACTAGCTAGTTGTCATCAATCAAAGAGTAATCGCTCGAAAAATTATCATCATTCCCTTCCAAAACTTGAAATATGATATCTTACTTTATGAAAGGTTTCGATTCGCCATTTTTAACTTATTGTTGTAAATAAATCTGCAAAATTAAAATAAAAATAAAGAAAAATAAAAAACAAAGTAAAGCCAAAATAAAATCAAGGTAAAACAAATAAAAACAAATACTTAAGCAAAATAGCAAAAAAACAACGCGTATCTACTTCATATCAAAATAGTTATAAGATCCAAAATAAACCCCAAAACAGTGCGGGAATGGCTCGGAAGTCAGTATATTTTACGTTCACACCGCTTTATAACAAAAAACATGCTTGGACTCCGGTGAAGATTTTTGTCAATTCCGCTTGGCACTCAATGTGTGAAAGCAGTAAAGCAGTAATGAAGTCGATTATTGTACACAGGATGTTTTACAACCATCATTAAAGCCTGTTTGTGTGGGAAGAAACATGTAAAGATAAATCTGTATCTGCGTGAAGCTTTATGAAGAGAGTGTAGGTTGTTACTTTATTCGATAATCGCTATTAAACAGTGTGCGAAACAACGACAAGCCTGATACTTATTTCGATTGTTTCAGTGGAAATTAAGAAGACGTTTGCGCGCTCCTAATTCTATATTGCAGGTAAGTTGTTTATTCTCAAACATATGTTATTATAATGTGCTTAGCATGAAACTTAACTAACGGCTTATGTATAGTGGTTCTTATGCATAATATCTTTAAGGGCAGCATGTAAGTGAATTCAATATACATATATATGGTACATATATGTATAGTATTATTATAATGATAACTAAAGTAAGCTCATGTAGTAAATATAAATATGTATGTACATATGTATATAATATTAATATATATCATAATTCCATATTAATTAATTTATTATTATTTATTATGTGTAACAATTTTATTTATAAACTATTTGGTGCCCTCGCTATGGATGCAATAAAAAATAGAAAGCGGTATCCGGCGCCAAAACTCCGACATATTTCGGACTAAACAAAAGGATTATTGTGAAGCTTTTGACAGCAGGTTACTAACAAGTCCGAAAGGTGTTCTTTACAAGAATTTTCCCGCTCTAATTCTTCTGTAAACTATACTTGTAGATATTTATGTATATAATAGTCCTTGTTCCGGAACCATAGTACTGTATACGATGCGAACAGCTCTGCTCCCAAAATTTCGTCACGATAAAAATTGTGTACTGTACTGGCGAGCAGCCCGCCGAGGAGGATTACATCAAAAGATGGCTGGTTCTGGAAGAGAAATCTCTTTCTGGTCACCGTTTCATTGAATTACGAATCGCAAAGTAACAAGCAATTTGATTGGTTACTTTAAGGAAGAATGTCCGCCAAGACGAGGCGGTCCCAAACTTTGTTAAAAGTCAAGGAAACTTCTGCAGGTATTCAAATCTCAAAAAGAGTATCATATCTGACAGAAGGAGTATTAAATTCGAATTCATTCGTCAAATTCCTCACATTTTTATTTCTGGTTGTGTTCTATTAAAGATTGAGCAAAAATTAAAAAAAAATCAATAAATTAATAAAATATAAATTAATAAAATATATTTCAAAAACTTAACTCAAGCTGCATTCCTTTATTCATTCCAAATGTTTCTAAGAATTGTTTGTTTTTACGTATAAGTAAAAGGTTCCGGAGAATATGTTACTGATACTCCAAACGGATTCTTTTTGTGACTTACTAGAACGTTTTGTTCAGCTGTATTTAAAGGAACACCTTTTTATACTTTTATAATCATTTATTCGCTGTTCTGAATAAATGAATTATGTTTATGAATAAATAAATGCAGCGTCAGTGTTCTTTCAATTATTTGAATAATGTAAACTCTTTTCCGCTTTAAAATTAAAGGAGTGCAGTATCGGTGAAAGTTATTATGCACGCAAGGCATTTGCACATTCAATTCAAATTAAGAAAATAATTTAAAGTTCCGGTATCCCCATATAACGTTAATTAAAAACAAATTTACAAAAACAAGTAAGACTAAATTCGGTACAGACCGATCCTTATATACCCATGCACATTTTAATAAAGGGTTTATTTAATCAAACTCACAAGGCTATAGCTCGTAACAAACGGACGCAAATTTAGTCCTAACACACCGCTTCATTTCGTGTGAAAAATATGAAGTACAATAAATATTTCTTTATTGTAAATATTTTCCGTTTTCTATGGCTTAATTTTAATTTTTTACATAAAGTTGATATTTTTTGACGTAGACAGATATTTATGTCGAATTTAAATGGGATTGTTGTTGTAGCAGTGTAAACATTAGACGTACAGATACATATCTAAATGGGGTGAGGAGCGATACACGTTCCAAGTTTGGGCGAGATTTATGAATCCCATTTAAAAAACTATACTAGCAGCTTATTTATTTTATTTGTACCCAATTTCAGTTTTGTTGCTTTACATCACGTTCTTCCGTTTTACCTTGAATAAAGGTACCAAGGCTTATTGAAATATATTAATATTTGTCAGTATTATCGTACGTACGAATGGCCCGACAGACTAGGCTAAATCGACTCTTCTCGTTCTGATCACCTTGGTCCACATACACTTTTGTTCAAAATAATAGTGGCGCGACGAATTATCCGTTTTTTTTTGTGCTAACCTTTTATGTTTTTATAAAAGTAGAAGCATTCTAAAATGTACACGGGTAAATAAAGTTTCTTTCAGACAAAATTTAGCCTCGCTTACTTGTTTTGACTAATTTTAGTCTGGTCTTCTCACCATAAATTAGATTTGTGATTACCAGATGTTATACATTCCATTGCATATACATACATACTTTGTTAATTTTGTAAACAATTACTCACAAATTAGTTTCGCATTTGCATTGCAGCGGATTCGTAATTGGGAGAACTCCCTCTTTCCTCCCATACATCTCTTAAACATACAGTCATTTATATTACAAACTTCTTTAAATATAGTTCCAAACAGTATGAAAGCACTTACCATGCCTTAACCAAATGTTTATATGCCCTCCTAATAACCTGAGGAGTAGCATCCTCCTCTATTCCGAGTATTTTATAAGGACTATTGTTTTCAAACGATCCTGACACAAAGCCAAAAATCAGCACGCCAAAATATATCAAAGAAACAAATCTTATTTCCCCAGGCATTGTTATATTTGGTTATTTTTATTGATTAACTATTAACTACATTTCTAAAAATTCTTGCAATTAGGGATTTTGCGATACTACTCTTATAATCGTGGTATCGATACTTTTGATCGAATAGAAGGTATATCCATATTCAATACCTATGGTAGGTATTATTTGTACCCTCGGAGGTATTTCCCTTCGATATTGAGTACGAACATTTTCACAAAAGAAAACCCAAAGCATCTTGTAGGCATACTACTGCCATGTCTGCATATATACGTGTGCTCATTTTGTATCTTCATTATTGCCAGGGCTTATCCTACCACAAGTCCAAAAGAAATTCGATTGCTTCTCTGTGCCAGTGCGTCACTTTTTTATGTAATGCATGTATGTATGTATAATTGGCGCGTACACTCTTTTTGGGTGTTTGGCCGAACTCCTCCTCCTATTTGTGGTGTGCGTCTTGATGTTGTTCCACAAATGTAATATGAATACATAATTAATAATATTTAAAAATGTTGTATTAGAATTATGTCTACACACCTCCTTTCTTTGCTAGCGTCCATTCTATTAAGTTTTACTTTGACGTTTACCTTACATTCACAATAATAATTATCAATACCACAGAAAATAAAGGGCTCTATGGAAACAAGTATTGTTATTATATAAAGGGTGGTTAAATTAGAGGGCCGACGTTGAATGTGAACCACACCTACACGTCAACGACACCGCTGCACTTCTTTTTTTGAGGTTATTTGAAAGAAATGGTGTACTATACGTCGATAAACCAGCAACAATTCAAGAGCTAAAGGATGAGATAATTCGGCACATTAATGGCATAGAACCTCAATTATGACTCAGCGTCATCGAAAATTTGGACCATCGGATGGAGGTGTGCCGCCGAGGCCGCGGCGGCCATTTGGCCGATATTTTGTTCCATACGTAATAATTATCATAATAAAGAGAAATGATAATAATTTCCTGAAAAAATTGTATTTTATTCAAAATCTACAAAATTTGTAAAGAAAATTGTTGTTAAATATTATTAATTAGGGATTCATTTTACAGAAAAAAGCGTGTGTCCATAAACGTTTTCTCCTTTTATTACTTATTATAAAATGTAATATAAAATATCCCATGCGCATTGCTGCCATAATTTTTTGCAACCTCAGCAAACGTCGTTTACGGATTTCCTCCAACTGTTTATTATTAGCAGCCAATTGCGCAATTAAATTAGCTATTCCTTCTCCTTGTATTTTCTTCATATTATTAATAATAATTAAAGAAACCAAAAACACCGAAGTATTCCACCAAAATTATTTCTATGAAGAAAAACCTCTCAAAGCAGTATTGAGAACTGATTATAGATTTTGCAGGTAATCTGCCATATGTGAACGGGTAGATTGATTGGTGGATTTATAGGTTATTAATGCCTATGTGAACGTATTATAATACACAAGCAAATATTAAATGAGCAGCTGTAGTGTGTAAATGCTAGCTTATTAAATTGTGTTTGAAAATTATCGAGTTCTCTTTACTGTTCGTAAATGTAGAAAAAATATCGATATAGTGTATTAGATTTTGACGTAACTATATTTTAACTGTAACCAACTTCAAGCTCATCCTGTCTTTTTGGCGTGGATTCTTCACATGAATAGACGTCTTTGGTTAGTATTCGAATTTTAAAGGTGTTAAGGTCAATTTAAAAAATAAACGATTTTGGGAAGATTTCATACGCTTTATGATGATATTTTGCTATGCACCACTCTGAATTATATATGGTGTTGAGATTTAGTGATTCTGAAGCGAAATCTTGAAGAAATTATGTGACATTTTGGCTGCTATTAAAATATTAACAACGTTCATTTAATTATTTAGCCAATGAATACATTGATAAAAGCAATGAATAAAAAGACCGATGATGTGACGTGAGTTTAATTATATGATTTGTTGCTAGGTCTTTTTGAGCAAAATGGGTGCCTATCGTTATATGCAGGAATTATACAGGAAGAAGCAGAGCGATGTAATGCGTTATCTGCTTCGAATTCGAGTATGGCAATATAGGCAACTAACGAAACTGCATAGATCCCCTAGGCCTACTCGTCCTGACAAAGCTCGCCGCTTGGGATATCGTGCTAAGCAGGGATATGTAATCTATAGGATTCGAGTTCGACGTGGAGGCCGCAAGCGTCCAGTACCAAAAGGATGCACATACGGTAAACCCAAGAGCCATGGAGTCAATGAACTTAAACCTTACCGTGGATTGCAGTCAATCGCAGAAGTAAGTATTGAAATACTTTATTTTATTTATTTAAAGCTTCAGCACAAAGTACCACAAACTAGTAAAAAATGTGGGGTTATATCGCATTTAGAACCTATTGAATTCAACAAGTTTGGCAATTACAAGTTTTTTTTTTACATGTCGCGCATGTTAATATTATTATAATGTATGTATAAAGACTCGTTGAATCCTTTGCTTATAAGGCCACCGATTTTACACCTTCAATTTTTTTGATTAGTTTATTTGAGTATGTATGTACCTATATGATGATACCATTACTTCATAAATAAATCATGCTGATTTATTCAACTTCCTTAGATGTCTGATTTAATTATTTTCATCTGAAAACTTTACATATATATTTTATAAAGTTTTAATAACCACACTTTATTTTATAGGAACGTGTTGGACGTAGACTAGGAGGTCTACGAGTTCTAAACTCTTATTGGGTAGCTCAGGATGCTTCTTATAAATATTTTGAAGTTATATTAGTGGATATACATCATAACGCGATAAGACGTGATCCAAAAATAAATTGGCTCTGCAAACATGTTCACAAACATCGCGAGCTTCGTGGATTAACCTCGGCAGGCAAGAGCTCTCGTGGAATTGGTAAAGGCTACCGCTATTCGCAAACGATTGGAGGCTCACGTCGTGCTGCATGGAAGCGTAAGAATACTTTGCAAATGCATCGTAAACGCTAGAATTGAAATACTGTGTTTATTGATATATCATTAAATATAATAGAAAATGCGTTTTCTATAAAATTATGTATTTTTTTTTTAACTTTTGGAAATATGTATGCCTTTGAAGAGTTGTGTTAAATTTATGCTCAAGGAATCTAGGTTAGTTTTATGTTTTCTACTTTGGCTTAATGCTTATGGGGGTGCTGGTAATGTACAGGTAAGTGGATTAATATTACTGAGCATGGGAAACATAAAATGTAAAGGTTTACTGGCAAAAATTGTGAGTGCCACAGAATCAAGCAAGGTGACCATCTAGCGTTTGGGATTTGAGCTACTGCTTTTTTTTAACACCATAATCTATGATGTTATGATATCAGTAATTTCACCTATTTTTATTATATCGTATCGAGTGATCACCACCAGTGGGGGAAAATGCGGGCAAAAGTACCAAACATAATTTAATGCGCTGCATGTGTTCATAAGTCAACTAGGTGTGATTTTGACTTTACTGATAGAGGCCATTTTAAAATCGTGTGTGATTAGTACGACGTTCCCTCGGTAGTCGGTTCTACCTAATGGAAACGAACCGGATTTATATCACTTCAGCAGCATTTCCCGTATACATACATATATGGCTATTGGCCTCTGGTGACGGTCAAGCATTGTTTGACAAGAACTTTATATGTGTGCGTGTCGGCTGATTGACGCTAATATCTAAAATTTTTGATTTTCATCATTCAAAAGCCGACAACAAGTATGTGTGACACGACGACTCCCGACTGCACTAACACACACAAAGCTCAGTCAAGCATGCTGGACCGTGTCCAGAGGCCATATTAGTCAAGCTATTACAATAACACTACGACCCTAAAAAGCGGTTTTCGCAATATTCCAACCAGAGTGCGAAGGCGCTCAAAATTTGCTCTTATTTCTTGGAGTTGTTCGTAAAAACAGAAACCTTGAAAAATCTCGAAAAAAATTTCAACGCTACGGAGTCGCAAAGGGTACGTTGGCCACGCTCGATTATTACAGTAATGCAAATCCTTTTGATAACCTACGCTCATACTCAACTGATTAGCTGCCGCAATATTGCATATATTATATCGCTCCGCAAATGTTGAAAAATATGGGCCTGTGCTCACTTGAAACTTGGTACTAAAATTAATTTAATGTCACCATTTTGCGTCCTCTCGATCGAAAATGCTAGAATAAATGAGGAATATAGATAATATATACGCTCGATTATTACAGTAATGCAAATCCTTTTGATAACCTACGCTCATACTCAACTGATTAGCTGCCGCAATATTGCATATATTATATCGCTCCGCAAATGTTGAAAAATATGGGCCTGTGCTCACTTGAAACTTGGTACTAAAATTAATTTAATGTCACCATTTTGCGTCCTCTCGATCGAAAATGCTAGAATAAATGAGGAATATAGATAATATATACATATGATCAAACAGACTTGTGCGAATACGCCTTAATGAAAATACATAATATGAGCGTGTCAGTAGAAAATAATCTAAATTGTTGAAAGAAAATATCAAGGCGCTCTTGTCTTTCGCAAATGCCCATAGGAGCAAACACGTAAAATTATGGAAAAGAATACTTTTTACGGACGAAACTAAAATTAATGATTGTTCCTGATGGGGAGACTTTTATTAATCATGAGAAAAAGCAAGTCTTAAATCAAGGTACAGAGCAAAGAGCACAACGTAAAACACGGTGGAAGTAACTTGAATGTTTGGGGATCATTTTCTTGGAATGGAATTAGATGAATAGAAAATAAATGGCAATATGACAAGGGTATATTCAGAAACGCATTATAATGCGCAACGTACTTTTGCAGTGTTGGCAATGCGTTCAGAAATGCAAATATGGCAGTACTGCAAATGCGTCGCGTTCCAAACCGACATTTTTGTATCAAACGTCATGCATTATTTGCAGGAAAAAATTTAATACTGCCGCTGATTACGCTAATATGATGTCTGATGAAAAGTGAGCATAAAACTAATTTTTTTAGCTTTTAATGCAAAGATATATATTATTAAATATACGTTATTAAAACAATATTTTATTACATTTTTCTTGATTTTAGCGATTATCTAAGTACATCGGAAGTAAAGTTGCTTCTCAGAGTCCGACTGTGCATGGAAAGTGAATTTGCTTCAGGGAGGAGGAAAAAGAGTGTTTTGTGGAATAAGATGGCGGAAGAAATAAAAAAAGTGAATAAAGATTTGAAAATAGACGGGCAAATCGCGCGGCGAAAATTTTCTAATTGTTTCAAAAAAGATTTTTTTTTTTTTTTTTTTTTTGAAAATTGGAAAAGTAATGAATTACAATCACAATAAATTAAAAAGCATTAGCGATTTATTTTTGGGAATTTTTCGTTTTAATGAACATCTTACTATATGTGATCTTCTTTTTAGCTTTACACGTCTTTTTTTTTTTTTAATTTAGCAAAAAACTATAATTTTTTACTTCAAATATATCGTCAACAACTAAACTCAATAATACTTCCATTTTAGTGTAAAACGCGTTCATAAATGCAACAAATCTTTTTGCAAATCGTTAACAAATCTATCAATTGCATCACTTGTCACATTGGCAGTGCTGCCAGCGTTGCAATTACTGCGCATTTATAATGCGTTTCTGAATATACCCCAAGTTTGCTTATCTTGGTATAATAGAAAATGCGGAAGCGCTATATTCCTCCGAGTCCATGCCATTAAACTGGTTATTCATGCATAACAACCTCAAGCACAAAACAACAGGTGAAAAATTGGATTTCAAAAGAAAAAATGCAGTTCTGGAATGGGGAGCACAAAGGTCTGACCCTCAAATCTGGCTCTGTCGTCGCAGCCCTTCTACATTAGGATAATAAAAAAACGTTTTCTTACTTCAATATATACATATGTATTTAAACTCCTATATGTAGTATTTAATATTGAAGAGATATCGTAGGGCGAATAGTATCTTAGTTAACCACCTTAAAACGTTTTTTCTTAGTAATTATTAAACTATTGTACATTAGCTTAAAATAGTCTGCAAGAATGTATCTATTCAAAGACAAATACACAAAAAAAAAGTCGAAATTAAACAGTCTTCGTAAAAAAATTTGTAATCAAAACATTGATGCCATCAACATTTATTTAATCTTTTGTTTTACACTTATTTAAGCATAAACGTCACGCTGTGCTTTCTCCCACGCAGCGATAGGGCCATGTTCCGGACGATATTTGACATTGCAACCGTCGTGTTCAAGGCGATTATCATCACGGAGCTCTTCATAACGGTCACGGTCATATTTGGTGAATCCCCATCTCTTTGAAACGTATATCTGAAAACAATAAAAGGATATTATAAACGACATTCACTCTTAAATCCATATATACAAATAATTATTAAAGCGATTTGGCTTAGACCTATGGTATTATTTGCATAACTCTATCCGGTCAGGGATGGCAAGCTTGAAATAAATATGCCCACTATTGTCTGGAAACCATCGATATTGGTTCGATCATTAGAGGTGAAAACCAATTTGTAGTGGGTGGCTTAAATGGGCATCGTGATCGTTGACAATAAATCCTGCTAAACGTTCATAACAGTTTAAGCAGAGCAGACAGACTATTCCACGCCCTTCCATAGTATCAGATTTTACGTATCGGCATGACTCGGGTTTTCGCAGCCCCAGTAAACTAGCCGTCTAGTAAGCTGAACATCACCCATCATCACGACTCCCTCCCAGGATCGTGGGCAAATCCAACAGCCCGCTTGACCTAACAACTGCGAACCCCGAAGTCTGCTTTGGTGGATGTGCCCTGTCAGTGTAGTGTAATCACCGGTCGTCTTTGTCTTTTGTCTAACGGTAGGCCCAGGAAACTAGGTGTTTTGATAGGTTGGGTCCAGAGGGAGAGGGGTGTTAGATGAGTGGATTTGATGGGGCATGTGAAAAGGTGGTTAGTGTCCTGCGGGGTGCCTTCACATGCCGGACATTTGTTTAGTATGTCCAGGTCGATTCTGGATACGTACGAGTTTAACCTGCTACAGTATCCAGAACGTAATTGTGCCAAAGTTACTCGGGGAAGTTCGAGCTCTTCGTCTGCGATACGTGGTGGTTAGACTCCGATAACAGCATTCGCGAGCTTAGGAAAGTGGTAATGGTCTCCCGATGACGAAGAGATAAAGCGGACAAAATGGTTAGCGCTAGCGGTGGTCAGCTAGTGTAAAATCGCCCTTGAGAGTACAGTATTAGCAACGTTAGATCTCTCTAAGGCTTTCGATACAGTCAGATATACCCGCAATTGTTCGAGTATTATCTATAGCTACTGCGGGACAAAAAAAAAACTTCAATCGTAAAATTTTAGAAAGTTACATGCAAAGAAAAAAAAGCTTAAATTTTCTTAACAATTTCCGAACTAAAGAGGTCTGAGCGTCCATTATAATTTATGTATTTACTTTGTCTTTTTCAATATTTTTATTGTAACAGATGAAATGGAATGGTGATTTCCTGATTATTTGGAGGAAAAAATAAAAATAATAATTATAGTTTTTGAAATGGAAAAGCTTGGATTTACAATCGGGGACCATGCACAATATATAAAAAAAAAACCGTACATAAATTGTTATTGAATATGAAGCTACATATCTATACTATAAAGGTGAATGTCTGTACGTTGTCCGCGCATCACTACGAAACGACAACACCAAATGACGTAAAAATTTTTATACATTCATATTTTCACCCAATGAAGGTTATAGGCATGTTTTTATGATGGAACCCTTCCCACAGCCCCCAGGCCGCGCCACCACTCTCATTCGTCACTAATAATCGAATATTTGCTTAAATTTAATCTAAAAAATCTTAGTTTTTCCTATTTCCCACTATTTATAGCACACTCTAGACTTCATAGTCCGCATAAGCTGTTCAACTATGACCCAAATGCAAAGTTGAAAAACGGTTTGAGATAGAAAGTTAATAAAAAATAATTTTGCTTCATAGTTTTCTGATTGGTTGTTTTGATTTTATTCAGTGAGGCATAGCAACGGATGCCGGGTATTGTAATATTATGGTTATTAATAAAAAAATATTTTCTATGAAATTATTATTTGTAATTCTTTTATATACATATCCTAAATATCTCAAAACTACTCCTACGCGAGCGGGGCCGCGGGTTAAAGCTAGTATAATATAAAGACAGAAGAGTTTTCTTAATTTATTATAATATAATACGAACCTTCTGACGTCCAGGGAACTTAAACTTAGCACGACGGAGAGCCTCAATAACTTGAGCCTTGTATCGATCACTTGACCGCACCGACATTATGGGTTGGCCGATACGGACACGAGCAACGGTACCCTGTGGCTTACCAAAAGCACCACGCATTCCAGTCTGAAGCCTGAAAGATAATTTTTTGATAATTTCGTGTTTTCCTGCAATTATTTAGTTTATAATATAGTTTTTGTCAGTTTTGTCATGGTAATCATTAGGATCATATCCCAGTGCTCAAAATGTTTTTCATCATGTTTATTTTATTTATTTATCCTTATCCTATTAAAACCATTTTAAAAAATCCTTCTCATAGTTATTAACAAAACGTCATTGAATGTTTTTAACTTTTTCTTTCACATCTGCACTAAATCGGTATTGGCTGAAATTAGGGATATGTGCTCGAAACAAAGCTGTCTGTGCCGATGGGTAATTTTCTTAGTATCTTCCAAAAGGAAGTGATTAAGCAGAGCTAAATCTATAAAGAAACCTTCATAATGAGCTCATTGCTATTCTAAGCCACAGTCAGCCTGCATTCAAGGTCTTGCCAACATTTGAGATTAAGTCTTCATTAGTAAATGAGTGCAAATGTTTATTTTTTTTTTGCACACTTGCCCACAAGTATCTCGGCCACTGTGATACCTAAAAACCTGAGTCTGCAAGTGACGTATATTTTTAAAAATTTACGGGCTGCAGTCTCAAAGTTTCGCACAGATTATGTGGACTTCTTGTGTATTTTTAACTGAATAATAAATTTGTACTTGAAGACAATAATATTTCTTCTTCGGTGTCACTCATTTTTTCAAACTAAAATAGTGCTGAAAGGGAATTTTCATTGCAGTTAGATTTCGCTATGCTCTTCTGCTCTTTTCGGTTTTATAGCAAGGAAAGATCTAAGGCAACGGGACTTAACTTGACACCAAACTATGGTGCATCTCATAAATTTCTCTAAGGACAAACTGAGGATGCTTACTGCCATTCTCACTATAAATTGCGAAGCCATTCCGCTCGATCGGAAAATGGTTCAACGACTCCTGTAGACCTGTCTGGCGAAATACTAATATACTTGATTTCAAAAAGCAATGCCAAAGCGTCTCGACTTCATACGGCCAGAAGTCACTTACGTTTAGGCTTATTGAGGGAACGGGCTTTGGATCAGGTGTGGTGATCAGTAATCGACAAAAAAAAGTCTTAATATCCTAGTGCAAACCATTTTAAATGAGTAGCTGGATTGAATTTTTGGCTGTCAGCACGGGGAAAAACTTTCCTTTACTACCACGATATATTTGAATGGGGGGCGGAGAGGGAGGGGGCGTGGCACCACCCACCACGCCCATTAGAAAGAGCAAGGTTACACCATTATAACTGTGAAAGTCCCAACCTCCTAGTGTCCCTATAGAACTCCCAGGAGATGTTTAAAAATTAGGTTTTTTCCGACCGCATTTGCAGTTTGTACTGAAATACAGTTGAAGAGAAGAGTATACAGCAGTCGTCAACCCAGCAAGCATTTAACTTAGGTTTTATATTTCATAGCACTTATGAAAACGTTGTTTTATCGTAAAAGTTATGAGTGCCGATGGCGAAAATTTAGGTCAAAAAATGTTCGATTTTGCATCATTTCACTATTTATAAAATGTTTTTTTTTGTAAAAATATTTGCTTTTGTAATATACATGTATATTTGAAATCAGAAAAGCGCCGCAGGCGAAAATTTGGACTAAAAATCGCGCGATTTTTATTCCAAATTTTCAGTATTTGTAAAAATATTTGTTTTTGTAATATATATGTATATTTGAAATCAAAAAAAGCGCCGCAGGCGAAAATTTGGACTAAAAATCGCGCGATTTTTATTCCAAATTTTCAGTATTTGTAAAAATATTTGTTTTTGTAATATATATGTATATTTGAAATCAAAAAAGCGCCGCAGGCGAAAATTTGGACTAAAAATCGCGCGATTTTTATTCCAAATTTTCAGTATTTGTAAAAATATTTGTTTTTGTAATATATATGTATATTTGAAATCAAAAAAGCGCCGCAGGCGAAAATTTGGACTAAAAATCGCGCGATTTTTATTCCAAATTTTCAGTATTTGTAAAAATATTTGTTTTTGTAATATATATGTATATTTGAAATCAAAAAAAACGCCGCAGGCGAAAATTTTGACTAAAAATCGCGCGATTTTTATTCCAAATTTTCAGTATTTGTAAAAATATTTGTTTTTGTAATATATATGTATATTTGAAATCAAAAAAGCGCCCCTATAAATAATAAAAATAATAATGAAAGAATTGTTCCCTTTTGGTTGACTGGGTTTTTCTTATTTCGCTTTGTTCTTCTCTCTCTCATCGTTCGTTTGACAGTTCGCTCCTCAAATTAATTCTGCACGGTATTACAAACGGTTAGAAGAACATTTGTAATAATAGAATTTTAATAGAATTTGGACTATTATTTAGTAAAAATAGCTTTAAATCGAATGTTAATGTAACAAAGAATCTTTGTAAGTGATTTTGTTACTTTTCTGTGTTTGTATTTAAGTGAAATAAGCCTCTGTAATGGGGCATTTTTTCAAGCTTATGAAAAAAAGATGCATTTTTAACGTTAAATATTGCTATTAATTCTTAATTTTAATTTATAAAAAGAATATAAATCAAAAGGCTGATATAGTGACTACATTTGCGTGTTATAATTTTTAAATTCGGTCCACGCACTTAGACATTATAACCAAATATATCGTGGTAGAAAAGGAAAGCTCAGCCCAGCACGGTGTACTGAGAGATGTATCACCGTTTACTTATGCGTTAACGTAACATCAGACTCAGACATGTATGTTAACAATTGACTTACAGTTTTCGAAACTAAAATTTCTTGTTGCTATAAAATCTTGTATCAAGAAAATGGTTTCTACCTATTTCACAAAATATATTGTGTCGGCAAAAGCAAATACATTGTCTTCCAGCTCTGCTGAATTTTGAAACTAAATTTTCTTTAGAATATATTTACCTTATAAAACTACGTGGTTATTGCTTCGTAGCAATAACTCACTCGTCACTAAATTATATTGTTAATTATGAGATATGCGATTGTTTAAACATCCCGGCCTCGACCATTACTACACTTTGTTAAATTATTTGTGCTCATTCGAATAGCTTAGCACGTTATTTGTTCCCATTCAAATATTAAACGGGTAGCATTTCAAATAAGATAGTGGCTAACTTCTCAAATGTCGCTTTGCATTTTAATACCACTGCAATGTTCTTAGCAAGTCATTGGCGTTCTTTCACTAGGGTGGACGTGTACTTTTTCATAACCAATTACGGTTGTATATCGCAAGCAATAACTTTAAACTTTGTCCACTTTTTGAAGCCAAAAACTTTGGCGCTTCACGTTGTTTCTTGTAAACTTATTCAACTTTCTACCGACTTGTAATCTTACACTAGACGTTTATTTTAAATAATTTAATAATAAAAAATTAATAAATAAATAATTTGTAATTGGCTATATGTAATTCCACGTTTTAGTATATATTGCACACATAATAACTTACCTATCAGCTCCAGCACACGACAACATCTTATTGATTCGGATCACATGGAATGGGTGAAGGCGCATACGTATGTGGAACTGGTCTTTACCACAATACTTTACCAAATACTTGTTGCAGCAAATTCTTCCAGCTTCCAAAGCCTCACTACTAAGTTGTTCATATTCATCAGAAACTAAATGCACGCACAAAGGAAAATCTTCAACTGATGCCTTCTTTCTTCCCAAATCAAAAATACGAATTTTAGGATCTGGAACACCACGACAAAATCTCGACTTTGGGTAAGGTTTATTCTTACAATAGCGATAGCTGTAAGAACTTATTTTTAAAACAACGAATATAAGAACTTTCTCAAACTTACCATCTCGCTGGACGTCGACCCATTTTAAAACTTCAAAATGTAAGAAGACCGAATCACGTCCACTACACTACAAAGAAGTCAAAGGAAAAGGAAGTCTCTATTAAACACGATCATAACACGTTTTAGGAAACGTTTACTAAATTTGTTAATATAAAAGGGTAATATTAGAACTTTAATTACACTGTGGCTCCATACACAATTTTACACCGAGTTACAATAACTATAGCTGAATGTACATACTTTTAATTACTGCGCTATGCATAAAAATTCCTGCGCTTCGGTATAAAATTGTAGTGCTAATGAAATCATCATTTGCTTATGCCAAAGATTTTTGTCAAGGCGAATTGAGTACAGAAGCTGCCGTTTTCCCAAAACAATTACTTTACCTTTTCCGATTTTGACAAGTCTGTCGTCATTACAGTAAAACTCGCACTTTGACGATTTTCTTGACTTCTTGCTCTTGGTGCTTAGCAAATGAACTGCATTAACTAAAGGCAGAGCAATTAACATAACAAATTGCACATAAGTTGCGAAAGTAAATGCCTGATGCAGAGCAATTCGTAGAGTTGCATGCCTTGAAAATGAAATTTCATATGTTTCATATTCAAAGAAAAGACCTGAAGCAAAATTGATTTAACTGTGTTTCCATATATATAATTAATTTATTATATTAATTATTATTAGCCACAATGGGTCGGCAACGGTCTAAGTGGATTGGTACGGAGACCGAATCGCCTATAAAAAAACTAATCAATATTTTTTCAAACTTTTTTTTTATTTTGAAGATTGAACATTGTCATTTATGAATAAATAATAATATCGTTCAAATGACTGCTTTACAGTAGGCCATTCAATCAACCCTATTTTTAAGCACATTTTCGATTGTTTGGGCTCCAATTTCATGAATGGCAACTTCGATTTCGTGTTGCCAACGGGCTTAAATCACAGCTCCGAGGCGGCCAATTGATATCGGAATTTCGGCTGATTATTCGGTTTTCAAAAACGGTAGCCAAAACTTCGAGTGTAACTTTGGCAGTGTGACAAGTTGCACCGTTCTGTCGAAAAAAAAATGTCGGCTATGTCATCTTCTTCAATTTTTGGAAACAACTCATTAAGCATGTCACGGTAACGCTCACCATTTGCTGTAACCGCGGCTCCTCGCTCATTTTGAAAAAAAAAAAAAAAAAAAATGGCCCTATGATGCCGCCAGCCCGTGACTTGTTGTGGATGCATTTGCTTCTCTACAGTTACGTGCCCCAAATCCGACAATTTTGCTTATTGACATAGCCACCGATGTGAAAATCAGAAAAGAAGACTCACCACTTTGGAAATGGGTTTTCAATATTTTCCAATTTTGTTCAAGCGTATAGCGTCCCATTTCGTAAATGTCAAGCCCATAAGTAAATTATGAACTCCTTTGACATGTCATTTGTGTACCATTCTCAAAAAGCAAACGCTATATGGCCCACCCTGTATATAAAATAACTGACCAATTCGGCGTCGCTTCGTTTTAATTCGTGAGCGAACGTAAAGCTTACAAAAAATCGCTCAATTTGAAGATTTTGGTAAGTGTTATTCAAATATTGTTCGGAACGGTGAAACTTCGTGAACCGCCTGGCAACAATAGCGAGCGATTGTGATACCAAAATATGAACATGAATTCTCCTTGATGGTAACATCAGAACTCGCCAGAAGATAAGAGCTGTCATATATAGAAATTGCGATATTATTAAGCACATGAATAAATGCAGGGGTGCATGCGCATGGACGATTCAGTTAGAAATTATACTTGCGAGCGAATAAATGAAAAGTCATAGAGTAATTCAGTCTTAAGCTGAACGTGTACATTTATAAGTAAAGTGTTGGAAATAAAGTAAAGCAAGTGAGTTGTCATTAATTTTTATGCTTTATTCAGCAATCAAATGATCGAGCTCAGAGTTACTGTAAGAGATTTAAGATTGTTTCCACTTTATTACGTTTTTATTCAAATAAAATATCTAGCAATTATTCCTCCGAGTTCGATCACTGGATTGCTACAAGAGGAATTGAGTACTGAAGGTGGCGCTATTAAAAAATAATTACTTTTCTCTGACGTTAGCTACCTTCGCAATACAAAACATTGTTAAAGCACAAATGAATATAAAGCCTCCAAATGCAGTTTTTTGCGTATTTATGCGGAAGACGCCGTGGCTAGAAAGTATATGTGTGCGCGCATAATTTCTTGTGTTTGGTTGTTTCCATTGCTTTTGCATAGTCTTCTTCTTCACAAACAAGTATTTCCCCTTCCTTTTGTTTGTTTATAGATGCACTCTTGAGACTCGGCGAATTCGGAAGGCGCGATCTCTTTCTCTATCATTCTTGGGATAACTTAATTAAAGGGACAAATTAATTGAAACACATCTTGCTGGCTTTATTGAATCACTTCGTTATTTTTCGATTCCTCTTAGACACATTTGACTTACGACTCAATACCATATGCGCATTCATCTCTGCTTATATACATGTGCTTTATAACTATTTTTATGATATAATAACGTATTTTCTAGATTTTGGCAACTCCTATATTTTGGTGAGTTGTGTCTCGCTCTCTAGTGTGAAGCGAATTTATGTTTTTGTTTCGTTATCTTATTTACTCAGTATTGTTTGCATTCGGTGCACGAAGCCTCTGGGTTCGTTATAATATGAATGACATCATTGTATTGGTGCAAACGAAAACAAACTGATGTTTTGTAAACATGTAAACAAACGAAAACAGCTGTTTTAATTTTCAATTTTATGTATTTCACGTAAAACAGACTTAGCATACATACACGTCGATAAGTGTAGGCACTTTGAGAGCAAGCCAAAAGGCAACTTCGAGTGAAAAACCTTGACGACAACTTTTAATGGGATACCAAACAAGCCAGAACTAAAAATTTCTGCATCCTTCTAATCATTTGTCATATATTTTTACACATTTGCCACTTTGTCCTTGAATCATATTTATACCAAATCAAATTTAATAATTCTCAAAGTACATTTGACTCCATAAAGCTATTAAATAATTATACATTTAAAAGAAAAAAAAACTTTTTAATATATTTAAATATTTATTTAATATTAAAGTAATTAATAGTGCACTCTATATGAATGAACATACATCTTGGATAGTAAAAAAGAAACTAAATATATGTATAGATAAAACAGAAAATGCTAACCATTAGTTAGCAGTTTCACAAGCATCCACCCAATCATTGTAAACATCAATGGGTTCGGATAAAAAGTTTATACTAGTTTGAAAATCTTCGAGGCAAACTCTGCAAGTAACCTTCGCAGTATTACGGCTTTTGTCCCTGAAATAAAAAAAAAAATGTAATTTAATATCAATTTAAAAACCTAAAATACGTTTATGTACATTTCATTCAAATGAAAGAATCTAACTTATTTTTTTTAAAAGGTATGTTGTTGTTGTTGTAGCATCATAAACATCCCCATGCATATATGAGGGATACTGCTGAACAGTCCTTGGCCGGATATAAATCCGGGTAATTCCGGTTACGTAGAACCGACTGTCGTGGGAACGATAAATCCAGGTCGTTCCGGTTACGTAGAACCCACTGTCGTGGGAACAAAAGGTATGTAGTTTATATTGATGTTGCTTTTCGTAAAATTGTTTCTTAATGTTTTTGAGTAATACCAGATTCAGGAAAGATTTTATGCTGCTTGTCAATTCAACGATAAAATATGCTAACAATTTGTTCCAAATTTTATCCAAATTAAATTTTTCTACCACGTTTAAGATTTATGAATTCAGTAAGATTTCAGCTGAAATAACCGGCCTAGATAAATACTTTAGTATTATTATCGATAGGTGGTCCCTTGCTCTCTTAAGTTTGAACAAATTATTTTGAAAACAGCGCTCGTTTTAGAAAGATCGTATCCTTAGCTTTTTATCTGAGGCGACTGAGTTTCTGAATAAAGACTTAAAATCTCTCTGGGTCCCATAAAGTGTTCGAGCCCTGTTCCTAATTTAGACTTAATTATTCTCTTATCTGAGTATGTCAAGCCAGTTTCTGTAATATTCTCGATTGAAACAGTCGATTTGAAGTCACACTTATTTGTGTTTCTGTTAAAAAAAAAATTTCGAATTGATCAACAACCGTGGTAGTCAACTGACGTGCTCAAAAAAAAAAAAAAGACTCGTGTCGATTAGCTTATAGAAATATTGAAGAAATTCAACTGAGGTAGTTCAAATCACGTCTACAACACCGTAACAGATGAGCTTAATCCGACAAAAGTGTACCACTATATATATATATATATATGGGGCATTCTTTCTGAACGTGAGACCCCCTGCCCCCAGAATAGATTTTGACGAAAAGAGGTCTATGAGGGCTTAAAATGTAGGTAATTATGTTTACTTTCGAAAGCAAAGTGGCACTTCTTGAACTTCAAAATGGCGGATCCTTCCTTCCTTATACTCCACAAGCTTGCTCACAAGAAAATTTTGCTTGCGCAATTTAAGGAAGATCGTGTTCTACGACTTATACAACCTTTAGAGCCAATTTAAAGACTTAATTAAATGACAGGTGTCACTATTGCTGTCAATAATTGAAAAGTCATTTAATTAAGTCTTTAAATTGGCTCTAAAGGTTGTATAAGTCGTAGAACACGATCTTCCTTAAATTGCGCAAGCAAAATTTTCTTGTGAGCAAGCTTGTGGAGTATAAGGAAGGAAGGATCCGCCATTTTGAAGTTCAAGAAGTGCCACTTTGCTTTCGAAAGTAAACATAATTACCTACATTTTAAGCCCTCATAGACCTCTTTTCGTCAAAATCTATTCTGGGGGCAGGGGGTCTCACGTTCAGAAAGAATGCCCCATATATATAATTGGCGTCTACACCCTTTTTGGGTGTTTGGCCGAGCTCCTCCTCCTATTTGTGGTGTGCGTCCTGATGTTGTTCGACAAATGGAGGGACCTACAGTTTCAAGCCGACTCCGAACGGCAGATATTTTTATGAGGAGCTTTTTCATCGCAGAAATACACTCGGAGGTTTGCCATTGCCTGCCGAGGGCAACGTTCTCTCTGTGAATTCCGAATGGTAATTACTCACCAACCCATTCGGCTACGGCGGAAGCATATTAATTTTTTTGCAGTAGATTAAATCAAAGCTATATAGAACGGAAAAATAAAACCTCTTCTAATGTAATTGTGCCGAACTCTGGTGGCTTCCAGCGTAGCAGATATTGCCCGTTATTTTTTAATGATATTAACTTTTGCTTTTCATTAGTTAAGTTTCTAATGTATGATGATGATTTAAAAGTTTACTCGATGGTTAGAAATGTAAATATCTCAAACATTCTACAGGTGTACAAAAAATCGATTACTTCTCAACATAAAGAAATGTCAGCAAATGTTGTAGTACACAAGAGTTCTTGTTTCTCATTCCCTTAATATAATTTTCTTTATTTTTGAAGTCTATAAGGACTGTAAGAAATGTAAATTCATAGACAATTTTGAAATCTATATATATAAAAGAAAGTCATGTTAGTTACACTATTTATAACGCGAGAACGGCTGAACCGATTTGGTCGAAAATTGGTGGAGAGGTAGCTTAGAACCAGGAGACGGACATAGGATACTTTTTATCCCATTCGAACGCGTTTCCGTGAAGTCGCTATAAAATGTGGTATAACAAAAACGCATCTGATATGGAATAACAAAACGCAAATGACAGCTAAACGTCATTTTGTCTATGGTTAAGTAGAAAATTTTATAATATAAATTTTGTCAGAAATATATAATCGCAGTAATTTGTATTCTCTTTGAATCATCATTATTAATGCCGCGACCAAGACGATCGAATCTTTCCCGGCAAAGCCGTAATGCAAGAAGGATACGAAACATTTCGAATGAAACGACTGAAGAAGCACAAGGAATTGCCCGTGAAGAGCGCCGCGTTAGTATGACTCGACTTCGTGCTTTCAATCACAAGAGCAAAGCGAAGCAGCCCGTGAAACGGCTCGGTTGGCAATGCGAAGTCGTCGAGCGAATAACAGAGATCAACAAGTAGATCATTTTCGACGCACAAGAAGAGAATTATCAAGTGCTGATTTGAATCGAGCAGCGTTTCGATATAATTGCAACACTGGTTACTGCTTGCATCCTAGCGTTTGCATTGGGCCAATGAACGTTGTTTGCGAGCATTGTGGCGCATTGAAGTTTTCCGGAGAAACGCCCGGATTGTGCTGCCTTAGTGGAAGAGTGATATTGCCATTATTCCACCAAACACTGCCAGTAATTCCAAGATCAACGGCTGCTGACGAAATAAACGCTTTCCTCAAATCATGAAATCTATGGCGCTATGTGAAGAAACTTCAGCTGACAACAAACATGAGAGTTGCATTACTTAATGATATATCTACTGAAGATTTCTCTGAGCAATTACTGAATATCGGTAATGGTCGAGTACCTGTCGACGAATCGATTTCATTCCCTCAGAATTTCTGCAACTTTGTCTTATCGAAAGACGAACTTATCAATAAAGTATTCCCAAACATCATTAGTAACTACAAAGTAATGAATGGTTGAGTGAGCGAGCAGTTTTAGCTGCTAATAATAAAGATGTAGATAACCTAAACTACATACAGTACAATTCCTCTTAACCGGTCACCTCGGGACTGCATACCTGGCCGGTTGCCGTTTTGGCCGGTTAATCCGAAGTGTACTTGTATAATATATTGTATACATACATATAAAAAAATGGAGAAGCATTTTTTACATATTTATGTATTTCATATTTACATATGTTAATGTGTTACATAAATAAAATATAAGTGTAATAATTATTTTTTGAAAAAGTCTGTGAATTTATTCTGTTTTTTAACCTTCAGTGAATTTCTGAATGCGACATCCCCCCATTTTCTAATCACCACAACGTCTAATGCTGTTGACTCATGTTGCTGCTCAATGTATTTCATTGCAATTTCCATCACATTTTGGCTTCTTCATGAGAAACTACTCTCATCATCTTCCTCTTGTTCTTTGTTTGCTAAATCTATGATTACGTCATCATTCAAAAATTCATTTTCAAGGTGTTCGTCACAGTTTATCATCCAAATTTCCAAATCTTCTGCCTGTAATGATTCGTTACCCGATAACTTTTGAAGGTCTTGTAAAGTAGATTTGTTTTCTTCTTCTTCAGTCCCTGTTTACAATTAGATTCTCAACATCTGGCCAAAGTTTTCTCCAAGACTTAACAAACGTTGAAGAGGGCATTTTTTGAAATGCTGTAACTAACATATAGATAACGTCCTTGATATTGATCTTTTTGATGACTTCTAAAAGACCTTTGTCTTCACTCTACGAATGTTGCAGAATTTCAGAAACAAGTTTACGCCTGTATCGTCTCTTTAAGCTTTCGATCACTCCTTGATCCATTGGTTGCACTAAGCTTGTCACATTAGGAGGAAGATAAACTAATTTTATGTCATCTACAGCGCAGTCATGAGGATGGGTTGGAGCATTATCTAACACAAGAATTGCTTTAATAGGCAAGTTTACCCTTTTTAAATGTTTTTTAACTTTTGGAACAAACTCCAAATTAAACCACTCTTTAAACAAGTCTGAATTCATCCACGCTGATTTTTGTGACTTATAATAAACCAGAACGGAAGATGGATTCAAGTTTTTGAATGCCCGTGGTTTAGCAGACTTGCCAATAACGAAAAGAGGAATTTTATGAGTCCCTGCTGCATTCGAACAAACGGCCACTGTAATACGTTCTTTGTTCTTTTTGAAGCCAGAGGCAGACTGCTCATGACTGCCTAGAAAAGTTGTTTTTGGTAACATTTTAATGTTTAGCCCGGTCTCGTCCATATTATAGACTTGTTCTGGAGATAATTCCTCTGTTTCAACCATTTCACCAAACTTAGTCTTGAATTCTGTCGCACCAGAAGTATCAGCAGACATTTTTTCTCCACTTACATGTGCGAAATGAATTCCGTGTCGCTTCTTCCATCGATTAAGCCAACCATCACTTGGCACAAAGTCACGTCCAATATTAATCTTCTGGTAGATAGCCAAAGTTTTTCTTTCAAAATTGGGCCGCCAATCGGTGTACCTCTTCGACGTTCCTGAAGAAACCAGATCCACAAAGCTTCATCGACGACCTCGCAAATCGGTTTTTTTCTCGTACAACGGCTACCCAGATTTCTATCAGATTCCATTTTCGAGCAAAACTCCTCAATGGAACGCCTATCTCTTCGCCAGTCATTTACAGTGCTTTTTCCAACATTAAATTCTGCATATGGGCATTTTCACAAAAAGGTCAACCACGAGTGCAAAACTCAAACTGTTCCTGAAAACTTTTTGTTGATGAATAATAAATCTCAAATGTGTTTACTTTATAAATATAAAAGAATTTTTCTTTTCTTTTAATTTTGAGCCGAAATATACAACGAATATACAAAATTTACAAAAATCTAACTCTTTTGACCAAATATACCAACTTTTTTCCTTGTAATATTCCCTTATTCAAAGCAATACTATGATGTTTTTATAATTTAAAAATCTTCTACTGATAGTAACATAATGTTTAACAAGCAGAGAGACTTAGTGGAGATCGAATAACGGTAGTTTTTTTTGATTAAAAAATAAAAATAAATAATTGGCGCGATATTTTTATGAAGAGCTTTTTCATGGCAGAAATACACTCGGAGGTTTGCCATTGGCTGCCGAGGGGCGACCGCTATTAGAAAAAATTTGTATTAATTTTGCTTTCACCGAGATTCGAACCAACGACCTCTCTGTGAATTCCAAATGGTAATCACGCACCAACCCATTCGGCTACGGCGGCCGCCGAATGATTACTTCTGCTTATATTCGTATGTCGCGTCCGTTACCGAAAGATAGCATTTATTGTTCTCATTAGTGCAAAAAGTGTTGAAGTATAAATTGCTTTCAGACTTTAAGCAAATAACTTATTTCACTTAAGAAAAGTAGCCATTGACTCTCGACAAAAACGATTAATAAAATTTATTGGTGTTTGAAATTTGTCGCGTCCGTTACCGCGAACCTTAAATTTTAAATAAAGTCGTAGAGATTGCACAAGATTAAAATTGAAATTAAAAAGAACAATTTAGCAGCTAATGAAATTGTTATTCAAGTTGATTTTGCTGAAAATTATCGCTTGACATGCCAAAACAAAATTCAAGATGCTCACTTTAATTATAACCAAGTAACAGTGTTTACGTGCGTAGCTTGGGTTTTTGGTGAAACCAAGTCCTATGCTGTTATCAGTGATAGATTGACTCACAGTAAATTTGACATTTACTGCTTTATTTCCAAAGTTATCAATATCTTACAAAACCAGTACAAAGGAGTTACCAGCATTTATATTTTCTCTGATGGAAGCACTTCCCAATTCAAAAATAAATTTATTTTTTCTAGTATTCCAAGACCTGCAGCTGAATTTCATTGCGGAATCTTAGAGTGGAATTTTTTCGCCACTTCACATGGCTAAGGTGCTGTAGACGGAATAGGTGCCGTAGTTAAACGAAAAGTCTGGCAAATCGTTAAAGCAAGAAATATCATTCTCGGTGATGCCTTATGCTTCTATGAATGTGCTAAGAACAACATTGATGGAGTTAAAATTTTGTATATCTCTGGAACACAAATTGATAGTTTTTCTAATCAACTGTCAGAGTTATGGCAAAATGTTCCATATATCAAAGGAGTTAAAAGTATGCATTGGTTTTCATATTTCGACAGTAAATGTATTGAAGTTGCTCGGACGGCCTATTCATTAAAGAAAATAATTAAAATAGACCATCATAAAAACTAATAACTTTCTTCTTAATTTTTTAAGTCGTTTTTACTGTAATATTACTTGAGTTTTTATTTTCAATAAAATTTAAGTGTTATAATGAAAAAAATTCTATTTCCTAGCTCATGGAAAATTTTGTCGCGTCCGTATTTCTTCTTTACTCAATTAAAAAAAACGAAGAGAAAATTATCATATTTCATAAACCTACGAATAACAGTCATCTGTTCGCATTTATTAACATATATATTGTATTTATATAAAAATCCTTAATTTGCTGAATTTTGTATATTTCTGAATGCGCCTCAAAAAAAACTTCTATTTTTTGTCGCGTCCGTATCACTTTATAATTGCTTATAACTACGTACTTATTTGTAAAAGATCTTTCCCGTATATATTAAAATCTAGCACTCGGTCAGCCCTTTAAAACAATATCAATATATATAAACTTTTACTTTGTCTTCATTGTTTTGGACGCACTTAAAAGCGTACAAATGTCGCGTCCGTTACCGTGAAAATGCCCATATATTTTCGCTACGGATTCACCATTATCAATCCGCCTTAGCACTTTTAAACGTTTATCCATCGAAACCACAATTCGTTTTCGCTTTGCACTCATTGTTAAGGAAAGAAATATGTTATGTCCGTACCCACAGCAAAAACAAACCAAATTGATCAAAACGACAAACGACAAAATCCTATCTAACATCGTTTATAGTTTACTTCGCCGGGATCTCCCCGTAATATCAGGGAGCCGCATCGCCTCGCCGGTGAATGTCTTGGAAAATATTGCATTGCGCTCGGCTGTTGTAAACAGGCCGGTTAATCCGTCGACCGGTTAATGCGAAGCCGCTTAAGAGGAATTATACTGTAATTCAAAATGATATCATTGGAACAATGTATTCATTCAAATCCATTGACGGTGTAACAAATGAAGATGAAGCCACCAACTATCTAATTGAATTTTTAAACTCCTTGGATGTGCCTGGCTTACCGTCGCACAATTTACGCCTAAAAGTTGGCTCCGTAGTAATATTCATGCTTCGAAACATAAGCCCACCAAAACTTTGCAACGGTACGCGTTTGGTGGTAAATAAATTGATGAACAATGTGATTTACGCGACGAAAATTCGAAGGTGAAGAAGTTCTCATTCCGAGGATCCCGATGATCCTAACCGATCTTCCGTTTGAGTTTGAAAGACTTCAATTTCCGATCCGTCTTGCATTCGCCATGACCATTAACAAATCACAAGGCCAATCCTTGAAAGTTTGTGGTCTGAATCTAGAAAATCTATGTTTCTCACATGGTCAATTATATGTGGCATGTTCATGGGTCGTTGTAGGTTCTTGCACCTGATAATAAAACAAAAAATCTCGTGTATCACAAGGTGCTTAACTGAAGAGTGCAATCTATTAAAGCGTCATTGAAAATCTTGATTAATAAAAAAATTAACTTAATAAAATCAAAAATCTGCTTTGCCTCTAGGGGCCTCGCTATTGCCTCTAGGGCGGAACAAAGTTCACCGGGTCAGCTAGTAAATAAATAAAATTCCCCATAATTCTTTTCATTAAAAAAAAAAAGTGTTATTCATCTATATAAAACTTCTGTATACTTATTTTACCCCTGGAATATAATGGTGTGTGGATGTCTTGCATCATTACGTGTTGGCCCCGATTGTTCAGATTAAGCGCAATGGCTAGAATTATGTACAAAGAAATTACTCCGATCGTTTGCTGCTGGTTGAATTTTACTAGCAAGATTAGCCGTCCAAAATGTTAGTAAAAGTCTATTACCATCATTTTGCAAAAACTCTTGAGTGTAAAATTTTTGGAGAATCATGAAGAGACAGAGGCTGCAAGAAAACCGGCAAACAAAACGACGGAAAAGCCAGCAGTGTACTTCATGAATAAACGATGTGCGGAAGTTTGTTGTGGAATACATTGCCCTCTTAAAATTTATTGATCAACTTAAATTTAAAAAATTCATAGCAACACCTTGTATACAAATCTTATAACTTTAATTTTTAAACGTTTCTCCTGTAATTTTTGTAATAAAACGCTCGTTTTGACAGATTTGGAGTCGGATGATTTATATTATATTTACAAATGGGTACGTTTGGGGCGAGTGTCCAGATTTCCCACCACATTTTTTTTATCCCCAAAGTCGGAGTTCCTCATTTCAAAACCATGACAAAATATATGTTATACATATATATTTATTTTACTTTTGACTATTTACTACCAATTATGAAAATGATAACAGTAAATCTAACAATTTTATTTCTAAAATTATAGTGATTTAGAGATATATAAATATAGGAATAGACGCATATGTAAATAGGAACAAACCAGATTTGATGTAGCAATAGAAATGAGACAGCAATTGAAATTACAACAGTTTTATCACAACTTCTATTATTGTACAGAATTAAGTTAATCATGCATTAGCCCTTTGCGATTACTTAAACGAAGTCAGTGTAGTCTTTTTATAGCCGAGTGGACTTTATTATCGTAACATGGACAAAAGTTGTTCATATCCCGAACAGTTCGGAAGGAAATATGATGGTCAAACAATTCACCGAGGGTTTTATTTAAAATGTACAGTTTTTCCACTTATCAATGTCGAGGTCAAAACGCAACGACTGGTATAACCATCGACTTTTTTACCAAATTTTTTCATTTGTACCACGGAGTAGATATGTAATCACCGCAAAATGTTCCAAACTAGAATTCTGAAATTCGTACGTGTTTACCTCTAACAACTTACATTTTTACCTCACAAGATTTTTCATGATTACAGAAGGGGCAATTAAACTGCTGATCCAAAGGTTCAATATTTTTCTTCTTTGGCGGTGGTTTTCTCTTCGATTTTCTCCGGCCCATCTCGCTCTAAGCAAACTTGATTAATTTCAACGCGTACACAAGTATAGGCGCTCACTTATTGCTTTTAATCCTCTTTGAAAATTAACTTGTAAGAGCTTTACGATAGAGAGATACTCCAAATGAATATATACGAGGTTTACGCAAATCAACGTTCAGAGACGATTTGTTGCAGGCAGGAATGTCAAATACGCATCGACACATCAAAAAATCGATATTTACCATCGAAATATAACGATTCAACCACGATTTTTTATCAGGGCATCGACTTTTATGTTTATATGCTCATATTTTTATATTTCCAAATTCTTCAGAAATGGAATTTCATACATTTATACAAAATGTCGTAACAAGGTGAATTTATTATAGGTGACAGCAACCACATATAAGTTTAACCCTACATGTATTTGTTGTTGCGTTTGGTCCAAGCATCACGTCAAAATCAGTAATCAAATGTAAACATACGAATGTAAACATACCAATACATACAAACAGAGCATATCATTTTGACGTAAGCGATATCTACGGCGAAAAATTCAGCTGGGTGAATGCTGTCACCTATAATAAATCCACCTTGCGTCGTACAAAGCAAAGATGACACATTAAAAGGTTTGCTCCTCCAAAATAAACTTACGAGGGTAGTTCATTCATTGTGAGAGCGAATTCGTTTAAGATTGTGGTACTAGGCCAATAACATACATATGTGAAGATAAAATATATTGAAAAGTTATCCTTTTATATCCCCGCCTTTTTTCAAACAAATCGGGGCCTTTCTCATATATTTTTATATATTTATAAAAAATACATAATATACCTTCTCATATATTATATTTTTATATATTTATAAAGTATACATTTTGTACATAAGAATGGCCCGACGAAGTAGAAAACATAGGAATCATTTATTTGTGAAGGCAAAATAGAAAAATAGAATTCACTTATTTATTGTGTTACATATGCAAATACTTAGTTATCAATTATACTGTTTAGATTGATATGTGTAATTAAGTGACCTGAACCACATCAACCGTTCTGATTCTTCGATTATAACCTTGAAAAATTATCCTTTTCCATCCCCGCCTTTTTGTAAACAGATCGGGCACTTTCTCATTTATTTATATATATTTATAAAAAGTTTTTTTGAATTTAAATTTCTTGGAAAAATTCGCTAAACACCAAATGGCACGTACAATTCACACTTTGATAATAAGATTTCAGTGATTCGTTATATCATTTTACGCTGACATTTTGATGTATAAAGAAGAAAAAAAAACAAATCACCTGTTTTACTGCCATCTCTCTTTATTTGTTAGTGTCTTTGGCCCGTCCTTGTTCGAGAGCCGAAAATCGCTTTCTCTCCTTCTATCGAGCTCGTGGTTTCGGAGGTTTATTAATATTTTAATTATCCATTAGTATATCGCTTTGAAAAATAACAATGTTAACAAACTCACTTTGGATAAATTTTGTCAAATCTATTAGCTATTATTGCCAGAATTAGAGTTGCCAAAGTGTCGTCATTTTATATAATGTATTCATACTTGTCATACTTGTGTAGTATAGAAAAAAAGTGTAAATGTATTTTTGGAAACTGTTTGCATAGTGTGTTTCGGGCTTTGGTCTTCCGTTTCTACTTTATTGATGTGCCTTGGATAAAAGATTATCGAGAACAAACTAGAGTTAGAATAATCTAAGGCGAGTTCATACCAGGTATTATCAAGAATGATAGAGAAACAGATTACGCCTTCCGAATTCGCCGTGTCGTAAGAGCGGCTGGAAAACCAAGCACAATTTAACACACGGCACTTCGTTTTCATTAGTTTGATTAGTTTAAATCTCATAAATCGCAAAACTACCAAGCCATTCATTGAATTTTCACAAACACGTAATTTCCCTACTTTTCTTTGTTTTGTATTGCGAACTGAGCTGACATCACACTTGTCAAGATCGCGAAAAATAAAGTAACTGTTTTTTAATGGCGCAACCAAGGCGCATTCATTAAAGGGACTGGAACTATACCAACAACAATGCTCTGTACGTTTGATTGTCAAAGCAAAGTATTGGGAAACTAGAAAACTGTTATTTAATGGCGCCACCATAGTACTCAACTCGCTTTGAGGTGTTATTACTTGAGCGCCTGCCTAGTTTGATACTTATCTTGCGATTTGGTATTTCGAATGTCAACGTCACCTGACTGAAGCATTGATATTCAACATCAGCACTTATATATATATATATGTTTAGTTATTGCTATTTAGTGGTTTGAATGTCAGAATTTCAATAAGTACATACATTAATTAAATCAACCAAAAGAGCAAGGCTCTTTTATATGCAAACCAACAAATCGCAAGGAAAAAACAAATGAACTAATATACTTTAATAAAGTAACCTTGTGTGGTTTTGCCTTGGTTGTAGCTGTGTGTGGGAACGCACTATTATGACAAATAAATCGACTTTATACAGTGCCTTGCTTTTCTGCATACATTTCCTGGTAGAAAGGGGTTTGTTGAATTAAATTTGTGGGAAAAGCGATATGATAACTGTTGTTTATTTGTTCGAGTCAAAAATAATTAAATAAATAATGTCTGCAATTCAATTTCTAATACAGGCGCTACCGGGCACAGATGAGCAGTTGATAGACAGGTAATTTTTTGCATACTCAATCACAAATTAGTTTTCGGGCAGGTACCAGATGTTTTTAAGTCGCTTTTATGTTCATACAATCATATACCTATATATGTCTATATATGAGCTTCAGATTTATTTGAAGTCACTTGGTTTATCCTTCCCATGCCCGTGCCAAAACAGTGAATTCTGCCATGAGATGTGCTTAGTAGGCTTCGTAATAAGTATTGAAATAATATTAATTATTTGAAGTTGAGTTAAACGGAAATAGTGGTTATTTTATATAGTGGAATTTACTTGGTTGAATTTATGGCGATTAGTCCTTTATTTCCGGCAGCGACAATGGAAAAAAATAGTTAACTTGTTTTAAGGCGCATTGAACAGGTTGCAACTGTAGAGAAAAAGCAAGAACAAAGTATTTTTGTTTTTGTTAAAATCTTTAAACAAATATTGGCAGCTTAAGGGTAATTTAAACAAAATTTTCCAATTTAGAGGCCAAATTTCAATTTTGCTGCTGCGAAATTGCCTTGGTTCGTAGAACATTTTATGAAGATTACAACAGTACTAAACATTTTACGAGGAAACATAAAGAGGAGATGTCAAAGTTCAATTTTACGCATTTTAGAAACAGCAATATCTCGAAAACTACTTACCATTTACAAAACTAATTAAATCGTTAGGAAGATAAATGAAATACATTTTTTGTTGGTGTAGCAGCTTACTAAACCCTGTCAGTGCGATGTAGTCACCGTTCGTCTGCGTCTAACTCTCTAATGGTAGGTACAGAAAGCGTGCTGTTTCGTCAGGTCACGAAAGGGGTTAGGTGAGCAGGTTTGATAGGGCATGTGAATAGGGGCTTAGGATTGTGCGCTGTTCCTTCACATGCTGGCAGATATTGAAACGATATTGAAAAGGATTTTCCTTCTCATCTCACAAAATAATAGGACTGCCGGCATTAAAAATATGCTACGTCAAATTTTCAATAAAATAAACGTTTTATTTCAAAATTGTTGGACAAATAATGATGCCAATTCACAAGTTTTCTATGGGGTTGAGGTCGCGAAATTGAGCAGGCCAAGGCATAACCTCAACCCCGTTGTCAGTAAATCTAGTTGGTATGTTTTTGATCCTTATACTGTTGCATCTCGGTGGCATATTTCATGTGGCATATGGTAACATTACCTCGTCTAATATTTTCATATATATAATTGATTTATGATGCCTTCAATGAAATAAATTGGGCCTACTCTGCTAGCTGCCCCGCAACATTACTTTAGCACCTCCATGTTTGACCCTTCTTTACGTGAAACGTGGACTATATTCGTGTTGGGTAGGCGTCAAACATACTTTCTTGAGCCTGTGCTATCAAACAATTCGAAGTTGCTTTCATATGACTGCAATAAATTTACTCACGGGCCGGTACAACTGCCCTTCCGCAAACTCTATACGGACTTTCACGTATTTCTTTGTCAGTAGCGGTACTTCCGTGAACTTCTTGCTAATAAGTTGTATTGCACCCAATGTCGACGCGTACGTTTCGGCAACTGGACTAACATTAGCACTCCTCTTATTTTGTGCAAAGCAATAAAAAATGACTCAGAAAATTAGTATTCCTGCTCTCAGGATTGCTTCTCAGCCTAACTTGGAGAGGACAGACAGTATGGAGTTAGTGTTAATATTGTTCAGCTCTCCTTCTATATTTAGGAACACTGTCAGAGTGTGTTGTGTTAAACTTTTTCTATAGTACCTACTCACTATCTCGTGCAGTGGCGTTTCTGTGCAACTCATTTTAAAACGACGTATTGGGATTATAAGATGAACGAAGTTCCTATCCTTTCTCTAAGATATGTGTCTAAAATTGGTTTTTTTGGCCATACGCCTGAAATCCCCTGCTTTGGGAATAAATATGATTTACCTGTTAACAGCTGAGTGTAATATAGCTGTAAGATTGAAAAGCTCTTCTATCCATAAAACAACAGCGTCTCTGAGGCTCCATAACATACCCCATAAATCAAGTCTAGACCTGGTGCTTTAAGTGGTTTGGCATGTTATATAGCCCAGAGAATCTTTTTTATTAGACACGATTAAATTACTTTCGTTAAAGGCAGCACTACATGATCTCTAATGGTATGATTTTTGTCAATATCTGCAGATATATTCGTATGTTTTATTGAAAATTTGTGAGCTTTTGAATTGTTCTTAAGAATTTTTTTCACGTTTTCGCATAGCCATGTTCACACACAATGGATGATGTTTTCATTTCCGCAGTAGTTTTATTGGCAGAAGAATAAGTTAAAAAAACAGGTCTTTACGAGTAGACCGTAAAATGTTAATGGATGCTTGTAGTCCCTTTAATTTGAATGATCGAACCTAAGTCCTTATAACAGAAATAACAATATCGAATTAAAATTATAGTATTTAGTTTTATTAATCGGAACATATTTGCTTTAGAACACGTGCTACATTTCTTGTGACTTCCGCTTCTTATCCATCTCATTCGGCACACTTAATACGTCGATAGATCCTTACCCACTGACACTAACTTGGCTTCCATCCTCTCCCAACAAGTTCGCTAAACTTTTATAGCAAGCGAATCCCCAGGGCTCCTTCTGGAAATGGCGTCGTCCTCGCTGCCGTTATCGGCCACCCCAATAATGATGAAATCTGCTTATTTGACGAATTTGCTAAAGAATTTAGGTTTCTTCTCGAGAAAAGTAATATCTTCTAGGGAATATAGCCTTTTTACTCATGATTCTGGTCGCGTTATTTCGCTTTCACCCTCCCTGCCCCCCTTAATCGTTTAATAATGCCTTTTATCTAACTCTGTAGTTTTGTTAAACTTGACTCCCTTTAAAATTACTTCGAACAGAATTATTTTAAATTATTTAACCATTTCTCTTGACGTTATATCTTTGCAGGCTTCGAGAAGTATCTGAAAAAATTAATAGATTTGGGTTCGGTACACATCGAATATTTGAACAACTCAAAATCCCAGTAAAAGAAGTTGTTATTGGTCCAAGCCATATTGGAGTGCTTTTAGAAGACGGCAAGGCATTTCGCGCAGCTTTTTCAATTAATTCAGAGCGTCTCGATTTACATAGGCTCGATACCAACAAGAAGTGAGTATTGTGGACGTCTACTAAGTTCATTAATAACATTTTTTGTTATTTTTCAGCAATGCAAACAATAGTTCTAATGTTTCTACTAATTCTAAAAATGTTGCTCCATCGTCATCGAGGCAACTGGCACGTTCAAGAGCTCGACTTATGCGCACAACCGGAAGATCTGGATCTGGGAACCAAAGCTCAGGCTCGCGTAGCACAGGTGTAATTATTGGTGGTGGTCCCTCAAGTCGTCCTATTGTAACTGTGCCAGCAACTTATGTTCCTGAAGAGTTAATATCACAAGCTGAGGTAGTTCTACAGGGTAAAAGCAGGAATCTGATAATAAGAGAGCTACAGGTATGAATTTTTATGGTTATTTAAGTAAATGGAGCAAAGTTTTATATTTTAACATTTTCAGAGGACTAATTTAGACGTTAACTTGGCAGTTAACAATTTGCTTTCTCGGGACGACGAAGAAGCAGAAGACACTGAGGAAGCAGGAGATAACTATGTCCCGGAGGATTTAATATCTTTACTCGATAATGGATTTCATGGTGATAATAGCAGTGTGATAATAGATCCATCCGATGGTCTTTTTTCTGAAGAAATATTTAGCAACTATTCCAGTATTCGCAAGTAACTAGACTAAAATTTTATAAAAATTAACATGTCGTAACCTAGCATAAGTGCATTGTTTCTAATGAGTACTGCAAAAAGTTTTTCGGTCTACAATCTCGTTATAATTATTTTTCCTCCTTCTTATCCGAAATGGAACTAGAGATCATAAAGGAACCTTCACACGTTCCCGTGATAGTTTGGTATATGTTAATAACACAGATTTTTATATCCGTCTAAAAATTGTCAGTTCAGCAGTAAACCTTAAACATTTAAAATGGAAGTTTATGCTAATATCACAACAACAATCGAACGTGAATACACACTGACAAACACTAATACGCCATTTGCTTTCACTAGCTATGAAGCAAACGTCTACTAAATCATTGATCTTGACTGAACTTTTACGTTCTTAATCTATCACCGCCGTGATACAGCATTCTTTCGTTATTTTCTCGAAATCCCTTTTTGTATCATTGTTGCATCCGTAGACTGTCTGGGTTAGGGAAACTTTTTCTTTTTCGGCCTCAGCAAATACCGCTTTCAGAGTTTAAGCAAATTACGTTAAATTTCTCGCTTATAAGAATGCAGCAATTTGCACTTTAGTTGCATATCTCAGAAGGCTCATGAAACGGCACACTGCGTTGTAGTATTCATGCCATAAGAGCAATTCTTTTAATGAGTAATAAATTATCAAAAGGTGATTAGCCGTAGCACATTAGCGTGTATTAACAAACCGTATGAAGAATAAAGCTTAAATAAATAAAGCCATAAATGAGCTTAATCAAAATCTCAGGTAATACTCCTGTAATCCTCCGCTCCTCCACCTTCCCTAAGCTATTCATATAGACATCTCTTAATATAGTCGTACTATTACTCGTTTCATAATATTTGAAGAGAATTTTTGTATACAATATTTTGTGTTTTATTAACATTTACTTACTTCGTTTAATTCTTCAATACAGTTTGCTGTTCGATCGCATACGCAGTGAAAGGAACCAGTCCAGTTCTAGTAACTCCGATAATCAAGGCAGGTCGACAACTACCTCAGGTGGCGTACTGTCTGGAAATAATAGCTTGTCTGCGCAAATATCTTCTGTGAGTGTCGATCGTGAGGCATTCAGTCGTTGGAGAGATCGCCAATATTATGGGCCGCGACGCTGGTTAAATAAGGATGATTATGTTTGGGATAATAACGGAGGTTTGTATTTAGATGTGCATATTTAGAAGTAAATATTAATTGTATATTTTTAATTTAACACTCATAACGAAACATCGGTCAAAATGACCGATAGTGAATTTCGTGCTGGAATAGTGGCTAAACTGCTTGACCTTGACAGCTGCCCCTCCTCCTACCTTCCTCCCTCCCCCTACCATCGCCACTGAACAGGTTTTCATTTAGTTGGCGTGACGCTATTGTCTTGTGCACATCCCAAGTTCGATTTCGGTCGGTCAGATTTACCGTGTGTTTGTATTCAAGCTTTATAGGTTTCGTTAATTTCAGTTTCATGTTTTTTTTAATGATTGACATGTCAATTATGTAAAATAAAAACTTTTTTTGATTGTAAATGCTTAATAATTATTGTAGTACCTTATTATTTACCTCATTTTAACTGAAAAAAAACATAACAATAAAAAAAACATAAAAAGTAACGATTTCGGTCAAAATTACCTTATGTTTCGCTTAGTGTCACAAAAATCATGTTTCGTTATAAGTGTTAAACAAGTTTTTTGTTCAATTCCAATTTCACAGCAACTTAATTGGCTGTTAAAAAGTTGTTAGGTTGTTGAAAGTCCTATCATAAAGTTATTTATATACCTATTCAATGAAATCATTGCGAGCCCTTATCGCCAAAAGGATGTAAGCAACAAAATGTTCGATCTTCTGTTTTGATATACATAAATCGATAACTTACCGCTTCTTACCCCCGTCAAAATTTCAAATCCTCTCTGAGTAAATCAACTGTTATATGTGATACTGTTATAAATTGTAATAAAAAAAAACACATCTACTTAAGAATTTAGTTGTAGTCGCTTTTGTCCTTTTGGTGAATAGAGCTCGATAACAAAATTTTGAATGCTTTCCTTTATTTGATAAACCATTATATTGTATTAAACAAAACAATTAAAGCTTCGTACGTTGAAATTAATTTACATGCCTATGTGAGGCTTGAGTTTGAAAGCATATAGTTGCCAAAACAGGATACGTTTTTAATAGACACGAGATTTTTATACAAAGACATATCATACTTAGACTGAAATTCTTACATCCATCGACTAGTGTTACTAAGGAAAAATTCAAACTATTCCACTCTTTTCGCAGTCATCCTTTTTTTGGTTCCAAATATGTATACTAATATTTGTACAAAAAAGACTGCTCTTACTGCACAGGAATAGAACTCACTCATCAATCGTTGATACAAAGCCTTTAAAACATACTTGCTTATTAGGCCGGGTCGATTTGTGGGGAGGCAAAAAAATAGCCCATTGCTCTGTGAAAATCATATTCTAGGGATCAAAATAAGAAACTTTGCCAAAGGAACCATACCTCTAAAACGAATTCTGATGTCCCCCAATTTGGGTCGAACTTTTTAGTTTCTTTTCTCATGTAAAGGCCAATAATGGTGATATTTTGAAATTATTGTATGGGGAACCCCCCAGGGGAGTTCCAGGGGGTGTGCCACTGGCATGGGTGGATCGGCCGTCCAAAGTTTGTGGGGGTCGGTCATACATTTGGACTCGATTGGACCACTCTAAATGGATCAATGTGGGATTTTTCGTTCGACCCAAATTGGGGGACATCAGAATTCGTTTTAGAGGTATGGTTCCTTCGGCAAAGTTTCTTATTTTGATCTCTAGAATACGATTTTCACAGAGCAATGATTTTAAAATCGACCCGCCCTATTACTTATGTATGTATATTCAATTAAAAAAAGAATCAACCACTAAATTACAAGAATAAAATAGATAAAAAAAGTTGGAATAACTTTTTTCACATTTTTAGAGGTGTGACCAAAATCAGACCGTTAATAACCGGCTCTCAGCGGTTTTTTTTTTACGAAAACACTGAGATTTTGTTGGTGATATACGAAAAACTCAACACAGTCAATATTCATGTTGCTTCGTTGCCGCCTGAACAACGATTGATTGGACGAGTGTGTGAATACGTGTGAAATGAGTGGGCAGAATTCTGCTGCCGAGTACCATGTGACGTAGCACCCAAAGTTACTCTCTTAAGTGAAATCAACACATACCGATCTCAAACTACCTTTTGTGTATGCCTTGCTTGAGGCAAAATGAGCAACACCTGTACATGAGAGTAAGGGGTAACACCACTGTAGAGATTTCAAAAAATTGATTTTTTTTTATAAGCTTAAAAAATTCTTTGAACCTTTTAAAATACAGACCAAAAAGTTTTATACGTTACCGAAGTTTATTTCATAAATATTTTAAGCTTTTAACCAAGCGTTAGTGACTGCTACCTAACGACTTACCCAAATTTCCATACTTTAAATGCGTTTTTCTCAAAACACGTTTTCTGAAATTGGCACGCAGCATAACTCAAATAATTTTTAATATTTTTAATCAGGTTTTTCACTACGTCTGTATAATAACCTTCTTAAGAGAAGAGCGTAGGGGTTTTTCGATAGATTAATTTAAACGATTGTTATAATTATTTAAATGCCGTTTTTTTAGTCCAAAATAGAGTTTTTTCCTTGAAATGCTTGCTAATTCCACAAAAATAAATATTTTTTAAATCCCCTACGTGTTTCTCTAGCTATTTTTATCTAGATTAAGAAAAAAAATGTTTCTTTGTTCCAGATTAAAATTTGCACCCTCTGTGCTGCGTGCCGCGGAGCTCCTTCAAGAGAAACCACATTACAAAAATGTCTCCAATGCCGCCATTTTGTAAAATTTTTCGATCAAACTTTGTAGTTTTGTATTTTAGTATATAAGTAATAACTTCCCAAATCAGAGTGATTCCTTTCCATTTCCTTCTGTAAAAAAAAATTCTTTAAAAATCGTGTTTATTTTACGCGTGTACAGTGGTGTTACCCCTTAAGTGAACGGAAAAGATCAGATATTAAAGAAATAGTGGTGGAAGTGGTTTCAAAAAATAAATGTTAGATGTTTGTGGCGTGCGACTTGATGTTGTTGCCCAAATGTAAGAGCTTTATAATGGCAGAAATACACTCGGAGGTTTGGTTGGGGGCTAGGTTGGAATATACAAACCCCGGTACATACATATTTTTGGACTGTATTTTATAAGAAGTAGAGATTTATTGAGACGGGATATCAAAATCGCTCTCACGGAAAGATGGGACATTCTCATATATATATATAGATGTATAAATATGAATTTAAGTTCGTGATATATAATGTAACATTATTTTTATTATTGAAGACTTGAAAAAAAAAGACACGACATCAAGTTCTCCAATTTGGATTTCGGAGGAATTGCAACCTTGGCCGGACAAAAATGGCACAATTAAATTCAAAAGAATTGGAGGATTATATTCTGACTTCATTGCGCTTTCAGAAACGGGAGAACTGCATCAGTGGAAGTGGTCAGAGCCGGAGCCTTACAAAGCGGAGGTAAACTTAAATTACCAATTCATATCATATACAAAGAATAGTAACACATTATTCTCCCTCATAAGCACAGTCGTTCTGAGATGTTGACTCTCAGAAAGAAATTTGTGTGCACATTGTGTAATACATTTCTTTCAAATTAATAAATTTCTCGTTGAAAGTTTTGAGGCTTTCATATATTCGGTATTTGAAAGCATTTTTACAATTTAATCAATAATAATTTTATAAACAATCCATTTTTAGAAATGAGTACGTAATTGATAGAGAGATTCGATTTGATACAATTTTTCTTTATTTTGTATACATATTTTGATCTTTTCGCTTATTTAAAATTCTCTTGGTACATCTGTTCATCACCTGGGATCCTATGTTAAGCGAATTTGACCAAATGGCTCATTGTTAATATAATAATATTGTTAGAATTAAACTAATGTTTCGCCTTTATTAGTGAGTTGAGAGTATATATAATTTTGCTTGCGAAAAGAAAATAAACTCTTAGTCCGTATTCATGCTAAGGATGTAAAAATTCGTATCCTCATGCTTTCTTCATACGTCCTGAGTAAAAAGTTTGGGGTGCTAGATTTTACGAGTATATACATTAACAATACACATTTCAGAGAAGGAGTTTGGTCGTTTCCTTTTTCCATTGTAACCTCTGAAGTTCAACCAAATATTGAAGTGAAGAAGGCAGCAGGCTTGCTCTGATAGAATCCACTATTCTTATGCTTGATCTGACATATAAGCTGAAGAAGATTTCTTGAACAAGAAAGAATTCTCAACTTTACTTTCTTGCGCTGATAACACTATGCATGGTAGCATATGATATCTCAATATTCCGCTGAAACCAAATATGAATGATAGTCGAATATTAAAAAGAAAAACGGTTTTCGAGATATTTTAAAATTTCGATTTTTAGAATTTAAAAAAGTAAAGCTACTAAATTTTCAATATATTTACCTTTCGCGAGCCAAACTTGAAGTTAATTTATTTTTGTTATTCGGCAGCCGTAGCCGCCGTATATACATATATTTATATAGATATAGAAAATTTAATAGACTTTGCGGCAAATCAAGCATTATGTTTTGTGTCGTTATCCTGTTAAGATACCCACTTCAGTGATATTTCCTCATCTGCATGTGGCAGTATACCTATCTAGGATTTCACCGTACTTGCTGTTCCATGATATAACCAATTCTATATGTCGGTCCTGTACCTTAATAGGAGGACATAAAATGATTTAGATTCTTTTAGATTTCAGGCTTAGATAGTTTGCGAAGTCCAAGAATATGTTTTGACCAGAAAAAAAAAACAATTTAAGAGATAAAGCGTTGTGTTAGTGCATCGAAAAATGCAAGGTCATGTTAAAAAACAGCTGATCTCGTTTGTTGGTTTCATTTTGGTATTTTGAATTTAAAAGTTATCTGTTTTGTTGTTTACACATTCTAACCACAAAACTGCACCTTATGTGAATTCGCCTTGACCTGAAATGTTTGGAAATTTTTCGCAAGTTTTTCTTTCTCATCTTATCTGAATATGTAAGTATTAATATTAATTAATTTAATATTTATTAAATAAAAATAAATTGGAAGAGCATTTGCTTACTAGTACTAATTAGTTGGTAAAGTTCGCAATTTTTATTCCCAGATTTAAAACTTCACAGCTATTCTCGAAGAAAAAGATTAATTTTTAAAATTTGTGATTATTTTACAATTACTGTATATTTAGTTGGTAAGTGTTAAAAAAATATAAAGATGGTTGCTATTCTTATTTACTACTTTTAGATGGAAAATGTGTATCATTCAAAAACTATAAGTCTAAATGTAACGGAAAAAGTAGAGCAAATTTCTGCTAACTTTATTCGCTGTTCAGTGGTAACTGAGACTGGTCGAGTAGCAACTTGGATGGACGATCAATTAGGACACCTGGGAGCTAAATTCGAACACCCAGCAATAATGTTTAATGAATTCGTTATGGATCCAATAGCATCTATTAATGTTTGCTCTTTATATACCGCAGTAAGGACTGAAAACAACAATGTGTATTGGTGGGGTGTTTTACCTTTTGATCAACGCCGATATCTTTGGGACAAATTCCGCACAAAGACTAAAAAGCCATTTAAATCCATAACCTCAGATATCAGTGTTGGAACGCAGGTGATAATGAAAAAATGCCCTATTTATCAAGCGGGCTCTATTGGTTTTACGTGTTTTAATGGCATACCAAAGATAGGTCAGTTGCAGAATTCTGTCTGGGATTTTAGCGACGTGTGTCGATTCAAGATCATTTCCATATTAACACAATCTAGTACAGAAAAACCTCAGTTAGGTTCCTGTTGTCCAGTAAGTGCTGAAAAAGATTGTATAAAAACTCCTAACTCATCAACGGCTAATATGCAACCATCAAGTAGTAAAACAATTAGTTCTACAAAGGAAACCACGGATCGCATTGATATGCCACCACCTCCTTCACCTGCATCAAGTACATGTAGTGATACTGGTAGTGTGACTTCTCATAAACGCGTAAAGAGAATGGCTACTAAAGACGATATCGAAAATAAAAAAGATGAAGAACTTTGGCAATTAAAAGATGTTGTGTTTGTAGAAGATAAGGTGGGACCTGTTGGAAAAGTCTTAAAAGTCGATGGAGATTTTGTAGCGGTTCGTTTTCCAATTTCGTCAACCACCACTGCCGGTACTGCTAGTGGCAACGGCAGTGAAGGTAAAGACGATGATTGGCAACAGTGCCGACTTTTACGTCGGGAGGATGTTCAGGTATATAAAACAAATATGACATCCCGCGGCCCAGATTGGCTGCAAAAGCTTCCTAGAAAAGTCAATATAAATAACTGTAATGAAACAACTGGTTTTCAATTATTAGCCATGGCTGTCGACGTCCGGGGTATTCATGTTATAAAAAAAAATGGAAGCAAGATTTCCTATAGCTTGTTTAATCTATATAATAGCAAGCAAGAACAAAGTTGCCAATTTCCTACGGATTGCGTGTCGTTTTTAGGAGCTAATCCCAATAATATAAGCATTATCTGCAATAACGATAACAGTGGCAACACCAGCAATATTCTAGTATGTGATGGAAATCGGGCTCTTTACCCTATTGCTAAAGATTGTTTGGGGTCAATAAAAGATCCGCAATGGCTTGATTTGCCACCTGTGAAAAGTGTATCGATGGGTATGATACCCTTATCTGGTGCAGGAAATATTAAGTCTAAACTATGTTTGACTGCATTACTCTTTGAAGACCAGAAGCTTATGCCTCATATTTTGCGGTGTGACATTAAAAACGTATTTGCCATACTTAGTCATTTAGAAAAAGAAGAACGCAATGAAATTGTTGCCATTACAGAGGAGCGTTGTGATGGGGGACGTAATGTTTTTCATGCATGCGTTGTCATGTGTGCACCCACATCAAACAAAGAAACTGAAGAAAAGAAATCTTTTTCTGGTCTTGGTAGATCAACACCTTTAGCTAATGCTGTATTTTCAAATTGTCCGAACCTTTCAAGCCATTTGGATGTAAACAACAGTGCCCCTGTGGCGAACGCAGGATCTTCGTCAGGTACGAATGCAGCTAGTGGTAGTATGCGAGAAAGTCGGTCGGTTAGCTTACGAGAAATGATGAATCGTCTAATTAATACTGAGCCGGAGCAAAATAATGCGGGGCACAGTATGGCGTCTATAGATGATCAAATTTATATACCGCAGTGGTCAGTGGAGGGAAATAGTGCGAATCCGGTAATAAATGATGTTATTAGTGGTGAAGTCGAAGATGAAATCTCGAAAAATATTTCAGCCACTGTTCCAAATATGAATTCATCCACAAGTGTACCTACACCAAATTATGTTTATGAACCGATGCAACGCCGAGAGTATGCAATTTTGATTTTGCAACAAATGTGTTCATCTGCAATATTCCGCCCTTATTTACATCAAATGCTCAGTTCAAAGGATTCTCAAGGCCGAACGCCATTTATGATATCAGTATACACACGCGCCTACGAAGCCGGTATAATACTTCTTAACACAATTTTGAGCTTGTCAGAAAAAGATACTTCGCTTAAGAATTCTATGATATTTCCATCAGGATCACCGCCTGATCAGTCTCCTTTATATGTTATATGTTATAACGATACATGTTCTTTTACATGGACTGGGGCCGATCATATTAATCAGAACATTTATGAGTGTAAAACATGTGGCCTAACGGGGTCATTATGTTGTTGCACAGAATGTGCTCGTGTTTGCCACAAAGGTCATGATTGCAAATTGAAACGAACATCTCCTACTGCTTACTGTGATTGCTGGGAGAAGTGTAAATGTAAAGCCCTTATTGCTGGAAACCAAAATAAACGTTTCGCTCTTTTGTGCAAATTGGCTTCGTGTACTGATTTAGTAACAAAGTTCAATTCAAAAGGTGAATCAATTTTGCTCTTTCTCATACAAACAGTTGGTCGCCAGACAATAGAGCAGAGACAATATCGGGCCAATGCGCGAGTACGAAATGTGGGAAGCGGCGGTGCTAATAGCAATTCGCGTAAATCTTCTTCTATTGATATCGAAGCGGATATGCCAGAACATGATCTTGAACCGCCAAAGTTTGCACGAAAAGCTCTTGAACGATTATTAGTTGACTGGCATGCAGTTCGATCTATGATTATGACTGGTGCTGAAAAAAATGAAAATGCTCCTCAACAGCAACCGAATTCAACAGATGCTTCAAATACTGAGAGTTACAATATGTATCTTCAAAGTCAACAAGGTTCCACACTTCTAGATAAATTCACACACAATTTATTTGTGAAATGCAGTGGAGATCATTTGGAGACGCTATTAATGACACTAGTTCGTGAAATGCAAGATAGTAATATTCCGGGTCGTAGAAAAGATGCTGAATTAGTAGCTCGACGATTTGTACGGTCCGTTGTGCGTGTCTTTGTTATTTTCAGCTTAGAGAAAATGCCAAATCCCGAGCGGAGAAAATCAAACTTGGCTTCAAACAAACACATTCAAAGCTGTGTAAAAGTTTTTCAATCATTGTATAAAATCTCAATAGAAGAACTCTGCGAGGTATCCGAGTCTCTGATTTCACCTGTGCGCCTTGGTGTGGTTCGGCCGACAGCTCCATTTACGATGTCTTCTACAAGTATTGATGTAAGCGTTTATTCTTATATGGTATGTCTTGTGTACACTACATGTTATTATCTTTATAGAGTTCGGATGATTTATTTAGCGTAGAGCCACTTGCTCCTTCGTCCACCACAGAAACGCCACCTGAACCAGTATCAAACCAAGACGGGAACCTTTCTAATACATCTGGATATAACATTCAATCAAATTTTTCTATTGATAATATTGACGGTAAGTCGTAAACAAGGGTTATTAGTGTAGAATTTTGAAATTTGAGATGTTTATTTAAATAACAACATGTGACAGTAGAGAGGTCCGGATTGAGTGTTTAGCCCGTTTGAGCGTAGTGTAGTCGGTTATCCTCTTATAATCCAGTCAAAAGTAAAGTAAACCGTTGGCGCTCATTTAAACTGACTGATTTCAATTTGATTCTGATCTTATTCGGTCAATGTTGGGTCCTCGGATCGTACGTACATCTAAAACACTGGAATCGTATAATTCATTATCGCAACATGATCAATTTTCGCGTTTTATGATCAGGAGAGCACGATTTTTATTACATTTTTCATTGCACGAGTGCTTGGGCCCAGTTATGTCCCGATCATCATCTCGGCCATTGTATACTTAATTAACAGTTTTATATTTTTACACTAGTTTAAGAATCATATTTCTGGTTTTGGTTTTAGTAGTTGCAACTTTAACCTAGTAAATAATGAACTTTACTCAGTTGATCGGGACTCGCTATTGAAAGCATTCTGTTTTGTAGAGTCAATTGCTCAATTAATTTTGGTTCACTCGCATTAACTCTGGATGATGTAGAGTAGGGTATTCTCAAGGAAAGCCGATATGGATGGATTTTAAGAATTGTGCAGCTTTTTCTCCTATCTACCTCGCCTATTCTCTAATTTTCAATAAATCTTTTGAGTGTGGGGAGTTAATTAAAACGTGGAAGGCCACTTTTTTTCTTCTATTCCCATAGGTGATGATACAGGTAATCTAGGTACTTACAACCCTATTCCTCAACAATCAACATATCGCAACTATTTGAATACATTGTAATGTAATATAGAAAATGTGTTTCTCACTTAAGCACTAACACTCTAGCGATCGACCAATATGTGTCTGCAAGGTCAACTACAAGTCAAGTTTAGCGTCTTATCTACTTCTTATTTTATAATAACTTTGATAATGTAAATCACTCACTTTTTTTATTACTATGTTTTCTAATATTTGCGATATTTATCAATGATATATATTCTTAAATTGTCTCTTCTAAATATCTTCTTTACGCTGAGGGTTTAATAATCTAAACTACCATATGTTTCAGTGTTTTCGTGCATCCTTTTCTAATTCCCGTTTCCAGATCTATACGAATTACTATATTGTTAACTCTAGACTTACTACTCAATATGAAATCATGGTCATATCATTTCCAAATCATATTCCAATATTGCCGTCGTATGCCGTTTTAGTACTGACTTCATTGACCCTTCATTCGTATAAGTGTACACTAACATTACTTTTTGTTTCATTAGTTCGTTCTAAGCTAGAATATGTATTGTTTTATAGGATATCATTTTGAAAGACTTGAGTAGGCATAAAAAATGTTGTCCAATTTGCTCTCCGCTCCTTAAATTTTGATGATCCTGTTCTAAGAAACAGCGGACTTTTGCTCATCAGCATTTCAAGCCATGAAAATAGTTGAAGAATATAGTGGATGTTTACTTGAAACTTGTCCTACTTTTGGAACTAACAGACCATCTTTCTTAAGCTGTTGTGAAAATAAAGGACTTAAAGGGCAGTTAGAAATTTTATCTCTGTTGATAAAGCTCACTTTATAAATCTGCTGAGATAAAATCTAAACCAGAGTTATAGCTTCTTTTTCGATTATTTGAATAATATAATAAGTGAAACCCTTTTTTTTATTTGCAGTAATACGAGATGCACATGAAAGTGAAGAAACTAACAACAGGGGAAACAGTAACAATGGGCAAGAGGAAGATATTTTAGATTCTGGACGACATGATGAGGTTATTCAGGATGATGAAAGCGACAATGATTTTCCGTTTAACGATCCAGAAACTGAGTCCGATTCTGATGACAACCAAAGCAATCAAGATGCGCAACGAAGTGTTCAAACTGGTGCTACAGTGGGTTCTGAAACAGGTGAATTTTTTAGCTTTGGAAAACATTATACGTATGTCATTATTATGTAAAGAAGGGTGAACAAGGTACAAACACCGCAAATGTATTTGTCGATAACATTAGTGTACAAATATTTTCTTAAAAAAGGTATCTAGTTAATAAGTGTTTTTTAGAAAAAAAAAATATTTTAACCATCTTTTATAGTTGATACTCTTTAAAAAAAAAATTATAAATGTTAACAATAAAATATAATTATATTACGAAAATGTAAAGCCTAAAACTTAAAAATTGGTCACAAAATGTAAGAGTTATGACAAATTACAATAAATAAAAGCGGCCGATTTAAATTTTTGCCACATTCAAGTTTTGCAACCAGAGAAACGATAAAGAAAATTATTTTCGTTACACTTACAAAATCAATCAATTAAAAAGAATGAATGAAAATTAACAATTTTCGAAGAAATTTAAAAATTGTCTTATGTTTTGAATTTAAATGACTGTAACTCAAAAAGTACGGTTCTGATTGATATAAAAGCGGCGGAACATACCTTTCGAAGGATATCCGACGGTTTTATTTGCTTTTCTAGAGTTTTTTGATAATATCTGTAAAAAGACCTATAAAAGAGAGGTTGTTCCTACATCTAAAGAACCTTAAAGCTTATAACAGCTTTGTTCTTTGCAGGATCCAATAGTTTCCCGATTATTTATTTATATATTTTTTTATAAATATATCTTTAGGATTTCTAAGTTTTGTAGGCTTTATCGGACCTTGATACAGACTGCATAATGGCCACCACAAATGCATTAGTTCCTTGTTTAAGAATTAATTGTTTTTACATTTCTAGATATTGGGGTTCTCTTTCTCGAAGATGAGTCTGGCGATTCGTCTCCTCAGGAAGAGGAAGCTTCTGAAGATGGTGAAACAGATGAGCACTCTGACGATTTTAATTTCGCTGATCAACAATTAGAACGTCGAAATAATAGCTCAAATGTTCGTACTGATTTAGCCCCACAATCTATGCAATGGGCGATTCGCAGTAGAGACACAGCTCGATCTTCTGTTCGAGTTCCAGCCGGATCAAACTTAGTTTTTATTGACCCCATGGCATTGCGTCGATCTACTGTGCCAGCGAGTTCTACGGTAGCTGTTCCACCCCAAGATCAGCATACCATGGCAACAACTGCAAGTAACTTGGCTCGTGCATTCGGAATAATAGTTCGGCAAATATCAGATCTTCTAAACAATTTTGCTTGCCAACTTACCACTGATGTCGAAAAACCTACATATAAGACCCAAATGGAGGAAGCAATTCAGCTACAAGTAAGTATTATATAAATTCATATGTGAACCTCCAAAAGATTTAAACTTCTAGGTACTGTCATGTTCTTTCTGTAATGAATAAGCGTTGTGGTTAATGTGGTATAATCGTGTAATAAGCGTGAAGCTTCTCCAACGCTTGAGCTGGCCAGATGTATTTTCTAAAACTAACTCACACACTTCCAGTGATTGGCTTTGGGCTTCGTCTCAATTCTTCATAGTATCACTGGATTGTTACTCTGCCTTGAATGTTGAATTATGCCTTGCCCTTACCAAATCTGAAAAAACTCAAATCAGCAGAAATGATTGAAGATGCTACTAAGAAATTAGAAGGTACTTTAATCAATTGCTTTGAGGAACTGTGTCCACTCAGGCAAAGCAGACAAGGGAAAGCGGTTCCTTGGTGGAACCCTGAACTGTCGAAGCTTCGTGTACGGTCCAGGAAACTTCTTAATAAGGCCTTGATGGCCAAAACAGAAGAGGACTGGGCCAATCATCGACTTACACAGAGAGAATATAAGAAAAAAGTACGGCAAGCCAAACTTGAATCCTATAGAAATTTCTGCAGTAACGTCGAAGAAATGAGGGAAACAGCGAGACTTTGTAAGGTCCTTCATTTAGACCGCTCAGTAAGGCTGGATTCCATTCGAAAACCTGAAGGTTCATACACCATTTCCAAATCGGAAACGTTTAATGCTCTACTCGAAACCCACTTTCCGGGTAGTAGAACTCTCTCTGAAGCTGAGAGTGGCATGAACAATGACGGTGGCAACGGTGGAACCTCTAGGTACAGCTGGTATATTGCTAGTCGGATAGTGACAAGGGAATCGATAAGGTTTTCCTTATCTTCCTTTGAGAACTTTAAGTCCCCTGGATCTGACGGAATATATCCAGCAATGCTTAAAAAAGAAGGAGACAGGCTGATTGAGGCCCTGAAAAGGATCTTCACAGCCTGTCTTGCATTTGGTTATATACCATCCCAATGGCGACGCGTAAGAGTAGTATTTATTCCGAAACCAGGAAAAGATGACTATTCCCTAGCAAAAAGTTTTAGACCAATCAGTTTGACATTGTTCATGTTGAAAAGTCTGGAACGAGTGGAGGAGAAACATATTCGAGTGGGGGTATTGCCGAGAAGTTCACTTAGTAGAAATCAACACGCTTACCAGAGTGGAAAATCATGTGAATCAGCCTTACACGATCTTGTTAGCAAGATTGAAGCTGGGCTGGAAGCTGACGAATACACAATGGGCGTGTTCGTGGACATTGAGGGGGCTTTTGATAATGCCACTTTCGGCTCGATATGTTCTTCTGCCGAACGACACGGAGTTAATCAAGCCATTATAAAATGGATATACTCCATGCTCTCTGAGAGGCTGTTAACCGCTGGTGGGATCGATGACGAGCAAATCACAGTCAGGGCCAAGCAAGGATGTCCCCAAGGAGGTGTTCTTTCTCCGCTGCTGTGGTGCTTCGTCGTAGACTCCCTATTAGCGGAGATGCAGGAACTCGGCTTTCACGTCCAAGCATATGCGGACGACGTCTGTGCGCTAACATCGGATAAATACTTAAGGAGGCTTTGCACGAAAGTGCAGAGGATTCTTGACAAAATCGATGATTGGTGCATGAGACAAGGTCTTTCCGTTAATCCGAACAAAACAACCATAGTCTTGTTTACGAGAAAACGGAAATTGGATGGACTCAGTCTTCCAACACTGAAAGGTGTGACACTTGGTCTTTCCAACGAAGTTAAATATCTAGGAGTAATCTTGGATAAGAAGCTGAACTGGGAGACACACGTTTCACTGAAGGTGAATCGTGCATTGAAGATTTTTCAGCAATGCCGTAGAGCCTTTGGCAAAACTTGGGGTCTGAAACCTGCTGTGGTCCTATGGATATACACAGCACTTATCAGACCAATCATCACTTACGCTTCTGTGGTCTGGTGGCGACGGAGTATGGTTAAGTCCACAATCCGGGAACTATACAGGCTGCAAAGAAGTGTATGTTTGTTTATGCATCACGGGTGCCATGAGTACAACCTCTGGTGATGCCCTAAATGCTATGCTTGATTTGCTCCCCCTGGATCTTAAGATACAACAGGAAGCAATAAAAGCAATGTGTAGACTCCATAAATATGGTTTCTGGCACGAAGATGGAACTTCGGGACACAGAGAAATCTTTAAGTTGCTGTCGGAGCAGTATCCACTGTTTTTGGCACCTAAAGATGACCTGATACCCACAGTTTCATTCGGAAGGAAATTTGATGTCAGATTTCCATTGCGTGAGCAATGGAGCAATCCAGAATGCATGCAGGGAGGTTTGACGGATATTTTCTTTACCGATGGGTCCAAGACTGAAATAGGGTCTGGAGCCGGATGGTACTTAAACAATAGTAATAAGTATCACTATGCTATGGGGGGAATGGCAACTGTTTTCCAAACAGAAGTTTTTGCCATCCTAAAAGTAGCCGAATGGTTAATCGAGAGGAGATGGAGCGGGAAACAGATTGCAGGGCTGCATTGAAGGCCCTGGAGAACGCGAAGCAAACCTCAAAGATTGTTCAAGAATGTAAGAAGAAGCTTAATTCTGTCGCAAGACAAACAGGCTTGTACTTATATGGGGTCCGGGACACTCCGGTGTTCAAGGAAACGAAATTGCCGACGAATTGGCCAACCGTGGATCAGCGGTGCCCCCACTGGGGCCAGAGCCAATAATCGGAATCAGTCCCGCAGGAATCAAGAATTGGATCAACGATTATGTAGGCAATCTACATAAAGAGCGATGGTCCGGTCTAGAACGCTGCAGAACTGCAAAGTGTTTTGTGACAAGTCCGAACAGAAAACTGTCAAACTTTCTACTAAAACTTAGACGGAAAGACATTCGGTTGATGGTCGGCATCATTACAGGACACAACCCATGGGGTCAGCATATGACCACCATTGGAATCATCGAGGACCCGGTATGCCTGTCATGCTTGGAGGAGGCGGATAGCACTGAGCACTTTCTCTGTGAGTGTCCTGCCTTTGCTAGAGCGCGACTACGAGTATTGGGTTCCGATGTCATGAGAATGAGTAATATTCGTTCTCTAAAACTGGAGGATATTTACAGATTTGCCAAAGAATCTGGAAAATTCTCACAGGACTAACTATCTATCTCTGTCTCTACTCTTTCCTATCTCTTTCTCTGATACTTTTCTCCCTCCCTCCTTGACTATCTACCCCCTTTCCAGAGCTTTAAATACAATGGGCTTTTTAGCCTGAGTGTTTTAGGAGCCACCAAATCTCCTGGTGCTCCTTGGCTCGACCTCTTCAAATTCAATTCAATTCATGCCTTGCATTTTTTTTTTGTTTTTATGTCTTGTTTTCGTAAATCGTGTAATAAATCAAAAGTTTCTCCGACGCTTGAGCTGGTCAGATGTATTTTTTTAAACTAGCTCACACACATATTGACACAGTTTTTCGTAGCTGCGAATCAATCCGTCTTGGGTTCTTGTTTGCAAAAACACATTATTTTGTAAGAATAATTGATACCCCGCAACTAAAACACGATTTTTATAAATATTAAGGCCTCTTCGCAATTGGATGAATTGTGTAGTTATGCATAGAGAACAAACAGGAGGCATACTGACAGAAATGCATTCGCTTATAGAGATTGTGTATCAAAAACGATTGATATGAGGTACCTGTTGGAAATTGCAACTTCAACCTTCATCGTATACATGAATCTGAGCAGCCGGTAGCAGAGTTTTACTGCTTAGTTGTTTGTAACATGGAATCACTACTCTATTGAAGCGCCCCAAAATATTTAATTAAATCTGAAGATAGCAAGATAGAAACTGAAATTTACAAGATTTTCATAGATTTGTTTAACTGTTTTTTTTTTGTTTTTTTTTTTTGTTTTTTCGAAAATACCATATTGTTCGGCTTTCGTTGATGAACTTTTACAAAGCAAAGAATAGCGCAGTATGTTGTTAATGCGCATTAGATTTTAATGGTTTGTGTCGAATATATATATATTGGCGTCTACACCCTTTTTGGGTGTTTGGCCGAGCTCCTCCTCCTATTTGTGGCGTGCGTCTTGATGTTGTTCCACAAATGGAGGATCTACAATTTTCAAGCCGACTCCGAACGGCAGGTGAGGAGATTTTTCATGACAGAATTACACTCGGAGGTTTGCCATTGCCTGCCGAGGAGCGACCGCTTTAGAAAAATGTTTTTTCTTAATTTTAGTGTTTCATTCGGCTGCGGCGGCCGCCGTATTCGAATTAGGTGCTGTCAAATTGTTTGTGCAGTTTTATATTTTTATTTTATTCGAAAGAAATTTTCAATCAGAATATTTTTAACTGACATTTTAATATGTGTTGCAGATCTATATTGAAAAGCGGCTAAAACGCACTTGGGATTGGATGTACGCAATTATGGACGGAACAGAACCCCAATTAAAGTTTGGTGCTTATTTAACGAATTTTACCGACCCAACTCATCCTCTTCATCCCCTTAATCTAAATGCCCAAAATAATTCTAACCAAACCAGTTCTTCATCAGTTGGGATCAATATGATAGGTATAATTATGTTATGAACATTGAAAAGAAAAAAATATTATTACAAGTTTATTTCACAGGCTCATCAACTAGACGAGATTTTTTCACATATTGTTTATCTTTGATGCGAGCTCATACCTCAGAACATCGCGATGCTTTGCCTGTTCTGGATATAACAGCATTCCGACACATAGCTTATGTGTTTGATGGATTTATTTACTATATGCGTAATAACTCCAATTTTTATGAAACAGCTGACCATTTTTCAAACGCAAACATTGCGAATGCGAACGAAAATGAAGATACAGATGACGAGTTCTCTAACGTAACAAATGAAGAAATGTTTCCTGACAATAATCCTTCTACAGCCACAGCTGTGCCTCTATCAGCAACAACCCGCCGACATTCCTTTTTTATTCGATCTGATTCAACTTTAAGCCTTGGTTGTTTAGCACCGGACAGTTTTGACTTACCATTGGATGTTGCAATACCTCTAGCTGATAAACCACACCTTCTTCAGCCAAATTCAAAGCGAGAGGACTTATTTGCGAATATACCGGTGCTCTCTTCAGCCGTAGAAAATACAAATGCAGTAGAAAATATGACTGTAGCTCCAATAAAGCTGGGATTTTCCAGCTACAAATCAGCAAAAAGTTCTGAAAATATGGAGGAAGGTAAGAAAAAAGTTTTTATACATTTCCATTTATTTAAATTTTTCTGTAACAACTAAAGTTTTCGTAAAATTTTTTTATCGAACTTGCGTTTGCAGATGAAAAAAAGCTCAATTTATCTTTTTGCACTACACTCGGCAAGGCTGAGTATTAGTATTATTTATACTCTACATATTTTACACTTATTCTTAATTTTATTACAATTTACATTTAAGTTGATTGTTTTTTGACTTATACAGATTGGACAGAGTGATTCCCTAGATTTTAATATAGCCTAGGCTTTTATTAACTAAAATGTGTCTTCTCTAGAAATTTTTATTAAAACTAGCAATTCTGAACATCTTTTACTTTGCTTTGTTTGCACAGAAATAAATTCCAAATTCGGGAGTATTGAGCCTATGGAAATTGGTGAAAGTATACCCGCGCCCGAAACAGAACCGGCAGTTAGTAATTCTGTACATTCCGGTCGACCAGAAATCATTATTACTCCAAATAAATTTCAAAGAACGGAAGAGGAAATTGGTCATGCTTCAACTGCACGTAGTGTTATCGTTCGAGCGAGTTCAATAGTCAAAAAGCCGGAAAATGAGAAGAACACAACACGCTTGTCTTTACAGGAAAATTTTAAGCGAACGAGCATGTCTGTAAATAATTTTCCACCACGAGGAATAAATTTTTGCAAACAGTTTTCTTCCGTGACGCCATCTTGGAATATTTTACTTGGGCGATGGAAATTAACACTGGACCTATTCGGGAGGGTTTTTATGGATGATGTTGGAATGGAGCATGGGTCATTACTACCAGAACTACGTGGATTTCCGGTAAAAGAGATAAGATTTCGAAGACATATGGAAAAGTTACGCAACGGACAACAACGCGATCTTATATTATGTAAACTAGAACGCAATCGTGAAAGTTTAATAATTCAAACATTTAAAGAATTGAATGCTCAATTCGGAAGTCAAGCAAGACGAACACAAACCCCATTGACTTTTAATCGCGTAAAAGTTACCTTCAAGGACGAACCTGGCGAAGGATCTGGAGTAGCGCGCAGTTTTTATACATCAATCGCTGAAGCATTGCTAGCCACTGCAAAAATGCCGCATTTGGAATCTACTCATATTGGCATAAACAGTAAATATGGGGCTCCATTTTCAAGTATTTTACGAAATCGAGGAGTCTCAAATAGAGAGCCCCCCACACTACAGAGGCGCGCGTCGGGTAATAAAATTTTTTGGCGCACTTCTCGTGAAAGAAAACTACTGAATTATGATGCTAGACCATATATACCGACTTCGACCATTACAGGTTCGTAAATTTCTTAACATAATATCATATTTATGAGAAGTAGTAATAGCATAACTAAATTTTTTTGGCTTACATTTTGGCGTCTCTTTATATGATATACACATTTACACGCTAAACATACACCCAATTTAATTCAATTAATAACGAAAAAATTCATAGAGGGTGCTCACAGTTTCCAAGAGCCACTTTTCAAAGTTACCACATTTTTACTTTAGAAGAAAACTGTGAGTACCTTAAGTGATCGGAAAACGTCGTGGAATAATATCTGTTCTATACATTAACATTTCTACCCTTTGAAAATTATTTCAACAAATTTTTTATTTGCTTTATTTATAGATAATTCAGCAGATAACTCCAATGATCATTTATCAGTGCATTTACAGCAGCTCGGCGAAAGGCTTTTTCCAAAGGTATGTAAATGTTATCACTCCTAGTATTTCTTTTTTATTAAGGGTGATCAATTTAGGGGCATCGGATTTTAAATTGAAAATTCAAATTGATTGGCCAATCTTTATTATTTTTGTTTAGACCCATTTAAGATATTTATTATTAAAGATAATCCCTTTCAAATGTTGGCCGTAACTGCGACGTAATTCGGCCATCCGTAAACACCAACTTTGAATGACTCGCTGGAGGACTTCGGTCGGTATCTCGAGAATAACTTTAGTAATGTTGGCTTTCAATGCCTCAATCGAAGCTGGTTTATCCACAAAGCATTAGGCTTTACATATGCTCTCAAATAAAAGTGCAGATCCACTGGTCCGAGACGAGAGATAAATTGCTCACCGAAATGAGGACGCAGTAAATCCTTTGATTCACGGGCTGTATCGCCGTCTTGTTGTAACCACTTGTTGTGGGCATCACGGGCTTCAATTTCCGGCATCAAAAAGTCGTTTATCATGGCGCGATAGCATTCGCCATTCACTGTTACTTGGCGACAGCTTTGTCTTTTAAGAAAAATGGGCTGATGATTCCTCCAGTCCATAGGCCGCAACAAATGTAATGGCTGTTCTTGAATGGCTTCGTGTTGCTCTTCCATCAAAATGCGGAAATTTTGCTTAGTGCGATTTGATCTTAGCGCGCGATAAACACTTCAAAGAGCACCTATATTCGTAATACAATGGTACGATTTTAAAACGTGTTGAGGCGTAAGTCTTTCCATGATGAAATATCAACGACTACTGAACAAAATTATGTATTTAGCTTGACAGTAGTCACGCGAAATCTGTCAAGAAGACGCTATTGGAAGAAGTACATCCAACCTGATCACCCTTTAGATATAACACAGAAAGAAGTTGAGACCTATGTTTTTTAGTATAGTTATTCTTTTTGGATTTAACAGTTTTGATATATATAATATAATTTTTAATTATAAATTTTCAGATTTATTCAATAAATGCTACCAATGCGTCCAAAATAACTGGTATGTTGCTTGAAATTCCGACCCCCCAACTCCTATCTATTTTGTCCTCTGAAGATACTCTAAGACAAAAGATTAACGAAGCTCTTGATATAATAACATATAAACAAAAATCAGAAGCAAATAATGCGTCAAATCAAACTCAAAAGAAAATGATACCTGTCGTTTTGCTTGAGCAGTGCCAAATTGAAGACAATGAACCATTATTTTATTCACCTGGTAAACGAGGTTTTTACACTCCAAGACAAGGCTACGGCTCGTTTGAACGAATAAATGCATTCAGAAATGTTGGAAGGTATGTATCGAGTTCATCAACTTAAATTTCAAATTACGATTCAAAAATAAAAGTATACATTTATCTACAGTTATACACAAACAGAGCGGGCTAGTTCAGCTCTTTCAATAACATCATACGAGATTTCATTTAATTGTTAGTGAATTTCTTGTTTTTTGTTGCATTGACATTCACTTTTAAATCGGTTCTTTCATATATAAACACTTTCATACCCCTGAAGCTGGTAGCACTGAAGTATACAAAATTGTGAAGTTCTCGTCAGTAGTATCAGAACCCATCGAAAGCACAAAAAAAATAACGAGTTAATGTTTTCTGTTTCTTTTTCCCTTCTTCAACCATTCAAGGGTTGTATGAAGTCCTTAGAAGCAGGAACGGTAATCGTTATAAGTTTTACAAAGTTTTTGATATATGAAAATTCGAGACCAAAAAATGAAACTAACACCTGGTCAGGCGTTTGATGTTTTTTTCATGTACTAAAAAGTGCATGATGATTGTTTTTTGCTATTTACGATGTATTTTGAGTTAGAATTTGTGCGTTATTTCTTTTGTAAACAATTTTTTAATCTAAATTTTAACCTTTTTAATCTGAATTAAAAAAAAATTCAAAAAGCAAGTTAGCAAAAAAAATCTATTCAATTTTATGACTGAGGGCACTACATATATAACTCTAACATTTCTACTGAAGAGAAAATATCTCAACTACTGGTATCTTGTTGGTGACTACAGCTGTGCACCGAGGAGAGATATAGTCCCCGAAACACCTGCCCCTCTCGACAGGAATACCCTTCCACGCCTTTCTCGCAAGTCTTCAGAGCTCTTTGATATTTGGGAGATTGTCTTTGACAACAGCCCAAAGACTTTCACTGAGATTAAGATCAAGTGACAGACCTGCCAGCAAATGACCTCAACCCCATTTGAAACAAACAAATTTCTTGTTTGCCAACTTGCTGACATGCTTTTTGTCGTTGTCTCGCATTTATAGGTATATATATGGTAGCGTAGTTGACTATTATCTCTATCTACAATTTTGCATCTATGTTTTCTTTATCGAATAGGCTGGTCCAGTCCCGTAGTAGGATAATTTGGCCTTCGCACAAATTGTCTGCGGCCTTTGGAACCAAATAAAGTAATTTTGATTTCATCGGACTATATCTTCCATTTTTGAACTGGCCTGCGCGATTACTCTTCAGCAAATTTTATTCTGGTCTGTGTGTGTCGTGTCTACATTATTGGTAACATTCTCGGGATTATTTCCTAAAGTAAGGGTCTAATGACCTTCTTTCTGATTGTTGACAAGTCACATTAAGATTTATCTGGTTGGTTGGTTGGCTTAAGTGGTAATTCTTCCAGAATCCAAATAGCGCTTCCGCACCATTTTGTTGCCACATCCTAGTTACCAACTTGTTTACCAGTTATTTACAGCATGGATATATCCAGTGTGTGCGGTTCAAGAACCTTATCAGGTTGTTGACATCTAAGCCAGATAGCTGTTCCAGACTCTCGAACAGCGGTTTACCCACGGTTAACATTCTGTCCTTAGGGCAGGGCATTCGCAGAGGAAATGGAAGATTGTTTCCTTTATCTCCGGTTGTTTACAAATGTGACAGTATGTGTTGTGAGGGATCCCCATTTTGGCTTCTTGTTCGCCTACAGACCAAAAGCCAGTTATGACTGTCGTTAGCCTCCAGGCGTCCCGTCGTTTCATGTTTAGCAATGTTGACGATTGCTTAAGCTTGTAGGTGGGCCATAACGTTCTGCTAATTTTGCATTTCGTCTGGTCTCTCCATCTACAATCTGCGATTCGGAGGTATTTTAGGGAAATTGCACTCTTGACTGCACCTAGTGGTGTGAATACCAATTCTGCAAGAACGTTATTCATGGCAGATCCCCTTCTGGCCAGTTCCTTCGCTTTTTCAATGCTTCGATGTCCCGGGACCCAGATTAAGGTAACTATGGTTTTCGCTCAAGGTGGTAAGGCTAGTCCTGCTTTGTTTCACCACTTTAGAGGTTGTTGTAGCCGAACCCAGTGCCTGGATTGCAGCTTGGCTATCTGAAAGAATAGCGATATTGCCCTCAAAAGAGGGATCTGCGATTAGTAGCCTACAAGCTTCCCTAATAGCCAGTACTTCCGCCTAAAAGACACTGCAAGCATTAGGGAGACGCCCAGATCTTTCAATTTTAAGTCTATGAGAATAAATACCAGCTCCAACACCACAATCCATTTTACTGCCATATGTATAGACTGTAGTGTCGAACTTGTTTAGTGAAAATCCCTTATTCCATTCCGAGATGGAAATAGTGACAAAATTTCTACTGAATGTTACCGTCGGGACGATGTAGTTAGTCCTCTTCGAGGTATACTGGGTTTGTCGCAGGCATGGCTATGAACTTTTCAGCGACCCGCTTCATTTAACCTAAATGCACTCATTGTTGCCATCTTCTTGATATGTAGATCTACCGGAATAACGTTTGTCAGAGCGTTCAGGGCCTCCCTAAGACATGGTCTAATTGAACCGACTGTTATTGCACAGGCTGATCTTCATATTCTGCCGAGTAATTTGATGTATTCTCACTCTAGAGCTTTTCACCAAACTACCGAGCCATACCTTAAAATTGGTCGAATAACCACCTTATACAACCATAATGTATGCTTAGGTTGAAGACCCCATCTTCTTCCCAGCATACGTTTACAGGCATATAAAGCGATTGCTGCTTTCTTTACCCGTTCAATGTTTAATTTCCAGCTAAGTTTGGAGTCCAGAATTGCCCCTAAGTACTTTGCACTGAGTGAAAGTGAGAGGGTTTGGCCGTTAATGTTTGGTGGAGTGAAAATTGGTATCTTATATCTGGTCGTAAATAACATAAGTTCTATTTTACGCGCGTTTAAGCTTAGGCCACAGCCTGTAGCCCAAGAGTTAAGCTCGCCTAGCGTCCTTTGAATGATCCCACTGATCGTATTGGGACACAGTCCTGATGCTATTAACACCACATTATCAGCGTACGCGACCACTTTTACCCCACCTCCATTAAGTTTTATTAAGATTTTACTAATAACACATAACCAGAGGAGTGGAGATAATACTCCCCCTGTGGAGTGCCCCTGTGGACTATTTTAGTTATGTTGATATTACCATAGTAGCTCTAATTATCCTGGTTTCTAGCATAGAGATGATCCAATTGCAGATACAATTTTCCACCCCTAAGTCTATTAACGCGCATTGGATAGCATCTGTGCTAACGTTATTAAATGCGCCTTCTATGTCAAGGAAAGCTGCCATGGTGTACTGTTTGCTTGCTAGAGACCCCTCTATTGTTCGGATTACCTCGTGAAGCGCTGTCTCCGTCGATTTGCCTTTGAGGTAAGCATGTTGTGCAATTGATATACTAGAGCTCTCCAGCGAGCTTCTAATGTGTATGTCTAAAAGCCGTTCAAATGTTTTTAAAAGGAAGGACGACAGACTAATTGGCCTAAAGTCCTTCGCTGATTCATGTCCCCATGACTCTAACAGATTTCCAGCTATTTGGAATATAACCTAGGTTTAGACACGCTTTGAAAATTTCCATTAGCCATGACAGAATATTATCAAGAGTTTCCTGTAACAACTTGGGGAAAAATTCCGTTAGGGCCTGGAGATTTGAAAGGTGAAAATGATTAAATTGCCCATGCTACCTTATCTTTTGTGACTATTACATTTGCAAGATGCTGTGGGTCATAGCGGCTCCGCCGAATTCTCCCAACATCGCTATCGTGAGCGCTACATCCCGGAAAATGAGTATTTAAGAGAAGTTCTAGAGACTTCAGCCATAGAAGTCCAAGTGCCATCTGGCTTCTTGACCCAAGAAGCCATTGAGTGACCTTTAGAAAAAATACGGCTGAGCCTCGCAGAGCCCCATACAATGTTTAGCGCGGCTCAATGTATTGTTATAGAAAAACGTATACGGAACTAAAAGTATTATTAAAAATTTGACTCGAATCCGTCCGAATGCCTCTACTACTTCAGTTGCACTGATATTTTCACAGTAAAAAAAGAGTGCGTAGCACAAAACTTAACAAGACCTTTTTAACATGATAACTATGGTGAAAAGATTTTTAAAGGTGTGTGCTATTTAGCAGATCATTTTATTCGGCTTTCAGCGAATTTTGACATGATTAGCTGACGTCACTTGGGGTGTGTTTACAAAAATAACTGAGATTGCGTTGGTGATATACGAAAAAATTAAGCAATGACACTTTGTTGCCGTCTGAACAACGACTGATTAGTCGAGTTTGTGAACCTGTGTTTGGACGAGTGCGAGAATATGTGTTAAGTTATTGTATTGTACAAATTTCGGCTGGCGATAAGATTGTGTTAGTAATATACGAACAAAATCAATACAGTCTATGACGAGGAAGACGAATGTGTGAATGCATGTGAAATGATATACGATTGTGTTAGTGATATATCGAAAAAATCAACACAATCCTCCATTCATGTTGCTTCGTTGCCTTCTGAACAACGACTGAGGTGCGGTATTTTTTCGGCAAAAAAAATTATTAGCGGTGGATATTTAAATTAAAAAAGAATTAAATATTTTTGCTATATGCAATTGCTTTTTTTTTGTACATCCTTTGTAGGGAGTTTGGGCGAGCAGGAGCAAAAAGTTTTATGCCGACTCCGAACGACAGGAAGTTTTCTTTGACTTTTCATTACACTCGGAGATTTATTATTGCCTGTGAGGGCACTTACATGCATTTTATGGCTATATTTTATAAAGTGGACAGATTAGCTAGACAACTTAGGCACCTCATTAAAGCTTCGATAATTGAAATTAAATGCATACCCCTCTGCTCAAAATAATACTTACCCAAGGGTACTCCAACTTCAACATAACGAAACGTGGATAAATTCAAAATTTAAAAAAAAAGGAAATGCACATTGCTTCTTTACACATATAAAAATCAAACTTCACTCCAAACCATGTTTGATGGGGTTTGGTTTTTTGTGAAACGAACGTAGAATTCCTTTCCTATTAGTAGACGAGCATTCCTTTCTGAGTCATTTCCAAACAGATGAACTTTCGTTTCGTCATTGCATAAAGAGATTAGCCACTTTTTGGTTCCCTCAGCTCCTACGCAATTGATGTGATCTCTGGAAAGATTAACCTCACGCTGAAACTTTTTGTTCGCATCAACGGAACTTTTCTGGCTATTCGTCCTGATCTGCTGCTATTGTCTCCGATGGGTCCTCTTGGCAAATAGTTATAATATGCCGATCAAGAGTTGCGTTGGTTTGTATTGCCTTCCATTTGGTGCATATGTGTATATTTATTTCCATTCCTTTATGCTGTTACATACAACCGTTATGTGCAAATAGTGATGATACTCTTGCGTACACTAATAGGGGCGCGGGTACAAAAACTAAAACTTACCTGCACATACAAAATTTATATATGAGTAACTTTGAATTATGCACATTTATTAAAATATTAAATTGATATTTTTTTCTAGGTTAATAGGCTTGTGTCTGCTGCAAAATGAGTTACTTCCACTATTTTTGCAACGGCACGTTTTTAAATTTATACTTGGGCGAAAAGTTAAATTCCACGATTTAGCATTTTTCGATCCAATAATATACGAATCGTTTAGGCAACTTATACAGAATGCCCAATCAGATGAAGGCGATGCCATGATTCAGCGCATGGAGCTATTTTTTGTGTAAGTGAAAATGAGAATTTTTACACATTTCATATCATTGTCATAATAATGTATGTATGTGCATTTAGTATCGATCTAATGAAAGAGGAAGGTGGAGGAAGCGTCGAACTGCTACCAGGAGGACGTGAAATTCAAGTTACTTGCAGCAATCTTTTTGAGTACTTAAGACGTTACACCGAATACAGATTAATCAAATCGCAGGAGAAAGCTTTAGAAGTAAGTTGTCCAAATATTTATTTGCTTATTGGCGCTTAAACCCTTAGTTGGGTATTTGACCGCACTCCTCCTCCTATGTATGGGGTGCGTCTTGATGTTTTTCCACATATGGAGGGGCGTACAGTCCAATGCCGCATAAGGTTTTTTGAGAAGCTTTTTCAACTTATTATAAGTCTACGTGGTATTGTTACTGCAATGTAATGGACAATTTGCAAGACATCCACATGTTTTTTACTTTTATATATTAGTGAAAACTAATTCACTTTTACTTACAGGCATTACGAGATGGAGTGTTTGACGTGCTACCAGATAATTGTATGAACAGTTTAACCGCTGAAGACTTACGTTTGCTCTTGAATGGTGTTGGCGACATAAATGTATCGACGTTAATATCTTACACAACATTTAATGATGAATCCAGTGAGGGATCTGATAAGTTATTGAAATTTAAGAGATGGTTTTGGACTATAGTTGAAAAAATGAATACGTCGGAGCGGCAGGATTTGGTAGGCATTGTAGTGTTCATTTTAAATATTATTTTTAGACGAATTTTCTTCTCATTTTAAGGTATACTTTTGGACTGGTTCCCCGGCACTACCAGCGTCAGAAGAAGGCTTTCAGCCGCTGCCATCGGTAACAATAAGACCAGCTGATGACTCTCATTTACCAACAGCAAATACATGTATCTCAAGGCTGTACATACCCTTATATTCAAGCAAAACGATTTTACGGAGCAAATTGCTTATAGCTATAAAATCGAAAAACTTTGGTTTCGTATAAATTTCAAATTAAGTGATTGTATCTGATGCAGAGTGAAAACCTGCTAAATCCATTTATGATAAGGGTCACACAATACTAAATCTTAAGGCATAATGATTTTGTCTTATCCTGTATGATATACTTTGGACTATAAGGATAAAATTAAAATTGCTTGTAAACCATTTAAATATGATTTCGATCACATAATAAACTGTAAAATATATGAACAACTCAAACCAATCTTAGGTATTTGATAATATTTTACTACATTTTATTGATATTTTTTATATACTTGTTCACTCTGCCCGGGAGCATAGGGCCTCAACAAGACTATTCCATCGTACACGGTTCTGGGCTGTTGTTTTTGCGTCGTCACATGTGATGTCGAAGCTAGAATACAATTTCATCTACTGCATAATTCTTGAGGTGTTCAGCAATCTCCTCAACAAAATTTTTTTTCACTGTCTTTTTCTGCCTCCATTATTAAAAAGTTTCTTTTTCTAGTTATTGTTCAACATTTGTTATTTTTGTTTAAGTTTATTCTTTCATTTTGGTTTGACAGCTAATTTCGATAAATTGTTAAAAATTAGGGCAGACAATGATTTGTTCGAAAGACGCAAGGTAATTGGGACTGAATTACTTACAAGTCAGGTAATTCGCTCTAAGAATTTTGTAAGTAATTAAGAACTTATATTACTACACAATTTTTCAAATTAGCTTAGAAAATTCCGTAATTTAAAGTACTTCATGGTATCTCAGGATTTGCAATACTGCAAATAATTAATGATATATAATATATATAAATGTAGTTATAATTGGCGCGTATTCCCGTTTTGGGTGTTTGGCTGAGCTCCTCCTCTTATTTATGGCGTGCGTCTTGATGTTGTTCCACAAATGGAGGGACCTACAGTTTTAAACCAACTCCGAACGGCAGATATTTTTTTATGAGAAGCTTTTTCCTGGCAGAAACACACTCGGAGGTTTGCCATTGCCTGCTGAGGGGTGACCGCTATTATAAAAAACTTTTCTTCATTTTGGCCTTTCACCAAGATTCGAACCAACGTTCTCTCTGAAATCGGAATGGTAGTCACGTACCAACCCATTCGGCTACGGCGGCCACTGAGATCCGAATGGTAGTCACGCACCATTTAATGATACTTAAAAATAAATAAGATACTTCAGAATATTTCAATGCAGACTTCTTCGCCGATATTATTCGATACCTTTTTTACTTCGGACATTGCATCTACCGCTCGAACGAATATGACTGAGGGTATATTCAGAAACGCATTATAAATGCGCAGTAATTGCAGCGCTGGCAGCACTGCCAATGTGACAAGTGTTGCAATTGATAGATTGGCAGTATTAAAATTATTCCTGCAAATAATGCGCGACGTTTGATACAAAAATGGCGTTTTGGAACGCGATGCATTTGCAGTACTGCCATATTTGCATTTCTGAACGCATTGCCAACACTGCAAAAGTACGTTGCGCATTATAATGCGTTATTGAATATACCCTGAGCTATTTTCTTACGTTGAAATTTTCTATACATTAGCATATTCGTTTTAAAAAATAAATATTGTACTGCTCAATTGAGGATTTCAGGTTTATTTGAAACTGTTTTATAATTTTTTAGTTAACTGTCGCATAATTCAACTAATAATATTAAATAGATATGGAACATCAAATTTTTATTTAAGCTTGGAAAAAAGGTGATGAGCAGCGCAATGGTCCAGTTCTGCAACATAGTCGAAAAGCTCTTCCATACATGTTTCGGTTGTTTTGGACTTGCTATTTACTCTATCGTTGCACCCTTGGTACTTGCTGTACAAAGCTTGTATATTTCCCTTATTTTGGCATTTTTCCTAAAAAAAAAGAAATAATTTAAAGGCATTGCTTGCTAATTGTATTTTGTGTAAAATATCTTTAAGTTAAAATATTGATAATAAATCAGAGTCGAAGATGCAGTGTTAGACTTACCCGATCAAAAAACAAAAATAAACTAAAAACTAATCTACTACATAAAAGGCGAGGTACTCTTCTTAAGCTCTTTGAACTTAATAGCAAAGGTAAACTTCTCAAGAAATACTTTTATGCTTAGGAACTCTTAGATTGACAGTATAGTATATGAAATAACCTTTTTTGCTCTGAAAGTAATCACAGCAAGCGATAAAAAGTATGATTCAGGATACGAATTTAGTGTGTGCAGTCCATTCATGCCGAAGATGTCTATACCTAGTTGGATGATGTCTTATAAAGAACTACCTATGTATATAAATATATGCAGTTGAAAACACTGTCGACTAAGAGGAGCGATGGACGGGATATCGCTAAAAAAAGCATCGAATTCTCTCACGGAGCCAATAAAAAATTCTTTTGAATTTCTCTGAATAGTCTCCAACATGAAATGGACTAGGGCTTGTTCGAGCTTCAATCAGAACCGCATAGTTGCATGATTTCTGAAAGTATCACTTTCGATTTAAAATTCTGGCAACATTTTCAAAAGCATCACGTTCGAAGTGTCAAAAACTCGGCAAATTTTGCGCGCGAATGCAAATAAATCGGCATCAAAAAATTTTTTGTTTGCCGAACATCAGAAAAGTATCATTTGAGCAATTGCAACAGAGTTGCAAATTGTCATCAGTGCAGCTGTATTGCAGCTTTTATTACGTGCCTCGAACAAACCCCTACTCTATTCCTAGACTCAACTTCGACAGATTCTTTAAGATGAGCATACCATCAAGAAGAGTGTGGCAAAGACCAAGGCCAATGAGAGAAGGGGCTATGGAGTATTTTTGAATGAATTAGGGCTTGAACTATCTGTTCGACTACTGCAATGTCTATCAGACAAAAGTTTTAAGTATAAAAGAAGTGGCTACGTATCTAAATACGTTTGCCGTAACAAAAACTACTATAATCAATGAATACGGCTATACTAAGATCAAAGGTTGCACAGGAATGCCGGGCAGCCCTAAATGAGATTTGTGCCGTATTCAAAGCTAGCCTTATTTAGGTTTCGGGGGCAGAGACAATGAGGAAAATTGTTAAGCTGATGAACTAGCCTCCGGGCTGAAGGGACTACTCTTCAACTACTCAGTGAATACCTATGGCCACGAGCAAATTATTAATTAAGAATAACATTATCCAAGAAACTAACAGGGCATGGAGAGATGAAGACACATGCATAACAGCGATGTCTATGGCCGCAAATAAATAAGAAAAAGACCAAGGAACTGCTTAGTCTTTCAAGAGAGGATGTATCAAAGGTCTGGGCTTGTATAACCGGCCATTGGCTGCTGGCAGGCATTCCTTGAGACTAGGAGGTTTCTCCCATGAATATTGTAGAGACGAGGAGAATGGAGAAACAGTTGAACATTTCCTGTGAAAATTAATGCCACATCATAAGCCTCTACAAACCGATTCATTTAATACCATTTATCCAGGTGCTAACGTCAGATAACCTCGATATCACTTGTAGTTCTCGTAAGCTGCTACAAATACATCGAATATGCACAATTTTTGATCGCTCACACGACAGGCGATTCTACATCAACGGAAAAACTCGGATTTATATACGGCCAAGGACTGTCACTCCAGCAACATTCCTCATTCATGTATGGGGAATGCTTATGCTGCTACAACAACAATTTTTGATTACATAACTTGTGGGAATATTTCAGCTTGTTACACCAAACTTTAAGTTATAAGTGTGAGAGGTTTGGCCTTTTTTTTCTATTTCCTGTGCTTTTTTCATGTCTACAAACACCCGCCTTTAAGTTAATTGCTATTTATATATATTATAATATTTTGTATGAAGAATTTGGTTTGGATGGATTTTTTTCCCACTTGAAATAAGTGACAGGACTATTTATTTTTAACACTATCACTCTCAATTCTACTTAAATATCTAAAGCTGAAACTATTAAAAAATGTCCAACTCGAAAGCACTGCAAGCAATTTAAAAACTTATGTATTGAAGACGACAGCGTGGACGATTATTTACCCTCAAGGCAGTATGTGGATCAACAAGCTCAGCTTCCTCTTCATCTTCCGCTTTGACAGTAGGAATGAATTTATCCCCAAATAATCGTAAAAACGCCATTACTATAAGATATTTTAACCCGACAGATTGCAATAAAGAAATACACTCTGAGACCGAATTATAATATATTGTGATGCAACAATATCAGAAATGTGCTGATTTTCGATAGCTAAAACAGGGTATCCAATACTTCAAACAAATTTGAGTACCCAATACTTCCTATTCAACACTCAATATCGATTCATTACTTTAGCCTTCATGACAATGTGATTGCTGAAGTCCATTGCCTACGCATCTCAAATTTACAAGAACTAATTTCATTATATTTTATATGAAATCATCTAAAATACACATCTTGTACTAGGAAGACGCTCATTTCCACAATTTTGGTAGAACATATTTTTGCAGGCAAAAAACGTGCGTTTAAGGATAACTCTATACAAAGAAATGTAAATTATCATGCTGATTTTAACCGCGAAACACTGTAATTCTGCAAACTACTACGAATATGACAAGAAATCATATTTTGAGAATCCAATTTTTCATATTCAGCAATGAATGTAATAATACGTTCACATATAAGTAGATGATATACTTTTTCGTGCTTAACTCCCAATCCGTAATTAAAAAGCGAGATTTCCCATACAAAATTTCTCTCCCAAAATCTGAGATTATAAAATAATACTAGATAACACCATATTTTTTAACATACAACCCTGTGTTTTCAAAGGTAAACTAAATAAAACGTCAAAAGTAAAAACTAAATAAAATGGATGTCGGCAAAGAAAACAGATTTGTAGACATAATTCTAATAAAATGATTGTTATGTATTATTAACTATGCATTCATATAATGAAAAAAAGCATGTGTCCATAAACGTGTGTCCTCTTATTACTCATTATAAAATGCGTATTGCTGCCATAATTTTTTGAAACCTCAGTAAACGTCGTTTACGGATTTCCTCCAACGGTTTACTACTAGCAGCCAATTGAGCAATTAAATGAACTTTGCCCTTTCTTCATATCGTTAATAATAATTAAACAAACCAAAAAGACCGAAATATTACACCAAAATAATTTCTATGAAGGAAAACCTTTCACAACAGTATTGACAGCTGATTCTCAATTTTGCAGTTAATGGTAATTAATGCATATGTGAATGTACTTTAATACATACATATGTATGTATGTATATACTAGACTCCGTGACAAAACGATAGCACACCAATATTTTAACGAGGATTTGATTATTTCTGTTCTGTTTTTTCAATCTTCATTATTTTTGTGGAAAGATATTATTGCTCATTGTCTAATAAAAAAAAATGGTAAAATTCCACAAACTTTTCACTCCTCCTTTACGGTTTTTAATCAGCGTTTTGGTATGCAGCTTTCTGGCCCATTAAATTTGAGATTAAGATCAAGTTTGTAGTCCCTGAAAAATTTCGCTGAAATGATCAATGATCTTATGATGAATGTGTTTTCTTTTTCCATGAAGGTGTTGCGCATTATCGCCATAAAATTTTGTGCATTTGCTCTATATATAATACAATACAAAAAATTTTGTAGCATTAATTTAATACGCACCTAACTTTTTGTAACCAATTTTAGAGAAAACCCCTTTCTTTTTTAAATTGACTTTCTCCCTCTATCGAACTTTTATACAAAGTTTATAAACCATGTAAAAAATTTATAATTTTGAAAATCCAAACATTTCGGCAGCGAGTATCGATTAATACGTAAAAGTATCGATCATTGTTATCGATTCAGCCCATTTAAAGTTAAGTTCTCACAGCACGTAATTATCGCCCGTTCGTAATATGTTCCCAATTACCCTTCGAATTACATTCAACATAGTTGCTGACTTAATAAAATTCTGTTATCGATAACTTTACTGCAACTAACAGTAGCTGGAATTCGAAGGCGCTATGCTATCTTCCCGCGGCACGTAATTCGCGAATTACCCCATTTTCCACGGCGCCTTCGTAATCCACTTTGACAGCTTCCCTCTTTTGTACTTGTTCCTAGCTTTTTACTATTTTTATTTGCTGTAAAAGTCTGTAATGAAGAAAAATAGGAAGGTAAAACTAAGGTTTTACTTTATTTTATGGCCAAGAATGTATGAATTAATTCCTTCTACTTTCCAGTAAGAAAATATGCCAGTAAATGGCAGCAGCCGGTGAAAAACGCTGATGAAGATATGGGGTGATAAAATTAACGAGTAGCCTGTCTCGAATTTTTATTTACCGCATTTTGATCAAAGATCTGAACTACTGAAAACAACATTCTAGAATTTATTTTTACTTCGGAACAGACCTTTTATTTACATATGCTCATATATAGTGAATATATTTATTATGTCAATGCCAAGCATTTCATTACATAGTGTATAGATTATGTACATGCACGTATTGATTGCACATATTGTTTGACTTTAGTATCTTCTCACTGCAGACTTCCGTTTCCTCCTTGTAAAACAGTAAAACAAGTTTCGCACACACGAGCTGGCTTATTTAACCCAAATTTAAGAATTGGGACGTCGTTATTGGAACATTTGGAACATAAAACACGCCCACAATGACGGCTGAAATTAGATAAGGTTATATGTAGCTAGTATATTAAAGTTTCATTTTAATTCATAGAAATGAAAATATTTTACAGATTTCAATATTCGTTATAAATTTCTACATTAGTTTTAAGGGTATTTGATTGCTATCTTAATTTCATGGAATGAAAAATGTTAAACTTGGAATTTTTTGAAACGGAAGATTTATTAGATGCCTCTATAATTAAAAAAGGTGACCATTTGTTGACCGGCGGTAACGGGCGTTATTTTTTAAAAGATGCGCAAGGAGCACTTAATGTTATTGAACGTGTAAAAAAATAAGAAAAACAACTGTATTTGTCTTATTCAATGTCAAAGTTTGAGAACTCTTTTTGAAAAATCTATATAAATGCAAAAAATCGTTTATGTTATTCACTGTTATATATATACACACTATATATTCGTAATTCGAGTTTTAAGTCTTGATCGGAACAGTTTACAAATTTATGAGGCGTTTATCTGTTTCTTCTTGATTGGCGCAATAACCGCTTAAACGATTTTAGCCGAGTTTAACAAAGCGCGCCAGCTGCTTTTTTCTCGTGCTAACCAGCGCGTTTATGCTGCCCCTTAAGTTTGCATTTAGCACTTTCGAACATTGATTTTTCGAAATATGTTCATAGTGCCGCGTTTATTAAATGTGCATTTTGGAAAACGCACTCAAAATGTTTTTCGAAGCAACCAAATTTTCGAAGACTATGGATTTTTAGATTCTTAATGCAGAAAATATATAGGATTCAATGGCAATGAAGTAGATAATTTTGTTGCATAATAAGGTACATGCGTTAAATGTACATTTATCGTTCATAATAAAGGGTATATTTCATGTACAATAACCACCACAGTGACGTACTGTTTTTGTACTTCCACACAATGAACACATATGTATATACTCGTACCTATTTATAATTCGTCAATCTCTTTATATAGCAAAAGTTCTTTAAATTGATATTTAACTTACCAGTGATGTTTACGTACTGTTAGGGAAAATTTTATGCGACATTCTTGGCATACATCCGATTCGGACCATGGAGACTCTTGAGGTAGTTGATCAAGCAGCTTGTATATTAGTTGATCTGTGGCCAATTTGAAGTTGAATATACTAATGCCATCCCTATTTTCCGTACCGAGGCATGCACCATATTTTACCAAAGCTTTGCATAATGGCGACTGGCCACGCATAAAGGCCAGTAAAAGAGGCGTATTTCCATCTGAATCTGGAGTATTAATAGAATACTTTGGCATGCATTCAAAGAATAAGTCGCAAATAATGGCTGCTGAATTATCTTCCCCCATACGACAAAGTTCATGAAGTGGAGTTCGTCCTTTGAAATTTACCGCTTCTGCATCTATTCTTGATTCAGTCAATAATTCACGAACTATACTTAAATGACCTCCACGTACCGCAATATGTAAAGCATTATTCCCCTCACCATCAACCGCATCATAGTCTGCGTTATTCTGCAACAAAGCGGATACGGCAGTTAAATTTCCTCGTTCAGTTGCAACATGAAGTGGTGTCTTTTGAATTGCATCTCTTTCATTGACACATGCGCCTGCTAGGATCAGAGTTCTCATTATCATTTCATTCCGCGATGATGTAGCCAAATGTAAGGATGTACTTTGATTCACGTCGTGCACTCTTGAATTGACATCTACTTGAACTGATAACAAAAACAGTACACCTTCCAAATCATCTTTTAGTATTGATATGTGAAGGAAATTACGTCCGCGATGATCCATCTGTTCTGCAGCGCTTGGCAGTCGTTCTAGAATTCGTTTTGCTGCTTTATGATTACGAACAATAAGAGCTTGTGCGAAAGGAGTGTTCCCATCGTTATCACGTATTTTTAAATCAATATTTGGATGACACAACAAAATAGAAACAATTTTTTCCTGGTGGTTCCTTACCGCTATATGGATAGGGGTTTGATTGTTAATGTCTAGTGCATTCACATTTGCCCCATGGTCTATGAGTGCTTGCAATACTTTGGTAAAACCGCAATGGCAGCACAAATGTAATGGGGAAGCTTTAAGGTTAGCTTCATCTCCTCCTTCGTCATTAGGTCCGGGATGGCGAGGAGAATCAATATCACATTGACTTTTTATTAGAAAAATTGCTATAGACTCTTTTTTCTCATCTATAGCACGATGCAGCAAAGTTTGAAGACAATTACCTGGTCCAGTATGCCAGCAATCTGTATCAACACCGTGGCGTAATAATATTTGAGCGATATCTTCATTTTCAAGCTCAAGACTCATCCAGAGTGGTGAATCCTTCGTGTTGTTTGAAAAACAACTTAAAGACACCCCTTTAGCACATAAAGTGTCAACCACTTGGGGCATATTATGCTGAATAGCAAGCTGTAAAGGCGATTCTTGATTTCCTATGTTCAAAATTCCATGTTAAAATCATTGATACAAATAAAAGGAAAAACTTACCTGTTAAACAATTTGGATCTGCACCATATTGTAGAAGCAAAATTGCAGTTTCAGTATCGTTATTTAAAATCGCTTGATGTAAAAGTGCCATATCTTGACCATTTCGCGCATTAACGTCCGCTCCCCCATCTATTAAAATAGGAACCAGATGACTTCGCTTCAAATTTATACTAAGGCTTAATGGTGTATCTTCATTCTCATCTTTGCAGTTGAAATCTGGAATTTCTTTCAAAGTCGACGATATTAATTTATGGTTTACGAATTTCTTTATAGCATCAACAGCGTTAGCTTCTACTCCCAAATGTATAGGTGAGCTCATATGAGACAAGTGACATTGAATGCTGGGATTAGTACCAACTTGTAATAATTTGGCAACTAAATTTGATAAGTTCTTTTTTGTGGCTATATGCAGTGCAGTCAGTCCTTCGCCATTAACATGATTAACATCTGCATGATCTGCTAAAAAAATTGCTGATTCCTCCAAGCTCTCTTTAGCCAAAATTTGTAATAAATTATCTTGAGTAGAGCCTTTAATTGGGTTTGCGTTGGCGCCAAGTTTTAATAACGTCGTGGGCAATTGCGGAGCGATTGTTTTATTTAGTAGACACAATTCTAAGGCGGTTTCCTCATTCCTCGTTTGTAAATTAATATCCAGATTAGGCAAAGGCAGCAACATATCTAACATTTCATTGTTACCAGACATTACAGCTAAGTGAATAGGAGTTTCACCCTCAGCATTTTGAATATTAATATTTGGATTTAATGCAAGTATTTTTTTGCCAATACTTAGTATGGAAGTAAAAACTTCTGGATCAGTTTCTACAGGAGAATATTTGCAAATAACATGAAGAGCAGTGTCTCCCGTTTTCCTGCAAGAAATTTAAATCTATTAAACAAGAAGGAATCACATGCTCACTCATATTGAATGAGATGGAGTATTTAATTTAATTTTGCAATCAATTTCTATATGTTATAAATATAGTTCTAAATAAATAATATTGGTACGACATATTTTCTGCGAATAATAATGAAAAACATCGGTGTGTCCAGGCTTATGAAGCTTCGGTAAGATAGAAGGTTGTTTCCAAGAGCGTTTTTATTTTATAATTTATTGCAATGTGTATTTGGGTTTCTACTTCTTATGTTTAAATGTATTACACAATCTCTAATTATAATAAGCTGGATCGCGATATTGACAAAATTCAACTTTTGTGAAAGTAAGGCTAAAAAGAGATACCAGATACCATTTTTCTAGATCAATTCGTTTACACTTTTTTGACACAGATTTGTTTTTAATTAAATTTCTCATACGCAGTTTTTAGTGATAAAAAATATATAACTAAATCAAAAATGTAAATATACCAATGTAAAATTTCCTGCTGAATCCTAATATGATAAAATAAATTAGTAGAAATGTTTCATAATAATAAAATTTTGTTACATAAAAATAAATAAATAAAAACAAATTCTTTCTCTGAATATTGCAATTAAGCAGTAGCTGTTAATCGCAATTACAATTTGAAAAACATCAATTAAGTAAATAAATAAAGAGCAAAGCGAATTTTTGGAAGCAGCAGCACAAAAACAAAAATTGTAATCGCCAAGGCAAAGGAAAAAAGGTAAATCAGCTGATCTGTGAAGTTCCCACAAAAATAGTTTTTTTTAAGTGTTAAAGATAAATAAAACAAAAACTTTATTATTAAATAAAGATGAATTAACCTCATAGTAATAATGTTTTTTGGTGTGTCCAACCGGTTAGCACGAGAAAGAAACGACTTGCGCGCTTTGTTAAACTCTGCTAAAATTGCGTATGCGGTTATCGCGCTAATGAAGCAGAAGAACCTATTTGCAAGTCACTAACAATGAATTATCTTCTTAACCATTTGTATTTCTTCCCGCCCAATTTTGATGCTTTAGTGAGAAATATTCCGAACGGTTTCATAAAGATATCAAAGCAATTGAGAAACAATACAGGGTGAGTTAATTAGACCACATGTTTTTTTTAAATCCTCACCCGAATCGCATGCGAAATGCATTCTTTTAGTTTACAGCAACGAGTTTTTGGAAGCACGTAAGCATATACTCCACTGGACGGGAAAGCAACCGCATGCACGTCTATACGGAAGAAACATTAATAAAGCTTTGCGGATATATCTACTTCGGGCATCCAAGTAGCATAAACTTTTAGTCTAGGACGTATAAGGAATAATAGCGAAAACAATAATACTTCTCCACATAAAACTATAATATCGCAAGAAATACATATAAGTACATGGCAGATCCATGCAATCTGTGCCGTAGTAGAGATGACCCCTCTGCACGAGCTTTTTTGCAAAAGCAGATAAATATATAGCAGCAATTTTACAAATTTGCAAAAGGGCAACTTTTATAACCTATCTCATGTTGTTGTTTTTTAAATTACTTTTTATTATTACCTAGAAGCCAGATATTTCGTTCTCCTTCACTGTAACCTCGTTCAAGGTACTCCTGCGAATTACTCATATTTCATACATGCCATTCGTGGTTACTGCCAGGATATCGTGCTTTTGCACATCTGTTCCGCCTTTTATGACCGCAAATTGAAAATTTTGATAAAAATAGTTTTAACTAAAATATTAATTTATATCATAGCAGCCTTTACTTTTGTCTAGCGGTGGAATTTTTCCATTGGTGCACATATTACTGTCAGGAAATCGCGTTCAGGAAAACAAATCCATTTATCTCTTTTCCCTTCGTTAATCAATTCCAATTTAATTCACTAAAGACATTACGGCCAACAATATTTCCGGCACCGTGGACACTGTTTATTGCGCTATTCCTTAATCTTTTCGACACCATGCTTATATCCACCCTCTGCGAGAAACATCCAGTAATATTTGAAATACTCATACTGATTTTAAATCATTATTATCGTGAATTATCATGGTATACTTGTAACCTTAATTGTTTAGACCAGTGACCAATCACGCTCTATTTACCACTGGGCCTCTGCTCCCAGTTGTCAGCGCTTAAATGCTTTAGGCTGTGTCCGACTTCGTCTCAATTTAAGGACCTAAACTGAAGGATGATAGATTTACCAGATTTGTTCTTTAACTATGGTTAAAAAGAAAATTGTGAGGGGATATTTGGCTGCTACGTCATTTGGGGATTCGGCAGCCGAATTCTGCACGATCATTTCACATTTATTCACACACTCGCCCAATCAGTCATTGCTCAGATGGTAACGAAGCAACATGAGCGAAGACTGTGTTGATTTTTCTTGGTATATTCCTAATACAATCTTATTGCCAACCAAAATTTGCACAATCATTTCACACATATTCACACACTTGTCCACACAATCAGTTGTTGTTCAGACAGCAACGAAGTGTCATTGGTTTATTTTTTTCTTATATCACTAACACAATTTCAGTTATTTTGTAAACACATCAAAAAATCTTTTCACCATGGCCTGAACTAATATTCCGCTGGAGGTTTCCTGCACTGCTTCAATTTAGGAAAATAACTGCTAAACTGTGCGAGTTCGTTTGACAGCCTAAAATGTTTCTTTTCAAGCACAGCCTTAACATACAAAACGGCCGGTTCAACGGCAAAAAGAAAAATTTTGATCTTTTAATTTTAGTTCTGAGAAGGAAGAAGTTACACCGTCACACGATCACCCAGCGTTCGGACAGGACTTTCACAACAACAAGAACGTAAATGCACTCAGTTCAACTGTCCAATCTTTGCAATTGCTCACAAAAAATATTGAGCAAACCCTTGCGATCGACTTTTAATACTAATTAACTCTTCTTTATTTCTACCGACCATAAGGTCGAACGATTTTGGATCACGTCGATTCATGGAAAACTTTAAAGAAAATTTTAAACGGTCTCTTCGTTTATAATCTACACAGCTTCGCAGCTCATTAATATTTAGTGAAAACTAGTAAGAACCCAAATCAAAGGAATCAGCAGAAAAAAGTAATTGCGACAAGGCACATTAAACAGGTAGTGGTAGCACGACTCCTTTGGCTATATGCCGCGATGTCTTAATTTGGTGTCCCCGCAAAGCTAATACGGCTATGCAAAATTACGTTGCTCAATACCAGTAGCGCCGTCAAAATTGAAGGACCTCTCCGAGTCGTTTGATACCAAATGAGATTTCAGACAGGGTGACTCTCTGGACACAGCAATGGTGTAGTAAAGTCCTCTCTCGACGAACAAAACAGAAGCGGGGACGATAATTCTTTCGTACCTTCTTCTTTGTGGAAATATTATATATTAAAAATAAAGAAAGATTAAATTTTGCCTCATAGTTTAACAAAAATTGTTTTTGGGAATGAGGATCTGTCTTGTGGCGTGACGATATATCTAAAGATTCTAAACAGAAGTCTGCAGGAAGGGATTAAGAGTGGATCAGGCGCACGGCACGCTTAAAGTTTAAACTTACAATTAAAATAAATATATCTGCCTAGAAAGCGTATGACCAAGAATTTAAATTCATAATACGCACCTTGCTATTAAATTCAATCCACAGCCATTATCCAATAAAAAGTTCGCCGAAAATTCATCGTAATTTTTGATAGCTCTTATTAACAAAGTAAGCCCCTGAAAGTCAAATAAAAATAGCATGCACGATTTTTAATACGAATTCATTTTGATACCTCTGCATCATACGAATTTAAATCTGCGAATCCTTTATTGACAAGAATTTGAGCAATGGGAAGACTTTTCGCTGCCAAAGCTAATTGAAGTGGTAACTGCCCTTGGTCAGACAAACAATTAGTTATTTCGGATAGCTGAAATTATGTAAAGAGTAAAATAGGTTAGAATTTAAAAATTGTTTTTAACCATCTATGTTCTTCAAAACTTTCAAATCAGCTATATATCTTATGACTGGCGGAAAAATCCGAGGAATTCTAATTAATGAACTAAAGAGATTATTTTTAAAATTTTTTTTAATTTCATTGTTACTAGTTATCGCAATAGCAAAATTAAACTTTCTAGCAGAAAAATTGCAAGAATTGCACAGTTTGTTTAAACAAAATGTTTAAAGAAATACACAAGGCTTTCATAATTCTCTTTTTGTGGCATCGTTATTCCACTTTATAATCATGTTATTTGAACGGGCGTACTATATCCAGGAAAATAAACTTGCGCAAAGTGAGCTAATCAAATTCTCGGTGGGTGATAGGAGTGAATTTGGTTAAATAAGATTTCCTTCTCGCTATGAGTCTTTACAGTACAGTATCTATATATGTTAACAGTAACTCTTTATAAAAAAATGAAATTATTAAGCTAATTTTTCCGGATCGTATACATTTTCGACATATGAGCACTTTCATAGTAATTTCTTAAGAAAATTAAGGATAGATAATCTAAGTTGTAATAGCGCAGACACACCAAATTTAGCGAAGTCCTCAACCATCTGTGCGATCTTTCTGGCAGAAAAATGTGAAACACAGATGGCGCTCCAAGCAGTAAAAAGGCGTTGTTCCTAACCAACGATAGGTGGGCATTCCCACTATTTAGGACTAGTAGCGACAGGCTATTCACCTACCCTGTCAAAAATCAAATAGATTAACAAAACCAACGCAAGACAAGTTTTGTCGAGGCCCTATGTTCCCGAGAGGAGTGAACAAGGTAAAAAAAAATTACAGTTGAAAAACTGCAAAAACAGACACTGCATACGAGCAATTGTCGACTTATAAGATCAGAGAAACTTCTTGCAACGAATTAATGGAGGACATGACATTTTGCGACAATTATTTTTTAAACGAAAAACACATGACGTCGTGGCGTATTTCGTTAGATTGAAAGTTGAGTAAAAATTAATTAATTTAAATAATGTAGAACATTTAAACACGGGTTTAAAATTAAGAGCAGCCTCTGTGAATTGCATGCCTTCAATGTATTTGCACATTCTATGCATATTAGCAAATCATTTAAAATATCGCCATTAAAACTAGTTCAATGCATATACATATCTCAGTGTTTATCATTTCTATTAAAAATTTTTATTTCGCTTATCACTGATGGAATGGATTTTCATAAACCACCTTCGGTGCGGTGAATTCCTGTCTAAATTTCTCTTTCTCACATGAATCTTTTCTCCTAATGTTGAAAATTTGAGGGTACAAATTGTGGCAGACCAAAACGCGCCGATTGGTACCTATAAATTTGGCACCCGGGCTTTAACTAGATAATTACCCAAATAGAAATACCAATTGGATGCATTTAATGAGAAAACCTGTCGTCAAAACACAGCATTATAGCGAATTATCGAAAACTTATCGAACTCATACAAAACATCGATGTTTTTCGAAAAGGCCTAAGACAGCAGTGTTAATGACAAAATAAAAACTTATATTTCACTTGTGTTAGTTATAACTGCTAATATCTCATCCAGATATTGAAAATTATATTTTTCTTTTTAATCGTATTTTAATATTCTTAATCATAAGTGCAATGGTATAGTTAGAACTTGCAAATGAATATATGTAGGCTGTATGCTGAGAAAGTATGAAAAAAACACCAGTTTACGCCCTTACAAATAGTTCAAAAATTTTACCAAATTCGTTTATTTAAAAAAACAAAAACTAGTGCTGTGTTAACGGATTACCGAGGATACGGGGTGGCGGCCGAGATTGGTCTCAAAAAAAAAAAAAAAAAAAAACCATTCGATTACTACACAATTCGTCACGGCTTCAAAATTAATAATCTGGAAGCGAATAGTGGTTTTGATTTCTATCCTTAATTATTATAAGAATATAAACACATTAGTAGCCAAAGTTCACTGTTTCCTCACTTGTGGTACTCTGAGTTGTGTTATCACAAAATTGCGGGCTATTAGGAATCACTTCGGTGATAAAAATGTATAAAAATTTGCAGGCAGAAGGAAAGTTTTTAGCAGCATCATTACTCATTTATAATTTTTTTTTATTCATTTTTCCCATGTGCCACACAAACTGGATAATTACCAAAATAAGTGACCTGAAAAAACCATCACTAAAAACCGTCATTTAGTTAGTTTTACGTTCGGCACCCAAACATTGCATACATTTTTAGTAACAAAGTATTCAATTTACTGCGAATATTTTTGGCAAATGCAGTTGAAAGATATTACCATGTGAAAAGAGAAAGTGAAATTTCGTATCTTGAGTAATTAAAAATTACTCTTATTTTAGTTTGGGGAATTTTATATATTTTTAACGCGTTAAATCAGCATATCAAGGAATAAGTTTTAAGATCTCATTGTAATTTTTGATTTTTTGCTTACTGGGGAGAGTTCCAGTTTATGAAACGTGCTTTTTAGGGATAACAAATGATTTATTTCTATTTCTCTAAGAATTAGTCTTGGGCTAGTGATCTGTAAGTATTGATAAAGGAAGAGATAATGCAGTGACGCAGATGAAATTGCAGAAAATTGTAGCAGTGTGATGGTGACTAACATACAGAGCTGCATCATTTATTTGCTTTCTTTTCTTTATTGTTGATATTAAAAAATTTAGCATTAAACCAAATTGGCTTAGCTTACTTTCGCCACTTTTTCTTTGGAACAAACTTATTAGCAATGTGATGCAAATTGTACGATTTGACTCCGTTGGAATATTTTGTAAAGCTAATTCAGGCGAGTCAAAAACCGTCAACAAGGGCTTGGGATATTTATAGGCAGCATGTTTTTTTTTCCAGCTACATAAATTAAATCTTAATTCATTAACAATGAGACCATTTTCATTTTAATAAGCCATAAGATTTCGTTTTTCTTATTCTTTTAAATTTAAAAAAATATTCTTAAACTTAAAACCTTCTGAAACACGCTTTATCCTGTGCTATTATCATTTCGATTAATTTGACTACACTCAAAATTTAGGCAGGACAAACGATTTTCCATATGGCGCCATTAACGGAACGGTACACCTAAAAGTAGTAAACATTTTGTGTACCTCGATAGAAATTTAGTTATTTTACATTCCATTCTATAATCATTTGATCAGGGTACAGATATGTATCTTAATGAAAAATTATATATCCCAACTATAAACAAACAACAATTTTCGGAGAGATGATAAAAAAAAAAAAAAAAACAAATTGGTGATTGATTCAGTTATATCTCAGCATACAGCCAGATTTTTCAACATTCCAATTAGTAACTAAATATTACAAAGTTGAACTAGTACAACATTAGTCAGGAAACCACAAGATTTAGTTTTTCTAGTAAATAATAGCCTGCACATTAGAATTATTTGAAATTTTTTTAAATTTAACAGGTCGGGAAGTCCTATATCAGCGTCGAATTTATAAGTCTGGCTACTTTAGTGTTAATCATTTTATCATTAACAGGTTCGTATTTAAGACTTAGCTTTAATATTTTGTACAAAACTGCAAAGGAAATACGCTTATTTAGAATTTAAAGTTAATATCATATTAAAAAAAGGCTTGCTTTCGGTGTAAGACATATTTTTATTCGCTGTTTTTTTCCAATCCTGACACATTTACAATTTTTGGTTACTTATACAATAGACATCAGACATCTTCTCTGTCCTGCGTGGTATGCCACTAGGTTTAAATACTGTGACCTATCGTTGGATAATACTGATAATCGTAAGGATATAAGTGTCAGTCAGATCAATGGTTTGAGCTTAAAACGAAATGGTTTAACGAAGAGTAGCAGGTAAACTGCTACTGTGGTATCTCAATAGATCGGCAAATGTCTAAGGGAGCTGGTTTAAAGAACGATTGCTAGCCTCTGAACGCATTTTATATTTTGTATTAACTTACTATTAACAAAATCCTGAATGGCACGTTGGGGCTTCCGGGACAGGTGAACTATACAGTCCCGCCTATACTTGCCATTACAACGTTCACGACCCGCCTACCCTCGAGGGAAGAGTGGGAACGGGACGTGGCAAGACAGGGCGAGTCCATCCATGCATACACAGATGGCTCAAAGCTCAAGGGCAGGGTGGGCGGAGGTGTATATTCCGAGCATCTAGGGATCTACTTCAGTTTTCATCTTCCCGACTACTGCAGTGTCTTTCAGGCTGAACTGATGGCAATAATGAAAGCGGGGCACTTGTAAAGTGTGATGCGATACCTGGAGATGATATCTACATTTACACTGATAGCCAGGCGGCGATAAAATCCCTCACAAAACAGTCGACAACCTCCAAGGTATCCATGAAATGCCGCCCATTTCTTAACGAGTTTTTTCACATGACAGCATGGGTTCCATTGGGCCATTGTGACATTGAGGGGAACTGCAGAGCCGATGAACGTGCGAAAATCGGTACCAAATTGACAGATTGCAAACATGTAAACTACGTATCCGCGAAGAAATTATAAGAGTATCGAATGAAAGATGGTGTAATGAAGCCACTTGTAAAATCGCCCGACTCTCAATGTTAAACGCACGGAACTGCTACTAAGAAGAGATAAGCACAGTCGTAACACACTGATTTCAGTTCTTACGAGTCACTGCCTAATCGGTAGGCACGCCCAGAAAATGAGTGTGCAACACATGATTTCTGCTGAAGTTTTCTAGACGAGGAAGAGACGATCCGCACGTTCTTTGTCACTGTCCTGCTCTATTCAGACGTAGACTTGCCATTTTGGGTGGACAATCCTTTAATGAATTGGAAGATCTAGGCTCTGTCGAAATTAAGGATCTTACAAAATTGTTGAAAAATACACATTGGTTTTAGGAGGGATAAGGGCTAGTTCCACTCGCGGCATCACAATGGGCCTTGAGCCTGATTGTGCCCCACAGTGGACAACCGCTTCAACGTAACCTAACCTATTAACTTACGAAACTCATAAATTAAGTTTTCGTAGCACTGACCAATTTTCGTGGTTTTATTTGACAATTTACCATAAGAATGTTCCACGCCTAAAAAAAATTCAAACGCAAAATTTTCAAACTGAAAAAGAATTTTTTTGTTATATGTATAAACCATGTAAAATTTAGACATTATATTGAAAAATTAACCTTTTAATCTAGTCACATTCACTTTCATTTCATGTTGAGATTTTTATTAGAATTAAAGCAAAAATAATTAAAATGTATTAATCTTCTGAATTTAAATTAATTAAAAATTTACTTTAAGTATAATATGTAAATATAAAGCTTGAAATTATATTCAAAAATCCATCTTTAAGGTAATTAAACTCATATTTTTTTGTTTATGTACATACATATGTAGTTTATTAATGTTAATATTTGTATTATGTATTACAAAATATATGTAAATATTGTAAAATGTATTAATCTTCTTATTAGTAATTAACACTTCAATATTAAGTTCAGCTTATTAAAAGATCTTGTAATTGTCCGTCCGTGAGATTGACACAATCACAGATTACAAGACAATAAGTTTCAAGATCATTTCTTAATAAAGTACGCTGAGACCGCGTTCATACAGAGCAATTTTTGTTGCTTCAACTCGTGACTTGTGGAAGATGGGAGACGAAGAAAGGAGAGGGGCACCGAATTACTCGTGCTTCTCGTCCTTCGCAACGTTGTTGTTGGCTGTAGACAAAAACTAAAACGGAGTGCACACACAAGTGACCGACGGGAAACACCAAACGAGTATGCGCGAAGTTCAAGCAATAAAAGTTTTACCTGTATGAACGCGTCTAATGTCGTGTACGTGTGAAAGCATAAGAGAAAAATTTGGCATTCAACTGGTTGAGTCAACTACTAAAAATTTGCAGCAATTGCTACATTTGAGGTCAAGTTGGTTGAAGATGTTCAACTGTTGAATGAAGGTCAAAATATTTTAATCTCAGCTCATAATTCATCCCTAAATAATGTTTGTGGTTGATGTTGTAGCAATATAAATATTTTCCATTTGCAAAATGCTGCCGGATATAAATCCTAATCGGTCCGGTAACGTAAAGCCACCTTGTGGTCCGTGACCGTGATCCGTTTTCAAAAACTTCTCATTAGAAGCCCTGAACAATTATTTTGATCATATTACCTTTTTATTACTGGTTTTTTCATTTCCTTCTATTGTCTTATTTCATTAATAATAAGTATCGCAACTACATCGGAATCTATTTTTGTGCATAATGAAGTTGTCAAAGAAATTTAATTCGAAGTTAATATGAGTGAATCGAACGACCAATAAGTTGAATGCCAAGTTGTATGGTGTATGTCTTGTTTTAAGGTAAATTTTTATTCGTTCATAAAAATGCACCCTCTGTATTATTTTTCATATTGGTAATTTAGCGAATTACGCAAGGCAAATCTATTAAAGGTGGTATCGGTAAATCGGCTGATTTGTTTCTTTTTTTCCTTCCCCGAGTCCATGTGCCTGTCAGCACAGAATGAAACAAGGGGAATTCGTTCTTTGTTTTCTACTTTGTCGTGACAATCAAACACACAAAACATTGTTGTTTGTCTAGTGTCACAACTTTTAATGATGAATGCGCCTTGAAATCAATAATAGAAAATAACCTATTTTAGTTGACATACTCAGTTTGAGTTGAAAGGCAATTAACTATGTATATATGTATATGCGACCTGATTACTTAATAGTATTGCAAAGTAAAAAAACGCTAAACGTCAAACTGCTGGAAACACCAATAAAACATTGTATAATTTGTTTTTATGAAAATATCGAACCAAATATTATATGTTTTTCAGAATGTAACAAATATATATAATAAATTTTTTAGAATTCAAAAAATATACAAATTTACCAAATATTCTTCCGAATTATTCATTTCGTATTGTTTTTCATTCACAAATTTTACAAACAAGCCATATAAATATTTGGACAGATGACATCAGTGTAAAATGTGAGCTGTTTTAAGAGTACAGGTCGGATACAAAAAAGTCGGTCGCGATCAACTTAGTGAAACTCCTTAAGGGGTTACATGGGTTTCCTTGGTTCAAAAAATCGATTTATTTATTTTTTTTGGCTTATTAATTTTATCCTAAATTTTTAAGTCGATCCGAATAATAAATTCGGAGATACAGCCTTTGGAATGTGTGCGCTCCAAGCCACTTTTATTGTTATTCAAAACTTTAAACGCGTTTTTCTGAACTGTGTTTTCAAAGTCAAATGTTCTCGAAAACTACTCAACCGATCATGATGAAATTTTCCGCAGGTGTTCAAAATACAATTTACTCGTGCTTGAACGAAGGATTTTTTTTTTTTTTTTCAATTACAACTATTTAAAAAAAAAAAATGTCAAGCAAATTTGACCGAAATTTTCATTTTTTTTCCAAAAATGTCTGCCAAAATTCCAATTTTTACTTTTTTTTATTTCCTTCGTTCAAGCACGAGTGTATGGCCTTAACTAAAGCACTTATTTTTGTTTTTTCATTTTTGATGAGCCTGTCAGGAGTTATGCTGACATCGCGGACGCATCTTTTTTTCGAGGGGTCACCGGAAATGACGTCACAATGGAGGAGTTTTAATTTTTTTTTTGAAAATTTCAGAAATTATTCTTTAAATAAGTATCTATAAGACAAAAAAGTTTGAATTAAGTAAATAATTTTTACATAGAAAAAAATATTGAAAATAGGCCTTTTTTTACCCGACGAAACCCATGTAACCCCTTAACGAATTAAGCTGCGGAACCCAAGATGTTAAATCAAATAAAATGCAACAAATTTATTTTTTGAGCGATTTCTGCGCCATATTGTTTTGTGTGACGAAAGGGCGAAAAGTAAACATTTTATTATTGTAATTTTCACTAAATTTTGTAAGACCCAAATACAATCGCCGCTTTGTATAACACAAACCAAGGCGGATCTATTAAAGGCGGTAGCGTAGGCCAGTTGATCTCTTTTTGTTTCGCCATGTACATTCGGATGTCATTGAATTGAATAACGAAACGTATTACTTGCATTGAAATTTGTAATTGAAAATTAAAATTTTGTACTGAATTTAAATTCAAAAGATATTATGAACATTTTAAAATAATTTCAACACGGCCAATTTTTTATTTCTACTTTGCCTTCACAAATAAATCACCCCTTTGTATTCTACTTTAACGTGATATTCAATGTTGTTGTTGGCCTAGTACCGCCACCTTTAATGAAACGCACAATGTAAGCAAAGAACCGATTTTGTGCTACTTTTTTTCTTAAAACACCGTATCTCTTTTATATTATAGTTGGTTCATAGCCAGAATCCATGCCATACCTTCCATTGAAGGGTTTTATTTCCATACCGTGTGAGAACAGATACGTTGACAAAGGACAAACCCGCTTTACGAAAAAGCTCGTAACTTGTTATATAGTAAGGAGTATCACTAACTCCATTGATAAACCGGGTCTCTGAGATATAAGTACATCCGATTGAAAATATTTTTCTGTTGTCTATTAGTGCTCGCATGAACTCAGAAAATTATGTAAATGATCATCATCTTCGATAAAGCTTCTCTGTATACATAAGTTTTGAAACAGGTGGAAAATATCGCTTTTGCTGAAAAAATCTTGTTTTTCGAGTGCACATTTTTTAAATACGTTAATAGCCGAAATGTCGCCTTTGGGACTTCGAAAAGCCAAGAGTGGCCATAGAGAAGCTAATATACTCTGATCGTGTAACTACGAGGCTCCGACTTAACACCGTTAGAATTTTTGTTGTAGTGCTTTAATAAATATGGCTGTTAGCAAATGTGGAAATTACTTAAATTATTTATTTATTTTGCACGGTGTTGATGATGTACCAATGGGCCGACCAACATTTTCTGAAGTTTTGAACACATTGCAGTCATAGTTATGCCTCTTATGGTTAAAAGTCTTTAAAGGTGAGCTCTTTAACAGACTGTAAGCGAATTTCACAGAACTATCTGATGGGCTGACGTCACTTGTGGTGTGTTTACAAAAAAACTGAGATTGTGTTGGTGATATACGAAAGAATCAACCAATGACACCTCGCTGTCGTCTGAACAAAGACTTATTGGATGATTGTGTGAATATGTCTGAAATTATCTTCACTCATGCTGCTTCGTTGCTGTCTAACGACTGATTGGATGAATGTGTGAATACATTTGAAATGGTCGTGCAGAATTCGGCCGCCGAATCCCCCAGCGACGTGGCAGCCAAAGTTCCCCTCACAATTTTATTTTTCACCATAGCTAAATAGCAAACCTGGTAGTTTATCATTCTCGTCCAATCAGTCGTTGTTCAGATAGCAACAAAACCATATGAGCGAAAACTGTATTGATTCTCGTCAGCCGAAATTTGCACAATCATTTAACACACACGTCCAATCAGTCGTTGTTCAGACGGCAACGAAGTGTGATTGGTGGATTTTTTTCGTATATCAGTAACCCAAGCTAAATTTTGTTAATCACATACCGAGCGACGTCACCCCATCAGCTGATTCTGTCAAATTCGTTCAGAGCCGAATAACGGTTTACTAAATGGCACACCTCTAAAAATCTTAACACCATGGAATAATATACTATTTATGAGCTAATTGGTGAGGCAGTGGCTCTCAACCGGTGATCCAGCTGTTACTGAACAATATTTTTTATGGGACTTTAAAAAAAAACTACAATAGTTAACGGTCAACTTTAAAAAACATAAATTATAAATATTTTCGAATAAGAGGTGTTATTTTGATATTCAAAGAAAAATGCTATTTTTTAATATAAATGATCGGATGTTTTCATTATAAAGAGGCAGGACAATATCCTTTTCATGAAATTTTCCATAACCGAATTGCAAAGTGGTTGCCCTATGTCCTCGATAGCCTCACGAATTCCATCTTTGAGGTCTTGAATCGACCCTGGGCTGTTGGCTTAGACCTTCTCTTTCACGTGGCCCCAAAGACGAAAGTCACAAGGTGTTAAATCACAAAATCTCGGTGGCCAATTGTAATCATCTCTTCGAGAGATAACACGGTTCGGAGACATTTCCCGTAAAAGATCAATGGTTTCGTTGCTTGTGTGGCACGTAGCGCCGTCTTGTTGAAAATAAAAGTTGTCCAGATCAATACCATCCAATTCCGGCCATAAAAAATCGTTAATCATTTCTCGATAGCACAATCCATTCACCAATAACACCTGTTATTGGAAAATCCTTTATAACATAAGGCGAAAGTTCTGGCAGCTAATTTTACCAATTTCAATCTAAATCAATTATAATAATTACAATAATAATAATAAGTATTTGATAACATATTTTAAAAAATTAAAATGGTTTTTTAGATTCCTGTATGGCGATAAAATGTTTCAAGTGCAGCGTTACATCGGAAAAAATTATTTTACGAAACGTAACAGTTTTCACACCAATGTGTACGAAATTTGACGAGTCCGAAGAATTCATAACCGACTGCCCATTTTCAACAATGTGCCTTAAAACAATATCAACACTTCATTTGCAACACGAAATGCAAGATACTATTACGAGAGGCTGCGCTAACCAAAAAGACACTACACAGGTTCGTTACACTTACACTAAACAATGACATATTCATATTGGTGCGTACATCCTTTGTTAGGTGTGCGTCTTGATTTATGCCGCCGCCAAACACGAAAACTGAAGATGGTTAAAAAATTAAAACCACTTGACATTCGCTCATGAAATCGCTCATTCAACGATATGGAGTGTTTGGAAAAATTCTTAATTTAGTTGAATCTTCTACATACATATATATTTCTGCCTAAAGACTCTACCCACTATTAGGCGTGTTCATATCCACATGTACTTTAAGAGATTTCTCATTTGTTTGAGGAGGAAGTTGCCACTAAAGTTGTTTGTGTTGTTATTATTGAAAAATCAGCAGGGGCTGTGTAAGATGTGGCCCGAGGCTTGACCCTCATGGACATGAGACATGAAATAATAGAAAAATTGCTTCCAAATCTCATAGAAACCATTCGCTGTTGAGAAGCAACATAAATTTGACACGACCAAACACCTAGCAATTGATGTACTTATACGTGTCGTTCGTTTGATACGTCCTAACAAAAAATCCAAAATGCGGCTTCAACGTTTTCATCTAATAAGATACTAACTACTCTCTTTTGCAAACGACGTGTACAAGAACTCTAGGTAGTTTATCAAATTACGTGGAAAGCAAAAATATAAAACAAACTAGTCAAGCTGATATAAGCAGCAAAGATTTGACGGAATTAGCCATTTTCTTTCGCTTTTCGTTCACAAATTTCACGAGTAACTACATATGCATACATAAATTATAAACGAGTTCGAACTTTGCTTTACAAGTCCAATGCAATAGAATGTCGATATTGTAAAAAAGAATAAAGGTATTGTAATGAATTTTTTACATAGTATAACAGAAGGTGGTAATTTCTGCATACATTTCTAAAAACAAAAAAAGTTTTAAGTTGGCTCCGATCGGCAGATATTTTTTATGAGGAGCTCTTTCATGGCAGAAATACACTCAGAGGTTTGCCATTGCCTTCCGAGTGGCGAACGCTATTAGAAAAAACCTTTTCTTCATTTTGGTGTTTTACGGAGATTCGAACTTACGTTCTCCCTGAATTCCGAATGGTAATCACGTACCAACGCATTCGGTTACGGCGGCTCCCATTGTTGTCATGAAATATCTACCATCGGTTATTTTTCAGCAAGCAATGGCAAATGGCTTTTAGGGATGAATACCACAGTCATACGGCAACTAGGGCTTGATTAAGACTTTGGGTTGAAAGATGAGCATACATAAGTCTTAAATATTATAAATTTTAGACAAATGTTTTAATATTTTGCAGGTTTTTAAAAACCGTCAATGGCAACAAGAACATTCGGTCCAAGAAGTTTACGATGAAGGGTGTATTGAGTTTAAGGAAAATCATTTGTCCGCCTCGGGAAAAACATACTGCTACTGCCGTGGTGATCTATGTAACTCAGGACCTCGGGAAATCTATGCTGATCGCGTATTATTAATGATATACTTTATTTTATTTTCCTTTTTGTTCCTTTAGTATAAAATTAAGGGTTTATTAAGACTTTCCCTATGTGTTCTCTTGAAATTATACGTAAATCGACCATTAAGAAAATACGTAAATACATTAATATAATGTATAATTTTATGCATATATGTAATTCGTTTACCATAAAGACTCTGTAACTCTAAGAGCTCATTTAGCCAATACTTGGACATCATTTTACGTAACTCAGGTCAACCTACCAGCACCAGGTGTTTCTGCTTCAACTTGATTAAGAAGATATAGAGAGCTGTAGGTTTTATATTCCTAAGTTATGTTTTTTTAAAATTGAAAACCGCGCGGGAATCGAGCTGCCAATAAACAACTAATAAGGCTGTGGAATCGTGATGACATGCTGAGTAACAATTTTTAAGTTTCTGCGAAATCTAAGTTTTGGCTAACAGAGGTCTTAGATTCCTAAGTTATGTATTTTACGTAAATTCAGAGCTGTGAGAGAATTAATCTATCATATAATACACATATTTTGCATTATTGCTTCAAATACATACACCATGTTAAATATATTTTTCGTACAAATGTAAAACATATGGAAATGTGTCAAAGCAAACAAATAAGCAAAATAAAACAATGTAAACATGGACGATGAAAAATATCGCTGGTGCAATCGCGATGACAACCTCTAAATTTCTATGAAAACTAAGATAAGTCTAAGTCTTGATTAACAGAGCACAAAGTGGTGAGAAATAAGGGGTAAGTATAACGCAAGGATGATAGATTACCAGGTTTGCTATTAAGCATTGATGTCAAAGGTGAGTTTTTTAAAATACCGTTATTCGGCTCTGACCGAATACGACAGAATCAGCTGATGGGCTGACGTCACTTCGAGGTGTGTTACTGAGATTGTGTTGGCGACACACGAAAAAATCAACCAATGACATTTTGTTGCCGTCATCAGCTTGGTTCGCAGGCGGGTGCCTTATTTCGGCCAAAAACTTCTTTTCAATAAACGTATTGTTTGAACTACACAATATTGTCTTGGGATATATGTTTGCTTTATTTCCTTATGTTGTTGGAGCGTACAAGGCGTCCCAATCGAAAGGCAATACGACGTAAACATAAATAAAAAATAAATAATTGGCGCGTACACTTCTGTTAGGTGTTTGGCCGAGCTCCTCCTCCTATTGGTGGTGTGCGTCTTGATGTTGTTCCACAAATGGAGGGACCTACAGTTTCAAGCCGACTCCGAACGGCAGATATTTTTATGAGCTTTTTCATGGCAGAAATACACTCGGAGGTTTGCCATTGCCTGCCGAGGGACGACCGCTATTAGAAAAATGTTTTTATTAATTTTGCCTTCACCGATATTCGAACCAACGACCTCTCTGTGAATTCCGAATGGTAATCAAGCACCAACCCATTCGGCTACGGCGGCCGAAGTAAACACGTAGGTATAAATTTTAGTACCTAAATACTTTATATTAACTACTTTTAAATTTCTTAATTTCTTAAATATATGAATTAGCGCTTTATGTTTTAATACTTACTTTAGCATCATTCTCTAGCAAACATAAAAGCACAACATCTTCTCTTAAAAATCTCACTGCAGCATGTAGCGGATAGTTTGTTTTGATTTTAAACATATTATAAAGTAGAGGCCCGGACATATGTTCAAAGTCCACAGGAGTCAAGTCGTCCCAGTGGGTTGATATCAATTCTGAACAATATTTTAGAAGCGTGGTTGCACCCACTTCTTCAGCAACACAGTAAAATTTTACACAGGACCGAATGTCAGCCCAAACGACTAAAGCACGTTCACACAAAGTCGACAAACCGGGCAATTTAAAGGAATGAGCTGCCCTCAGAAGTTCTAAAGCAAATCGGGAGTTTTTCAAATCAGCAACGTCTGTATAAATCCATCGTAAAAGGGAAACTCCAACATCTTCCTCAAGTGTACTCCAATCAAGTTCGTTTATATTGTTTAATACTTCCTCATTCCATTTTTCTGAACGTGCATGTAGAACAAATTTGTGGGCAGGTTTAGTTACATCTCCAATTCTAATGCATATATCAGAATAAATGCTCTTATTATAAAGAGTAGCCACTGTCGCAACTAAGCGGGGCACAAAGCAGCTTGTAGTGGAATCATCTTTACATGATACAGCGATTATTTCACCATATTTCCGCTCAAGTTCAGCAAAGCTACGCTGTAACTTTGTGTACTCTTCTTTTAATAGGTTAATTTGTTTTTCTAAGGCACCAATTGTGCTGTTTTCATCACAACCTGTAATTAATAGTCCTTTAAGTCAGGGCTAGAGCTATAATTTTTTATATACTCACCCATTTTGTTAATTCAAAATTCACGACCCACTTTTGTTTATAGAAATAAAAACAATGTAGAACAAGTGCTGTTCGTTAATGTTTATCTATCGATTACTTAGGCGACCCCCACACGATAAACATTGCGGTATATGGGTTGACGAAAAAAATATTTTTGGTGGATCACGTTTCACGCGCGATGTATTGTTCACGTTCAATATTTATGATGTCAGTATTTACATAATTTTTGTGCTGCTACATGTTAATAGTTATTTGTGCTTTGCGGGCTACCTTCTCATCCCGGACATACGTTGTGTCTGTTAAATTCTGGATAAGTAGGAGTTTATTTAGTACAATATCTACATCGCTGCTATGCCAAAGCACACGGAAGCAGCTGTAGCTCTTGTTGTTGGTTCGAAGTGATGAGTCCAAAGAGATAGGGAGTATAAGATAAATGGGTTTAAGGGGCACGTGAATAGGTGGTTAGTGTCGCGTGGAGTACCTTGACATGCGGCATATATTTTGATTATGTCGGGGTCGATTCTGGATAGGCAGAAGCTTAACCTATATTGAAGGCAACTGAATGTCATGGTCAACGATCTGCGGTGGTTTCTGCGCGAGCATCCCAGCGGTAATTACTTGCTGATCATATTGTTATGGTCCTTAACAGTGAACCTAGATGCTTCGCTATGTAGCTGTTATAGGAGACAGTGCAGGTGTGGCTATCCTGATTGCAGTATTTTGGCAAATTTGCGTCTTTTCCTACTGTGTGTCACTAGTGCGACATATACGAGCAGGCAATACATAATTCCTTCATGCAGGTGGTGAATAGGGTAGCTGTGGATTTAGTGGGGGGAAATTGGAGATTCCTCACAGTGAAGAGGCGAGAAAAACTGGAGCACAGGTCATTGCAGCCATTGGCTGACGCCAAAGAAAATCTGATAGTTGAGGAATCGTCGCAATATAGAAGTTGAAAAGCAAGTAAAAGGACACCACCCTAAGGCACTCATTGCTTTATTTCGATTTATTAAGATATTTAATCACGAAACACTACTGTCGACCATACAGGTAATTTACGGACCACCTCTTCAGTCCTGACGAGAGAGTAAATTCTTAAACATCATCGAGCAGTGTGGAATGGTTGACCGCTCCGAAAGCTTTCGATTGTTCCAACGCTACTAGTTATTTCTGACAGAAGGGATTCAAGAGTTTTCGCTGCTGGTGAAAGGTGAGATATCAGACAATCTGACCCTCTTTGGTTGATCAGTTTCTCAGGTTTCAGTATTGGAATTACTGTTTCTGTTTTCCACTTTTCAGAGATAAGAGACAGATTGAAACTCCTAGCGTTATAGTCTACTCTCCTTGAACCCAAATTTTTCAAAACCGGCATGGTTATACCGTCGGAACCAATTTATTCGGAGCTTTTACCTGGAAGGACACAATCGAAAGAGATTCGGATATCTCATAAAACTCCCTAAGGTCAAGCTGAAAATGCTCACTCACATTCTCGCAGTCACCGGAAATTGTGCAGCCTTCTGTGAAGGTTAAGGATATTGTCTTCTGACTGTTATCGTTTTTGGAATCAACCACCGGAAAATTTAACATATATATTGTATATCTCGAGTTCGATGCCGTAGGGAGAAGAAAGAATAGACGTATAGGCCTAATATGGGCAGAAGAAAGGCACATATGCACTCAGCTCAAGCCAGCTACATCTTAGGTTTACTTAGAGAACCGGGTTTGGATGAGGTATTGTGATGAGTAGGTGCCCTACTCCTTGTCATGTCGGTCTCCTTGCCGCGGGGATGAGGCTTAAGTGGCGAGTTAACCCCATGCTATGGAGATTAACTTACCACGAACTAAGAGGGCAGCTCCATATAGGAATTGGGTATCCACTCATCCGCGGAACGGCGGAATTGGTGGCCAGCCAATTACTATGTGGAGAGTACCGTACCGACAACCTGGCAGGAGGTATAAAATGCATTTCATCGCAATGTGGAGGTTAACAAAGGATCTCTCTGCACGAGGTAACCCACTTTCGGGAAATCCTCGGCTCGGGCATCGGATGTGCTGGCCCGAACCCCACATTCCCCTATGACCGGAACTGACACCCAGGGTTCCGGAGGAAGCGCACTACTAGTGGTGAAACATGGCACATTGGCTATGCCAATGGAGAGCCGAGTGAGTGTGAGCGATATATCGAAACGATCTGAAGCAACTGAACAAGTTGTGGAGGATGTGGAGATGGCGGACAACCTCTCAGTAGACTCAGACGGATCTCTGGTACCGAGTAAGTCTTTGACAACGGTTAAACCTGGTGTGAATCAGGTAAGTACCGGTAAAAAGACCGAAGTTATTGGAGAGTCGAACGCAGGTGTTGGTCCAACCGCAAGACAGATCAAACGAAGAAGACAGAAGGCGAGGCAAGCCGAAGCACTAGCTAAGGCAAGGACTCAAGCTCCGTCAACTTCGACACCTTTAACGGAAACGGGAAAGCGTGGCAGAACAGAGGATTCCTCTGTAGCGCTGCGCTCTTCCGGAAACGAAACGGGGTCTGTGCCAACGACCGGGAAGAGGAGAAAGGCAAAGAAGAGGAAAGTCGAGAGACGGAATTCGGAAATGCCTGCATCCTCGACCCAATCCAAGGCAGACAAACCTTTGCCTGACAAGGCAGAGGCTAAGGGACCTCAAATGTCGAATGACACTCTTCCGTCAACGTCTGGCGAATCATTCGCGAGAATGGCAGCAAAGGCAATGACGGTGGAGATACATAGCGACAAACAAGATGGTCTACTGTCCAAAGGGCAACAAGACTATCTTGACAGCTATCTTTGGAAAGCTATAGGTGAGTCGAAAGACGCGCCGACTTTCGAGGGGAAAAGCGTGGTGGACGGCATCGTAAAGGTGCACTGTTCCAATGCTTTTTCCCGAGAATGGCTAGAAAAAGCGATAGCAAAGATTCGAGCCTGCGAAAACAGTAAGTTTATTCTTGTTGAGAGTAGCAAAGAAAGGCTGGTACGAGCGAGTGTCTGGATTCCGGGTCCTTCCTGTAATTCAGCAGAACTCCTCAAACGCATCCGTGTCCAGAATAAGGATCTTGACAAGACTCTCTGGAGAGTATACTCGTGCATCAGCAGAAATCCGCTACCACTTCGGAGGCGGGTTCCCACCTGGTACTGGGTATCGATCTTGAGTCCCTCAAGGTTCTTAAGTCGAAGTATGGGTGCCGTCCTCACCTACATCTGGGGCGGATCCAGTTCCGTGTCCAGGATAAGGTGGAGGACAAAGCGTAAATATACTCAGTCTCATGACTGATTCATGATGAAGTAATATTTACACAGATAAATCTACAGCATAGCAAAGCGTATACGGCTCTCTTGTTCCGTAGGCATGCAAAACTGCAAAGAAACCCACACATAATACTTATACAAGAACCATGGGTATAGGCCTAATATGGTTCTTGGAATATGTCACAAGCGTATCTGTGGTCTAGGTGCTATGTCGTGGGGACAAATACTTCATTGTGAAGGGAATGTGAGACCGCGAGCATGTATTATCATGCCAAGGTTGATCGAACACACGATGTTAAAAGAGCTATGCTCCGGAGATATCGTTGCTGCAAAAATAAAGTACTTGAAAAGTGGGAACAGTGTCGAAGCTATCATAGTTTCGGCCTACCTACCCTACGACTCTTTACAGCCACCTCCTTCGAGGGAGCTAAGAGAAGTGGTCAAGTACGCAGAATCCAATAATCTGGGGCTAATAGTGGGTTGTGATGCAAATTCACAGAACATTGTGTGGGGAAGCAGCAAATGCAACCCCAGAGGTCTCAAGTTACTGGATTTTATCCTGTCGTCCGATTTGGTCATTCAAAACACTGGTAACAAACCAACTTTTGTGACCAGAAGGAGACAAGAGGCGATTGATTTAACACTTAACAATAGGTCAGTTGGCAATCAAATCAACCGATGGCGAGTTTTGGAAGAGGACTCTCTTTCTGATCATCGTCTTATCGAATTCCGACTGGGAATTGACACAATATCAATACCTTCCGGTAGGAATCCTCGAAATGTGGACTGGGACAGGTATGGCGAGTTTGTAACAGAGCGATTACCAAACCTGAAAAAACTCAAATCAGCAGAAATGATTGAAGATGAAGATGAAGAAATTAGAAGGTACTTTAATCAATTGCTTTGAGGAACTGTGCCCACTCAGGCAAATCAGACAGGGGAAAGCGGTTCCTTGGTGGAACCCTGAACTGTCGAAGCTTCGTGTACGGTCTAGGAAACTTCTTAATAAGGCCTTGAAGACCAAAACAGAAGAGGACTAGGCTAATCATCGACTTACACAGAGAGAATATAAGAAAAAAGTACGGCAAGCCAAACTTGAATCCTATAGAAATTTCTGCAGTAACGTCGAAGAAATGAGGGAAACAGCGAGACTTTGTAAGGTCCTTCATTTAGACCGCTCAGTAAGGCCGGATTCCATTCGAAAACCTGATGGTTCATACACCATTTCCAAATCGGAAACGTTTAATGCTCTACTCGAAACCCATTTTCCGGGTAGTAGAACTCTCTCTGAAGTTGAGAGTGGCATGAACAATAACGGTAGCAACGGTGGAACCTCTAGGTACAGCTGGTATATTGCTAGTCGGATAGTGACAAGGGAATCGATAAGGTTTTCCTTATCTTCCTTTGAGAACTTTAAGTCCCCTGGACCTGACGGAATATATCCAGCAATGCTTAAAAAAGGAGGAGACAGGCTGATTGAGGCCCTGAAAAGGATCTTCACAGCCTGTCTTGCATTTGGTTATATACCATCCCAATGGCGACGCGTAAGAGTAGTATTTATTCCGAAAGCAGGAAAAGATGACTATTCCCTAGCAAAAAGTTTTAGACCAATAAGTTTGACATCGTTCATGTTGAAAAGTCTGGAGCGAGTGGTGGAGAAATATATTCGAGTGGGGGTATTGCCGAGAAGTCCACTTAGTAGAAATCAACACGCTTACCAGAGTGGAAAATCATGTGAATCAGCCTTACACGATCTTGCACGAGATTGAGGCCGGGCTGGAAGCTGACGAATACACAATGGGCGTGTTCGTGGACATTGAGGGGGCTTTTGATAATGCCACTTTCGGCTCGATATTTTCTTCTGCCGAACGACACGGAGTTAATCAAACCATTATAAAATGGATATATTCCATGCTCTCTGAGAGGCTGTTAACCGCTGGTGGGAGCAGTGACGAACAAATCACAGTCAGGGCCAAGCAAGGATGTCCTCAAGGGGGTGTTCGTTCTCCGCTGCTGTGGTGCTTCGTCGTAGACTCTCTATTGGTGGAGATGCAGGAACTCGGTTTTCACGTCCAAGCATACGCGGACGACATCTGTGCGCTAACATCAGATAAATCCTTAAGGAGGCTTTGCACGAAAGTGCAGAGGATTCTTGACAAAATCGATGGCTGGTGCATGAGGCAAGGTCTTTCCGTTAACCCGAACAAAACAACCATAGTCTTGTTTACGAGAAAACGGAAATTGGATGGACTCAGTCTTCCAACACTGAAAGGTGTGACACTTGATCTTTCCAACGAAGTTAAATATCTAGGAGTAATCTTGGATAAGAAGCTGACTTGGGAGACACACTTTTCACTGAAGGTGAATCGTGTATTGAAGATTTTTCGGCAATGCCGTAGAGCCTTTGGCAAAACTTGGGGTCTGAAACCTGCTGTGGTCCTATGGATATACACAGCACTTATCAGACCAATCATCACTTACGCTTCTGTGGTCTGGTGGCGACGGAGCATGGTTAAGTCCACAATCCGGGAGAAAACGGAAATTGGATGGACTCAATAATTCAACACTGAAAGGTGTGACACTTGGTCTTTCCAACGAAGTTAAATATCTAGGAGTAATCTTGGATAAGAAGCTGACCTGGGAGACACACGTTTCACTGAAGGTGAATCGTGCATTGAAGATTGTTCAGCAATGCCGTAGAGCCTTTGGCAAAACTTGGGGTCTGAAACCTGCTGTGGTCCTATGGATATACACAGCACTTATCAGACCAATCATCACTTACGCTTCTGTGGTCTGGTGGCGACGGAGCATGGTTAAGTCCACAATCCGGGAACTATACAGGCTGCAAAAAAGTGTATGTTTATGCATCACGGGTGCCATGAGTACAACCTCTGGTGATGCCCTAAATGCTATGCTTGATTTGATCCCCCTGGATCTTAAGATACAACAGGAAGCAATAAAAGCAATGTGTAGACTCCATAAATATGGTTTCTGGCACGAAGATGGAACTTCGGGACACAGAGAAATCTTTAAGTTGCTGTCGGAGCAGTATCCACTGTTTTTGGCACCTAAGGATGACCTGATACCCACAGTTTCATTCGGAAAGAAATTTGATGTCAGATTTCCATTGCGTGAGCAATGGAGCAATCCAGAATGCATGCAGGGAGGTTTGACGGATGCCCCCACAGGGGCCAGAGCCAAAAATCGGAATCAGTCCCGCAGGAATCAAGAACTGGATCAACGATTATGTAGGCAATTTACATAAAGAGCGATGGTCCGGTCTAGAACGCTGCAGAACTGCAAAGTGTTTTGTGACAAGTCCGAACAGAAAACTGTCAAACTTTCTACTAAAACTTAGACGGAAAGACATTCGGTTGATGGTCGGCATCATTACAGGACACAACCCATGGAGTCAGCAAACGACCACCATTGGAATCATCGAGGACCCGGTATGCCTGTCATGCTTGGAGGAGGCGGATAGCACTGAGCACTTTCCTATGAGTGTCCTGCCTTTGCTAGAGCGCGACTACGAGTATTGGGTTCCGATGTCATGAGAATGGGTAATACTCGTTCTCTAAAACTGGAGGATATTTACAGATTTGCCAAAGAATCTGGAAAATTCTCACAGGACTAACTATCTCTATATCTGTCTCTATTCTTTCCTATCTCTTTCTCTGATACTTTTCGCCCTCCCTCCTTGACGATCTACCCCCTTTCCAGAGCTTTAAATACAATGGGCTCTTTAGCCTGAGTGTTTTAGGAGCCACCAAATCTCCTGGTGCTCCTTGGCTCGACCTTTTCAAATTCAAATTCAGGTGCCCAAAGGTTGTAAGCACAATCACCAAAAGTGGTTACTAATCTGTCATCGTGCTTCGTTGAACTAGACAGGGGCCTTACGGTGGACCATAGCCTACTCATACCATAGGTGAAGTTACAGGTCTTCAGCTGTTGAACCCATTTTGCCCGCTTATGTGTATTTACTTGTTGGCGAATTTCCATATTGAGATCTATTATTCGTCGATCCACGGGATAGTCCTGGTCTAGGTGGTCACGTTCGTTTGCTAAAACGGCTACTTGTGCTTAAGCTGTCCAGCGGATATGAAGCGAGTCGCAGCAGCAATGACGACGTGGGAAAAGGGGCTAGGTAAATTCCACGAAGTCGTCCTAATTAGCTTCGATATCTCGTAAAGTATCAATCAATTAATTTAAAGTTTATGATCGTTGTCAAGGTGGCATTGTACATTTTACAGTTTTTCTTTGATAAAGACGAAAAAGCAAGCCAGGCCGCTGAAATTGTGAATCGTGTTTATGGTGCCGATACTGTTACAGCGAGATGTCGAAAATGGTGATAAAATCACAGAAATAATCCGGCATGTTAGTAGTCGTAGCATCGCGAGGAATACTGTCTCCAAGTGTGTTTATATGGAAATAGTTCAACAACTGAAACCTTAGAGGTCCTATGTTCTATTTGGGACAAAAGGCATTGATGATTCTAACTATCGGCGTATGCTTCTAGCTCCTATTTCTGGTCGGCTGTGCCGCATATGTCCTTTTCTTTTTCTTTTCTACTTTTTATCGTGACATTTATAATGGTCTAGTGCCACCACATTTAACAAATGCGTCTTAAGGGCGACGTCTAATTTATTTAACTTGCTACGCAAATTCAAAATGATTCATTGTTATATCTTTGTGTTTAACTCAGTATGTCCTCGTATTTATTTATCATTTATTTAAAACAACAAATAAACATGAATTTAATTAAATTTAAAGATGGCCATATGTTCTTGGTGAAGGCAAGTGAAGTTGAAGTTTACAGGTATTAAGAAGCAGGCGAAAAGCAAAGGGTATTGCCGGATATAATAATAGTTTTGCTGCGTTATTTGATACCGCTACCTAGTTGGTACCGCATTGAATACTTTCAGAACCCTAACGTTTGTATCCATTAGGGCGACATGACCGCAGCCAACGAAACTGCTAGATCATTATTTGCTGCGCTATGTCTATGTCGTCGTAAAGCTCATGCAGTTCATTGTTCCATCGCCTGCGATATTCGTCGTTGCCAACGTTCAAAGGTCCAAAAATTTTCGGCAGAATCTTTCTCTCAAACACTCCAAGTGACGTCTCATCGGATATTGTCATGGTCCAATCTTCTGCGCCATACGATACGACGGGCATGATGAGAGCCTTTTAGAGTGTTTGTTTTGTTCGTTGATAGAGGACTTTAGTACTTAGTCCAAAGTAGCACTTTTTAGCAAGAGAGATTCTACGTTAATGAGAGTTAGTGCTGGTTCCTTAATAAACAAAGTCTCTTACAACCTCGAAATCATAACTGTCAACAGTGACGTGGGCGCCGATACGCGAGTGCGACGACTGTTTGTTTGATGATGAACTCAACCTCGTTACCATCGTGCTTCTGAGATAACTGCAGCACATTTCATTTGGAATTTTTTATACTCCTCTCGATTTAACCGAACCTTCTGGTTCGCGACTTCTGCCAGAGTTCGTTACCAACTATGGTCGTTTTTTTATTGGTTCTTCTTTGATGTATTATATCTGTCACTTCCGCAACTATTCTCTCGTGCAACCCATCGTTTTTAACATACCCAAAGCAACTACCGTATGCTCTCACACTTGCGTTTTTTCATTGCCCATGAATAAAAACGTGTAAAGACAAAATATAAAGTATATACATATATACATATGTATAATTGGCGCGTACATCTTTTCTGGGTGAATGATATGACTATAAATGAAGTGTTGACACAAGAAGTAGCATAAAAAATCAAATAAAAAGGGATAAACATTAAAACTGTATTCCAACAACAATTTCATATTTTATTTATTCTTTATTTAACTTTCTCTTCGCATGTGTATGTGCATATAAAAGTATTTGTTTTCGTGTGAATTGGAGAGGTCATTAAATATATTTACGTACAAATGAGGCTAATATTTTGTGTGCCTTGGCTAAGTGGTTGCACTTTGCTTCTAGCTAAACAAATTTTAATTTTCTGGAGTTCATAAAAACGGAGCCCGCAAAGAAGGAGGTGAGTAAAAGAAAGCAAAGTAAAGAAAGAGAGCAAATCCTTTCAACTGGATTCAGCCTATACCTTCCCTGCAATTTCCACCTAAAGTCTTGTGTGTGGCTATGCCTCTTACAATTAAGTAAGGTCCGCTCATGCTCTAATGGTTCCATATGTCTGAAAATTAATTGTTAATTATGCTCTTCGGTTTTCTTAGAGTATTGTCAAAGAAAATTATGTAATTTATTTCCTTTTATTTATTTAACAATTCAAATACTCTTCTCTTAATACTAAAAAATTCGAATCCTTAAATGTTAATTAATTTTATGACTAAACTACAAAAATTCAAAATTAAATATTCGTCCGTATTAACTACAAAAAATGCAATAAAGAATGTTAAAAGCCTATGACCGAAATGAGCTCAGAAATTTGAAGCAACAATCAACAATTTATTTCGAAAGAATAAAAAAAAAATCCCACAAATTATCTAAATAGGCGTATATATGTATATTTATACATGCATTTTCTCGTCGTTTCGTATTGGAGTACGAGTTTATAGAAAAAATGTACTTTGGTAATTTTTTGCAACTCTGGCAAATACTGCGCGTGCCAGAGATGGTTTTCTTTGTTTAGAACTGAGAGAGAAGTGAATATGCAGTTGGATTTTTTACCGCATGTTTCCCCAACTATAATTTAATTGTTTAATTTCGGAAGGCTACGAAAACTACTACTTTGTTCTTGGCGAATTAGACGATTTGAGCGAAATAAAAAAACCGTATGTGCGTATGATTTATTCTCTCATTCTATGATTTCCTCTTAATTCCAATATTTATTACAGTAAATTACGAGCTAAAAAATGCAAGCGTTAAGAAATGTTAGTATTATATTATATTCTTTTCAGAATTCTGAAAGTGTATTGCACGATATCAACGCACGTCTCCTCTGCTCACATTTCATTTAATATTTATGGTCGATAAAGCAGGTAGCAAAAAGCCGATAAAACTGTATAATAAAATTTGGTATCACCAGTCCCATCCGCAACTATTTCGTAAGAGCATCTACAAGTGTGCGCTTATTGCTTCATACTATATAATTTTAAGCGCAGACGCATATGCGCGTAAAAAAGCACAGCTATTCTTGCACTCATCTAGTAATGAGCATACAGAAACAAACTTATGTACGTATTACTGCAGCTGTTTTTATGCTAGGAGGGATGGGGAAAATAGAATAAAAAAATGGCGGCCGTATGAATTGTACTTTAAAAAGACGCTAACAAATTAAGTTAAAGAATGAAGGAAAAAATACGTACGAATTTTTCCATGCAAGCGTACACTAAATAAAAATTATATTATAAATACATAATAATAGGAGATCCGCTCTGTTCAGCTTCTACGTAACTTATGCCGCAGGAACAACTGTCTACGATACGGTTTTTGCTGTTGACTTCTTCAAGACTATTGGAACTGAATGTGTGGAGTGTGCGTGTATGCAGGAATGTACGCAGGTACTGGTACGCTGAGGCACGCTGTATGTGCTGATTCACAAACCAAGATCCGTTTGTAACATTTGAGCTGGCGACCTGTAATTGACGATGCGTAGTTAGAAAATTAGAAAATGTATACATTACACAATCTACCACTAAAAAAATATCTGACAGGGTTCATATTGTTTCAGAATAATAATAATAATAAACCGTTTTAAAGCCATGAATACATATGCGATACCGTTGTTAACATATTCTTTTGGAGTAATCAAGTGGAGTAATACAGATATCGAAAATCTAAAGATAGCCACAAGAACGAAATTAACAAAACATAATAAACTTCACCCACATTCATGTAAAGAGCGTATAACAATACCCAGAAAAAATGGAGGAAGGGGACTTATTGATATCCATCAGCTGCACAACAACCAAATAAATTACTTAAGAACATACTTCTACAACCAAAACACATCCCTTCATAAAGCAATAGTACTAGCAGACAAAGAACTAACGACCCTTAACCTCCACAACCAAAGCCTTATTCTACCAAAACATACAATAGAAGAAACCCTAGCAGCATGGAAACAAAAACAAATACACAGAAAACATCCACATGTAGTCAACAATGTCAACATAGATCAGCAAAACACACATACGTGGCTAAGAAAAGGAGATCTACAAGTAGAAACAGAAGGATTCATCATTTGAATACAGGACCAAATCATAGCCACAAAAAACTACAGAAAATACATAATAAAAGATTCAACCATAACATCCGACAGATGCCGTAAATGTAACATATACACAGAAACTATAGACCATATAACAGCAGGATGCCCAATGCTCGCTGGGACAAAATACACACAAAGACACAATACAGTAGCCAAAATCATCCACAAGGAAATAGCCACATTTCTCAACTTAACCAATGACACAGCACCATATTATGAATATACACCTGAAATCATACTAGAAAACGAAGACTTTAAACTATACTGGGACAGAACCATATACACTGATAAGACAATAATATGCAATAGACCAGATATAACAATAATAGAAAAGAAAGAAAAAACCACACAGTTAATTGAAATAAGTGTCCCTAATGACGTTAATATACACAGCAAATATACAGAAAAAATTGAAAAATACATACAGCTTGCGCAAGAAATCAAAAACATATGGAAACAAAATGAAGTGAAAATAGTCCCAATTATTATTTCAGCAACAGGAATACTACACAACACTTTCATACAAAACCTAAAATCAATAAATATAAACGAAAAAACACACGCACAAATACAAAAAGCTGTTATAGTGAAAACTTGTAATATAGTAAGGTCCTTTCTAAACCAGATCTATTAAAATTTTACATTCTTACAACATTACTACATCGTAACACAAAACAACAGAGCATTGTCCCTTGATACCGATATCCGGGACACATGTTTTCTCCGGTAGTTGCGAACCCTACCGAGATGGAGTAACTCTATAATAATAATAATAATAATAACATACACATCTGTATACATTTTAGTTTGATATCCCATCTGAGAACGGAGATATATGCAAATAAGAAGTAGTTACGTTGGTTCAAGGCGCATTCGTTCAAGGTGGTGGCACTAGTCCAACAACAATGTTTTGTACGTTTGATTGCCAAAGCAAAGTATTAGCAAAGTAGAAAACAAAGAATGAATTCGCCTTGTTTCAGGCAGACAGCCACATGGACACGGCAATAGAAAAAAAAAACAAATCAGCTGATATACCAATACAAATCAGGTGATGTAGATTCGCCTTGCGTTGGTACAATAGCTAATATTGAAAATATCAAACAAGTGTGTAGAGTCCTTATTTATTTTGTTATTTGTGGCAAGTTTGGGCCACATCGACACAAGCCATTTTTTGTTATTAAACTTGTTTTGATCGTGATATATAGAATCAATTTAGGTGGTGGGCTCCTAAAATGTGCTGTTTAACAGGCCGTTCATGCTGAACGCTGAATGTGCAATGCCCAAAAATGCAAATGGCTACCTAAATGCTAATTTGTTTCTGCATTAAGAACTTAAATGTCGAAAACCACTCTGAAACCTTCGAAAAATAGGTTAATACGAACAAAATTTTAACGCACAGGACGAATTGGCGGCGTTGACAGTGAGCCGGAGGTGTTGAGGCAACTCGACATAGGAGACACCGGCGGAGCCAGATATCGGTGAGGTCATGCCAGTATGTAGATGACCAGCACTTATATCACTCAAATAAATCTTCATTATGCCAAAGCCCCCTCAGGTATGGACTAGTAATATGAATTTCCTTTGTCTTTCAGAGTTTTTATCTAGAGATCTAGTAGCGGTACAGTTACCGATTAGCATTCAAAGGATGTCAACGAAGCGCATCGAAGGAAAACTTGTATCTGTTTCCGAGAAGAAGATAATAATTGCGAAAGCGAAGCCAATACGCCCAACGGGGCATGGGGAAGTACGGATACCAACAATCACCCCGTTTGTACCTTCTTGAATTTATTCTTAGTATAACATTAGAAATTTTTAATGTGGATAATACACCGCGGCTAAAGAACAACAACGCCGCGGGCGCCAACGGACTGCCGGCTGAGCTACTTAAACATGGCGGCGAGGAGCTGCTAAGGTGCATGCATTAGCTTCTGTGCAAAATATGGTCGGATGAAAGCATGCCTGCCGATTAGATTTTAAGTCTGCTCTCTGCCCAATCTATAAGAAGGGTGATCCTGCAATCTGTGCCAATTACCGCGGGGCTAGCCTTATAAATATCGCTTAAAAGTTTTTAGCGAGCGTATTGTGTAAAAGGCTGAAGTCCATCATCAACCAACTGAGGGGACCTTATCCGTGTGGCTTTAGACCTGGAAAGCCTACCATCGATCATTAATTCACAATACGCCAAATCTTGGAAAAGATCCGTGAAAGGAGAATCGACACTCACCATCTTTTCGGCGACTTCAAATCTGCATTCGATAGTACGAAAATGAGTTTCCTCTATGCCGCGATGTCTGAATTTGGTATCCCCGAAAAACTAATACGGCTATGCAAGATGACATTACTCAATACCAGCAGCGTCATCAGAATTGGGAAGGACCTTTCCAAGCCGTTTGATACTAAAAGAGACTTCAGACAGGGTGACTCGCTGTCTTGTGACTTCTTTAACCTAATATTGGAAAGGATCGTACGAACCGCAGAACTTAATCGCTCAGGCACAATATTTTATAAGAACGTACAATTGTTGGCATATGCCGATGATATTGACATCAATTGCACTGTTAGTTCTGCCTTGTCCAAAGAGGCAAAGCGAATGGGTCTGGAGGTGAACGAGGACAAAAGACAAAACAAGAGGTACTGTCATCAAACAAACGGTCGGGGCACTCGCTTTCGGCACCCACGTCACTATTGACAGTTATGATTTCGAGGTTGTAGGAACCTTCGTTTATTTTGGAACCAGCATTAACACCTATAATAGTGTCAGCCTCTCACGTAGAATCTCACTTGCCAACAAGTGCTACTTTGGACTAAGTAGGCAAATGAGTAGTAAAGTCCTCTCTCGAAGAACAAAACTAACACTCGACAAGGCTCTCATCATGCCCGTCCTAACGTATGGCGCAGAAGATTGGACGATGACAGCATCCGATGAAGCGACGCTTGGAGTGTTTGAGAGAAAGATCCTGCAGAAGATATTTGGACCTTTGCACATTGACAACGGTGAATATCGCAGACGATGGAACGATGAGCTGTATGAGCTTTACGACGACATAGACATAGCGCAGCGAATAAATATCCAGCGGCTACGCTCGCTGGGTCATGTCGTCCAAATGGATACAAACGCTCCGGTTCTGAAAGTATTCGATGCGGTACCAGCTGGTGGTAGTAGAGGAAGAGGAAAGATCAGGTGGAGGGATTTGGCTTCACTTGGTGTTTTCAACTGGCCCCGGTTAGTACGAGAAAGAAACGACTGGCGCGCTTTGTTAAACTCGGTCAAAATCGCGTAAGCGGTTATCGCGCCAATTAAGAAGAAGAAGAATACACCAACATTTGTAACAAGCGTACGCTAAGAGGTCATAGGAAATACTCGGCTAGTAAGAAATGGGATAGTATAAGTAATATATTTTAGAACCGTCGATGTCCGATCATATGATAATAAGATTTGGCATTGGGAGCTCATCGAAAATTAATATTTATTTATTTTACTTAAAAAAAAAAAAAATTTATATAACTCTTAGGAACCCAAGAAAGACAGATTGGGATAAATACTTGTGGAATTTGAAAACGAAATTTATTCTCCTCTTGCTTTCTGCCATGTTTATTCCATTTAGAGAATGTATATTTATGCTTGCTTTAGTCTGATACATTAAATTTAAAAAAAAAAAGCAACCACTACTTCTCAAATTGTTTCACATTTTGACAAATGTCAAAATAAGTATGCTTGATGTATACGAGGAATTTTTACGATGATACAATACTTTTGAAAGAAATATTTTCCCTACTAAACCCTGGAGGTACCCGGGTCTGGCCAGACTGGCTTTTTCGACTTTGGACGTGAATTTAACATATCTCTATTATAGCTAACGTTTTGAGTTTCCAGGTAGATTCCTAATATATAATTTTCTATCGATTTATGGGTGTAACTTTTTAAAAATTATCCTTGAACAGGACGAAAATAAGGCCAGACTTGAGTCCCAATGGAGGACTAAGTCTGTATTGTGAAATACAGATTTGGACGAAATTTTAAGTTGTACTTAGCTGGGATTTGGCTTAAGTAGAACTTAACTTCATTTTTGGTCCCGTTTGTAAAACCGACCCTAAGTCTTGGTGCCGATTACTTTTGAGGCAATATTTTGGAGTCTATTTATTGCCTTCAACTGTAGGATAACTCTTATTGTCCACTACTACACAAATGGAAGAACTTGAAGCAAAAGAAATCCCGGGAAAGCGCGCATAGTATAGTCTATGTTTAACAAGTACGGACCTTTTTTCAGAAATTGATGGTTATATTGTTTTGCATACTTAACATTTCACATCTGCAGTAGTATTTCCACTCTCCCAAGTCTTACTTATTTTATAAATAAATAATTTTTTGAAGTCCATTTGGGAAAGAAATTGTAATTGGTGCGAGTCAATTATTTTCACAAAGTGTGCAAAGAAATTACTTTCACAAAAGTCGGTGAAATATTTGCGACTGCATTTAAAATGCAAATTAAAATCATCTTGAATTTAATTAAATTAAGTTCAAATAATAAAAAAAGAGGTTGTCTGTAAAGTTGGTTTACTGACGATAGTTTAACGTGACAACGTCATAAGAAAATACTGATGGAATGGTTGCATTTTTCAAAAGAAAATTTTAATTTTATTTGTTTGATAGATATTTTGTATGGATATAGAGGAGGTAAATCGAATCGCACTGGAATTGATCAAGTTACATTTACACAAACGTGAAAAATGACGAAACATTTATCAAATTCATGAAAGATATGTTCAATTTCGATTGTGCATCAGACGTTAATAAGTCAACAACACTAAGAGGCACCATCATCGATTTGACTTTGTCAAGAGACATTACACTCGAAACACTCCCTTTCATTTCTCAACATTCATTCTCAACAGAGAAATGGTTCATTACCATGCAGACAGGGAAAAGACATATGCAAATACAAATATGTGAATTTATATACATATGCGCATAGACACACATATAAATATATGCTCATTCAAGTAGGAGAGAGCCAGATGTCGAACGTTGCCGAACGCGGGGGCCGACTGTGCCTCTTTGTCGTTCGTTCCGCGCTCTCGCTTGCAGTTCAAGCAAGGTAACGACGCATGAGCAAGATAACGACGCATTTTTTGGTGCGTGCAGCCGGCTACATCGAATTATAAGACGTTTAGTGGATCATTTTCTTGCTGCATATGCAATTATAGCATTATTATTTATATTGAATTTGTAGTCGTCCTCCATTTTCTTTACAAAAACTCAGTTATAATTAACTTATAATAATCTACAAAACGTTCAAAAAACTTTCATCGTTAGTACGCTATTAAAATCCAATTTCTTCAATCTTCTATGTAATCGCCCAAGAAAAATGGAAAGAATAATATTATAATAACAGACCTCATCAGATTGAATGGCAAAAATCTTATATGATAATTACTATATGGTATCCTATAGCTACAAGTAAACACTTACATCTGGTTGTATGATCCAGGTGCTGAATTTGAGCGTCCAGCCCGACCAAAGCGTTCCGCTCGGGCAACACTGCTTGGTTGTGATTGTTGTAAAACATCGATGCTATACGGGTTTCCAAAGGAATGATTTTTTAACATTGTCTTTATTAAAATTAGAGTATCTAATTTGGGAATACTCTGCACAACGGCATTCATATCTTCCTCGCTGACCTTAACCAAGCAACAGTTCTCACTTTCATTGGGAAGAGGATGTGCTCCATCTATTGTCACCCAAGGATGTTCCTTAAATTAAAATATATACGTCGATGAAGGGTGTATATTAAAAATATGAAAGTACAAACTTTTAACTGCTGCAAATTGATTCTGGTTTCAGGATTTTTGGTCAACATTTTAAAAATACAGTCCTTTAGCTGTTCACTAATTATTGGAGAGTCTTTAAAAACAAGCTGATCTGTTTTTATTTTCTCATAAAGAATTGGAATTGAGTTTGCAACAAATGGGACGTTTCCATAAACAAGTGCATAAAGCGTTGCTCCTAGAGCCCAAATATCAGCCGCTTTTCCGCAAAATGCATGCTAAAATAAAGTAAGAGTTGTTATTTAGTTTTGAAAAAAATATATGTCAATAGAAAACGATGAAATATCTAAAAACTTTTTTAAGTTCCTAGGATATTTGTAGCACGAATACCCTACATATTACCTCTTATTCATATTACCTGGAAAATATAGAGTTCCAAAAATAAACTAGCCTTTACAGTGCGCGAAAGCAGTATAATGAATTAAATGTGTTTAGTGAGGACACAGCCACTGCGTCGAACAGTGTAAAAGAGGCGTTCGAGAGCATTTATACTGACAAAAGAAAAGCAGCGATACCAATAGACGAATGAATGAATGGCAATATATCAATGAATGGTGATTGCATTGGTGGTATTCGGAGACTCCACATGCATCAAATGGATATGTCAACATCTCAATAGTAAGCTGCATGATGCAGTTTACATACAACAATCAGAATGTTTCGTCAAATATTCATATCGTGTGTTGAAACTTAGGAAGTCAGGTTAGAAGTAGAGTGGTAGGGAGTGGAATACGAAATTGGATTTGATCCTTCAATAAATGGGTTTTAGTACATTTACATACATACTTTTATATACCAAGAATGCAACAGATGAAGTTAACGTGATAGCTGTATGTTCTGATGATCTGATTATCGCTAGTTCAAGCAGTTTCAAACTATCTCAGATTAGTATAAAAGCGGTACATCTTAAAGCTACTAAGAAATTATAGACATATAACCTTTTTTGGGTGTTTGGTCGAGCTCTTCCTTCAATTTGTGTTGTACGTTGTGATGATGATTTTCCAGTTTTACGCCGTCTAGGAATGGCAAATAGACTGTTATGAGGACCTTTTCATGCCAACTAACATAGAACACAAATCTATCATTTTGGCTACAGCGACGTCAAGAGATTACAATATAGACAACTTCAATGACGTTACAACGCCACTAGATGCTGGTTTTACGATCATTGCGATAACGAGCGCCGCGGCGTATTACATTCGGTGATAAGTTATCACAGTGAAACAGGAGTAAAACATTTATTACGTTATTTGATTTGAGAAAAACTTCTAGTTATACGGTATATTGACGAGAGAAAGAGAATGCAGCTTATCTATTTTCAATATATCTGAACTAAAGATGTGCCATCTAAGCCTGGTGAAAGCCGCAAAGCGGCAGAGAATATGCTCTGCACTATCACATCCTCTAAACAAAATCGCCGTGGATCGTAGATGATGCTATGGTGATCATATGCCGTTCCCATGTATTGTACCCTATTAGTCGTATCAAGGACTGTAGCTATCTCCTCTTCTGTCTGAGAAGGAATTTCGCTACCTCCCTGCCAGACCTTTTACACTAACGGTTCTCATGAGATTTAATACTGTTAGCCTTAATAGTTAGCCCACTTTGCGGTTGCGGTGCAAATGGTTTCTAAGGCCTTTGTAGTAGCTTGCCTGATTTTAATGGAGAAATGATTACTCCCACCTTATGAAACTTAGAGAGTCGTTGATTTTGGATTCTTAAGTAATTTGCGTAAATTCAGAGTGGTGAGAGAGTCATACTACTACATGATTAATTTATGTTTAATTCAATAAACCTTCAAAAGCTCGTATGTGATATTAATTTTTTTCATAAACTTATTTGATCCAGGCCAACTATGATCAACTAATATATACAAAAAAATAAATCATTTAATTAAACGCTTAAAAAAATTAATTTTTTTCAATCGCAAGCACTTCACATCAAATTAAAATAGGCTTGTCGAGTCGCCGAAGCCCATTTTCGTATTAGCGTATCAAAAATAGGAAGTGCCATCCAGGGCTAAACGTATTGCTTAGATGAGGGAGAGTACGAGATCAAATTTAGAGTTAGGTTTACTTCACAGAAGGTGGGTATTACTTTATATTAGGGGTATTTATGAAACTCAATATAACTGAGGAGAAAAATTTAGTTGGCATGAGGGTGTATACTAGAGCGGGTCGATTTAAAAATCGCTCATTGCTCTGTGAAAATCGTATTCTAGGGATCAAAATAAGAAACTAGGCCGAAGGAACCATACCTCTAAAACGAATTCTGATGTCCCCCAATTTGGGTCGAACGAAAAATCCCACTTTGATCCATTTAGAGTGCTCCAATCAAGTCCAAATGTATGACCAACCCCCACTAACTTTGGACGGCCGATCCACCCATGCCAGTGGCACACCCCCTGGAACTCCCCTGGGGGGTTCCGCATACAATCATTTCAAAATATCACCATTTTTGGCCTTTACATGAGAAAAGAAACTAAAAAGTTCGGCCCAAATTGGGGGACATCAGAATTCGTTTTAGAGGTATGGTTCCTTCGGCAAAGTTTCTTATTTTGATCCCTAGAATATGATTTTCACAGAGCAATGAGCGATTTTTAAATCGACCCGCTCTAGTATACACCCTCATGCCAACTAAATTTTTCTCCTCAGTTATATTGAGTTTCATAAATACCCCTAATATAAAGTAATACCCACCTTCTGTGAAGTAAACCTAACTCTAAATTTGATCTCGTACTCTCCCTCATCTAAGCAATACGTTTAGCCCTGGATGGCACTTCCTATTTTTGATACGCTAATACGAAAATGGGCTTCGGCGACTCGACAAGCCTATTTTAATTTGATGTGAAGTGCTTGCGATTGAAAAAAATTAATTTTTTTAAGCGTTTAATTAAATGATTTATTTTTTTGTATATATTAGTTGATCATAGTTGGCCTGGATCAAATAAGTTTATGAAAAAAATTAATATCACATACGAGCTTTTGAAGGTTTATTGAGTGAGCAATGGGCGATTTTTTTGCCCCCCCACAAATCGACCCGGCCTAGTGTATACGGAAGCTGGTTTAACAGTTCAAGTAAACATCTTTAAGTTATTACGTAACTTAAGATAAATTTACGTCACAATTTACATTATATTTGCTTTGGCATTGCCCTTCGATATCTGTAGCATAAAATGTCGAAATAAACTTTGTTTCTTACCTGTCCGAGTCGCAGTGATTCTGGTGCTCTAAAAGCCGGTGTACCTGCAGTTGTTCCACTACTAATCATTGCATCTTCCCCAAAAAATTCATTGCACACACCCAGATCGGCAATTTTAACGTGCCCAAATTCAGTGAGTAGCAGATTCTCAGGTTTCAAATCACCATGAATAATATGCTGATAATGTACTGAAAAAATAAAAAGCGATACAATCATTGAAATTTCTTTACGACTATCGTTTTTTTGTGTGGAAATTCTAGAAAGAAAAATGGCTTTGGCAGCCGATTCTACGTTACCGGAATGAGTCGGGTTTATCCCGACCACGGACTGCCGCCCCAGTAAACTAGCCCTGCCTAGTGTACCGTACAAGGTTTGCTCTTTAACTATGGTGAAAAAGACAATTGCGAGGGAAACTTTGTCTGCCTCGTCCCTTGGCATATGTTTACCAAAATTTAGCTTGTGTTAGTGATATACGAAAAAAATCAACACAGTATGATCGTATATCACTAACACAAGCTAAATTTTGTTAAACGCACACACAAATGTAGGGTTTTTCAGTAAGAGCGCTTCAACTTTTGAACTTTTTTGAATAAAACACAAACGGTTTGACTTTTTTAACTAATTTTTTTTTATTATCGAGTTTGAACATATACATTTAAGTATGAAATTCGATTTCTTTTGCATGACCACCGCGTGCACGTTTTACGAAGTCCAATCGTTGAACCCAATTTTCGACCACTCTTTTGCATAAATCGGCCGAAATTCCAGCAATTTCGCGTTCAATATTGGCTCTGAGCTCACAAATCGTCGCCGGCTTGTTACTGTAGACCAATGACTTCATATAACCCCAAAACGGGATGGCTTGTTAAATGGACCGTAATGCTCTTAAAGTAGCAGCAACAGAACGATTATTTTCATAAAAAATTTGCACGATTTGCAATCATTGCTCAAGTGTGTAGCGTTCCATGATAAAATGTATGAAGTTTACAAATGACAAGCGAAAAATAAAAAATATTGCGTCGTTCGCCCTCTCTATCGGAAAAAAGTTGAAGCGCACCTATTGAATAACCCTATACATCATAAGCCTAATTCATAAATAAAAACCCTTAAACGCAACTTGGAAATTATGGACAGTTTTCTCGCTATCGTACAAGCTTTGGAAGGTGCTGTTGGAAGACCATTTTTAGTGGACAGTGCCCTGTAATAATTGCTACAATTCTACTTATATTGTAAATACATGCGCCAGTCTCTTTAGTAGATCTGTTGTACTAGTTCCGCTATTACATAAGGTTTTTATACAATATATAAAAATAACGTACACATAACATATAATCGTGGCTTTCAATCATTACTAATACGAGTATATTTTTTAAATTTTAACTGATATTCGACACAAATGTAGCACCGCACGTTTTACATAAATGCATATGGTTGATAACTCAAGAAAGTTGTATGCAACTTACAGTACTCCAAACCAAGAATCGTTTCCCGAATAATATCTCGAGCTTTATCTTCAGCTAGTGGTGAATCTGTTGGAATGTTAAGTACACATCCTTGCTTTACTAGTTCAAAAACCATATACAGCGAGTCCTCCATTGGATCATCTAATACCTCAATCAATTTTACAACGTTTGGATGATCTATTTTCTTTAGCACTGCAATTTCCCGATATACTCTCTCCAATGGCGAAATGGGCTTTTGTTGACCACGTTTTGTCAATCCAGCTTGCCGTATCAATCGACGTTTAGAGAGAATTTTCATTGCGTAATGGGTGGAGTCTTCTTCAGAGTATGCTAATTTAACTAAGCCATAGGAGCCCTGTAAAAGATGATAAACACACAATATGTTTCATTATTGTACAAGTAAAAGGTTGCAATAGTAAGAAATTTTACAGTCTCTTTAGATGTCATACAAATGTTCGATTTTCCTACATTACTTTAACAGGTGGCGGCCGCCGTGGCCGAATGGGTTGGTGCGTAACTACCATTCGGAATTCAGTGAGAGAACGTCGGTTCGAATCTCGGTGAACGAAAATTAATATAAACATTTTTCTAATAGCGGTCGCCCCTCGGCAGGCAATGGCAAACCTCCGAGTGTATTTCTGCCATGAAAAAGCTTCTCATAAAAATATCTGCCGCTCGGAGTCGGCTTGAAACTGTAGGTTCATCCATTTGTGGAACAACATCAAGACGCACACCACAAATAGGAGGAGGAGCTCGGCCAAACACCCAAAAAGGGTGTACGCGCCAATTATATACATATAATATATACATATTAGGGCGGGTCGATTTAAAAATCGCTCATTGCTCTGTGAAAATCGTATTCTAGGGATCAAAATAAGAAACTTTGCCGAAGGACTAAACCTCTAAAACGAATTCTGATGTCCCCCAATTTCAAAATATCACCATTTTTGGCCTTTACATGAAAAAATCAGATAAATGGCTATGTTTTTTCTTTATTTTTATTTATTTATAATAATATTTATTATTTATTTATATATAATAATATCTATTTTTTCTCTTAAGAAATTTATTTAGTCAGAACATATGTAAATGAAAAAATTAATTTAAGTGAGTTATAGAAAAGAAACTAAAAAGTTCGACCCAAATTGGGGGACATCAGAATTCGTTTTAGAGGTATGGTTCCTTCGGCAAAGTTTCTTATTTTGATCCCTAGAATATGATTTTCACAGAGCAATGGGCGATTTTTTTGCCTCCCCACAAATCAACTCGGCCGAATATATATATATATAATATATACAATACTTTAACAGGAATTCGAATAACGTTTTTCAGTCAACAAGTTAACTGCAGTTATGTCCGCTTCTAAATTTCTGAGATATTAAGCATTTCCACAACAGTACGGTTAACTCAACCAACTGATTTCTATTTACATTTGAAGTTTGCTGACCAGCCGTTCGGAGTCCGCTTAAAGCTGTAGGTTCCTCCATTTGTGGAACATCAATACGCACACCACAAATAGGAGGAGGAGCTCGGCCAAACATCCAAAAAGAATGTAAGTGTCAATTATATATATAACGTAGCTGGTTGTGCGCTGGGTTTGGGGCCCGCCACGTAAAAATACCACTCAATGAAAATACGAACAAAACCTCGGATGAGAACAGCCTATACTGATGACGACCACTGCGAACGAACTAAGGATTACCATATCAGTACACCACAAATAGGAGGAGGAGCTCGGCCAAACACCCAAAATATATATATGCACCTGGAATGTCTGGTCCTTTATTGAGAAATGTGCGTCTGTCCAGCTGGTTGATGTCCTGGTAAGAACAAAGGCTGACATCACTGTCATTCAAGAGATGCGATGGGCGGGGCAAGGCAAGGAAACCATAGGACCTTGCGACGTCTACTACAGCTGCCAAGTAAAGGAGCGCAAAATCGGTGTTGGATTTATAGCGGGAGAGAGATTTCATCGCCAAGTACAGTCGTTAGCTCCAGTGAACGAGTGTCTCACAATAATCCGCAACAAAATACGATTTTTCAACATCTCGCACATTTGGTAACGGACAGAGGTTGATCGATTGGAAGACACGCTTCTAGTGTTTTATATGTACGTACGATCCGAGGACCCAACATCGACTCGGGTTATTACCTCGTTACGGCCAAATTGCGCACACGCCTCTATGCAGCAAAAAACGTAGAACTAACTACGCAAAGAATGTACGACATCGAAAAGCTGCAATCACAACAGACAGCCAGAAGATTCGCCACACGACTTTCACTCCTGCTCTCAGAGAGTACTGCCCAACAAACCGGCCATTTCTAGTTCTCTATGTACCGCTGCCGAACAAGAAATCGGATTCCGGCGAGCCCGAAAAAACAGTTGGTACAACGAGGAATGTCATGCTGCCGCAGAAAGGAAAGATGCTGCCTATAGAGCCACGCTGCGATCGGACGCAACGCGAGCCATGTGGGATCGCTACCGAAAGCTAAGAAAGGAAGAGAGATGTATTATCCGAAAGAAGAAACAAGAGGCCGAAATACGTGAGTGCGAGGAGCTTGTGATGCTGGCCAATAGGAACAACGCCAGAAAATTCTACCAGAAAGTTCGGCGGCTTACAGAAGGTTTCAAGACCGGGGCGTTTTCCTGTAAGGCGGCGATCTGCTGACTGACATCCAGAGCGTACTTAAATTATGGAGGGAACACTTCTCAAACTTGTTAAATAATGACAACTGAGCATGTCACAGAGAATGTGCAGATCCCGATACCCCAAACGTTGTTGACGGAACTGTCGTTCCGCTACCCGACCATGTCGAGGTGAGAATAGAGATTACATGACTAAAGAACAAGAAAGCCGGGATGCCAACAGACTGCAGGCTGAGCTACTCAAACGTGGCGGCGAGGGTCTGGTAAGGTGCATGCATCAGTTCCCGTGCAAAATGTGATCAAATGAAAGCATGCCTGCCGATTGGAATTTAAAAGTGTTTTGCCCAATTCATAAGAAGAATGATCCTGCAATCTGTGCCAATTATCTGTGTCCTAGCGAGCGTATTGTGTGACAGGCTAAAACTCACCATCAACCAACTGATTAAACCTTATCAGTGTAGCTTTAGCCCTGGAACGTCTACCACCGAACAGATATATTTACAATACGCCAAGTCTTGGAAAAGACCCATGAAAGGAGAATTGACACACACCAATTTTTGTTGATTTCAAAACTGTATTCGACAGTACGAAAAGGAGTTGCATATATGCCGCGATGTATGAATTTGGTATCCCCGAAAAACTAATACGGCTATGCAAAATGACGTTGCTCAATACCAGCAGCGTCGTCAGAATTGCGAAGGACCTTTACTAGCCGTTTGATACCAAATAAGGTTTCAGGCAGGGTGACTCGCTGTCGTGTGACTTCTTTAACCTGATGTTGGAAAGGATCGTACGAACCGCAGAACTTAATCGCTCAGGTACAATATTTTAAAAGAGCGTACAATTCTTGGCATATGCCGATGATATTGACATCATCGGCCTTAACAACCGCGCTGTTATGGTAGTTCTGCGTTTTCCAAACTGGAAAAGAGGCAAAGCGAATGAGTCTGGTGGTGAACGAAGACAAAACGAAGTACCTCCTGTTATCAAACAAACAGTCGGCGCACTCGCGTATCGACGCCCACGTCACTGTTGACAGTTATGATTTCGAGGTTGTAGGAACCTTTGTTTATTTAGGAACCAGCATTAATAATAATGCCAGCCTTGAAACTCAACGAAGAATCTCTCATGCCGGCAAGTGCTACTTTGTACTTAGTACATAGGTATTTGAGGACTAAAGTCCTCTCTCGACGAACAAAACTAATACTTTGTGAGGCCTTCATCATGCTCGTCCTATCGTATGGCCCAGAAGTTTGGACGATGCTAATATCTGATGAGGCGTTGAAAAGATCAGATGGAGAAAGACTTGGTTTCACTTGCTGTTTCCACCTAGAGGCGGTTAGCACGAGAAAAAACGACTGGCGTTCTTTCTTAAACTCGGCCAAAATCGTTTAAGCGGCTATCGCGTCAATCAAGAAGAAGACATCACTTTAATTACCATTATTAAGGGGTAACACCACTGTACACGCGTAAAATAAACACGATTTTTAAAGAATTTTTTTGTATAGAAGGAAAGGGAAAACAATCACTCTGATTTGGGAAGTTATTACTTATATACTAAAATACAAAACTACAAAGTTTGATCGAAAAATTTTACAAAATGGCGGCATTGGAGACATTTTTGTGATGTGGTTTCTCTTGAAGGAGCTCCGCGGCACGCAGCACAGAGGGTGCAAATTTTAATCTGGAACAAAGAAACATTTTTTTTCTTAATCTAGATAAAAATAGCTAGAGAAACACGTAGGGGATTTAAAAAATATTTATTTTTGTGGAATTGGCAAGCATTTGAAGGAAAAAACTCTATTTTGGACTAAAAAAACGGCACTTAAATAATTATAACAATCGTTTAAATTAATCTATCGAAAATCCCCTACGCTCTTCTCTTAAGAAGGTTATTATACAGACGTAGTGAAAAACCTGATTAAAAATATTTAAAATTGTTTGAGTTATGCTGCGTGCCAATTTCAGAAAACGTGTTTTGAGAAAAACGCGTTTAAAGTTTGGAAATTTGGAGAAGTCGTTAGGTAGCAGTCACTAACGCTTGGTTAAAAGCTTAAAATATTTATGAAATAAACTTCGGTAACGTATAAAACTTTTTGTTCTGTATTTTAAAAGGTTCAAAGAATTTTTTAAGCTTATAAAAAAAAAAAAATTTTTTGAAATTTCTACAGTGGTGTTACCCCTTAAGCCCCTAGATCTTTTAATTGGTATGAGGTACACAATTTACAACTTCAGGAAAGTTTTTTTCCGTGTGGGCGATTGGCGTTAGCGACTTTAAATGCACCCTCCTTTGAAGATGCCTTTGTTTGGTTTTTTCTTCACCTAGGAAAGCAAATCTTGGCATAAAATTTGCTTTTTTTGTCCCTCATTATTTGAGTTATTAAGAAGGCTTGATCGTTGTTATTTGGAAAAGTAGATGACTTCGTTCACTTGAGAGTCAACATCAACAACCCTAACCACATCAACTTTGAAATCCAACGGAGAATCTCTCTTGCAGACAAGTGCTACTTTGGACTGAGTACGCAATTGAATATGTAAACTTTACGTAAACGTGAGCACAGCCGCTCCGGCTCTGAAAATATTTAATACGATTCCCAAAAGGGGTAGCAGAGGAAAAAAAGGCCTCTACTGCGTGGAAGGACCAAATGAATGGATAAAGATTTGGCTTCATTAGGCATTTCTAATTGGTGGCTGACGCGCTTTGTTAAACTCTAACAAAATCACTTAGGGGGTTACTACGCCCATAGAGAAGAAATCGTACCCGATCAATTACCGTCTGCACTGCCGGCCCTTTGATTCATATATTGTGCCTTCAGTTAAAGCCGCGAGCACGGGCAAAGGTTCGTTTGAGAGTGATTGGCCGTTAGGAAATTCGTAGCTGCTGTTGTTTGTCTATTGTTCAATCGTTGAGATAAACTAGGAGTAACAACAGTGAAGTATTTGTTCCGTTCTTTTGCTGTCTGCAAGGAATTATTGCGCTTGTTACGCCTGAATATGTTTCATGATTTCACTATTACTTGTTTTTTTTTTTGTTTATTTCATATTTTTTATAATTAAATGGCAAAAGGTTACTCGTACTATTGGGTTCTTTTTAGTTTTTTAGGTAGGTGGTAACTTAAAATAAAACTGAGTAAAATAATTTAACATAGTGTAGAGTCAAATGCTATTAAAAAATTTTCTTGAGTATTTCTTAATCATTGTTTCATATGCAAATTATGGTATGTAGTATTTTGTGATTTATCAGAAAAGAGTATTCGGTCAAATTTGCTTACTACTTACCTGACCAATTTGATCCATAAGCTTGTATTGATTTAATTGTAAAAAGCTGCCCGATTGTTCTATAGAAACGCGGCGAGACTCTCGTAAAGGGGGGCGCTTGCGATTACTCCGAGGACTACAATATGGATTTACATACGGGCTATACGACGTATTTGTATATACCGGACGCGATTCAAGACACTGATGTTTCGATGTGATTAAATGGCTAAGAGGTTGTATTGAAGATTCATTATTGGTTTCTGTTGATTTCTCCATGTTATGGTTTAGTGTTTACGGTAACTAATTCTGTTGCATTCCTATCACATTTGTTCTTTATATAATGCACCTAATATAAAAAGAAATATACATTTAGTAAAAAAATTATTTTTCTGCTAAAAAATCCTGATTGTTTTTGATTATTTCTAATTATATCTTATGAAAACGAATTAATTTAATGATTATAATTATTTGTAATCCAAATTAAATGTATCGGCTATCAACATTCAATTAAATACTTTTATGTTTTCTAACATTGCATTTTAACATTTTCGGAACCCCTAAAAACAGAGAGAGATGGCAAATATTTGCATGTGACATTTTATTTTGTAAACAAAACTTAGTGATAATTAACACCAATTTTTCGATGCATAATTTAAATAGGACCCTTTGATTCGCCACTTCTCTTCTCACTATGCTTGGGATTTGCTCACTTGATGAAAAATTTGCATTTTGCAACAACAAAGTTATCGAGCAAGATTCGCCGCTAGCGAGTATGGTACACCTCCAAGGTGGATTTATTATAGGTGACAGCATTCACCCAGCTGAATTTTTGGCCGTAGGTATGGCTTACGTCAAAATGATACGCTTTGTTTGTATGTATTGGTATGTTTACATTCGTATGTTTACATTTGATTACTGATTTTGACGTGATGCTTGGACCAAACGCAACAACATATTCATGTAGGGTTTTACTTATATGTGGTTGCTGTCACCTATAATAAATTCGCCTTGGTACACCTCATTAAACTGCTATAAGTCAATATTTTCAGTTTTGCCAATTAATTTCTTTTCTGATATTTGGCAATTTTCATTAGACTGTGTCCATACTGTGAAATTTTTGTTGTTTCAACTTTGCGAATTCTGAAATTGTTAGTTTTTAGTCTATATTCAACAACATTAGGAAGAACGAGAACAAAAAAAGTGTTGGGAGAGCCCGAGTATCACAAATAAAGAGTAGAATCAACAAAAGCTCCCACATGTATAACACGATCTAATAAACATTCATTAAGCGCTTGCAAACAGTGTTGTGTCAGTGCTGCCAGTTGCTTCATCTACTCATTTCAAAACGCTTATTTTTACATTTGTTTAGATTAACACATCATTAAATAAAATCTACTACAAGGATAAGAAAATTGTGAGGGGAACTTTGTCTACCACGTAACGGGTGTGATTCGCCAGCCGAATTGTGTACGATCATTTCACACATATTCACACACTCGCCCATTAAGTATTTTTTCCGACGACAGCGAGGTGTCATTGGTTGATTTTTTTCGTATATCACCAACACAATCTCAGTTTTTTGTAAGCACATCCCAAGCGACATCAGCCCATCAGCTGATTCTGACAAAATATATTTTCACCATGAATATGACATAATCCAAAATTTACTTATGCATCATATGGTGATTGTATTTAGTCTTGTAAATTGTATAAACAAAATATATTAAAGCACAATATTAAAAAAATACAATATACGATAGGAGTCCCTGTAATAAAATTAAACACAATCATTATAAAATACAAGAATAAGAAAAAATTCAAAAATTAATATTTAAATGTAATTTGAGAGACAAAAATAATAAACACAAACTGGACATAACAAAAAATAGAAATATTGCAATTTTAAAATATCACATAAAAAGTGAGAAAGAAAAACATATTTGTAAAACAATAAACAGAATAAGTTAAAGAAAAATAAAAATTATGAGTAATAAATGAATATATTAATAATTATATATCATTACAAAATAATTTATGAAATATTAACCTTGCACTAACTTTAATATATTTAATTTAATAAAGCGCGACATTAACATAAAAACGAATTATTCTCGTCAATTTATTCTGGCGCCTTATTTCTGGCAACTCGCCATTTCTTGTATCATAGTTATCCATGGCTATGTATTTAGCCAATATCAGCAAAATCAGCAACAGTGAGTTACTGAAATGGAATTAAATAAATGCATTTGAATTGTTATTTGTTATCCCTGTAACTTTAGAGCAATTACTGATTTATGTAAGATGGCAGCTATAAGGGCAATCAAAAAGAAAGCAACATTGAAAATACAGTGTTTTCCGGTATAATGGATTTCTAAATATAGACTCATAACAAGGAGTATACATATATAGAACATTTAAGAAATGCACAGCATTTGTGTTGAAATCTATGTAGCATTGTTATTATAAAGTATTTTTAATAAAAGGAAATGTGGCTCTTTAAAGTTTTAGTTTTTATTATTGCAATTCTTGAAATTTTCCAAACTTCAACGTCTAGCAAAATTCGTCAGTATTCCACGGGACGATTGCTCTATTTTGCTGGCGATTTAAATAAAGATCATGTCGAGAATATTTCGTTTTTGTTTTACAAATCTGCATATGATGCTGACATAAGCAAAATCAAATTGCAGAGTACATTACGAAACTTTTTGGAAAATCTTCAAAAAAACCTCACAATATCAAGTATATTGAAAATAGGCAGAAGTGAAGTGAACTTGGAAAGATCGCAGCAAAAACTGAATGACCACATGGAATTCTTCAGAACTGCTTCCCATTATGTGGAAGAATTCTCACTTAAAACTGAACATTTTTTACAAGTTAGTAAAAATGAGAGTGCTTCTTTTTTATTGAAACTTAGGCGGGTGCCTACTGGTCACCGAATATTGCCTCCACATATTAAGTTACAGTTTACTACATATTTTGCGGAAATGGAGTTTTTCAACGTAATGTTTTTTGAAGTAATCAATGAGGGAATGGAATATATTATCAATGCTCTTCAAATAATAAGAACTACATTTGATGGCTATGCAGATATTCAACGATACGTTTTGCAATACTGGGATTTGGAATATGATAATTGGTGTTACAACCAATATTTTGAATTTTTGCAGAAGTGGTCCACCCAGATATATAATTGTGCGACTTCTTCGAGATTGGAGATGGTGTACGATGTTTATGCAATGACAGAAACAGTTATTAAACATGTCATGCGCCAGTTAGAATTCAAAATGCAACGTTTGTTTAATTGTTTTACGTTAGACGGATATATTATTAAATGTAGTTTTTTGCGCAATGCTGAGAGAGATTTCGAAGAATTATTTACAGTTTTGAGAGACTTACAAACATATTATGACATAGCAGTAAATCGAGGGCGAGTGGAAATAAAACGAAAACGGCGCAGTGAGACACTTTTACCTTCAAGTGAAAATGAATCTGATGACCAAAAACTGAAATGTATACCTTATGGATTTCCAGAAAATGAAATGCTTACAAGTCTTAAGATGTGTTTCAATATAAATAAAAGTACAATTAAATACCGGTGAAAAATGTATTTCTAAAGACAGTATTTATTCAGCTAGTCAAACACGTATTGGTACCAAACAAACTACCTGTACAATTCCCAATTGCTGTGAGACTATACCACTACAGCTGCGGAAAATTAGGAATGATGTACATATAATATGTATATAGTAATGCACGAAGGAGCTGCATTTCGAACTTCTTTTTGGACATTCAAGTAGGTCCATTCTACAAATTGACAGAAACAAGACGCATTTATTAAAGGTGACACGAGATCAACAAGAATGTTTTGTACGTTCGATTGTCACAGCAAGGTATTGGCGAAGTAGAAAACAAAAAAATAATTCGCCTTGTTTTATTCGATGCTGATAGCTACATGGACACAGCGAAAGAAAAAAAGAACAAATGAGATGATTTACCAACACAACCTTTAATAAATTCGCCTAGGACAGAAGTAACTTCTTGTTTATTTAAAAAAAAAACTATTTAAAAAAAACGAGCCCAGTGAGACACCAATGACATTAACAAAATCACTTAAATGTTTTGCATACTAGGTTTAATTTTATAAATTTAAAAATTAATTAATTAACTTAATTAATCTTTATCAGTTTTTTATCTTAGAAAAACATGAATTTGCTTACTTCATGTACAAAAGTTAATATTATACAATTCGAAAATACTTAAAAACGAAGCAAAATATTAGTCAAATCAAAAAAAATGCAGGCGAAAGGGAAAAGTGTACATAATTATTTTGTTGAAAATCCTTTTTGCTTTATTATTGCTGCACAGCGCATTTGCATTGACATTATAAAACCTCTACAACGTTCAACATGAATGAGTTTCCATGATGCCTTGGCCTTTTCAAATAACTGATCCAAATTTGTGATATTCCGCATACTGAGTGAATTTATGGCGTCGTTCCAAAGCTTTTCTAATGAATTTTAGTCGGCACTCGAATATGCCTAATCCAGAATAGTGATCAAATTGTCTTCGGACAACTTGTTCGCCACACGAGAAGTGTGCTTCGGATCATTGTCTTGTTCAAATTTCCAAATTACCGGCAAATTCCATTCTGCATAAGATAGATTAAATTTTGAAGTATCTGAACGTAATTGACCGCAGTCTATGACCTTCAATATGATGAATTGACCCGAGACCGTTCCACGAAAAGCAGCTCCACACCATTATTGAGCCTCCTCTGTGCTTTATGATTGGTGAGACGAACTTGGGGTCCAATGTTGCACGTCTTGGCCGCCGCATGTACTCCTTACCATCTGGACCAATTCTATTTGCGTTTCATCGTTAAGTAATATTATAAATAGCGCCATTGATGTGGCTCGAAGGCAAACTCAATTCAGCCTGTCGTTGCGATGCTGGTACCAATGGCTTCTTCCGTGCCAGTCGATCGTGCCAATCAAATCGCAACTGTCGTTATTGATTTTTCCTAGGATCCTGTTTTGGCAATCTAACGATCATCCTAACAATCTGGCTAGTATTCATTTATAGGAGATGACCTCTCGACATGTCTGGGAGGTGGCTCGCCTTCACCCACTACTAATCGATTTACACATTTAATATTTATTTATTTATTTATTTATTTATTACGGTCTTATAGACCTAGATAATATTGGCACAATTACATTAAAACTATTCAATTAAAAAATTTCAATTATATATTTATAACTATCTAAATGCTATGGAAAGCTTAGAATACTCATATAAAAGTTTCTTAAATATTTCTGGACTCTCACAGTTTTTTAAGTGTACAGGTAATTCATTATATGCTCTAACTCCTCTACAGTATAAGCTCCTCCTGTCCAATTCATTTCTAGCTATTGGGACGTGAAAATTATTTCTGTTCCTTGTTTGGTAGTTATGAATTTCACTGTTGTATATCATTCTATTACTTAGATATCCAGGTAGATTGCCTAATTTTATATTATGTATGAATTTCAAAGTGTAGTATGTCACTAGTTGTTTCACACTGAGCCAATTCAATTCTCTGAGCATTTCTAGAATTGGCGTGTCGTGTCGTTTTCTTAAAATAAAACGCATCGCTTTATTTTGTTTCTTTTGTAGATTCGAGATTTGAGTGTCGGTGAACGTAAATAGAATTGTCGGACAGTAAATGAAGTGAGGCTCAATCATTGATCTATACACCATAATTTTGTATTTCTTGCTGATAAATTTACATGAGCGGAACATAATACCTATCTTTTTACCTAGTTTCGCCTCTGTATATTTCAAGTGCTCATCGAATTTTAGCTTATCATCAATTATTATTCCCAAATACTTTATTTTATCGACTCTTTGCAAGGGATTATTTGCAATATTCAGCGTTATAATGTCTGGATCCACTGTTCTTCTTGTCATCAGCATATATTTTGTCTTATCGATGTTAATTTTCAGTTTGTTATGGCACAGCCATATGTATATCATATTTAAATCTGTTTGCACTTTAGATATAGCTTCTTCCATTGTTGGAGCACTCAGAGTTAATAAGGCATCATCCGCGAATAGACGAATTTTACAAAATTTTAGGTATTTAATAACATCATTGATGTATACTATGAATAATATTGGTGCGAGCACAGAGCCCTGTTGCAATCCTATTGGAACATCTATTTCTGAAGAGACAGCATCTCCTATTACCGTTTTTTGTCTTCTACCGCTGAGATAACTTTCAAACCAATTTAAAGATTGGTTTTGTACGCCAACATTGTGTAGCTTCTTTATTAAATTGTCTCTGTCTACGGTTTCAAAAGCTCTTTTCAAGTCTAAAAAAACTGATATTGTGATCTCCTTCTTTGACAAATTTTCTTTCCACTCTGTAATTACCAAGTTTATTGCCGATTCACACGAGTGCTTAGATCTAAACCCAGATTGTTCCTGTATTATAATTTGATGGTCATCAAGATACTGTAGCAGTTGGTCTTTGGCTATTGTTTCAATTATTTTTTCATCACATTGCAATGTGTTTATAGGACGCAGTTCTTCTGGTTTTGTTGTTCCTCTAATCTTTTCCACTGGAACAACTACAGAGATTTTCCAGCACTCCGGGAAAATACCTAGAGAGAAGCTTTCATTGATTAGGCAGGCATATGTATATCCCAAGTACTCCATAGAGTCTTTTATTACACCTTCCGTTAGCATTTTTTTACCACCATATTTATTTTTTAATGACGAAACAGTTTTAATTATATCATCCGTGGTGACCCTCCTAAATTCAAATATGTTTCTGTCCAAAACTTCACGCTCTTCATTCATTACAATGTTTTCGATACTATTATGAATTGTCATGATGCTTTCTACAAAATATTTATTAAGCTCATTTGCTATCTCATTTTCATCTTCAATCCACACGCCATTTAATACCACTTTCTTTATTTTAGTTGTGTTGTAGTAGTAAGAGCACCAATTTGAAGATATTCAACCGGAATGCTGCTGACAAGGGTATGTACATGTTATGTTGTAGTTTGAAATAAAAGGGCTGTTATGCTGCTCTAATGATCTCCGATGGAAAGTGGATATTCCATTTTGGTGCTTTAGGTAGACACCGGCGGATTGCACACAGTTGGAGCTTATGACTGATAGCGAAGTCAGTATGGGGTCTTAAAACCTAAGAAGGTTTTATGACGACAATATCATTTGCATTCGATACATCTAAACGAAGTGGATTTCGGATGGAGTCTTCTATGGCAAATCCAGCAAATATATACTTAAAGTTGAATAAGGGTTGAGCCCAATTCCATTCGTGATCTGAAGTATTCGAAACTATCCAAAATACTGCAAAATGTTGCTGTAGTGACAAAAGACGAGAGGTGGGCGCCACCGAACGGAACAGAGTTAGCTTACTAAGGCGACAGATTTTGGTCAGGGGAAAACACCGGTCAATCCAGTAAATAAAGTCGACTGCTAAAATAATGAGATAATTTAGGTCAAAATATGCAAGAGCTAACATCCAGAAAGCTGAGAGCTCAGCTTGCGGGGTTTGAACAATCACATATGAAATGGGTACAGAGAAATACTTGTCAAGCACATTGGATAATAAAGACTCGTTTGAATTATATAACAAAACACACTTATTCAAATTAAATTGAACTGAACACTGAACTACATGATGAATGATATTTTTTGTAAAAAATTGAATGCTATACCATAAGGCATAAACTATTACAGCAAATTGTATTATTGAATATTTCCGTTTGCTTAGAGACTAACAATAAGTTTTTAAATCTTAAATTCTTTCTTTACTTAGTATATTCATTTAACTTGCCCCAGGATTATACGGCTGGGCTGGTAAGTTCATTCTACAAAGTAGGGCGTAACTTGATACGTTTAAAACAATTTTTGCAAGCAGTTTAGTTTTAATCTGGACGTTTTTTGCATTATTTTTGCTTTTTGTGCTGACTACGATGAAACTTGCCATACCATTACAGTTTTGTTTAGACTCTGGATACTCTCCTATTCCTTTAAAATGCAGCTATTCGTGCAACCACCCAGTTTTCGGCGTTCCATGCATCAAAAAGTATTTTTACGCATGTGACAACCAACGGCTGAATACAGGCGTCGAAAAAAATTACACCGGTTAACACTCGGTTCATACAATTTAGAATATTAGTTTGGGGAAAAAGAAATCCATTATTTTCTCGGTAGATGGCTGTAATGATCGATATCTCGTAAAAAAAGTTTATGCTCGTTGTCAAGGTGGCATTTCACACTAGAAAATTTTTGTTGCTGTTTTTTGTTTGTTCTATTCAGTTGTGGAAATCAGCAAAGATAAAATTAGGTACATTTCACAGCTTTTCTTTAATAAATGCCAAAATGCAGGCCAGGCCGCTGAAATTGTGAATCGTGTTTATGGTCCCGATACTGTAACAGCTAAATCACAGAAATAATCGAAGTTGACCGGCATGTTAGTAGTCGCAGCATCACCCAGGAGCTAAAGATCGATCATAAAACAGTTTTACACCATTTGTGTAAAAATTTTACGCAAAACCATGGATTTATTTTTCCCCAAACTAATATTTTATCATTACTTACCAATTTATGAGCAAAAGGCCGCATATTTCGCTGGGTACAGTTGTAAAATTTTATCCAAAGAAAAAACCATTCGAAAGCAATTAAGAATTACAATGTAATCTAATGGTGGCTTGTAATTACTCTTTTTATAATTTTGTTGAATTGAATAATTTGTTTAATTTTAGATTGGTCTTAAGTCTTTGGAAATTTTTACATATCTAATTGTTACGATATTTTTAAGTCAATTCTATTTGATACAAATCGTTAGGTGTTCATGGTTCTCTGAAGAACTCAAACATCTAAGAAGTTTGAAGAATAAGTTCCACAAAAAGTATTCTAATGTAATTAATTTTTCATAAAAGTGCCAATAAAAATCATATTGAGAATTATAGGCCGATTTCCAGGCTTACCACCGCCTAAAAACTGTTTACACTATACTTTGCAGTTAAATATTTCTTATTTCCTAATCAAAATCGGTTCATTCCGGATGGATCTACGTTAACTAATTAAGTTGCTTTCACGGAAGTCTGTTTAAAACCCTTTCAAAAGAGATTTCAAATTGATACAACTTACATCGATTTTTCTAAGGCTTTTGACAGGGTATTTCATCAAAAACTAATAGCTTAACTTCAAGGTTTCGGCTTTCATCCTAAGGTTCTGAAGTGGATTACTTACAATCTGGATAATAGACATTGTATCGCTTTGCGCTCGATAAAATTTGTGGGCCCTATCACGTCGTTTCGTTCTCGCAATTTATTGATAAATCTTACGTCGTTAGAGCCTAGACCTACTTTGTTGTCGATGTGTATTGTCTTTGATATCATTGCAAGAAAACTAGTCTTAATGTTCTCTCACATATATATATATGTGACTCCGAACGGCAGATATTTTTATGAGGAGTTTTTTCGTGGCAGAAATACACTCGGAGGTTTGCCATTGCCTGCCAAGGGGCGACCGCTATTAGAAAAATCTTTTTCTTAATTTTGGTGTTTCACCGAGATTCGAACCGATGTTCTCTCTGTGAATTCCGAATGGTAGTCACGCACCAACCCATTCGGCTACGGCGGCCGCCTCTCCCACATAATGAAATGTTTTTTGTGGGTATTAAAAACTGTTAATGGGTTGAATGCACTTTTAAGAAAAACACTATCTCAATTCAACGCTTATCTTCTTTCTTTGACTTTGATTTTTCTTATTCTAAGTTAATCATTTTTAGGAGAGTCATGTGGTTTTCCCGTATATTTTGTTATCTCATGTACTTTGTATATATTTTTCATAGTCCGCATGCATATTGTTTGTTGATTAAATAAATAAATAACAAAATTGCAAAAAGTAAATGAGTTATTCCCTCAACAAATATACTTCTACCAAGAAACGTTAGAAGCAAGAAACCAAAAGGCTATTGTGACGCGTGCTACGATTGGAATAATAACGTGTGGGCCATTTACCTGTCACATTAGTTGCGATTAGTCTGATACACCGATTGGCAAAATAAAGCGACTAAAAATAAAGCTAGACTAAACATTAACAAGTCGATATACCCAATATGATCTAATCTTACAATATAAGCGGGGTCGATTTGTTGGACAATGCTATGAACAGTGGCCGTATTGGTGCGGCAAGAAATGCGGATAAATGCAGAGTAGCGACTCTTCACCCCAGAAAAATCAGAACTGCCATTTTAAAATTTTGAAATTCCCACCTCTTCGCACAGTTATCGTATTTATTTGCACAAAAATATGTTACATTCATTTGAAATCCGATAAAAGCGTTTTAAGTTTTTTCCGAGTTGCACTTATTATAACGAATTTACTAGAATTTGTATTGGTAGATGCATGGAAAATGTTTAAAAAAAAAAAAAAATCAGAGGCCCAGGTAGACTTTGCGTTTTCGTCACCCAAAATTTGCTTTATTAATCTAAAACTAAACTACAAAGCTGCACGCCATATTCCATGCAGCATTCGAAATGACTCTTTGATTACAACATGATGAACGGGAAAACTACGAAACATTATGGATTAGGAAAAAAAAATACAAACAAGCACATCATCTGCATTGCTTCAAGGAATTAAATGAAACGACGGCTACGGGAACACTCCGTTTGAACAGGGATGAGCTACATAAAAATTACATTTTTTTTTCTTATTATATAATTTGTTTTCTAAGATGGATTTCCATTTAAACTTCACTTTTCTATCAATGTTTTTATTTTAATTATTGCTTCGCCCCTAAGGCGCAGTGGTAACGCGTTCTCACACCACATCCCCCTAGATAACTTATTGGCTTGGAAGTTTCGGTGAGTAATTTTTGCCCGTAATTAGATAACGGATACTTCAGTTATAATAGTAATATTTTTTTCAACAGAATCAGTTTTTTTTAATTTTTTCACCAACCTATGAATTGTCAACTCATTCGGACGATTATTTCCACTAAAAAGATCTAGCATTTTCACGAGTTTCAATAGTTTCAATACTTTTAACGCGTTTTTCTATTGAGTAAAATTGAACATCTGTCTATTTGGTAAATGTCAAAGATGACATAACAAAAAGGTACTGTCAAGGAATTATTCGCTACTGACATCTAGGCATCACTTTTGAAAGACCCTTTATATAATATAATGGGTTGGGGAATAAGTTAGTAGCGTTTTTACCGAAGGCTTTTATTTAAACAAAAAACAATAATTATGTCAATAACTTAATTAAATATAATATAATATATATTCGCCATCGCTGTTTACAACCTCTTCGACGACTTGTGCAACATGGGGCCTGGCGTTGTAATAAAGGAGTATGGTTTGGTCATGTCGATCAGGTCTTTTCAGTCGAATAGTCTCATTCACGCGGTGTATCTGGGCAATGTAGAACTCCTTGTTGATCGTAGAATTCTTTCCGAGCATTTCCCAATGCACCATGCCCTCCCAATCCCACCAAACACATATCATGACCTTCTTTGGATGAAGACCCGGCTTGACTCTCAGTTTTGGCATATCTCCTGGAGCCAACCACTCTTTTCTTTGCTTCATATTGATGTATAGGCACCATTTCCCATCTCCCGTGACGATTCGGTACAAAAAGCGTTGTTTATGATCGCGTGTTGCTCGATGGCGGGCGAGATGCTGAGATGCAACTTGAAGGCGACTTTCTTTGTTTTTTTTTTCGTTGACTCGTGAGACAGCCAGGCTCCCAATTTTTTAGTAAATCCCATTGAATGAAGGTGATTGAGAATAGTTTTTTGATCGCAAGTAATTTTTTCCGCCAATTCACGACTGGTTTGGCGACCGTTTCCCATCAATTCAAGAGGCCTTTCGCTGTGGGACGTGTCATAGACGCCATTTTTGAACTTGGCAAATCATTTCCGTGCTGCAAACTCGCCTATGACACCTTCTCCGTACACGTCGCAAATGTCGTGGGTTGCTTCGACAGCTTTTTGGCCTTGATGAAAAGAAAAGAAGAGCAGTTGTCGAAAATGTTGATTTTTGCCTTCTGAGTATTCCATTTCTAAACCTCAAAACTAATAAGCAATTAATTAACTCAAAAATACAATTAACATAGTTTTGTAGAGCAAAAAGAGTTGTATCGAATGAATACTTACCCTTTACCAAACAGTAAACAAATAGTTGTAAAATAAAAGAAAATATAAAAACGCTATGAACTTATTCCCCAACCCAATATATTTTACTTTCCTAATTAAGCTTCAATTAAGAGGAGAAAAAATATTGAGCATATCCAAGAACAAATCCTACATATTTTGATTTACTTGTATATATTAGGAATCTACTTACAAATTCTATTGCATTATGTCCATAACTTCTATACATATAATATAATAAAAGTGTACTATGGTGTTAACTAAGTCTTCGACATTGTAGCCATACGAAACACACTACTAGTTTTGGTATTTATAGAAAGATATAAAAAATGTTTACAAGACTTACCTGAGAAATTTGCAGTCCAGATGAAGGGTTAAATAAAGCGTTACGACTTGATTTTAACGATATTTTAACCTATGTTTTGTAACGCGAAAAACGAGCACACTACAAGTAAAGGAAAAGTGATGATTGAGCTCAAAGTCAGAGGACATACCTATTAGCATTGAAGTGCATGCTTTAGAACTAATGAAATTCCGATAGATCGCATTGCAGTCCAGATAAGTATTTCTAAAAATCGTATTTACTGGCCGATCACGTCACCAATGGCAAGTAGTGAATATTTCACTTACGAAGACTCTCTGAATAAACAGCTCTTGGAAACATTGGAAACATGTAACATGTAGTGTATGGGATGTTTTACGGCCTATGTTGTAGGGGTTACTTTTAGGTCTAGCAACAAACAATGTCAGGTAGTAAACAGTTGATCTCTTGAAGTGTAAAAGTGTAAACACTAGCGGCATTTCCGCGATACACACCCGCAGATGAATGGCATGCGAATTTGAAATTTTTCTCCTTAGCGCATGGCACCAAGTATTGAAATTAGTGACAAATATGCGTGCACAATTGAAACGTGACAAAACGGTATCATTTTCAAAAGTAATTGTTGGATATGAATAAGGTGTGCCACGTCGTCAAATGCCTCTGGCAATAAATGTAGAAGAACTGATTCTCTGTACTTTGGCAATAAATGTAGAAAAACTAATTGCATATTTCCAAAAATTTAAAGCAATAATGGATATCAGAATTGGTTGTGGGAACGATCTCTACTTAACCCAAAAAATGTGAAAGTCGATCAAATAAATACAATTATTTTGAAGATATTGTTGGGTTGTTGGTGACGTAAAACTCGTAATGTCACGAATCAGGATGAACTCTCGAAAACTATTGTGCATGAAATATTAACCAAAATTCAAATCGTGCAAGCCCTTGAGCATAACGACTATAATTTGCGTAAAAATTTCTGTCTGCCTTACACGTCAACAGCCTAGAAGGTGGGGCAACAAAATGGTGCGGAAGCGCTAATTGGATTCTGGATGAATCACCACTCTAACCAACCAACCAATGCACATATGGCCAGATCCATAACGATACTGGGAGATTTCTTCCCTAACAAACAGATGTTATAGCAGCATAAGGACCTAACAAACAGATAAATCGTTTCGGTGACATATCATGGCTACACAGGTCACACGATCTTAAGCCCTTTTCTCTCGGCGACAACCTCAACATTAAAAGAAAATATCGTTCGCGAGGTTATTGGCATCCCGATATTACTTCTCCAGCGAATGGCACGGAGTACGTAGTGTATTTGACGTAACATACAATATTTATTTAGTCTTTTTTTTATGAGTAGTCTTTTTAATTTAGCTTTTATTTCCTAATTCTACCACTGGGGACCTTGTATGTACTGAACTTTGATACTGATAGTGGAAGAACTTTAGAAACAAGTAATGTAAATTATTTAACAATTTAATAAATGGAGTATTAATTTCAGTACCACAAATTATATCTTTAACATCCACATTGATTGTCACAAAAACCTTCTGCATAGTTCTCATAAACACAAGTAGCAACTCCATACACACTTTAAAAGACAGATGGATAGCCAATAGAATTATTAGATTATTGCATGTACACGAATTATTGAAGGAATGGAACTAGGATTGCATTCGCTCCTGGCAAAATCATTCCACAACTTCTCTGCAGTAAATATTTTAGCAAAAACTCGGTCTTTAGAGTGTAATCCCACACTTATTTAATTTACTTACTTTTACACCATCCAGTCATATAACTTCGCTCACTTATTAACCGCCTAACCATATGATACAATATATTATCAATATTTACATAGATTAAAATTCCAAATGATGTCAACAGTAAACTACCGAAACTATTTAACATTCATTTATGTGGCAGTCACATTGGCAAACACACTCATCAGTCAAAAATTTATCATTTTCATTTGAAGGCAGTTTAGGGCAATTTAAGTCATATAATTAGCAATTAAGAATAATTCAGCAATTTAACTGTAATGCAATTTGCCATACAAAAATTCATCTTATTAATTTCCAATTAAGTATTAATAATATGTTTGCGTCAGAATCTCTATGCAACCCTATGAACTCTGTTTAAAGAGAAGAGCAACTCGTCTGTTCAAAGAGATAACGAAACATATGATAACGAATTTGGTACGTTGCAAAAGCGTCGCATTCCATAAAATAATAAAAACTTTGGTCAGAAACTAAATAAAGCTAAAGATATTAACTCACAGACCACACAGCATAACGCCGCTGAGTCAGTTGCTGATCGCATTCCTATTTCTTGCATGCGGTTAGCCATTGGCGAGTATTTCTAAATATTATTTTGTATCGCGTATTGTAATCGAGGCCCGCGACCCCTGACGATGAAATTGATGGAATCAACGACTGGATCCTATTCTGCACATCACAAATAGAAACTGTTACAGTCAATAGGAACTGTCAATAATCAATAAAAGTTTTACTAATAATGCTGATTTTTACTGAATACTACAAAAAATATCATCAAAAATTTAATAAAAAGAAAATAATCAGTACAAATTTACTGTTAACTGCTATTTAATTAAATATGTATAAATTGACTAGTTATATATTATTTCCATAAACGCTTTTTCCTCTTATTACTTATTATAAAATGTAATTCGAAATTCGCATGCGTATTGCTGCCATATGTGAATGGGTAGATTTTGTGGATTTATTGCTAATTACTGCATATGTGAACGTACTTTAAGTAGTTTTAACTAGAAAAGGAATAAATTATTCCATATTCGTGAATTAGAATTCATTTGGCAATCACCAAAATATTATTAATGATTTCTGCTCATAACTAAAAGGCTCTATTCTAGTCTAATATATGTTATATGGAGGAGAACAATAAAGTAGCAACAAGTATAAACTACGATGTGAAATATTGTGTATACATACATATGTCGACCAGCGTAACTTTGTAGGTATGAGTTAATGTAAGTGTGTTCATTTTCGAGTGATAGAGATTAAAATATCTTATAATACGTTCACATATAAGTAGATGATCTACTTTTTCGTGCTTAACTCCCAGTCCGTATTTAAAAGGCAAGATTCCCCATACAAAATTTCTCTCCCAAAATCTGAGATTATAAAATAATCCTATATAATAACCACACTTTTTGACATACAACCTGTATAATAGATCATTACGTCAAAGTAAAAACTGAATAAAAAGGATGTCGGCAAAGAAAATAGGTTTGTAGACATAATTCCAATAAAATGTTTGTTAGGTATTATTAACTTTGCATTCCTATAACAGAAAAAAAGCGTGTGTCCATAAACGCATTGTCCTCTTATAACTTATTATAAAATGTAATATCGAATTTCAGATGCGTATTGCTGCCATAATTTTTTGAAACCTCAGTAAACGTCGTTTACGGATTTGCTCCAACTGTTTATTATACGCAGCCAATCGCGCAATTAAATTAGCTATCCCTTCTCCTTGTCTTTTCTCCATATCGTTAATAATAATTAAACAAACCAAAAGCACCGAAAAATTCCACCAAAATAATTTCTATGAAGAAAAACCTTTCACAACAGTATTGACAGCTGATTGCCAATTTTGCAGGTAATATGCTATATGTGAACGGGTAGATTAATTTTGTGGATTCATTGGTAGTTAATGCATATGTGAACGTACTTTTAGAAGGGAATGAGTATGAATACACATTTCATGTGATTTTATTCTTAATAAATTCATATATTATGTTTCCCAAATATTTCAAACAAAGCTTTTCAAAACCTGCGACTATAGATATTGGAATTCTTCACACAATATTTATTTATTTTAAAAAATACAATATAAAACTCAGGATTTATATTAATAAAACCATTAAATTGATAAAAAAGATTTTTCTACCCATCGAGGTAATGCAAATGCCGCGGAATGTATATCACTGGAATAATATTTTAATTTCATATCATCCAATTCGGTCTTACTAAACTTTTTTATTGGTGTTTTTAAATCTCTATTAGAATCAGCACACCCAATAACGAAGCCGATGTGGCCACATGGATAAGATGGAACAGTTGTGTGAGCATAAGCTACAGTTGGAAAATGCTTTTTGCAACTATTCACCGTATTTTTCACATGCTCACAATCCAGCCAATAAGTGCCTCCTTGAGAACATACAATACCACCTGGCCGCAGAGACTTTTTCATGAGTTGATAGTAATTCTCTTGAAATAGCGATACCGCAGGACCAACTGGATCTGAACTGTCCGTTATTATTACATCAAATTCATTCTCGTGGGTTTTCATAAATGCAAAACCATCTCCAATAGTAAGCTTAAGTTTAGGGCTCTGAAATCCACAAGCCATATTTGGCAAATATTTTTTTGACAGCTCTACTACTCTTTCATCAATTTCAACTTGATGAATTTCTTCGACTAAAGGATGTTTTGCTACTTCTCGCGCAACACCGCCATCACCTCCTCCAACGATAAGCACTTTCCTGGGATTCGGATGACTAGTCAATGGAAGAAATGATATCATTTCTTGGTAGGAAAATTCATCACGCGTTGTACATTGAATTATTCCATCTAAAACGAGGCAAGTTCCATACGTGGACCTGGAAGAAATAATTAATTAATAATTATCATTAAATGTGTAGAAAAGTATAACAAAGATGTTCTTAATATCATAATTTTAATAAATATATTACATTACAATTGCGTGTAAAATTAAATAAAAAAGTGCTCCCCTGTACTTTTCGGTAACGGTTTTGTTTTTCATGAAACATGTATTTTGTGTGTGTATCTGTTTAATAATACTATATGTATATATTTAATAATAAACAGTTGTGTAATATATTATTATATTTATTATTAAAACGCCAACACGCTAAGTCGTAGACTGGTAGAGAAAGCTGCTGAGACGGAGTCGCTTCATAGTAAACAGATGCGAAAATAGGGGGCCTATGACTATTTTATTCGTATCTGAACTGTAACAAATGCGCTGAAAGCAAAGTACCTCTGCTCACTATACCCCAGTTAATACTAACCAAGGTGGATTTATTATAGGTGACAGCAACCACATATAAGTAAAACCCTACATGTATTTGTTGTTGCGTTTGGTCCAAGCATCACGTCAAAATCAGTAATCAAATGTAAACATACCAATACATACAAACAAAGCATATCATTTTGACGTCAGCCATACCTACGGCGAAAAATTCAGCTGGGTGAATGCTGTCACCTATAATAAATCCACCTTGGGTGACAGCATTCATCATTCACCCAGCTGAATTTTTCGCCGAAGATATGGCTTACGTCAAAATGATATGCTTTGTTTGTATGTATTGGTATGTTTACATTTGATTACTGATTTTGACGTGATGCTTGGACCAAACGCAACAACAAATACAGGTAGGGTTTTACATATATGTGGTTGCTGTCACCTATAATAAATCTACCTTGATACTAACCTTACAAATACAGCTGTTAAAATGCCAAGATGTTTTATTCATTAGTTCATGAGTTATTCTGCTAAGAGTGACGTAATTTTTTTTTTTTTTAAACCAATGGATCAAGAAGAATTTCGTATTTTCATTTTACACTGCTTCTTGATAGAAAAATATACCGTTCAAGCGAAGCAATGGCTTGAAAAGTGTTATGGGGACTCCGTTTGATCAGAAACAACAATGAAACGATGGTTTGCTGACTCCAAAATGATTGTGCAGACACCGACGATGCGCATTGCAATGGACGTCCAAATGAGGCGGTAACACCAGAAAACATACAAAAAATCTGCAAAATTGTATTCAATGATCGAAAAGTGAAGTTGTGTGAGTTAGTTGACATCGTAAAGATACGTTTTGGGTTTATATTGCATGAGCATTTGACTATGAAAAACCTCTATTCAAAGTGGGTGCCACGTTTGCTCACTGTTGACCAAGAACAAGAACGTGTTGATGATTCAAAATAATGGCAAAACTACATGAATTGAACTTCGAATTGCTCCCAAATCCACCGCCAGATTTGATTTCCAGCGACTGCTGCCTGTTCATAGTCCTAAAAAACATGCTCGCCGGGAAGAAATTTTTCTCGAATGAAGAGGTTACCGCTGAAATTGAGGCCTATTTTCAGGCAGCAGAGGTATTGAAATGTTAGAGTAGCGCTGGAATGATTACGTTGCTTTTGATGGAAATTACGTTGATGAATAAAGATAATTAAAAAAACAAAAACGTGTTATAACCGCCACATGGCACCCGCGTTATGCCTTTCCATGAGTATGTCGTCCAAAGCCAAAATTTTAAGGCTTGCGACTACAAAAACAAAATATATGTAAGTACATTCATAAGCGCAAACGCAGCGGTCGTGGGTTTCTTCGGCGCGACGGTATTAAACAGTCTAAAATTTTGTATAGCACAACCAAGACAAATTCATTCATTATGTCAAGCACTAAAAACAAATACCTACATTACTTGGAATTTTGCAATTTGGTTTCCTTCCTGCTTGACTTAAACAATATCTGTAGTCATTTTGTAACACAAAAGCAAGACAATAGCAGCAGGTACGACGGAAGCAACGGCAGTAGTTACGACTGCTACGTTGTATCTGCTAAATTGTTTTTGTAATTCAATTCAGATAGGCTTTGGTCATCACTGTTTTAAACTACCTAAACTAATATTCCACTAGAGGTTTCTAGCAGTGCATCTATTTAGGAACACATCTGCTAAACCGTGCGTGTTCCTTTGATGGCCCAAATTGTTTATTTCCAAACTTGAATTTGTTTATTTATATCAATTCTATAATTCTATTCTATTTTAATATAAAATGAATAATTTTGTGGTGGTTTTGGAACTATTTAGCAATATATAAATAGTAACGAATTTTATAAAAATTGAGAAAGGACGTTACACACTCTATGCTCGTTAGAACAGCTAACAGTTCAATTTAGGATGAGAAGTATGCACTGAATTACTGACACTTTCCAATGATGTAGGATTTTTAAAAAAATTGCTGAAAAATTCTAGTCATTATTTTTTGTTCACTTGACAAATATTAAATTAATATATTCCTTTACGTATGGGAAATTTACTCTGAAACAAAAGTGTGGCTTTTTTGCATGCTAGTGTACATACATTCAGCCTTTGGATGTAGACGAAAGTTTCAAGAATCTAACATTTAAAAAACAGAAGTCGACCGGAAATGTGTCTACACCGCATTGGAATTGACTTTTTAGTGCGAAAATGTGCTAAGCCTCTGAGAGTTATATTCACGTACGATAGTGCGCATGACAACGGCGATCAAAGCCGTTCATTGTTTAACTTAAACACTTTTTAATTAATGTACATTAATATACAGTCGATTTCGATACACAAAAATCATATATTAAATAATATTGCAATACTAAAAACTGAAACAAAAATTCACTTTTATGCAATTAATCACGAGCACATTAAGTGATCGGTTAAATTTTGGTATAGTGTATAATTGAATGAATATGAAAATGTACTTACGTTTCTATTACTTTAATATCCTGATATTTAGATTTTTCCTCATGAATAATTTTATTTATTTTTAAAGAAAATGCCTGTCCTGGCCACAAATCATTTTGCAGTTCACTAAACCAACCATTTGCAATTGCCTCCATCATAAAAGATTAAAAATGCTACAATATGTAGTATCTCGCTCAGAGCTCACTGGCAGAAAACGTTGATTATACGGAGAAAGTTCAGCGACTATGAATAGTTTGAAATATTAGAAAGCAACTTGACTTACGGACGTTAACGCTCAGCTCAAGAGCGGGAGAAATTGAGAGCGATGAGTTAATACAGCTGAGCGCAGTGTATTCTCACTCATTAGAGGTGTGAAATGTTTATTTTCGTTGCTCGTAAAACGGACGAAATTCATTCAAAAGATTTTTATTAAAATTATTTTTATGAATGAGTTACAGTTTAAAGAAAAAACATTTCTATCACTATCGCAAAGATCGTTTGAACGATTTTTTATAATTGCGGTCGTTTCTCGGCAAGCAATGGCATACCTCTGAGTGTATTTGTGCCTCCTTTTTTTTAAATCATCTACCTTTCAGAGATAGCATAAAGCTATAGGTTCCTCCATTTGAGGAAAAGCATTAAAGCATACACCACAGTTCACTAAACCAACCGTTTACAATTGCCTCCGCCATAAAGAAGATTAAAAATGCTACAATATTATCTCTCACTGAGCCTACGGGGCTACTGTTTCTTTATTCTATGTGACCCTCAAGTGTGGTAATTATACAGATAAGAACAGCTTTTCTAAAGACTAAAGTTTCTTATCTGTATAGTAATACAACATCTCAACTGCCAAAATCATTAATGTATTGATATTTTAGTAAGAAAATATGTGTATGCTAATGTAGGCAACTCATTGATGTTCAGAGTCTATAACTTGATAAGAAATGTCTGGTATACACCATCAGTTCAAATGTTTGACTACCAAATTTTCATTTAAGCGAACAGTTTTTCTTAAAATGTTTTTCAAATTATTTAAATATTTGGCAAGTACATATGTATGTACAGTATATGTATACTAGACTAATCCTGCGGTTCCTCTGTATGCCAATAACTTCAGCCAATTCACATGCAATTCGGTAATACAGTTATTAAAAAAATTAATTTATAGTTAGTTGAGATAATAAAACTCGGTTGGCATATCGGTATCAGTGGTTTTTAATTGACATGGACGACTTTGAGCTCAAGTTATGCAGAAATTTCTTTTTCGAAAAGCTCGCAAGAAAATTCTGAGCATCATTTCTAACTAAAAAAAAAACACATAGACGCAATTTTTGAGCAATTTCAAACTTGCACTTCGTTATACTGAAATTGAATGAGCTATAAAACTGCATACCTAAAAGTTTTCTAAAAATTCTCATTTAAAAGTTGACATTTCAATGAAAATTTTTTTAAATTTGTTTAACTATTGTTTATTTTGCACAAAGTTAAGAACTTTGATTTATTAGGATTTTGTTGCTAAGTGATCTATATTTCTATAAATAATTAACACAAAAATGTAGCATGAAAACTATTCCAAATATTGTAAACAGATGAAGTGACTTTCTTATGTGAGCACTACCTTATGCATGAGTACGAAATGAAAAAAAATATAGTAAACAATATTAAAAAAAATCCTAATTTGTATATCTTCCTCCCAACGCAACCTATCAAAGGGAAGCCAGAATCAAGTGCAGTATGGTTTCAACCTTAATTCACGTACATACATTTTTAAGTAATGTTTGATTCGTAGTGTTTCTGACTGGAAATGTTTATTTTCGCTGCTATTACCACGAACAAAATTGATTCGCCATTCGATCGGATTCATACGAAATGTTATCATACATTTGTTATTAAAACTGTTTGATAAATTAGTTACAGTATAATATTGTAAAAAAAATGTTTCAAATAATCTTTGGGAATGCAAATTATTCCATTCTCTGCCCCTTTAAGCTACCATCAGTGAAACTTATGGGACCTTCTTGAAAAGCCAGTTTGTGTCCCGATCATACGAAAAATTTAGTCAAAGAAGTGGATGAAATTATAGATTCGTATAATCCATCAATAAAAAAACTAAAATTTATAAATTGAAGGCACTGCTGCTTTGGAATAATTTAATAGTCGTTTAGTTTTAAATCTGTTTATGGCGTTTATATACAAATATGAATATTTAGTTCCAAATTAAAAGTAAAATTGGCTTTTATGCAATTATTCACAAGCACATTAGGTGATCGGTTAAATTTAGGTACAGTATATAATTGAATGAATTTGAAAATGTACTTACGTTTCTATTACTTTAATATCCTGATATTTAGATTTTTCCTCATGAATAATTTTATTTATTTTTAAGGAAAACGCCTGTCCTGGCCACAAATCATTTTGCAGTTCACTAAACCAACCATTTGCAATTGCCTCCATCATAAAAGATTAAAAATGCTACAATATGTATTCTCTCGTACAGAGCTCACTGGCCAAAAATGTTGATTATACGGAGAAGGTTAAGCGACTAAGAATACTTCGAAATGTAAGAAAGCAAATTGACTTACGGACGTTAGCACTCAGCTCAAGAGCGGGAAAAATTGAGAGCGGTGAGTTAACAGAGCTGAGCACTTGAGCTACTTGAGAGGAAAATTTAACGAAAAATAAAAATAGAAATAATGGAAGTGAAATTATTTGAAGTAAATTAACCTTTTTATAATTGAAGTAATAGTAGTTAAATTTATTTTATTATGCTTATATGTGTAACATATCTGTTGTGTGAATTGTCGTCGTCGGGATCGGCAAACACCAGTGGAAGATAAACTACTGAAAGATATACTACATATATTCATCCTCAAGTACAATAAACTCTTCAGAAAGCTATGAGGAGCGCGTAAGAATGGAAAACTTTTTAGCCGTGATAGAAATGTGTAATGACCAAGAATTTAGGCAACATTTTAAACTAAATCGCTCGACTGTACTTATTTATTTTATATCATTTTATATTTTACAGATGGTGGACTGCAAATTCCTTTTATACCAACGAAAAACATTGCGGGATTGGGAGAATGATTAAGTTTCATAGAAAATCGATCAAAAAGTCTAAAAACTTACGTAAGATATTTCTCAATATATATATTTAATTGGCGCGTCCACCCTTTTTGGGTGTTTGGCCGAGCTCCTCCTCCTATTTGTGGCGTACGTCTTGATGTTGTTCCACAAATGGATGGACCTTCAATCTCCAGCCGACTCCGAACCGCAGATTTCTTTATGAGGAGCTTTTTCATGGTAGAAATACACTCGAATGTTTGTCATTGCCTTCCAAGAGGCGACCGCTATTAGAAACTTGTTTTCTTTATTTTGGTGTTTCACTGAGTTTCAAACCTAAGTTCTCTCTGAATTCCGAATAGTAGTCACGCACCAACATACTCCTATTTCTCAATAAAAAGCATTATTATAGCTAAGAAATATATTAAAAATATTTGTTATTGTGAATTTCCCAAGTCAAAGATATTATGTTATTTTTTTGATTATTTATTTATTCTCTAAGTAGTTAATGAATTAACGTTTTTCAACGGCGCATTCGTATGTAAGCTGTCAAAATTTCTTATTCTAGTTTTAGTTCTTGATTTTGTTTTTGCTTTTTTATTATTATTTGCTGTGAATATCGAAGATGGAGAAAAAATTTAAAAACAAACATTTTACTTTGTTTAATATTTTGTGTAATTTATGGAAAAGTATTAGGCTCATCTGTTTAAATTTATTTTTAAAGGAAAGGTCATCAGCGTGCAGGCAGTTTGTTTTCCAGAAGAATTGAGTTCGATGCTAAAATATTTGCAATAATACATTTTATAAGATATTCACAAATTCATATACGTTTTTCAACGGACTTACTTCCTTCCATATTAAATTTTCAAAGGTTCGTGATAACTTCACTTTTCTTAGAATATGCAGTTTCTACAATAGGTGCAACTGCTGTTTTTCGAAAAAAAAATCTGGTCTCCTCCATAAATCGTGGCTTACTCAGCAACCTCAGACTTTTCTCATAATATCGTTTTGTGCTTCCATTATTAAGATTTAACTTGTTTTGGTTATTATTCAGCTAGGGAAGACCACGTTTTGTTGATACTTGTCAAGGTAATTGAGACTGATTTACTTACAAATAAGGTACTCCGCTTTTGTTTTTGATTTTTTCATGGCGAATTACGTAGTTTGAAGGGAAGCATATTGCGTCTGGGGAGCGAGTTATGTAGCGTGGGAACATAGTATTAGTCAGAACCTGGATGTTCGTGTTCACACTAAGTGTAAATAGAGTTATATGTCATTGATATCGATTACTTTTTAAATGGGATTTGTGTGTTACAAATGAGACTTTGTGTTGTAGTGTTTTTATTGGTTCATATGTAGCCAATCGCCGTTGACCATCTGGTTTCTTTGACTTGTCGTTGCCATCTCTGTTTAGCAACGGTTGAAGCTCCATTTAAAACAGAGAAGTGTGTAATATTGCCGGCATATAAAAATACTTAGGAATTATTTGAGAAATTACCTTCGCATCGGTAACGTAGAGTAGTGTAGTACTCTGTTAATATTTATTCAAAATGATGTCGTGTTTAAATAAAATAATACCAGTTTTATTGCTTTTATTTGTAATTGTAAAAGCTGAAATATTTTTGGAAGACAATTTTGATGATGGTAAATTATTAAGAATATTTGTATATAAATTAAATTAACGAATTATTTCTTCAGATAAATGGGAAAGTTCTTGGGTATACAGCAAGCATCCAGGCAAGGAGTTTGGCAAATTTGTATGGAGTTCTGGTAACTTCTATAATGACAAAAAGGCTGACAAAGGTAAGCAAATATAATTGGTCAGAACTGAATGGCAGTTCATACATACTTAGGTACATAGCAGTCGTGTTAGTTAATATTTTTTTTTTATTGTCGGGCTGACTTCAAACATTCTTTTACTCACATTTTCTTTCTTAACCACCGTAAAAGAAGAGTACCAATATTAGCACTATGATGAAACAGCAATTTTCATCTAAGTTGCACGAATTGTACATGCATCTATTGAGATTTAGGAATAAAAGAAATTCTTGGCACTAGCCCAGATCTGCCTACCGGCTTGCTGGTGCAAGAATTTTCTTGAATTTCATAAATTCTTCAAACACGGAAAAAAGTGTGTTTATAAACTGAAGAGAAAAATTGGTAACATATAGTCAGTATTGGTGCAAATTGACACGTTTTGATCCCAAGATTAAGGGAGGGGCGGTGAAACTTTGAAACAAGTTATGTGCAGCCAGGCTTGGGTGGAATGAGAGACATTTCCATTGAGGCTTCAAGAGTTTTCATTTGAAATTAAAGTTCTCGACAAGTAGTGTTCGTTCAGTCGCCGTATTTTGTCTGTGGTCATATTTTAACGATGGCAAAATTACCCTCTAAATATATGTAAATGCCTCAAAAGAAGTGGTGCAACGATTAAAAGCAACATTGTAAAATATAAGGCAGAAAATACACGGAGAAAGCTGCCTTATTATAAGTATAAATAGTGTAGTAGTATAAAGCGTGTCATCCAGTTGCATTATGATTACACCATATATACATATGCATAAACATTTTGCAGTTGGCATTCTTTGGTCGGATATAAATTCGAATCATTCCCGTAGCGTAGAACCGACTGTCAATAGAACGCCCTTATGTTAGTTGTTGTTCCGAGCACTTCCTTAAATTTGTAGCGCGTATCTTGATGTTTTTCCACAAATGGTCGGATCTACAGTTTTATGTTTCCTCCAAACGGTGACCCTTACCACAAGAAAACTTTTGTGTATATAATTTTTTGGTGTGTTGTGCCCACACCTTCTTTCGAACTAGGGTAGTACCGAATGGTGATCACGCACAACTTTTCGGTTACAACGGTCGCTGCCTTATTACTTCACCGTTTGATTATTTCACCATATAAATGCGTTTCATAAACGTTTGCTTACTTTTACAAACACAAGAAATAACATCTGTTGTTGTTGCATAAACTTTCCTCATGCATGTACGGGGAATGCTGCTGGAGTGACAATCCTTGCCGGATATAAATCTAGGTCAGTCCGGTAACGTAGAACCGAGCACTAGAGAGCCAGATAGCAAAAATTTGATGAAGTCATAATATTTTATTATTAAAAGTCAAATGGTTTACAATGAAATGGAACTACCTCATTTATTCTATAATGCATTTTTTAATTTCGTTATACGATGAGAGAGTAAAGAGACCAAGTCGCTCACACGTTCGATGCAAATAGTGTTGTTAACAAAATTAAGTTGTATATTAAAAGGAAAATGGGATTCTCTTTATTAGGTGTAGATCAAGGCGCATTCATGAAAGGTTATGGCTCTAAACCAACAACAATGTTTTGTACATTGGAATGTCACCACAGAAGAAAATAGAAAATAAAAAACTGCGCTGAACAGCCGACATACATTTGAAGCTTACAACGATAGTGCGAATGACACGGCGCTGTCATCCAAATAGACACGGCGAAATTAATCAAGACGACGTCTTTGAACACATTTGAGGAGTAACTGATTCCCATATGATTTAAATTATTACTGAAAAAACTGGTTTCAACGTCCCCTTTAATCGTAAAACCAAATTTTCCCTCTCGCCATTCATTATTGCATCATATTCTTAGATAGGGTGTCATGTTTTGTCCCGCCTCCGATTTCTTTATAAGCAAACCTTCCTCATAAACGAATCAAAATTACTCAAAAGTATTACAAATAAAATTTGCGGTGACACACCCACATTCCTCCGGTTTATTCATGAATGATTGTAGTTAATGTTGTCACTTTTATACAATAACAATATATATGTATACTTTTTTAGGCTTGCAAACATCTCAGGATGCTCGATTCTATGCAGCTTCAAGAAAATTTGAACCCTTCAGCAACGAAAACAAAAATTTAGTCATACAGTTCTCTGTAAAGCACGAGCAAAACATCGACTGCGGTGGAGGATATGTAAAACTTTTTGACTGCTCTTTGGATCAAACAGATATGCATGGCGAATCTCCTTATGAAATTATGTTCGGACCTGATATTTGCGGTCCAGGAACGAAAAAAGTGCACGTCATTTTCAGTTACAAAGGAAAGAACCTCCTAATTAGCAAGGACCTGAGGTGTAAAGATGATGTATATACTCATTTCTATACGCTTATTGTGAAACCTGACAACACGTACGAAGTTTTAATTGATAACGAAAAAATTGAGTCAGGCAATCTAGAGGATGATTGGGAATTCCTTCCGCCAAAGAAGATTAAGGATCCTAATGCTAAGAAGCCTGAAACTTGGGACGACAGAGTATGTATAAATTTTTAAGTTCAAAGTTATTTAATTTTAAATTTTACCATTTGAATTTAGGCTACGATTCCAGATCCCGACGATAAGAAGCCTGCCGATTGGGATAAACCTGAATACATCCCCGACCCAGATGCTTCTAAACCAGAAGATTGGGATGATGAAATGGATGGCGAATGGGAGCCCCCTATGGTAGATAATCCAGAATATAAGGGCGAATGGCAGCCTAAGCAATTAGATAATCCAGGATATAAAGGAGCATGGGAGCATCCTGAAATTGATAATCCTGACTATAAACCAGACGAAAACTTGTATTTGAGAAAAGAATTGTGCATATTAGGTTTTGACTTATGGCAAGTTAAGTCGGGGACAATTTTCGACAATGTACTGATAACTGATGATGTCGAAGAGGCTTTTAAAAAGGCGTCGAAGGTAAAAGAAATTCAAGAAGGAGAGAAAAAGATGAAAGAAAAGCAGGATGAAGAGCAACGGAAGAAAGATGAAGAGGAAGCTAAGAAGAATGCGGATAAAGAAGATGATGATGAAAAGGATGATGATGAAGTCGATGAGGCGCAAGCAAATGATCATGATGAATTATAAATTTTTTGGACTAGCTCGTATGTAAGAATAATAAATATTCACACATGTCTACGTAAGATTCAAAAAATTAACTAAAAGACTTAGTACATATTATTTGGTATTTCAAGGAAGAGATTTTCCAGTATGGAAAATACATTTTAGATTAAATACTTAAATAATATAGTACCAGTAACTTTGTAATCGTAGAACCAAAAAAAAAACGCCAGTAAAAGAGCGCGATATAAACAGTGCTGGCACATTAATTAGCACACACTCACCTGCTATCATTTTTAAGAATGTCATAAATTAAAATTTTGTTTATATCACACATTAAATTAGTCTAAATGGTCTTTTTTTTACTTTATTTGGTTGGTTGAATGTACATATGTGACTGATTATTTGTGTGAAAGTTGTAAAAGGCCAATAAAAGTTCGCGAAAAATTAAAAAAGTTTTGGTAGTCCACGACCCTCCAGGTGTAGAAAATCTATAAAAAGGGCTTGTTGATTGACAGGCAAGCACTGCACAGTCGATCTATTCGCCACTTTGACGTTGATGCCGTAATGCAAAAATATTGTAGTGCACATTTTGCCAGTAGAACCGTCAGGGGCGACTTTTAGAGAACAAAATTTACAATAATATCAGAGTTTGAGAAACCGAAAGTTTCTTATGACGACCATGAAACACGCCACAGGATTTGTGAATCCTAGAAAACGATTTATGATATTAACAGACATCGGGAGTATTGTATGACTTTATTGTAAGCGAACTCCTGAGGAGAATATTTGCACGACGAAAGCGGTTCGAATTTAAGACAGTGAGCTCGTCTTTTCTAATAGAACGATCGATACTATAGATCGGCCAATTCGAGCTTATTCTTCTTCTTCTTAATTGGCGCGATAACAGCTTACGCGATTTTGGCCGAATTTAACAAAGCGCGCCAGTCGTTTCTTTCTCGTGCTAACCGGCGCCAATTGGACACACCAAGTGAAGCCAAGTCCTTCTCCACCTGATCTTTCCAACGCAGAGGAGGCCTTCCTCTTCCTCTACTACCACCAGCTGGTACCGCACCGAATACTTTCAGAGCCGGAACGTTTGTATCCATTCGAGTTCATTAGCCAGTAAAAATTTCAGCTTGCGGTGTTAGATTGTGTACTTCAAAAAATCGTGCAACACAGCGGTTGTGATTGCAACTCGAATAAGCTCAAACACTTACATGGTCAAAATCATTTCTAAATGACACTATGTTTTGTTGATAAGCTTTCCTTGGAATCTTGGAGTCTTCGAATATATTAACTATATTATGAGCTACTAACGTAAGATTGGCGCTAGTGAATTTTAGCGGCATTAGGCCGCAGTAAAATTTTTCAGTCTGATCGTTATCTCTAACTCAATATAAAAGTCTTCACCAATAAAGGAAAAGTAAAGAAGTAGCAGGGTAGAAATATTGCTGTAAATTATGAGTGCGGTGAACGCACCCAAATATGCAAAGTGAATGTAGTTCAAAAAATTTGGAAGGAGTTCTGTCTTCTATTCGCCATTTCCCCGCCCGCTATCTTTATGCTCGATTAACTTAACGAAACATTTGCGTGCGAAAGCAACATCAAAGTTATCGAGTAAGATTCGCCGCTAGCGTGTATGGTTATAGCTCATTAGATTGGTATAACTCACATCTTACAAACACATATATTTTAAGGCACCTCTATTCCCGCGTTGCCAATATATGTGCATTCATAACAGTTGCTTCATCTTTTCGCCAACGCTTGACAAAAAGAGACCTATACATATTAGTTCTGTTCGCTAACCAAATTAACCATAAGCATCCATCAATCCGAGTCAAAAACGTAAGCGAAAATTCTCTCCCAAACAGAAGAAAAAGCAAGAAAATTAATGAAGAGAAAACATTTTCGGCACTTTCAAAAACCGGCAGAAGAAAACATATCAGCTGAGTTTGCTTATCATTTTTTGTATCAGTCAAAAATAAATACCATAAATACAATTTACCTAATCACGTTTTTGGAAAATATTCAGTATAATGCCGCACGCTTTGAAAAAAAAAAAACTGAAAACCAAACCCTCCGGTGGCTTATAAGCCCGTCATAATTGGTTTGTACCAAGAATGACAGAGAAATAGATTATGCCATCCGAATTCACCGTGTCGTAAGAGAGGATGAATAAACAACCAAAAGGAAGGGTAATTACTTGTTTGTGAAGAAGAAGAATAGTCGAATGCAGTGGAAACGAAAAACACACGAAATTATACACGCACAAATATTTACTTGCTACGGCGTGTTTAGCAAACAAACTGCATTTGGGAGTTTTATATTAATTTGTTCTTTTACAATTTAACACACGGCACTTCGTTTTCATTAGTTTGATTAGTTTAAATCTCACAAATCACAAAACTACCAAGCCATTCACTGAATTTTCGCAAACACGTAATTTTTCCTACTTTTGTTTGTTTTGTATTGCGAACTGAGTTGACGTCAGACTTGTCAAAATCGCGAAAAATAAAGTAACTGTTTTTTAATGGCGCAACCAAGGCGCATTCAATAAAGGGAATGGAACTAGACCAACAACAATGTTCTGTACGTTTGATTGTCAAAGCAAAGTATTGGGAAACTAGAAAACTAATAATGATTTCGCCTTGTTTCATTCTAAGCTGACAGTCACATGGGCACGGTGAAAGAAAAAAAAAAATCCAATCAGCTGATTTGCCAACACCACCGTACGGCAAGTGCGGCGAAAATGATAACTGTTTAGGGAAGAACAATTTTGTATCGCGCAAATTTATATCGATGGTGTATTTTATTATATAAAATGAAATGCAGAAAATAAATGGAATTTAAATTAATTGAGTCAATTCAAATCCCCCTTTTCCTTTCGATAAATGTGAGTGTTCCTCCTGATCCCGAAATTAATGTCGCACCCACCGTCTACGACTTCCAGAAATTCTGTTTAAACCCTCTTTCTCTTCAATAAGCATTAATTTCTTAATATTAAATATTTCACAGCCAACAAACAACAAAAACCTGTTTATACACAACAAAATATGATATTTGCTTTTACGAAAAGAACATCTATTGTATTTCAAATGCGTTGCCGCAACGGTCGCGCAGGATCATTGTGACAGCCTCATTCGAGTTTTTAAGTATAATAATTTATTGGTAAAGTTGTGTAATTTAGCTTAAAGTTAGTGTTGCCAGACACCTCAAATAAAATCGAAGTTCGTATGCAGAGACGTTCACTGGAAGACTGCATGTACATATATTAAAAGCTTCGCAGAAGAAAATTCAAAATAAAAACCGTGCGATTGTTTGGATTTTATTGTACACGCATATAACTCAACCAAACTTGAAAAGAATGTTATAAAAGGTATCAAACAAAATAATAAAGTAATTTAAGTTCAAAAAGAACGGTTTATAAGTGTATTGTATTGCTTCGCAGCTTGGGCTTTACAAACGGATCCTCGTGGATTTTTCATGGAAATTATTTTCGCAAATTTATTAAAGGTGATTGCAGTAGACCAGCTGCAGTTTTTTTTCTTTCGCCTTAGGCATTAGGATGTCAGCACAAAATAAAATGAATAGCGGTTATATTTCTAATATGCAAAACGTAGTTGGTCTAGTGCCACCATTTTTAATAGGCTTGCCTTGCCGTAAAAAGTTCGTGATACTCGTATTGAACAAACAACAAATACTTACTGGAACCCTGAACTGGAAGTATCATTATGGTAATATTTTATTGTACTCACATTTTTGCAGAAGTTAAGGCAGTAAAACCTAATTTAGGGTATATTCAGAAACGCATTATAATGCGCATCGTACTTTTGCAGTGTTGACAATGCGTTCAGAAATGCAAATATGGCAGTACTGCAAATGCATCGCGTTCCAAAACGCCATTTTTGTATCAAACGTCACGCATTATTTGCAGGAAAAATTTTAATACTGCCGCTGATTACGCTAATATGATGTCTGATGAAAAGTGAGTATACAACTAATTTTTTTAGCTTTTAATGCAAAGATATATTAAATATACGTTAATAAAACAATATTTTATTACATTTTTCTTGATTTTAGCGATTATCTAGGTACATCGGAAGTAAAGTTGCTTCTCAGAGTCCGACAGAGCATGGAAAGTGAATTTGCTTCAGGGAGGAGGAAAAAGAGTGTTTTGTGGAATAAGGTGGCGGAAAAAATAAAAACAGTGAATAAAGATTTGAAAATAGACGGGCAAATCGCGCAGCGAAAATTTTCTAATTGTTTCAAAAAACGATTTTTTTTTTTTTGAAAATTGGAAAAGTAATGAATTACAATTACAATAAATTAAAAAGCATTAGCGACTAGGAAAAAAAGATTTATTTTTGGGAATTTTTCGTGATCTTTTTAGCTTTACACGTCTTTTTTTTCTTAAATTTAGCAAAAAACTATCACTTTTTACTTCAAATATATCGTCAACAACTAAACTCAATAATACTTCCATTTTAGTGTAAAACGCGTTCATAAATGCAACAAATCTTTTTGCAAATCGTCAACAAATCTATCAATTGCATCACTTGTCACATTGGCAGTGTTGCCAGCGCTGCAATTACTGCGCATTTATAATGCGTTTCTGAATATACCCTAAATCAGCCCGTAACTGAGTATTTGTACCCATAAAGAGATTAAGATGAGATAGTTTTTTTTTCTGGCGTTTATTGGATTTTTTTATTGGGTTTTCAATAAAGAACAATGAGGACAAAGTATACATTCGAAGGTAATTACAAATCTAAATACATAATTTTGGTTGCGGCTATTGCTCCACAAAAACTTAAAAAGCTTGCGGTGCTGACGACTGCAGTCGTAGTACCGGACATTCTAACTATAGTACCCATACATATTGATAGGATAAACTGCGCAAGAAAGACCATGCTGCTAACAACCGCTATATCTGTACCCAAGCCACGAACAATAGAATCCAATTTAGGTGAACCAGATCCGTCAAGCTCAAACTGAAAAAAGGATATAGAGGACAACAATTTACAAACTTGTATAATAATAGAGTATCCTTGATTTTATTTTTATACATATGCAAATATCTTCTTATATTAAATACAGTACATAAACATGAGATGAACCAATGAGTAAATTCTTAGTTCTGAGAAGTGTTTCACAGTGTGTAGAAAAGCTACTAATTGTATTAATTTTGCTTCGCTGCACATTTACACCAGGCATCTTTTTCTCGCCAAGAGTTAGATTAATTTAAATTTTTTTAAGCTTCCCTCATGTCGGCATTAATTTGATCCATTCCTTCTTCAATCCTGTCCAATTGCTCTGAAAATAGTGTATTGGGTTTACTTTAGATCCTAAGAAGTTCCCAGCAACCATCTTATAAGAGTTTAACTAGTTAACCAGACGAAACGGATGCTCAGTTAAGAGGCGCGCACTAATACATATCAGTATTATAGCTTATACACACAATGGTAGTATTTTGTCCATCCGTCCCCTCACCCACGTGACGGGTATCTCGAGCAAAAAGTGTATATTGCTGAAAACTTGTAGGTATCTGAATCTGCAATTTAAAATCAGTGAAATCGGCCAAAAATTTGTGGTTTGCATGTCGATATCGATATCCTCTAAATGGGAGGAAAAACAGTTTTATGACTAGCTTTTTCATGCCATAAACGCACTCGGAAGTTGTCGATTGTTAGTATCAGAGCAGCGTTGTGGCTAACGTTAGCATGAGGTCTTTTTCATTTTCATTCCCAATATTAGGCCTCTTCTTTTCGCCAAGCGCTAGCAAGCGGCGAATAGATGAAGCAACTGGTATAAATGCACATATATTGGCAACGCGGGAATAGAGCTGCCTTAAAATATATGTGTTTGTAAGATGTGAGTTATACCAGTCTAATGAGCTATAACCATACACGCTAGCGGCGAATCTTGCTCGATAACTTTGTTGTTGCTTTTGCATGCAAATGTTTCATTAAGTTAATTGAGCATAAAGATAGCGATTGTTCGAGCTGTAATGATTGCAGCAGTGTTATTTTTTACAAAATGGGATCACGTTCTGCCACAAAATTTTTACAACAATGCCAACGTCACGCCGTCTGTCAGTAAAATGTTGACAATCTGTTGGTAATATCTAGCTAATCAAGCTCAATATTAAAGTTTTCACTGCTGAATTAACGTGGAAAAGGAATTAGTCTCATGATAGGCTGCCTTCTTCTTATTGATTGAGACGATTTTCGCCGAGCTTAACAAAGGCCGCCAGTCGTTTCTCATCTTACCACCAGCTGCGCCAATGGCAATGGCAAATCTCCGATTGTATTTCTGACATGAAAAAGCTCCTCATAAGAAACCATCTGCCGTTTGGGGCCTGTGATTAATTACATATTGCTTAAATGAACATATGTATTTTTAAAGCAGCGTGGTTAGAACTTCCGCAACCTCTATTTGAAAGGTACCGGGATCAGCATTGTCCAAAAAAATGCTTTTGACATCCTGATTTAAGCGGTACGTTAGGATGTATTCCATATCGTGTTAGTCCTGGACATCCCGAGCAAGTTCTTGCCCATAAGCACACACTTTTGAAAACGAAATGCAAATACATTTTTCCTCCACTTTTACTCAAAATTTCTAGAGTTAACAACCCATTGTCTTGCTAAGGGGGCCGATTTGTCAACTCCAAACTTCAAAAAATGTATTTTTGATTTTTTTCTTTCGTGAAGAGCTTGCGCTTGGCCATGATCAGATTAAAACTGTTAGTATTAAATTTGTTAATTTTAGTGGCTTTCTTGCGGCATATAATTTATTTTATATCGAAACTTCGGTTTAATTATTTTTCATTGATAGCTTACCCTTATAAAAAATACCAAATACGTTCACATTGCAAATAATTAATTTTTCGATTTTTGCCCATTAAGGCGGCACTGTGCGCCAGTTGGGATGAAGGTTATATCTTGGAATGAATATTTTTTCACTATACCAACAGAGTTTTGTTTCGGAGCAAATAAATTGTACACTTCATATTGAATGACCTCATGCATTAATACGTACAGAAAAATAAAAATAGTTTAAACTTTGTCTAAATATTGTATACAAATGTAAATAAATGCATGTAAACATTTAGAGGGAATAATGATTTTACTTACGGTACCCATAGAGTGATAATGTGCAACCAAAAGGTACGGCATAGTAAATAAAGTGGAGTACATGACTCCCGCCGTCCAACTAAATATAATTACGCTCGCTTTAGCTCGAGTCAAAGCCATTAATGTCATACCGACGCTATAGAATAACAATCCGCCAACATACACCACTTTTGCACTGAAATAAGATTAATACACTTAAGATTTTATTATGAATTATCAAATGCACAGTAGAGCAAAACAATTTTTTATACTTTTCTCAAATGCATTAATTTTTAAATTAAATTTTCTCGTTTAAGTTGAATTTGCTATTTTATCCCAATCGATCCCAACGCTACCTGAGAGCAGTTTCGCTAGTTTATAGGCTAAAGGTTATGTTTGATTAACAGTAATAATAATGGTAGTCACTATCCGTTTGCACAAAGTGCTTGGTGTTGGTTCAGAATTTAGTCCTTTTTAATATACAGGATCCGGCACTCAAAGTGTAACCAACTTCAGACCGCTCGCGTCACAGATGCACAGGTATCAGCTGTCTGTTAGTTGGCTAAATGATAGGTATTGTTTAAAAGCACGCGGAAGCATTTTTCCGAGAGTAAACGCGAAAAAAGAAAATCAGTAATGGATTTCAAACGTAATAGTTTGGTTGCATTGTATTTGCCTGGAAAATTACCACCAGCGATTGTTTGTGTGCTCGAGCACCTCAAAGTAAATAAAGTTTTTGTTTATCGCACCATTACTCGTTGCAATGATACTGGTAGCATCGCAAAACGTCATGGAGGTGGTCATCAAAAGACTGCAACATCACGTGAAATGGTTCAAAAAGTAAAGAAACGATTTTAGCGAAATTGCCGACGAAGTGCCAATCAAATGGCGAAAGAACTGAAAATATCTGACTCTATCATCCGTCAGACTTGAAACAGCGAAGAAGTTGCTTTGCTTGGTCGAAAGGCGAGATAATTTTTGAAATTGAGCAATTCGTAAACTTCCAAAACGATATGGATTATTTGACCGACCATTCATATGAGAATCTGAATCCTCGATTGGCCACCAGGAGACAGCACCCGCCAAAGGTAATGGTTTGGGCCGCTGTAACCGCAGATGGGCGCTCTCCAATCGTTTTCATCGAACTTGGTGTCAAGGTAAATACGAAATATTATCGTGAAGCCGTGGGCAAACAAACATTTCGGTGGCAGACCATGGACGTTTTAACATGGCACCATTTCACAAAGCTCGAGTGAACCAAGAATGGCTAAGAAACTATGTACGTTCCGAACTTCATAACGTCCACACAATGGTTCTCAAATTCACCAGACGCGAATCCGATGGATTATTCTCTTTGAGCCATTTTTGAGAACAAGGTCCGAACTAAAAATACCTGCAAGTCACATTCGGGCAACTTGCGATTCGTTTCTGGACCGTCTCAAGGCCATAGTCAAGGCAAAAGGTGGTCATATGGAGAAAAAGTAAGTTGATTTTTAATTTTGTATTATTTTCACACACTTTTTACTTTGAATTGCATAAAAGTAATTTTCCAAACTAAATTTATGGTATTTTTAAGTGGTTACACTTCGAGTGCCGCACCCTGTACAATTTACTCTGTAAATGGTAAATTTGTGTAAATGGAACATTTTTCAGAAAACGTTGAAATAAATAGTGATTCAGAGATATACTGTTTCGAACAGTTTTTAAGGCACCATTGCCCAAATTTACTCATAAGTAACTTTCTATGGCGTCCAAACAGATGGGCTATGCCTCCATGAACTAGGGAAACAAGTAGAAGCACAATGGTATCAAATTACATCAGACTAAAACTCAGTGGTTGCCGTAGTCGAATGGGTTAGTGCGTGACTACCATTCGGCAATTTGTCTGTTAGTCAGGCTAGTGCCATTATAGGCATGGACCTGAGCGATTTCTTTACGTGCTAATGTTTTCCATTTCGCTTATTCAATAATTCAATTCTTAGTCATAGTCGAGTTAAAGTAATTTGGTATTTCATGCTCGGGGTTTCGAACCTGGGTGCTACCTAATAGCTTAACGCACCAACCCGTTCGGCTAACATAATATAAAAGCCGAATAACATAACATAAAGAATATATATTATACATATACACACACTATATATGTTTGCGAATCTATACGATCTACATACATATGTAAATGTTGCTATGAATTCTAGTAGAAATGACGGTTTCTCAATCAAACTTCAGCATAGCTGCCAGAAAAACAAAAAAAAAAAAAGATTTTTCTTCACACGAGCGTCAAACGGTTTGACAAAAACTAAAAAAAACCCATATACAAGCTGTGTGTGAGGTATCAATGAAATTCTTTCTTTATATGAAAGGCCCCCGGTTTAATCTGAACAGATCCGATGAGATCAATTTTTAATGATGCTATTTCATCCGCCTAAATAGGAGTAATGACCTGACTAATGACTTTGACATAGGCCTGCCACGAAAAAGTTTAGTGACCTTACCCTCAAATACATAGCAATGATAATAGATTTACCAGCCAATTTCTGACGGCAATGAAGTAATATCAGCGGAGACTATGTTGATATTTTCATATATCACCTACGCAAGCTCAATTTTTTTGTAAACACATTCCCTGTTTCGTTAGCCTATAAGGTGATTCATTCAAATTCGCTGAAAGCCGATTAACGGTCTAACCAGGCCAGACCTCTAAAATTTTTTCCATGCTCTCTTTTTCTCACTCTCCGAAGCTCAGACAGCAATCAAACGACGTTGTCTATCGTCATAAATATCGACCTCCTGAGCAACGAAATGCCTAGTTCTTATGCATGGGGACGAATTCACTGTCGTGAACTCTCCAGCGAACTTAATAGAACGAATAGACAACGTGATTTTCTCAGCCAATCTAGCACTTCTAACCCTCACAAGTTCATGCTGAAAAAAAATTCAGAAGGTTTAGGCAATAACCATTACTGTTAATCGGCTCTCTGCGAATTTGAAAAATTAGCTAGTTGGCTGACGTAACCGGTGTCATGGCAGCGCTTTATTTACGTAAAAACTGAGACTGTGTTGCAGATATACGAAAAAAATTAACAAGCTCTGATTGGACGACTGTGTGAATACGTGTGATACGAGCGGGCAGAATTATGCTGCTGAATCCCAGATGGCGTGGAAACGGAAGTTACTCGCTCGATTTCGTTTTTCAGCATAGCTGAAATAGCTGGTAATCTATCATCCTTGACGTATGTTGACTGATTGTTTACCAAACTGGTCATCTCGAGTTACACTTCTAAGCTTGGGAGAATCGACTATGAAATGCCACCACGTCCATAAACTTGTATTATCTGTACTTGCCATGATGATTTACCATCAGTGACAGAATAATAAAAATATTATATAAACCGTACTTTACCTTTAATATACATATTTTTTATGAAATTGTTTTCTGTAACAATATATTTCTTCTTTTTTTTTTTGTACTAAACTATGCCTACAAGTCAGAAAATTCTATCTCTCTATTAATAATACAAATGTGAAAAATCTTACCTTAACTTTTGAATCAATTTTTCGATTATTAGAGAGTAACACGCACATGACAATGAATACATTGCCATTCCCCAGCAGCCAAACCGAACACCTTCTTCATATTTGATTTGGGATAATGTGCCTTCAAGAGCTTTGGGATCGCCCATATAAACTGCTTCACCCACAAAATCCGTAAAGTATAACGAATAGCAGACGTGAGCCATCCAACAGAACAAGTTGGTTAAGCAGACCATCCGCAATGAGTGTGGCATATAAATGACCGAGTATAAATAATTAGATAAATTTTCAACTGTCTGAAGAGGTACATCAGTTATGCCGTCTTGATCTGGCTTTGATGTGGGCATATAATTTTGGTCGAAATTTGTCTCCAAAAGGTTTTCGTCATTCCCTTCAAAACTTTTCGCTTCATTCGACTGTCCTTGAAGTTCCAATTTGTCCCCATTTTCCATTGAACTGTTAAGCTGTGACAAAATGAAATGAGAAACAAATACTGTTTTCTCAAAATTACAGTGTAAATAAATATTTATATAAGTGTATATACCAATGACTCATTGCAGCTATGACCACAATTGTATAATATTTGCAACCATTGTCAAAGTTGAAGCCCCTGATTCAAATATAGATTTTTCTTTCGTAGTCGAATGGTTAGTGTATAACTACCATTCGGCAGAGCCCGGGTTCGAATTCCCAGTCATGAACCACCAAACAATAGAGATTGTTTTTTTAATAGTGGTTGCCTCTGGGCAGGAAGTTTGCCTTCCCTTCCGAGTGTATTTCTGCGAGAAAAGGCTCTTCCGAAAAACTATCTGCCATTTAGATCAGATACTCGTAGTTTGGGCCACAAACAGCCAGATAACGCTCACAAATACATATTTCGATTTCGTTATTATGCTAAATAAAACCGTTAAGTAAACAAAATTATTCTTATAGTACCTTGCGCATAGGTGCGCGCGTAATAAAAATTGAAACTGTGTTGTGGCTGTTCGAAATAGCGCAGTTTAAGCTATATCACAGCTCGAAGAAACTAAGGCGCGTTAAAGGTGGTTGCACTAGACCAACAACAATGTTTTGTTCGTTTGATTGTCACGTCAAAGTATAATACAAAGAATGAATTCGGCTTGTTTCATTCCATTCGGTGCTGATAGCCACATGGACGCGGCAAAAGAAAAAAAGAAATCAGCCGATTTACCGATACCACCTTTAATAGATTCGCCGTGAAAAAAACACTGTTTTGAGCTATGATGTAGCTTCGCTGCTTAAACATTATAAGTTGTTACTGAATTGCGAGATAAAAAATTTTTGAGCATTACTGATGTATACAAACTTGTAAATACTATACATACACATATATATAGATTATTCTTACCATCTCGTTGCTACCCGCTATTTGATTCATGGAGCCGTATGTTTCCATAAGTGGATCATCTGCGTCAAGTTTTTGATGCTTCCCATATTTAGTGTTGGTGAGAACCCATAATGGAATTTCTTTAAAACTCGTTATAGTCAACGTTACGCAAAAAGCAAAAATGAAGGTGACCAAGGTGAAAACAGTTTTTATGTGGCCGCCAAGTTTTTTCCCTAAACCCAAACAAAAAAATGTAAATGCTACAAAACTTATATTAGTATAAATACCAATTACTGTTGTATCCCAGTCCACGGCTCCCATTGAGTATCCCATAAAGCCGCCTAAACCAGCCATGATTGTAAAAGTAGAAAGTCCTCTAACATGATCCTCTAATAAAAGCCTTAAAGTTATAGTAAATATTATACGAAAAGCAGTTGTTTGTCACCTGGAAGACATATATCTAGTAAATATGCTCGGGAAGGGCTTTGACATGCGTCCGCATCGAAGTCAAGGAGAACTGTTCCCAATATAGTAAAAAAAATTCCCCATGGATGTTTATTTTTTGCTGAGACGCTCTGTTTATCTTCTGAAGCAGTTACTGGAAGTGAATGTACTTTGAGGTTTGCGTTTGTTGTATTTACAGCAGAATCGAATGGTTCTTGATAGTCATCACCGAACCAGTATCCCAAATTTTCTCCATTAGGTATTAAAAGAAGTCCTGTTTGAAATTTATAATAAAGAAGACAAGATTCTAATGATGTAAGAACTGTACTGTATTAAAATACCGTCACTGCAATATTATCAAATAAAATTACTTTAATTATTTTTGTTTTTTAAGGCGGATATATTATACAACATCTTTGGTTTGCCCGTTTGGGGCATAAGTGAACATTTATCCGGAGTGCCAAGTTTAGAGCAGGCCACATATGTGCATATATATATTTGCTCATGAAAAGCACGTGGACTTTCATTGGAATACGTGGAAATCGTTGGAATACGCAGAATCTGCACATTTCTATTTGCCGCCGATAATAGTTGCGGCAATAGCATTCGGCATTTATATGCTAAGAGTTTAAAAACCCAATTTGGATCAAGAAAAATAAATTCACAATTTACGTTTGCTACCGTGTTGGCAGGGATGATAGATTGTAAGGTTTCATGGTAAAAAGATGTTTAGAGGGTGATATTTAGCAGACCGTTATTCGGCTCTGAGGGAATTTCTCAGAATCAGCAGATGGGCTGACGTCACTTGATATGTGTTTAAAAAAATTTAGCTTGTGTTAGTGTTATACGAAATAAATCAACCAATGGCACTTCGTTGCCATCTGAACAACGATGGATTGGACGAGTGTGTGAATACATGTGAAATGATCGTTCAGAATTCGGCTGCCGAATCTCCCAAGTGACATAGCAGCCAAAGTTCCCCTCACAATTTTCTTTTTCACCATAGTTAAATAGCAAACCTCGTCAAGGATGATAGATTAAGTGTATCAACAAATCGTTCCGCCTAACCATTTGGCATTGGGTAATATAGACTTAAACAAACATGTTGAGTAGCGTATATTTGGAAATCGGTACCTAGAAAAAAATTCCCTTTAAATATTGATGGTTGGGGGAATAGAGATCGACTTATTTATCACTATTTCTGGCTATTTTAGAAATAATACCCACTGAAAGGCCCTGCGTAGTCGATGTATAAGCATTGTCATGGTCCATCAGGTGTAGACCATGGTCTTAACGTTGTTTTTATTGTAAGTTTTACTCTAGATGAGCATTGGTGCAATCTTTTACAAAGTGTATTATGTTTTTATCTATTGCGGGCCAACATAGATAGCTATGAGCAATCGCTTTTGTTCGTTCTGAAATTCGTTAGAATTAGCTTTTTGTAGGTTCTAGCTATCGCGATCTGATTGCCTACCATTATATAATCTTTGGCAACGGTAATATATTTTTTTCGGGCAAGATATTGCTTCATGTCTACATATATATTCTAGAGCTTTTTGCAGAACTCTGGAAAATTTTTCAATACTGGATCTCTTGCAATTTCGTTTTATAGATTTTCCTGCATTTTCTGTTAAAATTGTGTTTACCACATTTTCTAGTTTTGGCCAACGCTACGGCGGGCAGAATGTTATTCAGAGAAGCATTCTCTGATGCTTGAGTGTGCCAGAGGGTATTTAGCGACGCAAAGGAAGGTGAGGGAGAGACGATGAGTGTGAGGCCACCCCAGCAAAAATCGGGTGTTAAGAGGCAAAGCTTCCTTCATTAATGGACTCAAAATTGATGAGGGACTGTATCATTCAGCGAAGTCACTAAGCGGGCAGGCTTCAATATCTTTAGGGTTGTCGCAATGGTGCCATTCCCAGGGAGGAATGAAAGAAGGTAACGTCCACTTTCTGTGCGGTTTTCATGAAGGTGGTGAGTGCCGAGTGGCACTTTGGCACATGCGCCGATTATCGATTGGATTGTATGTGCAGGGCGGAAGTGGCATTGAGGCGGGAGGTCTGGAAGGGAGCCAAGCTGGAAGTGATCATAATGTATCTGCATCTGCGCCCGCGTGTGCATGCCTGGCCCGAACCTCCTATTCGGAAGGAGACGGAAGAAATTCACCGTTAGTGTAACCCGAAATTTATCACGCACACCGGGAAGGTGGTTGTGGTGAAGAGGTCCGAGGAATCGGCAGACGCTCATTCTTCTAAATACAGAGTACCTCGGACCGTTCACTGAAACAAAAGGGGTAATTATCTATGGCTTCGAGATGGCAGTCCTAAAAGACGTTAACGGGGTCTGACTTCAGCTGCAGGCCACTGTTCGACAGGACTGAGAAGGGGAGAGTTCTGGCGTAGGACAGAAAAGCTTTGCCGCTTGAGAAAAGTGGACCCGATTACGAAATTGTGACTAAGCACTAACAGTAATCCGGAGATCTGGGCGAAAAGTGAATTATTGATGGTGTGTAGGTGTGCAGATAAACCAAGCTCCTGCAAACTCATCAGAAAGGTACTCAAAACATTTTTTTTTTATTTTTGCAATGAAGACATTATAACGGTGAACCTAGAAGGCCATACCGGAGAACTTTGGCCAGATTTTATGGCACACAAGAACGAGGTGGAGGTAGCCGCAATCAAAGAAGCAGTTGATTGCTTTATGTGATTACTGTTGATTGCTTTGTGTGATTACTGTCAAGGAGGTAAACTTTGGTAAAAGTGGGTTTCACGTCAATTCACGAGGGCTGGGTTAGTGCACGAACTAGCAAAGTTCTGAGATGCGTTTGGGTACGGTAGACCGGGTGCGTTCGAGGCAAATTTTAAAGCTAACAAAGCTACAGCTTTACAAATTTGTGGGTGCCAGTTTAGAATGTAGGAGGATGAGTTGGAATCATCTTAGTACCTTTTCCTCAGCTGCCCTGCTCTCACTGGGCTGAGATTCAAAAATCTCGGCTCTCAATTGTTTTAAACCTTCGGTTAAACCTTAATTTTTAACTCTAACGCTTTAATTACAAGGAATAAGCGCGCCAGTTTCTTTCTCATTCTAACACCCGCCAGTTGGATACACTATGGTAAATAAAGCCAAGCCCTTCTCCAACTGATCTTTTCTACGCATAGGAGGTTTTCCTCTTCCTTTGCAGCCATCAGCTGGTACCGCATTTATTACTTTCAGTACCGTAGCGTTTGTATCCATTAGAACGACATTAACTAGCCAACGAAGCGGCTGGATCTTTATTCGCTATACTATGTCCATGTTTTCGTAAAGCCCATACAGCTCACTGTTTCATCGCCTGCGATACTCGCCGTCGGAAACGTGCAAAGGACCAAAAATCACCAGCAGAATCTTTCTCTCAAACACTCCAATGGACGTCTCATAAGGTGTCAGTTTTGTTCGTTGAGAGAGGACTTTACTGTTTACTAGTTTCTAAATGTGCAACTCGTATTTTCTGGTAACTTCTGTCTTATGGTCTGACATTCATTTTTTATTTTAGTACCTCATTCCTTTGGTGTTGTTGCCAGACTTTTCGCGAATGTGTATGATTAGTCGCAATATGTAAAATATTTCTATGCTGGAAAAATACAAGGTGAGGCAGTTCTAACGATATCTAAGCTGAAAGAATTTCTACAGAGAGCTCTACGATAGGAAGATCGAATGCATACTTAAAAAAAGAAGGGTTGCTCTTAGTGAATGCATCACTCTTCAATTTAACTGCATAAAGAAAGCGACCCGCTTCAAATTGTAAATTGTTAGACCTCAAGTAAAAGCTGCATTGTCATATACGATAAAATTAACAGTCAATTTCTAAAATTATAACTTTAAGGATTTCAGCTATAATATTTTACCAAGGTTTAGGACAAAGTTGCATAAAAAAGTCAGTTCCATAAAAATGTAACACCATAATTTCGCTCAGCTTTAAAAAACCTACACTGGTCAGGTCGCCACAGCTTAAGTTCAACTGCAGCACTTCTGAGTGAATCCCGCTGCCGACCCTATTATTTCGTCTTGAGCTGTCTTTCCCTCAGAAGAGGATGGGCCTTGAACCGAAGTGTACGACCAGTGCCAATGCTATGCGCAGTTTTAAGCCCCTTCTGTTACCTATAGTCGTTTTGCACGCATATAGAGCAATGGACGTTTTTCTGTACATATGTACTATATCATAGATGTTTCGGTTGGATGGTTCGCTTCATCAGTTCTTAACGATGGGTTGAGCGTACCGAGAGAAGTGCGTTTATGAAAAGAAACTGGCAGTGACGCTTTGTATTTTGTCCAGTCAGTTTTCCTCCTATTACTATAACGTGACAGGGTGACTGAATATAATTCGCAAACGATGTTTCTTATGACTCAAGGTTCTTAGACAAAACGAGTTTCTCCACCGTATTTGCCTAGGCGCAGAAGAAAAGATCGAATGCTATCTTTGAGTAATGCAAGTTAATTTGTAAAATCCGCCTCAGTTTCAGAAAGAGGGAGGTCAATTTCTATTGGTCCCAGGATTTCGCCCTCAGTTGTAGCAGGAACAGTGGGATCAAAGTCTGCTTCCTCGGGTTTAGACACTAGGAGTTAGTCTACCTGTAGACAAAGCCAACGTAGGCGGAGCATGTGTCGCTTTCGGGCGCCACATTCTATCTAGTACATTCACTGAGAGGTGGATCTGAGGTTCACTTGTAGTGCTTTCTGAGAGTATGCAATGGACGAGATTAAGTTGCCTGGAGGAGAAGGTCTGCTCTGAGCGGTGCCCATATACCTCCATCGGTTCAACATGTTCACCCGAGTTGCTTCTCTTTATCCTCGCCAAATCAAACTATCCTTCACTCATCGGCGAATAGTCTTGCATTGCATAGGTGGATAAGCCCCCTAGGTTCGCAGCCTACTAGAAATATCAGCCCTATGTACAGCAACCAGGCCTTAACTGTCACACAGAGGAGATGACCCTTTTGTAGTGCTTGATTCCATCTTTATCGCAGCCGGTATCTCGAATAACCGGTTCCGAGCCAAGGTATCTCAGAAGAATACACTTATAAACCTCATAGAAACCCATTATATGAGAGAGAATGGAGATATGTTTCCATTCTTCGTTAAGTGTGCCTTCACCACCTCGCTAAAAGCTTTGGGGTGCCAGATATCTTTGCCTTTTGGAGGCCGGTTTCTTCCGCGCTGAAGAGCGTGGAGCATCGAGAGTATGCTTTTCGTCACTTTCCCCTACTTAAGGCTAGTCGCTCGTAATGAAAACTTTTTTCGCTCTAGGTAAGCTAAAGTTGGCATAATAATTTAAGTGAATAATGAGTGAAAAGAACTTAATGAAATATTGGTAACACAAATATTATTTAAGAACTCACTGAATAAATTTTCGGATCCATTTTAGCCGAACTTATCCATGTCGTAGGTTCACTGTGTTTATTAATTACTTTACTTACCCATAATAACCCCCATTGATAATAAAATTATGAATGGTCTTCGTCTACCCAAATTCAGCTTGCAGCGATCGCTCATAGAGCCTAAGAGAGGGCACGCAAAGAATCCTACTAAAGGTGATAATGCCCAAACCAATGTCATATGTTGATGTTCTATACCAATTTTCAGTAAAGTTGGTGAAACGAACGCTGTTTCAGCAGCATACGAAAACTCAATTCCCATGACGGCCGCAGATATTCTTACCAATTCCAAACGGGTTTTATGCCTGTTAAAAATAAAAAATAATAAATTAGAATCCAAATTTTTTTGAGAGCGAAATTTATATATTTTTGGGTATTTAGCAGCAGATGCTGGTAGGCAATTACTCCGTTAAAATGAAATTACTTTATGGTAAATGAAATGAATGATGTGAAGAAAAAGTGTTTTTTAATAGTTGTCGCCCCTGTGGCAAACCTCCGAATGTATTTCTGCAATGAAAAAGCTCCTCGTAAAAAATATCTACCGTTCGGAGTCGGCTTAAAACTGTAGGTCCCTCCATTTGCATTTACTGGCAACAAAAACTGAGCGGATGAGATACTAAAAGATAATAAAAGATACAAAACAGAAAAAGGCGAGACAGGAGTCGCCAGAAAATACGAGTTGCCAAATCTAGAAATGATGATAGTTATTAAGCACATGTATGTATACAAGTAGAGCGAAGGGGACTTACTTGAGTCTTTCTCCCCTCAATAGTGGGCGCTCCGTTGGTGCTCTCTAACAGGGTGAAGTGCCTCGAACTTATACTTGACAGAGGGCTAACGTGGAAGTCTACATTGAGGAGAAAATTAGGGATGCAACAGTCGCTTTGTATGGATGTAGGGGCGCTATCGGCAAAAGACGGGGCCTCTCCCCTAAAGTGACGTTTGTTGTACGGAGTCATTGTCTGATAGAACTCGCTGGAAGGGATGACATCAGTTAAGAAGCAGGAGATGATCCAAAGGTCTGCCCTCATTGCCACTCCTCCTACCCTAGCGCTCAAAGCTATGCTGAATGTAGCACTCGTAGACATTGCCGAAAAAACTGCCGCTGCACGCGCCGAATCAGATTGAGGTGTTCGGGTCATAAGCTAGATTTAAGGTACGGGCACTCTAATGTTCTTAAAAACTTTGAGTTTATTCCCATGGTGCTGGATCATTGTACACCCTCGCTAAGTCTGAGCGGACCATTCATATTCCCTCAAGGGAGGAGTGGCGGTGTGCAACATTTGAAGGCAAGGCATGGCAAGCATGTTTACGGATGGCTGGAAGTTGGATGGAAGAGTTGGTGGGGGCTCCCCATCAGGCTCAAATTTAGGCTTCTGGACCACTGTAGGCTTTTCAATCGGAGATGGCATCAAGTAAGGAAGCCGGGGATTGGTTATTTACTTCTGTAATTACTATAAAATATGTATATATCTACTCCGACAGCTAAGCGGCAATTAGTGGCTCGGGCTCGTTGTTTGCACGTTCAAAATTAGTCGGGGAATACCTCACTTCTCTCTCGATGGCATCCGAATACTTCGATATTAGGCTCATTTTGGTTCCCGGTCACAGCGGCATAGAGGGTCTGATGAGCTGGCTAGGCAGGGGACCCTCGATATGGTTTCATCGCAAAATGAGAAGATTGGGATTCCCTTAAGAATCTGTGGTGTGCTTCTAGAAAGATAGACTTCGCACCAACTCAGCGAGCGCTGCGCTAGTGCGCAAAAGTGGAAAGTCACGAAATCCTTCTGGACACGGGTAGACCGGGGGCGCTCGAGAGAATTTCTTAGGTTAACAAAGCCGCAGCTCTCGAATTCGGTAAGTAAACTTACCGGGCATTGTGCGTTAAGTACCCATGTGGTGACCCTTGGGATTTTTTCAAGTCCTTTCTGGAGGACAGGGTGGAATGATCTCAGCACCTTTTTCGCCACGTAGCATTGAAATTGTTAATCCAGTTGTAGCATCCGGAAGGACAAATTGGATCCAATGGATCGCAAGACTCCAAAGTTACGACTTCGAGATCGAGCATCGTAAAAGAGAACAACATGGAAATGCTGAAGCTCTATGTCAGCGACCTTGTGCTATAGAGTACAGGCATTGTTCCAATGTCGAGAGGTCCGAGGGGACAGTTGACATCAGATTAATGCAGTTGCAACCCGATGATGAATGGGAACCCAATGCTATAAAAAACCCGAAATGGCGTTAGAAAGTAAGACATATTGGGTGCAATGGAATAGCCTTAAAATTATTGATGGGTTCTCCAAATTTGCGTGCTTGAGCTTTGATTTTAAAATAACTACTATTCTACTATACCAACATTTAACCCTTTACTTGCAGTAGTAGATGGTTGAGATATTTTGTCATGCTTTCATTTATTGCATTTAATAGAAAAAAATCAATATACTCAAGGTGAAGGCAGTATAACAAAAACAAAATTTACATGTATTTGTATTTTCTTTTGGCTTTCAGATATTCAAAGGAAATTGATTATTTCTAAGGCCGATAAATTCGCTTTGACAGAAATAATTTATTTTCAGAGCATTGTTGCTGATTAGAATGAAAAATACTTTCATGTCCAAATTGGATAAATGTGCATATGTAAAGCAGAAGAAACGAGAAATGTGTGCTACGCGTCTCACATTTCAGAAATTGTAGAACTATAATAGGCGTTAGCCCTACGTTATTCAAAATACGCTTAAAATATCTGGGCGCACCACAGTTTGATGGTTTGGAAGATATCTCAGCAGTATGAAAATGCCTCCTTAAATTCACAATAGAAACAAACACTTAACTAATTAATTCCTCCGAACCCGTCCATGCTTAACTATAAGTTTTACCTAACCTAACCCAATTTATAGAATTTCAAACAATTTTAATAAAAAACTAACAAAAAATGTATTAAATTAAAATTAACCCCTTTTGTTATTAAACTACAAAATAAATAAAACTCTTTCAGTAAAAATTGAATATTATTAATATTAGTATCCTGCTAACCTCCTCATTGCTTTTGCACGGTGCAAAAACAACAGCACAGAACCGAGTACGATGGAAGAGTCTTGTCGAGGCCCTATGCTCCCGAGAGGAGTGAACACGAAAAAAGAACCCTCTCATTGCTACCAATGTAAAATCCTCTCCATTTTGTGGCTCTTATGAAGCGCAGGATTGGTCCTATCCACAGGCCAGACAGTTACGTAAGAGAATTGAAAAAATATTTACTTAGAAAGCCTGCTCTAATTTTAGCTAACGCTAGACAATTGCAAAGGAAGTGCACCACTGTTTCTTCCTGATCTCTAAAACTTCTACAATATTCATGTAAAAAAACTCCTAGTCTCAAGGACCTAGACCTAGGACTTTCAAGATTTTCTATTCTTGAAAGGCTTAACAGTTCCCTTGTCTTTTTTTTATTTATTTTCGACCATAGTCACTTTGCTGTTACGCATGTGCCTTAATCTCTCCGTGGCCTATTGACTTCTTGGATAATGTTATTCTTAATTATTAATTTGCTCGTGGCCATAGGTATCCCAATGGTACTTCTATCACTGAACACTTGAAGAGTAGTGCCTTTCCTGGCTAGCTCACTGGATTTAGAATTTCCCTCAATGTCTCTATTTTCCGGAATCCAAATAAGGCTGACCTTGAATATGGCACAAATATAATTGAGGGCTATCCGGCATTCCTGTGAATGTATATTTAGATACATAGCCACTTTTTTTAGCTAGAACTTCTGCGTAATAGACGCTGCAGTAGTCTGATAGTTAAACATATGAAATTGAAATTTCAATTGGTCGAGCCAAGGAACACCAAGAGATTTGGTGCCTCCTAAAACACTCAGGCTCTACACTTAGAGCTCTGGAAAGAGGGTAGATAGTCAAGGAGGGAAGGAGAAAAGTATCAGAGAAAGAGATAGGAAAGAATAGAGCCAGAGACAGAGATAGTTAGTCCTGCGAGAATTTTCCAGATTCTTTGGTAAATCTGTAAATATCCTCCAGTTTTAGAGAACGAATATTACTCATTCTCACGACATCGGATCCCAAAACTCGTAGTCTTACTCTAGCAAAGTGCTCAGTGCTATCCGCCTCCTCCAAGTAAGACAGGCACATTGGGTCTTCATTGATTCCTATGGTGGTCATATGCTGACCCCATGGGTTGTGTCCTGTAATAATACCGACCATCAACCGAACGTCTTTCCTTCCAAGTTTTAGTAGAAAGTTTGATAGTTCTCTGTTCGGACTTGTCACAAAACACTTTGCAGTTCTGCAGCATTCTAGACCGGACCATCGCTCTTTATGTAAATTGCATACATAATCACTAATCCAATTCATAATTCCCGCGGAACTGATTCCGATTATTGTCTCTGGCCCTTGTAGGGGAACCACTGATCCACGGTTGGCCAATTCATCGGCAATTTCGTTTCCTTGAACACCGGAGTGTCCTGGAATCCATATAAGTACAAGCCTGTTCTGTCTTGCAATAGAATTAAGCTTCTTCTTACATTCTTGAACAATCTTTGACTGTCACTGAAAACTCCAATCTGTTTCCCGCTCCATCTCCTCTCGATTATGAAACGGATAGTTCAAGCCCTAATTCCTTCGAAAATACTCCATAGCCAACCTTATCGTCTAGCTTGGAACCGTTTGTATAGAAATTTAATTCCCCTCCTTTCTCTATGGCCTCGATGTCTGCCACTTTCTTCTTGAGGGTATGCTCGTCTTAAAGAGTCTGTCGAAGTTGAGTCAAAGAATATAATAGTCTAGTGACTAGTTTGTGACTATTCAGAGTGTGCAAAATAGCGACGTGGCCAAACCACCGGTCTTGCCATAGCGCCATACTATCATATTAAGTCTAAGTGCCGAGGCGTCGGCCACGTGCGATTTAGTGCAGGCAAGTTGATTACTGATTTGTGTAGTGCTCCCTCACATTTTATTCGGCAGAAAATTCGTTTGAAAATACCATCACATTCTCCGTTTTTGCATTTGTGATTACGAGACCTGATTACATCTTCAATTCTCTTTCATGCTCCCCACGTTTTTCATTTTCTCATAAATTGCTTTTAAACCAGAAATTATTAAAATATATTCTCCAGATAAATTGTTCAGTTATGTCCCAAATGGAAAGGCCAAAAATAATTTGTATCCGTTTTCATAGAGATACCATACAAAATTAATAAAAATAATTTTGTTTAATGTTTAATGAGGCGTAGCAATGCATGCCGGGTAAAATTTAGTTTTTGAAGAGTATTTAGTATTCATCATCAACCAGATCTCATCAGCAATAAGAGAATAATAACGAAAGCGGCCCAGGAAGGGTTCAAGAGAAAGATTTTTGCACCTTTGCATGTTGGCGACGGCGAATATGGCAGACGGTGAAACCATGAGGTATCTGTACGGTGGCATAGACATGTGCAGCGAAACCGCTGACTAGTCCATATCTTACGAATGCCTACAAACACTGTGACCTTGAAAGTGTACTGCTGGTAGTAGCAGAAGAGTACGAAGGCTTCCTTTGTGCTAGAAAGATCTAGTGAAGAGGAGGGCGTCGGTTATCACTTGGAAGAAAGTACTGAGCGGCTCTGTTGAATTTGACTAAAATCTCTCAGGCATTTAACACGCCAATCATTCCGTAGATACAATCGCGTTTTGTAATAACAGGCAATGGCAAACCTTCAAGTGTATTTCCGCCATTCGGAGGCAATATAAAACTGTAGACCCCATTTATGGAACAACATCAAGGAGCACCTCACAAATTGGAAGAAAAGTTCCACCAAACATCCAAGAAAGGATGTAGGCGTTAATTATATGTTTATTCAATATATTAATTTTATTATAACCATTTTTTAGTATTTGTATTGTTATTTTTATCTTTTATTAACTTTATTCACACATTTTGTTCTTTCACATTTACCTGTATATATGCGAATAGTCCTGAGCTGCGCTTGCATTCCCTTTTAAATGATCTGTTGCGGTATTTTTTGCGGCTTCAAAAATATTTATGGAATTTTCTTCCTTGAATTTTGAAATTCTCTCTTTTAGCGAATCGCGCCAATCATGCAGACGGCCAGATATTCCTTGGTACTCATGCAATTTCTCCATTGAAAGTTGTGTGTATACAAACTGTACAATATTTTTTATAAATACTGTTTTAACAACAGCTTTCAGCGAAATTTAAATTTATTACAAATAAGTATTTTTTTTATTTTTTACACAACTCGATTTCATTTTAAGCATATCACATCTTCACTATATTATATTTTTTAAATTATATTTTATTTTATCCAGAATGCACGGAAGAAAAAATAAATGTAGGATTGGTCCTGCCGATCAACTAAATAACATTTACAAATATTTATGTATTTCTAGTCATATGTATATATATGTATATAAATATGTAACTTCATATGTATCGCTCACAAGCATGCGCTTAGTTATTTTTGATTATTGAAATTATATTCCCGAGTAACACAGTGTATCACACTTGCACACACTTGCATTGCAGAACCGTCTTAGATGCATCTGACTTGTAATGTTTCCAAATAAACATGTAGCTTTATTTTCGCCCAAACTTTTGAAATCTTTAACAACGTTAATGTTTTGTACAGGGTCTTTGTCATTGAAAGGGGAAAATGGTATATTCTTTTTCATTTGTACAGTTACCACCCACCGAGTTACTTATGTATGTATATTGCTCAATTTTATTCGTATATGCAAATACATCCTCACACACGCCAGCGCATTTTCTAACACACAAAATTCTAAATTAAATTACAAAGCTATTTCAATAAGTACGACAACATGGGACACAATATTAGGGTTGAACGAATTCCCAAACAAATGTTTTATATATCGAAAAGATATGAATTTATTACATTGGTTGTAGCAAAGGAAAAAAATAGTGTCAGATTATATAGCGATATCGTCGTATTTGCTAAACATTTAAACTTTTTTTTACGAGAAGGAAACATCGAGAGCCTTACCCCATTAGTGTGGGCCTTTAACCCGAACTAAACCTCCTACCGTCAAAGTACCGATCACCCCGGTACAACCGTTAAGTATTCGTCGGGAGGTGGTTTGAGCACTAAACTCAACGTCCGTTTTTGTCCTGATGCAATACGTCGAAAGTACCATCTGCTTGTTACCACCCACTGCTTAGGTCATTCGATGACAGAGCCACCCCTGTCATAACAATACTCCCCCACCCACCATGTCTCTGTCCATACCATAGAAAGGTAAGTTTCTATGTCCGGTATCGTCAGTTTACCTACATCCAAATAAATCAATCCAGAGAATGGTCCTACGGCACAACCGTAAGTTACTACGTCGTAGGAAAAGTGTAGACTATTATACTACAGAACTTCAGCTTTTTATTCATTTGTCTCAAATCATTGAGTACGAACGCTGACAATTCTTTAATACAATCCCACTGGTTCTGGTTACTGGTTCTGTTATTTTGTTTTCCAAAAACTCTCGTTCTTTACTATATCTTTGGCAGCTAAAGAATATATGCTCTGAGCCACTCGCAAATTTTGTCCTTTGATGTAAAGTCCCTTCAATCATGAAAATGGATTTATTTTACAGTTATCAAAACTATGTAAAGAAGAAAGGGGTACGTTAGAACATCTTCTTTGCTACTGTCCTGAACTCGTTACAACTGCTTGGGATCGGTATACTTTTCATCTCTGATCGATATTGCTGTTTATTAAAACTCGCCACGACTCCAACAACACTCATAATACTAAGAACCCTTGTGGTCTGTGAGAGATCTATTCTAACCTAACCTATCAAAACTATGTTGTGAATGACATACCACACATAATTGTAGATTTTTAATTATACACTACAAAAAATTAGCAAAGTATAAATTGGGTTAGGTATAGTACAACGGACGACCCTAATGATACGCACTTATAAGCCTTCTGCAAAAGAGTTTTTTTATCAACAGAATTTTTGTATACCCACCCAAAGTGTCGACACGTTGAATGCGAATTCTAGCCCTGTAAAATATGCAAGTAGTTAAAGCCGTGGCGTTTTCACTTTGAAAACACAAACAGCCTACATTTTAAAAACAATCAATCGTTTGACAAGAGAAGATTGTGAAGGAGACCAAGAAACGCTGCCTACCCCGAAACGTTTTTAAAGCTTGCGGCTGCATTTCTTTTTTGACGGGGAAACGAATCAAAGGGAAACCACAAGAACCTTACGGCATGAAATATATGTAAGTACATTCAACAGTCTTCAGGGAATACTACGAGAAAAAAATTTAGATATTTAATTAGCTCTCTCTTTTACATAAAACGAATGTATAATGGTTTGAAATATAGTACAAAAATAAAAATATTTCTCTTAAAATTTCGGCTCATATTGTTGCATAGATATATCGAACAAACAGTTTGAGGTTATAAAAATACATAGTTTCTTAAACGAGACGTTCGGTTAGATTAGGTTACGATGTTCGCCACTCTACATGAGAATGTAGAGTGTCCGGTGATAAAGCCAACCACAGTAAGATCAGTCTGTCTTTATGACTTCTATGTTCACTCCTTGTAGGCCAACCCGGTCTAGTTACCACGCAAGTGAGCTCTGTCCTCCATCTAGTGTTGGCCTGCTCGGTGTAGATGGACCTTATCTAGAGTTTGTTCGAGGATAAAGGAATACCCACATACCGGGCCGAATTGACTGTGTGATATATGTTCACTTCGTTGCCAACTCGTTCGCTATGTAATTTCCTTTTATGAAGGGATTTAGCACTCTGGGCCAATATACGGAGAGGCCACTCTTTTCCTGGCTAATTTAACTGCCATTTCGTTTCTCGTTAGTCGTTTCTTTCTCGTGCCAACCGGCGCCAGTTGAAAGCACCAAGTAAAGCCAAGTCCTTCTCCAACTGATCTTTCCAAAGCAGAGGAGGTCTTCCACTTCTTTTGCTGCCACCACCTGGTACCGGATCGACATGATCCAGCCAACGTAGCCGGTGTATTCGCTGCGCTATGTCTATGTCAGCCCAAAGCCCATACAGCTCATTGTTCCATCGTGGGCCGTTGCTAACGTGCAAAGGTCTAAAAATCTTCCGCCTCGCTTGATGTTGTCAGCGTCCAAGCTTCTGCGCCATAAAATAGGACGGACATGTTAAGAGCCTTATAAAAGTGTATGTTTCGTTGGTCAATCCGCTAGGGCGAAAAATGAAATGAGGAGCAACTTCGGCACCAACTACTTGGCAACAGAATTCTACCCACTCATTTTACACGTATTCACACACTCGTCCAATCAGTCGTTGTTTAGATGGCAACGAAGTAACGTGAGTGAGGACTGTGCCGATTTTTTTTTTCATATATCACAAACACATTCTCATTTTATACGTAAAAAAATCATGTTCATGACCGGACGCCACATGGGTCCAATCACCTGACTCTTTCAAAAGCGCTGAGAGCTGGTTAACGGTCTGATCTTGGCCACACCCTAGTTTCACACCACCATGGTTTCACATGTGGACACAAATTGTACGTTAAGGAAGTACAACGCGAGCCAGGTGTGATTGATACCAAGTATTGAGAAAAGAAGAGTGGCTTATTATCCGAATTAAGAAACAAGAAACGGAAGTACGGGCCGCAAAGAACTTGGCATGCCGGTCGATAGGAAATACACCGGCAAATTTTATCAGATATTTCGGCGGCTTACAATTTCAAAACCGGAATGATTTCCTGCAAGAAAAAATGAAATAGCTTGCTTAAATTGTAGAATCCAATAAAGAGATTACGTAATAATAACGTTTCGTTGTCGAACCATGACGAAGTGCAAATAGTTATAACGCAGTTAAGAAACAAAAGGCTACGAGAGCCGATGGACTACTGGCTGAGCTATTCACGTACGGTAGCGAGGAGCTGGAAAAGCGCATGCAAAATATGGTCGAATAAACGCATGCCTGTTAATTTGTATTTAAGTGTGCTCTGCCCTATCCATAAAAAGCTGATCCTATTGAGCGAATGGTTGAAGCAATGGCTGATATCAACCAACTGATTAGACCTTCTCAGTGTAATTTCAAACCTGAAAAATTAACCATGGGCCAGATATTCAAAATACGGCATGCCATGAAAAAGACTCGTGAAAAAATTCGGTGCGTCCCATTTCTCCCCACAGAGTAACTTCCTATTGTATGTTTTCTTTAATCAGATGCTATCAAAGAGTGTATATATACATACGTATATATATATATATATTTTTTTTATATATGTGTATGTAAATATTTTTTTTTTGTATTTCCTGGTGTGCTGATGATCTCGGTATCATCAGACTTAACAACCGCTCCGTAAGTTCAGTGTTTTCAAATCTGAATAAATAAGCGTAGTGTGTGCATCTGATGATGAACGCGGACAAGACAAAGTAATAGTACGTAATTAAACAAGCATTTAGCGACTCGACACCCACGGTAATGTTGCCTATTATAAGGGATTTCCTTAACTTAGAACTAGCATTAACACCGATAATAATGTTATCCAACGTAGTGTGCTACTCTGAACTAAGTATATACATATATGTATATATGTATATATAGTTGGCGTGTACACCCTTTTTGGGTGTTTGGCCTAGCTCCTCCTCCTATTTGTGACGTGCGTCTTGATGTTGTTCCACAAATGGAGGGACCTACAGTTTCAAGCCAATTCTGAACGGCAGATATTTTTATGAGGAGCTTTTTCATGGCAGAAATACACTCGGAGGTTTGCCATTGCCTGCCGAGGGGCGACCACTATTAGAAAAAACTTTTTCTTCATTTCTGGTCTTTAACCGAGACTCGTATCTACGTTCTCTCTGAATTCCGAATGGTAGTCACGCACCAACCCATTCGGCTATGGCGGCCGCCGCTGAACTAAGTGGGTAATGTAAAAATGAAGTCCTCTCTCGACGATCCAAAATCATGCTTATCACTCTCTCGTCATGCCCGCCCTATTGTATGACGCATAAGCGTGGATGATGGCAATATCCGATGAGGTGACCCTTGGAGAGTTCGAGAGAGATTCTGCGGAAAATTTTTGGATCCTTGCAACATGGCCATAATGCAGCGAATAAAGATCTGCTGGCTAGTTCATATCTTAGGGAGAATTACTTTGATTTGAAAAAAGTATCAATATGAGGTGGAAGAAGCCATGGCTTGTCCAACTGGCACCAATTAGCTCGAGGAAAAAACGAAGACTAAACCCGCTGATGCGCTGGCACTCTTTAAGCTGACAAGGGAGGCCCCGATTCAGATCATATTCAAAAAGGCCGGTATTATCATTTTGTTCTATTTGAAGACATAAATAAATAAATAATTGGCGCGTACACTTCTGTTAGGTGTTTGGCCGAGCTCCTCCTCCTATTTGTGGTGTGCGTCTTGATGTTGTTCCACAAATGGAGGGGCCTACAGTTTCAAGCCGACTCCGAACGGCAGATATTTTTATGAGGAGCTTTTTCATGGCAGAAATACACTCGGAGGTTTGCCATTGCCTGCCGAGGGGCGACCGCTATTAGAAAAATGTTTTTATTAATTTTGCCTTCACCGAGATTCGAACTAACGACCTCTCGGTGAATTCCGAATGGTAATCACGCACCAACCCATTCGGCTACGGCGGCCGACATGGCTACTTGTAAAAAGAGCAAATACGCTACTTTTTACTATTAAAAGAGGATCCTACTGGAACGGGTCCACAAGATTCGTCTGCACTGTGTCCAGAAAGATTTACTTAAGAGATAAAATTGAGGGTGAGCGATGAATGAGGAGTCGCTCAAGATATTTCATAATGCCCATTTTCCAACATATCCGAAACCTCGTAAAGCAGCTGGGTGAGCCCACCAAGAAGCCTTTCTCACACTCGTAATATTGTCTTGAAAGGCTAATTGAGCTGCGTATATTGGGTTGAATCCCTTCTGGGCATTTGCAGCGTTCACAACATGCTTGGTATAAAAACAGAGCTTTGAAATCTATCTTGCACTCGATTGTCAAAAAGGAGTCTCCACTCTCGGCTGATTAGCAACGCAGACTGGTAAGTCGTCTTATTGCCTTTTTGTTTACATTCCATTATTTCTTTCATTTAGTAATTTCTTTTTCATTGATTTTCATAAATTTAAGCGTTAAAATTAAGTGTAAGCTCTCGAAGTACCCTTAAGATCGGTGGAAGACTAGCGCTCTCATCCAATCTCTCCATTTTTGATATAGAAGAACCTTTACTAAAGAACCTTTTACGAAACATAACTCTGAAAGTACAGGAACAATGCAAGCAGGTGAAAAATATGAAGTGCAAGTATTATACCTTCTTATCTTCCAGATACGCCAACTCAGAAGCATCCTCAACAGAACTGGCGGATCAGCAGCTGACACACGCAATCGAATAGCGAAAAGTCGCGCTATATTTGGTATGTTAGACAAAGTGTGGAGATCTTCGTATATAAATAAGCGTACGAAACTAAGGGTCTTTGAGTTAAACATGAAATCTGTCGTTCTATATGGATTCAAGACATGAAACGCGACAATGTGCGATATACATACAAACTCTCCAAGCATTCATCAATCCCTGTCTCCGCAGTGTTGTGCGTGTTTTCTCACGACCTCCAACACTTATTTCTGGAGTATGGAAATGGATTGAGCATACACTTCGAAAGCCTCATAGAGATATTACAAAAGCAGCCTTGGACTGATGCCCACAAAGAAGTCACTGGCGCGGAAGCAGAAGCGCTCCAAGCAGACCGTTCATGGAGACAAATAAAATTTCCACGACACGTTGTTTCGTATGGCGCTGAAACTATTTGCATGGCATTGATATCGATCTTGAAATACTCCCCGCTAGTTTAACGAGCCGAATGGAAACCCGGAGTGACAGAGTTAGCTGATAACATAATTATCGAGCGTAGTTACCAGAAAATCAAGGGACAAAAAATGTCACCGCTCCAACATTCGAATTAAACTGTCACTCTGCTTTTGCATTCAAGCGCAAAGAGACTGATTTCCATTCGCTTGAGTGATACGAATAATAAAAATAACTACCTGTATTTGGACTACTCCGAATTTTATTAGTTTTATTTCACAATAATATTATTGACAGATTATATTTTTAAAATTAAAAACCCTTACGGTATTTCTCCCCGACCGTATACTCAGTCATGCCTTTCCCGGAAACTCCACAAGTTCCGATACCCACACGCCCCGAAACAGTATCAGGAGATGCAAATATACTTCTTACTTTCATTCCAGGCTTCTTTAAGTTCTTATTCGTGAAGCTTAGCCATTTTTTCTTGTCGGACTCTCGCTCTTCTTCTAATTCCTTGAAGCGTAGTAACTTTTTTTGTTTTCTTTTCTTCAAATATTCCTTTTGATTGGGGTGATGACGTCTATGGTAAAAGAAATTAAGAATTATATAAAATAAGGCAAATTACCACTGGTTCTAATCTAAGAGTGTGAGATCTAAAGTTTATAATACAAAACATACTTAGGCATATTTAACCCAAAGCCAATATATTGTGTTTCTCTAAAGATGGTAGCAGTAGAATATCTGCTTGTACAGTGCTTTTATCAGAATTAAAGTTATTAATTTATTACGAAATTTACAACAAAAACGATCGTATCTCAGAGTTTTTTTTTACTAAATTAGTGCAAAGAAATTTTGAATTTGGTTTTAAAATAAAGTTTGGACTCTTAATTACGAGTGTGTTAAGATTTATTAAACCGTGCCCACTTTTATTTCACATTAATAATGTAAACAAACTATGTAAACAAAACACATATTTTCGACTTTTGTGTACCAAGGCGAATTAATCTGCTGTTATACTGATATCACCCAAGGCGAATTGAGTTTCTCTATCATTCCTGGATATCACTTATAATCAGTAATTAGTAAAAGCAAATACAAGTGCTACAAAAATTAGCCTGTGTTTTTGAAATATTAATACTGGGGCCAACTGGGCCAATTCGCGTTTGGCCGTTAACTTGATAATTATTGTTGTACGGTTGTAATCAGCATAAAAAGATCTATCAAATCTTTTATTTGATTTTTTCCCAGCAAAACAATGCGTATTCTTCACTTACACTCTACCACTGTAGTCAATATGGTGATTAGTTTACAATTTTTTTACTTACTTCGCTGAAGGAAATACTTCTTTTCGTGTGGTGCAATCCCGTAATTCTTTGATTGTAGTAGTTGCTCGGTTTTGATAGGCATCAAATACTACACTAACATCTCCTTCGGCAGTTATATCTTCGATAATTGCGTCGTAGTATCGGCCATCTTCGGTCCATCTGGCTTGGCATTTGTCTCCAACTTTCCAGTTCTGCGAAGTAGTCACCAATTTTTCTGCCTCTAAAAGAGCTGCTTCAATTTCATCGTAATATGCTGATATTGAGGCACTGGACGCAGGTTCAATATAAGACGACTTTTTCTGCTCTTCGAATTGTGTTCGAATTAAATCTCTGGTTAATTCAATTACTTCTAATAAACCTTCTTTCAGTTTTAACAATTCCTCATTTTCTGGATCCGTCAGTAACCCCGCTTCAACCTTTAATAATAGTTTACAATAAACTGAAAACAAGGAACAAATGCAATCTTACCTGCTGTAACTGCAGTTTGTAATTTTGTAGATCTTCTGCCATTGTGAATTTATTTTCCTAATATTTGCTTCATCAATGTCCCTTATAGCATCGCTGAAAGAAATACTTGTCTACAGAAAATTACGGCTATAAAGACACTTTTGCTAAATCTGCTACCATTGTTTAACCAAACCAAATAATCGATGTAAAACATATATCGAGTCATCGAAATATATTAATGCCGGTACACACGAACGATTGCATTCACCAGTTTTTCCCAAATGATATAGCAAACAAACATAAACAATTGCCGACTATTTTCGCAGCAGAAATCTGTCTAGCTACGAGTTTTGGCTACTTAATTTTCGGTTTTTCTAGCGGCTTCTGAAACGGTGCGAAAAGTTTTGAATTAATAACAAAATGTGTGAATTCTGTAAGTGCATTGCACGATGTCAAGGAAATCCAAGATAAATCAAGTTGAGTTAGCCGATGAGGCAACTTCGTCGGACTTAAACGACAAAGTTTGTAGGGGGAACGGTGGGCATCCTAAATGCACAAGATTTTTTAGATCTATTAATCTAATAAACAGCAATGTTTTTAAATCCCACTTGAGTATAAATCGCAGTACTTTGTCATAAAAATTATATTTTATAATAAAATTTCGATAATTTTCAACCCTGAATATATTACATTTTTGCAACAGTCGGACTCAATTTTTGAATTCTCTTGTTCTCTTTCTTTGCAACATTTACTAACAACAAATTTGGTGTCAAAATCGCGACGTCACGATTTTGTTTATTTAGTGCATGGAAAATTCGTTTGAAAATACCATCTCCTCGATGCCTACTTTTAATCCAAAACACAATTTTTGATGGTAATTTGCAGGATTGTAAACGAAGTTTGCTTGTTTTGTACTTTTGTGTATTCAAAAATGTACTTTAGGCAAATCAAATATTATTTTTAAAAGTTAAAACAACAGTTAGCCACCCTATTTTTAAAACAAAGTCATAAAGAACTAAATGAGAGTTTTCACCTTTAAAATTTATATTTAATATTCCAATATAAACATAAAATACAACATACATAAAGTGGCTCACAGCCAAAATAATGCAGCCAAATCACTTATGTCAACATTAAGTAACGATAGATATTAAGCAGTTGTATATAAGCAGAGGTGCATGCGCTTAGGGTAGTCAATGGTATGTTCAACGAGTGAAGGAAAAGTAATACAGTTATTCAGTCGTAAGGTGAAAGTAATGCAATAAAGTAAAGCAAGTTGTGTTGCTAATATGTGGCTTTTATTTGACAATCCAGCGATCGAACCCAGAGAAGTTATTGCGATATATCTATTTAATTTTAACGTAAAGAAAATTCGTTACAACATTTATAAGTATTGTTTTTTGAACTGTATCATTTTGGCTGTAAGCCACATATTTAGTTTAGAAATGTATTCGCATCAAATTCTCCAAAACTGGGTAGCAGCGTTTAATTTCCAATATTTAAGTTAATGCAATATGAACAAGTACTCTTGATGTAGTATTTTGTTCCTACCTGCAGTCTTTTAAGGTATCTTAACATCTTAATTTTGTTCACATGGTAGTTGTGTGCAACTGACATAACGGAATCGACACAGATATAGACTATATATACTTTTACTAAGAAAGATGAGAAGGCTCGATTAAGCCATGGCAAAACATTCATCGAAAAACGAACCACGCAAAAATTAATAAAACGGGCGGTACTACGACCACTTTTGAGTAAATTTGTGTTTGGCTAACGACCTCAAAAATTCATAAGGAAACAAAGCGAACAAAAAAAATTCATTATTTATCAGTGCCAACTAAATTTTTTTTTTTTTTGAAGTGTTGGAAAAAATTATTCAATTGTTTAAAAATGTAAAATTTTATTTTAATTATAAGTCACATAAACCTGCTTCACATGTTCCCTAAATAAGCAAAATTCTTCCTGACTAATAGCGCTTTTATACAAATAAACGTCTCTCCGTAATTCCTCTTAGTTCGATCACTGTATTAAAGTCATAACTAATGGTAATACAACTTTTTATTTAATTTCAACACTTAATGGCTTTACGTTCACACATGTAACTTAAGGCTGATTATCCCGTATGCGTGCACTTCATATGGTGTCAAAGCGAATTCATATTGTTTAATATTTCATTCGCTTAGTTTTTATTGCCTTTCGTGTCCCCATTAGATACCAAGTTCATCGATCTAAATGGGTCCAATCTGTATAGCTGAACTACCTTTTCCTTCCCCCGTCCAAATTTCAGTTTTTGTATACGATACACTACATAATTCAATCTGATAACACCTTATAAGGACCTCCCAGTATGCTCGCATTTAGGAGAAACTTTCTTTCTTTGCAGATTATAAAGGCTTCCCAAGTTACCTTCGCTAAATCCTTAGTTCACAACACAGTTAAATCGATTCCTCATCTTGTTACCCATTAACTCGACATGTTGCTTCACATATTGGTGTAATTCACCACCGCCTTTGGTATTCTGTACAGAGTAATCATTACTTACACTTTTGTTTTACATAAGTAATCCTTCACCTTCTTTAACGTTAGTGCAAATTGGCCCTTAGCGTCTCCTCCCACATATAGACTTCTTTATTTCAAGATTGTAACATATAATTATTTATTTTCTTAATCAGATAAAAGTGGCTTCAGTAAAAAAAAATCCTTCAATATCTCTTTTCCCTTATCTTGTAAATGACTTCTGCAAGAGCCTGTGGGTGAATACCACTCTCTATTAATTGAATGCAAAATCCCAAAGCTGCAGCGCTGAGTCCAGTATTAAGTAATTCCGAAACGATGAATATATTATGTTTTATCATCTGAGATTCTTGCAATTTGATGTATTTACTTTCTACGTCTTTTTCTTTCCTATAGCACCCCTCCATTAAAATTTGAGTTAATTCTTTTTTCATTTCAGGAATTTATACGAACTGACTCCAAACTAGGATTTCAATAATACTATCGATAGTAGACATAGTTAAATGACTACTTTAATACCCGAAACCTCAATTCCTAGGCTTTCCCGATATTTTCGAAAATACTCGGTGTATCGAATACTTTATCAACACTATAAGTAAATCATCTACTTATATGTGAATTGTAAAATAGATTTATGCAGGTTTCCCATTTACAAACTAATTGAAATATATATGTATATATATCTTACTCTTTGAGATTTTAACTACGGATTGGGAGTTAAGCACGAAAAAGTAGATCATTTACTTACATATATGTGAACGTATTGTAAAATATATTTATAATGCCATGTAAAATGAAATTCACGTTTTCGATTTACAAAGTATTTGACATATATATATCTTACTCCTTATGATTTTTGGTGTATTACTAAAGAGTGTAATACTATTTCAGAAGCGCCTGCTTGTTATTTAAAATAATACAGGTCAAAATTTAAATTCTTTCAGTTTTGACTATTTTTTATGAACTTTTCCTCCTGGAAAAAAAATATTAATGTATAATTCATTAGCTTAATATTATTACCCTATTTACCTTTACTTATCTCTCTTGTTTTAATATAAATTCACGCGATATATATAAATCTCGACATTAACTTAAAATGAACGGTTTTCGGTATATATTTCAGATGCCTTATTTTTTGCAGTTCGGCGATGTTCAAGTGATTCACAAAAATTCCACATTCACGAAAATTCAACAGATTTCAAAAATTATCTTCAGAATTTTCAACTTTTTAACCAGGGAAATAACTTGCATTGAAAATTTCCAAAATATTTCGATTATTGAGGTATCATAGAAAAATTTTATAACACAGTGTAGAATTATTTCGTATGTAAATATGCGTAGGTTTAACTAGTGATATTTTTGTGTGTTTTGTTGCTATCATTTCCCAGGCTTCGTCTTTTTGCTTGAGCATATTCAATAACAAATATTTTTAATATATTTCTTAGCTATAATAATGCTTGGTATTGCGAAGTATCTGAATTTTTACGGCATTTGGTAAGCTTTTTGATTTTATATAAAATTAAATAATTTTGTATGTAACCATGTTACACACGAGAGCCTCAGCTGTGGCCATTTGTTGACAACCAGCTGAGAATAGTTTTACTTAGTGAACTGTACAATGGTTGTAATTTTATCTCGTTCAACCATGCAATATGCCCATGTTGGACCAACATTTAGAGCGTGTATACTTTGCTTATCGTTTCAAGTTGAAATAATCGATGTTTGTAATCGATGTTTGTATATGTGCTGCCAACTCACCGTAACTAGAGCAGTTGGTCTGTTAGTTTCCTGAATAAAAAATTATATAGGCATGTTTTTACGACTAATTTTAGTTTTTTTCTTCATACACCTTGTGAGAGGTGTTATGTTCAATATTAAGCCTAATTTTCAAAAGTGTCTTAAGGAGGACATCCAGGCAAACCAATTGGTTAAAGGGGAATATGAAGTATCTAGTGTACCCGGACAAATAATTGATTACATCGTAAGTCAACCCGTTGTAGAAAAACTATAAAAATGTATATTCTAATGAAAATATTAACGTTAAAGGCTAGAGACACCAAGGGGCACATTTTGTCAAAGGGAGAACATATAACGAAAGGAAAGTTTACATTTATGTCGGAGGTGTACGATACATATGAGATTTGCTTTATATCAAAAGTTCCGCCACGTAAGATTACATGCAATATGCAATATGCAATATGCTTATCAAAAATATATTTGCAGATCAAAGGGGCATTGAACAGGAAGTCAGCCTTACTACCAAAAAGGGTGCGGAGACTAGGAATTATGAAGGCGTAAGTAAAGAGAACTACATAAGTATAATATTTGATACCTAAATTGAAAACAAAGATTAGACAATTGTTCAGTTTACGGCTCGGGTGCTTTTTGTGGTTGGCTTTGAAATGAGGACAACCGATTTTAGAGGCAAAAGTGATGCCGAAAAGCAGAAGTGCCTCCTCAAATATGCCCACTTTTAGCTGTGGGCAGCTTATAATTTTCGAGTTATTTGTATAGGAATTTTGTAAATTTGTTAACCACGTTGCCAATTTCTTATGAAGGTAAGCACTTATTTCAATTATTTTAATTCCATAAAAACTTTATATGATTTAAAACTGATGACATCTCTTTTTTAATGGAAAATATTCCATTAATCTGTTCTGAAAATTTGGAATAAAAAATCGCGCCATAAAATAATAAACGGGTAATTGTCTTTTTTTGACCCGTCAGTGTAGGGTATATCACCGGTCGTGTTCGTCTGGCTGATCTAAAGGTAGCCCCGGGAAACATGCTGTTTTGACAGGTTGGGTCCAGAGGGAGGGCTGTTAGATGAGGTTTTAAAGGGAATGTGAAAAGGTGGTTAGTGTCGTTCGGGGTGCCTTCACATGCCGGACATATGTTTGGTATGTCGGGGTCAATTCTGGATAAGTAAGAGTTTAACCTACTACAATATCCAGAACATTCCCATAGCAACTGGTTCTACGTTATCGGAATGACTGGGGGTTTTCCCGACCAAGGGCTGCCGCCCCAGTAAACTAGCCCTGTCTAGTGAACAGTAAAAACTTTAATGTTATGTTTTTGTTGAAAATTAGGATGGGAAGGTATTGCAATATTTAAATTATTTGTAAAGCTGCAAGTTACCACGCCTATATTGCAACGAAGAACCCAATCGATATCAAGGAAAGCAAATGGATGCTATTTGTAGGATACGAAACAAATAATTTTATGCTATGAATATTGAAATATATAAGTAACAAATAGATTTAGAAATGAGGATATAGAGAACAAGGCAAATATTTCTTCTCGGTTTGTCTTCAGTATCATATTTTAGTAGAACTTATGCTAAATCCATAATTGACTGATAACTCTAGGTGTCTGCGGACCGGAGGTGCTGGAATGTCTTGATAAGTTGAATATCTCAGGTCAGAACAATCAGGTACGGATCCTATGGATTCTACATATGAAACGAACTGGCAGATAAATTAGTCAGGAAATGAGCGTCCTCTCCATTTATTAGCTCAGAGCCATTTTATGGCCAAGGAAGGTTAACTTCTTTACTCTCATTTAAAATTAATGAGTAGATTAACACTACAACTTAAACCATTTTAAAGATTGGAATTATTTGTTTTATTTATTTATTATAGGCAAGCATACAGCAATGGGTTATGTTTACAATGATTGACTTTAAGAATAGTTTATATAATTAAGTCGTAGATAAAATAATTAACAGCAAACAACAACAACAATATTAAAATTATAGCTAGTGGTAAAGACGTTGAGGTTGGAGAAAGTATTAAAAAGGAAAGAGAGATTAAAATAATAGTAGTAGGAGCCGGTATTAATTTGAATAGATTCAAATAATGAGAAATCATTTGAGTACATTCAGAAATATTCGCCAAGGAAACGAAACAATTTATGTTTGAAGCGCAAGTTCTCTTTTATACGTTTAAGGCCGGCGGGCCAATTAGATGCCCTAAATTCAGTAGTTTTCGCGAAGCGTTGTAGGATGAGAAAAAAAAACAATTAGCCAAATGAAGTTTTGGGGATAGTTTAATGTATATTTTAAAACTAAAAAAAAAAAATTTGTACAATCTCCAACAATATATTGTAAGCCGAGTTATCAATAGATTCCCAGAGCGCCTTGCCACTGAAGTATCCAACTTCTGTACAAGATACAACTTGCAATTTTCATCTGAAAACAAAAAAAAAAAGATGATTAATTTTGATGTAATTATCTTCGATGTGAACTAAGAAAATTGGGAGAAACACGTAAAACACTGGGTAAAAAAGTCGCTTAAAAAAAGTTTTTGGATGTTTTTTTTTAGTTCACATAGAAGAGAAAACAATACTGAAGATAACGCATTTTGAGTGAAATGGATAGCTCGTTTAGTTTTTTTGCAATCGTGTACATAAATTAGGTAAAATCGTGAAAATGAAAAGCCGAGAAAACGCGCTTCAAAGTACAACAATAATGCAAATACTTGGAATTTAACTCTGAAAATTTGTGTCTCATGTTCTTGAATATCTAAGCTATTGATTTCAGGAAAAAAAAAAATCGATTTTTTTGACCTTTTAATTGGCCCGCCGGCCTTAAGGGGAGCATTTTTTGACGATGAATAAAAAAAAACCTAGTGATATTTTTACGATACATTTTTTTATCATTTATTTATTCATATATTAGGAGCACACAAAATAAATTTGAAAAAAAAAAATGAATTTTCATGGAGTTATGCGTCCTTGAAGTGGAAGGGGGGAAAAAAAGGCAGTGTCCCCGTCGTCACGATTTCTACCCTTGTGGTCATCTGAAAAAAAAAAAAAATACAAATTCTTAATTAATATGAATGTCATTATCGTATGAACCAGAAAAAACGGGGAAAAAAAAATTTTCCATAAAATGGCGGCTACTCAAAAAATTGAGGTCGATTTTTCTCTTATTTTTAAGCTTTCTCGAATTGTTTACACATATTAAAATTTCCAGTTTTTCGAGCTTCATACGATAGAGATATATTTAAGGAATATTCATGACAAATTTCAAGCAAATCGGTTGATTAGAACTTGAGATATCGTGCCGACCGTATCGAAAGAAGTAGTTTCGAGAAAGACACGTTTGAAGTTCGCCGTCCGCTCAAACCAGTTTAGCTGCCACGTCACTAAAATAGTTGTAGCTTCGAAAATAATTCGAATTTTGAAAAATCCTTTTAGGGAGATATTTTTGAATAGTTAAACTATCAAATTTTGAAAAAAAAATTTTTCGATTTTTTCAAATTTCTAGACTAGAATACCCCCTTAATTTTTGGGGTAAGTTATTCCAAAGACGGTCAGAGATCACAAAGTATTGTAGGAAGGAAGATGAAACGGCAAAACATGTGCTGGGATGCCCAGCACAGGTGTTTAAGCGATACAAATACCTGAGTAAACCTATTTAGCAGGCGAGGAAATAAAACTCAATAAAATAGGACTAATACTAAAATTTATTGAGGGAATAGGGCTCGAATAAATACTCTGAATCCTTAAAGGGGACCAATAAATCTTTCAGGTCGAAGTGGTAATATAATAACAATATGGTAATTCCTGAGTCGTCGAAACCCTTTGTTTATTATCTTGCTCTCGCTTCTTTTATACAAAAGAGTAGTATATTTTTCTCGTAAGGTTTGTGCCGTAGGGTTACCCTTGTACTTTCCATCGTATTGCACTGCGCGCCATCGGCTGTACATAATTCTGCCTGTAAATGGTAAGCTCCATGTCTCAGCATTATCGGTTACCAGGTTTATCTATATTTTATTGCTCGAACTTTTGTTTAGGTACTTATATCGCAGAAAATTACTCACGTTCTTGATGTAAGCAAACGCTAATACCTTATAAAATTAAATATATTTTAGATTCAAGAAGCAGCAAAGCTTAAACCGATGGAAGTAGAGCTTAAGCGTCTAGAAGATTTATCAGACTCGATTGTACGAGATTTTGCTTTAATGCGCAAAAGGGAGGAGGAAATGAGAGACACAAACGGTAAGCAAAATATTTGTGTTATTGCTTCTTTTTACCTAACTTGAAGTCATATTTTTCAGAGAAAACAAATAGCCGGGTACTATTTTTCAGTATCTTTAGTATGTGCTGCTTACTGGGTCTAGCTACATGGCAGGTTTTATATTTACGCAGATATTTTAAAGCTAAAAAGCTTATCGAATAATTAAAATGGAAATTATGCTTTCATTGCGTTATTTTATTTAGATGAAATGTTATTTTCTTCCACGATTATCTGAATAACTTATTTCTAATAAAAGAAATCCTAACTTTTATCTGTCAATTTATATAAACAAAATTATGCTGTTAAGGACATAGCCTTGATTGGCAGTGCTGCCAAGTACTTAAATGAGTTCCTGGGCGCATCATCAATTCAAATAAACAAACAAAAATAAGACAAGCTACTTATTTGTAAACATTCAGTGAATGGCCTGGTAATATTGTGATTTAAATAATTGTGTCTTTTAAATTAAACAAACTAATAAAAACGAAGTGATGCGTGTTAAATTTTGAAACCACGAATTATGAAAATACCTCTAAGTGCAGTTTTTTTTTGCCGTTAACGCCGTGCCAATAAAGTGTAATTTTTTGTGTTTGTGTTACTGTTGATAACAAGAAAAATAGGGTATGTTAACAACTTATTTTCCATAAAAGGAGATAAGGAGAATTCCAAACATTACTTCAAGAATTGTCCGACAGCCCGCAAAAGTTTTTCGAGTATTTCAAAATGAGTTCGAAAATATTTTGCAACAATAAAACTATCGCATCCACTCGTTATCAATTTACGACTTTTTTTTATCATCAAAAATTCAAATTCAAATAACATAAACAACATAAATTATACTTAACTTAATAAAAAACAGTCTTTATAAACTGGAAAATTAATTCATATTTGTTTTAAATAAAATTCAGTTCCATTATGTTTCGTAAATTGCTTGTCTATACAATCACATTTCTACACAATCAAATTAAGTACAATCGAGGTATTTTTTAAAGAAATCTTATGTTCTTAAAACACCAGAGAGTGCTGGAATTTCCAATTTTTTTTTGTTTTATTCAAACTGATTCTTTCTTTGACTTGCTGTAGCGATTGAGTGCGAAGGACAGCTGAAACCATTTGCTTCAAAAGAGGCAACGCTGCAGCTCCATCGCCATTTTTTTCGTAAAAATATGTTTTCAAAATATCTCAATACCAGTGTCATAAGTTAATTTTAAACTAGCGAACTTGATGCGACGTAATTCGCGCCATTCATCATAAACGTCCTGTAATCCTTAATTGATTAACCGACAGTGAGTGAAAGATATTTTAATTTATTCGTTGAACTTATTCGTACACTTCAAATTGAGAATATTTCATCATTGACAACCAATAGTGAAGGTACTCAACCAACAACAACAACATTACATGTAATTTTTTTTGCAATTTGTTTTTTTTTCCTGACATTCAAAACACGAAATCGCAAAATCAGCTGCTGTTGTGCCACCAACTAGAATTGCTTCGTCCTGGTATTCCACACAATAAGCGCCAAAAAACTGATTGAACAAAATGCTAGGGCGTATTCTCTTGACCCCTTAAATTCAAACATACATATATTTGGTTGAGATATGTCATATAGCTTTATAATTTATATTTAATTAAAATTGCGTTTCTTTTAAAATTATATAGACATTAGTAACATCCGATTTTATCAAACATTTTGTTTTAATGCAATCGCTCGCGTCACTTTTAATCATTCCAGAATATAAAAATTCCCGATTTCCACTGACAAATTTTTGATTGAGTCTTATAAATTGAGACTTAGGCTCCATCTTGCATCCTTCTCCCGAGTTATCTGAATCATTGGAAAGTATCATCTTTGATATGTGATGCAAACAGTCTAATACTTTTGCTTGTGGTTTCACAATACCTAAAAAAGAATAAATAATAATATCTCTACCAATATTGAATGTATGATATCTACATGGGTGTTATGGTCAGGTTATACATATATTTTCCAGGATAAATTCATAGATTTATTACTGTTATTTCATGTTTTGGTAAACGCTTATTTATAAATACCTTGATTTGTTTTTAACTGGACGTTTAAGTACACCGGCTGTGAAAGAAGATATAAGATATAAATTAATAATACATATTAATATTAAAAAATCACAATACAAATATTCATTAAGGTGCATTAAATAAAAACAGGTAAAAAACTAACTTCATTCGACGAACTTATAAAGGTGGGAGTTAACATTTGGGAGAAAATTGAGATATGTGGAAATTTTCGAAGTGATTTTATTTAAATGTATTTGATTGTATAGATTAAGAAATTTATTGCCAATTTATAATATATTAATCGTCAGCATACGGTACTACACCTCAATAAATAAACTAAAAACTGCCAATTAAAAATATACAATATAAATTTTTATTAATTCGTTATCTTAATAAAAGCGGATAAACAATAATTTTGGCATTTCCATTTCGAGAATAAATGAACAATTTATCTGTGGTATCAAGTCTGGAGCAAGCTACATATATTTATGTACAAGGTGAAGTCCAAATTAACAAGACTGGCGTCATAAACATTTTTTAATGGCGCCATCTTTTTAATGAAAACTCCACCGATATTGTTCGTAAATTTATCAAAAATTAACCGAAATTATTGTTCAAACTCATGGAATCGATGTTGAATATCTCCAAAATATCGATTTATCGCATTTTAATTGATCATTTGGGCTTACGAAAGATCTGTGCACGTTTCATTCCGTACAATTTAACTGAGGACCAAAAATTGCTCAGAATTCATCATTCGAAAGACCTCATTATAGAGGCGAGAAATGACGAGAACTTCATTTACAACATTGTGAACGGTGATGAATCGTGGTGTTTCCAACAGGAACCTGAAACTAAGCGTCAAAGCGCCGAACGGAAGGACCCAGACGAGGCACCACCAAAAAATTCGCGTTTGTAGAAAACAAAAATCAAGTCGATGCTCATTTGTTTTAACGATTCTTAGGGAATTGTCCACAAGGAGTTCGTGCCAACGGGCCAAACCGTCAATGCAATTTTCTATCTTGGCGTTTTGAAGCGTTTGTTACATCGCATTCGTCGATTTCGCTCTGAATACCGCAAAGGAGGAAACTGACGCTTATGGCATGATAATGCACCATCTCATCGATCCACTCTTGTGACTGATTTTTTTACTAAAAATCGCATTTTAACCATCAATGACTCATCGTATTCGCTTGATATGGCTCCCTGTGACTTCTTCTTATTCTTCTTAATTGGCGCGATAACCGCTTACGCGATTTTGGCCGAGTTTAACAAAGCGCGCCAGTCGTTTCTTTCTCGTGCTAACCGGCGCCAATTGGACACAGCAAGTGAAGCCAAGTCCTTCTCCACCTGATCTTTCCAACGCAGAGGAGGCCTTCCTCTTCCTCTGCTACCACCAGCTGGTACCGCATCGAACACTTTCAAAGCCGGAGCGTTTGTATCCATTCGGACGACATGACCCAGCCAGCGTAGCCGCCGGATCTTTATTCGCTGCGCTATGTCTATGTCGTCGTAAAGCTCATACAGCTCATCGTTCCATCGTCTGCGATATTCGCCGTTGCCAACGTGCAAAGGTCCAAAAATCTTACGCAGAATCTTTCTCTCGAACACTCCAAGCGTCGCTTCATCGGATGTTGTCATCGTCCAAGCTTCTGCGCCATACGTTAGGACGGGCATGATGAGAGTCTTGTAGAGTGTTAGTTTTGTTCGTCGAGAGAGGACTTTACTACTCAGTTGCCTACTTAGTCCAAAGTAGCACTTGTTGACAAGAGAGATTCTACGTTGGATTTCAAGGCTGACATTGTTATCGGTGTTAATGCAGGTTCCTAAATAAACGAAGTCTTTTACAACCTCGAAATTATAACTGTTTACAGTGACGTGTGTGCCGATACGCGAGTGCGCCGACTGTTTGTTTGAAGACAGGAGGTACTTCGTTTTGTCCTCGTTCACCACCAAACCCATTCGCTTTGCCTCTTTATCCAGTTTGGAGAAGGCAGAACTAACAGCGCGGTTATTAAGGCCGATGATATCGATATCATCGGCATACGCCAACAATTGTACGCTCTTATAAAATATTGTGCCTGAGCGATTAAGTTCTGCGGCTCGTACGATGCTCTCCAACATCAGGTTAAAGAAGTCACACGACAGCGAGTCACCCTGTCTGAAGCCTCGTTTAGTATCAAACGGCTCGGAAAGGGCCTTCCCAATTCTGATGACGCTGTTGATACTGAGTAATGTCATCTTGCATAGCCATATTAGTTTTTCGGGGATACCAAATTCAGAAATCACGGCATACAAGTAACTCCTTTCCGTACTGTCGAATGCAGCTTTGAAATCGACGAAAAGATGGTGTGTGTCGATTCTCCTTTCGTGGGTCTTTTCCAAGATTTGGCGTATTGTAAATATTTGGTCGATGGAAGACTTTCCAGGTCTAAAGCCACACTGATAAGATCCAATCAGTTGGTTGACTTCCATCTATCACAACATGATCGATCTGGTTTCGCGTTTTTCGATCAGGAGACAGCCAGGTTGCTTGGTGTATCTTTTTATGCTGGAATCTGGTACTACAGACTACCATGTTTCGGGCCGCGGCGAAGTCGATCAGCCTCTGTCCGTTACCGGATGTTTCGTTGTGCAGGCTGAATTTTCCGACTGTGGGACCAAAAACTATTTGGAAAATTGGCTATGAGAGGAAAACGTTTTGTGTCCGTAGAGGTCATCCAAAAGGATTGTACCGACATCCTGAAGGACATTCCGGTAAATTACCTGAAACACCCTTTCGAAAAGTTTTAGATCGCTCAAAACAGTGTATCGAGGCCAGAAGGGACTAGTTTGAATAAATAAACTCGAAGTTATCAGAACTAAGCTCCTGTTGTTTCTATTTTAGCTCAGTCTTGTTTATTTTGGACTTTACCTTGTATTTCAACTATTCAGTGTTTTGTCATGAAAGAAATACATTCGGAGCGACCGCTATCAGAAAAAAACTTTTTCTTCATTTTGGTGTTTCACCGAGATTCAAACTTACGTTCTCTCTGAATTCTACTCAAGTTCAACAAAAAACTCGTACACGAAAGCTGCCTAATAGAATGGGACAAGTACGTGCATTACTACAATACAAAAACTGGAACTCTACTGAAGCCCGACACTTCTTCCCGGCGAGTATGTCTAGCAAAAGTACTATATAAAGAATTTTTACAGATTTAGGATAGGATATACAATTTTTGCACACACATCTTCTCAATAGCCAAACAGCTCCTTCTGCGGCAACAACAACTTTACAATAGGAAATTTCTTGAGGATCAATATTTCGATCGCACCTGAAAAACTCGTCATGAAAATAGTACCTATTGCTAAATTGAAATGAAGGTTTTGCTTGTTATTTAATTGAGCCTTTTAGTTTTGCCGGAAAAATAATAGTCACAATTTAAAAGTTGAAAAAATAAAAACCATGCAGGATTTTTATAGGAGTGCTCCTGGACACCTCAAGAACATCGACAATTTTTGTCTACGATACTTTTTTGGCTTTTACTTTTTTATTTTTGAAAAATATGATAACAATTTGGTTCCCGGTTTTAGGGTTTAAGGGCCTAAAAAAATCGACCCGTGACGATGCACGAAGCCTAAAACTGATTGAGATTTAGAAATAATAAAATTATTGTGAAAATTTAAAGAAAATGAGTATCAAAAATAAAGCCAACGTCTTAATTTCAGGGCAGAATGAAATGTTTTGTTCAAAATAGAGAAGGAAACGTTTAAGTCATTAGGAGCTTTTGAAGAGGTAATATTTTTTTAGTGTGAAGTGTCACCTTGACAACGAACATAAACTTTAAATTGTTTGATCGATACTTTGCGATATATTGATCGCTATGGGCAAATATCGAGAAACTAATGGATTTATTTTTCCCAAAACTAATATACTTATATAATATTTAAAGAAAGGCGATTCTTCTGACACCAAAGAAGCAACGAGTCCAAGCTCCTTATGAAGGTTCGCTGCATCCGTCGTGTTAATGCCTAATTGTTCGTTCATTTCTAATTTGCTCGTTAATTTTATATATCATATTTCGTTAATTTAATTACCTTATGGTCGCCCATACAAACGTTGTCTCCAATAACGTTGTACGGATTATGTTCTTTAGAAGCCAATATCGTTTCTGGAATTTGAGGGCTCATTAAAATTCGATCACACCATGAAGGGCAGCGAGTTATCATGTATTCTGTTGGCAAGTGTGGTTCCTCCTTATAAGGATACGATGGTGGAAATGGAATGTCGTATTCGCATAATATACCTCTAAAAATATCCCAATCTCCATCGTATTTCTTTAACTGAAATTAACATTAACATTCGTTCAAGGATCTTTATTTGTTACAATAAGAAAATTATTTAATTTTTGGAGTGTCCAAACTAAAACAAAACAATCAGAGAGTATTGTGAAGGTTGGATTAAAAAGATGCTTTAAAAAAGAAGAATTCGATTTGATATACAATATTATATTTTAGAGTCGTCGATAGCACATTTTTTTAAAGGTGAATTTCTGTACATACTTTAAAAACCTATGAAACAAATCGTGTTTCTGAAAGAATCAGAAATTTAGCTTATGAGATGGATATTATTCTTTTATCACTTTAGTTAACCTTGTAGAAGACACTTGATATTAGTGAATATAAAGAATGTCTCCTTTATATCAAGGATAATAGATTACAAGGTTTGCCCATCCGAAGAAAAATTGGGCGAGTAACTTTGGCTGCCAGGTCATCGGGGATTCATTTCATACGTATATACACACTCGTCCAATCAATTATTGTTCAGAGAGCAACGAATCAAAATGAGCGGAGACCGTGTAGAGATTTTTCGTATATCACCAACACAATCTTAATTTTTTCGTAAACAAACCGCTATTATGACCCGGTTATGTCAGCCAATCAACTGATTCCTTTAAAATTGGTGAGATTTAGTTAGCGGTCTGATGTTGGTTACACCTCTAAAATCTTACTCTACTTTAGCAAATCCATAGCGGATGACTAAACCTGGTAATCTATGTATATTCTTTGACCTTATCAGCACTGAAGTTTCACATAATGGGACCTGAACTTGTTCGGGAATGCTTCACTGTTCTCGTCACCCGTAATAGGAATCCTGAGTTATCAACGACTGAAAAGACACAGAATTCACAGGGCACTGGATGAATGGATGAAAAGTCCAATTTATACATCCTTCAGGAAGAGCGCGAAGTGATCTCCTAAACCTGGATAGACAGGGCTTAAGAATTAAACGGAACATTGCAGTCCTCGTTATCACATCAGGAAACTAAGACTAATAAAAAGAAGCGTCGTAATTTTTACGAATTTGGTGATGAAACGCCTGAACACATATTTTGTGAATATGCAGCTCCCGCAACGCGAAGGCATACTCACCTAGGCGGGGTCACTCAAATAAATTGGTAATATGGAAAAAGCCCGAAGAAGTGCTCAAATTCATTCAAAGCCTTCATTTATAGGCCCGCAGTCAAGTACACAAGACTACATCGGCTTTGGTAATCTGCAATAGGCAGTTGAGACCGGTTCCCTGGTAAAAATTAATGTACATAAATAATACAACGAATATTTAAGGAAATTTAAGAAATGCATCTTAACGATTTCCCCTTGTAGAGGCCTGGTTTGAATTAAGTTAATCATTTTAGGATATGTATCATTTTCGGTCTTAACTCATGCAAAGAGAAATAGGTGCATTCTGGTTGTGCTCATATTGAAATTTATACTTTACCCATTCTTCTTTAAATTTATTTTGATGCTTCACGTGATTAAATTCCTTCTTCCCGATAATTAAAACGTTTTCTCCGTCTTCATCGCGGTAGCACATTTTAGCACTATTTACATTGCTGGTTGATACACGATGTTCCGTAAGATTTTTAGTCAATTCCTGAAAATATAAAATTATAAAATCTTTAGATCAGCCAAAAGTTCTGAACTAAGACAGAGGATGACTGGACCATTCTCACAAAGGCTTTTTGATCAATGTAACAGACCAGACATATATAATCGGAAGGTAAGACTACGTTATTTTACAAGTAAATTTTGGCAAGAGGCCTGGCGTTGTTAATAGAACAGCATGACTAGCAGAAGGGTTTAAAATCCGATCACCACGCTTACAATTTCTTTACAGATGGATCTAAAATTACAGAAGGAGTTGAAGCGAATGTCTTATGCACGCAGTTTGATCTTCAAAAGTCCTTCAGACTTCGTAATCATATATATATGTATATATATATGAGACCCTTTTTGGGTGTTTGGCCGAGTTCCTCCTCTTATTTGTGGTGTGCGTCTTGATGCTGTTCCACAAATGGAGGGACCAACAGTTTCAAGCCGACTCCGAACGGCAGATATTTTTTATGAGGAGCTGTTTCATGGCAGAAATACACTCGGAGGTTTGCTATTGCCTGCCGAGGGGCGACCACTATTAGAAAAAACTTTTTCTTCATTTTTGGTCTTTAACCGAGACTCGTATCTACGTTCTCTCTGAATTCCGAATGGCAGTCACGCACCAACCCATTCGGCTACGGCGGCCTAATCACTGTAGTAGATTTCAAGCTGAGATCTATCCTGTAACCAAACCCCTCGACACTCGCATAAACATCTTCATCGATAGTCAAGCTGCTATTAAAGCAATAATGGCTTAATGACTAGCTCGGAACGCGTGCAACACTGTAGATCTAAAATGGACGAGCTCTGCGAAAATAGTCAAGTCACAATTTACTGGGTACCAGGGCACAAAGAAATAAGGGAATTGTGAGAGTTGACGAGCTTGCTAAGGGTGAGTACATTGAACATATATACCTAGGATCAGTACATTGAACATATTATACATATATCCCTCTCATATATCACTCTCGGTTTTGAAGATGGAACTAAACGAGGAGCTAACTCTAGAAGCACAGTCTATATGGGAAGTCTCGACCTTGCACAGGATTAACAAAATCATGCTACGGAAAACAACCAACGTTATTTTATCACTCCCAAGGAAGGAATGTAAAATATTGGTTGGAGTACTGACGTTGTCTCACTCCATATCACGCAGCTAAAATGGGATTGTTCCAGAAGGACGCGTGTATACTTTTCATCTCTCGCGGTATACTTTTCATCTCTGAAGAATATTGCTGACAAAAGTTTAAACTGTTTATTAAAACTCGCCAAGTCATGTAACACGAATTATGTTTAACACGACTCCAACAGCACCGGCAACACTATGGATCCTTGTGGTCTATGTGAGATCTATTCAGATCAGCCAGATATATGTACCTAAGTCAAGCTTGGATCTACCAAAGGTCCGGCTTAACTTCAAATCAAATGTTAACTAAGTCGGTGAAACACTAATCAATTAGTTGGAAAGCAGATCTCAGGATCTCAGGAAAATTGCCACAATTTTGTTCGATTTGCAAAGGGCATTTGAGAGTGGAGAATGAGTAAGCTTAAACTAAATGTTTAAAATACTAAATGGATGAGAAAATTAAATGACTGGAATTCGAAGAATACGGAAAACAGTATCAATGTTATGTGCAGTTAGTAGCATTTTGATGTACAATACATACATACATATGTCTATATCTATCTCAGTACACACGGGTATAAAAAATTCAAGCAGGTAAAGCTAACGACATTACCTACCTTGGTAACACCTTCAGTATCGCATCTAAAGTTGAAATCGCCGAAAACAAAATATGGTACTGGCTCATTCACCTTGTCCGTAAGGAACCTAGAAGGATTAACGTTTTTATAAACTATTGCATTTTTATTTTGAAAATATTATTATATTCATAGTCACCTTTCTAATGTATGAATTAATGCTTGTCTCCTCCTCTGGGAGTAAACAGAGGGGCACTCCTCGCGTGCCTTTAAATTTGATGCGTCGTGAAATAAGTGTATATTTACGAACTCTACGACGGTGCCATTAATGTCCCAACGTGTTCTCATAAATCCTTTTCTCGACCATTTACACTGAAAAAACATGTAAACAATTTTAATACATGTGATTTATATGTTGATGTATTAACTTACCTCAGGAAAAAGTTTGAGAGGAAATTTAGATTTCTCTTTTGTAGAAATGTTTTCTATATTGCCAAAGTAAATACTTTTCCCCGCAGGCTGTTCCCATGTGGCATTCGAGAAGTTCCATATCCGAATACTACTTAAATTTTTGTGAGCGAAATACAAACTTCCTAAAGCCTAACAAACGCTATGAATAAAAGTCATTAAAAATCGAACTAAATATTTACCGTAAAATTTTCTAAACTATTAAAGTTTTCATCCATGTATATTTGGACAGCCGAAAAATCTCGCATTGCAGCATCTTCACAAAGTAATTTGACAAATTCTTTAACTGAATTTGATGCTTTCTCATAAGTTTTGCCGCCTACTTCTTGCATATGGAGAGCCATGAAATGCGGGCGTAACTCCTTAATTTTCAGCATAAACTCTTTAAGCCAAGGATGCAGTAATCTTAAGGGCTAAGGATTGTAAAGCATATAAGATCAATATAATATTTTCCTAATCGTATGAACTTAAATACGAATTCTACTCATTGCATTCAAAATTTAAATGTATCTTAAGAATTTTCAAGTTGAAAAATCCTTTATAAGTAAATCTAAAGTTTCGGACATTCCCATTAGGGGCGTGTTTGTGTTGCAGCTGCGATAAAAGCGTAAAAGCACCATTTCAGTTTGAAGGTGAAGCAAATTAAAAACTCAAACGACGCTGAATAAATGTTGTTGCTGTATTCAAGTAAAAATTATCATTTTGTTAAAAATGCACAGGGAGATAGCATAAAAAAAATTAGATTTATTTACACCTCTTATTGAAGAGAGAGAGAAATTCTGCGAGTCTCATAATCTGTACAAAACTTTTAGACTTCATACTGTAAAATTCTCAGAATATATGCGAATGAAATCTAGACGTTTGATTCCATTTTATTAAAAAATTGAGGAAAACTTCAAACTGTTCTTGGAGAGTGTCATTTGATCGTGAACTTTTGAATTTCATATAGCGGTGAAGCTAAAGTTACTTACATTCGTGCAATAAAATACAGATGTAGCACATACCAAGGCGCATTTATTAAAGGTGATTGCACGGGACCAACAACAACGTTTTGTACGTTTGCTTGTCACAGGAAAATATTGGCAAATTAGAAACAATTGGGAAATTACTAGAAAAATGTTTTGACCTTCAGAAAGATTGCATTGACGAAATATGAAATTTATTCAATGGCCTAGAACATTCCATAATTTCAAATGCACAATAGCGGCGCTGTTTGCAAATGCGTAGTATTTACTCACATCTTCAAAGAGAGTTCCAACGTTGGCTGTGACCAAGAGAATATTGGATTTGTCGATGACTTGTATATTGGGCGATTCGACAGAAGATTTCCTTTCCCCCATGTTAAGTCACTTGTAGAAATGTTCGGGAGTAATTTAAGTATTTTATACACGCAGTATTTTTTCTTGTATTATATATCTGTAATAAAAATAAATATTAGATACGATTTAACTGTCAACAAAAAGATTTGTGTGGTCTTATTAACATGCCATGCTAATTTGTTTATTTTGTTATAAGAATGGGATATTTGAAGACGGGTGGGTAAGAAAAAGTTGTTTCTAATAGCGGTCGCCCCTCGGCAGGCAATGGCAAGCCTCCGAGTGGATTTCTGCCATGAAACAGCTCCTCATGAAAAATATCTGCCGTTCGGAATCGGCTTGAAACTGCAGGCCCTTCAATTTGTGGAACAACATCAAGACGCACGCCACAAATAGGAGAAGGAGCTCTGCCAAATACCCGAAAAGGGTGTACGCGCCAATTATATACATATGTATATATCTAAAGCTTTTTAAGACCGCGTTACGGTACAGGGTGGTTTATTAAAACACTCTAGTTATCTGATATTTCGTGAACAGAATTGCAATGTTGAGCTAGAGTTTTACTACCTATTTTATTCACAAAAGTATTACATATATATTATGAAGTTTATTGTTTTATTTATGTAAACGTGAATCTAAAAATACTCTTCATACATTTGTTGACCTAAATATAATATTCTTTGGTTTGTTTCGCAGGTATCAGACTAGAAAATGCATCATCTTTTTTTCTCAAAGTTATCTCGAGAGTCCATCTTCTTCTTCTAAAACAAATACAAAACTTTGCAGTATAAAACAACGATATCCGCATATGTACCTTCTGTTTCGTTCATCAATAATGGCTGCTGATAGCTTAGACAGACCGTACTTTAAAATTTGTTTGTTAGACACTTCAAATTACCATTTTGGTAAGTAAATTGCATTTACCATATTATTATATCCGAAATATGTTATAAAAAAATCTCTTTTCGATAAATTTCAATATGGCGAAATTATGCTTAATGTTTACGTTTGGGGAAATGTTGAAAATCTACTTTTTAATAAAAAGAAGAATTAATGCGACAATGAACAAATAAGGAAGCAGCAAGGAAACAGATTTTTTTGGACCAGCCTAATGTATGTACATATGTACATATACAAACACAATTTCCCAATCTTGCGTTATCTATTATACATACTCGTACGACATACATACATATGTAAGTACAAAATGCACCTACCCGTTGCATTTGTAATGCCCATAACTTTATTAATTTAATGCATATAAATCAATTCTTCACTTCGTTAGTGGTCCTTGCTATTATCCGAATTGCATACTTTTCGGCTATTTGAAAAGTACAAGAGTTCTTGCAAACTCAAATGTAAGCCAGAATTGCCCCGACTTCAATTAGCAGTGGCATTACTACTGGTTCTCAATTTCTTTAAATTATTACCATCTAATGCTTGTCCGAACTTTCGCAACCAAAGTATTCCCAGAATAAATAAGCTATCACTTCCAATTAAAAAATATATAGCATTTTGATATCGTTTATCTAAAATGCCCCTACACGAAACTATCAAATTATTGCACAATATTCATCACTGCTAGGGACAATTCGACACACGTACATACGATTATATACTCGATATGTTTCCTTCAATACCGAATACTTTTCGCATCTATACTTTTAAACCAAATACTAAGTGTCCAAATATTTCGAGTACAGCACACCCTAACAATTACTATTAATTACTAACATTTTTCAAAAAAGTTATTTACCAAGTAGCAACATGTACCCATGTCGGTATTTCATATATTCCTCCCTACCTCGCAAAACTCATTTACATGCAAGTAGTATCGGTTAGAGCACAAATAAGAGAACTTATTTCCACGATACTAATTTACCTGATTCAGATTTTTTAATATGTTTCACGGCTGAATGAAAATACTTACATACATACATACGTGGCTGCATAGCGCATCCAAAAAACCCTGACTTTTGTTCCTCAAAGAGCACACATCAAAACCAATGAGTTTTTGGAGACATTTTGTGCAGTAATGAATCAAAGTTGGCATTCACCGAGTAGCAAGATTCCCTTTATGGTACACAAAAAATATATAGCATGGCGGTGATAATGTTATCATACAGGCATCTTTTTTCTAACGTGGCGTAGGCCCAATTCATAAAACAGATACCCCTATGGACCACCATCTTCCGTGTTTTCTATTTTTTACAGTTTTAAAAATGGATTTGAATTTGCAACAACGAGTTTGTATTAAATTTTACGCTAAAAATGGAATCAATGGGGCGATGACCTTAGAAATATTGGGAAAGTATTTCGCTAATGATACTCTTAAGAAAGCAGCCGTTTGCGAATGGCATGAACGCTTCAGAAGAGATCGTGAGCCCATCGGGGATGACGAACGTAGTGGCCAGTCGTCTTTATCAAAAACTTATTAAAACATCAATAACCATCAGAGAACTGGCAGAGGACTTAAAAATTGCTTATGGATCCGTTCTGAGCATTATACTTTATGATTTGGCGTGTTGCTGCAAAGTTGGTCCAAATGGTTCTGAGTTTCATGCAAAAAGGGCCTGCGTTAATATCGCCAAAGACATGATTTCCAAGGCTGAATCCGACCAAATATTAATCAAACGCAACATAACTGAAGACGAGACGTGAGGTTATGAGTACGACACTCAATCTGGACATCAGGCGAGTGAGTGAAGAGCTCCGAATGAACGAAGACCAAAAAACTACGAAGTTTTCAGTCATAAAAGAAAGCGATGTTCACAGTTTTATAGATTACAACGGTATTGTACACCACGAATTTTTGCCTGAAGGTCAGACAATTCGCCAAAAAAGAAAGGGTATGTGGGAAAATAACTCGTGAATTTTACACCCTCGCACAGTTCCATCATTATCAGTAAATTTTTGACCAAGAACGGAACAAACACCTTTCAACAACCATCGAATTCACCTGATATGCCTCCCTGTAATTTTAATTCTGCTTGACCGAGTTAAAAATAAGTACCAGGAATGTGTTTTAAGAGCTGAAAATAAATAATGAAAAACTTGAAGACGGCTCTGATGGCTATATCGAAAATAGAATTACAGAAATGTTTCGAGAGTTGGATTAAACTCTGGCATAAGTGCATTGCAGTTGGTGGGGAGTACTTTGAAGGCGATAATATCACTTTTAAGGAATAAACTTGTATTTTGAATTTCCTGCATATATTCCGGGAACTTTTTGAACAAGGCGGCAATTAACTATTAACAATGTCCCAACGCTTCGAGCATTATGAAAAAATATTGCCCCTATTGTCATTAAAGGCTAGACTATAAGTTAAGTTGTAAATGTGGCCACTCCACTTAACTAATTTTTTTGCATTATAAATTACAAGACATTTCGGTTTCGACCGTTAAGTTACTGACAACCGTGTACCGGTATAGTTAATTTTAGCAATTCGATTCAGCTTTTTATTATAAGTGCAAAATTTTTATACGATTAGAAGTAAATTAATGGTGTGAAAATTTATTTAACACTATTAAATAATTTTATTTAAAATTTTATCTTAATATTATTCCCTGACTGTAATCACACTCTTTGGATTATGTTCTGACTTTTTATGCAAGAACTTTTCAATTTCTTAAGCTTTATAATTTTCATTCAGCTGATGCTAGATTTAAATATACGTACCTAGTATTTCTACCATGTTGTGTCTTTTTGACACCTTAACGATTTTACAACAGTTTCGAATTAAAAAAAAAAACACATTAAATTTTTAAATAACCGTTTCAATTCTAACTTGAAGAACAACTTAATTTATAATTCTAGAAAAACAGGACAATATCCGTTATAACTATAGAAAATTAAGGAATTTTTGTTATAAAGTACATCGAAATGATAAGTTCTAGTAATAATTTTATAACCAAGTTTTTGAGTTTTGCTATTTGCACTGGCTTCGATCTAGAAGCGAAAAAGAATGGAATTGATAACAGATCTTGAAAATGACAGTGAAGAAAATAATGAACAGGAGAATATTGAAATTGCTATAGATGGGGCAGTCCGGAAAAAAATTTAAACTGGCTCCTCTCCACCCCTTCATACTATTTTCAAAGATGTATCTTTAAGTAAAAACCCTTAGGGCCCAAACTTCACTTTTTCTTTACACATGGTAATATATTTTCACTGTATTTACAAAAAAAAAAAACAAAAATCGTTAAATATTAGCAATAACTTAAGTATAATATATTGTTAATAAAAATTTGTAGCATGTTTGTGTGACGAATAAAAATTAACTAAATGATGGTGTTCTCACTATATTTAAATGTAGCGATAACTGAATTTTTCGTCAAGGTGTTAGAGGGTCAATTACTTAATATAGCAGGATGTACATATTTATTTATATATTGGCGGTGAAGTTTATATATATATGTATTAATACATATATACATATTTATGTTTGAGACACTTCTTCCTCCAATCATAAAATTATGTGCCGCATTAGTTTTTTCGCTGACGGGAGCTGCCAATGCCGACCCAAATATTCTTAATAGTTCTTAAAGAAGTTTAGAATATTTTCAAACAACATACATACATATCTGTACTAAATACAAAATTCAAAGTTTACTGTTTATGCTCAAAGTGGATTTCCGGGAGTAGTACGATTTCTTGACGGTACGCATTTTTGTACCAACGGCCCTTGAAAGGGAGTCTACCTCAGTATAAATGTGATGATTGTAAGTTTTACTTACATTTTGCCTATCTGTATATGTATATGTTATTCATTTATTTTTTACTTCAGTTTACAGGATGGCTCACCACAAATGAGTCAACAAAATTCATGCTAAAAAAAAGGAATTCCGTTGAGGGAACCATTGGAGTACCGAGAAGCAAGTTCAGAAGTTTGCTTTCTGCTCGGAGTTTGCATCAGAGAAAGCCGTACAAATTATTAGTACAGCTGTGTTCTAGACAACATATCACAGGACAGTACCCTGATAATATTTTAAATGCAGATCGACAAGAGTCCACATCTGAAGAAATAGACCTATAATAGATGGTGAAGCAGAAGGAATAGGATCAATATAAGGCGTTAATTGTTTAATTTTATATTAAATACATTATATTAAGTAAATTTAACCCATTTTGATATTTGAAAGTAAAAACATAGGTAATATTTACACATATCAACACAAACTCATTTTTTAAATCGCTTTAGCATCTCGTTTGCTATTTGGATTTTTACGTCTCTAAGAATTCTAAGTTTTAAATTTTCCATCTAAAAATTATATTTTTTTCTGTTACACTTTTTGTAATGACAATTCTTTCGTACTTACTTTTTGAGTTTTTGCCTACTCGTCAAGCAACAGTATTTTTGTGTATCCCTGCCCTCGGGCTTCTTGGCTGGGGCGTGCGTACTGCAACTTCAATTATTGACCTCTGTTTCTCCCATTATCGGGAGAGTTTTATATTGTAACAGTTTCATCAGAAATACTTTCATTATTTCTTCAATATTTTCAAAAACAAAAAAAGAACTGCTTAGAGTAGAAACACAACTGATAAATAGTAGTTGTTTAATTTCGGCAGTTCAGACAACTCTAATAAAGTCTGACTGTAGTATGTGTTGTTGTTGCTGTAGCTGCATAAACATTTCCTTTGCATGTACGGGGAATGCTGCTGGAGTGACAGTCCTTGGCCGGATATAAATCCGGATCGTTCCTTTAACGTAGAACCGACTGTCGTGGGAACGTAGTCCGTCATGGCTTATTGCTGTCGAGATGCAGCTTATGGGGAAAAATATTTGAAATAATTTTTAAATTAAAAAAAAATTCTATCGTTGCATCGCTACGAGAAGTTTTTCCATCCGACATATGTATTAGAAAATCATTTCGTCTTTACCAATAAAAAGCAGGGGACTACTAGTTGCATCCTTTGCTCACTTTTAACTAGTAGGCCTATTAAATAATCGTACATTTTAGAATTTACAGCTTTGTTTTTCGTGCCAAATATGTAAGAAAATTGTAACACGGCATGAAATTTAAATATTCACTTTTTATTCTAACAAATATGTCAACCTACTAGTTTTTTTTTTACAACTATTATACTGCTACTTAGTGCTGGCTCGTTCAAGGTCCTTGATTTATTTTCTTTGAATTCTGTTTCTCCTGCAAAACAAAATTAATTACACTAAACAACTCAAGTCATCCAGGCCCAAATTTTACCTTGAACTGCACATGGTCTGATTGCACACTCCACTGGTCTGGTCGACTTATGATCGTGTGTATTTTTACAAACACAAACAGATTTTAAGTCTTCTTTCGTAGAAGGGGCACCATTTTCATCCTCGAGCTCCATTCCTTTTAATTCATTGTTAATAACCAGTTTTCGTTCTTTCATTTCCGTGGCCAAAAGATCCCGAGTAATACTCACAAGCTTTTCAGTTTTCTTGCTAAGCTTATAAGGCTTATAATAAATAAAGGGCTTTGTCTTTGTTCTAATACAGTGCCGCAGATTAGATACAGATTTCTCAAACGTTGCAAAATCTTTTACTCGATTTAACTTTAATTCTAAAGTTTTAATTTTTGTTTGCTTATTCTTCCGGTCCATTAAGAGGGAATCACGCTCTTTTTTTATTGTCTCTTGCTCGAGGAGTTGTTGTTCTTCTAACTTTTTTTCAATTTGTGCTTTTTTGTCTTCTTTTTGTTTTAAACGCGATTCTTCCTGACAAAACTTATGCAAAGTTCCTAATAATGAACCAAACATTCTGCGATTTCTTGCCCTCGATTCCATATCAGATCCCTGTGCTTCTAGTACTTCCTGGCGTGTTGGTAGTTCGCGTATAACTCGTGAGCTTAAGCGTGATTTCGTTTCCTCATTAGGAATCGTTAAACGGTTAAATACAGACCTTTCATCATGGACTCGTTTTTGTTTCAACCCATTTCCATATTTCATACCACCTTCGTCTAACACGCCCTGATCAACATTTCTGTAAATTCTAATTCAAATTAAAATCATTATATATATTTCGAAATCATTTGTATTCGATATTACCCCAAATCTCTGGGCCGACCCACAATTCTCCGAATGTTGTCATTAAGAACATCCAAACCAGACCTTGTCTCATCGAGCTCTTTTTGTAATTCATTAAAAGATTTAGTGAAATCTGCGTCCATATCAATTATATTTAATTATTAAACATTTACTTAACTTAGCCAAACATATACTTTCGATTTCTGAAAAAAGACTCGAACGAAGGTGGTCGATATAAATCGGTATATTAAAACTATCGATACCACACGCTCGTAATAGAAGTAACGGAGGTGAAGTGAGCTGTCAATTAATTATCTACAGCAAGGCGAATCTATACAAAGTGGTGGCATTTAAGCAACAGCAACATTTTTCTAACTTAGGATGTCAAAACAAAGAAAATAGAAGAATGGGATTATTTAGGGATATTTTAGCAATATTCACGTCTGCTTGAACTCATCAACAATCAACGTGAAAACAAATAAGAATGATTAAGTATTGAAACAAGACATTCAAACTCCAGGCGACAGAAAGGCGGTGTTCCTTCTCCACTACTCTGGGTAATTGTGCTTAACGACTTGCTAGAGCAGCTAGAGAGGGGAAGCTCCAAACTAATTTATGTCCCACGAGGAACTAAGGTCCTGAAAATTACTGTTACGAATTTGTAACGTTATTACCCAAATAAAACGTTTCGCAATAATTCTTTTGAAATCGATCCCTGGATTGTCGACTAAAAGTCACAAATTAATGGCAAAGCAACCTGCTCACTTAAGTGAATCGCTTTATTACTTTTCGTGTATTGTCGCCCATTTAACTTACGATTAAATCCCCATGCGCATGTCCTCTATTTATATACATGTGCTTAATATCTATCGCAATTTCGAGATTTGGCAACTCATATTTTCCGGCCTGTTCTGTTGCGCTATATAGTGTCAAGACGAATTCAAAGTTTTGTTTTGGTATATTATTCACTCATTATTGTTGCCAGTCAATACTGGAAGTTTCTCCGTTCGTTACAATACTGTTGGGAACAGTCAAGTTTCGTTAACCGATTGGCAACAACAGCGAACAAATGAGATGCCAAAACAAAACCATGAATTAGTCTTGATGGCGAGGGCAGATAGCGAAACACAGCACGCTCTCTGGGTCTACCGGTAGATGAGTTAGACGAAGATGACAGGTGACAGCATCGCACAGACGGGGTTAAGTTAGCTGCTATAACAACAGAACTTGCCAAAAGATGCAAGCTGCCAGATCTAGAAATTACGACAGTTGTTAAGCTCATGTATATAAGCAGAGGTGCATGCGTATAGAGTATTCAATAGTAAATTAAACGTGTAAGGGAAAAAACGAAAAGCAATAAAATGATTCAGTTCTAAGGTAACGTGTACATGTAAAGTATAGTGTAGAAAATAAAGTAAAGCAAGTGTGTTGCCATTTGATGCGGTTATCGCGCCAATTAAGAAAAAGAAGAAGTGTTCCCATTAATTTTTGACATTCATTTGACAGTCTAGTGATCGAGCTCAGGGGTTTATTTTGAAAGATTTGTTTGTATTTTAACGTAAGAAAATTCGTAACAGTATCATCCTTTATTGTCACTAATGTTCTCTTAGAATATCTTTTAGTTTCACCTCTTAACTTAGAGAAATATATATTAACAAATATATCTGTCTGATATCATGTTCAAGTAAATTTGGATTCTAGAACTGGTTACGAAATCACGAAATCTGAACCTGTTTGCAAGTTTGCATATCAATATTTTCAAACAGAAGGTATTGAAATGTTACATGATTTCATAACAAAAACGTATTTAGTAATAATAAATGGCATTAGAGACGTAGTAAAATGGTTGAAGCTTGCAGTTTTCTGACATAATCTTGTGCAACAACGGCCGTGATGTTAGTACAGAAAATAGACAAACAAAAAAAATAGGAAGAATAAACGCTAGCAAACTGCAAAATTAGGAACGATAGAATTAAGCTGTACATATGCATTTGCACACAAAGGATTTTTATGTTCTGTAGTGGTGTCATCCAATTTTTGTTATTCTGTATTCTGTGCGTCATGAAGAAGTTCTGAGTTTGCGAAAAAAATTAAATGGCATCACTGTTGGCACGGTGCGTAACGTTGCAAAACAGAGTAGTGGGCTTAATGAAGTTGGTTGAACTTATATATCATTATCAAACTGGCATCTCGTAGTTGTTTAAAACATTTTGTGCAATTTGTTAAGTAAAGGTAAAAGTAACGAAGATGGCGTCTGCAGGTTAGTTATTTCGGATATAATCAATTTTTTGATGGTTAAATGTGTGGCAATAGCAATGTTATATGGTAATTGGTGCTCAAAAAAATTCGGGGGTGTTTCACAAAAATTATATGTTTCTATAGATTTCGCCCTCGTGGCATTGAAGTATGTATGACAAGAATTAATACGATCAAGGTATAGGTATGTATATATGTAAATAATAATGGACACCTGAAAATATGTGTACGGAAACTGGTAAAGTAAATTCAATGCAATGCTTTTTGAGTATTAACACAGCAGGAAGCCTGAAAAGCTTTCATCCCGTCGCGAGTTTTTACAAATGCTTCCGAATGCGTCAAAATTATTACTTTATTAAACATGGAAAATTAGAGCGCCGAACCATGGGCTTCTAGGCATTGTGTTTTAGTATTTTTGAATGATATGGCAAAAATTAATTAGATTGCTCCAAGGAAATTCTGTTGTTTAAGGTATTATGTTGGTCTCATAGCCGAGTGGCTTATAGTCATTGTGGGCATGAAAAATTCTAATATCAGTCGGATATCAGCAAACAATAGCAATCCTAAGCGGTTTTCTGCCATGAAAAATCTCATATAAACTCGGGCAGGTTCTGTAATTCACTTCTGAGTGACTTATTTAAACGGTCTGGCAATTGCATTGAAATACACTTGAAGTGAATTACAGAATCTGCTCGTTTATTTATCACCCGTTGAAACTAGTTGTCTAAACTGTATGCATCTAAATTTTTAGAACATTATCAAGACTCGTACCACTAATTGGGGGATAAGCTCAACCATACTCTCAACACAGTACGTGCCACTTTGATATAAGAAAGGAAATTCATGAAAACTTCTTATGATGAAATTCAATATACATTGTGTCTTTATTGAAGCCTGTTCATATTTCAGGGGACATTTTTTAAAGTGTTTTGATTCCACTTATTTATTTATTTAGGTGCTTGGAAGCATCAGCAGATATTTTTGTTGTTGAAGGGGCCCGTAAAAAGTTAGTGATAGAATACAAAATTACGTCATCCAAGTCTATGACGCCAGTGCAGAAAATAAACAAACTAAAAGAAAAGGAAGAATAAAAGTAGGTGGAGTGACCGCCGTAGCCGAATGTGGTGCGTAACTACCATTCGGGAGTGCGTTGGTTCGAATCTCCTTGCATGAAACATCAAAATGATAGGAAAAGTTTTTTTTTTAATTGCGGTTTCCCCTCGGCAGGCAATGGCAAACCTCCGAGTGTATTTCTGCAAAGAAAAGGCTCTTCATAAAAAACATCTGCTGTACGGATTCGGCTTAAAACTGTAGGTCAATCCATTTGTGGGAAAACATCAAGAAGCACGCCACACATAGGAGGAGGACCTCGGCCAAGCACATAGCAAAAGTGAGCGCGCCAATTATTAATTTTTAGGTGGAACGCAAAGAGTGATAGTATAAATCGTGCACTCTTTATATCTCTTAGACGTAGCCCTTCACTTTTAAGCTCTTTCTTGATGATATGTTCTCCCAATGCAAGGAATGCCACTGGTTTTATTACTATTGAGGGGGCAGCCTTTCTAGCGAATATATTAGCCGATTTAATCAAGGTATTTTCATATGTCGTGGGATTCATATGAGCCTGATGCGTTTGTGCAATTTTAATAAATTGAGTCTCTCTATGCGCTCAAGGACTGGTGATTTTGATTTCTGCATATATGTAGGCAGGAACAATTTTTTCATTTTGGTGTTTCGTGTACGGAGATGAACAACATCAAGCCACACGGCACAAATAGCAGGAGAAGCTCGGCCAAACACCGAAAAAGGGTGTAATATATATATATGTATATAGACAGAAAATTCTAGAAAAATGATCCATTGGCACGCCTTGTTTTGGGCTATAAATCCCTGCGTCTATGCCGTCCGTTATCTTTGAGCCATCTGCATACCGGTGCGAGGAACATCCCTGCCCAGTTCAATTCTGACCCTCTTCTCAAAAATTATAGCTTTTGTGATACTATTTATGAGAAGATGAGCAGGCATAAGCTCAGCAAGAACAAGCACAACAATTCCATATTCTTGAGTGGGACCACTTTACCTTTGCCAAAACATATCCTTGTCATGTTAAATTAGGAACGCTGACTGACCGCTGAATAACTATATGAAGCACTGCTAGCTCGCAAATTAATGCTCTAATGCAGCTGTTGGACAGGTGATCCACATATACCATGCGCTGAAGTTTAGTCGCCGATAGGGCGGCCCTCAACTCCCCCCCCGCAACCGCTCCATATGTTATGCTAGGCCTCGTCGTTAGCGTTTCGACATCAGTCGGTTCTATGTTAGCGGAACAACCCGGTCTTATATCCGACCAAGGAATGTCACTCCAGCAGCATTCCCCGTAAAAATACGGGGAATGTTTATGCTGCTACAACAACAACCTCTTCGTCAGGTACAAAAAGCTCTTGCCCTATATCGCAAAGATGTTCTTGATTTTACCTCGCGCTATGATTACAACATCATCCGCGTATCCTTGACAGCAGATGTCGTTGTTAGTCAGAAAGAAAGAGGGGAGATAGGATCCCTTAATAATTAGAAGTTGGATGACTAACAGGGTATCTAATCCTGCTCTCTAGTGGCCTACATGACCCCGAGTGACCCCGTTTCCACGACAGTCGGTTCTACGTTAACGAAACGACCCAGATTTATATCCGGCCAAGGACTATCACTCCAGCAGCATTCCCCGTATTTAAGTATGGGGAATGTTTATGCTGCTACAACAACAACCCCGAGTGAGAGATGTTGTCGAACGCACCTTCCATATCAAGGAAGGCATAGAGTATAGTTTCTTCACTGTCAAAAGCACTTTGGATCTGCATGGCAGTGTGTAGAACTTATTGCTCTGTATACTTTATTATTGGAATGGAGCAGTTTTATTCGTGCTTGATCTGATTTATTTATCGTTAATGCTCTTCATTGCTTTCAATCCAAAGGAGGCAAGTCTAATCAGTCTGAAGGACTTAGCTATTGAGTTTCTTTTACCTATCTTTGGTATGAATACCCTTTGAGCTCTTCTTCATCCTTTTGGGATGTAGGCTAGCCCAACAAATGGTGGTAAAATTATAATAATTTTCAGCAACTTTGAGTTGCAGTTGGAATTAGTGTGCTATCGGTTTATACTTTCGGTTGGAGTTTAACTTCATTCGTCGAAGGTGAAGGTGCTAAGTTACTTCCTGTTTACAAGTCATGAATGTCATTACCGAATGCAAATGACAAATGGTTATGTGGTGCTGTGGAGGTACTGTGCCCTTTAATCATGTTGATGTGTGGCTGGGGTCAGATGTTTCTTAAAGATTGAGAGTAGAAATCCTTCAAGTATCTTCACAACTGGGGAAAGGAGAAATGTCGGGCGACTGATTCACCAGCTTCCAGTAGTGGGCACAGTTTCTGTTTTCCACTTGACAGGGAATATTATATATGAGTGACCATAGACAAATTAAAGATTATATGTTCCTTTCGTTGGGGATATGTTTTTCAAAATCAACCTGTATAGTCCGTTGTTGTTATTACGACACCATACATATTTCCCTTGAATGTTGCGGCTTCGGCCATAATTTGACCTTCGGTCGGACTCTGATTACAATTCTTCAATGAATACTTTCTGGCGGCATGCTTCGAAAGGCAATGAAATTATGTAACAGTTTGGACTAAGATTTTAGATTTTAGAATTAGGGTAATTTTATTTAATTAATACTTTTTTATTACAATATTATTTTATATGTTTTCGATTAATAAAATCAAATTAGTTTGTCTTTGCATTAGATATGTATACATATACATATGTATAAAGTTTTTTAGAATTTTTCAAATTCAATAATGTGTATTATAATATTTCATAGGAAAAAAAGGAAAGAAAAAAGGAACTGTACTATCTTTACAATGTTTTTTGGCAAACGGGGATGTACCCGCTGGGACTACACAAGTAACGAAAAAAGTCAGAAATCTTGAGGGAGAAGAAAGTGATGATGGAATGAATGCAATGCCACTAGTTTTCCAACTACCAACCGCGCCCAGAGCTAATCGTATTTTTGATGACGATTCTGTTCCACATAGTCCACCCTTTATTGCATATTTAACCAACCTCCCATTTGATGCAAAGGAAGAGGATTTGAATGAATTTTTTGGAACAACTCCAATAGTATCACTGCGTTTACCGCGTGAAGAAGGTGAAAATGGTCGTGTACGAGGTTTTGGCTATGTAGAGTTTGAAACTCGCGATGATTTGATTAACACTTTAAGTTTGCCTGACCCGTCCGTTAAAGGCAGGAGAATTAGAATTGAATTATCCAATGAAAATGAACATCAAGGTTTTAGACAAAGGGGAAACAGGCGTGGATTTGATGGGTATAACAACGGTGGCGAAAATAGAGACTCAACTAATTGGCGCCGTGATAATAACGCAACCCAATCTAATGATAATTACGATCGAAATTTTAGTCGCGAGAGAAAATATGAGTCAGATGATAAAAAGGCTACTGGCTCTTGGAGGACTGGGACTCGAACACCCATAAACCAAAATCATGGCTTAAAATCCAGAAGGGATGATACCGAGGGATTCTCTTCAAACAATTTAAGAAAAGACGATCAAGAATTAGAAAGACCCAAACTTAATTTGAAACCTCGCACGCTACCTCTACCCATCGTCAACCAAGAATTGGAGCATGACAAAGAAGAAAATGTAGAAAATAAAAAACTTGCTAAACCAACTGGTGTTCCTTCTCAAAAAGTCTTTGGTTCTGCAAAGCCTGTAGATACGGCAACTCGCGAATTAGAAATTGAAGAACGATTGTCAGAAGCACGTCGCCAGCAGCAGCTTAAGCATGAACTTGATCAAAGTATTATAAATGAAAAGTTTGGAGATATTCAACTAGAGAAAACAAATAAAGATAATACGAATTACACAACAAGCTGGCGTAGAAAAAACGACTCCTCGCAATTGGAGCATAGTCCAGAAAGATCAGATATCCAAAAACAAGGTAAGTGGCATTCTTTTAAGATAATTTCAAAATTTAATTAAAGTATTTTGAATTTCAGATAACCCTCGATTCGATAGGGCTGAGAGCCAACAAGTCAAAAACCGCGATTATAATGAACAGTAAGTAATCTATTACTTCAAAAAAGAATGTCAATTTTTTTGGGTGGATATAATATACGTTTTCACCGTTTACACATACTTATGGTAAATCGGCATGGGAAACTTTGTGATGAATTAATTTTAGATGTATGATGTATTCAGACGTGTCTATGTAAAAAGAGAGGGATAACATTTTTGTGCAACATTTTAGCGCTTTAACTCCTCAATAGATGTCTTTTACTTTTGCCTCTTTTTTTGGCGAATGGGCTCTTAATAGACAAAAGTTCAAAATTCAATTTGAAACGCCAGAAATAAGACAAAACGGTAAATGAGAATACGTGTTCTTATACCTCTCGGCAGGATACTTTTCGCGCGCTATCCACTATTAATTCGTACCCCTACGATTTTTTATCATATTCATATTTTTTTGACAGCATTTTATTTACAAATATAATATATTACCAGCCCGTTCCTTGTTTCACATAGGTTTATCATAAAATAAGTGTTATAAATAAAAAACTGATTTTAAATAATGCATTAAAATAAAAAATAATAATTTTATGGAACATGTTGAAACGATGGCCCAATCGAGTGAAGAGAATACACAATTAAATGAACTCCAATAAGTGGTTATACATAACCGTTGAAAAATACTTCGCAATCACATATGCGCATGCTTTATCGAGTAAAGTGCCGTAACGGTACTTTTTGCGCTTGAATATATTTACTATGATAAATTACATTGAAATGCCTTCTTTTATCTATTTCTCTTGAAGGGCTAGCATTGTTCTTTGCGTTTTAATAGGAGACATGATATTTTTGTGAGAAATATGCTTAAGACCGGTCTTCGTCCAGAATTTTGTGAATTTTTTTCTATTTTATATTGTAACTGGTAAGTAAGTAAAAAATAAAGTATCTGGAGTATTCCTACAGCACTTTACTTTGGTTGAAACGATTCAATAATGTCGACAGCGAAAAATTACACCCCACCTCTTTGAGAAACTACCATAGTTTTGTAACTACCGGATTATTCTACACTGGTATTGTATTTTAGCATAATTAAGCGTTTCTAAACTATGGTTTTCAATGCTTTGAAATATTGTTTTGAGTATAAAACAGCAGAAAACGTTCCCAGAAAAAAAAAATGGAAAGACTATTAAGCAAATTGATAGGATGATCGTTAGATTGTCGAATACAGGAAAGTGTTGCTGACATCCACCGAGAAATTTTTGTTCACCTGGAAAACCCAATAAAGAAAAGAATAATTGCTCTCTACTTACTTTTCGAATTATGTGTATGTATTTTAAGTTAAATGGTATTTTGATTAAAAAACGTTTACACTCCTAATATTATGGGCAATAAAAAGCGATTCAGAAAATTAGTAATCTTGCTTTGGGATAATTACCGCAGCATTAAAATTTTTATTCATATTTTATTATTGGCGTCCTGATAGGTGTACCGCTATGGTGGGGCGTCACTTACAGGTATTACAAAAAATTTCGTGTCGGCACTCCTATTATTTTGTGGGCAACTGTACATACATTTGTATAGAATACTGGTTAATTATAAATATTCTAAACATACATACATATGCACTTACAAGCAAATAACAATTATGTACCTTATAAATGTGATGGCAAATGTAATACAATAAAATAAAAAATATTCCTTAGTCATTAGTTGGAGAAGAAAACATAACATGATAAAATTTTGCTCACTGATTATAAAATAACAAAAAAGGCAAGGCTTCTGCAATACCAGAATTTTGTTTTTGTATTCTCCGACAACCAAAACACGCCGTAACCAATTTTTTTAAAATGTGCGAAATGTCTTTACGAATGAACTTAGTGATGCCGCTCGAATTTCGCATTTAAGGCGTAGCCATTCGAACTTAGTGATCCCTTTTTCCTAGAATCTGCGGAAATCGTACTACGATGGATTCAGTGATAGAGATGATTTCATGTTTCGTTAAGAAGTACGGAAAACACATCACACGGCACCACACCTGCCGTTGCGCTCTTTCTTTTGAAATTCCATGTTGTGTTTGAATGGTATCAATAGCGCGCCGCTGACAATGATTATAATAAGTTCACGAATGGCTGTACAGTACATTCGTAATACCTGAATTTTGTTTTGAAATTATTCTTCGACAGCCAAAACACGCCGTAACCAATTTTTTGAAAAATGTGCGGAATGCCTTTACGAATGAACTTAGTGATGCCGCTCGAATTTCGAATTTAAGGCGTAGCAATTCGAACTTAGTGATCCCTTTTTCCTAGAATTTGCGGAAATCGTACTATCGAGTTTACTCCCACCGCAACAAATCCGTCGGTAATCATATTAGGCATGAATAATTTTTCACTTTGATTTCTTGTAGCAGGTTCGCCAGAATTCGGTGGTGCTATACAATTTTATCAATTTATTCCTTGCACGCAAACGAAAAAAAAATCAATATATGCAAGTTACACGTACACATTTTGCGTTTTGACTTACTTCTGGTTTTTAAAATGAATTTTGAAATTTGGTATATAAAGAGACATAGTAGAATTTTATAGAAAATATTCTTCTTGTACATTTTATCCTGTTATACCCTCTGTTCCGAATATTTTTACCTTTTCTTAAAAAAGAACCAAACAGGCCTGTCTGTTTGTGCGTTAAAATGTTCCCTATTGTTTTTCTTTACGTAGAACAGCTGAACAAATCATATATCTAATATAAAAAGTAAGTTCTATTTTTTTGTCACAAGTTCGCGGCCGTACGTTTTCCGACACGTACTCCCCATAAGGGTTTTTATTTCGGGGGTAGCGTTTTGTGCCTACCCGCCAGGCACCTCTTGACCATGTCCGCAGCAAGGTTCTGCATCTTTTCGTGCATCATAAAAATGATGAAGGAACACATACCTACTTCGCATACGGTCCTTTCTAAGCCTCACACTGCCTTGCTCCCCACATCCATGGGCCCCATATCAACCCTAAGTTTGGATACATAGTCGTTAGAACAGAAGCAGGGGTGAGAGGAGCAAGAATGTAGATACTCATTTACCAGGGGGGCAGGAGGGTTCAGCCAGAGAATTTTTTCCATTGGCGCCTTTAATTTAATAGTCATTTTCGATTTTAGATATATTTTTATTTCTATTAGTAACTGTTTTCCTGGTTGACGGGAAGGGAAAGATATTGATTCAGTATGTTATATAATTGTGAAACTTTCTTATCATTGTAGTCCGGATAAAAACAACCTTCCTCCAAGTGATGGAAAACCAAAAGATGAAAATAGGGCTAAACGATTCACAAAAAACGAGCGCACATTTCCAAAATATGAAAATGTTACACCGGTAAGTAGTATCTAAAAGTCGACCATAAAATATATTACCATGTAATAAAAAAGTATATTTTTCATATTTCGAAATGTCAAAAAATTGTATACGAATTAAAAATGTACAGAGTATCTAGATATTTATAGTAACGCGACAAAAACAATATTCCACACAATGATTTAAGCAGTTTATACAATAAAATATAACTATATAAGTGGAAAAGTTTGTAATAAAGAATTAAACTATGATTTTCTTAAAAAACGGTACCGTAATATTACGGTGGTAAAGACAGAACGTTATCCTCAAAATGTTCGGTCGCCATGAGCTGGGCGGCTTCCTTAGAAAAACCCACGGAATATCGGAATGAAAAAAGAACATGATAATATAATTTTTGATGAAATAATTGCCGTTTGTAGTAATTTGGCGGAGTATTTCTGGACTTATTTACAGAAAAGTCATACAACTCTACACTGGAATACGTCAAACTCCGTTTCACAAAAAGTACTGTTTTCGACTTTTATTTGTGCCTCTTTTGTCCACGATTTGTTGATGCTTGAAAATACCCGTTCCACTGAAGCGCTAGTCCCCGGCAAACAGAAATTATATTCGACTAAACTGACTGTCTCAGTGTAGTCACAGTTTTCATCATGCAACTGATTTGGAACTGAAACTTTATCCTCTCGCAATATAAAAATAAGCGTAAATCCAAACACTTTTTTATGTTTCTTATTATAATTTTTAGTTATATACATAGATACTATACTTATGTACGTATTTTTTTGCTATTCATTATCAAAGTGGTTCTTCAATGCTGTGATAATAAAAGTTGCTTGCTAAGCTCATATTTCTTGCAGTAATAAATTTCATCCCGATTCTTAACACCTAGTGGTTGACAATTCAGTTGTTATACATTTTCGCTTCTTTGAAGTAGCCAATGCAAACAGTGTTTGCAAGCGATCGATCATGAAGATAAGTCGCTACCAACGAACGATCGCGATAAATCGAACTGACGACGTCAGCGAAGTGTGTTCGCTCGTAATCGTTCCGAATGTTGCTATTGCTTTTAAGAGGTCGTACATAGTTTTGATTCGCAGTGTAACTATCTCATTCGAGATAACTCGTAAACAAGAATGATAGATTACGGAAGCATCAGAAGCAAAATTGTGAGAGTAACTTCTGCTGCCGTGGTTGCGGCAGTAAAATTCTGTCCGTTCCTTTCACACGTATTCTTACGCTCGTCCAATCAGTCGTTGTTCAGACGACAACGAAGTAAATGCGGGGTGTGTGAGTTGATGCTTTTCGTATACCACCAACACAAGGCCTCTTCTTTTCGCTAAGCGTTGGCAAGGCCTCAATATTATTGAAAATATATAGGGACGGCTCACTCGAAAGGTTTATGGGATTGGTCAACAATTTGAAATCAAAAATGATTTAATTCTTAACATAATTGCTTTGTCTGAAATTCCATTAAACTACTTGGATAGTTTGGATAATTCCAGCCCAAGCAAAAGTATAAAAATAGTTGACTTGTTTTTGTTTTCTTTTTCGCTCTTTTTTTAGTTTTTTGGTAAGTGACTCCATTCAAGTGTACTAAGAAACGAAGGAGAATATTGCAGCAGCAAAATGTTTGCTGGCACAATATTTCAATGTTTATTTTATTTACAAAATTTTTACTTCTCTGCTCTGAAAATCCAATTATTTGTATAATAATATTATTGGTTACTTGTATTAAATATTAATTTCCTTTTGTTTTGCTTTATTGCAGGTTTTACAAACTTCAAACAAATATTCTGGCCTTGATGATGAAGCATCAGATTAAGCGTTAAAACATAATATATCTGAAATGTTTTATAATTTAAAGTAATAAAATGCATTTATGTATGGACTTCTTTATCCTCTTCCTTTTATTATAATAGCTAGGACATTTCTTCGGTCAGCTGCTTTAAATGCAAATGTGGAGGAATTAGAATAAAATGAAACAACAGAGTAACAAAAATTTAAAATACAAAGCTGACGGACACTATATACCAAAAATATAAAAATATAGTCATTAAAAAAGAGTGGTGCTGACACGGATGATATTACGTCCTTAAGGTGCTTCAGACCGCCGTACCCCAATGGGTTGGTGCATGCTTACCGTGTTCGAAACCCCGGGCTCGTAACCCCAAATGATAGAAAAACTTTTTTCTAACAGCGGTCGCTCTTTGGCAGGAAATGGCACACCTCTGAGTGTATTTATGCCGTAACAAAGCTGCTTATAAAAACTAACTGACGGTTAGAGGCGGCATAAAACTGTAGATCCCCCCACTTGTGGAAAAATATCAAGACACACACGACAAATACGAGGATAAGCTTTCCTAAACACCAGTAGAAGGTGTAAGTACGAATTATATATAAACATATAAATTTTGTATTATTATAGGTATACCATATAATATACTTAGTCTTGCCATAAATTCTGTGACAAATTCGGAGAAAAAAGTTCCTTTAATTTTGCTTTTGTTGTTCGTATGCATTATCTACTCATAAATTATACTCAGTTTCGTGGCAAATTTCGCTCGTTAACTTTGGAATGGGGAGCTAAGAAAAACCGCAGAAAAACTGCAGTGATTGCATTACAAAAATGTGGTAAAAGTGGAAGTGGGATTTACGAATTGTTGAAAAAACTTAATATTTCGAGGATGCTCGTTTACTGCGCGATCAATCGTTTTCCCCAAACGTCTGAAGTCACAGACAGAAAGACAAGTGGTCATCCTTGCGTGGTTCGAAGCAGTGCAACCATAAAAGCCGTTCGAGAAAGAATTCGCAGAAATCCCCTTAGAAAACAGAAAATCATGTCGGGGGGGGAAATGAATGTATCGACCAGATCCATGTCAAGACTAATTATAGATGATCTGCACATCAAAGTCTTCGGTCGCTCAACTGTCAACATGCGGTCGTGAAAATACATATTCTTTTCACAGATGAGAAAATTTTCACTGTTGAAAAACTCATGCTAAAACTTCTAAAGACGCAAAAAATTTTGTTCCAAGGGTTCAGCGTGGCCGCCATCTAGCATTTGTAACGTTTTGGTGGGGAGTACCTTGTAAAGTCATTACATCTCTTTATTTCTGCGAAAAGGTGGTTCAGACCAGGGCAAAAGTGTACCAGAAGAATGTCTTAGAAGGCGTGGTGAAGCAGTTAAGCAGTACTCTCTTCAATGGAGAGCTTTAGATCTTCCAGCAAGATTCCGCTCCAGCTCATAATGCAAAAACCAGCCAGCAGTGGCTAAAAACAATATTCCTGGGTTCATATCCGCAAAAGATTGGCCATCTGGAGGTCCAGATGTGAATCTATTGGACTACAGTTCGTAGCGCACCTCCAAATATGCGCTTGATGATTTTGACTGACAAATTGTATGTTATTTTGTATTTTACATAATTCTTTCCGTGCAATTATTTATGGTGGTTATGCTTTCAACATTTCTTATTGAAAAACATATTTAAATTATAATCGAGGACATTTTAGAGTAATAGAAATTGTCGATTATCACCCCAAGACCCATGCCATTTAGCCCGCCTATGAGCTTTATAAAATACTAGCAAACCCGGCCCCTTTCGCTGGGCACACTAAAATAGAATAGATATGGTTTAGAACAGAAAATATATGGTTTTCATATTATTTATTTCTTTATTCTTTATTCAAGCGCTTTGGCATAAACAATATTTTTTGTTTTTCTATTTGTTTTTGAGTAAATATAAAATATAAATTGAAAATCAGGAAAAAAGAAGATTGTTTTTAAATTTCAAATCAACGCATATGAATAACTAAGAAACAAGCGTCTTTTTTCCTGACCATCCATGAATTTTTCGCTTCAATTTATATGTTTTATTAAGCATTGGAGCTTTTTTAACCATTATCCATTTATATTTTTCAAAAAAAAAAAAAAACGAAAAAAATTTTTTTTTCCCACGAACACATAATTTCATTCGGATTTCACATTAAATTCTCAAATTTCGTAAGAAATTATTCACTGTTCCAAAATCCACTCCAAAAAAATTCACAAACAATTTTTACATGTTGCACTTACGTTTTTTCCTTATGGCATCCAAATCAGAAAGAAATATTAACACATTGTAACTCACACTGTCAATTTGACAGTTCAGTTCCGCCCCAAGCGTTAAAAAAGTAAGCGACATTATGGCTGGTTCAAAAGAACGCTGTACCCGTTGCCAGTGCTCCGAATTACAACCAAACTTTACGAAACCCATTTTCAATACTTACTTAACAATGTGCGTAAGTTTGGTTTAAGGTACTTGACCACCTTGGAAAGCTAAAAAGTACAACATATTCAATAATTTTTTTTTCATGTTCTGTATAATATATTAAAATAAATTTTTTTTTTAATTTTTATTTAGAGCTTATATAATACAAAAAAAAATTGATTTATTAAAATTTCTTTTTTTAACATATATCCAGGAGGCGCCAAAGTCGAGGCCTGAAGAAAATCATGTCTTGCGGCGGACAGTTAATCTTAGAAATGGTAATTCTAAAACAAAAGAGAGAAACAAAATTTTCAAAAGGAAGGTTCCTTGCGTGAGAATTTACCACAAACTGACAAAAAAAAAAATAATAAAAAAATGGCGGATGTTTGAAAAAAAGTTAAGAAAACACCCCTGTTTTTCACAATGTTATGCTTAAAAAGCAATACTTTATTAACTTTTTTTTTGCAAAATGTGGTAAATTGGCATACAAAACATCTTAACAAATAAAACAAGACCAAAATCATTAAAATCGGCTAAGCAGTTTCGGAGATAAAGTGTCCGCCATTCGAAAAAAAGTAATTTCTGGAAAAACGCGTTTAAAGTTAAAACTTGCTATTTTCTTTCCGCTGAGTCAGCAAGTAATGAGTGCAGGATGCGCCTGCACATTTTCACTGATTTCACTTTGTTAGAATTCGAATTTAAAAAAACAGTTTCAGGTGATGATTTTTAAAAGTATAAGGATTGAAAAAATGTAAAAAAAAAATTTAATTTTTTGAAACTTATAAGGTGGTCAAGTACCTTAATTCGGTGCAAAGACACGGCGGGTCCACGTTTTGGTATATATATCGAGACCCTAGTCATCAATAAGTTGAAAATTACCCCGTATTAAAGCACTTATCAACAGCTTTCATTTGATACCCATATTGTACATACTCAACCAAAGGTTACCCGGGTCCACGTTTTGACCTATATCTCGAGACCCCAGTCACGGAGCGGCATGAAAAATACTCTGTACTAAAGCATTCTTCTTCTTCTTAGGTGGCCATAACAACCCGTTACCGAGTTACGGCCGACCTCACTAGCTCTCTCCAGGCGCCTCTGCTCCGCGCGCGCCTTCTCCAATTCTGTATACCAAGCGAGCATAGGGTTTCCTCCACCTGGTCTTTCCACCGGAGCAATGGTCTTCCTCTTCGTCGGCTCCCTTGGACTTCGCCCTCGAACACCTTCTTTGCTGGAGCTTCTTCATCCATACGCACGACATGCCCTAGCCAACGCAGGCGTTGGATGGCGATGCGTTGAACTACGTCAATGTCGGCGTAGAGCTCATACAGCTCGTGGTTCATTCTTGAACGGTAGTCTTCGCCAACGCGCACAGGACCGAAGATCTTACGAAGAACTTTTCTCTCGAACACCCCAAGAGCGGCTGCATCGCTTTGTGACACTACCCATGCCTCTGCGCCATAAAGCAACACGGGTATGATGAGCGTCTTGTAAAGTGTTAGTTTGGTCATGCGAGAGAGGGCTCGACTACTCAATTGCTTACTTAGCCCTTAACGGCGGTGCCAAGATAAATAAAGCATTCACCAACAGCTTCAATTTGATATCCATATTGTACAAACACATTCTAGGGTTCATTCAAAGTTTTCCTCTTTATAATATTAGTATAGATTAAAACGTCTTTGCAATGTCTTAAGTAGCAATTAGCAATTGGAGAACCTTTTACATGAGTAAGCATAGGAAATATTTCCAAAGAGTGTATTTATTAATTCATAAACAATACATGGGTTTTTTTTTAAATACATTTGTATGTTATACTGTGATGAGTAGTCCAAAATAGATAACAGTTAAGCTTCTGCAAGAAACTCTCCTTTTCGAAATATTTGGTTCTATCTGCTTTCTCGCAAGCACGCATTCTGGAAATAGTTTTTACAAGAATCCTTTCCTGGAAAAAAGAAACTTATTAGTTTAAACAAGTAAAAACGAAATATAATACTATGCGACAAAATCAAACTCGTTGGCTTCAAACGATAGTTGGAGGTGTCACTAATACTAGGTTAGGGACTTTTTTCGAGTTTAATCAGTCAAATGAGAAAGATACGTACTATAAATTAATCCTAGCACTCTACTTATTGCTTAATAAGGTTGAGCCTTTAAAAAATGTTCTTAGAAAATGCGTATATAAGATTTTTAGTACTAGGAATTTATTTCTAGGTCTTTTTTAATTAGATGGCGTTGTAGGTCAAATTTATTGGATTTTATTTTTTTTTTTGACGTGATAACGTCTTATAATTCGATTTAGCCGGCTGCACGCACGAAAAAATGTGTCGTTACCTTGCTCAATCGTCGGTTAGCTTGCTCAATCGACGTTACCTTGCTCATTGGTCGTTACCTTGCTTGAACTGCAAGCGAGAACGCGGAACGAACGACAAAGAGCACAATAGGCCCCGCGTTCGGCAACGTTCGACATCTGGCGCTCTCCTACTTGAGTGAGCATACATAAATATGTAGGTATGTACATGTATATGCGCATATGTATATAAATTCACATATTTGTATTTGTATATGCCTTCTTCTTGTGTGCATGGTAATGAACCATTTCTCTGTTGAGAATAGGACGATGATAGAAGAACTAGGAAATGAAAGGGAGTGTTTCGAGTGTAAAGTGTCTTGAAAAAGGCAAATCGATGATGGTGCCTCTTAGTGTTGTTGACTTATTAACGTCTGATGCACAATCGAAATTGAACATATCTTGCATGAATTTGATAAATGTTTCGTAATTTTTCACGTTTGTGTAAATGTAACTTGGCCTATTCCATTGCGATTCCATTTACCTCCTTCTCTATATCCATACAAAATATCTATCAAACAAATAAAATTAAAATTTTGTTTTGAAAATTGCAACCATTACATCAGTATTTTCTTATGACGTTGTCACGTTAAACTATCGTCAGTAAACCGACTTTACAGACAACCTCTTTTTTTTTGTCAAATAAATACTCAAAATAATAGTTTTTTCCGGTAAAAAAAATCAGTGGTAACGTTAAATTTGTATTAGTCGTATTACAAATACGTACTATTTTTGAACACCGCATTCAATATTTTAAAAGAAATCGTCTGTTTTCTAAATACTTTTATTTTAAATATAAAAAAAACTGCTAGCAATAAAATCAAATGCTAAAGCATCGGTAGCATATATAAGTCCCGCCTCAATTGGTGAGGGTGCCTTGAAAGCAGGTATTTTATATCTGTTTGTCAATGGCTCCATTTTTCTATCATTGGGTGTTTCGTGCTCGAGGTTTCGAATCCTACTGGTAGTCACACACCAACCCACAGATGCCTCTAGTACTGCAAGTTAGGCATTATATTTTGACAGTAAAAATATAGTCAAACTTCAAGATTCTTGCCACTTGGTGTGTTCAGGACGCACAATTTGCAAGAAAAACTTTCATAACCTTTGTCTACATACATGTTGGAGCAAATAATGGAAGGTTGTTTTGGAATATTTGGTTTTCAGTATGTAAATGTACTCGTCATTACATTCTCTACTTTGATGAAATATAGTTTTCGCAAACTAATTTTGTAGGTAAAATTTTCTTTTTGGTGAAAACGATGCCTCCAATAACATAGGTAGTAAAATGTAAAAGTACAATTCTTTACTTATGCTTACCTAATATGCCAATTATAACAGCCCTTAAAATCTCCAAATCCATTATATGTTCACCAGCATCATCACGCGATGTCATTCGTTTATAGCTTTTTATCCAGCTACTTCCCGAACTGTAAAATAAAATTTAATATAAAATGAGATATAAACAGAAACATATGAATATACGAGCTTCATTATCAGTATGAAAATAGCTTTTTGAAATCCTTGAATGGGACTTTCTTTATACCTTATTCAAAGACTGATAAAAATTTCATGAGTTATGCGAACGACATCGAATTTCTGTCACCCATTTATATATATTATTTTGTACACGTCTTTTTAATAAGATGCACAAAAATTATGTCCTCTTTTAGCCAGTTATACGTTGAGCTGATAAAAACTGGGCTTAGCTCACAACGGATTTGTCAAATGCTTTGTAATAAGAAAAATACCTTTTTAGCGGATATATGGTATGGAAATTTTCTCTAAATTTTGATGGATTAAAAAAATATTGCAAAGAAACGCTCTTAATTTTGAAACCGAACAAATAATTAGGGGAAAGCACCAGCGTTTACCAACAAATATTTATATGCTAACAAAATATAAGTGTATTATTATATTCTTATTTAAAAGTTGATAATCCAAAAAATTGCCATTCAGATGCAGAAAGAATTCGATAGAACTATCGAGGAAACATAAATTTGTTTGAATGAACCAATTTAGATAAAATTTTTAGTTGAGTTTGAAAATGTACGGACAATAATCCCTTTGCCGAGTACTATTTTTTGTAAAACGTGAGCAAAAATGCTTAACATTAAATGTAGAAACAGATCCTGTAAAATTTAGCAATTCATTTCATTATAAAGAGGAAGGTATGCCGTTAATAGTGGAAAATAACATGAGGCAAATGACCAGCACGACCACGATTACAGGGCAATATCCTTTTTATGAAATTTTCCATAACCGAATTGCAAAGTGGTTGCCCTATGTCCTCGATAACCTCTTGAATTCCATCTTTGAGGCCTTGAATCGACCCTGGGCTGTTGGCATAGACCTTCTCTTTCACGTGGCCCCAAAGAAAAAAGTCACAAGGTGTTAAATCACAAGATCTCGGTGGCCAATTGTGATCACCTCTTCGAGAGATAACACGGTCCGGAAACTTTTCCCGTAAAAGATCAATGGTTTCGTTGCTTGTGTGGCACGTAGCGCCGTGTTGTTGAAAATAAACGTTGTTCAGATCAATACCATCCAATTCAGGCCATAAAAAATCGTTAATCATCTCTCGATAGCGATAGATAACACCTGCTGTTGGAAAACCCTTTAGTATTGGAATCACTACACTCTGCTTCTCATCCAGGAATGCGATGTTCTTGCTTGAGGGTCATCTCGTTACAGTGCAAAATGGGATGGTAGGTCAACTCTTATTAATATTCTGTCACCAAATAGACCAGGGGTAGGTGTTGATACCCAACCTGTGGTTTCAGTTCGTCTTCCCTCACTGACCAGAGTGTCAATCTGGTATTTGGGATAGATTCCCATCCGATGTTATTATTGTGTACCCAGCTATGGAGCTAGAATCTTTTCTGTGACGGAACCATTTTGCGGTAGATGAAGTATTTCTGCTCGGATAGCCAAGAAGCTATGCAGGCCTCGACTGTATGAGTAAACTGAATGATCATGTGCGATACCATTTACAGATTGACCGAGTTTGGTTGATACAATATCTTTAACTTAAGTGAGTACAGATATCAAGAAATCGAAAAAAATCATTGGCACGCAACCGACTGTAGGATTTAGTTTGGCCTCGCAAAAGACTGTAATCAACCTTCTGGCATAATCTTTCACACCCGTCGATGTTAGGGGTTTCAAAAATAAGTAATCTTGAGAATACAATCGATACAAAAGGATCCCATTGCATATTAAAAAATTAAATATTTTAAAGAATAAATAAAGCCTTCGCTACTGAAGCTGATCAGTTTTACCTTATTTTTCTACATATTTAAATTTTTTTTGGTAACAGTTTCTTTTCCCGTCGCTTGTATGCAAGAACAGTTGCTACAATTTATTAATTATAAAAATACAACCATTAATTAAAATTGTATTTGCACAGTTTTACTTGCCATGTATTTATAAATGATTCCATCATGCCACCACAACCTGTCAACAGTTTTTGTATTGTACTTTGTCATTAGAACGACCACGGATTTTATAATTCATGTAATATATTGTATATTTAGTATGTAGTAGGCTTCAAGTCAGGATATGTCTCTCTGACGACAATATTTTAATTACTTTCAAAAGCACTAAGCAACAGGTTGTGATCTAAAAGCCGCTTATACAACTTCTCGAAATTTAACGATTTTTCTGTTTTATGTGTACCTATGCACCTTTTATTCAATATCATTCATATACAACTTACCTCCAAATTAGAATCCAAAATATATTATCCAACGATTGTTTTCTTGCAAGTTCACTGCTTTCGCAAATTCGGTAGTAATAACAGGATTTACTCATTCCAGTTGTATTGAAAAATAATTTATGCGCACACAAAGACTTTCGAACAAGAATATTCAGCTGTAATTCAAAAAACAAAAAAATACAAATATCTACTATATATAACATGATACATCATGTGGCTAAATTTATATTTTGTACTATTATATTATATTTATCAGCCGGGCGGTTTGATCCCTACGATCACCAAAATAACATATATAGCTCAAGCAAATTTACAAGGCATGTTTTTAGTTTTGCAAATGTAGGGCCGAAGTTGATAATAAGAAGCCAACAGAATAACATAAAATACAGATAAATACAGTGAAATTCCCCATTACGGACAGTCCTTATAACCGGACAGCTCCAATAACCGGACAAATTTTGGGTACACAGGTTTTTCATTCATTTTTTCATACAAATATCATCCTAATAAACGGACACTCTAATAACCGGACGCGGACAAAGTATTTCAAACCATTTTCATAAAAGAAATTTCTCATAAACGGACAAAATTCAAAAATATCACAGCAAGCTTTGTTGTTCATTATAAAAATGAAATAGGTGATTCTCCTTTTAACATGTATGCATTCAAGTCCTGTGTTTTAAACTAAGAGTAGTTTTCCATTCAGTTTGTTAAGTCAGTTGCATGCGAATGGTTGCGCTCAAAGTTCGTAATAATATGGCGCCGAAAAAGAAGGTACTTTCTATTAAAGAAAAAAATGGAAATTATTAATGTTTTCGAAAAAGATAAATTATCAGTACGTGGAATTGCAAAAAGGTTAAGTACAGTGAGCCCAAAAATTTAATGGTAGGTACACGTTTCTTTTGCTTTGAAAGGTTCAATATTGGCAAAACACTAGCTGCTGAAATCAATAAAAATAAAGAAAAAATTCGTTCTAAATGGGAGTCTGGAGTTAATGTTCATCAAAAGCGAAGCTTTCTTAAAGAAGGCGGCTCTGAAATAGACAAGATGTGTTTTAAATGGTTCGCTAAAGCTAGAAGTCAAAACATTCCGATTTCTGGTCCCATTTTGGAAGCAAAGGCAATGGAAATTGCAGGCAAACTGGGTGTACCTAATTTTAATGCTTCAGATGGATGGTTAAACAAATGGCGAATAAAGAATAATGTTGCTTTCAAATGCGCATCTGGTGAAGCTGCAGATGTAAACCAGGATGGTGTCGAACAGTTTAGGACAAAACTGCCATCTCTGTTGACCGGTTACAAGCCCCAAGACATTTAGAACGCAGACGAAAGTGGGCTTTTTTTTCGTGCCTTATCTGACAAAACCCTCGCTCTTAAATCCGAAAAATGCGTGGGCGGTACACTATCAAAGGAAAGACTTACAATTTTGTTCTGTGCTAACATGGCTGGAGATAAGGAGCTGCTTTTGGTTATAGGTAAAGCAGCCCGTCCTCGATCTTTTAAACATGTTCCAATCGCAAAACTGCTAGTGGATTGGAAGTCTAATAAAAAAGCATGGATGACTCGAGAAGTAATGAGTGAATGGCTGCAGCAGTTCAATCGAAGAATGAAAGCCCAGAATCGAAAAATTATCTTGTTTTTAGATAAAGCGGCTTCTCACTCAAAGGAATTAAACTTAACCAACATAAAAATTATTTTCTTGCCGCCAAATACAACGGCAGTTAGCCAACCCCTTGATCAAGGTTTAATCCAAAATTTTAATACTTTGTATAGAAGCTTAGTTTAAAAACACTAATATGGAAATGTAAAGACTTGTACAATGTACTTAATCGATATATGTACATATATGTATTTATATGCAATACTAAAGTATGCAAATATTCTTTACTTCCAAAAATTTCTAAATAAACTATGTACAATACAATTTATATGTGTTGTATATATTTTGTGACTTCATCCCTTATAAGCGGACATTTCCTATAGCCGGACAAAAACACTGCGACGGTGAGTGTCCGGTTATAAGGAATTTCACTGTAGATAGAAATAGGGTGTAACAGAAAACGAAAACATCCTACGATCTCAAAAGCTCCTTCTACACCTTCAATACGTCCTTAATCCTAATTGCTCAAAAGATTTTCAGCCTCTCGAATGAAAGCTAAAATGCCCTTATAGACCTACCAAGTGCATTTAGTGCAAGACATATGCTAGGTATCCACTGAGCAACGAAATGTCTGATATAACTAAAGACTTAATTTCCTCACTATCAAAAAAACAGAATTCGCCTGAGGTCGTCTGTTTTTCCCTAGTGCTTACACTGCTCTGTTTTACTAGGCCAATAGTTGCAAATCTAAAAGATAACCAGTTAAAGCAGTGGAATTTTTCCGGTCTCATAAAGTCGCTAACCAGTCCAATTCTTGCCACTTCTTCGCCGACATCATTTCCAATGATTCTTTAATGCGCGGGACATAGTGCAGCATAATTGCATTGTATGCAACCAGAAACTGAAGATCGTCAGAGCAGTTCTTAGCAAACTTAGACTTAAGCGTCCAGAATTTTTCCAAGCCTGGATCATTTTCTATTCTTTTTATCAACGGAAATATTGCTAGTCAGCTCCGTTGCAGCTCTTTTGACACTACGGCTTGTATAGAAATATTCATTCGAGGAGGGACTGCAATGCCATATTAGAACAATTTCTCATCGCCGTAACATTTGTTAAACGTTTTCAGCCACTCACTATACGCCGAAGTAAGGAGTAGATCAAATCTCTTGGGTGGCAGGTAACATTTCTCTGATCTAGGTTCCAGGACATTGGAATAATGAGGGAAATGAAATTGGTGATGAGCTTGCCAGGAAGGAGTCGACTGAATTGGTTGCAGAGACCTGCTACTTGGCCATCGGCATCCCCCTGACTGTTCTTGAAGGGAAATTGCACAACTTATTTCTCAGTAAAGCTCAGAAGAGATGGAACTCCATTTCTTCATTGGCTATTTCGAAAACCCTTGATTCCAGTAGAAAAGACGCATGACCCAGAAAGTCCTGGGAACTCCAGGCCATTCAATTTCCAAACTCGTAGGTGTGTTTACCGATCCTTGGACGATCGGCACATATGCGGAAAAGCTAACCTCCATTTCAGAAGCTGCGTAGACCTTTCGGAGAAGGAGACTCTAGGGCACTTTATCTGTAAATGCCCGGGTTTGGCAGCTAGACGTTTAAGGTCACTGGGTGCTCCTTTCTTCGACAGCCTGGGACAATGCGCCAACCTAAATCCCACCAATCTTTTTCATTACATCAAAAGCTCTGGCCGGCTGTAGGTATTTGCCTGTTAGAGGTCTCTAAATGGTATCAAAACGGTGCTTTAGTGTTACTTGGGGAATGCCAAAATGGTACTTCAACCACCTACCTACGCCGAAGCATCAGTTACAATACTCGTAGAACAGACAGTCTTATTTTAAAAGGATTATCGCTTGTATAAAAATATGTAAAGGAGTTCATATATGGAATATGTAAGTTTTTCCATATATTTGCATTATAATTTTTTGTATTAGTAATGTTGTTTGACACCTTATTATATTTAACATACAAAATGCCTTATCTTTTTCTTCATCCCCTTCCTATTTAAGTAAATGTGGATATAACAAATATAAATAAGTAAATAAATTTTTGGAATCAAACATGGGTATGTTCAACAATGCATTATAATGCGCAACATACCATTTCAGAGTGAGCAGTGCGTTGAAAAATGCAAATATGGCAGTACTGCAAATGCAACGCGTTCTTAAACGTCATTTTTGTATCAAAAGTCGTGCATTATTTGCAGCAAAAATTTTCACACATAAATACGCTAGTACAATGTCTGATGAAAAGTGGGTATTTAATTATTTATTTTAGCTTTTAATACAAAAATTGATGACAAATACGATATTTAAACTTTATTTTATTATACTTTTCTTGGTTTTAGTGATTACTTTAGTACATCGGAGATAAAATTACTGCTCAGAGTCCGACTGAGCATGGAGAACGAGTTCACGTCGGGAAGGAGGAAAAAGAGCGTGCTCTGAGCTAAGGTCGTAGATGAAGTAAAAAAAGTTAATAAAGATTTAAAAATATATTAGATAGAATGAGAATAAAATATATCCTCGGGAAACGATTTTATTGTTTCCAAAAAAAAGACTTATTTTTGGGGATTTTCCGTTTTGATATTAAACTTTTGACAAGATATGTACTTCTTTTAAGCTTTACACGGTTTTTTTTTTTCTTAAATTTAATAAAAGACTATCGGTTTTTTCCTCACATACATCGTCCATGACCAAACTTAGTAACAATTCCATTTTACTGCACAGCGCGTTCATAAATGCAACAAATCTATTTGCAATTTTTCAACAAATCTATCAGTTGCATGAATTGTCACATTGACAGTGCTGCCAGCGCTGCAAGTACTGCGCATTATAATGCGTTTCTGAACATAGCCCATACTGGACAACAATGAGGGCTTTATCTTGTTATACCAGTTGAAAAAACAGTCAGAACTTTTTTCTTACCCTGATAATATTTTTATTATTCTGAAATATCAAATTTTCTTACTGTTTTAGAGCCAGGTATGTTTTTAGATGACCGCTTGATTCTACGGATCTCTTCAATTTCATCTCCATCAATCATGGTGCTTTGAGTCGCTGAGTGCGTAAAGATTATATTGCTTGTGTCATGTTTTCCCTGCGTAAAGTTTAATAAATTTAGTTAAAGTTTTATGGATTAATGTAAAACAATATTCCCCTATTACAATAGTTATGCAAGCTAAGACTTGTAAAATGAAAACTCCAAAGGAAAGAAAGGATAATGTTGTTAGTGCGATATCCGTAATGTCTTTGATACCAATATCACTTTTTGAAGCTTCCGCAAAGATTTGAGTCGGTTTGAACGCAGGGATTGATCCACGTGAAACCGTTCCAAGTTTTTTGTATTTCCTTTCGTAATCTAGAAAGAAATATCAGACAGGTGGAAAAATCGTGCACAAAGTTTGCAGCAAGTCTGTTAGGTGGTGAGATTTTATGGAAAAACCTTTCTAAATCAAAACACAAATATTTTAGAATCATTAATAGAGAGCATCAACAAATGTTTCAACTAATGATATACCCTCCAAATGTATAAAAAGGTATCAAGGTCGTACAGTCTGTACCAGAAAAAAGGAACCGCGATTATTCATGAAGTATAAAAGATATGTATTTACAATTTTTTACATACAAGTAGTCTTCTTCGTTGTCAAGTATAGCCTGGCATCTTCTTCATACTTTGAACCAGCTTTTCTACGTAGCTCGTCGACAAACAGGACTAGCTTTTGCGAACTTGACGCACGAGTTGCTTTAAATCATGGATTGGCCTTCCGGCAAGATGCGTTTTCATAGCTCCCCACACATTTTCAATGGGGTTGGCGTCTGGGGGAATGGGAAGGCCAGTTCAATACTGTGACGCCATTTTCTTGTTTCTCAATGTGTTTTTCTGAGCGCAGTGGTTTTAATGATGTGGGACGGTAGGATATGTTCGCCTCCTTCAGTCGACGTTGGATGGTGTTGATACTCACATCTATTCCCTTTTTAGCAAGAACTGATCACAGGAGAAGGGTCCCGCTTAAAAAGTTGGACAATCACTTTATCCCGCTTTTTTGCCGTGCTCGCTTCAAGCCGTGCTCCGAAAAATCATAAACATTTTTGTACACCTTATATTGCTGATTCCACATCACAACAAATGTTTTTAATTTTTTAATCACTTTTGCAGCCGCGGCGTAAGATAATTTCGGCCCTTTCGAATGCGTGCATAAAAATACCGCCTCAAAATGCTTCGCGTATTTACCACTCATTTTTGTTTGATTGCGTTTACGGGAAAGTTTCGAACGACACTAACCTAACTGGCGTCATAGCCCTTGAGTGTGACTATTACGCAGCAAAAGCAAAACGAAATATATTTTGAAGTTACAAGAAAAAAACCGGCTCTTTGCTTCTGACACAGACTGTATTAGTAAATGTTTTTCTAATGTTCTCAAAATATCTAAATTTTGCATTGTTAGACCTACAAAACCAAAAATTAAACCCTGTTTGCTGGTAAGAAAAAAATAGTGGACTTTGTTATTGCCACACTACCCTCTTTCTCAACCGTTTTGAACTTCAAAGACAATATAGCCGTACTAGAAAAAAAAAACTCACGCAGACAAAAGACCGATGTACATTTTAGTAGAACTGAGTCTTCTAAGATAGGGGTAATAATATTGTATATGATTGTTCCAGCAATATGGCACAGTTGGCAAATAGCCAACCTTTGTAAGAAACAAAATTTTAATGACGTCCATTGTGCGTTATTTTGTTCTCCTCGCACGTCTCTCGTCTGGTGGGGACTACCATACGAAAGTGCATAGGTTCGAAATCCCGGGTACGAAACACCAGGCAATGGCAAACTTTCGAGTATATTTTTGCCATGAAAAGCTCCTCATAAAAATATCTGCCGTTCATAGTCGACATAAAAATGTAGATCCCTCCATTTGTGGAAAAACAGCAAGACGCACGCCACAAATAAGAGAAGGAGGAGAGTGCAAGCGCAAATTTATACTTAATAACATATAATAATACTATAGTATATATAAATAGAGTATGTATATACAGTCCTAACCCAATGGGCATATACCGCAGATCGTCCGTCTTCCGTCTTAAAAATCAAGTAAATAACTATTTTGGAACACTTAAAATGAAGTTTAACCAGCAAGCAAATAAGCGCTCTCACGGGCAAGAAAATAAAGGGCGTCCAAAAGTGCCGAAAGTTATATTAACTGGTAAAATGGATTTTGCTCTACATTTTTAAGAAAGCTGGAAATGCACAAAAGCTCAAACTATTAACGGATACACCTACTTCAAGGAATTAAATCTAAGATTAAAATTTTCTGAAAGGAGTAGATTTTCTTCAAGGTTTGCACTTCGACCTCATGGTCTTTTGTGCCCTTCTGAAAGGAGTAACCCTTGTGAAAAAAATATTGAATATGGAATCAATCGATGGATATAATCTGACAGAAAACAAGTAAAGAAGTGCTAAATTTGAGACGCGGCGAACTTTTTATACCTGTACACATTTAAGTAAAATTTAATTTGAACTGTCGGTTTTTAACGAGGAGGAGAGCAACACGTGAACTAAATGTGAGCGTGTTTTATTAAGCCATTATCGAGATACACCCATTTACCCCAAAGAATGTGTGGCACCGCAAAATTTGAGTAATTTTGCTTTGTTTATAACAAAGTTTGTCTTTTTGAAAATTCTTTGATGCCTAATTTTTTCTTCAAAGTAACAAATCCCACTTATAAGGAATTTTCAACATGATTTGCAACAAGTTGATGTTGCTCATTTAAATAGGCTGTGTTTTAATGTTTTTCTAAGTTTGTGAAAAATAAATTTTACCTTTTTTGTCGAACGGTTTTATGAAGATATTCCTTGGGGCAAGCTTTGAAGCTGAATAAACTGTATTATTCTAATTGTCGAATACAATAATAAAATTAACCACTATATACAACATTGATTTTCATGTCCACTCACGAAATTGTAAGGATTCTGGGAAAGAGCATAACCCGTAACTTTTACAGTGTCTAACTCTTGTTGGTTTTCATCAAAAAAGGATTCCAATTCATCCAAGAAACGTCGATATGTCCCGCTGCGCTCGTCGTTCTTATAATTGCTTATTAAAGAAAGCTTATATGAGAATTTTATTGCTATGATTTTTCGCTCTTGCTACTACCTTTTTAACCAAGATTTGTATTTTTCCAATTCTACGTCATCGATTAATTGCTGAACTGAAGATTTAGTTTTATTTCTTTCGTCGCTTATTTGCTTTGATGTTATGTACTCATTAGCCGTTCGGTATTTATATAAATGTAAAGTTTTTCTAACAACATATTTAAATGCCAGAAACTCGTTAACCATCCGCCTGAAAATTCAATCATCTAGATTCTAGAAAAACAATTAGAATAAAGTTAATGTCCCACATTACCTGTGATATTCCATGATTTCAATCGCACTATTATTCTGCAAAATATTCTTAGTATTCAGTTCTGCAACACTTCTGATTGTCATTCTTTTACAACACTTCTGGTTAAAAATCAGTGGCCTTTCGATTTCTGACAAAGCATTTAATTAGAAATGTTTTTCTTTTAAGTCAAAATTTCAATAATTTTATTTTCATCCTTACGTGTTGAGCGAATTACAAGAAACACAAGGCTTAAAAAATAAGTTAAAAGTGAATATCGCATGACTTCACACTTCTTTGATATAAAACATCTAAAATACTCTACCACTATAAGAATCCGGCTCAGTTTGTCAAAGCACATTTTTTTGTTAGTTACATTACTAACGTATCTCTAAAATTGTCTTGCTCTGATAATTTCAACATTCTTTGCACACATGAGTGACGATTTCATAGATAATTCATATTGGGTGCTGAAGAAATAAGAGTACGAGTTGTAATCATTTTCCAGAAGTGAAGCTAACATATTTTATACCCGCGCAAATGTAACCAAGGGTATTATAATTTTGTTCCCATAACGGTTATATTAGTAGCATAAAGGAATCAAGATAGAAATAGTCATATATAATAATATTATATTTGTATACCAAAACGCTCAGAATGATGAGAAGAGTCGATTTAGACATTTCTGCCCGTCCGTACGCGAGATAACTCGAGGAAAAATTACTCTACTTAAAAGAAACTCAGTAGACGTACAGCGTCCGGTACTCGAAGTGTAACCAACTTCAGACCGCTCGCGCAGTTGATGCCCGTACATTAGCTGTCTGTTAGTTGGCTAAATGACAGGCCAGAATATTGTTTATAAGCGCGCGAAAGCATTTTGCCGAGCGTAAACGCGAAAAAAGAAAATCAGTAATAGGCTTCAAACTGGAAAATCACAACCAGCGATTGTTCGTGAGTGCGGGCACCTTAAAGTGAATCAAGTTTTTGTTTATCAGACCAATACTCGTTACAATGATACTAGTAGCATCGCGAAACGTCACGTGAAATGGTTCAAAAAGTGAAGAAGCGACTTGAGCGAAATCCCCGACGATGTGCCAATCAAATGGCGAAAGAACTGAAAATATCTAACCGTAGCAAGCGCCGCATACTGAAAAGTGATCTCAAAGTCAAACCTTACAAGATCCAAAAGGCGTATGATCTCACACTAAAGCAGCAGCAAGTCAGACTTAGTTGCTTTGCTTGGCCGGAAGCGGTCAGTTTCCGAACATTGTGTTTTCTGACGAGAAAAATTTTCACATTGAGCAATTCGTTAACTCCCAAAATGATAAGGTTTATTTGACCCCCGTTCATACGAAAATTTGAGTCATCGGTTGGCCACCAGGAGGCAGCACACGCCACAGGTAATGGTTTGGGCCGCTGTAACCGCAGATGGGCGCTCTCCATCCGTTTTCATCGAGCTTGGCGTCAAGGTAAATGCGAAATATTATCGGGAAAGTATTCTGAAGGTTGCTTTGAAGCCGTGGGCAGACAACTATTTTAGTGGCAGACCATGTACGGACTCGGAACCGTCTCACAAAGCTCAAGTGAATCAAGAATGACTAAAACACAACGTTCCAAACTTCATAACGTCCACATAATGGCCCTCAAATTCACCAGACGCGAATCCGATGGATTATTCTCTTTGAGCCATTTTGGAAAGCAAGGTCCGAACTAAAGGATTCACCAGTCTCGAGGCGCTAAAAGGAGCCATTGTCCGCGAGTGCGCCAAAATACCTGCAAGTCACATTTGAGCAGCTTGCGATTCGTTTCTGGACCGTCTCAAGGCCATAGTCAAAGCAAAAGGTGGTCATATCGAGCAAAAGTAAATTGAGTCTTAATTGTGTATTATTTTCACACATTTTTTACTTTGAATCGAATAAAAGTAATTTTCCAAACTAAATATATGGCGTTTTTAATTGCTTGCAATTCGAGTGCCGGACCCTGTACTAATATGTCTATTCTAAGTATGCTTTTAACTTTTTCGGTTTGTTTTCCTTTAATCAATTTATACTTACACGTTGTAAGAAAATATGTTTCCGAGACCATAGCAACAACACAGCCATGAGCAAACACAGTAAGTATTAACATACTTGAATTCAATTTTTCTGAACAGTAGAGTTTTTTGTGTAGCTGAGAGTACTACCAGAATGCATAGTTATCGTCATCTACCAGCTAGATTGTTTTCTTTCTACCTGGACACTCCACCGTACGAGGAGCCATAAATATTACTTCCTCTAGCCAGCCGCGAAATGGCCACTTGAGATGCTGAGAATTGTTCTTGCTATTCGACTGTAGTTCCATTATGTATGTTCTTTTCAAGTTTTGAGTAAAATACTTGTGGCGAAAAACAATGTCCTCCATATATTCTAAGTAATTCTAGAAAACCACTGGCTTGTGAAAATTTGGGACAAAAAAGTGAGGCAAAATACGATATATAGGAATAAACTTCAACAATTATATTTATTTAATAATTTAAAGCGTAAATATTACACGAAAAACTTGTTAAATCACTTATGTATTGATGCGTATAAGTAAATGTTTTCTTTTATAATATTTAAAGTACTTAAATTTTTCAGATGACCAAAGGATATATTTTTTAATATATTAATATCCTTCTACGGTATTTTTTTTTACACTTTTAAAGCGACATAATGGCTACACATACAAATGATACTTATGATATGTATTATATGTATATAGAAAAATAGGAGATGGGAAAGTATTTATTTAAGTAATTGATGAGCACGTTGATTCGCCACTGCTATTCTCGCTTCGTTAGATTCTCCCTGTAAAAATAATAATAATAATACGATTAAATTAACATTGTAAATGAGGCTTATTATTTCGTTTGAACTAAAGAAAGTAAGAGCAGCGTTTTCAATAAAATATTTGACTTAGGATTGGAGCGTTCTGCAAGGACTGGTTAAGCATACTTAGCATAGCGCGGTATAATGTGAGTTTTAATAAAAGATTAAAACTTAAGACTTAAAAATGCTCTTTGCGCTATTTGAGGTACAATAATTAGTTCCTTGTTTCCCTACAAGCTGTTTTCCCACGCTATGTTTGAAGTAAATATTTATAGTATATGTTGGGGAATAAGTTTGTAGCGTTTTTTATATTTTCTTTAATTTTACAACGATTTGTTTGCTGTTTGACAAAGTGTAAGTAATCATTCGATATAACTGTTTCTGCTTTACAAAACTATGTTAATTGTATTTTTAAGTTATTTCACTTATTATTAGTTTTGTGGTGTAGAAATGGAATACCCAGGAGGAAAAAATCAACATTTTCGACAACTGCTCTTCTTTGCTTTGCATCGAGGTCAAAAAGCTGCCGAAACAGCCCGCAACATTTGCGACGGTATGGAGAAGGTGTCATAGGCGAGTGTACAGCACGGAAATGGTTTTCAAAGATCAAAATGGCGACTTTGATGTCGATGACATGTCCCGCAGTGGAAAGCCTTCTGAATTCGAAGAAGAACATCTCAAATCACTTTTGAAGGAGAGCGGTCCCCAACCAATCGTGAATTTGCTGATATAATGAACTGAGATCATAAAGAGATTCTCAATCACCTTCATTCAATGGGATTTACCAAAAAATTCGGAGCCTGGCTGCCTTACGAGCTCAACGAAAAAAACGAAGAAAGTCGCCTTCGAATTGCTTCTCAACATCTCGCCCGTCATCGAGCAACACGCGATCATAAACATCGCTTTTTGTACCGAATCGTCACGGGAGATGAGAAATGGTGCCTATACATCAATGAGAAGCAAAGAAAAGAGTGGGTGGCTCCAGGGTATACGCAAAAGCCGAGAGTCAAGCCGGATCTTCATCCAAAGAAGATCATTATGTGTTTGGTGGGACTGGAAGGACATGGTGCACTGGGAAATGCGCGAAAAGAATGGCACGGCCAGCAAGGATCTCTACAACTACACCGCGTGAATAAGACTATTCGACTGAAAATACCTGATCGACATGGTCAAACTATACTCCTTCACGCCAACGCCAGACCTCATGTTGCACAAGTCGGCAAAGCCGCACTCCAAGAGCTCGAATGGAAGGTCGTTCAACATCTACCGTGTTTTCCGGACCTTGCACCGACCGATTACCATCTTTTCCGCTCCCCATCAAACCATATGAAGGGCGTTACCTTCGATAATATAGAGGTCCTTAAAAAGTGGGTCAACAATTTTTTTGACACCAGACCAGGCGAGTTTTGACGGAACGGCTTCAACAAATTGGTCGAGAAGTGGGAAGAGGTTGTAAACAGCAACGGCGAATATACAATTGATTTATTTATTGATATAATTCTTGTTTTTTGTTTAAATAAAAGTCTTCGGCAAAAACGATACGAACTTATTCCCCCAATCTAATAATTTCACGACTGTTAGCCAGTTTACAGTTCAATCATACTCTACAATGTCCTAATCACTATACAAAAAATTGTTAGTTTTTCGGATGCAGTTTTCAGATCCCTCATTTCTGTCTCTACTTCCAAGTTGAAAAACTAACTGAACTTGTTTCCTTCGCTACCAGAAAAACATCAGGGTTTATTGTTGCATTGTCGAGACTGAAGAAAAAATTTGGAAGTGGTGATTCATTAATTCAAAATTCAGGAGAAACATTTGTTTTTTCTTAAAATAAATAAATATATATACCTTCTGCTCAAATATAATATGAACGAGACGTTATCAATAAAACGGTCCGCGGATGACACATGGCAAAAATAATTTTTTTGTTTTTTGGTAGGACTGTTATAAGCTTACATGGCAAATTTCAGCGTGATATGTCACATAGTTTGTTTCTGTGCTACTGTAAACAAGTCAAGCTCGAGTGTGTTCTTCGAATTCTCTTTTATGACTTCAATTGTCTCAAAATGTTTTCCACGAAGCGGCAACTTGAGCTTGGGAAACAGGAAAAAGTCACATGGAGCCATATCAGGCGGAACGATATTAAAATTATTTTTATTTTTTATATTTATTTTTATCGTGATGCAAGAACCATGTCTTGTTGTCCCACAATTCCTTCCTTTTAAGACGAATGTTCTCGCGCAAACGCTTTAAAACGTCTAAATAATATTCAGCGTTAACCGATTTTGCGATTTGTGCGATTTTCAAGCACAATTTCCTTTACTTTTCCGATGTTTTTGTCGTTTACTGATGTTGCTGGACGACGTTCATGAAGCAAGTTTTCAACCGATGTACGGCCCTCTTGGAACGATTTGTACCGCTGGAAAACACGTGCACGCGATAGAGCAGAGTCCCCATAGGTTGTCTGCAACATTTTTAAGACGTCTGAAGTTGAAATTTTGTTGGAATAACAAAATTTAAAACAAATTCTTTGTTCAACTTGAATTTCCATCGTTAAATTCGAAGAACACACTCGAGCTTGACTTGTTTACAGCAGCACAGAAAACAAACTATGTGACATATCACGCTGAAATTTGCCATGTAAGCTTATAACAGTCCTACCAAAAAACAAAAAATTTATTTTTGCCATATGTCATCCGCGGACCGTTTTATTGATAACGTCTCGTTCATATTTGAGCAGAAGGTATATACTTAATTGGCGCTTACACTCTTTTCCAATTTGATGATTAATTTTGCGCTACCTTGTACATACTATACATACAATGCAATTGTTTTTACATACCTTTCTATTTATTCGGTCGATTTGTCTGTTTTGGTTCTCTAATTCGGATCCCATATCCAACGCCATGTTTCGGAGATTTCCAATCATCGTGTTTACTTGACCCACATTTTCCTCCATTTCATCCTCACGAGCATCATTCGTTATCCTTGAAAATAATTCAATATCGTAAGAAACAAGTATTTAATATTCGTCTAACTATGGAGAATTATTTTATATGACTAGTATGCAAAGTAAAGACACGTTGATAATTTTCATCTTTCGCGTGAACGCCCTCATCACGAAGGTCCACTTAAACTTTTGACCGCCAACTTTGAAAATGAAGCAATGTTGCAAACATGATTATAAGCTGTAACTAGATTTGCACTATCAAGCTTTTCTTTTATTGAAAAGTGCTGTGGAAGCAGATACCGTTTAACACACGTTCTCAGTCGATTCTACGTTAATGGAATGACCCGGCTTTATATTCGGCCAAGGATCGTCACTCCAGCAGCATTCCCCGTACTTGTAAGAGAAATGTTTATACTACTACAACAACAACAACCATTCAAAACATTAAGTGTCAAGCGGATTTGACGAAAATCTTTACCGGAGCATGAGCAGGTTTTTTGTTAGAAAGCGGTGTGAAAGTAGTACAGACGCGTATATATTCTAGGATGCTAGTTTACTATTTGGTCATCCGAAGCAAAATTGTGAGAGTAACTTCGACTGCCACGTCATAGGGGAGCACAATGTACAGAATGCAGAGGCGTGATCAACATCAGACCGTTAGCCGGCTCTCGGTGGTTTTACAGGAATCAGCTGATTGGCTCATGTAAGCTGAGAAAAGCTGAGATTGTGTTTGTGATATACGAAACAAATCGTTGCCGTCTGAACAACGACTGATTGAATGAGTATGTGAATTCGTGTGCAATGAGCGGACAGAAAGCACACTCTTCCACGGCCTTCATTATCGTCAGAACTTGTAACTCCAACTGATAGCTGACCGTCCTACGCTTGAGTGTCATCATTAAGTTTGGCGTCAAATACAATTTACTTCGTGATATTTACATTTATGGATTCTGAAAATACATGTCTATTTTTCTAATTACTTTTTCAAATTCTCTAAGAAATCAATTAGGTATACTCCCGATCTTATTTTTTATTGAGAGCCAATTAATAAACCTCTTGCAATATACCAGTAAAAAAATCAGCTGCTATTTCCTACCCGCAACTAATGAATTTGATAAATACAGTAGGTTATGTTTTTATGCGGTTTTGAAATAGTGCGGTTTTTTTTTAAATTACAAAATGCATGTCGACCTATCGGGAATTGTACATATAAACAAGATTCTAAACCAGCTAAGCAAAAACTCATCACAGATTACATCAGAAATGCTAACCCTACAAGTATGGAACCGCCTGCATAACTATCTAGATCAGACGTGTACATTTCCTCAAGTGACGAAAGTGATTTTACGCCAAATCCTAAACGAACGCGCAACATGTGGATATTGTCTGATTCTATTTCTGACTTAAATTTATTTTTCGATTCTGACGTTTCTTAAATAAAAATATAATTTTCAAAAATACAATATTTTGTTTATGCGATTTTATTACATTATTTCAGATTTATGCGGTTTTAGCACTTTTGAAACGTATCCATAGTTTTACTATAGAACTAGTAGCTTTTTTTATTCTGTTTTTTTTTTTATGCTGTTTCTTGCGGAACGTATCTACCGCATAAAAACAGAACCTACTGTATGTGAAATCTTTTGTAGGCCTATATCTTTATACTTAATTATCTGCTCTGACAAATAGCAACTAGTGCCAGCCATAAGTCACATGTCCATTACTTACCTTCCTATGTACCCTGCCTGTGCCATCATACCATTTCTGTCGTCCATAACCCTCTGTGGCTGATTATTTACAACCTTACCGTCGTCATTACCTTTCCAAGTTCCATCATCCTCTTTAAAGGATTGGCTTCTACATTTTTGAATTAAACGATTTTAAGATAAAATAAATAACGATATATAAAGCTTGTACTTATTGCAAGGAAGCACGCAAATTCCGCAACATTTTTCCATTCCACTTAAATTTTTTTCAGCTTCCCTCATGTCGGCATTAATTTGATCCATTCCTTCTTCAATCCTGTCCAATTGCTCTGAAAATAGTTTATTAGGTTGTCTTTAGATTCTAAGTTCTCAGCAACCATCTTATAATAGTTTAACTAGTCAATCAGTCGAAACGGATGCTCAGTTAAGTGGCGCGCACTTATACATAGCAGTATTATAGCTTATACACACAATGGTAGTCTTTTGTTCGTTCCCTCGCCCACGTAACGGGTATCTCGAGCAAAAAGTGTATATTGCTGAAAACTTGTAGGTATCTAAATCTGCAATTTAAAATGGGTGAAATCGGCCAAAAATTTGTGGTTTGCATGTCGATATCGATATCCTCTAAATGGGAGGAAAAACAGTTTTCTGACTAGCTTTTTCATGCCATAAACGCACTCGGAAGTTTGATTGTCAATAAGCAACAGCTATTAGCCAACTTTTTTGCCCTCAATGGTAGTCATTCAACAAATTGTATATTAATGTTTTCAATTGTCATGATTTTGTGTGGTAAAAATTAATTCCTTGTCGATTTGTTAGTATCAGAGCAACGTTTTGGCTAACGTTAGCATAAAGTCTTTTTCATTTTCATTCCCAATATTAGGCCTCTTCTTTGAATATTAGGCCTCTTCTTTGGCGAATAGATGAAGCAATTGGTATAAATGCACATATATTGGCAACGCTGGAATAGAGCTGCCTTAAATTACATGTGTTTGTACGACAGTGAGTTATACCAGTCTAATGAGCTATAGCCATACTCGCTAGCGGCGAATCTTACTCGATGACTTTGTTGTTGCTTTCGCATGTAAATTTTTCGTCAAGTTAATCGAGTATTGAGATAGCGAGCGGGGAAATGGCGAATAGAAGAGGCCTGTTATAGGTTGAAACTGGTTTATTTATGTCTGGTTTAGTCTATTTTTGAAATTTCAGAAGTTCTTCTTTGTGTGTTAACGATGATGGCGAATTTACACTTGCGAAAGCTGAAGATTCTATATAGTAAAGAACATACTTGTGCAATGACCTGCTAAAATAATTCTGAGTGACCACCAAATAATGGACAGTATGAATGGTTCCAAAAACTTAAGTTCAATACTAAAGTTTCCGGATGCTGAATTAAAGGCCATTATTGGAACCCTTTAAAGGGTTTCCATTCAATCCTGGTTTATTACATTCGAAATTATAACTTTTTTATTCTCCTTTTTTAACATTCTTTGAATTGCGGGCCATGAAAGTTTCTAAAATTTGCAAACTTATCGTTCTTGCACCTTTTCGCAGATTTTTCTCTTTGAGAACTTCTCATAAATTTTGTTTTTGGCTATTTTTTATTGGAATCGAAGATAGTATGTGATATTTTTTATCTCTAAAACTTTTTTTTTGTTTCCTTTTTTAATTTAGCACTTTGTTAATAAATAAAAATATTTTAACAACAATCACGAATACCAATTTGCGAGGACCACAAATGTGTAGACAAATTATTGAGTATTTACGGCATTTGAAAAAATATTCGCAAAACTATTCCAGCTAAAAAATCAGAGTCTAATAATCATTTTTTTTAAAAACTTCGTTGATAGTCTTGATACTTTATTGGACATCAGAAAAATTGTGTAAGTAGATATCAGATTTATTTCCGTTAAGGATATGATTTAATTTTTTATACAATTAAACAAAATTAGTCCATTTCTAGCTCATTGTGATGGAAAGATTTTACCACATCTTATTTTAGTAGATGAACCGCGGAGAATACTTGTGAGGTAACTAGATAGTTCTGACCTAGAAGGTATGAACAGGTCCCTTATCTATCTAAAGCGGTCTTCTAATGGGATAACGTGGAAAACGTATTAGGTTTTCTTCTAATGACTTCTGTCGTTCCTGTAATGATGTTTTGTCGCTGCAGGAACGAGGTGTATGTGGAGATTCTTTAACACATCCTCTGTCACGCTTTTGTGACAGCGCGACTGGCAAAACCACAGCCATTTACGAAACCACTTCCTTTTGCGGGCATCAAAGTCACGGTTAGCAGATGGGTAACTACAACCTACAAGCGAGCTTGGCAGGCTGAGAGAGGCTGCAGATGGACTAAACTGGTAACATCAGTCATGTCCGACCGACTGTCGCAAATCCTCCTGTCATTAAGCAGAGGGGAGTGCAGGCGGCTGGTTGGACTGATGACGGCCCACTTTCTGTGGGCAAAACACATGGAAAGGTTGGGCATCTCAGACAATGTACTCTGCCCAGCTTGTGAAGAGGAGGATGAGACGGCGGACCACTTCCTGTGCGTCTCCCCCGCCTTCGTTCGAATCAGGTTTGAGGTCTTTGGCACTGATGTGTTAAGAAGCGACCATCTTGGCTCCTTGGCACCACAATATCTACTCAGATTTCTTCGAAGATTAATTAATGCCTGAGTGCTGCACTTCCTAGTTGTCAAAAAAAAAAAAAAAAGAAAAAAAAAGGCCATAGCGCAATCCTTAAAATGCTACAATAAAGTTCCTCGGCGCACCAAAAATAGCACACTTAATTGGAGAAAGCATACATAGGTAATATTGTTTATGAAGAATTGGTTACGTGGAATCTTGTGAACCGAACTCAAGGTATGCCCTTTGATACAACTGCGCGAGTAATATAGCCACTAGCGTGGGAGCTGCAACTCTGTTGAAAAAAAGTTAATCGCAAACTAATGTAGCTGCCTTTCCGTCAAAAATATATGAAATTATTTTGCGCGCTGCTTTTGGTTTTAAATGCAATCGTTGTCACAATATTTGATCTGGTCACAGTGACATTGCTGGAAACTGCGAAGCCGACGAGCTTACCAGACAAGGGACCTGTGAGGTAGGGTGCCCGGAAAAGGAGAGAATTGGGAACCCCTTGACAACCTGCGCTCTACTCCTGGAAGGATGGACTTTGCACCAACTCAGCGAGCGCTGGGCAAGTACACGAACGTGCAAGGTCGCGAAATTCTTCTGGCCACGTTTGGATCGGAGGCGTTCGAGGGATATTCTGAGGATGACAAAATCTCAGCTCTCAAATTTTGTGGACATCCTTACGGGGCACTTTTCGCGGGGCATACATGCCGTGAGACTCGGTACTTCGAGTACTTTTTGCGTCAGCTGTATGGAGTATGAGATGGAATCATCTAAGCATCTGCTCCTTAGCTGCCGCGCTCTCGCGGGACTAAGATTTAAGCATCTTGGTTCTCACTTTTTTTCTGCGCCTGCTGACATAGCAGGTCTTGATATCAAAAATCTGATGGACTTCAACGGCAGCACAAAACGGCTAACACAGCGCAAATTAGTCTCCGTTCATAGTCCCCAAATATTCAATATTTGCTAAGGGCAGTTCTCAAAGTTTCAAATCAATGATGATGTTAAAGTAATTTATATCCAATTCTGGTGTAAATATACGAATGACGTAACTGTCTCTTTTCAAGATTTAAGTTTTATTAAGAGTATTATTAAATATGCTCAAGTAAATTTAAAAATTTTAACAGGTATTCTTAACAAACTGTTAAACTATTTCTAAAGAAGCAATTGGTTTAGAGACTAAAATTCCATGAACCAGTTTCTAAATTATTATTGATGCGTTTAGTTCATCGCATCGTTTGTGCAATTTAACTCATCGGCTTGGGAAATAATATTCGAATATGAAGAAGGTTGGACGCTTTGACGGGTCTTATTCGTAATGAATTATATTGCCGACCGGGGCATTCAGTTTATCAAAGATTTCAATAAAATATTGAAAAGCGACGAAGAAGGAATTATGTTTGAATCAAAAAAGTCAGATTTAATTAAAAAAATGGAAATAATTGAGCTTACCTCCCTGATCGTCCAAGGCTACCAGAGTACGAATGCCCGCCTCTTTGCTCTGGTCAGCAGCAAAAACAAAGAAAATTGTGATACATTAATGTAGCAAAAAATATATAAATAACATTTGAATAATGTATAATGAATGTAATTATTATTTCGTATGATTAATCCGATGCCAAAGTAAATATAGTCAATTATTGTTATAGCGAATCCGTATAGAAACCGAAATATTTGCATTTTATGAAAGGACGACAAGGAAAGTGTCGGTAATATACTGAATAGAAATAATTTATATCATTTAGCAAACAATTCCACCTAAATTTAACTTTCAAATTCCTTTGAGGGAGCGTTATGTGTGCAACGGGTTTTTTTCTGGGAATATATACCATATATATTGTACATATAAGATCCTCTAACTCCTAGTTGGAACAGAGGGCGTTAGCAACTTTTCTTCGCCAGCGAATACGATTTTGTGCAAGGGCTCTAAGTTCATTCCAGACCTCCGTTCGACGGCACCATGATATGCCTACATTTTGTCCTGCCTGCTGGAAAGGGTTCCACCGCAGCGCCTGTTGGACGATGTTGCCGTCACTCTTCCTCGGGGTATAACTAGTCCATTGTCATTTATTTCTGGATATTTCAGACGCTGCATCGGATTGATTTGCTTTCCTAAGTTGTTAAAAAATATATAGTAATTTGAGGCCGGAAAATTCGCATTATGCGTCGCAGGTATTGATTAATGAACGTTTGACGTCTCATTTCAGTGGCCCCCCACGTTATACGCATTCATTGAAAATTAGTAGTTTGTTGTGCGCAGTTATGTTGTTATTTTACCGGAGCGGTGCTAGAGTGCCGAACGACACTTTGGCCTTGTTAACTCTACTTTTAACATCAGTCTCACTTCCTCCATCTGCGGCGATCATATGTACATCCCAAAAAATCTATTCACGCTTTCAAAAACCTGCGCATCCACTCTTAAAGAATCTGATGAAGAGTAATTCAGGTTAAATGCTTTGTCTTTCCTACTATGACGGGCCTTAAAGGTCCGTTTTTTGCAATTGTTCTCGCATTGACTAAGTCATCTATTTTAGATCTCACATCCTATACAACAACAGACAAATGACCCCTGTGTACTTTAAATAGTTTCGTTAGCGAAATAAGCTTTAAGAACGTCTTCAATCACCGACAGGAAAAGGATTGGGGGCAGAATGCAACCCTACCGAACGCCAGTGAACACATAAATGGGTTCCGATTATTTATGGAGAACGAGACAACAAGCGTTGCTGTAGCTGTGAAAAGGAAATTAAAACTTCTTTTCACTTGACATTTTCAATAAATTTGCCCACTAACAAGTCCAGGATCATTTACTTCGATTATCGCAACAACAACAAAAAAAACCAATGCTCTTTAGTTAACATTGGAAATTGCACATTTATTAAAAAGTTTTATTTAGTTTTTGTCAATAGTTATAAACAGACATACTATAAAAAATTTATATGGAAGCAGTAGTTTTCTTCAATATTAAAAACAATTATGTATATAAGGATGCATTGTACTTACCTCTTCACAGAGAGCAAGCATCCTACGTGTGCTTTCAAGTGACTGAAATAGTAAAAAATATATTACACTTTAAAAAAGATAATGTCTAAATACTAACTAATTGCACAAATATTAGTATAACTATTTTATTTCAAATTGTAGTTATCTGCAGTATATTTGGGTTTTTATCATCGGTTTTTATATGATCGGCAAAGCAAGGATTATTGAATTTTCAAAAAAATTATTCCACATCTGAGGCGTACCTCTGACCTGAATTTTTTGATAGATGTTTCACCTAATAGGACTGTTCATGTTAAAATTATCCAGTAACTTGTCATTAACTTATTTCCGTGAATTTTCTCTCAAAGAGAAATATATCAAAAAAAGAGCGTGAACGCAAAACCAGCAACAATTTGCAAGTTTTACGAACAGCTGATTAATCACAAAAATTAAACATTTTTTCACTTGAACTACTCGTATTAAATTTAAAAAAATAAAGCAAATAAAATGCAAAATAGCGTGCTTCGGAATCACATGACTTCATTTTGTCCACAATAATTTATTCCATTTCATTGAGATGAAAAACATTCCATTAGCAATTTGAATTCTCAAATTTTAATTTCTGTTTTTTTTACTTTGCGATCAGCGGTTTTTCTCAATTGCCAATTCTTACAAGTAAAAATTTATCCAGTAAAAACTTGCAACTTCTCCTCAAAATGAAGTGTAATTTTGCTCTCTCACTCTCCGCTACTTTGCAAGATTTTCGGGTACATGAACACCAAAACGTGATAATTTTTAACAATTGTTACAAACTATTTGCTTCATGAACAGACCTAATTCTGCGCCCGATTAGCTTTCGGGCTGTACTGGAAAAAAGTAGATATGCGCACCTCAAATGTATTGGCAATAAAATATAAAATTCACAATTATACAAATACACAAATACAAAATACAGAATTTAAGAAATGAAAAGGGGTGACTTACATCATCTGCTACACTATTCGCTTTTATTTGTAATTCTTCCAATTCCGTCTTAGGCACCTGGGGAGCGAGCCCTTCATTTGGGGTATCGACAGAAGGCATACTGAAATTAAAAAAGAACAAATTCAAAATTTTAAATCAAGATTTTTTGTCTTACACATTTAAATATATATTTTTTAAGTCCATAAATCTCATTCCTTTTAAAAGTTTTAATTGTAATTAACCTTCATATTCTATAACAATCAATAATTTAATGTTTTTTTTTTTTCATAAATTTCCTGCATTGTTTAGTAGCTTCTTACTTTGTTATTAAAGTCGTTTAGTATGGTGCGAGTCTGGTGCCGAGTGGGCGTGCACTTTTTTATTACTATTATCGGTCTGATTTGCGTCGAGCATGCAGTTATAGTAGGTTTTGTTTGCATTGACAAAACACTATTCATGATTACTATTTTTATTTTTTATTACTCCTGATACTTGCTTTTATTGGATCCTATATTAGTATTTTTTTATAATCGACACACTAATTTAATTTTTGTTTATAAAGTCATAAAAGCTATTTCTAACAAATAAAATTTAAGTTCTAAAATTTTTTTTAATTGCCGTTATTCAATTATAACCTATTTTATATAATTAATACCATTAATGCATAGAAAGTGGATATAGAAAAAATAAATAAATATCAAGTCTTGGTCCGACACAACGTGCGAGAGTGCATGTGTTACGCCGTGAGCCCGAGCACAAGGAGTTTACCGTAATACCTATACACTTACACAAAAAACTATCTTTAAGGACTTTTAGGACCGAATCCTCTTTGCTACACCTTACAAGTTGAAAGTTGTGGGTTTCACTTGAATATAGTATATTTATTTATTGAATAACGGAAACTTATTAGATTTCTTGCAGAGATATAATGACTTTTGATTGGCCATCTGGAGTCTTGAAAAAAATCTGTGAGACTTTCAACACTTGAGGAACACGAGCCTTCAATCTTCAGAGTCTTCAATCTGCAATTTACTTTTACCAACAATTTTGTCAAGAAACTTCACTCTTGACCCAAAAGTTTAAAAATAATTCAACCGAAGAATTTCTTTGTGAAAAATTTCATAACGATTCTTTGTACTTTTAGTTCACAGGGGACCCCGAAAAATTTCTTCCATACCTAGGCATAGACCGCCGTAGCCAAATTGATTGGTGCGTGGCTACCGTTATGGAGGACAAGGAAACCCACTGTAGGCATGAAACACCAAATGATATAAACCTTTTTTTCTAAATAGCGATTGTATTTCTGTCATGAAAAAGCTCCTCATAAATAAACCATCTACCGTTCGGGAGCAGCGTAAAACTGTAGATTTCTCCATATGAGCTCTGTTCCGCATCAAAAAATTAAATGTATTATTTGGGCAGTAATCAGGGCTCTCAACTCTTTCCAAGTTACACTAAAACTGGTGCTGTATGCCTTGATAAACTGAATATCTTAGGCCAGAATAACCAGGTGCGTAGCCTATGGGTTCTAGTGCACGTAGGAATTACAAAGAACGAAATGTCAGATAATTTAGCCCAAAAAGGGGCAGCCTCTTCGCTTATAGGCACAAAGCCATTTTGTGACTCAGGAAAGGGTAACTTATCCCCTTTTATTTAGGAAGTAAAGGAAAGATAAAGAAGATTATTTTGGGGAAATCTACCGGAACAATCTATGTAGGTAATTTTAACTCAATTTAAGATTGTATGGTATTGAATAAGAATAATTTTAGTATCATCACAGGAATTTTAACAGAGGATTGTGAATTATTATCTCACTAAGTCGCACTCCTATAGAACTTTCAGTTTCTGCAGGAGGGAAGATTAAACCGCCAAACATGTACTGACTTCGTGCCCTGTACTGATACATAATTGCGACATATTTAACCAGAGAAGGAAATAAAATTCAGCAAAATAGGGTAGGTTGTAAGGGTTGCCCACTTGGACAAAAATCAAAAATTCGTCCTTTGGGATACCCTTGTAAAGGAGATAAAAACACTGGGAAGAAAGGAAAGAGGAGGAGGGGGTAAGGGATGTGTATTTAGTGAAGACGACCGAACGATGGCTAATTTACGATGATGTTAGCCGCTTTTGTACTGCTGATGAAATTCATGAGGTTTTTAATATCAATTCGTTCTATATTAGCAGGTGTAGCGAAGAGATAAGAGCCTAGATGCTAAATTTTAACAAAATAGGACAAATACTAATTTTTTTTTTAGGGAATTGGGTAAAGAGGAATATTCTGAATTGAAGGGAGCATAATCGATTTTCCAGTTCGCAGTGCTGAACCGCGTTTTCTTTAAGGTTCTCAGTATATAAATCCATAAAACTATAATTATCATATTAATAGCGGCCGCCGTAGCGGAAGTGCACATGTACGAAACATAAATTGATAGAAAACGTTTTTTCCAATACAGGTCACTCCTCGGCAGATAATAGCAGCGCTCCGAGTTTATTTATGTCAAGAAAAAGCTCATTTTAAGCGTTCTGCGTTCGAAGACGACGTAAAATCAGTCGAGGCAAAAGAGAAAATAAAACAGCAGCCAAAGTATTAACAAGAGAAGGAGCATTATCAGCAGCCAAAGAGTAGCGCAAAGAAAAAGTGATTTATCATTGTCTAAAGAGCACACAACAGGAGAGCGTATGTCAGATGGTTGAGTAGCAGCAGCAACGACACCAGCATCACCAGTTTTAGATAACTTGGGCTTAATTTGGTACACTTTAGATGAAATGTAAGAGAGCAAATTCCACAAGAAACAAAGTCTCTTGCAAGAAATAATAAAATTCCGTTACCGACCGAAATGAGCATATCTTAAAACAATATTACATCACGACTGATTGTTTTTACCGAAAACCTCTCTCTCTTTGAATACTTATTTTGACGTCAGGCGATAATAAATAGTTTCCAACGCGGTTTGCATTTGCAATTACAATAAATAAATCCCAAGGACTATCTTCACATGTGCTTTGAATGAACTTGGAAAATCTATCTTTTTCCCGTGGCCAATAGCTTGCTCCCGACAATGAGAAGAAGAAAATGAGAAGGCTAAAAATGGTGTTCATCCGCCTGCATAAATATAATAATAATAAAAATAATTTTGTATAATATTTCTCTAATTGGTTGTTTCTACTTTATTTATCTAAGTATAGCAACGCCGGATGCTCGTATGAGATGTTAAAATATAAGTATAGTATAAGTCAGACAAAAAAATATTCAGAGTTAAAAGATAAATCGATTTAATCTTTTACGCCGGCGAACAGTTAACTCCACGTAAAATGTTGATATATCAAAAAACAACCAAGAAAAATTCTTTAATTATGTAAAATAGTCGATACTAAAGAAATTCATTCCATTATTGAGACGGATAAAAAAATATTGCGGCGATTTCTAAAAAGATTTTTAAACTTGTTTTTTTCAAATTACAGCTGTGATCATTTAAAAGTTTTTGGAAAAATGGCTCAAGCTGTACCTAAAGCCAATTTAAAAAGTTTTTACCCTCTTGTATACGGTTAATTTTGGTAGACATACAAATGAATAAAAAAAATTAATGTCTATACATACATAGGCAGATTACGAGACGTTTAATTTAGAATTTTCTTACGAAATACTTAATTTTTCTGGCACTCAAATGAAACATAAAATGGGAAATAGATAATAATAAATGTTCTTAATACTACTAAAACATCCCAAATTATCCTCACTATTGCCTTGTATGTACAATAAACATAATTATTGTTTTCACCGAAGCATTAGTTGTACTTTGAAAAATCAATAAAGTAATACATTTTCAAACTCATTTTATTTTATTTATCAAACTCTTCATTACCTTAAATATTTGGTGCCAAAACAATTGAATATACGATTTTAATATTATTATTAGTTAAATTTATATCACTTGCATTTGTTATACGTCACAGACTCCGTTTACAGAAATTATGGACTTGTCTAAACAAATAAAATCAACCCTTACTAAAATATGCACACATACATAAACGTTTGCATACAAATGAACTTTAACGATACCGTACTGACCAACAGCATAGTATTACCTTACTGACAAAAGTAATATCATGGGTTATACTTATTTTAATCTAACCGGGGGTATATTCAGAAACGCATTATAATACGCAGTAATTGCAGTGTTGGCAGCACTGCCAATGTGACAATTCCTGCAATTGATAGATTTGCTGACGTTTTGCAAATAAATTTGGCGCATTTAAGAACACGCTCTGCAGTAAAATGGAATTATTACTAAGTTTAGTAGCCGACGATGCATGTGAGTCAAAAACTGACAATTTTTTATTAACCCTCTCATGCCCGAATTAGAATGGGCGGGGCTAAAATTTTGTTGAGTAGATATATAAGATAGGGTTAACATCAATATTAACTGTTCAAAATTTCAAGGTCCTAGGTGTCCTGGTTCAAGAGCTACAGGATGTTGCGTATATGCAACATTGGGCAATGGTGGTATATATAATATTTAAAAACAAGTTTATTTCTTTTACAAATGCCGTTAATTTATATTTTATGTATGATAAGACACGAAACAGTTTTTTTGCGGATTGGAACATAAGTGCACATTACATTTGCTGCATTTACAGCTTGGAAACCCAGTGGTGCATACTTTACATCTGCCTCTTGTTCCCCATTCCGGCCAATGATTATAACCATCAAGTCGTAGTGATTTTGGTGGGTTTTCAATATAGGGATTTGATTCAGATCCTGTAGAAGCAGCTGGTGAATTCATTGTCAAAAGGAGTGATGACGGACGAACTCTCTTTTTGGCGACAGCTGTAGTTTGACTTGCGTTCAAAAGTTCGGCAGCAACATCCAATTGAAAATTTATAAGCGGAATATACTTTGATTTACCGTCTGTATGTGCAATGTCTCTGCGGTACAACAACCAACTGTTTACTAAACTCGAATTTATGTATTTCAATTGTATTCCTTTTGATTGCATGGCATATAAATTCGTTTTCTCACATATTTTCAGCCACAGTTCATCCGTAAAGAAAGTACTAAAATATTCTTTTTTCACAGCATTGCTGCATAATTTACTTCTCCAGGTGGTCTCACATTCCATAAACTCAGCACTACTCCACTTCAAACTATTGAAATCTTTTTTCAATTTTTTCCATTACCTCCTGTGCAACGATTTCATTTTTTCATTCAAATCTTCAACATCTTTGCTTCCAATAATTTGGTCAATCAAACCAACTTCCACATTTTCAGCTCTGTTATCTAAATTTTTCAATGTTTCCTCTATAATTTCCTCCATATTTTGATCTTCTTCTTCTTCAATTTCATCGTCAGCCGAATCATCCCAATCAAAGTTGGCAAATCTTTCAATCTCAGCTTGAGTCAGACCTTTTGGGCGCATCTTAGAAAGTGTATACTGAAATAAATTATATTTTTCGAAAGTTACCACAATAGACTGATGTTGCATATACGCAACAAGAAAATAACAAAATTATTACAGACAAACTAAATAATATTTTGATGTAGGGTTTTTTTCTAAATACTCTCTTACCTTTCTATATTTATGTAGTAATGTTGCTTTCAGGATGAAATAATTATTTTAATAATTTTTTCCACTTTTTTACAACACCGTTTTTTCGCAAAATCAATTTTTCAACTTCTCGCTCACAAATATTGCTACGGACTGAAAGCGTGTACAGCTGACTGCCAAACAACTTGATGTTTGCTTTCTCAACACAGTAAGCTCTAATTTAAAAGAAAATTCAAAACAATAACTAGAAAATAATGGGAGTTAGAGAATCGGAAACACAATGTTGCGTATATGCAACATCGAGCATGAGAGGGTTAAATTTAAGAAAAGACAAAAACGCGTAAAGCTTAAAAGAAGAATATATTTAGTAAGAAGTTTATTATTAAAACGAAAAATACCGAAAAACAAATCTTCTTTTGAAACAAAAAAATCATTTCCCGAGGATATATATTCTCTCATTTTCGAATGAATTGGTCCACTTTTGAGGTAAGTTTTCGATATCCAGTTAAATCAGTTTTTAATAAAATCGTTTTATGAAGTGTTTAAAAGCCGCCCTTACTTCATTTTGGTTAACTGCAAGGACCGGTCGTTGTGGGAAATCATTAGAAAAATGTTTATACATTACTTTATGGAAGTTATGTAATAGCAGGGCCACTTTCTGGCAGCTTTCGGATCGCTTTCATATTGCTGAGGGAGCTGCGCATTACCTTTTCAACAAAACAATTAAAGCAATATGTAAATTGAAAAGCGAAATAAAATGGCCATCTGTTGAAGAGGAACAAACAATTATGACTGAGTTCGAGCTTTGTAAATTGTCAGTGGGCACATTGATTGAGTGCCTGGTACCGTATACCTCATCAAATTCCTCCTAGTGAAGCCATGATGTTGCTTCGCTACCAGATGCATTATTTTTTTTTTATACGCTTGTATGTGGTTAATAGATTTGAAAACTTTCGGTGGGCGATGTTCCTGTCGATCTTCATGTCTTTATTAACTTTTTAATTTCCCCCACAACCTTATTCCAGAGGACGCTCTTCTTCCTCCTTCCCGAGGAGAACTCACTTTCCATGCTCAGTCTTACTCTGAGCAGCAATTTCACTTCGGAAGTACTAAAATAATCGCTAAAACAAAGAAAAATATAATTAAATATAGTTTTACTATCGCATTTTCAATATATTTTTTCATGAAAAGCTAAACAAATTACTATTATACTAACTCATCGTTAAATGGCAGTCTTAAAATTTTTCCTGCAAATATTGCGCGACTTTTATGCAGAAATGACATTTAAGAACGCGTTGCACTTGCAGTGCTGACAGATTTGCGTTTTTGAACGCTATGCTCATACTGCAAACGTATGTTGCGCATTCAAATGCGTTTCTGAATATACCCCAGTATTCGACCAATAACAATTCTCAGTTGTAGGTGCGACTATATAATAATATTTTGATTTACATATAATTATCTTGACATATGCCAAAAAACTCTGTGTAGAAGAGTTTGTTTGGGATTCGTAAGCATTATTTTTTTTTTTTTTTGAATCTTCCTGTAATAAATTATGCAAATATTTTTTCAAACTCTGGTAGCGATCCATAAAAATTGTTTTAAGATTTTGAAATTTGATTCATTTATTTTGCCCGCACGATATGAGATTAGAGTTTGTGTGGGAGGTCCCGCGCCCCTTTTCCCAATAACTAATATTTTTCGCTAAAGTATGGCATTCGTATTTCATGTATGATAACTTTATGAAATTTAAGTACTCACATAAAAGGTTTCAGAGAAAAGCTATATGAAATTTCAGTTTATACGGGAGGTGCCACAACCCCTTTTCCAATACCTATTGCGTTTCACCATAAGAAGCTTATTGACAATTTGTGCAACTGGATCAAAAGTTCGATTATCTTAGCTGTTGTAGTTCCGAAGAAAAGTTATTAGGAAATTTCAGTTTATATGGGAGGGGCAACAGTCCCTTTTCCAACACCTACCTTGCCTACCTACAACCTACTGCGGTATGCGATATACAATTTAAAAATTCGTGCCCAGTTTCAGTTTCCTAGCTTGTCAGATGCCACGTCTTCTATATATCGAAGTTAATATTTAACTTAAAGAAGTTATTTCCATCAAATCGGTACATAATTCGAGGGAACTGTGCACTTAAAAAAGGGGTTTAAATATTTTTATGTATATAATGATGGATTTTGTGGAAGACATTCTTAAGAAATTACGTGATATAAAAAATCGTACAGGTGTAGCTGAAATATAAATTGTGGTATTTGATTTTAATTTCCTGTTTTTTATGTACTTTTTAGATTTTTTCGTTATCTCGGTAATGTTGGCTTCCAATGCCTCATACGAAACTGGTTTAACCACAAAGCATTTAGACTTAACATGCCCCCATAAATAAAAGTCCAAAGTCCCACGATATTGGTGGCCAATCCACTGGTCGGAGACGAGAGATAAATTGCTCGGAGAACCGACGACGCAATAAACCGATTGGCTCACGGGCTGTATGGCAAGTAGCGCCACAGGAACCACAGGAGATGTTGTGGAGATCACGGGCTCCGATTTCCGGCATCAAAAAGTCGTTTATTATGGCGCCATGGCGTTCGCCATTCACTACATATTACATTGGCGCCAGCCTGGTGTTTGAAGAAATATGGGTCGATGATTCCTCCAACCAATAGGCCGCTGTTCTTGAATGGCTTCGGGTTGCTCTTCAGTCCAAATACGGAAATTTTGCTTATTGAAGTAGTCATTAGTGGGCCTAATCGCTGAACGGTTATGTACACCATAAGTTGACCTGAGTGCGTGATGAAGACTTTTCACAGAACGTCGATTTTCGTAATACAATTGTACAATTTGTAAACATTGTTGAGGTGCAATTCTTTCCATGACGAAATGTGAATGAATACTGAAAGAATTATGTATTTAGTTTGGCAATAGTCACGCTTGATCTGCCAAAAAACCCCTATTGGAAAAAGGACCTCCAATCTGTACATATTTCATGTCAGACATTGCAAGTGTGGTTCGACCGCGGTGAGTTCAACGAAATTACGAAAAATTATCAGTTTGCCCATTATTCCCTGTCAATACTAAATCAAAACATTTTAAAATAAAAAACTCACAAGAAGTGCAGTGTTTTTAAAACAAAGAATAAGTTATTGTGGCAGGGTGGGGGTAGTTGAAACAGGGTGGGGAAAGGCGATGGTGCCAAAAAATATCCTGCTTCAAACAATATTAACGCAACCAATAGCAGGCAAAAATTCAGAACCACTACAAAAGAAGCAACCAAAACCGTCATCAGAAACAACAGGAATTACAACGTGCTTGTCGATACGTATCGATACTCCTTGATTTCCAAGGCGAAATTTTTGCCTTAGTAGACACAACCAGGAATGTCTTTGTACAGCCAAATACAAGACTTAAAAATAAGAGACATAATTTCAATTCATACGTCAGAAAAATTCTCTATAAAATTATTTTTAAAAACACAATAGCGGCAAACAACTTTCTGTCCGATCACACAATCACTCAAGGTTTGTTCTTAGGATGGCCTTGGAAGTCCATGGTTAGAAGAGTTTCACGATACTTTGGCAAGGAAAACTTCTTGAAAAACGCCCTATGAACCATTCCAATTATATTCATTAGACGCATTACGCGATTTGACAGGGAAACGAAGAGAGTGGTTGGACGTAGGGAACGAAATTCCCAAAAATGGGTGTTACAATATACTATTATGCAGAGTGCAGCAATACGGTTTGTACGAAAATAGATGATACATACAGTACAAATGCCTACTTACCGAGGAAACAAAATATATGCTCCTATTTGGAAAAGGAGGACTGGTTAACCGTATCAAAACCGTGAAAGAAATGATAAGGAAAGAAATTGTAGACAATCATCATTCAAAATAACATTGACTTATTGATGTTTACTACGAAACAAAAAATTAAGGAATTTTTTCACGACAAATTTTATTTCTCTTTATTGTCTATTACAATATTTTGTAAAAAAATTAGGAGTAACAATTTAGGCAGTTTTCTTCGAGATTGATTGTTGTCCCAGGCTTTAAAACTCGCTCGCTTTGCACGGACGTAGCTGGAACAGCCAAAAACATTTGCGCCAGTTTAAATAATTTCGAAAATAACGCTTTAAAATAAAAAACATTTTAGTAGGTTATTACAATATATACTAAATTTTTAATAAAAGTACACTTTACTCTTTGCCAAAACCCGAAACATCTTGATGAATTTCCGATGAAATTGTACCTGACAAATCGATTGAATGAGAGTTTTCCAAAACATATGTATGTATTCAATGTAACAGTATCGCATCAATACTATATAAATACAGTAAAATATTGATACTTTGTAAAGCTATGCCTTGCGACCCTGTTGACGTTTTGTAACATTTTATTTGCTTTGAATATTTTTAGAATATTAAACACTAAATTTTAAATAAAAATATCTTATAATGATAAAAGCAATTTCATTAACACTTACCTCTCTTCGTTTTCCGGGATTTTTTCCTTTGTACATGTCCACATATTGCATCAGCTTAGTGATACTTTGGTTGCTTTTTGTTGCGTATCAAGAACATCAACGATACTTTTAGGAACACGATACAACGCCAACGATTTCAAAGCTGCGATTAGGAATATGATACTTCGTTCGAACACAAAGCAACTGTCGTTTTGGAAAACGCCCAATTGGCCTCTGGTGACGATACAGCATGCTTGGCTGAGCTTTGTATGTGTTAGTGCAGTCGGGTGGCGTCGTGTCACACATACTTGTTGTCGGTAAAAATCAAAAATTTTAGATATTAGCGTCAAGCACCCGACACGCACACATATGAAGTTCTTGTCAAACAATGCGTGACCGTTACCAGAGGCCAAATGAATGCAATTACAATTCAGAATTTTGTGAAATTGAGTATTTATTAGAGTTGCAAAAACAATATCGATACTCGATACATCGGTTTCTGAGAGCATCGATGTTCGATACATCACTGCCTGTAGCATCGAGATCCATCTCTAATTGCATAACTTCGATTGATCTGCGACGGTTTTCGCGTTAATTTCATTGTTTAAAGATCGCAAAATGCAAGGCTTGGGACTTTCAAGTTTAAAAAAAAATCCAGCAGTAAGTTATAAGTTTTACCATTCTGAATTAATATTAACCAGCATTTAGTTAATTCCGTTATATATTTGTGTCGGAGCTGGAGCACTTGGTGCAGTGTACTACACATTGCGTTTAGCTACACGTAACCCTGATGTCACATGGAATCGTTCATCAAACCCTGAGCCTTGGCAGGAATACAGGGAGAAGCAATACAAGGTACTTTTATCCAAGATAAAGCGCTAATTCTAATTATAATTTCATTTTCAGTTCTATTCGCCAATAAGAGATTACAGCACCATTAAATCTCCTGCTCCTAAATATGAGGAATAAATTGTGTAACAAATGAATATAGAATTGTATAACTTACATCTACAGTTCCGAAAGGAGGAACATTAAATAACTGTGTTTTATTGCTACGTTAGAATATTACGTCACTGAAAATGAATTAAAGCGTTCTACTTCAATATTAAATAGTCCAAATTGTTAGTTATTTCCAGGAACGATTTGAGGGAAATCGCATTTAATTGATGTAAACAGATAAATGTTTTAAATAAACACAACTTCGCTGTTTCTAAGGCAGGCGGTTATAGATTTTCCCTAAGTATAAAAACAGTGTACTCCAAATTTCAATGAACTTTTTCTGTAATTATTTGTGATGCAAAACATATTCTTAATCCATGAATCCAAAAATAGAAGCAATTACAAACACAGATAGCGAGACGTTTCCACTACAGTCGGTTCTACGTTACCGAAACGATCCGGATTTATGTCCGGCCAAGGACTGTCACTACAGCAGAATTCCCCGTATGTAAGTATGGGGAATGTTTATGCTGCTACAACAACAGATAGCGAGAACTTCCACGTGAGAAGACAATTCTGATATGGAAGCATACATATCCTCGCATCCTGGATAAATGACCAACCACGGATTTAAAACCCTAATAATTTTAGTTAAAACCATCGAAATGGTGAAATTGGTAAAAAGGGGTTTGCACAAGTAGTTCAACAAGGACTCACCGGATGTATACAAAAATTGTAATTATGCGATATGAAAGAAAGCATTACAGAAATATTAAATATCTCAAATGTAAGGATTACATAGTTAACTATACCGATTCAACATAAAAATTTGCAGGAATTAAAACCTAGTCCCCCTAAACTTGCGTCGGTGCACGTATATTTTTATTTGCCGCCTTTACTAGAGTTCATTGAGGAAATCTTGCTATAATGAACGCCGTGGGAACGAAAGCTTTAAATTGAAAAATCGCCAAATTATGTACAGTGGTGGCCTTATAATTAGAAATGACTGATGAGAAAAACTGGTGGCCCTCGAAATTTGCTATAATTTCTACGGTTATAATTTCTATCTGTTATCAAATTGTACGCTAAGTTTTGTATGCACGGTGGTGGCCTTATAATTAGAAACGATGGGCTAAGAGAAATAAAATCACTGTGCATATTTATGACGTGCACTGTGAATTATGAGCACCGTTATTCTTAGAATAGGCGATGAACATTGTAGTTAGAAAAACACGTTGATATTTGATGGTTGATTCCTGAAAAAATTCACATTGTTTCTCTGATTGTGTTTCTTGGCTGGCCACAAAATTAGAAACGCGCAGTTTTTTCTTAAATTTTCTATATTTATCTTGCAGTTAGTGTTAAAGTAAGTATACTGAAAAAATTCATAGATTAGCTTTTCTAATTTTAGTTCATCTCAATTGTTAGAATGGGTAAGAAGAAGTCATGCTCCCCGAAATTGAGGGACCTAATTGTACAGTGTTACAAAAAGGAAAAAATTTCAATGTCGGCTATCGCACAAAGGTTTGGCTCTCCAAAAAAATGGTATTCGGAGCAATTCATTTGTACAAAAAAACGAGGAACTTTGAAACCCCAGCCAGGAAGCCTAGACCTCGAAAAACAACTCCAGCGGATGATAGGCATATTTGTAGGACCAGCAAGAGCAACCCTTTTATGTCTTCGCATGATATAAAAGCCGAAGTTGCAGAGCAATTAAACGTAGAAGTCTCCGCTCGGACGATAAGAAGGCGCTTACAAGAGGCGGGACTACGTGGGTGCATCGCACAAAAAAACCGCATGTGTCAAAAAAAATATTATGAAGCGGTTACGATTTGCTAAGGAAATGCTCAAAAAAGATTGAAGATTCTGGAATAGAGTTCTCTGGAGTGACGAATCGAAATTTAATTTATTCCAATTTGATGGAAAAACATATGTGAGGCGTCCTCCAGGCAAAGCTTTGGACGCCAGGTATACTGTGAAAACAGTGAAACACGGTGGCGGATCTATTATGGTCTGGGGAGCATTTTCTTGGCGTGGTGTGGGCCCAATTGTGCGCATTGACGGAATCATGGACCAACATCAATATAAAAGCATTCTGGAAAATGTAATTTAACCATATTCCTTTGAGAACATGCCGGTTCACTACATTTTCCAGCATGACAATGATCCAAAGTACACTTCACGGTTAGTAAGGCGTTGGCTTTTGGATCAAAATATTGATGTTTTGGACTGGCCACCGCAAAGTCCTGATCTCAAACCAATAGAGAACTTATGGGCAATTGTGAAACGAGATCTCAAGGACAAAAGCCCGAGAAATAATAATGAATTGTTTCAATTGGTGCAGCGAAGCTGGGAGAGCATATCTGTTGAAAGATGCCAAAATTTAATACAAAGCTTGCCGAGAAGACTGCAAAATGTTATAAAAAATAAGGGTTATCCCACAAAATATTAAAATTATGCTAATTTTGTTGAACTTTTTGAAGATATTTTTAAGTTTTCCTTGTCCTTTCTAATTATTTGACCAAGATGAATTTGTGTTTAGTATTAAGTTTATTTGTTTTTTTTTAGGATTGTAGTAATGGTGAACATTTTTTATGTTAAACGGAAAGACTACTTGTTTTTGTATTAACTCTAATAAAAAAATGTGGCGAAATAAATTTTAAAATTGTATTAGTAAAATCAAATGCTGCTACCTCGATTCTAATTATAAGGCCACCACTGTATAACAGAGTTAGTAAAATTTATTATTTACTATAAAATTTGCAGTTATTAAATCTATGCTTCTTTAAAATTAACTAGGACTTACATTTTTGTAATAATTGTATTTATTTAGACGGACCTTAATTCATGCCGTTCTGAAAAAATGTAATTATTTTATTTTTCACAATCATCAAAGTTTAACCTAACTGAAATAGCAAACTGCAAACCGTCACAAAAAATAAGTTTTTTTTATAAAAATCTCAATGAGGTCATATTTTCGTAATGGATAAGTTTTGTTTGAAATTCGTGGTTTAATAACAAGATTTTGTTCAGAATGTAAACATTCAAACGACACAAAAAAAAAAAGAAACTCACTTCTACATTCAAACCGCCAAATCGTAAGAAAAAAAGAAAACAGCTGTTCTACTTATACCACCTTGCGCGAATGAGCTTTTGTTTTTTGCATCCAGCAGTTTTACGTTAAGCCAGAATTTCCCAGCAGGTCGGGTATTTTTTAAGTACATTTCACTCAAACCGGTTATATCACCTCGACTAGGAAGAAAGTGTGACGACACAGCGAATTCGGAAGACGCACCCTTGTATTCTATCATCATTGTTTATTGTGTGTAGCTGCTTTCCACGTTATTGAATGACCTACTTAGCGCCTGCACGGCTGGATGCAAAAGATTACAGCTTATTAAATTTTATTGTGTTATCGAACGCAACTAAATATAAAATGAACATAACGAAGGCTTGATTTGAAATCAGTACATTATATTTTCTGTTTTTATATATTTTATTCTATTCTGTTATTGTATTAAATAGATTATGTATAATTCCATATTTCATTAAAATTTATTAGTTTCCTCATTATTTTTGAAGACAATTCGCGCTCCCATATTCTTCATAGTATTAGGTTGGCTTCCGGGAGAGTACTTTTTACTTTTCATTCCGACCTTTGAATATAGCTTTCCAAACATTATGCTCTGTTATGGTACTTAATTCTATTGTTGATTGCTAGCTTTGATTTGACCGTTAACAATTGGTAAAAAGTATGGATGCCCCATTGCCTCACGTGCAGTCAAACGTTCAACGTGATCATAACGCAAGAGCTTGTCAAGAAAATCAAGGGCCTCTGGTGAAACAAGATGTTGATTATCCGAGTGAACAAATCTTTCCCACCTCTTACGTGAGTGTCGCTGTAAAATATCGTGGAACCGAGGGTCCAACTCAATATTGTATTTATCTAGATAGGCATATAGTTCTTCAGTGCCCAGCACCTTGGCGATACGCACTAGTTGGTCATAGTTATCGTGTCCGTGAAAAAATGGCTCTTTACGAAAAATCATAGAGGCTAACATACAGCCCAAAGACCACATATCTAACGAATAATCATACATTTGGTAGTCAACAAGCAACTCCGGGCCTTTAAAATAGCGCGAGGCTACGCGTACGTTGTACTCTTGACCTGGGTGATAAAATTCTGCTAAACCCCAATCGATCAATCGCAATTTGCGATTTTCGTGGTCAATCATAACGTTATGAGGTTTTACATCGCGATGCATAATACCCATACTATGGCAATAGTCTAGAGCCTTTAACAGTTCAAACAAATAATAGCGAATCTCATAATCCGTTAGCGTTTGATATAATTGCTTAAAATCAGTGTTGTTTACGTGTTCGAAAATCAAAGCCGGTGTACGTGAAACTGGGTCTTTCACAACCGCCAGTAACGTTATAATGTTAGTGCCACCACGCAAATTTTCCAAAATTTTTATTTCACGCTTAATTTTCTTCTTCTTCACTGGTTTCAGGATTTTAACCACACACTTTTCCGTAGATGTAATATTTATAGCTTCAAATACTTCTGAATATTTGCCGCGACCCAACTTTCGAACGAGCTGATAGTCATCTTGGTTAGCCCAATCTACTACATAATTCTCATAATCCCAATACTCGTCTGGCTTGTGTGCGTTCACATCTGTATAGACTCGGGCAGCGCTTGGTAGGGTCATTTTTGAAGTACAGAGAAGTCTTTTTCGAATTTTTGTGATTTGATTATAGCCGATGCGTGATTTATAATGTTTTTCTTTAATAATACCTACGAAATAATCAGAAGTTAAGTGTTTCCAAAAACAAGGAGATTTTCGTCCTAAGCCCCTGGAAAGAAAGAAACAAATACAGGTTAATTTATATTATATTAATACGAGCTCTGAATATACAGTCCGTCTCACTTGATAGAAGCAGTTATTTTATAAAATTAACGGCAAATTGGAGTAGTATTTAACCTTGCAACAAGTGATTTCCTAATAATAGACTGTACTTAACACGAAACTTGTAAACATTGAAATATTATTTCAGCAAGTGTAGCAGCAAAATGATTGCGACCTTTTTTTTAGTTTTCAGTATGTTTCGTGTGAAGTACAGCCTAGTTGCTAATTACTTGTAAACCATTTGTGTTTAAGTCAAATACATACTTTAATTTGCATCTAGTTTCATAAAAATAAGTGCCTCTAGTCAAGAGATCCGGGTTGCGAAATAGACTTAATATAATTTAAAAATTAAAACATAATAAACGACATCTCGTAAAAAAAACACTGTGGATACAATTATGAGCATGAAACTAACAGAAAGACATCGCGAAAGATATCGCCGAAAGACACCACCGGAAGAAAACTTTTTTCTATAGTTTAACAAATTTATGTACAAATTTTATGTTCCAAAGAGGCCTCGAACCCGGACTCACCTAATCATAGTATATAACAAAGTGCAGAAAAATTCGATTGCGATCGCTCGCTTTACCCTCCTCCGATAAGCGCTGGCACGAAAGATCTTTGCAAGCGGTCTCTCACAGACGTAATTAATAGCGATCGTTCGCCATTCGCTTTGGTAATATAAAAATAGGCAAAATACCAAATATTTTTATTATCTACTTATTTAGTATTTGCAGTGGCTCAAAGTTATAATGGAACAGTAGGGATTTATAAAATTATAACATAGTGTTTAAATAATAAAATTATATTTAACTCAAATAATCTACGATTTATAAAGTAAAATTTATTTACACTTAATAATGACAAATTACAAAAAATTTAAAAAACTTAAGTTCTATATTATCCGCTTAAATTGCAATCAATTTTATTTTCAGTTCGAATTCATTCTTTTGAGTTGCGGGACTCCGTGAAAAGTTCATTTCTGTTATTTTAATTATTTTCCTCACTCGCAGTAAGCATAATGGCGTCGAGCTGTAAGCAGGCATTAGTTGAGCAGAGAGAGACAATACATACTTACAGTGGCTCACAGCTTATTTCGTGTGCCCGTTTATCAAAATAAAAAAGTTTAATATTTTTGTATAAACTTTATTTAGAAAAAAAACTTAAACGTACATTCAAAGATAAACTATTTCTTGTTACAAACATACATAAATAAACTTAAATTATTTCTTCTTAAGTAATATGTTTACAGCAAAATCAAAATTATAAGTAAATCCACGTCACACCTTATTTCGTGTGCTTAACCAAACTAGAAAAAACATGATTTTTTTTTTAATTTATTAAGTTTTTACTAATCTAATATTTTGTAGGGTAGCCTTTTTGTTTTAATACATCTTTTAACCGGGTTTGCATGGAGCTAACAAGTTTCCCAGTGTATTCAGGAGATATTTTCTCCCACTCCACTTGCAATGCTGTTTTTAGATCTTGTTTGTTGCTTATGTTATGTTTTCTAATTTTTTGATCCAGAATATTCCATAAATTCTCAATTACATTGAGATCAGGTGATTGTGCTGGCGTTTTTACCACATGAGGGCAATTCCATATAAGCCACCGTTGCACAAATTCCGACTTATGCTTCGGATCATTGTCCTGATAGAACCTGAACCTGTCCCGAATGCCTAATTTTTCAGCACTTTGTAGTCAATTATTTTTTAATAAATTCAAATAAACTGTTTTATCCATAATTTCGACGATAAAAACCAAGTTTCCGACACCAGCTGTTGACATGCAGCCCCAAACCATTACATGACCCCCACCGTGTTTTACTGTACCACGCAGATTCTTCGGGTCCAGCTCCGCGTTGGGCTTACGCTAAACGAAAGACTTTCCATCGGAACCAAAGAGGTTGAATTTGCTTTCGTCGGCGAAAATAACGTCATTCCAAAATATTTGGTCTTTATTAACATGGTTTTCGGCAAACTCCACCCTTAATCTTCTGTTACGCTCATTAACAAACGGTTTGTTTCGAGCTGTACGACCATGGAAATCGGCTTTGCGCAGAATTCTTCTTATTGTTTCAGGATTACATGACTTACCAAGTACTTTTTCAACCTCTTTTGTCAAAGCTGGCGCACTAATTCGTGGGTCTTTTTTAATTTTTCTTTTTAGCTTCTGTAAAAATTTTGTTTGGAGCTTGGCGTCCTTCGTCAACCACTCTTTTTTCACGAGAAAAGCGTTGAATAATGTACTGTACTGTGGAAGTACTTAAATTTACAATTTCAGCAATTTTTTTCTGCGACTTTCCATTTTTGTAATGCGTAATCACTAATTCGCGCCTTTCAATCGACGTACGGCGACCCATCACGGTATTTTTAAATTAAGCTGGACAACCGACTCCTTTCAATGTGTAAACTAAATAAGGATATAATCTAATATACTATGCAAAACAAATTTTCTATAATTGCTAACCGGTTTACTGGCGCCAATAACGGTAAAAGTAAACACACGAAATAAGCTGTGACGTCAATTTACCTAGTATTCTGTTTTTGTTGTAAATATTCTACTAAAGCAGAAAAAATTTGAATGCATTTATACATGTTTGCAATTAGAAATAATTTATCTTTGATTGTGCATTTAAATTTTTTTTAAAGTAAATCAAATAAAAATAATTTTACAATTCTTTAGTTTAACATACAGCCACACGAAATAAGCTGTGAGCCACTGTAGATTGTCGAAATCGGGTAAATCAAATACGAGACATCAGTGAGGTCGAATCGAGCTCCGACTACGGTTTTAATATCATTAAGCGATACAAATATTCGACGAACTTTGAAAATAAGTTTAAAATAGTCGCCGCAAAATCTTTTCTGAATCGGATGAACAATGGATACCACAAATAGTTAAAAAAAATCCACGTACAAGTACTCGAAAGCGTCAGACGCAAAGAAATATCTTGGAAAACAAGCTAAAAACAAATATGAAGGAAAGCCCTGGAAAATTTGATATACATAGAAAGTCTTTTTAATTTACAGCAAGTATAAAGCTCACGTTGTGCGATCTTGATTGCTTTACAATTCCCCTCATGTGATGAAACGCCATCACAATCGTCTGTCATTGAACACGTCTGGACTCATTTGGAGCAAAAGTTTAAAAATTACAGCGTACATAATAAAACGGAGTTGCTGGCAGCTTTAAAAGATCAATGGAGCAAAATCCTGTCCCTATTCTGTCAAAAGTTGGTTGTGTCGATGTCAATCCGGCCGAGAGCTGTCATTTAACAAACAGGACTTCCAACTAAATGTAATATTAACACCATCCTTAATAGAAGCTTTTTTTTATCATTTTTGTTTGTGTTCGATTATAACTTTTGGTCTGAATTGTGGTTTTGTTGAAAAAATATTTTTTTATTTAATGTAAATATGATTTCTGTTGTTGGTTTGCAGATAATTAATGTACATTAAATATAATTCTAAAGATAAATATTTTGGTTGATAGAATCTTTGTTGGTGAATTAATGATGAACTGTATGATTTCATATTGTTTCATTAATAATGTGAGCCACTGTAAAAGAATTGTGCTTTTATCATAGAATTATTTTTCCATTATTTAAAAACTAACACTTAGTTTTAAAATTTTGAACATCATTTTATAAAACTTATATATGTATACACAAGTACACATGTATAGTATGTATGTTGTATGTATTTCTTTGTTATGCATCAGGATTATAGTTAACTGATTTGGTTTACTTATCACGAAAGTAAAACAAATTAACATACATATTGTCAACGACAGAGAGGAGTTAGTTGAAAAAAGACTGCGTAAGCGTACGGACGTGTACGGACGGTGTTCGATAGCTGCGTCACGATATTCATTATTTAATTCCATATTCATGTTTATTAAATATTCTTTTGTTTATTTCAAATATATAACCACTCGGTGTACTGTATATTACACCTCAGAAGTGGGATTTTATCTCAAAAGCCTACAAACGTAACAACGAAAGCGAAAAACGAATTCTAGGAAACGCTGTATCAACGAAGTCGGCGTTAAAAATCTACAAAAGTAACAACGAAAACGAGAAACGAATTCAAGGAAACGCTGTGTCAACGAAGTCGGCGTTAAAAACCTACAAAAGTAACAACGAAAGCGAAAAACGAATTCTACGAAACGCTGTATCAACGAAGTCGGCGTTAAAAAGCTACAAAAGTAACAACGAGTAGACGTTCAAGGAAAACCAACGGGGTTAGAACTGAATTTCTGAAGAATTTAAAGCAAGCCGGTTGTTTCATTTTTAATTACACGATAATATGGGAAAAATTATCAAATTAAACAGTTTAAGGGTTGATCAAATCAACAAATTGCTACAAAATCAAGGTGCAACGGTAATGGGCAATAAAGCAGCAAAAATTCTGAAATTAACAGAAATTTACGGAGCTGATGAAGTTGATGCTGAAGAGTTGGAGGTAAGCAGCGAAGTTACAGCTATGCAGAAGCAAATGGAAGAAATGCGTGGTATTATTGCGGGGCTAGCTAAGTCTGTAAACGATTTGGTGACAGTACAGATAAGGCAAACGTTAACACCGTCGAACGCCACAACGATTCCAGGAGAAGTTAGTTGCCACGATAACCGTTCAACTGCCACAACAGAGGTTCACGCTGAAATACCAAGGAGTTCATCACAACATGATATTAGTAGTACACCAATAGCAGTAGATCGTCCATTGTTAGTCCCAACAACGCAAAGTGAATGGAAAAGAAGCGCAGTACACGACATCATCGCATTATTACCTGATTTTGATCCATTAAAAGGGAGTTTAACATCGAGACAGTTTGTTGATAAAGTTATACAGCTACGAGAAGCCTACGGATGGTCTGAGCAAGAAATTTTGTTAGCCGCTCAATCAAAGTTGAAAGGGGTGGCCAAAGAATGGCTCGATGCACAAACCGTATTTCAACGATGGTCAGCTTTTGTATCAGCATTTCAAACAGATTTTCCTTTCACAATGTGTACGGCAGAAGTGCACATGGAATTATCACGAAGAAAGAGGCGAACAAGTGAAACGTTGAGTCAATATTACTACGCTATGTTAAATATTGGTAGGCGAGGTAAGGTTGATGAAGAATCAATCAATACATATATTATTCGGGGGTTAAATGACAGTAATTTAACACGCACCCTTTTGGCAATGAAATTAACAACGTGTAACGATTTATTGCGTTCTCTTGATAGTTTAGCAGATGTATATTGTGCGTTCAAAGGTACAGGTAGTGGTAATAGAAATGTAAACGAGGTAACACGAAATGTTCCTACAGAGAAGAAATCTATAAAATGTTTTAATTGCAACGAGTATGGACACATTGCATCAAATTGTCCAAAGCCTCCAAGAAAGGAAAGATGCTCAAAATGTAACAAGGTGGGACACGATTCTAAGTCTTGCCGCTATGAAAAATCAACGGTTGCGAAGGTAGTTACTGAAAATGTATATCCACCGTTAATGTCAAATGTTTTGCTGAATGGTGACCAGTATTCGGCGTTTATCGATACTGGCAGCGACACATCACTCATATCCGAATCCAAAGTACCAACCAATGCGGAAAAGAAAGCATGTGTTAGAAAGTTAGAGGGATTTGGGGGTGCAAGCTTTGAAAGCAAAGAAGAAATTGAAGTAAATTTAGTTATAGAAGGCATCGCACTGAATACGAAATTGCAGATAGTACCCGATGAGTTTATGCCATACGATCTGTTCATTGGACGAGATGTTTTGTGTCAAAAAGATTGCTCATTAGTTATACAGTCGGGAAATATGCTAATACAGAAAAATACTGCAAACGGTTTTAATGTGGACGTATCATTAAGTAAAGATGAAATGCATGAAGTACTTCATTTACTTGAAAAATACGATGATTGTTTTGCAGAAGATTTAGGAAAGCTTGGACGTTGTAAAACAACAACTATGGGAATCCTTGTCAGCACCGAGAAACCAATTACAGGTAGGCAGTACCAGGTGCCGTTCATCCAAAGACCTGTACTTTCCACGATAATTGATGACTTGCTTAAGCACAATATAATTCGTCAGAGCTCATCGCCTTACGCAGCTCCAGTTGTAATAGTGAAGGTATTGATATCCTAGCCGAGTTTTTGGAGGCAGTACGAAATGCTGGTCTCACGTTAAAACCAAGTAAATGTACTTTTATGTCAAGAAATGTTAAATTCTTAGGTCATGTCGTAAGCCAAGATGGTATTAAGCCTGGTGAGGAGAAAACAAAATCAATTAAAGCTTTTCCTCAACCCACTAATGTAAGTGAAGTCCGTCGATTCCTTGGCTTAACAGGAAGTTTATACCAGATTATGGTAGTACCGCTACGCCGCTAACAACGTTACTAAAGAAGGCACAAACATTCGTGTGGACAGACGAACATGCCACAGCGTTTGGAAAATTAAAACATGCACTTTGCACTCAGCCGGTGTTAGTTTTGTTTGACGTAACAAAGAGCCACGAAGTACACACCGACGCTAGTTCCGTAGGGCTATCTGGAGTGTTGTTACAGCTAGACGGCGAGAATTGGAAGCCGGTACACTACTACAGCAGACGATGTAATGCAGCTGAGTCTACGTATCCATCACATGAATTAGAAGTATTGGCGATCGTAGAGACACTTGAACGATTACGAGTTTATTTAGTCGGCACACCATTTGTTGTACGAACGGACTGCAATGCAATTGCAACAACTAAGTCCACTACAGCATTGAAGCCGCGCATTGCCAGGTGGTGGTTAAGACTACAAGAATTTTTTTTTACATGTAAATATCGACCTGGGTCTAAGATGCAGCACGCAGACTCACTTAGTCGAGCGCCTGTTGAAATATCGAAAAGTACAAACACTGTTGCAGAAAAGGTATTGAACCTTAACCGAGGCACCACCACTGAGGATTGGGTATCCACCATACAACTACAAGATAAAAAAATACGACGAATATGCGCACTTATCAAAGGCGAAGAGGAGACAGACAAAGATGAGCTAAAGCAGCTGAAAGAAGATTATGCCATGCGAAATTCACGGTTATTCCGAAAGGTGGAGGAGCATTACAAACTCGTTGTCCCACAGGCAGTGCGATGGCGGGTAGTGAAAGCAAGTCATGACGATGCAGGACATTTTACACTGGAGAAAACATTAGACCGTCTTAGAAAGCACTTCTGGTTCCCACGAATGCGACGTTACGTGAAATCATATATTGCGGCTTGCGAAGAATGTTGTTTGAATAAGGTCAAGGGAGGTAAGAGGGAGAGTGAACTTCATGTTGCCGATGTACTACCGATACCATTCAGACGTTTGCACATCGATCATGTGGGTCCATTTCCCAGGAGTAAATCGGGAAACGTCTACGTGTTGGTTATTGTCTGCGGATTCAGCAAATATGTGCTGCTCAAAGCTGTCAGAAATACTAAGAGCGAGCCAGTAATCAAAGCAATGGAAGAAGTAATGGCTATTTTCGGACAACCACTGCGTGTTACATCGGATCGTGGTACAGCCTTCACGTCGAAGCTGTTCGAGAGCTTTCTCAACCAAAAGGGCATCCAGCATGTCAAAACCGCTATCAGAACTCCAAGAGCCAATGGGCAGGTTGAGCGCGCGAATAAAACTCTATTGAACGCTCTAAGATGTACAGTGGAAAATAACAAGGTATGGGATGAGTCATTGATGGCCATCCAATGGAGTATGAATTCGCAGAAGAATGAGGTAACGAAATACAGCCCAAACGAACTTGTGTTCTACTTCGATCCAAGGGATGTTAGTCACAACCGAATGATCCAAGCTATGCATGATGAAGTTGTCCATGTGTCAGACATGGAGGAGAGACGCGACATAGCAGCGTCCAATATTATGACCGAACGTAATAAATGGAAAGAGAGATACGACAAACGACATCAGAAACCGCACAAGTACGAAGTTGGCGACTTGGTGGTAATTGACAATGTGTTTACAGCGACGGGTGAATCCCACAAACTCGATCCTATGTACAAGGGTCCATACCAGGTGACGAAGGTATTAAACTACGACCGCTATATCGTGGAAGATTTACCGGATACGATGGTCACTCAGCGCCGCTATTGCAACGTGCTGTCCGCCGATAATCTCAAACCATGGTGCGCTAATAGTCCAGAATCAGACATCCATGATGACGAAGAAGACTCGTCCTGGAACGACGAGGAGTCAGGAGAGGCCGAGCTGTCAACGACAGAGAGGAGTTAGTTGAAAAAAGACTGCGTAAGCGTACGGACGTGTACGGACGGTGTTCGATAGCTGCGTCACGATATTCATTATTCAATTCCATATTCATGTTTATTAAATATTCTTTTGTTTATTTCAAATATATAACCACTCGGTGTACTGTATATTACAATATGTATGTATATTAAGGGAAACCCCAATAATAATGCGTTTTTATTAGGACAGGTAGACTACATGTGGCCTTACATACATACATATGTAGATACGTCCTTACCAACGTAAGGAAACGAACGAAATATAGGAAGAAAAATTATATTCGGAAAATTGGAGGTATAGTAACGTATTTTTAAACTAATATGAGAATCCGGACATTGCCGACATCTTCCCCACATAGTTGAGAACAACGATGTTGTATGGCAGATGTTTTTCGCGTTTGTTTTGGTTATGAATTTTGTTATACATACATACATATACACTTATATACATATAATATATGCCCACTGATTAAGTCACTTCTTTATTTTTCATCCTCATTTTTTTATAGAAGCACTGTTTCAAATTTGGCACATTTATACCGGAAAGGTTTTTTATAGCTTTCGGAGTCCGCTTTGAAAAACGGACTTCAAAATCAAAGCTTGAATATAGATGCAATGAAAGTTACCAGTTAAATGTACCTGGAAGATCAGTTAAGTGTTAACACACAAAAGTGACAAAAAAAACTCACACCAAGGATGGAAAAGTAAGTGGTGAAACAAATTGACCAAAAACTGCAGAGCAGCTATAGAATGTTAGTCACAGATCTGGGCCACAACGCCAGGGTGTGAAAGAATTGAAAGTAGGTCACGAAACAAGAAAAAAGCCATTACTATCGCAAACTATCGATGACAAACGACATTATTTAGCTTTAGCTCACATTCCGTACTCAGTGGACTATTGAGACGATGTGTTTTTTTGTGATGAGACAAAAATAATGCCATGGACACAACAAAATTCGGAGAAAGCCGCTAAAAGCCCTAAAAATCAAGATCAATCAATGGTATGGGGTTATATTTGTAGCAAAGGTGTTGATGAAATTAAGATTATTGAACACAACATGACAAAAGAAAGCTATGTTAACATTCTACAAATAATTTGAATCGAAGTGTGTAAAAATTTGAGCTCACTGGCCCAAAAAATCCAAATAAATTGTTATTCAAATTATAACAACAGAATGATCCCAAACAAATGTCATACATATGCAGGTCTTGGTTACTATAAAGTTGCTCAAAAATACTAGATACTTTTGCCAAAATCGCAGATATCAACCCTATTGCAAATTTATGGTCGCATTTGAAAGAGGAAGTGGCAAAAAGATATCCTACAAACAAAAACACCTTAGTACAATGCATGGAAGAGGAAAAGGAAAAGATTCCACAAGAATATGACCTAAAAGCCTAATTTCATCAATACTCAGGAGGTTACAATCGATAATAGGTACTGCAGGCGGCATATAAAATATTAACATAAAAATAGAGGTGTACATTTATTTGATATTTTATTTTGTTGAAATGTGAAACATATTTTGTGGCAGTACCGAATATAAAAACTTTGTTTCAATCGTTTTGTTTTTCTAAATCGACAAAAAGTGACGGGCGACATTTCCACGTCAGTCCGTTCTACGTAACCGGAACGAGCCGGGTTTATATCCGGCCAAGCACTGTCACTTCAGCAGCATTCCTCGTATGTGTATGGGGAAAGTTTATGCTAAAACAACAACAAGTGAGCATTGCAGCACAGGTTTTCTCGTATATGTCATCCGACGTGGTGACCAATAGGGAGATGAGCTTTATAATCCACTGGACCCTGCTGGTTTTAAGGACTAGTAGTTTGACTTGTTAAAATCAAAGTTAACCACCATACCATTTTATCTCGCGAAAAAACTATTTGGGTTACAACGGGAATTACAAGTAACATGGGCTCCATTGCCCTCAACTTGAGAGTTCTAAACAAAAGAACGCTACTACCTGGGCAGAAAGAAATTCTAATGAACAACGAAAGCTTACAACAATATTCTAATATCTACAGGCTTGAATTGGACTCCGGGTATTGATGTGCTATCATTTGTCTCGAGCTGTACGTTCAATAATAGCGTAAACTGAGTGGGAATGGCGCGATCCAACTTTTTGAAACGAGATCCAACTTTTCGAAACATTTTGAAACGGGTGCATACCACCGAAAAACGCAAAAATACTAAGGATAGCGTATAACCGAGTTGGATTAATGAGAGTTAGATCTTTATTGTGTGGTAAAAAGGAAATTAAATATACCCTATTATTATATTTACTTCATGTTATTTCGAAAATTTTCGAAAAAACTACTTAATGTAACTTTTTTCCGTTTTCGAAAGGTATAACAAGATATGGATTTTCAATCTGAATTTTTAATCAGCGCATAAAAACTTTAGTACCGTTATGATCAGCATATAAAATTCTATCGTTATTCTCTGAATTTTGATGTTTGGTAAATCTTTCTGGCTTTTTTAAACGAACACCCCTCCAAAGGCTCCTGCAGCTAGGATTTATAGATTTGGAGTTGTGTGAACTCGCCCTTTCCTTTATAGAAAGACCCACGAGGCTCCACAAACTCAGCCACATCTAAAAATTAAAACAAACATAATTCCCTCCTTAAATGACTCGACACCAAACAGCGTCGATCGTTCCCACACCACCTAAACTAAACACGTTCCTCCAACCACCCTCTCACAGTTTGCAGAACAATATTTAACCAAGAAGTTGCAAGTATTCATTTAGTGGAAACACGCACCTGAATATTGATAGTATAATTTCCCAAATACAGCCTTTGCTTTTGATTTGTTATTACAATAAGCAGAGCTTTGGGATTTCCACAACACAAAACCACTGATTTGACGCCTTTCAGCAACGTAATCACATCCGTACAAAATTAAATACTTGCACAAGTTACAATATGACGAAAATTTGTCGATAACAATATTTCGCAAAACGATATAAAACGTGCCACTTCCTTTTACAACTTTAAAGAGACACCAAAAATAATAAAGTAACGCAACTCCGACTTTTCTGAAAAAAATACAAGGTAATACCGTCGTTCAGAAGCAATAAATGCATTACTCACCCGTCAATATATTCAGATTTGCCTGCTACACACTTGGAATTATAACTTCAACCTGAAAGTTGCGTATGAGCACAAAATGTATTAGACACTATTTCTTTTTTACTAAATTATCAAATTTGAAAACTATATGGTGTTACCACATGTAATAAAGGAAAAATAGAATATTAATACGTAATTTAGCAACGTTTTAACCTTTCATTTGGAATATCTGCAAAAAAGAAGTACGAGCTGGAAAAAACGATACCTTCGGTAATGCCGATTACACTAATCTTGCATTGTTATCGCTGTGTTTTACGTGGAGCTTACACTATTGCGTATATAACCTATAATCAGTAATAGGTGCATTCCAGCGGGAGTAAAGCTAAAGTATATATATACTCCTAATTGGAGCAGTATTACGTTCATCCGTTTTTGTGCTAACACCGTTAACAAAATTGGATTTAAGCCAATAAAGCAACCGATTTGCCGCACATTCTCAAACAAAAACAAAAACTCTGTTAAGAACAAACTTTGATTTAAAAAAAATTACTTAAAATTAGTTGAATGGATGAATTTATTTTTCAATTAAACTTTCCTCCGTTATTCTGATTTTCATCTCAAATATTCGTGTTGTTGCTTGATTGATTATATTTTTTATTGAGAATTCCAAATATTAACCTTTCAATACACATAAACGTCAAAGAAAAATAGCGAATTCGTTTACATTACACATTACAAATGTCTTAACGAATTAGGAACGCCGCGGCGGTAACAGCTGCTCAAACAAATATACGTATTATATGACATTGACGGTTTTGCAAGTTTTGTGGATTTTAGTCAGAAGTTAAACGAAAAGCATTGCAGTTTCGTAAGAGTATTAGATCCGTTGCTGCAACCGACACAATGGATTCCTTCTGAAGGGCCTATGACAAGTAAACTGAGCAGAGTTGCATTTCCAAACTGTTTACACGGCTACGTTTTCTTTTTTCAAACTGATATATTTTCACCAGGCGAAAGAAGGTTCTATTGTTACAAACAAACTTAGAACTTACTCTATTTATATTCAATATACATTTTATTTCATGAAATGTATGATGTGAGGGTATGCTGAATTTCAATTCTGATGTGAAAAAACCAAAATTTGTATAGCACATGAATATGGGTATATATGTATATCGAAGTAAGAAATCAAAAAGGTTTTAAGAAGTTGTCTCATTTCACACCAACTTTTTTAATTTTCCCACATAATATATATTACAAATATAAATTTGAAACTAATGAATTCTCATATTTCTGAAGATTGCAAGAACGATGACATTCCTGCAAAACGGGTACTTGTTATTGACTGCCTAATAGAATTACGCACAGAAGTCGATATTCAGAGCTCGGTGTTAGTTTATCTATATGTATTTTTTGTTGTTTTCCCCATAAGTAAGATCTTCGAATCATAGAAATGATCTCTTATAAAATATTATACAACTTGATGTAATTTACTTACCCAATAGTGCAATTAAAAATTCTCCAGGCGAACATGGGATATGAAAAGATAGGATATTTGTTGTTTGCTTGCTGCTGCATGGAAAATTAAAGAAAAGTTAGTTGAAATGTTCAATGTTCCATTAAGTTAGATCTACTCCATAGTACTTAATAAACTAGCGGGAAAACTATTAGGATAGCACATCTCTTCCAGCACATCGATGTATCGATATCGATAGTTACTACTCCTGTTGCGTATGCTCCGATATTAGGCATGTCTCCTAAAATACCTGAAAGTAATATGACATTGGGTTAGTAAATATCAGAAAATTCATTAATGGAGTCGTGAAGTGAAGTGATATTTCACATAATTTTGGGAGAACTTTAGGACTCGTCAGATAAATTCGATGATGAGTGTGTCATATATATAAGTAAAGAACACAAACCAATTGTATTAAAAAATACTTTGCGATTGTAGTGGACACTTATGTATATAGATCAACGATGAATTAGCAAACATTTTACGATTTCTTAGGGGCTTTTTACCAAATATGCGTTTAGATATTTAAAGATAATGGACATTTAATAGGCGATCAGAAATGTGTTTACTTACTACTAAACAATGACCGGATTACGAGGGGTGGATGGAGTGTTAAGAGACTATTCGATCAATGCTGCCACTCATCATATGGTGCGATGCGAACATGTACAGGGAGAATGGAGAGTGTACCAACTCGGTAGTAACACATGGAACCTGTTTTACATGGGAAGATTGCCTCCGAAACTTCGTTACCAGCCCACAGGTTTAAGTAGCGTGAGTAGTGGTCACGAAAGAAAAGAATGTTCTATAAGAAAATCTAGGAACGCGGAGGAATTGCGCTAGGTAAAAACTTACCCAGTATAGGCTTTTATTCCAGGATAACTAATTGTATGGCAATAGATCATACCGGGCAACATAATAAATAACAGTCTCACTGTTACCTTTTGATTGCAGCTCAGGCAATTTAATAAACCCTTATGCACCGGGTGTTGAAAAAAAGGAAGTTCTCAGAATATTTTGTGAGAAATGCATCTCTACAGCAAATTATGCGTTATTGAAGTAAATTATCTCGGGTTTATCGTGGACGTTAAACTAAAATGAAAAGCCAAGCTGGCGCATAAGAATATCTTAAGGCTGTATCCCGAAATCCAATGACAACAATCGAGAACTGCTCTATCAACTGTGTGGCCAGTCCTGACTAAGCTTGAGCGCTTAACGCGTGAGTATATATAGCATACACCGCGTCATATAGTTATTGAATAGCCTAAGCAAGGCTATTGAAAATCTAAAGTCATGAGTATATAGAAACTTTGAGTTCGCCGTTCCTGGTTATCTAATTCCCTAGAGACGAAAACTCGAAAACCGCGAAGGCATGGGCGGTAGGTTATGATTGGGTATGGGAATACGTTTCCATCCTTTCTTAGCTTAAGTTACGAATTATTTAAGCAATTAAATAATGCATGATATTATGTGAAGTAATTGCCATTGGAAGCTACAACTTTACTTCATCTTCCAGGTAGCATACGGATTCCCCTGACGAAAAATTCGAGCTCATTCATTGAGCCAGTTTGCGGTGCTCCGTAAAAAGTGAACCGCTCTTGAATAAGGGCGGGCTACATCGATCGGAACAGATGATAATTCGAAGGTGCAGTGTCTGGCGGCGGGTGGGTAAGATTTCCCAATTCACTCTCTCTAAATATTTCTGGACCGATTTAGCAACGTGTGACGTGGCCTTGTCATGCAACAAAATAAGTTTGTCATGTCTACCGTCCCTTCCGGCCTCTTTTCTTTGAGAGCTCGATACAAACCACTCTGAGAACTCCGGGCCCGGGGTGAAAAGTCCCCGAGGCCAGTAGCGTGGCTGACTGCATCGAAAGCCTTGTTTAGATCCATCATTAAGGGTTCGGCACGCGTAGTCGAGTATCTTCGAATTTTTTCGGTGCCCCTTCGCTCTTTATCACTCACGTTAGAATTACCACATTGGAAGCGTCGAAACCACTATTTACAAGTTGTATTTGATGGAGCGTGATTACCGTAAATATTGATTAATATACGACACGTTTTAGCTGGACTTTCCTTTAAAAGGTAATAATGAAGCATGACTTCCCGCAAATGCTGCAAATGTTCGGAACGAACGTAGACATTTTTGACGTGCGATAGAAAAGAATCTTTACGCTTCAAACGAATGTCAACTGCGATCAAGACCTCACATATACACCTTCAAATCATCAGTATATTACTAACGCGAACACAAAAATAGTACCAGCAGCGACACCTCTTATAAGGGCTGAAACTTGGGTATTCGGAATAGATTTCGATCCTATTAAGGCAGCGACCACAAACACAAGTCGAATATTGTTCAATTATGGCTTATCTGCAGGCTTATCCTATGGTTAAAACGGTCTCAATGTAATAGAGAGTTTATGGAGTGTTCTTGGGCGAAATGTTAGATAGCATCACATAAGCGACCAACAGCACTTAAAAGGGCGTTACAATAAGAGTTGGAGAAAATAATACTCGAATATATGTATAAAAACACTTGTAGGCTCTACTCAGACTAGGCTAAGATAAGTTTTAAAACAAAAAGGTTACCCTACAAAATATTAATTAGTAAAAATCGTCATAAATTTTGAAAATTATAAAAACTCACGAAATGAGCGTGATGTTGTTTACTGCTGTGTTTTGTTTTTGTTGTAAATATTGTTTGTAAATTAAAGTTACTTTGAATTCATTGGTTGGTGCTCATAATTCAATTAATGTATTTTTGAATGTACTTATATATTTAGGTTTTTTTTTTAAATATAGCTTGTATAAAAAATGTAATGCAATTTCTTTGAAATAAATGAATGCACGAACTAGCTATTAGCCACTGTATGTTCTTGGCGGTTCTTTATGACCAGGTATTTTTAATCCGTTACTTTCCAATTTTTTTGCCAAATCTGAGCGCCATTACCGGGTTACTGCTTTTCTCAATTCGCCCACATTCACATAAAACTTGTAGTCTGAGTCGACTGAGGTGGGCAGCACTTTGGATTGTTCCATTTTTGAAAGAAACTCGCCTTCAGCGTTCGTTCATCTGATTTCAAACTCTATGGACATGACGGTTTTTGACAAAATATGCCATAATGCACTATTGGGTATGGTTTTGAAAGACTGGCCATTAGCAAGGATCTGAAACAATCAAAACATACAATTAAAAACAACAACATTAACGTAACGTAGTAATCATTTTATTTATATCACTATATCGTGTTCACGGGGCTGATAATTCTATATAACGTACGCAAATCTTAAGCATCTCACAATTTCTTCTGAAAGTATACAGTGACAAAGCTGGCAGTTTCTGGTGCAAAAATTTTTATCAGCCGGAAAAACAAACTTTATTTCTGAAACTGTAGTAGGTTTCGAAAACTCTTGGATTGCAACTACTTTTTCATGCTAAATTTCTGAATTTCTGCCGCTTCAAAAAGATGTCTTAGAAACCTCAGCTGGCTTTTGCCAAACTCACATTTCGGGGGGTAATAGCGAGATAATTTTCGAGAAGACGTTGAAATAGTCCACTCAAACCATGTAGACGTAAATAAAACAAAAATGTCATGAATGTATGCAAGGATGACGTAATCCAACCAACGCAAGGTATCGTTAATCAACCGCTGCCTGAATGTCATGAACCTGAATTCATATAAACCGAATGGGATCATAATTAGTCTTGACAATGATGGGTATCACATGTATGGCGAACATTCAAGCGACTAAGTATGCACACAAACATGAGTGTGTATATTCTGCTTAACGAAGGCGGCAGTTAGCGGGAGTTTGAGCATAGTTAACAGCCCTTGCTGTGCATATGAAAAGAAATTTTGTTGTGCAGGCATTTGAGATGTTACCAATAAAATTCGCTGCATTATATCGATATCGCCTCCATTTGTAAGAAGTGCATACTAATTTTAATATCGTTATAATAGTTTTACAAAGTTCTATCCTTGTTCCTCACCAATGCGAGCTCACAAAAGGTGAGTTCACTAGTGCAACAACATTATTGGCCTCTGGCGACGATCAAGCATGCTTGACTGCGCTTTGTATGTGTTAGTGCAGTCGGGTGGCGTCGTGACACACGTATTTGTTGTCGGCTACACGTACGATGCTTGATGAAAATCAAAAATTTTTGATATTTTCGCATGATTCAATTATAGAAGGTTAGGTAAGTAGTGACAAGGGCGCTTTGACACTCCCTTATTTTAGGGCTGCATTTACGAAGGATGGGAAAAAGGGAAAAATGTTTTCCCCTTCTTGCCTAGAGGTAGTAAAAAAGTACGTGAAGTAACTAATTAGTCCTGTACTAAGAGAAAAACAAGTATATTGGTTATTTAATCTACATTAAAACAAAACGACAGAAAAATTATAGTTTTTTCTTTAAACAAATGTAATATTTATTTAGAATATTTTCGATGTTTATCTAACACAAGAGCACGCAGAACTATGTGATGTTACTTATGTATGTGTTTTTTTTCTGCCGTTCGGAGTCGGCTTGAAACTGTAGGTCCCTTCATTTGTGGAATAACATCAAGACGCACACCACAAATAGGAGGAAGAGCTCGGCCAAACACCCCACCCGCGCCAATTATATATATATATATATATATATATATATATATATATATATATATATATATATATATATATATATATATAATCTTGCAATAGATTTGAGTATATTTTGTGGAAGAGAACAAAAAATAGTCATAATAAAGGAATTTAATGTGTTTAATTTACTACAATAGTACAAGTCTTTTAATACACCAAAGGTCAAAACATACTTAATCGACAGGAATGAGATGAAACAGAAAGTTTAATTTTTTTTCTTATTTCGTGCATAACAATACATGTAGTATGTTACCGTAAAGACATTGCGAAAGCAGAAGTTCAGTCGATCATTTCTAAATATAAGAAAAAAATTGAAATTAGAAGAGTTAAAATAGTTTGCAATAAAAATTACAAATTTACTAGTTTATAGTTTAAAATTTATCTACCTTAATATACTTTGCGTCCCTAATATTAATAGGAAAATGTATTAATATAGACTAAAACTAATACATCGAAAAATTTTAGATATTGGTAATATAATCCACTTTTAGTAATTGTGATGGTTTGTAAATTTACGTATATCAATACCACGTGTCTCAGTAATGAATCGGAGAGGAAATATGAGGAATGTGGGTGCACTTGCTCGTATAGGTGTTGGAACGCTGCACTTAGTTCAGGCAGAAATCAAAAACCTGTAAACCAAAAACTTAAAAATAACTCACAAATATATCATTACAACTTATCTGTAATTGTAGACTTAAAGCGCGAGGACTTGCTCGTGTAGGTGTTGCGCATACATCTACGTACAGCATATTGTTCTAGATGGGGTAAGGTATCGACGTGGACAGCCAGTTCGGAAGTCAAATTGATTTCAGAGGTAGCAGTACTAGGCACATAATGACCGTCACATGTTAAACAGGTATTTGCACCATCATACACAACACGCTCCAATTCTCTTATGAAATTGTCCGTAGCACCACATGAAACAATGGTAGAAATACGCGCATACGTGCTTTCGTTTCTAAAAACCACAATAGTTGGGCCACCTAGCTCTTTAACACACACCTTCCGCAGCAATTGCCCGTCTGTGAAGTCCTACAAATAAAAACTTTTTATTTATTACAATTTATTAGCAAATATTCTAAAAGAACTTACTAACTGTAGTTTATGTATTGTATGTAAGGTGGTCTCTGTTATATTTGCAAAAACGCTGCTATAAAAACCTATGAATGAAAAAGTTTAATAAGAATTTTTACAAATGTCTGATCTGGACTTACATGTATGAAAATTCACAAACCGGTGGTTTTCTGCAGCAGAAAGCCGACTCCAAATAATCGACTATCACCATATGTAAGACATAATCGACCTAAATAGTGAAAAACGACATTAATTTACAAAATAATTAGCTTTTATTATTATACTTACTTGAATGTTTACAAACAGATAAAAGATTTTCAACGAATAATAACAAAGCATAGCGTCAAAGTGGAAACGGTGTTGCCGACCAAATAATTTGCACCAAAAGTTTAGTTTTTACTACAATTCAAAAATTTTTTTGTGAAAGAGGTACTTTTTTTTGTAAAGAAGCAACACGTTTTCAAATAAGGGAGCCGATATGTCAAGAGGGAGCGAGAAAGCTGTTTACTTACCTAACCTTCTATAATTGAATCATGATATTTTCGTTTGACGCTTACTTTTTTGATCGTGTCGGAGTCTGATGGACAAAACAGCAGGGTTGTATTTAGCTGAGGTTAGTATTTAGTGTGCGGTTGCCCAATAGTATATTACTCGTAAACACCTACATATACTAAAAATAAGCACAATCCGTATGAAATATGTACATAAATAAGCAAAAAATTTAAAAATTTATATGTAAATGAAATTATTTAAAACTGATATACATAAGTAATTTAATAAGAATAAAGTTATGAACCCGAAAAACATAAGTTATAATTAAAAACATGACTTATTGCGATTTTTTAATATAACACATGCCCTTCAAATGTTTCCGAGTCCATTCCCATAAAATTTTTATATTCGTCTTTACATGATAATTTTAATTCACTTAAAAGATGCTCATAAGTAAAATTTTACGTTTTGCGTACAGGCTTTTCATCCACACTTTTTTTTTTATCTCTTTACTTCTTTTTTTTTAACAAAACTGCAATAGTTGCAAGTAATAAAAATTCATCATCCGATGAAGACATATTTACTTCTAAATACAACTGTGGATTGATCGCTTTTTGTTTTGAACGTTACCGGGCAAACGACAAGCACCCGACACGCACACATATAAAGTGTTGTCAAGCAATGCTGGACCGTCGCCAGAGGCCATATACACTTGTATTGCCTTTTTGCAATTTGTTCGTTCCAGTGTCGAAATTTCAATGGGAATGGAAACGAACAAAAAAAAAAGTAACGGAGAAGAAGGGCTCTTTAATATTCCAACCAGCAAATCACAAACAAAATAAAAATTTAGTGGTTTTGTGATAAGTGTATCTAATATTTTTTTTATATGTGGTTAAATTGAGTATACCATACACAAACATACTGTTTTCGAAATAAAATTAATTTATCGACCATGTTGTTATCTCGGTCGAAAAAGTGGCTGTGTACTGAACTGGAAGCTCATAGCAAGTAATATATGGCATAACATATAATTTATATATTGCTCTTCTAGAGCAATGAGCTGTTTTCATTGTCAATTTATAATTTGACATATGTGTAAAGGTATAAACTTCTTAAATGTGAGGAACTGACATGGTAGAGAATAATTGAGGTTTATAGCACTGCTTCAATTAAGGTAAACAGCTGCTAAATTGTGCCAGCTTGTTTGACAACTTAAATCGTTTGTTTTCAAATTTAAATATGTTTGCTTTTGTCAAGTATAAATTTTGTGATGGCTTTTCGGAACTGTTTACCAATATAATAAACTGTTTGCCATTATTTTACGAATATTATAAAAGCTGTTGAAAAAAATCGTTGACTGCTCAATTTAGGTTAAAAAGTATGCCCAAAAATTACCTAAATTGATTTTCTTTACAACATTCCCGTCACTTTCCAGGGAATTAGAATTCTTTATTTAGGTAACAATTTAGAGGAACACACACATATCACTAAACTATATATTTATTACTACATGGCAATGAAAGGTCACATATGGCAATATATTGACTGTTATAAGTAACAAGAAATAAACATTTGCCTGTGGAGATGTGGGGTTAGGGTGCGATATTGGCGGTTGCCAAGCAATAAACCGCAAAAATTTAGCAGTGTAATAAAGTAAGTTAGTTTTGATAAGATTACGATTTAAGCATTTAAATAGGAAGGTTCTTCTCCATATTATTTAGAAAGATGGGACGCAGTATTGTGGAAAGTTTACGGTTTCTTATGAGACAGAATAAGCCCCCTTTGGAGGCTTATATTATTCCGACGGACGATGCTCATCAAAATGAATATATTTCCCAGCACGATGCGAGGAGAGCCTTTGTTAGTGGATTCAATGGATCTGCCGGAACTGCAGTGATTACATTAGATAAGGCTTTATTGTGGACAGACGCGAGATATTATGAACAAGCCGAAAAACAAATTGGTGCGGAGTGGGAACTTATGAGAGATGGTTTGCCAGCCACTCCTTCTATTGGAAAATGGATTGCAAACAATGTACCCAAAGGAAGTGATGTTGGTGTGGATCCGAAACTTCTTTCATACCGTCAATGGGAACCCATACAAACGGAATTGACAAATACAGGTAATATCACAACTCATTTGCTTCTGGTAATTTATTGGGAGGGATAGTAGCGTTAGATCTCTCATATGTTGCTTATTTCCTTGGTTGGAGTGCCGACTATTAAGTGTGTCATATTAATGGTATTTAATTTCCGGGAATTTTAGGTACATACTGTGTCATATAAAACATTAAGTGGTCACGTAGTCATAATTTATTAGTCTGTATGTTACAACCTTAACATATATAAAAGTGGTCTATCGGGTTTACTTTATGCCGTTATGTACATTTAACCGTTATGTGATCAAAATTATAATATCCTCCAGGACTAAGAGGGCCCTTCTTACACCCTTATGAAGAGTAGTAAACACCGTAACTTAACCTAAACTGGACACAAGTTCGCGAGTATAAAAATATTTTTATTTATTCAATCCATCATTAGGAAATTTATTATTTGGGGAAAATACCCATCCCCTATGTTAACCCTTTCGCTACATCTTTTTATTGCGCCATCCAAAAAATCCAAATTTTTGTCTGAGTATTTATTTTAGGACCAATAACAATACAAATACATTTTTTTTTAAATTGTTTTTTGTTAAGTGCTTTTTTTTTTAATGTTGCCATATGGCAACAAATGTTTTGTATGGTAAAGAAAAACAGTTTATTTTTGGTTTTTGCATAAAGGTTCGTACATTTATTAAAATTTGGTTTGACATTAAAATTTCAATTTATTTATAATTTAAGATTTCTAAACTAAAGTTCCAACAATAACAAAATATTTAAAATAAAAAAATTCATTCAATACTATAAATATACACGTACATACATATTAAAAAGTGAACAAGGATATAAACTAAAAACATAAAATATTAGCATAAAAAGTATTATAGAAAACTATAGCTATAAAAATTACTTAAAATAATACAAAGGAAAGAAGTATCTTACCAAGAATTTAGTCGCTGCAGTGATAATCCTTAAAGCAATCGCGATCTCCGTTGGGTAGACACAAGTGAACCGAACACTTTGAACATTTGTATCTGGAAAATCCTGAACATCCTTTTAATTTGCATCTGTTTTTTTTTTCTCAGTGTCTCCATCCAATGTTGATTTCCATCATATCGGACAGAAACTGATGGTGCTGTTTCATATCTCTTTCGAGAAGTTGATGGGCTGTTGATGTTTTCATTCAAAGAGACTTTTGGCCGTCCACGTTTGCGAGAAAATGCGTCCTTATTTGCTTGCGCTAGCAGACCATCAGCAATGTCGTTGCGGAACTCAAGCAGATCCATGTGTTTCTGCTTTTGGCCTTTATTATTACCCTCATGATCCTTCCTGTACTCCAGCCATGAGTTGCATTTGGCCAGGTCAATAAAGTGGTCAAATATACAACTTTTTAGTAAAGATATTTAGATATTTATTTAAAGTATACAACTTTTTAGTAAAGATATTTATTAATGGACGAATCCTGAAAAGTTTGTCATTGCCTGGATCACTTTCTGTGAACTTCAAGTTGTTTCGCAAGGAATGAAATCTATTCTTTGTCATATTTTAACGAAATGCCGGAATATTTGTGGGCGCTGTTCAGTACATAGACAATCTGGGATAACCAATTGTCCCAATCATAACCTCCAAAGCAAGAAACTTAAAAAATTCTTCTTTCGTTAAGTTAAATGGTCGACCATCTTTTAAAAGAGAGGCTTGGTTTGTCGCCTGCACTACTTCTTCAAAAAATTCTACAGTAAAATACTCCAAAAAGTACTGTACTGGAAGTTTTACAGCGTTACTTGAATAACACTCAGCTTGAGGAGGAGCCCACGAAGTCTTTTTCCATCGAAATTCATTATCTTGTTTTGGAGCTAGAGCCATTTTCATCCAAAACTAGTTCGTCATTACATTCCCCGTTGATATGTGTAATGCTTATATCATACGGACCTGGACGACTAAGCTCCTCCATCATAAAAGTTTCATTATTGTCAAATGCCTCAAATAAATCCTCTAATAATAGAACTTTGACATGGAGCAACCACATTTTTACTGTCATAGGCAAAGTTTATGGTATGCTCCGAAATTTATGGACAACTCAATATTTTACACCAGTAAACACTCGACTGCTACTAGCTAAAACGTATTTGTTACCAACGTTACTGTATGGTTGCGAGTTATATACTCCTTGTGATAGTGTGTGTCGTAGTAAGCTTAATGTTTTGTATAACAACATTGCTAGGTACGTGTACTGTAAAAAACGTTATGACCATATTTCAGTATTTGCGAAAAAAATTCCTTCCGTATCCTTTAACGACTTGCTTAGGTTTAAATGTTTAGTTTTACTCCACAAGATCATAAACACTCAAAAACCCAGATACCTCAAAGATCGACTTATGCCTTCAAAGTCCTGCCGCTCGTTAAACATAGTCCCGATGAAATACAGTTGTTTGGTGACTGAACGTCAATACTTTGTGTTCTCTGTCCGTCTTTGGAATACCTTACCTTACAAAATTAAACGTATAAAAGAAAGCTCGTGTTTCAAAAATAAATTGCTTCGCTATTTTGCCGAAAATTGCTGAATGTACTTTAAATCTCTTCCCATTAATCCCTACTCCTGCTACCACTATTTTTTACCTTACTTTCCTTTTAATACTTTCTCCAACTTATACTTCTTTACTACTATCTGTAATTTTAATTTTAATTTTGATTTTACTGTTAATCCTTTTATGTCAACTATTCTTAAGGTCAATCATTGTAAAAATAACCTATGGTTGTATGTTTTGACTTTAATAATAAATAAATAAAATAAATAAATATTTCTTCCGATTCCGAATTCTCAAAGTCTAAGAGATCTGAGTCCTCGAAATTCTCCAAAATCTTTTCTATAACACTGTCGCTAATTTTTCTTTCCATATTTGAAAATAATATTCCGCAAACAACAACACGTCTCTCTGCTACCAGTTTCAATCGCAAATAAACTTCTTCTGCAATCTAATGCAAGTTAACACCTTACGAGAAATTTGTTGCCATAGGGCAACAAGCTTAGTTTTAAAAATTAGCACAGCTTTTAAGGCTGCGAGCGAAAAAATATTTATATGCCAAATGACAGATTGAACATTTTTTTATATACTTTATTCAAAAATTGTTGAAAACATTTTCCCAAAATGCCTCAAAAATCTAAAAATGCAAAATACAAATTTCAGAGTGAAGTGCTATATGCCAGAAGGCTTTCTTTAAAAATGTTGTATTACCGATATATAATGGGCGGTTATTATTTATTTTATTTCTGTTTAACCATTAAACTTCAATTTTTGGAAATATGTAACAAAAAAGTTGATACTTTTTACAAGAGAGTGTTGACGGCCTTTTAAAGTTTACTGTTGCCATATGGTAACAATATCGCGAAAGGGTTAATATAGTTTGAATATTTATTAAAATAAATGTGATAAGTGCACTTATTCTATCAAAATTTGGTGAAGGTAAAAGACAAATCAACAACAACATCAACAAATAACTTAAAAACTATTATTAACTGAATAGTGTTGGTGCTAGTTTTAGCAAAATAAGCACGAAATGAACATCTCCTGTGAATTTCATTGGAAAATTCGTAATATTTCTCTCAAAACAAGTGAGGGGGTAGTGCATGGAGTCGGAGCCCATTATTTGTGAACCTGTGTCAATATAGTTTAGTTCAAAACATTTTGTTGATTTACTATGTTGCCATATCACGTTTGTATGTTACTTTTAATGATGATGATGAGCAAAAAAGGTAAAAAAATAACAACAATTGATATATTAAACAAAAGTTAAGGAAATTTGCTATCATTCGTTACTTGCTGCTTTACATAAATTATTTTCGAATTTTTTTCTTATTTCTTTCTTATTTCTTCAGTCCAAAATGGTTATTTGACGATATTCCGAATAAAATTGTGTGTTTTTCAGACTCAGCGACCTGTTCTACATAGGAATTGTATGGTTTTGTTCGTAGGTGTTTTTTTGGCAAAACTTTCCTTTACTACCACGATATATTTGAATGGGGGGCGGAGGGGGAGGGGGCGTGGCACCACCCACAGCGTCCATTAGAAAGAGCAAGGTCACACCATTATAACTGAAAGTCCCAACCTCCTAGTTCCCCTATAGAACCCCCAGGAGAAGTTAAAAAATTAGGTTTTCTCCGACGGCATTTGCAGTTTGTACTGAAATACAGTTGAAGAGAAGAGTATACAGCAGTCGTGAACCCAGCAAGCATTTAACTTAGGTTTTATAATTGATAGCACTTATGAAAACGTTGTTTTATTGTAAAAGTTATGAGTGTCGATGGCGAAAATTTAGGCCAAAAATGGTCCGATTTTGCATTATTTCACTAATTATAAATTTTTTTTTTGTAAAAATATTTGTTTTTGTAATATATATGTATATTTGAAATCAAAAAAGCTCCGCAGGCGAAAATTTGGACTAAAAATCGCGCGATTTTTATTCCAAATTTTCAGTATTTGTAAAGATATTTGTTTTTGTAATATATATGTATATTTGAAATCAAAGAAGCGCCCCTATAAATAATAAAAATTGTAAATTGTTCCCTTTTGGTTGACTGGTATTTTCTTATTTCGTTTTGTTCTTCTCTCTCTCATCCTTCGTTTGACAGTTCGCTCCTCAAATTTGTTCTGCACGGTATTACAAACGGTTAGAAGAACATTTGTAATACTAGAATTTAGAGTATTATTTAGTAAAAATAGCTTTACATCGAATCTTAACGTAATAAAGAATGTTTATAAGTGATTTTGTTACTTTTCTGTTTTTGTATTTAAGTGAAATAAGCGTCTGTAATAGGGCATTTTTTCAAGCTTATGCAAAAAAGATGCATTTTTAACGTTAAATATTGCTATTAATTCTTAATTTTAATTTATAAAAAAAAAATTTAAATCAAAAGGCTGATATAGTGAATACATTGCGTGTTATAATTTTTAAATTCGGTCCACGCACTTAGACATTATAAGCAAATATATCGTGGTAGAAATGGAAAGCACAGCCGTTTTTTGTTTGTCTGTAAGCTAGTGTAATCAATATTTAATTTTATTTTAACGTACTGCTTGCCACTGTTTGGCATAGAATAAATTAGATTTCTGATAATTTTTTTCAGAACAAATATTTCTTATCGCTGTTCTTCCCTATTTATACGCTTGCCCACAATCTCTTAGATACTCTCACTCATAATCATTTATTCATTCGTAATAATATTAATGGGTAAATTATTATATCGTATCTTTGTTTTAAATTGCTTAAAATAAATCATTATTTTTAATTCTTTGAATCTAGATACCTAGTTGTACAACACTGAATGTACATATAAGTATATACAGTCTGCTTATAGAAACGTGGCAAAATTCAAACTTAGAGTTTCGTTGTAAAACACTTTAAATGCTGCCAAAATAGGCGTATTCTTTTCGCAATATGCGTTGTACAATTGGTTAGTTTTCTTAGAAAGTTAAAAAGCGTATGTTGTTTTTACAAAATTAGTTCCGTGTATGAAAATCAGTTTGAAGCAGTGTTCCTATGTACACGCCCTAAAGGTCCAAAAATGTTATGTGCATCTGCAGCAAAATATTTTAAGAAGTCGAAAACGTTAATAAATCAATGAGTGCATCGGTGTACCGAAGCTAAAAACGTTGAAGACATCACCGGACGAGGGCAAAAAAATACTTTTCCTAAGCAAGATTAGAAGATCAAACAGATTGGGTTCCTACGGTAACAACCCAACAGGAATTGCTTGCTGAGCATCTTACTATGCTCCTTCATCGGAAGCATTGTAGCCTCTTGTTGAAAAGTTGCAGAGGAGACATCCCGAGGCTGTCCTGCTGTCAGCTCTCTGACAGGTCTAAAGCTTAGGTTACTGCGAAATTAGTACCAGACCAGATAGGAGTAGTGTAATTCGGAACCGATCGGTACATTGCTTTAAATGCCACTACCAAGATTTCTTGGTCTTTCGACTAAGTGCTACCCGCTAGCGATTTGAGTACCTTGTTGTAGTTTTGGAGCTTAGTGGCAATTGCGGTTGTATGCGTTGAGAAGCAAAGCAAACTGTCGAAGGTTGGTATTGGTATATCGCCTTACACCTTTAGTTGTAGTTTGACCTCCTTCGTTCAGGTGGTAAATAGGGCCGCCGTGGATTTAGTAGGGGAAAACTGGAGATTCCTCGCAATGAAAAAGCTAGAAAAACTGGCGAGATAATTGTTCACTTTAGAACACAAGCCGTCTATGTCATTGCCGGAAGCTATAATATTATCGAGCAATTGTCAGTATAGGAGTCCGATGAAACTTACTCTGGTAGTTGGGGAAAGCTTCGAAATATAGAAGTTGGAAAAGCAAGTGTGAAAAAACTCCACCCCGCAGCATGCCATGCTTTATCCTCCTCTGTTTTGAACTTTGGTCTCGGAAAAATGGCAGACGATTTTCGGCCACACAATTTTGTTTTTGAATAACTGTTTTACTAAATAAAAATATATATTAGTGCACATTTTTATTTTGATATTTGTATGTCTGTTTGTATGCTGCAGCTGTCTACGTCACAAGGGTCAAATATGATTGACGTACGACGCCATTTGTAAAAATTATAAATCTTTCGACAGGGTGATTAAGTTTGCACCACCATATAAAAATAAATAAATAATTGGCGCGTACACTTCTGTTAGGTGTTTGGCCGAGCTCCTCCTCCTATTTGTGGTGTGCGTCTTGATGTTGTTCCACAAATGGAGGGACCTACAGTTTCAAGCCGACTCCGAACGGCAGATATTTTTATGAGGAGCTTTTTCATGGCAGAAATACACTCGGAGGTTTGCCATTGCCTGCCGAGGGGCGACCGCTATTAGAAAAATGTTTTTATTAATTTTGCCTTCACCGAGATTCGAACTAACGACCTCTCGGTGAATTCCGAATGGTAATCACGCACCAACCCATTTCCCACCACCATATACATATGTCTAAATAAGCTTATTTCGCGTATTAAGAAGCAGTTAAATTAGTTTAAGATTTGAGAATTTATTATTATTATTAATTCTTAGACAAGACTAATCCTCTTTCTACAGGCCCTTAAATTAAGTTTACCTAATCATTTAATAAGGATGAAAGCTCAACTAATTATAAAAAAGAATGCATTCAACCTTTGTGGCCACAGGAATGTCATGTATTGAAGCTTCAAAGTTCAATATCTCTCATAATATAAATTTCCGCTACTTCTAACCAACCAACTTCTAAAACTAACAAATCTTTTATAGACTGTACGTTAGTTCCTGTGGAGGAAAATTTGGTCGATGCAATATGGGGAGATCAACAACCTAAGCAGCCTTCCAATCCCATCATTCAATTAGAGCAAATATTTTCTGGTTTAACGGTTGCAGAGAAATGGAAAGACATTAAGAATCGAATGCAAGAAAATACGGCCCATGCGCTGGTGGTGTCAGCTTTGGATGAAATTGCATGTAAGTACAGTTTTTTACTCTATATAAAAGAGTTCATTAATTGTGCATTATTGTAAAAGTTTTGGTTCAGTGTTGATTTCGAACAAAGTCTAATACAGACTCGTACTTTGGATTTAAGTTCTGGGGAGTTTTAATTCTATGTAAATTGCTTAATATAGATATTCTTGCTAAGACAGTTGAAAGTATTTTGTAAGGACCAGTTTGGATTCTAGAAAAAATAAACCAACCGGAAATGGCTCGAATAATATTAAATATTAGACAATTATTTTTGAAATGTTACGAAAATAAAGCGTAAAGTATAGTTGTTCCATTTTCGTTTGTTTGTGATGGATATTTATGATTCAATTATTAAAGGTTTGCTGTATTGTGACAAAATGTTGCATTTAAGAAGGGTGGAGAAGGGGGGAAAATTAAAGGGTTGCTTACTTAAATGGAAACGAACTGCGAACGGTTTAAAAAATAAATTAAAATTATTATTTTAAAACTCATATTTTCATATATACTTATGTATATATATGTAAGTGGAGCGTACAACCTTTTTTGCTGCTTGGCAGAGCTCCTCCTCTTACTTGTGGCGTGCGTCTTGATGTTGCGCCGCCTATAGTTTTAAACCGACACCGAACGGCAGATGATGTTTATATGAGGAGCTTTTTCATGTCGGAAATATACCCGGAGTTTTGCCACTGCCTGCTGAGGGGCGGCCACTATTAGAAAACACTTTCTACCATTTGGTGTTTCGTGCATGAATATTCGAACCTACCTACTTCCGAATGGTATTCATGCACCAATCCATTCGACTACGGTGGTCGCCTGGGTTATTGCATTTGAAGCACATAAAATAGGTGTGCCCCAAGAATGATAGAATACAAGGATGCACCTTCCGAATTCGCCGTGTCGTAAGAGTCTATGAATAAACATGCAAAAGGAAGGGGAATTACTTGCTTGTTTAGTTTAAATCTTTCAAATCACAATACTAACAAGCCATTCACTGTTTCACAAACATGTAATTTCTCCTACTTTTGTTTGTTTTGTATTGCGAAGGGGGCTGACGTCAGACTTCCCAAAATCGCAAAAAATAAAGCAACTGTTTCTTAATGGCGCCGCGTTTGATACTCAATTCGCCTTGGGTGTGTCCCTTACGTCCCGGATTTTTACCATTCAGAAAAAATCTTAATCTGCAATCCTTGCGGACATTTGTGCAATATACATTACACTTTTTTTGCCCATTCGGGAAAAATAATAGGACTATGAATAAGTTCGTTACGGTTTTACAACAGATGGCGTAACTTGATTATTATTCCATCGATCCACATTTCCAAACATTCATTGGAGAGCTACTGTCGTAAGGCACAAACGTCAGTATAAGTTTTTTATTTGAAGCGTAAACAACAATATTTTTACCACACTTGAAAATGTCGAATTTCGTGCCAAATAATGTGTTTTTGCGGGGAATTCTTCTTCATTATTTTAATATGAAGAAAAAAGCAGCCGAAAGTCATCGTATCTTGGTGGAAGTTTATGGTGAGCATGCTCTATCTGAGCGAACGTGCCAGAAGTGGTTTGCACGCTTTAAAAGTGGTGATTTTGGCTTGGAAGACGAAGAACGCGAGGGTGCGCCGCCAAAGTTCATGGATACCGAATTGGAGGAATTGCTCGATCAAGATCCGGCTCAAACGCAAGAAGAGGTTGCAAAAACTTTGGGAGTTGATCAATCAACCATTTCCAAACGTTTAAAAGCCATGGGAATGATCCGAAAGGTAGGCCATTGGGTGCCGTATGAATTGAAGCCAAGAGACGTTGAACGCCGTTTTATGGCATGCGAACAACTGCTTCAACGGCACAAAAGAAAGGGTTTTTTGCATCGAATTGTGACTGGCGATGAAAAGTGGGTCCATTACGACAATCCAAAACGTCGGGCAACGTATGGATACCCTGGCCATGCTTCAACATCGACGTCGGCGCAGAATATTCATGGCCTGAAGGTTATGCTGTGTATCTGGTGGGACCAGCTGGGTGTTGTGTATTATGAGCTACTGAAACCGAATGAAACGATTACGGGGGATGTCTACCGACGACAATTGATGCGTTTGAGCCGAGCACTGCGAGAAAAACGGCCGCAATACGCCGATAGACACGACAAAGTTATTTCATTCCCATGGCAGCCGGTTCTACGTTACCGGAATGACTCGGGTTTTTATTCCCGACCAAGGGCTGCCGCCCCAGTACACTAGCCCTGTCTAGTGCACCGTATTTTACCCTAAACCTTTCGTCACAGGAGCAACTCATTGCAGCCAGTTTGCTCCAAATACTTCTCTTCCGGGCTGGCGTCGAACCCAACCCCGGACCTGAAGTATTTTACTGCTGCATTTGCCACAAACGGCTCCACCCGAACTCCACCTCGGTTAGGTGTAACCAGTGCAACGGGTGGTGCCATCTTAAGACCTGTTCAGGCCTTAAGACTCACAGGGAGTGGTCCACAAGGTATGTGGCCACGTGTTGCTCCCGCCCACAGGCGGTCACCGCCTCTACGGCGACACTGCCCTCAGTGCCGGCTCATCACACTGCCGCCACTAACAACACCTCAACGGCCAGGAGCCCCCAAGAGCAACACGACTCCCTCTCCAACCCACAACCCTCCTGCTCCTACCCCAGTGCGGGGACAAACCAGCAGCTCTTGGTCCCCCGCACAGTCTGCTCCGTGTGCCAGACCGTAGTACCTCGGAACCTGACAACTGTCCAATGCAGTTCTTGCAGTGGCTGGTGTCACTTTCGGAGGTGCTCCGGCCTGCACACCACCCGTGAGTGGACACGCGACTACGTTGCCCCCTGCTGCAGAGCTCTGCACCCGCAACCGCCCACCGTGGCGCGGCCACCCGACAACATCAGGCCACTCCCCATTTTGCGGAACGCACAGCAGGACCAACGCAGACAACATCATGCATCCCTCACCCCCCGAATTACGACGACCCTCCCGCGAAGCTTCAAGCTTTTGCAACTAAACTGCAACGGACTAACGAGTAAGATTGACGAGATAGTCGACTTCATGAGTCGGTTCGGAATTAAGATAGCTGCGGTCCAAGAGACAAAACTGCACGCTAGCTCCCCCCTGATTACCAGGGACGGCTATAACGTGCACCGAAAGGACCGCGAGCGAGACAACGGTGGTGGCCTAGCGTTCATAGTACACCATTCAGTGCAGTATCGTCTTATTGATGAAGGCATCGACCGCAGGGACAGCACCTTAGAACGTCAAGGTATAGCTGTCCGGTCAGGCGATGCCGAGCTCGAAATTTACAATATTTATATACCCCCTGTCACCTGCTGCCCGGCAGGATATCTCCCCGCAATTACGTCCCAATTTCCCAGCCGAAGCAGCCGTTATGGCAAACGAGCGTGACCGTCTACGCCAGGCCGATCCCGGGGATCCTCGTATAAAGGATCTCAATTTGGAGATCCGGCAACTGGTCACCCAACATAAGCGGACCAAATGGGTAGAGCATCTGAAGTCCTGTAACTTCACCTCTGGTGTGAGCAAGCTCTGGTCCACCGTAAGGTCCCTGTCGAACCCGACGAAGCACAACGACAAGGTGGATATCACCTTCAACGGTCGTACTTCGTCGGACCCGAAGAGATGCGCGAGCTATTTTAGCCGGCAATTTATATTGCATCCTCCGGTCGACAGATCCAAACGTTGTGCCACCAGACGGCTGCACAAACTGCCCTACAACAGTGCACCGCTTACTTTCACCAGCGACGAGGTTCAGGGGGCCATCAAACACATGAAACCATCAAAAGCCATTGGCCCCGACGGACTAAACATGCTGATGCTGAAAAAGCTGGGTCCATTGGGAGTAGAATATCTCACAAAGGTCTTCAACCTGTCTATGGCCACTCTCATCATTCCTGATAAGTGGAAATTAGGGAGAGTGGTCCCACTGCTGAAGCCTGGGAAACCCGCCAACCAAGGGGAGTCTTATCGTCCGATAACTCTCCTTTCCCCAGTAGTGAAGACACTTGAGGCCCTTCTACTCCCACTCCTCACTCAACACCTGACTCCAGCCCCACACCAGCATGGTTTCCGTAGAGTGCACAGTACCACCACGGCACTCACCGTCATAAACACCCAGGTAAACCGCGGCCTTAACCAAAACCGCCCCTGCGAGAGGACTGTCCTAGTAGCGTTGGACCTACAAAAGGCTTTCGACACAGTCAGCCACGCCACGCTACTAGATGACATTTTACAGTCGACACTCCCGCCAGGGCTGAAGAGGTGGACCGCGAACTACCTGAGTGGTCGTCACTCGTCGGTAGTATTTCGAGACCAAACCTCAAAACAGAGAAAAATAAAGCAAGGAGTACCGCAGGGTGGTGTCCTTTCACCCTTGCTTTTTAATTTCTATATTTCGAAACTCCCCCAGCCACCAGAGGGAGTCTCACTGGTCTCATATGCCGACGACTGCACGATAATGGCGTCGGGCAATGACATTGATGGCCTATGCTCAAAAGTAAACGACTACCTCGCCAGCCTTTCTCGCTTCTTCACTGCGAGAAACTTAAAACTTTCTCCCACTAAATCCACGGCGACCCTATTTACCACCTGGACAAAGGAGGTCAAGCTGCCACTTCAGGTACACGTCGACGATAATCCAATTCCGACGATAAACAACCCCAAAATTTTTGGAGTCACCTTTGACAGCTTGCTCTCCTTTTCGGCGCACACAACCGCTATTGCAACGAGAGTACAGAATCGCAACAAGGTCCTCAAGTCGCTTGCCGGCAGCACTTGGGGCAAAGACAAAGAAATGTTGCTGTCGACTTTCAAAGCAATAGGCCGACCGGTTCTGAACTATGCCGCGCCTGTCTGGTCGCCTGGAACCAGTGATACGCAGTGGACGAAGCTTCAGACCTGCCAGAATACTGCCATCAGGACCGCGACAGGATGTCTCCTGATGTCCCCTATCTACCATTTACATGACGAGGCGCACATGCTCCCGGTTAAGGAGCATAACAAAATGCTCGGCAAGCAGTTTCTGCTTGGGTGTCACCGTAGGCCTCACCCATGCAGACACCTGCTCGAGCCTGAGCCACCTCCCAGGCACATCAGGAGACACTTCCTCAACTACGTGGACGAGATCCAGGACAAAACGGACAGACCTCTCCAGGATCGGACAGTATACAGACAGGCTATGAACGACATTCATCGGGAGACACTTACCACCTTCCTAAGCTCCCGACCCCCGAATGCCGTTATCGGAGTCCAACCACCACCCATCGCAGACGAAGAGCTCCAGCTTCCTCGAGAGTCCCGCGTAATCTTGGCACAACTACGTTCTGGATACTGTAGCAGGTTAAACTCCTACCTATCCAGAATCGACCCCGACATACTAAACATATGTCCTGCATGTGAAGGTACCCCGCACGACACTAACCACCTCTTCACATGCCCCATCAAACCCACTCATCTAACACCTCTCTCCCTCTGGACCCAACCCGTCGAAACTGCCAGTTTCCTGGGCCTACCGTTAGATGAGCTAGACGAAGACGACCGGTAATTTACACTACACTGACAGGGCGAAGATACTGCTACAACAACAACAACAACAACAAAGTTATTTTGCAACATGACAATGCTCGGCCACATGTTGCACAAGTGGTCAAAACATACTTAGAAACGCTCAAATGGGATGTCCTACCCCACCCGCCGTATAGTCCAGACCTTGCGCCATCCGATTACTATCTCTTCCGATCGATGCAACATGGCCTGGCTGACCAGCACTTCCGTAATTACGATGAAGTCAAAAAATGGATCGATTCGTGGATTGCGGCAAAACCGACCGAATTTTTCACAAAGGGAATCCGTGAATTGCCAGAAAGATGGGAAAAAGTAGTAGTAAGCGATGGACAATATTTTGAATATTAAATTTGTAACCATTTTACGTCAATAAAGTTTCAAATTTCGAAAAAAACCGCACGAACTTATTCATAGTCCTATTAATTTGCATTTTTTTGCTTTACTTAAAAGGTGGTAGATGAACAAATGTAAATTAAACTTTGATATTTTCCACTTTTTTTTCAAGGAGAAGTTTTTACTTACTTACATCACTTCTTTAGCAGCGGGATCTATAAACAATTATTGAACCCTCTTTGTGCGAAAGTCTTGTATTTATACAATAAATATATATTTGAACATTAAAATGTAAAAATTCATACATATTTATTTATTTTTCAGGGTTTTTAAACCTCCGGGGGTCAGATATTGAATATAATCCCGTATTTTTTGCGTATTTAATTGTTGAAATGAACAATATTAAGTTATTCGTTGACAAAACAAAACTTCCGGAGAATTTTGAAGAATATCAGAAACAGAATGATGTTCTTATTGATATTTATCCATATGACTCTATTGGAAGTGAAGTGAAAACCATAATAAGTTCATTATCAGAGGAGAAAATATGGATTTCTCCAACCTCAAGCTATTACTTATGTTCTTTGATACCTAAAAAGTTAAGAGTCCTTGAGGTAAGAATATTAAAGAGAAATAACGGTGGACTTGTAAATTTCTAAAATAATGTGCCCTGTTTTTTAGATCACACCTATAGCCCTTAACAAAGCAATTAAAAATAATACCGAAATCGAAGGATTTATTAACTGTCATATTCGTGATGGAGTTGCACTCTGTCGATATTTCGCTTGGTTAGAGGATTCTGTTCAGAATGGCGAGAATGTTACTGAAATTTCTGGAGCTACGAAATTAGAAGAATTTCGATCGTAAGTATTTTTTGGAAAAACTATATTTTATACTTAAAAATATTATTTTTAGGAAGAATAAATACTTCATGGGCTTAAGCTTTGGAACGATAAGTGCCAGTGGTCCCAATGGTTCTATAATACATTATCAACCAACTGAAGAAACCAATCGACGCATAGTTAGCCAAGAAATCTACCTCTGTGATTCGGGGGCTCAGTATCTGTAAGTAGATATATATTTATGTTCTCAAATTTACCATTCCACCTTAAGACTCTTTTTTTTTAAATACCTCAAAGCCTCATTAAATAGTCTGGGTATTGATGTTGACGGCTTTTTCTGCGACTCGATGGCTTGCTCTTTGGTGCATGGTCAACTGCGTCTTGTGAACGATTGATTTTCGCTGCTTCGGTCTTTGCCGGCGAGAAATTCTTCGTACTCCTTCACTACTTTTTCGTATTTTGCCTTGTCATCAACATCTTGCTCTTGTACTGTTCAAGCGGCCTCATTCTTCGCAGTCTCGTTAGAATGAAACTAGTCTTCTAGTACTACGATTTTAGGACGGTGCTGTCTGATTTGTTTGGTTTCGTATGAATCTTTCGCCTATGGCTGGTTGATTCTCTCGAGTCGGCGTTTGTTTTTGTTGTTGATTGTATTGTGCGTTTGTCTGGTTGCGGAGTACTATGACTGGGGGCTGGTTTTTTGGCTAGAAGCCATTAATATGTCGTCTTCCGAGAAGGGTATTTCGAATTTATCTGGATCTTTAACAAAAATATCATGATTTATTTGGTTCGTAAGAGAGTTTCGCGAGACCGAAGTCAAGCTCGACCGCCAAATAGTGTGCCCACCACGGCAGCGCCCCTTAACGTGGTACTGTCTGTACAGTTACTCACCGAGATGGTCAACTGACGATTAGGAAAACTTTGTTCGCGATGCACATGTTTGAATTTCCTGCACCATTTAAACCTCAGCACGATTCCATGAACACCATGGCTTGAGAGATTGGGCTTTTGTTTTCGGAATCTCTCCTACCTAGGTAGTACTAGGAGGAGTTTGATGACACTTTAAGTAGAATAAAAAATGTTAAAGTAGACCATCTATTTGAAAAAGGGTCTGCGAAAAATTTGATAACATTTGGAAGAGAAAGTTTCTGATACGTTTTTTCTTTTCTCGAAAAAAATTTCCTCTCAATATATTCCGACAATATGAAAATTGAAAAAAGCAGAAATACACCTTGGTTTCAGAACATTCTATTAGCGGCAAATAACATTTGTTTTTAAAAGTTTTTCTATTAAGACCATTTGGTCTACTTGAATTTACGTCTAGCTTTGAATCCTAATAAACGATGCATTATTTAGGGATGGAACAACGGATGTCACGCGTACATTTCATTTTGGAGAACCGACAGAATTCCAAAAGGAAGCATACACACGCGTTTTAAAGGGCCAGTTGAGATTAGGATCCACAATTTTTCCAACAGAAGTAAAGGTTAGTACTTATAAAAAATTATAAAAAAAAGTTAAATATTTTAAATATTTTAATAATATAAATTAGGGTAATGTCCTCGATACAATCGCAAGAAAATCACTTTGGGATGTGGGACTAGATTACGGACACGGAACAGGGCATGGGGTTGGATCATTTCTTAATGTGCATGAAGGTCCTATGGGAGTAGGAACTCGTCTTATGCCTGATGACCCCGGTTTACAAGAAAATATGTTTATATCAAACGGTATTATGTGGTATTTCCTCAAAATACGTAAGTTTTAAAGTTTTTTTTTATTATTTTTTTGGCAGAGCCTGGATATTACCAAAGTGAGGAATTTGGAATTCGTATTGAGGATATTGTTCAAATTGTCCCAGCTACGAAAGGTTATAATTTTGCTGGAAGAGGTGCTTTAACGTTTAAAAATATAACATGGTGTCCAAAACAAACGAAGATGATCAGAAAAGATCTACTTCTAGACATTGAGGTAAATTTCATGAATAACACAGGTCCAGCAAATTCACACTTTTTTCATATGAGACTGGTTTCCGATGTAGTGTTTTGCGCTGAACACGATTTTGACGTCCAAAAGAGTGTTTATGGCCTTTGTAGTGCAAGATTTAAGCTTTATTGTGAGTATGGGTTGAAGTCTCTAGCTCATCAGGCATTTGCAAAAGTGGAGCTAAAAACACCCAACGACATGGTTTTATGGGATTTTACTGCCATTGTACATCGCACAAAAAGTTCATGGGAAACGAATCTCATATGAACTAAACTCAAAAGAAAACACATGTAGACCTATGTAGTTGATCTATGTATTAAATAAACGTATTTCTTTATAGGTAACCATTTTAAATGATTATCACAAACTGGTTTGGGAAACCTTGTCGCCGATTTTACGTGAAGAAGGCGATGAATTTACCTTGGCGTGGTTGGAAAAAGAAACCCGTGCTATATAAAAGTCAATGGAATTTTGTATACGATGAATAATAAAGATTTTATAATAAATATTGCCGATCACCAAAGGAATATTATTTTAACTGAGTTCCCATATAGCAAGCACTAGAATAGCAAAGACAACTACAGCAGCGATAGTAGGTTACTATTAGAGTTATAATAACATTTCTTTAGAAAAGCTTTTTGGTATACTTGAATATGCGTCTAACTGTTATCTACCAAACCACTGATGTCTCGCATGTATTTCACTTCGGAGAACCCACATTGTTCTAAAAAGAAGCTTACACACGCGTTGTATACTGCCAGTTCACATTTGGATGTAAATTTTTTCAATCAAGCGTAAAATTTAGACCTAACAATACTTTATAAAAAAATAATCAAATCACTGACGCAAAGATTAATGACAACCACCATTTTACTAACTGCTTCACCTCAGAACCACTGGATCTCTACGAGGCATTGTTTAACCCTGGTTTCCGCGCGAGTCAATCGTTTTTCATCGCGATTTATAAGCCTTATTCAAGAGCACTTATGTGTCAATGCATTTATTTGGACCGCACAATGGTAAAAACAAGCAATACTAATGAAATTTTTAAGAAAACATTTATTAGAAAAATATTTTTCATTACAAGAATATTAAAAATCTCAAATGAAAATGGTTTTCTACCAGTCCAAACATCCGTGCGCATCCACAAAAGATTTGCTATTTTCTGTGTAAAACTGGGCGAACCAATTTCGAAAATTTTTTATGGCAGTATCTTCCTTCACAAGCCGTGGCTTGCTGCGAAATGTTTTATGGTTCCACATAACAATGTCACGCTCAAACTGAAATAGATATGTAAATGCAATAATAATAAACAGTGAAAGGCAAGAAATTTTATTACCATAACGCTTTCGGCAAAAATCAGTAACTTCATAAAAGGTCCCACAGCTTTGTGCGCATAGAATCTATGAATCACCTTCTGTACCAGCGGTTCAACAGGTGTTACAGTTTGCAGTATTTCAATACGTCCGAATGTCGACGACATTAAATGCAAGTGTACGACTGATGGACCAATCTATAATATAAAACGTTGTAAGTTAATTAATTGGTATAGATGTATATACTACGCAATAACAGGTATGAATAAGATCGGAGTACAAAAAAAAAAAAAAAGAACAAAAAAACAACTTATATTTGGTGCAGCTTTCTATGTGGCAATGTGTGCGAAATGTAATTCAAAAATGTTTTTACTATGAGTAGTCAATAAATACCCTTTTCCCAGATCCCCTTTTAGTTTAATTTATTTTTATTTATGTACTACCAACTTTGACAATTTTGTTTAAGTATATCGTGGGCCACATAAGCCCAAGGAGGGTTGAAAAATGTATACTTCGTGAGCTTAATTTTGATTCTTTAATGCATCCACTAGTACTTTAGTTATGCTTTCTTTGACGTGAAATATTTTACCGAAAGAGTTGAAATTGATAACACTTGTACGCAGTAACGACGAGACACCTGCAAACGTTATCAACCACTACCTGCGTCGTATTTTGGGCACTCTTTAGCCCCGTTCAATATCGAACTCGGACCTGCTAACAAAAGCTAACCAACTTGACGTCGCGACTGAAATTCCAAAAAGGAAGTGGCAGTGGATAGGCTTAGAAAAAGTGATGACAATGTTGCTATGCACGCTCTGCGTTGGAACCCCATCCAGCAAGCTGCCGATTAGTGGGTAGGTCACATACCACCTGGAGACGCTCAACAGAAGATGAAATGAACTTTCTTCGTCTTACGTGGAACGAATGGGACAAATAGCTTAAAACCGTGTCCGTTGGCGAGGAGTCACCCTATGCTCCAATAGGAGTTAAAGGAAAAATATATAAAGATATGAGGTAATGCTAGAAAGGTACTTATGAATCGCTGAAATTTGCAATGCCCATGATTTGGAGGGAATAAACAAAAAATAACAGATGCTGTTATTTCTGTTTGGTAATGTTGTTGGTACAAATAACAATAATCGAAATAAATGGAATTTTCTTAAGGTTTCATTTACTAGAAGACCTATTTATTTCTCATTCCAAGTGAATATTATTAGGAGGTTAGGGGTAGTCGGAAAATTTGATTTTTTTTGCATTTTCTTAAAGTATAATATCTTAAAAATATTGTGTGAAAATTTGAAGTGAATCCGACAAATACTTTTCGAGTTAGTGAACAATTAACAAAGGGCGTTCGGGCGCTCTGGAGTGTTCGAGAGCAAGTAGCTAGCAGCAGCTGCAACTTTAAATGCGTTTTTCTCAAAACTATGCTTTTTGAACTGGTGATCACTGGTGTCACGCTTTGTAGATTTCAATAAAATTTATACTGCTTTTGAGAAACATAAAAACCTCGTGTCTGATCGAAGAATTTCTTTTTTTTGAAAATTTCGATATTTCTTAAACAATTAACTGTCGGTTTTTTCCTCAAAAATCTGAAAAATATTTCCTGAGGTCGCCATATTGTTAATTTTGGAAAAAACGAACTTCGATTAGGCACAAGATTATCTATTAATAAAACTAATTTCTTTTGTCCGATTGGTTTTAGATGAATCTCCAAGGACTTGTGATGATCACCGCAAGGAGCTTCTGGAGAAACGGGCTCCTCATAAACAGCGATAACTTTTACAATTACACAGGCCGACAAAATTTAACCAACATTCAGACCCAGAAACCAGACTATATATTTCCGAAGGTTTATGATGCGCTGAATCCAAATCTGGCCTCAGAATTGCTCTATTAGTTTGAGTTTTCGAGATATCCTAACCTAAAAGTGCAAAAAACCCCATTTTTGCCCATATTTGAGGTTATGTAGCCTTGCAGATGTTTTCTTTCACCAAAATTAAAGGATGGCATCTTTAAATACAATCCTTCTTTTTTCAAATGGCGTTTTGTTTGCTCAAATATCATTTTTTTTCGCAGAGATATCGCATTTTGAAATTTTCATGTTTCGAAATTTTCCTACACCTGAAAATCGATTGAGATAACATAGACATGATATAGTCGAATACTAATTTTCTTGAATTGAGTCTTATTTTTCTTAAAATTTTGTCTCACACCATAAGTGTGCTGACTCACCACATCCCTACACTATCTAACCTTTGGGTACCGAGTCACACACAGCCCTAACCCCTAGAAACCACCCCTATCATACCGCGAGCAGGCTAACCCACATAACCGCAAGCAGGCTTTCCCACAAACTCCAAATTTACATACTATTAATCCATATATTTCAGGCCCTCAAACCCAAGAAAATTAGTAAGCGACTATATCATGTCTATGTTATCTTAATCGATTTTCAGGTGTAGGAAAATTTCGAAACATGAAAATTTCAAAATGCGATATCTCTGCGAAAAAAATGATATTTGAGCAAACAAAACGCCATTTGAAAAAAGAAGGATTGTATTTAAAGATGCCATCCTTTAATTTTGGTGAAAGAAAACATCTGCAAGGCTACATAACCTCAAATATGGGCAAAAATGGGGTTTTTTGCACTTTTAGGTTAGGATATCTCGAAAACTCAAACTAATAAATTAATTTTAGTTATCAATCCGAATTTTGCATGGACAGAGAAGCAGATATTAGTTTAAATTATTTCGGATACTTTTCCTTGTAGACTAGTGTTATTAATTTTTTTGTTTGAAAATTTGCTAAAGTCAAGTCGAAACATGATTTATTAATGTTGTTTTTATTTTTGTAAAACAAAGCAATTGACTAGCAAAACAAATTATTGAAAATCATAATTTTTTCGGGCCTCTAACTACCCCTAACCCCTTAAAGAAGAAGAACAGCTTCAAGAAGTGCAAGTTTTTACGTCTCGGGACTAGAGAACAAGACTTATTTCCTTTCGTTCCCCCGGCAGTTGGTTCTACATCACCGGAACAACCCGGGGAATGTTTATGCTAGTACAACAACAACTTATTTCATTTTTTTCCGCTGACGAAAATTTAGTATACAATACTTATTATTCAGATGGTTGCAGAAAATAAAATATTGTGAACATAATCAGATCGCATCTGTTAACTTAAAGACTGTTAACTTATTGTTACCTCAACAAGGTAGTAAATACCTTTATTTTGTTTTCCTTTGGAAGAATCAGGCTAAGTCACAGCATTAAACTAGAAAAGCTCAGTGGAAGAACTGAGTATTAAGACTTTCCAAACGCCGTCCCATTAAGGACACCACAAATTTCGAGTTATTTATTATTTCAGTTGTAAAGCATGCGTGGAAATCCTTTTTGGTGCTAACGAAAAGTTTTTCTGTGACCAAGAAGGCAACCAACTCCGTGAAAAAGCGTGTCTAATGCTTTAAAGATTTGGGCTGTGATATGGACATAAAAAACATTACCTTCACAGCCGCCAATTATTTCGAATAACTTGGCGTTACAGCAGAACATATATACAGTGGGAAATAGTTGCCAAGGGTGATGGGATCCTTATATGGCTTGCCTTTGCTGACCCGTGGTATTGATTAATGTAATGAAAAGGTATTATACAGAACTGAAAGACCGAATTCTGTATTCTCTTCTGTAGTGTTTATTATTGCGACTCTAAAAAAATTGATTGAAATTCATTGCAGGTTTGAAATTTTATTTATTAAGATTCAGGAAATAACATGTTCATTAAGTAAAAGATCCACATGCAAAATAAATTTTAAATGTATTACCTGTTTTGCTTCCACATCTATTTGCAAGAGATTATATTTTGGAAGCAATTGGATGGCATGTGTTAAGTGCAGTGATGCGATGTGTGTTTTCGGTACAAATGAAGTTTTCCACCTGTAAATATATAATTGCATAAATAAATATGTACACTCATAATTAAAGTAAAATTATTATTTTGAGGATAACCTAATCTAATAACGGAGCCAACTTTATATACCTCTGGATGTTTAGAGTGAAGTGTCAGTGTCATAAGCATATCACATGCACGTGTATGTGTGCCTACATATACGTATTATACTTATATAATAATAAGTGTAAATTTGAAATAAAAATCAAATACAAAATTTAATATAAATGGAATTCTCAGAATTAGTCTTGATAAGTTTGGATTTTAACGCACAAGTAAGAAATGCCGAATATCAGTAACAAAGTAAATAACCTATTGTAAAAAGCATATATCATTTTGACATGGTTGACCACGACGAAAAAATCAGTTGGCGTTTCGAAACCACCTTTAATAAATTCACCTTAATGAGCAACCCCCAAGGGTTCACATTGAAGCAAGGATGATAGATTTTCAAGGTTCCCTCATTAACTATGGTGAAAAAGAAAATTGTGAGGCAGACTTCAGCTGCCATGTGACTTGGGATATGTTTAACAAAATCTAGCTTGTGTTAGTGATGTACGAAAAAAAAATCAACACAACCAATGCTCATGCCATGGCATTCGTATATCACTAACACAAGCTAAATTTTGTTACACACATCCTAAGTGACGCCAGTGATGCCAAGTTTGCTCAGAGCCGAATAACGGTCTGCTACATAGACCACCTCTAAAAATATTTGCTCCATGCACTCGTCTAACCAATCGTTGTTCAGATAGCAATGAAACAACATGAGCAAGACTGTGTTGATTTTTTGTCTTATATCACTAACAGTCTCAATTTTTTTGTAAACACATCCCAAGTGACGTCAGTCTATCAGCTATCTGTTAAAGAGCACACCTCTAAAAATCTTTTCACCATGCAAGTCTACACATTTCAGAGTGCAATTTGTTATTTGTTTTTTCTCTTTCTCGTTATAGGTAAATAAATGCTTGTATGCTCTTTTAAAATCACAAATAAACTACCAAACGAACAACATATTTTTTACATTATATTTTTATTATTTATATATAAATACTTACACCGCCTGCCAATGATGTTGTCCAAACTTAGCCAGTGCACTTTTCTCTGGATTTTCCACACCTGCAAACAAGCATGCTCTGTGAACAGCGGAAAAGTGGGCCAGATCAGCCCCATTTTCGGGTATTTCTAGAAAGAAAAAGGAAATGTTGATTTCTTAATGCGTGACCTTTAAAACTCCTATATAATATCTTATAGTGCAGTTAGTGAATAACGTAAACCAGCGGGCATGTAAACCCAGCTGACACAAAAGGCTGGTTATTGGAAATTTAAGAAATTCACAGTAATTCAAAGGCCTTTTTTTGGTTTTATATGGGCGTAAGTAATCAAATAAATTAATTAAACTTCGAATGCCCTGTCTTTAGTGATAAAATTAGTACTTTTGGAAAGGATATTTTAATATGAATTTATTAAAATTTTTCTCTTATTTTTAAAAAAGATTATTTACAAAATACTTATGTATGAATTCTTGCTTCTTACTACTAATTTGATCAAAATCCTCTTATTTATTAGTCTATAATGTAAACTAAATGAAATAAGACTAGCGTACTAGTATATATCTTGAATTTAGAAGTTTTTCACTATATTATTTTACTACAAAAGCAAAGAAGAATAACGCAAAATGCGGACCGAGCCCTCACTCTTTCGTTGATACTCTATTTTCAAAAGATATAAGCTGTATAGACGTTTAAGAAAATTAATGATTTGATTACTATATGAATATTATCTTACCTTGGATATGACAATTCACGTAGAATTCATTTCGACCATGAAAAATTAACTCCTTTTTTTCAATAGAACTAATAACAGGCAATTCCCACTGAGTGTTTTCTTTTTCTGTATGATACCACACGAAGATATTATCATTTATTTCTCGGCAAATCCATTTTCGAACTTTGATACCTTTGGGTTCTAAAATTACAATCGTAATATTATAAAACTATTGAAAACTACTACATCACACCAACATAACTTTAGTGCTTTGTCTACGTCGCACACAGGCGTAATTCTGTCGTCCTGATTTTAAAAGTAGGTATCTGCTCTCGAAGTCAAACCGAAAATTAAACAAAATGTGTCTGTCCAGTGTATGAGTTTTGTGCGAAAGAAATGCGGATGACCCCTTTTAATCCTTTGCACTAGAGCAACGCTGATACGGCGTTAGGTCGATTTCAAGTGTGAACCTGAGCAGTCGTGCTACAGCGTCCGAGTGATTTGAAGTGTTAAATCATGCGTCGCTGCTAAACTAAAAAATGCCAAAAGAGGGGAAAAGCCACTAAGTCATTTGCGATTTCTGAAAATACTTGCCTAACAATTGAGAAAGTCATATCGCCAGCAACAAGAACAAGAGTCTACGTGGCATTCCTAGGAAAGCTTTCCAGGAAGCTTTACATAATGCCAAAAGGGCCAAAAGGGAATTCAAGGTTTGTTCTGGTCGTAACACGCCTGGAGTTAGGAGGAAATTCCATATTACGGAGATACGTGTCCTGATAGACCTAGGATGCATTTTGGGTATTGTTTCACTTAATATCACACCAAAACTAATTACAGAGTGTAATATTGATCAAAGTTTGTTGTTTTCGATATATAAATGAATAAATTCGTGAAATTTTATTATTTGTATACGCTTTTTTGTTTATAAATGTTTTTGACGTACCGGTAAAATGTTTACCTAATTTGGCTGAAATCGTCTAGAGTTGCTGGTTCGCGCAAGCGAAAAAGGCATCTAGCGCAGAGAGCTAATTTATTCAAAAAACGTTACATTTTTTGTAGATTCGTCTTTCTCTCATATTAGAACGGGTTAGTCGAGGACAATGACCCATGAAACAAACAAAAATTTGATAAAAACATCGATATATCATACGTTAGGATTCGAGTGCCGAAGTAAGGCCGAATAAATGCCTAACATTCGGCGAACAAATATTTTTTCGAAATTGACTTGCAAAAATACCGGTTTTGCTGTTTAGTGCATTTGCTAAAAAATGCAGAAAATTTTTAAAATCAAAAATATTAAACTTCAGGAAAGTAACAGTAAACGACAAAACCTCATCCCAATCCTTGAAGAAAAAATACTCGAGATAAAAAATGTGATAAAAAAATTACTCCGACAAGAGGAAGAGTGCTGGATAATCCAATAAAGCTGGATTATTACAAAAATTAGTACAGGTAATAGCGTCCAACTTAGTTGTTGGTAAGAAAAGACCTAAATCTAAAGGGCTCGTGATGATGTTTAATTCAGCCAGTATTCTTGTGATTGGCGCTTACATGTTATAAACGGTGAAATTTCTACAATTTACTTCATCAGGAAAGGTAAGAGAATTAATTCTGCCGCAAATGATGTCGACCATTAAAGTCAATGAAAGAACTAATCCTTTATTACGAAGTGTCCTCAAGTGAGTTTGTTGACATCATGAAAAATAAGGTTTTGGTCTGCAAAATTTAATGATTGTAAAGAATATCGAATGAATGACTTCTGCACTGACCCCAGGGATCTTACCTATATGAATTTGTTATTATGGATTATGAGTAAAGTTTCAAAAGTGTATTTTTTACGGAAATTTTGAGTTATTCGACGAAAAAAACCAGCATAATGGAGTTTTTATATGCATGGAACTAAAACTTAGAATCGAAATAAATCCCAAGGCTTTTAACCGTTTCTGTATAGAAAGTCAACGCTTGAAGTTAAAAATCTGAAAATAATTACAATATATTCAGGCTGTTAAGCAGTAGGTGTGCAGTGGAAAAAGGTGCACTTTTCAAGAAAACACGAAACGGACGCGCATATCCATATTCATAGGCCGAAGTTAAGGCGTTAGCAAATTATCACAAAATACTCGATCAATGGATAGCTTAACTATCGCTAAGTCAATCTGAAGTAACCAATATTGAATGATAGACGTGGAGATGCTAAATGTCTCTTCTTCTTCCTCAAAAACCCTAACATGTAAGGTGGAACCAAAAATGGTTAAACATGGTGCGAACTAGGAGAGTGCCGGACTACGGAGAATCCTTGTATTAGTGATCCTCAAATGGGCAGCTGAAGAGAAGGCGATGAAATGCCAGGTGAGTACTCAACATCATTTGGTCTTCGACTCTGCACCGGAAATGACAACGGGGAAGCGTGACAGGACAGGCGATGACTTGTTTATTCTGGAAATTTCTTCAGTTGCCAACTAAGAGTCTGGCGAGCAAAAGGAAATAGTAGCATGCCAAAAAAGACGAAAGTCTCTGGACCATGACTGCAGGCTCATTCTAACTGTTCGCATTCCAGGAAAAGAGGGGCAATTCCATTCAGACAAGGGCAAGCTCTGATTTATCACCTTTAACGCTGGGCTATCGTACTTCAAGCATACGGCTACACAATCCAATTCAAAAGTCAGCGGACAACGCTACTACACGTGTTCTCTACAAGTTGCCAGTTGGAGATGACTTGGGTTTCGACGAAAATGAAAGTAACTTATAGTGCTCCGTGTAGAAGCTATATATTACGTGGCACTTGAAGATGCTAAACGCTGAACTCCTAAATAAGCTTACCAAGGAAGTCAGCACACTTAAACTAGTAAAGTGAACAAGAGAACGACATACAAAAACCGCTAAATACAGTATACAAGGAAATGAACGACTGCATGAAAAAACGAGTGGAAGCTAGGTGGACTAATCTGACCACATGCAAAACACCAAAAGTCATGCGTAGAACAAAGTATAAAAAAACTGACTCAATTCGTGATTACGCTCTCACGAAAGGACTGTAGAGTTATTAATACGGAAAAATGCAGGAAATGCAGAGAGATGTTGAGGAAACTTGAGAACACCTTTTTTGCGTTTGTCCGGCATTATTAAAAACGCGTTTAAAATGCCTGGGAGCCCCACTGTGTGAGGGTCTGGAAGACGTCTCAAAAGCGGATCTCCCAGCTCTGCTTAGATTCGCCAAAAGCGTTGACATCCCACATGATGTCTACTTTCAGTATTCATAGAGGTCGGTCTCCATCTGGTATCGCTACGGACCAAAAGGTCTATGCATGGCTTAATGCCAACCAGACTAACCTAAGCTAAGCTAGTAAAGATATATATGTTAGAAAGCTGGCCTGAGAACTTACCAAATACGGCTGAGTTCGATGAATTTTATAAACGAATACTTTGTTGATCAGTACACAATGGAGTAACATTGGTTCAAACTGATTATACAAGGGTCGTATTACCTGGCTGGTCTATTAGCTGGTTATAGAAAGGTACTCACTGCGCTACATAATGTGCTCTGAAGCTGCTTTCGTTAGTTATTTGATCAAACTGAACAATAGCTGCTGTTCGATTTTTCATACCAAATGTCCAGGCCAGCATGGTTCTATTGTTCTGTTGTCATTACTTCTACAAAAGAAAAGTCTATTCATTACTTCCTTCTGAGGTATGCAAATCAACCTTTCACTCTTAATCTAAAAAGCGCTCAGTTTGTATTGGCTTCCAAGCCTGCATATAATTATGACATGCAAAGTCAGTCTTAAAAATTTTATTTTGCTTAAACGCAAGTAGTCAGAGCTTCCAATTATCGTGGATCCGTAATTGTAGCCGCTTTCGGACTGAGGATTAAGTTGTCCTACCGACAGTGCGAATATATAACCAAGGTTTTCTTTTGTTCACCTTCTGTCAATAGGGACTCATATCCCATGAAATACTAAATACATCTTTCGAACTCTGCATAAAAGATTATATCTAGGAGAGGTCTTATGAATACTCTAATTGGGTGATACTTGCCTGTAGAGCTGTACGGTATATTCACACATGTTCCGTCACTTCCTCTAAAACTCCATTTATGAAAGGGACATTCAATATTATCTCCATTTACCCGTCCACCGACTCCCATATTTGCACCGAGATGGGGGCAATACGCATCTAGGACGTTTACTAATCCGTCAACTGTTCTGAAAACAACGAAATGTTCTCCCAGACATGAAACATATGAAACATTCTGTGCTTTTAATAAAGACGACTCTAGAATGCAATACCAGCCGTTGGGATATGGAGGAGGCAATTCCTTTAAGCCGATTGAACGTGTTCGACGAATGCGATTTATATCGTCTCGTTTACTAGATTTTAATTTTCTGCGAAGACTCTCAATATTTATAACAGTTGAATAGCTTACACCCTGCAAAGACTGAGATAAAGAGTTGTTACGATTTTCATTTGATGCAATTTTATTTAACACGAACAAAGTTTTTATTTACATACTCTCGGTACAAAAAGTCTGCGTCAAGGAACCAACGAAAGTAGCTCATTGAAAAAAAAACTTTTATATATTTAGTTTTTTTTTAATTTTTTTTTAAATTCATTCAATGCTATTTATCTTTCAGTTTTATGAAAATAAAAGAGATAAATATTCCATCAATAATATACAAACAAAACAAAACATGTATTCGGCTTAAAAATCCATTAGAAAAATCTGCGTTTCCATTTCTTTAAATTTTGCTTTAAATGCTAACACGACAGCACAACACGAAAAGGAGTTGTCTATATACCGCGATGTCTGAATTTGGTATCCCCGCAAAACTAATACGGCTATACAAGATGTCCTTGTTCAATACTAGCAGCACCGTCAGAATCGGGAAGGACCTCTTCGAGCCGTTTGATACCAAACGAGGTTTCAGTCAAGGTGACTCGCTGTCGTCTGACATCTTTAACCTGATACTGGAAAAGATCGTGCGAGCCCCAGGACTTAATCGCTCAGGCACATTTTTTTATAAGAGCGTATATTTGTTGGCGTATGCCGATGATATTGACATCATTGCCCTTAATAACCGCGCTGTTAGTTCTACCTTTTCTTAACTGGATAAAGAAGCAAAGAGAATGGGTCTGGTGGTGAACGTAGACAAAACGAAGTACCTCCTGTCATCGTATCGAACAAACAGTCGGCCCATTCGTGTATCGGCACCTACGACAGTTATGATTTCGAGGTTTTAAGAGACTTCGTTTATTTAGGTATTGTGTTAGTGATGTACAGAAAAAATCCAAGAATGATAGATAGTGAAAAAGAAAATTATGAGGAGGAACTTCGACTACCACGTCACTTGGAAGATTGAGGGGAATTCTGCACGATCTTTTCACATGTACTCACACACTCGTTCAGTCAATCATTGTTCAGACGGCAACGAAGTAATATGAGTAAAGACTGTGTTGATTTTTTTCGTATATCACCAACAAATCTTAGATTTTCGTAAGCAAACTGCTGTCATGACTCCGTTTTAGGCAGCTGATTTTTCAAATTCGCTGAGAGCCGGTTAACGGTCTGATATTGGTCACACATTCGGAATGTTTTTCAGCATGTCATGTCTACCACCTGTTTCTTTCAAATTTCCTGAGAGCCGTTTAACGGTCTGATCTTGGCCAGAACTCTGCCTGCAGTGCTACAGTGGCTAAGTCCACTATGACGTAGCAACTAAAGTTGTTCTTACAATTTTGAATCGGATTGCCAAATCTTGTATTCTAGCATTCTTGCCTACTCTCGTCACTAATAGCAGACAACAGTCACATCATTATATTCGGCTTACACTCGTTATACTTTGAATTCTGTTATTATATGCACTTTAAATAAATTTCCTACAATTAAAATAAATTCGGTTTTGAGTTTTAATTCGGCAAAATTTGTAGTAAAGGCTCTACAAATCACCAACGAACAGCATACGAACATGTGACTAATAAAAACGATAGAGGTTAACTATTGATTTCTTTTTAAAGCGATTTTTTTATTCCGGTTACAGGACTTTGATTGGTACAGTGAACTTAGATTTCGTAGGTCTACAATGTGACATAAGCAGTTAAGAGTGGAGCCACTGATTTGTACAAGAGTCGAAGTAACAATACTGGAGTCAAGAGCTCTTATTGCTGACTGGCTATTTGAAAACAAAAACTGTTCATAGTCATCGTTCTTGTTTACATTTTTGTTTGTATTTACATTCGAAAACTTAATACTTTTATCCCTTTTATGTTTTATTTTTTTGAAAATAATAAGAAACGTGGCTTTAAAGTTTAAATACATACCTTTCTCCAATTACAAGGAACCAAGAAAAGCCAATAAAATGTAACTGCAATCAATATTATGATAATTGTGGTTAAGTAGCTCGTGATGAATGAACGCAATTCAGGTGCAATTGCACTGTAGTTTGCCACGAACATATACATTTTCGGGCGGTAGTCTGCATCAGCAGGTGACGATATCGTTAAAAATTATGTCTAAGATGGCTGAAAAAGAAATGGGGACATTTTAATAACACAACTCTAGCTTTAGCTGTAATCTAAATTCTAAAACGTATGCAAACACCCTGTGCCACTATGTTCGTTTACGCTAATCTCCGAAACCACCTCACCGATTTAAATGAAATGGGTGTGTATTATTATTAGTTCCAAGGTTTTTAGTTTTTTTTTTACAACATTTTTATTTTTTACATCTTTAGATCATCTCGTAGACTTTTGGCCCCATTGTAGATATCTAATTAATTATTTTATGTCAAGTGATTTTTGTGATGTGAACTATTCTCAAATCTGAATTATACTTTTGGCGTTAACAGTTAGGCAGGCGAATTTTCTTTTCCATATTTCTTTCTTTGTTGACCGCGTGTTTATCTTAATACATAAATTTGCCATGTCACTATGTTCATTTATGCGAGGTCATATGGCACTTGAGGCCAGCTTGCGAATAGGCGAAACGTTCCCAGTGACCCAAAAAGTAGTGAAATATCTAGGTATTCAACTTGACTGCAAGTTTACTTTCTGGGCCCAGATATGGCATGCGGCCACCAAAGCATCAAAGGTCACGGGAATGCTAAGCAGATTAATGGCAAACATCGGCGGGCCAACTCAGAGCAAAAAAGGCTAATCAAGTCGTCTACAAACTCAATTCTTCAGTACGGCAGCGAAGTATGGGGAGATGTGCTAAATTGTTAAGCACTGGAAGCTGTGCAACGAACAGCGGCACTCAGATTTGCCTCAGCTTACAGTACTGTCTCTGGCGCTGCACTGTTTGTGATCAGCGGGGAGATATCCATCGACCTCATGGTTCGGGAACGAATGGGTGAGTGGGACTCCAAGAAGAAACATGTTATCACTAGCGTTGCGGAACGGAGATACCAAACAGTTCTACGGGGGCAAACTCATTCCATCAATAGGCAACGGGGTCCAAAGGAACTTCTGAGAAGTGAATTACTTCTTATTTCAGTTTCTCTTGGGCTACGGATATTTAAGAGATACTTATAGCGATCCTATGACGAAGCGTCGAGCGATGACCCTGAACACTCGTTTTATAGTTGTGACAGATGACTCGCGAAAAGAGATGCTCTGAGGAAGCAGATTGGCAACATTGCGCCGAGCAACATAATCAGCTGGAACGCGGCAAAGAGATACATTGGAAAAAAAGATAGACCTCGACACAGTGCAACAAAGCGAAGCCTCCCAGACAGAGACACAAGAAAGCGAGCCTATAGCAAAGAAAGCTGGCTAGAAATACGGTTGAACCAGACATGGGTGGGTAAAATTGATCTTTTATGGATGCCGTTCTGGGCCCTCCCGAAGTAATGCCGAAAGTAGTCCCGGGAAGGGTGTCTCCCCAGAAGGAGAGGAGGGATTGTTTTAGTGGCCACACTACTCGACCTAGTAGACGATAGTCGCTGTAAATGCGAAGGCATTTTGAACCCTACCTCACTCACCAAAAAAAAAAAACAAAAAGAGTATATGTAACACACATGTGTACATGAATAAGTACGTACACATATAAATGTGCACCGTTCGAAATGCACTTAGAAGTACCTACATTTATATGGAAATCTTTATGTATGAAAATAATGTGTTCGTTTACGCTAATCACCGAATCCGCGCTAGGTATAAAAAAATTGCGCTTTCAAGGAAATTTGATATATGCAGACATGAAACATAAAAACATACATAACTATAAATGCATTTACCCAGCCAGCATTTATTATCGCGGAAGTGGGGAAAAAGTAACTTGAAGAAAATGAATTTCATTGCGGATATTATCTTTCATTCTACCTTCAGCAAAAGCTGTTTCGCGCAACCGTACGTCCACACTGACTCACGTGCTGCACTATCGAGAGTAAATTCTAAGTGGAAGGCACAGACGCGTGCCATAAAAAGTACTTCCAGATGTTTTTCTTTTTATTTCTAGCTTATTGTAAAAAATTGCCAATATATTTAATTTTGTTTGTAATATTTATTAATGTCTACACATTAAGACGAATTGTTAACACTCTGTATGGGAATTAGGAGCTCAATTGAAGTGGTGTAAATTGCTGCATGGATCTTCATTTTTACATTTCCCTCATCCATCTGTTGCAATTTGTCGAAGACTCTCAATATTGCAGGAGAATGCTTTGATAAACCACCTTCGGTAAGGAGATTTACCCATTTAAATTCCACCTCCTCACATGTATGCATTTTTCTCCCTAATGTTGGGAATCTGAGAGTGCAGTATACGCAGATGTATCCTGAAAGTTTCTTCAAACCGACGTGCAAAAAATTCGCAACAAATTTTATTATTATTGCATTAATAATTTAAAAAATTACATGATACATTTGGCCATTTTTTCATTTTTTACGATACATATATTTTTTGACGTCTCGGCAATACTGTTGTTTTAGCAAGCGTATGAGGACTAGCTGTAGATTCTATTATTGTAATACATACATTTAATCTAAAGAAACTTAATTTGTGTTTGTAACGTAAGCGATTCTTTCTTAATTTATTATTATTATTATTTTAAATTTTAACATCGCTACATATAAACCAAATTACTTCGAATGATGCGAAGGATTGATTTAATCGTCTGTCGGTCCATGCATGCGCGAGATCACTCGGTCAACAACGAATACAGGGTGGTTCATATAGTGTTTTTTATATCTTAACTTATTTTGACGGTGATATCCGCTTCTCGGTGGAAAATTTGACAGAACGTCGGTACCATATTGCTTTTCGCTTAAGCAACGTTGGAGATATTGCAAACATATTTCGAAAGCCAGTGTTATGTTGTCCAATCGGTGCTTTTGTTGAAAAGATGTCAAAATCATCTTTTTTGACGAAGTCGTTGTCGAAGCCATCCGCGACAGCCACATCAATAAAATCGTGCATTAAAATAAGCGACGCCCGCTTTTGGCTAAACGAGTGTATTTCGATAATTTTATTGAGTCGCCCATACTTGGTGCACGCATTGATCCTCCTCACATTAATTAGTCCTAGCATGAATAGTACTGTAAACGGACAAAAACCACCAAAAGACTAAATTTCTGTCCCTCCGTCTAATGTTACAAGCTATTACTCTTATATAATAGTTTAAGAGATTGCGTGATTCCACAAATTAAAAATTAAAAATTAACAGCCAACAAACATCTCAGTTTTCTGCCGATGTCTATTGTAAACAAGGCAAATATATTAAAGGTGGTATCGGCAAATCAAATTGTTTTTTTTTTGTTTCGCCGTGTCCATGAATGAAGCAAGGCGAATTAATTTTTTTTTCTACTTTGCCAATACTTTGGTTTGACAATTTAACGTACAAAACATTGTTGTTGGTCTAGTGCCACCACCTTTAATGAATACGCTTTGATTGTAAATAAACCGCTGTCATATTTCCTATTAGGTTAGCAAATCATGTGAACTTCCACATTTAAATATAAAGTGAGGAACAAGAGGGGCAAATGTGTACTGCTAGTCATTTAAAATTGTCGTGCTGTCATTTACAGTTTTATCCATGAATCTTCTTCATATTACATAAGGCATCAAGTAGAATACATACTTATGTATGTATGTATGTATATGAATTTCTCAGAGACTGGTAAATACTATTGTAGATTCTAAGTATATGCTAGGTACATATGTATGTATGTATATGTATATGTATGTATGTAACTGCTTTAATTTTTGTTGCAAGTTTCTCGAATAAATCAAATATGAAAAAGGCAAATTGCAAAAAATCTGGCCATACTATGTTCTCCAGTTACGTTACTTAGAGTCCAAAGTGGATTTATTTACTTAACATTTTACTTATATTTACGTTTCTTAACCCTGAAATAATATTTGTATATTTTGTAGCCAGTTGCGTTTGCTAAGCTGTTTTTCTTGCCGAATTGCTGCTGGAAAAAAAAATTTCCAGAAATTAATTATTACAAATCATCAAAAGGTATCAGGCACTCGAATTTACCTCTTGATTAAGTTAGTCCAGTGCAGAGAAAAGAAAATGACAAAGTATCGAATCAGAAATTAGTGGAATGTATGGTCAACATAAAATTTTACTTACTACTACACCCATTTAAGACTATTGCACGTTTGAATATTGTTGGCTTAAAATGCCGACATACATACATACATATGTAAGTAGTTTGCAAATACTATAATATTAATTTTTGTATGATAAGCACTTGGCTTTTTTATTTCCGTTTTGGTTTTGGTGAATACTTATATTTTCTTATACAGAACTATTATCGATTATTACTAAATAATTTAACAAAATTTGAATGAAATAAGTTCTACTTACTTAATAGACTTTCTGAAGAATATTCTTCTTTCTCAAAGTAGTTTTAATTATTTATGCAGGAGTTCGCTCGCGTATCACAACTAAACTTTCCGGCTTTTGTCATCAAACAAAATATATCTTAACGATTTTCAAAAAATGATGGGGTTTCTGTAAACGTTCATTTGGAAATTAGTTTTTTTGTTGTTGTTTATGTTACAAATTTATGCGATATTTTTCATTAGAAATTCAAATTGGATTTGTGTTAAGAAATTTCGTTTTCATTGCTTTTGTAGTAGTCAAAATATAATACTAACGTACCAGTTTGTGTCAACATCTTCGATTCGTTTACATTTCGCTTAAACGTATGCACATACATACATATTTATACATATCCTACTGTGTTTTTTGCATTAGGGATGACCATCATTGTGAAAGAATAATACTTTTTCCCGAAACAAAGATATTTAGTTACAAAATGCAGCAATTTAGAATAATTAATTGTGTATGTAATGTCTACCGTCTACCGAGCATAAATTTCATACCTCGACAAATGCGAATTTGTTTTGTGTTCTTCGTTTAAGCTGGAGATTATTAGTAAAATTTTGGCACAAATGGGATTAGTTTGTAACCTGTCCCTTTTCTACTTGTCTCTTTTTCTCGATGCGTAATTTTACTTCAATTAAATACAGATTTGCATAGCAGAGTTGATCTGCAAATAAAGCAGATGCAATTTTTCGGTTTAAAATCGGGTTTGATCGAAAATATGTATGAATATTCTTTTATTCATTTTTAAAAGTTTAAGGGGTTAGGGCTAGTCAGAATTTTCAAAAAATGTTTTTTTTTTGCATTTTTTTTTTAGTTTAATATCTTAAAAATATTGTGTGAAAATTCGAGTCCGACAAATACTTTTCAAGTTATTCAACAATTAACAAAGCTCGTTCCGGAGCATTACAGCAAAACTTTAAATGCATTTTTCTCAAAACTTTGTTTTTTGAACTGGTGATCACTCGTGTCTGATCGAATGATTTTGTTTTCAAAAATTTCGATTTTTTTAAACAATTAATTGTCGGTTTTTTTCTCGAAAATCTGAAAAATTATGAAAATATTGTTAATTTTGGGGAAAAAAACTTCGATCAGGCACAAGATTATCTATTAATAAAACTAATTTCTCTCGTCCGATTGATTTTAGATGAATCTCCAAGGACTTGTGATGATCACCGCAAGGAGCTTCTGGAGAAACGGGCTCCACACAAACAGCGGTAACTTTTACAATTATTAATTTTTTTTTTGAAATTTTGCTAAAGTCAAGCCGAATCATGATGCATTTTTTATTTTTGTAAAATAAAGCAATTGTCTAGCAAAAAAAAAAAAAATATTGAAAATCATAATTTTTTCGGGCCTCTGGCTACCTCTAGCCCCGGAAAGTAATCTGAATAGTGCAAGTGCTACTCTTAAAAGTTCCTGTTTGGGACATCAGATCTTTTTATTCCCATTACTGAAATTTCTAGCTCGATACGTTTCCATATATTCGCGAACGTATCCGCAGCAAGGCACCCATATGTGTTGACAATTAAGTACTCTCTCAATTAGTTTAAGGAGCTGGTTTGGGATTGCTTCGGGCCGGCTGACTTTTTGTCTTTGAAGCGCTGAACAGCAAGGAGGTCTCCAACGACGGTGATTTTGGGGAAGTTATTGTACCTTAGGAAATACTGGCTGTGCCAGAAATTGTTCAACTTCAGCTCGTTTGAGCAAAAACTCTATGACCGACGCAAGATCTGCAGATATTTCGTCATGGATTTCTTTCTCATCGAGGCCTCGCAGGCTCTTTAAACACAACCCATGAGATGATATACTATATTCAGAGCTCTTTTTGGTAGTTCAATGTCAGATATCACAACTGCTGGCGCTTCTTCCTCTAGTGAGTCTACTTTCCAGTTACTACTTTCGTTGAATGAATGCTGTTTATCTGCCTCTCCTCGCAAATTTAAAATATGTATGGTGATGTCCATGGGTATATTCAATGCTCACTTTCCAAGAGCGCATCGGAAGAGTGCACTGCTTATAAATGTAAGGTCGATAATGGATTCCATTCCATCCTTTCTTTACGGGAATTCATCTGCAGTGCTTAGTAGTGTTCTTGAATGCCAGATTTTCCAAACAGAGACCTCATAACCCTTCTAGGGTCCATCTTTTATCTATAGCCATTTTGCATGTATATTGGGTAATGACTGCCTTTCTGGACTTGTCTTCTATGTTACGGCCTCGCACAATGCAGAGAGCATTTCGTAACAACTCAGAACTTGAAAACTGTGTAGAGTATGGACCTGTTCTTAGAGTATGCGTGCTGATGGGACGTTGCCGTTGTGGATGTCCAACAATCTCTATTGAGAAGAAAAGAGGTGAGGCTTATTGGCTTAAAATCCTTTGGTTTCATATGCGAGGTCCTGCCTCCTCCCCATGAACGTATCGCTCTCGCTGCACGAGGCGGCGTAGGAGGCATCCCCTGAGAAATTACCTTCAGGTTCCCCCCATGGTACTTCCTGATGTTTTTGAAGTCAAGAAGGTGAAAGTCTGCTTTGTGCGTTGCTCACTCTGTCTACTCGATCTTCATTGTAATGAAGTAAAAGCCGCAGCTTACCACAGTCCGCGAGAACTGAGAGCGCAGCTTTGTTGAAAATAAAACCAAAGTTGCGCTGCTTCTCATGCTAATTCGGACTTCGTTTTTCGTTGCCATGTTGGATAAACTCCAACATTTTTTCAGATGGAGATGGTTGAGCTGGCACGCTGAACAGACAGAAGGTCTGCTCTAGACCCCAACTGCCCCACAGAATAGATGACTTCTTTGCAAAACTTGACGGATCGCTCATCGGCGCGCGATACAAGCTTAGTAAAGGCCGGTGACGAACCAAGGTGTCTCGTAAGTAAAGCCTGTAGACTTTACATGATCTATTAGACCCGATTTCAAATTATTTGAAGATGTCGATAATCGCCTGCATCAGATATTTCTCCGACACCTTATTTGAGGCTTTGGGGGCTGTGACTTTGGGAGGTGGACAGAAAATCGATGTCTCTTGAATTTACTCTGGGTGCTGTGCAGAAACCTCTCTCTGTTAGAAGCATGTGTTTCCCGTCGCTTTCCTTTGCGCTGGTCGCCTCTCCACTACTTTGGGACTGGCGTGTTGTTCCCTCTGCGCCTTTACAGAACGAATGTGCCTCTTTAAGGCTTTGGAGCAATAGGGGTTGATTGAGGCTGGCATCCGCTGGAACTCCGACGAAGCTAACGCTTGTATGCCTCCACGCTTACTTTTCGCCTGTTAAGGACTCTTGGCGAACCACATTGGCCTGCTTATTTAAATCGCCCGAGCTGGGCCTATGCAGTCGGATCTTTTGCGGTTTAGCTTTCCTACCTGAGGGCGCAGAGGGCCGAGGAGTCTGGCTATTAGAGTTGATGGTCCTCTCGGCCTTCTCAAAGCTGTTCCCAGGAAGTGGATTTAGGTTTCTCCCCGTGTCCAGCGGCGGTATTTTTTCCCGTGAGGGTGTCCGATGCTTCTTGTTTAGAGTTAATTGTCATCTGGTCCTTTGGCCACGTACTTAGCTCAGGAGGAAGTAAGGATAATGGGAATCGGAGCGGTCGTCTATGGCAGAGCCTTATACCGCTGCAAGACCACCGTTACTGCCGGAAGTGGACCGGTATACGGGCGTAGTGCTCTGTTAGAGGTAGGGTTACCTCTTGTGGGATGCGAACCCTCATCGTACACTGGGGTCTTGATATGAGAGAGGCTTGGTAAATGCTCTGCTAATTGCTCGACTCCATGAACCTTGGTACATAATATATTACTCATTGTCGTCGTAGCCGAATGGGTTGGTGCGTGACAACCATTCGGAATTCGCATAGAGAACGTAGGTTCGAATCTCGGTGAATCACCAAAATTAAATTAAAATTAAAAACATTTTTTAACAGCAGTCGCCCCTCGGCAAGCAATGCAAACCTCCGAGTGTACGCGCCAATTATATATACATATATATAGGTATACTATACTACAACAACCTTATCAATCCTTCAAAACCGGATATAAATCGTTTCAATGGTTTTTAGGTGGTGCGTGCACAAAAAACGGCAACAGTTTTTTATATAATAGATAATAAATTGGTGAAACAATCGAAGAATTGAAAAAGATGATGAGTGGCCAACTGGATGTAAATCAGTAAATGAAGAGTGACTTGACTACCATATCCAAAATCTTTAATATATTAAACCTAACAGTTGGGGAATAAAAGAAAATGAAGAGAGCAAGTTCTACCAATGGGAGCCACTCGGCGGCAGATTATGCTCCACAGCCAATAGAAAAGCGATTTCGAATAGTATCTCTTTCAACTCAGCTAACGCTGCCTCCTGAAGGAAGGGTCCTATAAGCAGAAGAAAAAACAACAAAAGAAGGTAGGGCAAACAAGGAACTGTTGATAGGTATAGATGGTCAGGGACGATAGATTACCACGTTTGATCATTCGAAACAAAATTGTTAGTCGTCAGTCGTTGTTTAGACTGCAAGGAAATAACATGGGTGGGGACTGTGTTGATTTTTTTTATATTATTGTATATATCTCCAACACAATCTTAGTTTTTTCGTAAACAAATCCCCGCCAGATCCCCACTGACGTAAGCAAATCAGCTGATTCTTTCAATATCGTTGATAGCCGATTAACGGTCTGATGTTGGCAACATCTCAGGATTTTGTACATCGTGATAGATGGCGGGGTTTATAATAATCAAGAGTAAACAGCGGTCGCTAAACGATAGCTCCAAAAGCGAATGCACCCTTATGGAATTCTTGTAAAAGGCTCAGCTGGCTATTCATACGTCGATATTAAAAGGCATTAGCGATTCGATAATTACAGACCACTCTTGGTCAACTGTTTGACCTTCAATCTTTTCGTTTCTAAGTAAATTCTAATGGAGATCCACTATCTATACGGAGTCACATCCAAAGAGGAAATATGCACAGCTTTAAACTCAAAATTCAATTTGTTGAACATAGAAGCCTTTGCTATGCGTTTTCTACGAAAGGTCTTTGGAAGGATATACAGTAGCAACGCTACTTGTTGGGTGGGTTGTCGGATGGATGCCAGCATCAAAAAATTGCTCTAGTAAGAAAAAATTAGTGCATATGTAATCTTGTAACAATGCCCTCAAATGTCTCAAAATTACAAAACTTTAAGGACGAAAGTACTGTTGATGTAGTGGAGGAGAGCAAAGAGATCTAGGCGCCCTAGCCGCCAGAGCCGGACATTTATAAATAGATTGTTCAATAGTCTCTTTTCTACAGGAGGGCTGTGGGACTTCTGCAATGCGGTGGTACGAAAGTCCCAGCTTCTCCACATGCGCCAAGAGTTTTGAAATTGAATGCCAGGGGATCTCCAGCACGTGAAGCGTCCTGCTTCTGTCATACTGAGGCCAAAGTGTTCTTGAGATAGCACACGATAAGATAGAACTCTATATGTCTTGCGCTTTTTTAAGAAGAGAATTGCGCAGTTTCCTTTTAACAACGGTCAAGAGGACACTGATATCTGAGATGGGAGCAACTGAAACCGATTCTATCGATCCTCCTGGTAAGCTCAAAAAGCTTTTGGTAGTGTTAATAATGACACCCTACTTTCAATACTTACATATGTACATATGTATCTGATATTAAGGTTTTGATTCGACATCAATTAAATTTTTGAAAAGCTAGCTCTCGGAGAGATGTCACAAGTCCCGGGTGGAGATTACTTTTTCTGTCGCCAAAAAATCACTTCTGGAGTGCCGCTAAACATCCTGGGTCCTACTATTTTCAGCATCTTTATCCGTGATAATGTTCATTATTAAAAGACGATTGCAAATCAGCCTTGGTCAAGATGTAGTGCTGATGTATGTAGATAACATACATATACATATGTATGTATATATGTACGAATATGTATTCTAGATTAGAAGTTTTTGGAAAAATGTTTGCTTATATCTAGTCAATAAAAGCATCTTTTGCATGTAAGCAAATATAAATATAATAAATATTTTGAAGCCAGTGCGACCCAGAAAATACTAATTTCAGTGTTCAACATATATGTATGTATGTATGTACATATCAATGCCTATCAGTAAAAGTTCCATTGAATTCAGTTTATCGTTCCGTAGATAACCGCGTTTAAATAGACAAACAGGCATACAAACGCATAGAATATTTTGTTTTTAAATATTCCTAATACATATAATCTTTTGGACTAACTACATCAATCAGAAATATTACATCAATATCAAATTTTCAGCGATTATTGTAAGGATTGTTTATATAATCTTTTACTGAATTGATTCAATTTAAAAAGGTGTTTATTATTTGAAAATTACAAAATATTTATCCTATATACATATGTACATATGTATACATACCTTCAAGTCAAGTCGTCCATTCCAGGCATTTGCAGATAAAATTTATTGAACATGCATGGCCCTAACGATTGAACAATACTAAGGAGAACGGGACTATGAACTGTTTTGGTAGGGAAAACTCTAAAATATTCATGCATAATTTATAATATTTGTATGTGTACACAGGTAGTGTAAACATAACTGCGAACCCTACTCAAGCTATGAAAATTGTGCTTGCATTGCAAATTGTCAGTAATAAAATAACGATTTGAGAATGAAGGATACAAATCTGCTAATTTCAGACACTAAATTGCAAAGAAACGCTAAGTTTGTTAAAAATGCTTTTATAGATTCAGCGTCCATTTCGAGAGCAAAACATTTTTCGTTTGATTCTATTGACTACGAAGATGTTGAGCGGCATGATCAAGTAAGTTACATATATAGCATATGGTATGAACGAACATATGTACATACATATGTATGTATTATAGAGCGTGCATATTTTATAAATATATCTCTTATAACCGCCGAGCTTATCCTCTAAATAGTGCTGTGTGCCTTGGTGTTGCCCTACAAGTGGCACTTCCGAACGGCAGATGATATTTATGACAATATTTCTCTATGAAAGAAATGTAGGGGAGGGGGCCCAGTTGTGACGCAGCTAAATATTTTTGACATGCGGTATGAAAATGACAGTTTGAGCCCTGCCAATCATGTTCGTTTGACGTTCAGCAGTTTTTGTGCAGACACCAACGTTAGTAGTCGCATTGTGTATACACGCACCAAACATCGTGTTGAAAATCGTGCGAAAAAGTTATTTTGATTTTTTTCAAAGTACCAAAATTTTGTGAAATTAACAGTGAAAAGGCGAGTGTAATGCATCAAAATATTGTATTTGCCGTATATTTTGTGATTCTATATGGATTTATGTGATTATGTGGTGTCTATAAAAAACTTGCTTGTCATACACAAAATAGCATCGTGACCCGGTTGTGACTCAGCGGGTGGCCCAGTTATGGCGCACCTTTTTTTTGCACTACGATCATATAGAACTGCCGAATTCCTACATTTTTGTTGTTGTTTAAAAAAAACCAACTGCCAACTCGATCAATTGCAACGTATGCAAGCGTCCAGTTCATTCGAAGTGCGCCAACATGCAGGCAAGTTATTTCACTTGCAAACACTGCGAAAGTGACGTGGACGACGACTAGGAATATTTAGATGACGATGATGAATAAAAATCGTTGTCATTTATGGCCATTGAAGGACATTTTCTTTTGTATTTTTCATTATTTTTGCCATTGAAAGCCTTCAAAATAAATAAATCATTAAATCACAACAATTGGTGTGACATTCCTTTCATATTTTCTCATTTCCAGTAAATTTCTTGAGGTGCGTCACAACTGGGCCACTTTTTTTTTGTCCTAAAAAAAGTTATCCTGAAAAAATTTGTTCCAAAATTTTTTGAGTAACTCAAATAAACATACTTTCTTTGGAGAAAAGTTGCGTTTAGTTAAATGTTAAACTTCTTCATTTTTCAATTTGCGGAACTGAGGAAAAAATTTTAATTTTTTTCAAAACCCGCGTCACAACTGGGCCCCCTCCCCTACTCGCAGGTTTGCTATTCCAACGCCGTTAGGAGAAACTTTTTCTCCATTTTGATTTGCCATGTTTAAAGTCGGCTTCAAACCCGAATACCTTGAATCGTTGTCACGCACAAACTCACCCAGCTATGGCAATCGCAGAGCTACGTTAAAAACTAATTTGTATGTAGTATACGAATGGCTACTTCCATAGTGGAGAAAATTCAAATTGATAGAATAATTCGTTTCATAAGTTTTACACTGTGGCTCATGATTCAATTATTAAAGGTTTGCTCACTTGTGGCATTTGAATTCTGACACTCCCTTATAAAAGTTCGCATTTAGGAAGGGTGAAGAAATTGGACAAATTAAATACCTTTTTGGTGAAAATTGTAACATAAAAGTGTTTTGTTTTTACTTAATTTATAAATAAATATATGGTACAAACGGAAACTGCCAAGTATGCTTAAAAAAATGGTTTAAGTTAATCCCAGAAGAAAATTTGTGAATTAATTTTTAAATTCAAGACTGAGCGCGAAGTTTTGCCAATATGTTACCTAAACGTATGAGCCTTATGAGTTCTTATGAGGTTTATTAGCCTCTATTCTATTGAAGGAGCGGATACAACATAAATTAGTTGACTATAAACAAACTTTGGCGGCCGCCGTAGCCGAATTTGTTGGTGTGTGACTACCATTCGGAATTAACAGAGAGAACGTCGGTTCGAATCTCGGTGAAACACCAAAATTACGTACAAAAAGATTTTTCTAATAGCGGTCGCCCCTCGGCAAGCAATGGCAAACCTCCGAGTGTACTTCTGCCATGAAAAAGCTCCTCACAAAAATATCTGCCGTTCGGAGTCGGCTTGAAACTGTAGGTCCCTCCATTTGTGGAACAACATCAAGACGCACACCACAAATAGGAGGAGGAGCTCGGCCAAACACCCAAAAAGGGTATACGCGCCAATTATATATATATATGTATATATGAACAAACTTTGAACATACCCACGGCTTACCTTATTATGCTTTGCCCACGTAAGTTTTGACTTGTGACTACCACGTTACGATTATTTTTACATTCTTAACTACTTGACAAACTACCTGTATTTATGTAAATTAATTATTATTATATCGACGGTGGTCATCGTAGCCGAATGGTTCGTGTTTGACTACCATTCGAACCCGACCTCAGGCACGAAACACTAACCGATAGAAAATGTTGTTTGCAATAGCAGTAACCCCTCCAAAGGCAGTGGCAATCCTTCGAGTGTATTTCTGCCATGAAAAGGCTCTTCATAAAAAACCATCTGCCGTTCGGAGGGCGTGATTAATATTGCCAAGTGAACTCTTGTTGGTAAAGTATGTATTTTTAAAGCAACCTGGTAAGTACTTCCGCAACCCGAACACATCGGCTCAGATTGTCAAAATGGTGATCTTTCACGCGCATTGCTCCCATAAGATGTTCTATGATATCTTGGACATATCGAGCAACTTTTCCCTCATGAGCACACCCTTTTGATAACTACATGTTTTTCCTACAATTTTTATTTCTCCTCCACTTTTATTTAAATTTTCTAGAGTTAGTATCTTTGTTGTCTATCTTTCGATTGCAGTAAAAATATTTGAGTGTAATGTGAATTCCGTTATGATAGAGGACCTGAGTTGAATGATCAACCCCGACTGTCGTTGGTATTTTAGTCTAACGAAGTTTTGACCACAGATGCCCCATGTGGCAAAATATGAAATATTTTGCATTTACCCAATTCGAAACTGTTGAAAGGAAGACAAGAAGCATTAAAACCAAAGAATATACAAAATTATTATTTTAGCAGCTTCACCTAACCCCAAGCCAGTAACAGTAATTTATATAACAGAATTTTTAACAGAACTCAATCATTAATTTTGGAATAATTGTCGATGTGCGTTTTTTAGTGCTGTAACCGGAATGGGTTGGTGCGTGTCTACCATTCGGAATTCAGAGAGAACGAAGGTTCGAATCTCGATGAAAGACCAAAATGAAGAAACAGTTTTTTTCTAATAGCGGTGGCCTCTCGGCAGGCAGGGTCCGAGTGTTTTTCTGCCATGAAAAAGCTCCTTGTAAAAAATATCTGACGTTCGGAGTAGGCTTGAATCGGAGATACATATGCGCTTAAAAAACGCGGCTATTATATTTCTTATGTTATTTATTAATTTCTTGATAAAATTTAAATGCACATATATATGTATGTAAATATTTTAAACAATCTGACTAAAATAAAATCATATTGGTTTATAAAAATGTGTTTCATGAAATTGGAGCAATTCACTTTCATTGTTTTCTCCTTTCGTAAGTTTTACAGAGATCACAAGCTTCTATTGATATTGTTTCGAGTACTTGCTGTTATGCCTATACTACGATCGTCACCGGGCTGCATGACTTTCTCCTGGAAATCATCTGCGACAATTTATGCTTTTATTTTTTGGATTTTCATGACCATTGTTGTTTTAATCGTCGGCAAAGAAAGGATCCAAATTCTTTATACTACAAAACAGTTCGATGAATATATATATGCCGTAATATTTGTAATTTATTTGATACCCCACTTCTGGATTCCTTTCGTTGGATGGGGCGTAGCTGCAGAAGTTGCTGAATATAAATCTTCTTGGGGAACATTTCAGGTAAATTTATAATACATAATACCTATGGCTTAATATGTAATATAAATAATATATAATGTGATATAAACAAAGCAAAGTAAGAATAAGTTGAGAAGATCAAATATTACGTTAATAACGAGTAACACTAATATTAAGGAACTACTGAGTGAGCTGGATGTTGAAAATAAAAATTTGCGACGGGCTTTAAAGTAATAAATTACTACTATTAAATATACCCCCCGAGTACCAGTGTCGGCGACTGCCGTAGGGGAGGGCAAGGGGAGGATGATGTATGAGCGATGACGGAATTATTTTACTTCAACCGCATCAAGCTACTGGTGAAATTCATGAGGTGGCCAATATATAGGCCTCCAAAACAGGTGTGGCAAAGAAGTGAGAGCCAACATGCCTAAATCTCAGCCCCGCCTAAGCAGGGCAGCTAAGTAGATGGTGCTGAGATGATTCCACCTCAACCTCTATGCAGCTGGAATAGAAAAAAAGTACAATCAATGCAGAGTCTTACAGCACGTATACCTCGCGAACAATGTCCGGTAAATAGACCCTCAAAATTCAAGAGCTGTGGCTCTTATAATCTCCTTCGAGCGTATTCGATCCATAAGTTGCTAGTTCACTAATTTCGCGGGTAAACTAAGTACTTCAAAGAGGACCTGTCTAGCCAACTCATTTGCCCAGCAATTCCCTGCATAAAGAATTCGGATGTGATCGGAAGAGAAGCCCCTACCAGTTTTGGGCGCACCATCATCGAGCTAAGAACCCTAATTGCTGCTGGGCTGTCGCAGTAGATATTTACTTCGCTTACAATAATTACACAAGTATGAATGAAGTATCTGCATGCCATAGTCGTAATCCCTTTAAATTATGAATTAAGTCAGCAAAATTAAGAACCAAAACTTTGAATTCAGTTCGCAAAATTTGTAAAATTCAACGCGGAGCATACACATTAATGTTTTAAAGAAACGTCACAGAAAAATAAACGTGACAATCATCCAAGGCAAATCTATTAAAGGTGATGTTGGTAAATCAGCTGATTTGTTTTTTTTTTTTCTTTCGCTGTGACCATGTAGATATCAGCACAGAATAAAACAAGGCGAATTAATTTTTTGTTTTCTACTTCGCCAATACCTTGCCGCGATAATCAAATGTACAAAACATTGCTTTTGGTCTAGTGCCACCACCTTTAATGAATGCGCCTTGACACAGTTGAAATATATCTCGTATTGGTTTATAAATAAGATTTTTAGTCATAACTTGTCTCCCAAGCCTTTTCTTGATTAAATATATTGCAAAAATGTATGCTTGGAAAATTATCAGAACGAAGTTATAAATACAGTTCTTAGTAATAACTTGACTCCTTTGTTTTCACTACAGTTAATGGCAAAACCTGGTAAATCTTGGTTAAGCCCAAGCAGGGTGAAAAGATTTCAAAGGTGAGCTCTTTAACAGACTGCTCGGCTCTGAGCGAATTCGACAGAATCAGCTTATGGGCTGACGTTACTTGAGGTGTGTTTACAAAAAACTGGGATTGTGTTGGTGATATACGAAAGAAATCAACCAATGACATTTCGTTGCTGTCTGAACAACGACTGATTGTACGAGCGTGTGAGTATACATATGTATGTGAAATTACCGTGCAGAATTCGACTGAAGTGACGTGGCAACCGTAGTTTCCTTCACAATTTTCTTTGTTCCGATACTTATTGGCCGCTTCTCGTAAATCTAATATATCATCCTTGATTAAACCGTTGTTAGTTACGTCAGCCAATCAGCTGATTCTTTGAAATTCGCTCAGAGCCAGTTAACGATCTGATCTTGGTCACACATCTAAAAATTTTTTCACCATGGGTTCTCGGCAATTGAATTCTGACCCCTCATTTCACACACTCGTCTGATTATATGTATTTAATATTGAATTTTGTTTATTTTATCAAAACAGTGGCAGAGTATCACTTATGAAATTTAATTAACTAATCTTCTAAGTGCATTTCCTTCATATTTTCAGCTCATATTTTATCGAGTAACTGGCACATCTTTGCAATTTCCTCGTCTAAAATCTACAATCGTCGTTGTATCAATTGGATGTTTACTTTGTGCATTTCTTTTTTTGTTTGCTTTGTCGTTCTTCTTAGAAGGTAAGTTAGCTTAATATTATTAATCTACGTTTCATAGAAAGGCTAACGGATTTTGATAAAATTGGTTACACTGAAAACCAATTTTATTGCTGTCAGTTGTGCCGAATTATGGAAGCTAAACCAGGGGAAAACCCTCTGGAACTCTCAGGAACTCTGTTCCTTTGAAAGTGGGAAAATTTTCAGAGCTTGGTCCGAATATGACTGAAATACCACAAAACCTAGTTTCAAATAAAAGTAATTTAATTGGTTATGCATTTTACCAGAGCGCTTTTTGAGTTCATTTGGTTTAGCACCAACCAACGAAAAGAAGTTGGCGGCCGTCGTAGCCGAATGGACACAGATTCGAAACTGTTAAAATTTATATACTTTGTTGTACACGGTAGCAATTTAACATATATTCGATGGCATAAATGTAATAAATTTTCACTAAGAGAAAATTGTCTGATCACATTATTTTATTCCTGTACGAACTTTCATACAATAAGCATCATCCAGTCTCATCACAACTCTTGTTTTACGTTGCTGGATCTTTCTGGACCTCTAATATAAACCCATTATGGTAATATATAAACCCAGAAAATTATAGAAACGTTTTTTCCTACTTACCCTCGACAGTCTTCGAGTAAATTTCTGCCATAAAAAACCATCTGCCTTTCGGAGGCGCCGTAAAACTGTTATTTCCTCCATTTACGGAACAATATCAAGACGCACACCACAAATTGGACTGGCGATAAAGGGCTCAGCATCATGATGATGACTGAGCGAAGCAGAATTAAATTTCGACGGTTACGTTGAGATCATTGGTATCTTTGTTATTCGGCGCCAACATTGTTCGTTCGCTCAGCCATTTATGGCTTTTGAATTGTTGAACCGAATGCCCAACAATTGCTTCGAAAGCAGATCTGTACTTTGGTGCCACAAATTTGAGGATTTGAATGACGCGTTTAGTTGATCCGCTGAAGTTCGTGGAATAATTGGACGAATCTACCGAAAATCAGTGAACACGAGAATCATGGCTTCGCCAAAAAGGTTTTGGTTGTCACGAAGTTCTCTCAAAGTTGCCATTGCGCATTCGTCCCAAACAATCAATCATAAATTATTTGAATTTGAGGGGAAACATGTAGATATGACAATCGCAAACACTGTGCGAATTTTATGCGGTAATGAAGATGTGACAGAACCCCGGAATGTATTACCCCAAAGCGAGTAGTTTTAGAACAATTGTGAGAGTTGACACGCTACGCAGTAAGTCACACTCAGATGCCCATTAACAGTTCTCAGTTGTTGAAAAAACAGTTCTCTATTGTTTAACCAGAAATATCCACCAAGAATGTGCGAAGATAACAGCACTCGTTAACAGCGTGTTTCAAAAGGGACGTCTAGATGTCAGTAGTGAATAATTTCTAGATGGCAACTTTTTTAAGTCATTTGATATTTGTCAAGTAGACAGATGTACAATTTTGCACGATAGAACAACGCGTAAAAATATTGAAACTTTTCACATTTCAAAAAACTGGTTTTGTGGAGGATAGAAAAAGGACTGGCAGACCAAAATCTGGACGTTATGTTGAGAATATTGCTGCTGTAGCGCAAAGTGTTGCTCGACGTTCTCAACAATTAGGCCCTCACGAATCGGTTGTTTGGCGGTAGACTGTTTGGCCTGTAGATCCGCTCATGGTGTGCATTTAAATGACATAATTTTTCATATATAATATAATTGTTAAAAACCGTATTGTGAATAAAAATAGTGAAACCTGACAGAAACTAAATGTTTACATGTAGGCACGTCTTTTGAAATACTCTTTAAATTAGCTTAACATAGTCTGTAAGAATTCAGCCATTTTTTATAAAAATAAACAGAATTATATTAGTTACTTTGTCTGAAAATCTGTATACTTTTTTTGCGTCATTTAGTTTTCGAAATTTTGGTTTAAATACGATTAATTAATATAAATTCTGCACAAATCCACGTTAATGCATGCAAGTATTAATATGTGCAGCATTTTTTTTCAGGCTATCCACTTTGGCACACGCTAGCTTATTACCACATTATAATTACGATTAACATGAATTGCGCTTTATGGTACATAAATTCTAGAGCAATTAAGACCGCCTCGACAAGTTTAACAGCCTGCTTCAAAAAGGTAATGGATTTGAAATTTCATAAAGAGATTATTTTGATGACACATGTAGTGAGCTCAATTTTTACCGAGAGAACTACTCGCGCACAACAAAATTCTTTACGAGTGCACTTTTTATTTTATCATTCTTGGCTTTCCACTTCGTTTCGCTTGTTCTTACTCTTCTTTTCAATTGTTTGCTTTCTGTACTGACGTCACGGTCCTTGGGATGGCGAAATCTTGCATTATATTATTCTTGTTTTGATACCCAAGGCGAGATTGTATTGCTAAACTAGCTGATTTGCTTTTTTCATTCGCCGTACAAATACGGATGTCAGCATAAAATGAAATGAGAAAAAGCCGTTCCATTAGGACTATCGTCGTATGCTTCTGGCTCGAACTTCATGCCAGCTGTGCAAGGTAGTTCGTCCTTCTCTTTTTCCTTTCTACTTTTGTCGTGATATATCTAATGTGGTTGGTGGTCTAGCGCCACCACCGATACCATAATACCATGAAACCCAATTCATGCACTTTATTTCGCTGCGTAAACTTGGAGACTTGAATGTAATATATCTGGTATTTTGCAAGATACATTAATGGGCCGACTGCTGACTGGTACTGCTATAATACAGGGTCCGGCACTCGAAGTGTAACCAATTAAAAAGGCCATACATTTATTTTGGAAAATTACTTTTATTCAATTCAAAGTTAACAGTATGTGAAAATAATACAAAATTAAGAATCAATTTACTTTTGCTCGATAGGGGCTCATTTTGCTTTGACTATGGCCTTGAGACGGTCCAGAAACGAATCGCCAGCTGCCCGAATGCAACTTGCAGGTATTTTGGCCCACTCGTGGACACTGGATTTTTTCAGCGCGTCGAGAATGGTGAATCTTTTAGTTCGGACCTTGCTCTCCAAAATGGCCCAAAGAAAAAAAAACATCGGATTCGCGTCTGGTGGATTTGAGAACCATTGTGTGGACGTTATGAAGTTCGGAACGTTGTTTTTTAGCCATTCTTGGTGCATTCGAGCTTTGTGAGGCGGTACCGAGTCCTGTTGAAACGTCCATGGTCTGCCGCCGAAATGTTTGTCCTCTATGACGTATTGCGATGCTACCAGTATCATTGTAATGAGTAATGGTGCGATAAACAAAAATTTTATTTACTTTAAAATGCTCAAGCTCACGAACAATCGCTGGTTGTGATTTTCTATCCAAATATAATGTAATCACGCTATTACATTTAAAATCCATTATAGATTTTATTTTTCGCGTTTACTCTTGACAAAATGCTTCCGCACGCTAGTAAACAATACTTTGGACTGTTATTTGGCCAACTAACAGACAGCTGCGCGAGCGGTCTGAAGTTGGTTACACTTCGAGTGCCGGACACTGTACATGTATCTTCTTCTTCTTAATTGGCGCTATAACCGCTTACGCGATTTTGGCCGAGTTTAGCAAAGCGCGCCAGTCGTTTCTTTCTCGTGCTAACCGGCGCCAGTTGGACACACCAAGTGAAGCCAAGTCCTTCTCCACCTGATCTTTCCAACGCAGAGGAGGCCGCCCTCTTCCTCTGCTACCACCAGCTGGTACCGCATCGAATACTTTCAAAGCCGGAGCGTTTGTATCCATTCGGACGACATGACCCAGCCAACGTAGCCGCTGGATCTTTATTCGCTGCGCTATGTCTATGTCGTCGTAAAGCTCATACAGCTCATCGTTCCATCGTCTGCGATATTCGCCATTGCCAACGTGCAAAGGTCCAAAAATCTTACGCAGAATTTTTCGGATGTTGTCATCGTCCAAGCTTCTGCGCCATACGCCATACGCTGTACATGTATCACCAGTGCACAAAATTAGAAACCGCACTGTTTGCGCTGCCCGACAGGTGGTCATATTATACCTCACTAATATCTCTTTATATACATATGTATATACTCTGATGATCTCCATTCCCAAGAAGTAGAAGGTAGAACTTCTGTCGAAACTTTCGAGTCTGTTTGAAATTTGTGACTAATTACAAGCTGATCTTCTTTCTTTTGTCAACTGACGATTAAGTCTTGCTATGAGACTTTAATTATTGTGATGAATCAATTTGTACAGGCATCGCTTAGTAGAGAATGCTTCGAAACCGATTTTCTTTAAAACTTCGTCCAGCTTTGTGGTCCACGCGTTCCGGATTGTTTCAGCCCATATATCGTCTCTTTGATTTTTAGCACTCAATCTGGGAACCATTTATTGATACACTTTTCAGGCTGCTTCATGAATACTACACTGTTGCGCTCACTATTGCGATACGCGCTACAAAAATCCATCTGATTAGAGTGCTCTATAGTATATCTTAAGTTCTGCAGCTAACGCCAAAAAATACTATGCGGATTGTGACATAACGTAATGGAGAAAATGTCGCAGTGTAATTTTTGTCAAACTTCTGGCTACAGTCACGGCCAAAGCAACTAAACCAGCTTTGAAACGCCCTGATTGGCTATTCTTGCCATGCTTGACCCATTCGCCTTCTCGTTAGGTGGTATGTCCCGCAACTGTCATGCTTTGTTTCGTGCAAAAGTATCGTATTCGTCGCTTATAGATCGCGTATCTTCATTCGAATATTCGCCGCTTTCAATCAAGGCAAAAGTATTGGTTTCTTTTGATTTCGCAAGCATTTTGCCTAATATTCATATTATTGCCCACTCCGTACAATCTTCGGCCCTTCTCGTCCAACAAGCGCAGCAGACTCTTCCTTAATCGGAGGCGGAAGGATGGACCAACAGGCAGAAATGGCTAAATCGACTCCTCTGATCTTCCTGAGCGTTTTGATATACATATATCTCTCTCGATTCACTCTATATCTATGTATGTCGATTCTTTATACTGTTGTATATAACTGTTATGTGTACATATTATTATACCCTTGGGTACAAGTGCCTGAGTATATTAATAAGAACAACAAAGTACTGTTAGCTATTTTGTAAACAGCGTCGTTGCAGTCTGATTGTTCTACTTCACTGGGCCAGCACTTTTGAAAATTTAAAGAGAACTTTATTCAAAGTTTTGTATGTATATCTAATAGTGATTACGGTATTTCAGTCTTCCTTCTCTAATTTTTGCAGGAAGTTCTCTCCAGCTATTCCGCAAACGTAATTTCAAAATATCGAATGCTTTGGCTCAATCTAAGTGAACTACTGCAGTCATTGGGGAACGCGTATGCAAGAACATATTCTACCTATTGCATATTTATGTAAGCTAATACAGTGCAACTAATATAAAAAACATTAATTTCGTCACGCTTTATAGCTTAGAAGTTACATTTTAATAAAAAGGTAATATATTCGTTACCGTTATTCGGCTCTGAGCTAATTTGACGGAATCAGCTGATGGGCTTACGTCACTTGGGTCACGAAGCGGTTTGTTTACTAGTGATTGTACGAAAAAAATCAACAAACGACAATACATCGTTGACATCTGAACAACGGCTGGTTGGACGAGTGTGTGAATACATATGAAATAATCGTGCAGAATACGGCTGCAGAATCTCCCAAGTGACGTGGCAGACAAAGTTCCGCATCACAATTTTTTTCTTTTCACCATAGCTAAATAGCAAACCCGGTAGTCTATCATCCTTGACATCCTCTGTTATGTCAGCCCATCAGCTGATTCTGTCAAATTCACTGAGAACCGGCCAACTGTCTGATATTGGACACACTATTGAAAATCTTTTTATCATAGCTTACAGTGCAAGCTAAAAACTAAGTTGATTGCTAAAATTCCCACAATCACACATTTCAATTTGGCTAAACCAGCTTGATTAGGTGTCTTATGCAATTTGCGTATTGCCAACGAATTTGATTTGCAAATTATAAGAAATAGGGGATGTTTTTGTTGTGTAAATAATGTGCAAGGTAGAGATTATACCATATTGACGAATTTACTTCTTAATATAGTTAATTTCCCTTTATTGCTACAATTTTTAACATTTTTATTAGATTTAAAACGAAAACTTGAATTCATTAATCCTTTAATTTTGAGTGAAGCGCATAAAATTGTAATAAATAATTAAGTTTTTCGGTAATAAATAAATATTTTTTATTTGTGTACATACATACTTTGTTAGTGCAATATTTGCATTAAAACCAAATATATCAATTTTATATTTATTAATTAATTCTTAAATGTTTGGTTAAAGTTTATGAGCAGTTTGAATGTCACTAAAGACCGTGATTTTCATTTCTCGGCACTTTTCGGAAATTATTTAGTCTACGGCTTTAAGACTTCCGATTGAAAGACTATTGCCATCATACCGAAAGGAGTGTAGCACCTGAAGTTACTACCCACTTTCAGTCTTGGAGCCGTCGATATAGAAAGTTCTTATTAAGCTTCCCAAGACAGTTTCCGGATCTCTCCATTGCTAGCTTGTAAGAAAACTAACGATATAATTTTTACCAAAAAGATTCCAGGCATCAGTTTGCCATTAAGTGCCCAAAAACAGGGGATACAGGGTATAATGCAAAATTTATAAGGAAGCTTACTTTAAAAAAAAACTTGCTACTTAAAATTGGCATGCAAGCTTAGAAGCTCAGAGCTGTCAAAATCGATTAATGTATTTACATACTTGAAGCTGTGTTTTTGAAAAAAAAAACAGCTTAGGATAAAATATTTAGAAGCAACGACATTCTTCATTCGGCCTGCAAAAGAACACCTGAAGTGGGTTATATTTTAAATTTATTTAAAGTTGCTCCATTTCCTTTCGTTTTATCAATGCATCCAGCAGTTACAGCGTTTACGGGTTTCTCAAAGACTTTTTATAAAGTCAAATCTCTCAGTTTTAGTTTATTTTTTTTAAATGGATGAAGTCGTGTGTAAATGTGTAGTCGTTCTGCGCGCGGGTTTCTTCCCATTATTTTATGGCCACTTCCAGTGTTCCTCACATGGTTACCATATCACCTTAGTCAAATTAATAGACTGAAATGCAATCAAAAGAATCAAGTTTACACTTTTTGGGCTTTTGATTATCTGTTATCTGGGCAATAATTCAAATTATAACTTAGTGTACGATTATTATTTAAAAAAGTTTCTTGTTTCTTGTAGTCTATAAAAATTTATGCGTTTCTAGAATTACTTATTTCTATTTATTTATGTATTTACTAGATAAGACAAGGCTTTGCCGAATATTTACATAATTTTCATACCAACTGAAATTGTTTTAATATACTTTATAAAATTGTACTTGCATCAACTTTTTTCTTTATAAATTATTTTAAATTTATTTAAACTTTAAAAATTTATATGTTGGGTATTATTCATGAGAGAAATTATTAAATGTAACATTATCTAAAATTTTAATTTTTTCGGTTACTTGCAGGTTTGTTAATATAGTAATAGCGGTTTATGGAGCTTTTGCTGAGATTTTCGACCATACGGAATCTCCCACTGACTCGTATAAGGAGATCGGTTTGATAGTTGATGGGCTGTACTGTTCAACACTTCTATTTATTTTTTGTGATTGCTCACACAACGCTACCCTCGGAGTAGCAAAAGGCATTCAAAAAGTATTGCTCGAGATCGATGTGCGCCAGATTGACAGGAAGGCGAAGAGTGAAATCGATATTTTCATTTTTGCAATTGAAATGAACCCAGCCATCGTAAGTTTGAAGGGATATGTCAACGTTAACCGCGAACTTTTGACTTCGGTAAGCAAAATTTCTCGCTAAAATTATATTGTAGATACTTAGATGCTCGGAACGGTGCAAAAATCCTTTTTAGGGACCCATATTAGATGAGCTCTTATGAGAGGGTACAGAACACTGGCCAATTTTAAAAAGATTCCCTTATTATCTTGCATTAAAAATGTATAACAAAAACAAATTTTATTTGGCTTGCTTGTCAAACTTTAAGATACGCGTAGTCTCGATGCACTAAAGTAAAAAACGAATGCTACAAAACCTACGTGAAACCTACAAAACGTGGAACGGTGTAAAATCATTTAATATCTCTATATTTGCAGTTTATTTCAACTGTAACGGTATACTTGCTTGTCTTAATACAGTTCAAGTTCACATTAAACTAAGTCCATTAACATTGCAAATTACTGGAATAGGAGGTCAATAACAATCGCCGGTATGTATGTTGTGAATAGTTTTTGTCTTTTACTCGTATTTTGTAAGCTGAGAAATATAATGTTATAATTAAATAAGATGGGAAAATATATTATATATGTAAATATTTGACGATGTACAAATGTATTTATATCAGACTTAAAATACTGAGTTATTGTTATTGTTGCCTTGCGCTGGCAAAAAAATATAATAATCTGTTTCTATTTCCAGTTTGTTTCAACAATAGCGCTATCTTGTTTGTTTAACTTTTCCATTCGCTGGAAATATTCTTTTGTCAACTCTTCTATCACCGGAGAAATATAATATAATATTTAAATAAAATGAAGATTTGAGTCTTGAATATTAAAGAATATGTATTTGGAAATGAAACGAGATAGCTAAGGGTCATTCATTAAAGGTGGTGGCACTAGACTGACAACAATGTTTTGTTCGTTTGATTGTCAAAGCAAAGTAGAAAACAAAAAATGAATTCGCCTTGTTTCATTCTGGGCTGACAACAAATCAGCTGATTTACCGATACCACCTTTAATAGATTCGCCTTAGAGATAGCGTTCTTTAAAAGACTTTTATGTATGGATGGACATGTGTACGATGTGTCCGTTCGCTTTTTTGTGAGAAATTTCAAACATTTTCCGATGAAATCATACTTGCCGATGAATTGGCCAACTGCGGATCAGCGGTTCCCCACAGGGGCCAGAGCTAATGATCGGAATCAGTTCTACAGGAATCATGAATTGGATGAACGATTATGTAAGCAATTTATATAAAGAGTCATGGTCCAGTCTAGTATGCAGCAAACTGCAAAGTGCTTTGTGCAAAGCCCGAGCAGAAAACTCTCAAACTTTCTTCTAAAACTTGTTCTGCGTTTGCTAGAGCAAGACTACGAATTTTGGGTTCCGATGCAATGGAGTGAGTAATATTCGTTCTGCCAAAGTCAAGGATATTTTTATTTCTCTCTTTGCCTACAATGAGCTTTTGAGCGTTTTCGGAGTTACCAATCTATCTGTGCTTCTTGGCTCGCCTTTTTCAAATTTCATAAACCATAGAGTCAGGAGCAAATACCCTGTCAAAGACTTGAATCTCGATACCTATATTACTAGCCTCAATGGAACCAGATTCAAGACGACTTTCTGTATTACGATTACGTAAAGAACAGTTTCCTCTACTGTGCCCACGCTCTTCGATCGCCCTGGCATCACTGATTGTCACGGTAAAAATTCTGTTTCAGGTATTATGGCTGTTGCTGAAACATAATTGAGATGAATTGGTTACTCAAACCTTCCTGCCCATTTGACTAGCCTTCATCAATAATATTCGGATCTTGTCTCAGTTAAAATTCCAAGGTACTGCCTTTAAACTAAGGATTAATCTCTTCCGATATACAGCTTCTGCTAGTCATCGATTCGGCTGCAGAAACAAGTAAGGACGTCGTTATGGAAGTTTCCAATGTGAAAAAGCGCAAGTTGATATTTATTTTACTTTATTTATTCAATAGTAATCTAGAAATACAACATTTCTTACAGGCTATAAAAAACAGTTTAATGCTAAACAAATATGTTTTATTTTAACAATTCGGTTAAAAGTAATTTCAACTTATACTTTATTTATTTAATTTTAATGTCGAAAACGTAACATTTCAAACAAATTTCAAATAAAGAAAATTGGAGAATACTTAGAAACTAGCTAAACAATTCATTTAGTAACATGGTAGTATTTTGTGGAAGAAAAGTCAACGCCAAATGGATTTGAAAGCGAATTAAAATCATTTCAAAGTTTTAGAAATCGGAGATTAGAAGCACAATTAGTTCCAAGGCGAATCTATTAAAGATGGTATCGTTAAATAAGCTGATTTATTTTTTTTCTTTCGCCGTGTCCATGTGGCTATCAGCCCAGAATGAAACAAGGCGAATTCATACCTTGTTTTCTACTTTGCCAATACTTTTCTTTGACAATCAAACGTAAAAAATATTGTTGTTGGTCTAGTGCCACCACCTTTACTGAATGCGCCTTGAAAATAGCATGATTCTGTAACCTTTGCTGAAAAATGTTTAAATCAATTTTCTCGAGTGGAATTAATTTTTCCGAAAACTAAAGTGAGGCAGAGCATAGTACTTCTACTGCCTAAGGAATTTAGATTAATGAAACAGGCCCGACCTCTATACGATGGAATTAGATCAGTTAAATGCCAAGAACGCATAGCATAGTGGGCAAAGACTTCCTGGACACGCTCAAGTCTACTAGTAGGACATGCGTTATATGGCATACAAATAAAGACAGTGAGTTCTAGCTTAGAACGCACTAGAGAGGTAATATGACAGTATTAGAGTCAACGAACAAAAGCAAGTACAGAAAATGGCATTGAAATGGAGTAATGTCGTTGAAAAGAGAGTCTAGAGTCAAATACCACACAAGATCAGTAATATAAAGTAACTGTAACCAATAAATATTCGATTGGTCGTTTGGATACTTCGGTCTCGTACAAGGCTAAGGAAGCTGACATAGATATCCTATGCTTTGTCTGGAATGTGCATTAACAATACTTCACTAACAGTATTCGACTGTTATCGAGAGTCAACAACACTGGACAGTTGATAGCTGAAAGCGAATCTTGTAGTGTGTTACAAATTTGTCATAATCCAGGTCATACGCTGTTTTGCCCTATCCCAAGGCGTACTGACCTCCACCCAGCCGCACGCGAACTTCAGTGCTGTAGTTGTGTTCCAGAGTCCGGGGATCAACATCAGCGACCTGCATCATGAGGTAATCTACGCCACCGGCGTAAAACAGACATATTCTCGACCACTACCGCCCTTCAGCCGGAGACAGTATTTCGGCCCTTAACATCGTCATCTCACCGGGTTGAGCAAGGTGGCCCAGACATTGCAGTAGCTGCTTTCTAGACCGTTAGCCTGTCTAGCGGGTCCGGAATAGCCAGAAAGCACTGTCAGTCAAGTGTTCCACCAATTTATTAGGAAGGATTTGTGGACTCCATTCGCCCAACGCTACGCACGTTCCACAAAGATATAAATACACTCATTACTACCTACTATTTCGTTCGAAGACTCTGTCGGCAATTAAGCATTTAAACTCGCCAAAATCAGCAACAACCTGTTTTACTCAAAAAGTGGTGAGAAATAATTAAAAGGTACGAATGGTGAAACATTCGAAATTCGTAAAACCACAATTTCTTCCTTTACTTAAATATTTTTTTTTGTTAAGGTATGTAAATAAATAAGTGCTTCGCCTGTGCAAGTCTTTCAATAAACTTTGTTGTTCCTTTGCTTCAGGCGAATGCGGCCTTTTGAAATTACTCTAAAGTCAACAGAAATTCTTAAGGTATGAACTATAGTAGCTACACACTTTTGGCATCTCAGATTGATGAAGAACGTAGATTGCGTCATAATATGCAATTTGTAGCCTAATCTGAATTATTTATCAAACTATGACATTTTATTGTGAAGGACGACATCGGCCAGCTGAAATGCCGGAAAAATCAATTTCATTATTTTCAATTATTGGAATCCGATCGTCATATAAAGTAGGCGCTTGAAGAATTATACCAGCAGTTCCCGCTAGTACGGCCAATGTAAAAATCCACAAGAAAAGGCGATCTAGCACCATAGCAACATACTTCCAGTCTTCTTTAACCTGAAAATTTAAATTATTAATAAGCGGATACCTAATTTATGTATTCATTCATATTAATTAGTTACCTTTGTAGAATCCTCTAACAATTTTGTGTGCTCTGCTATAAATCGTACACAGAAGCAGCTTCGATGTACTTTCGCCGGGCATTTTGCGTGTAAGAAACCTGGATTTCTATGTATTTGAACCTTAATTTCAGACGTAACGTCACTGAAAACAGGTACGGTTTCTGAGTCTTCTGCAGCATGCTGCGTTAAAGGAGGTACAGATCCATGAATTTGGCAACTTCCTCCAAATGGGCCGCTTCCGCTGCTTCAAATTATAAGGTAAAAATATTGCATTATATTTTGGCTGAAACTATTTAGGTAATTAATTAACTACTCGAATAGAGGAGTTTGCCAATGTAATGTGCACGTAATGTGCTAGTCAAAAAAAAAAAAAAAACAAGGCTGATCCAACAATGCTGCACTGGAGATCATAAATATCTTGAGGGAGTACATGTTAATGTGAATGCACATAGCGGAAATGGGAGATTCGCGCGAGCATTAAAGGCGACGATGTTGTTTGCAAGGACGGCATGAACAGTGGCATCTTGGCTAGTACTAGTATAGACGATAGAGTTGGCTTTCGACTGTACGAAGTCAAAAGTAAGCGTTTCGGCTCGTCTTCTAGCCATTCTAGCCATTAATGAGGTAGCTGTCTGGTTAGGCAAAAATGTGACTACCTTCAGAGAAATCTGTATTTATTCCGGTAGCCCAGCGGCTATTAAATCTCTTGGCGGGGTTGTTACCAATTCCAGCATTGCTTGCGCCGGCCAAGCATCTCTTAACGAGATGGTGAAATATTTCTGCATCCATTTGATATGGGTGTCAGGGCATACTGACATACCAGGAAATTGTAAGCCACTCGCATCTCTCTTGATATGGAGATTGTAGGTAAATATACCCTTCTCGACCTACAAAGTTCGTGGTGTAAGTAGCATTGCCACTTCAGCCAACACGAGATGGGTTGATAGTCTGACATGTAATGCTACAAAAAAAAGTGACGTCAGACGATCCAAGGCGCTATTTAATTGATCAAGGAAAAACGTCTCTATGTTAATTGCTTTGATCACAGGCCACTGCCTCCTAGGTCGACATACTCAAATATTTAACGTACTTCATATCGACTATTGCAGAAGCTGTAAAAATTAAGAGGAGGAGGAGTATGCCCCACATGTACTCTGTTACTGTCACGCGTGGTACGCCATTAGGTTTAGATACTTAAGCTCACCGTTCTTAAGTGATACTTCCTCAAAGAAAAAGCTCCGCATAAAAACTGTTTGCGGTTCGGGGTCGGCTTAAAACTGTAGGCCCCTCCATTTGTGAAACATCAAGATGAACGCCACAAATAGGAGGCCAAACACCCAATAGAAGTGTACCCGCCGATTATTTATTTATTATTATTCTTTAGTTCAATTTAATACTCACCTAGTTTCGAAGTTGTATTTTGGTCTTTTTATAAATAAGAATTGTGGAAGCAAATCGACGAAAACGCATTTCACCCAAGGAGCCATACGGTGAGTTTGTGGAGACCGAAAGTGCACATTCAGAACGACGACAGTAACACAAATGCTTCAATAATACATACAAATTTCAGTAATTTAATTTAAATATTTTATCGCTTATATTACAAATCTCTCACCTAATTGACACTAATATCATTGCAAATATGAGATATTTTCCCAAGAGTGGAACAACTAGGGAGGTTGGAGGTATAATTTCAACTACCAAGAGGAAGAACACGTGCAAGCTGATAAGTATCGAGATTGACAAAGTGACCTACAAAAAATATAAATATAAATACCTATTAGTTACTCATATTTTTCTTTACAGAAAAATAGGTAAAAAATAAAATTTAAGGTGTTACGATTTTGACATTTTCAGTAGTAGAAAATTCAAACGGAGCTCTTAACATCAAAGCTTCAAAAGTTATATTTGAAATTTTTTGTGTTTCATACCGTTTCAAAATATGTATACAAATACTTACAATGGCAGGTTTCCATTTTTATGAAAATCTTTTTCTGTACCTTTTTAAAAATTCTTCTTCTTCTAGAATAGTGCGATAACTGCTTAAACATTTTTGGCTGAGTTTAACAACGCGTACCAGTTGTTTCTTTCTTGTGCTAACCGGCGCCAGTTGGACACACCAAACGAAGCGACCTCCAACGCAAAGGAGGTCTTGATCTTATCCTCCTATCACCGCGAGAAGCCTCATCAAATACTTGCACAGCCAAAACAACTTTGAACTGGATGTCGTGGACTTTTATGGCTAATGCAGTTTTTATAAAGCAATGAATTATTCACTAATGCTGTACTCGCTAAGCGAAAACTTTTTATCTGAAAGCAGTAAGGAAGCAAGCGAGTTCAAGCCGCTTTCTTTATAGCCGTTTAGTTCCCAAGCGATATGCTTGGACCAGTGCTTCTAAGTATTAGGCAGGATATTTTTTATTATATTTTGCATACATACAAGCGAGATGCTTTGAAAAGCAATGGAATGACACAACAGTTTGGGCAACATGTTATCATCAATCAGTTTTCATACTTTCAGGCCGAATGGTTTGAAAAGCAATGGAATTATATAACGATTTGTCAAAACGAAAAAAATGCAGTGCTGCCAAATAGATGCAACGTTGAATTCAATGGAATTTGTTTGTTTTACTGACTACTCACTAGGTGGTTGGTGAATCGAAAAAAGCTATTATTTATTAGAAATTATTAATATTGACGAACCTAGTAACAACTGGGAATTTCCAATACCAGTCAGCCTAGTGCCTCATCTCCCAATATGAAAACAAAAGTCATCTCGCACAGGGGGAATTTGTTATTTTTCATTTTCATTTTATACGTTTTACGTTTATTTTCAATCCTATTTTATCTAAATTCTGTTTTAGTATGTCTATTCCTGTTTAAAATATAAAACTTGTTTTCAAATTAAAGTTTTGTTTTAATTAAAAGGTGTTGAGTTGAAGAAAAAATTATAGTTTTGTCAATTGATGAATTAAATTACCTTTTCTCCGCTATCCGAAGGCAAGTAGAACGTCAACACTGTCAAAAAAGAAATTCCCATACAGGGAATTATTATATTAACAGTGTAAAATAAAGTTTTTCTTCGCATCGTTATATTGAATGTAATATCCAAGTAGGGTTCATCACAGCAGGTGTAGAATTTTTCATTTCTGCGGGAATAAATTTTTGTATGATAAATAAAAAGTTTATAAAAAAGACTATTTTTTAAATTCTTAATTAGTATAATAAATAAATAGATAACGATATTTAACAATAAAATGTGCGGAATAGATCTAAATAGCCTTATTCCTACTCTACCTTCTGCTCAAAGAGTACCCTTAATTTTTCATTTAAAGGAACCAAACTTAGAATCAGCCAAATAATTTTGTTTACTTGTGCACAGAATATTTCAGACAGTAGTCGTATTCTTATGTACGAGTATAGAGTTACAAAAGAACATTCGTTTAAATGTCGATTTACATGTAAAGCAACAACACAACTCCTGTATCGCTATACGACTTGGTGTGGGATGCTGCAAAGTTCAATTATGCTGATTGTTCATTTAAAGAACTTGAAATATCTCGATTCAAATATGAAAATATTTCTCAAAAACAAATAAACTAAAATACGAATGGAAGAGTAAGTAAACTCATGGAATAAAATTTTTTTTGAAAACTATAAAGCGAACACTTTTTTAAGAAGGCAAAAAATGAAAGAAGAAGGTGAACGCGGGAGAATTTGAGGTTTGTTTAGGTGTTGAAGGACTTGGGGTCTTGGGCGGTAGCAGTAAGTAATAATTTTGCTTGTTATTGCTCCAAAGTAATTAATAATATACGTTTTTTAGGATGATTCAGAGAGGACACCTTTATGTTTGCGGGGAAGGGCAGGATGCGTACCTTGCTGCAGGTGTATAAAACAACGAAGGATAACAAAAATCGAACGAGTTCCTGTTCGTACTTCGGACTGTATGAGGAGCTAACGGATGAGATATTTGGCAATGGCAAAATTATCTCTGACGCATATACGATGCATTTAGAGAGGGACCAGTGCATGTGTTAGACGATGACGCGGAATCATCGATGACATCATCACCGTTGCTGTCCCAATTGTCTCAAAATGCGTACTGGTGTACGCAACGGTATACAAGGGATCGAGATACGTATGTATGCACCAAAAGGTTCAGAATGATAAGAGGAATCGATTTAGCCATGCTTGTCCGTCCGTTCGTTTGTCTGTGGTGGCCGCGCCGTACTATTACTGGAGCTATATTTTTTATGTACATATATAGTGGCACTTAGAGCTGCTAACAGGTATGCCTCTGAACGTTGTCTATTTCATCGATCTCCGGTAATAAAATTTTAGCTCATTAATTGCATGAACAAGATATTACAGACAACGATGCTTTACGGCCGCCATTTGTAAACAAAAACAGCTGGCTGCTGTGACGTCATCCACACTCTACATTTTTACTTTTATTTGTGTTCTGTTGTAGGTTGAGAAAAAATTTTAGTGTTTTTACTTCGATTAGTTGTATGTTGCAGTCCAGTTTTCATTTCCAAGAAAAATTAGTCGGGAATAACGGATCAGAACTAATTAATCTGTGAATGCTGCTGTGTGGTTGCCATTCGTAAAGTGGAGCACCACAGTTTGTTATAGTTCCTCAATACGAGAAGCAGTTACATATCATAAGACTTACGTCCCTTGCTTCCCTGTGCGTTTTGTGAACTTTGATTTAAAGCCTGGGTTGGAAAACAACGAATAAATCCATTTTTGTTTTGCACCTCAGAGTACATTTTGCTCTGGAATTTTATCCCATCAGAAAATATCCAAGGCAGCATTAACTTACGTCTCAACTAAACAAGAGTGAATTCTCTGTGCATCGACAGAGACCTCTGTAACTCCTCTGAGACCTCTGTAGTTCCCGTGAAGACAAAAAAAAAAAAAATTTGCCTAGGCTGCAAAAGCAGCAATATGTGAAAATACTATTAATTCATCTAAGTAAAATGGAAACTCGGCCTAATATTTATAGAGAGTCTGACCAAACGAGATTTTATGGACTTTTTTTTATAGTTTACAATTACCTTACCTGACAGCCGGAACTTCAAGAATATCCCACTCGACAGACATATAGAACTCCGATAGGTCTACGCCTACATCTACTATATTGTTGCCTTGTTGCTCATCCATATGTCGAAGGTCAACCTTTATGTGAAGAAATATAAATAGGAAAAATGTTTAGCTTTTACTTGGAATATACAATATTATCTCAGTAACAATCTCTCTACTAACTACGCGTAACTTTAGTCAAACATTAAATGTTGATTCCCTAAATTACTAAAATATTTTCACTAGTCTATTCTAAAATAATTTGTAGGCATTTTATTAAGTCAAAATAGATACATGCAGATATTTACTGTACGCGCTCAGTGTGCGACCCGCATGTCTTTACCGTTCAACCACAATTCAAAAACTTTTTCTCAATATTTTCATAAATATGAGGTGTGTTCAAAAAGTACCGCGAATTTTGATTTTTCGCAGGTTACTTATATTCGAATTTCGATTTTTTTGTGGCGATATGTTGGTACTCATGTCTCTCACTCATGCCGACGAGTTCGGACATTTTGAATGTTGAGTTAATTGTTGACAGTTTCTTTGCTTGCACGTGTTTCGGCTCGTCTTCGATGTTAACCTATTCAAAAAGATGAATCAAAGAACCTGTATCAAATTTTGTGTAAAAAACGGAATTAAGTGCGCGGATGCATTCCGAATGTTGACTGTGTCATACGGAGAAGCTACTTTGGACCAAAGCAACGTTCATCGGTGGTACAAAATGTTCTCTGAAGGCCGAGAAAATGTGAACGACGAAAAGCGTGCCGGACGCCCGAGCACTTCAACAACAGACGAAAATTTTGATGAAGTGAAGAAAATGGTATTGGCCAATCATCGAATCACCCTTAGACCTAGACATATCAATTGGCTCGTGCCATTCGATTTTTTTTAATGATTTGGGGAAGAGACGGGACGCCGCAAAATTCGTACCTAAACTGCTCAATTTCGACCAAAAGTACCATCGCATGAACATTGGTAATGAGATGTTGGACTCTGTCCGCGACGACCCAAATTTGCTCCAGAGGGTCATAACTGGTGACGAATCGTGAGTTTATGGTTATGACGTGGAAACCAAATCTCAATAATCTCAATGGAAGCTACCGCACGAAGACCGAAAAAAGCGCACCAAGTTCGGTCGAATGTAAAAGTTTTGCTTACCGTTTTATTCGATTGCAGGGGCGTTGGGCATCATAAGTTCTTGCCACAGGATAAAACGGTCAATAAGGAATATTACCTGCAATTTATGTGCAATTTGCGCGAAGCAACCCACCAGAAACACCCAGATTTGGGGAAGAACAAAAATTGGCTCTTACATCACGATAACGCCCCTGCTCACACATCGTTGCTTGTGCGCGACTTTTTGACCAAAAACAGCACACAGATGATGCCACAGCCACCATATTCCCCAGATCTGCCACCCTGTGACTTTTTCATGTTCCCGAAACTGAAGAGGTTCATGGGCCTTTTCGCGATAATTTTGAACACACCTCGTACATATCCAACAGAAAAATATCAGAATGTATTGGTTATGTGAGTGTTGTCAAATTGACAGTTGAGAACTTGGCTCTTCCTGATCGGTAGACACATTCCCTGGCTGGTCTCCATTGATCACTTGACAACTTCATTCCCTTCATTGTTATTATTGGCTTCGCCAATTTCTGTAAGCCCAACGCACCACAGCTATGAATGACAGAATATAATAGAAGCTTCTATCATTCCTTCAACATGGCTTCAGTTTGTCTCTTGTCATAACTGTGCTGAATTTCCGACCACTTCAGCAAATGGGATCAGTCTCACCTAGAACGTATCGATCGCAGCGCAACTTGGTTTGGAATACAAGATACCTTACGAGTATATTTAGCTGCCGAGGTTTCGAGCGTTTTGCATTTGTGGCTCTAATAGTAAATACAAAATATAATATATGTTTCTTATCAAAGCTGCCTTTCCATCCAAAGTCAATCCTACTAGCAACCGAGAGATACGAAACTGAGGCGAATTCCGCTTGCTCGTGGTTGTTGTTGTATCAGCATAAACATTCACCATACATGTTTCGGGGAATGCTGCTAGAGTGACAGTTCTTGAACAGAATAAATCTTGTCGCTCGTTATCGTTCCGAGTACAGCTATTACTTTTGAAAGATCGGCAAAGCTTCTGATTCCAAGTGTAACTGTTTCACTCGCATTGACTCGTAGGCATTCAAATGTGAGCCGCGATCGATCGCGAAAACGAGCATATTTCAAGCCTTTGAGCTATCTCTGCTGTAACTAAAATAACAAGCGTCTTAAAATCAGAAATTTCCATGGTACAGTACAGTACAGCACTTGATCTCCTCCTTACAGGAGTTTACTAATTTCGTTTTGCACCATGGCGTCGTCAGAGCCTTGATCGCGTGTTGACTATCGGAGAAAATGTTAATATCTCTCTCGCTCCCGCGTTCCCTAAGCATTTTGCATGCCTGCAGGATCGCAAAGACTTCTGCTTGAAAAACACTAGCAGCAGTCGGAGATAGATAAATTGGTTGATTTAGAGAAAATCCCTGCTCCGACTCCTGATTCCATCTTGGAACCGTCAGTGAAGACAGACGTGCAAGCTTCTGTGCAGATTTTCCCCTCGATCCAATCCTGTATATTTGAAATGATTTGGCCTGGCACGACCCTCAAACTCTAGTTTCGGGAGAAATACGGTGTTAACTGCCCGAAAATGCTACCATGCTACCAACCTCCTTTAACCTGATGGCACTTTGAGCTTCGATGGAAATAACGTAAAAGCCGATGAGAAGTAAGTGCAAAACGACATTCATGGCAGCACTGGGGCAAGTTTTACATGCTACGGTGATCCCAATGAATGCAGTACTTTGCACGCTCCCAAGTTTAGTGATATTATAGCCCTTTGGAAGAGCTTCCCACCAAACCAGGCATCCATACGTTAAAATTGGCAAAACCACTGCGTTGTACATCCCCAGCATGACCTGACCGAACATAGATTTGCAGGAGTAGAAGGTTATACTGGCCTTCTTTACCCGATTTTCAATGTGTAGCTTCCAATGGAGTTTGGAGTCAAGTATCACTCCAAAATACCTAACTTCCGATGAAAGCGGGAAAACGTGGTTGTTTAATTTGGGAAGTCGAAAGGGTGGATGTTTATATTTTCTGGTGAATGCCATCAGCTCCGTTTTGTTAGAGTTGACTCGGAGGCCGCAAGTGGCAGCCCAGCGACTGAGTACAGCCAATGACCTTTCCAAATTCTCAGCTATGACTGAGGGAAATGGTCCCGATACCATTAGGACCAAGTCCTCGGCGTATGCTACTACCTTAACCCACCCTTATTAAGTATTATCAGAACTTCGTCAATAGCAACTAGCCAAAGTAGAGCTAGTTGTTCCAATATCTTACTACATATCAAACTCGCCGATAAAAGCAATTAGTGAATTAAAGGACCTAGTCTAAGGTTTATTTCGACTCCAAGCTCAACTTCACCACCCACATAATTTATATTGTTTCTAGTTCTTCGTTTTCTGATCCCTATACTCTCAAACTGTTGTATCAGAACTAGTTTGGTACAGGTTAGAATACGCGGAAGACCGTTTCATGCAGTATGTATTAATAAATTAGAGTCGATGAAATTCGTTGATTCTCTAACGTCCTATCGTTCTCTTTGCTTACTAATAAATCTCGTCTATGCATGTTCTGTTGTCTATGTGTTTTGTCTTTGATATTTGTGTTTAGTTTTATTTAATTTCAAGAAATCAACAACAAGTAGATACCTAAAATTTTAGAAGTATAAAACAAGTAACGAAGGCTAAATGCGGTCTAGGTCGAACTTTAGTGCACGCAAACTGTCAGCAAAATTAAATTTGTGCTGGCTGATAATTTATGAATCAAACTAACCTATACACAATGAGAGAGCTTGTAACATGAGACAGGCAGACGGAAATTTATTCTTAACATATAGAAAAGTGGGAGTGCTTTCATCCGTCATCAATAACATTTATGTCGGATCTAATTAGGGTGGAGAGCAATACGTGTACCAAATTTGGGTGAGTTTTATTAAGTTGTTGCGGCGGACGCCGTAGCCGAATGGGTTGGTGCGTGACTACCATTCGGAGTTCAGAGAGAACGTCGGTTCGAATCTCGGTGAAAGACTAAAATGAAGAAGACGTTTTTCACCTCCGAGTGAATTTCTACCATGAAAAAGCTTCTCATAAAAAATATCTGCCGTTCGGAGTCGGTTTGAAATTGTAGGTCCCTCCATTTGTGGAACAACATGAAGACGCACACTATAAATAGGAGGAGGAGCTCGGCCAAACACCCAAAAAGGGTGTACGCGCCAATTATATATATATATTATATATCGGCATGTATTTATCCGAAATAGAGCGTGATCCCAGCCACTTTTAATTTTATTTTTATCGTATTTTTTTCTTGGGTTCATTACTTATACCGAATTTTAGTAATTTTGTTTAATTTATAACAGAGATATCTATTTTTTTTCTTTTTTTAAAATTACCATTATGTGGGTGTGGGTGTGGGTGTGTGTGGTTATTAACCGATTTAACCCATTTCAAATACCTAACTACCTTGGACAGAGAGTGGAGATGGCTTGTGTCGTTAATACCAAAATTCTGAGTAAAGAGGAAATTACTCAGCTTCACAGCTAGATCGACGTCTTTCGATACAGCAACGCTATCGAAGCTGTCGAATATCGTAAGACATCTATCTGCACTAAAAGCCCTGCCTAAGGTAACAGAGGCATGCTCTCATCACTTTATTACACAGGATAATAATGGAATTAGATACAAAATAATTTTTAATAGTAAATGTGAAAGGTACAGTACTCGTATTAACCAACCGTGTTTGCAGCTAACTTTTGCAATGGTTTGTGAGCAAACCGAATAGCCAGAATTGGCTATTGGATCTGACTTAAAGGAGGACCCGCTGAAGTCATAAAAAGAACACCGTTTTCCTTAACAACTTCATTGACAACGTACAGGCAGGCAAATCCTTCACCATTTTAATCCTTCCTATATTCTTCAGATCATCAACAAGGCACTTACAAACTACAATCAAACGATTATAATAAATCGAGCTATGCCTCGTAATCTCAAACACGAGATTACAACCGGAAACTTTCAACTACTGGGATATTAAGGAAAAAACAAATTGGTTTGCGTACATCGAAACCTGGGACTTATCACTGAGGGCTTGATATATCTTGACGGGGATCACTGCAATGATCAACATTTCAGAACTGAATATATTTCTGCCAGTTAGGAGTAATCATAACCGAGATCGCGAAGGCTCACCTTTTCCATAGGATCTGCGGGACACCGATTTTTAAAAGAGAAGGACTACACTGCTCCCACCATTAACCACTATACGTGTCAAAGCGTCATTGTGATTTTCTCCATAAGGTGAAATCGAAGCATTTCACTTTTGGTAGAAATAATAAAACTTGGTACACGTGTTGCTCCCCACCTCATAAAGTTTCTTTAAAAATATTACTGAGATCAAAAAAACGCCTCCAACTTTTTATATATTAAGACTAAACTTCCGTACATCTATCTGATAAACAAAAAATCTACGCTCAGTTGTATAACAAACATATCTTCTTTTTTATTGGCACAATAACCGCCTAAGCGATTTTGGCCGAGTTCAACAATGTGGGCCAGTCATTTCTTTCACGTGCTAACCGACGCCAATTAGAAATGACTGAAGCCAAGTCCTTTTCCACTTGGTCCTCCCAATGCAGAGGAGGCCTTCCTTTTCCTCTAGTTCCCACCTCAGGCATCGTATCGGATACTTTCATAGTCGAACCTATCCAGCGGGACCAATGAATCTTAACTCGCGCACCGTCTTCTTGTCTACGCACAGCTCATCGTTCCATCACCTTCGATATTCACCGTTACCTATGAGTAAACGTCCATAAATACTTCTTAGAACCTTTCTCTCGAACTCCCCCACGGCGGTTGAATCAAGTGTTATTATCGTCCATTATATTGCGCTTTATAATAGGATGGTTATGATGAGGGACCTATATACTATTATGCGATTTTAGTTCATCGGCCTTTACTGCTCAATCGCCTACTTAGTCCAAAGTACCACTTGTTGGCAAGATAGACTCTCCGTTGGCTCTCAAGGTTGGTGTTGTTATCGTTGTAGATTCTGATTTCTAAGTAGGCGAAGCCCTCCACTTTTTCAAATTTATACCTGTCAAGAGTGGCGGGGTTGCCGAGACGCGTGACAACAGGAGATATTTCGTTTTGCTCTACTTCACTTCCAAGTCCTCCCTTTACGCTTCTCTATCCAGATTGAAAAGCCCTCGGTTTACGCCAGTAACTACCCCCTCTTATAAAAATTATGGCACTTCGATTCAATTCTGCAAGTCGCATTATTTTCATCAGATTAAAGAATTCGCACAATAGAGGGTCGCCTCATTTGAAACTCCGTTTAGTAGCAAACGGCTTTTCTTTCCTTTTCGAGGTATCGAATTGATTCTAAAATAACTTTTTAATAAACTGTCTTAAAGGGAAATAAGAATGCGTCCGGTTTGTGATATAAGAATCCTGATATTTGGAAAAATTTCATTTATAGTTCGTTTCATCTTATATTCAAAGTAATTATTGGAGATATGAAAGGAGATATATGAGGGAAAGCTATAGTTAGCTCTACAAAAATGTATGAAAATATCTGCCAAACATCCCCAACAACAATCTTAACTTATGGTTAAAAACTAGATTATCGCACTTTCGCGAACTTAAATATCCAATGGTTTATACATTTATTAAGAAAACTTAAGAAATGTGTGTGTATTTTCATTTCAAACACAATAGTTTTCCCTTTTTTGGCCTTTCTTCAACTTTGCCATTATTTTTACACACTATTAAAGGTATCTTAGTCCTGAATTGATGCAAAAAGGTAAGAAATGGAAAATCGGTGGTGATGTTTGACAAATTTCATATTTTCATTCTTCTTTTACTAGACCACACCTACAAGAAAAATAATATCACTTTCCCGGTATTTTTGAGTGTCGAACCGTATAATTGCTGCATAAACTGTTCACATACGAAATTCATTAAATATCTTTTTGCACTTCACATGAGCATATTTTCTTTTTCATCTTTATTTATGATTTGATCCCGTTGCCCAGGACTCTTTCCATCTCTTTGGTGGCCTCTCTCGTGGGTATGTGTTGTTTGGTTTCCCGGTAATTTTTGCCAAGCGGTCGTCGATCATTCTGAGGACATGTTGCTTCCAGTCTCTTCTTGTTTTATGGCTCCATTTTACTTATAGTCTTTGTTATGAAAATAATCATATTTTATACTAGGTTGTTCAAAAAGTTTTGCGGTTCGATAAGAAAAACACAATTTAGAGTTTGAAATACACTGTATTATTTAGTATAGTCTCCCTGAGCATCAATACACTTGTTCCATCGAGATTCCAAAATATAAATTCCATCCCTGAAGTGAGAATCTGGAAGGGCTGCAAAATACGCTTCCACAGCTGTTGTGATGACCTCGACATTTGACGCTTGCCTCGCATACATTTTTTTAGGTCTGGAAACAGATGGAAGTCGCTAGGGGCAAAATCTGGTGAATACGGTAGATAGAGCATTAACAATTCGAACTTTAATTCATTTATTGTCCTAATGAAAAACATTTTTTTCTTTTACAAACTGCGTTTTTTTCGGGGATTTTTTTTCCTTCAGTTGGTTAAAAAGATTACAATAATATTTAGAATTTATTGTTTTACCAGTTTGCCAGAAATCCACAAATAAAATTCTTTTCGCATCATAAAAAACTGATGCTAACATCTTCTTGGCCGATTTCTGGACACGAACTCGTTTCGGAGCCGAAGAACCAGGTTCACACCACTCCTTAGCCTCCACCACCCCAAGTCTCATCCATAGTCCTTTCAAAAACGCTCTAAATGTTGCTGAGAAAGTCGCATTCGAATGTGTTTTTGTTCCATTGCTAGCAAATGCGGCACCCATTGAGCAACCAAGCTTTCTGAAACCCAGTACTTCAGTCAAAATATTGCTTACACTGCCTAATGATATGCCTGGGGCTCCTACTAAATCTCTTTCCGTCAACTGACGTTTTTCCAATACGCTTTCCTGTATGCTCTTGATTTTAATACGATTTCTGGTGGTGTTGCTGCTTTGGACATCCTTCGCGAAGATCGTCTTCAAGGCTTGTACGACCACGTTTAAATTCAGCAATCCATATTTCTATTATACTAATTGATGGCGAAGAGTCCTTATATATGTACTTTCAACATTCGTTAATAAATTTCCGTTGCTTTTAAACCTTCCAAAAGTAAAAATCCAGTCACCGCACGATACTTGAATTTTTCATTGTAGAAAATATTGAGACTGGTCGATACTAAATGGCTTGTAATCAAAGAATGAATTGACAGATTGAAATGAAATTTCACATACGTGTGAAGAGTGTACCAACATAACAAAAGAAAAAAAAAAAACGAACCGCAAAACTTATTGGGCAAACTGGTATACTGGATGCTTTTTCGAATTCAAAAAGTAGCCTCTGCAAATTATCTTCTGAATCTGATATAAGTACGGCGTCGTCTACATAAAAAATTATCTCTATTTCCATGTTTGATTACGGAAACATTTTTAACGTCCTTTATTATTCCATCCATTACGAGGTTAAATAATATGGGGCTCAAACTGTCGCCTTGACGATTACCAGTTGCAACGTGTAGATTCGTACTTAATTGTCCGTTGGATTTAATGTACGCTGTATTGTTTGCATTCAGATCGGCGATAGTTGCAATTATGTTGCTGTGCACTTTTTTCTGTCTCAGACCTCTGTTACGCGCTGGAGCAAGACTCGATCAAATGCTTTGGTTAGATCTACAAAGCAAAAGAACGCGGAATAGTTGTATTCCCCGGCTTTCTCAGCTATCTGTCTTAATATAAATATCGCGTCAGTTGTTGATCAAATCTTTCTAAATCCATGCTGCTCTTCGCTAATGCTTTTGTTTCACATTTCTTCAGCCACAATCGTGGTGAATAGTTTTTATACCGTATTCAGAAGTGTTATTCAATAATAATTGTCCGATTGTCTTGGGATTGTTATGCTTTCTTTCCACTCCTGTGGAACTTTAGTTGAGCGCATTATATTTAAAAATAATTTATATAGCTTAGGTGTAATTTCCTCATGACCATATTTTAGCATTTTTTAGTAACATCGCATCAACGTCACCGATTTCAATCACAAGAGTATTTTTGTAGTTAATAAAAATTTACAGCACCAAAATTTTCGATCTACTCTCTAAGTTTTAGCCCATATTGCATTTTTCTTAAATTTTTGATGTAAGTGTGAGCAATATGTTTCTCACACAAGTAATTGTGTAAGCTTTGTCAAGTTCTTGGTTTAGAAAATATCGTCACATCCAAATTTCCAAATTTTCCCACAATTTTCAGTTAAAATGGTACACTGGTGTATAAATGGCAAATGGCATAGGTATTTCGTTTGTTTTTGCTAATGCCAAAACACTTTTCAACCTTCCTAAAAGATTAAAAGTAAGTAAGTATATTGGCGTTATCCACTAAGTATATATGCACATAAGTACATACATACATCGGAGATACTTAATTTATAAAACATTAATGCATATATAAATCAGTTTAAAAAATAAATCTAGTATTTTTATTAATGAGATAATCGATATTTTACTAAAAAATTTTACGAGCACCTTAAAACCGTCATATGTCCAACTTCCTAATTTTAAGATGCATGTTTGAACGTCATATGGGAAATATTCAACATCGATTGAACAAGACGATTTATAGACGACAGGCGGTTGCCATATAACCAATCCATTACTATGGACTTTTGCTTTTGTCATAAGCGTGACTTCATAGTGACCATCAGCACTGAAAATATATATATATACATATATATATATATATGTTGAGTAGTTGAGTATTCCTAAATAGCTAGTTCAAATACGTTGTATTTTTGTAGCTTAATATAACTACAGTATGTATATAATTTGTTAATTTTGAATATAATCTATAGATATGTATGATATTAAGACATATGGTAAAAAAATGTGTATGTAGATTTAATATTTTCTTTCGCATGGTGCTTCATAAATATTCGAAATAAACTAAATTGCGAATGTCGCGACATTATTTTGCTTAGTACGAAAATACAGGGTGGCTGATGAAAGCCGCTACCAAAAAAAAATTGAATAACTTTTTTTCTTTTTAAGTTATCTGTTCCATTTTTGTTTTAATTTGCAGATTGATCTTTAAAATTTATTAAAATGGATAACTGGGACACGCAAACAAGAATTTGGATAGTCCGCCGCTATCACGCACTGGAGTCCGTAGTTTTGGTACAGAGAGAGTGCAGGCGGATGTTTGGCGGCGATCCCCCGAGCAGATGGACCATAATGAGACTGGTGAATAATTTTGCTGAACAAGGAACAGTCGCATGAAGGCCTTATCATCGAAACCCACCAGTTCGGACGGAGGAAACGATCGCTGCTGTAGCTGCAGCTATACAAAGCAATCCAAGGGTTTCAACAAGAAGCTTATATGCTCAACTTGGTGTCAGCCGACAGTCTTTGCAAACAATAATGCACAAAGATTTAGACTTATTTCCTTACAAAATTCAAATGGTTAACAAACTGAATGCAGCAGACTTGCCGATTCGCTTGGAATTTTGCCAGAAGATCCTGCAAATGGTGGAAGAAGACCAAAACATGTTAAACTGCCTTTTCATGTCTGATGAGGCCCATTTCGATTTAAACGGCAATGTGAACAAACAAAATTGTCGAATATGGAGTACTTCTAACCCACAGATACTCCACGAGACGGAATTACATCCTCTTCGCGTGACAGTGTGGTGTGCGGTTTCTTCACGCTGTATTGTCGGGCCTTATTTTTTTGAAGAAAATGGTCACACCGTTACGGTTACTGGAGACCGTTATTTGAAAATGCTGAAAGAATTTTTCTATCCAGAACTACGCCGAAAGAGAACTCCTTTCAACTCTGTGTGGTTTCAACAAGATGGGGCAACGTCTCACATAGCCCAGACTGTTATGACAGAGTTGCGACGAAAATTTCCCAATAAACTGATTTCAAGAAACTCCGAATTTCGTTGGCCCCCCAGGTCGCCTGATCTTACTGCACCTGACTTTTTCTTGTGGGGTTTATGTAAACAAGAAGTTTATAAAACAAAGCCAACAAATTTGGATGAACTAAAACAATCCATTCGGGCAACAATTGCGGCTATTCCTGTCGCAACTCTCAAAGCAGCAATGAACAACTTTTTACTTGTGTCAACGAGCATGGGGGGCATTTAAATTCAATTATTTTTAAAACTAGTTAAGCTACATTTAATAAAATAAAATAAATGAATTCCATACACTAAAAAAAAAGTTATTTGAGTTTCTTAATGTAGCAGAATTCATCAGCCACCCTGTATCTGTATGGAAAACTTTCAAAACAGGGAACGCAACTCAGTATTTCACAAGTACGAACCCTAGATACAGTGGCAACAGTACAGCGAGGTGATCCCATTTATGGGATTGATATGAAGTGCCATTTGTTGTATTTGCCCTCTCTTAAATTATTTTAGCACTAACACATGACTACAAAAGTTAAGAACAGAATTGCCAAATACCGAAATGTAAACATTTGAATGCATTGCTATACAACATTTCTTCGTTGGTAATTTGATACGGACTGCTGGTCGATAGCTAAAAAAAAATATCTCCTTTTGGACAGTCGCTTACAAACTGGTAACGTACGTCTATGTGCGTCGATCTGCCTCAGCTTTGATTATTCTTGAACAAAGTCGATTTAAGTCTTTAAGTAAGGAAGGAAGCATTTTGCCGAGAGTAATCGCGAAAGAAGAAAATCCGTAATGGATTTTAAACGTAATAGTTGGATTTCATTATACGAGTATTTCAAATGGCGAAAGAATTGAAAATATTCGACCGTAGCATTTGCCACATATTGAAAAGTGATCTTAAAGTTAAGCCTTACAATACCCAAAAGGCGCCAGATCTCACACCAAAGTAGCAAGACGTCAAACTTGAGAGAGCGAAGTAGTTGCTTCCCTTGGTCGAAAACAGTCACTTTCCGAATATTGCGTTTTCTGACGAGAAAATTTTTCAAATTGAGGAATTCGTAAACTCCCAAATCGATACGGTTTATTTGACCGACCGTTCATACGAGAATTTGAGTCATCGGTTGGCCACCAGGAGGCAGCACACGCCACAGGTAATTGTTTGGGCTGCTGTAACCGTAGATGGGCGCTCTCAACTCGTTTTCATCGAACCTGGCGTCAAGGTAAATGCGAAATATTATCGGGAAAGTATTCTGAAGGTTGCTTTGAAGTCATGGGCAGACAAGCACTTCGGTGGTAGACCATGGACGTTTCAACAGGGCTCGGCACCGTCACACAAAGCTCAAGCGTTCCAAGAATGGCTAAAAAATAACGTTCCGAACTTCGTAACGTCCAAACAATGGTTCTCGAATTCACCAGACGCGAATCCGATGGATAATTCTCTTTAGGCTATTTTGGAGTGCAAGGTCCGAACTAAAAGATTCACCAGTCTCGAGAGGCTGAAAAAAGCCATTGTCCGCGAGTGGTACAAAATACCTGCACGTCACATTTAGACAGCATGCGATTCGTTTCTGGACCATCTCAAGGCCATAGTCAAAGTAAAAGGTAGTCACACATTTTTTACTTTGAATTGAATAAAAATAATTTTCCAAACTAAATTTATGGCCTTTTTAATTGGTTACAACTCGAGTGCCGGACCCTGTAGATTTGCTTCGAAGTTGTGTGTCGTGCAAATACTTCCATATGGGCTTTAGCTCGTTCCATTCCTCTTAGTTTGGATCAGATACCTTTTGCGGCAGAATAACCTTACCTGACTATGTCTGGCCGAGTGCATTAGAGCACAATGTTTCAGTCGTAAATAATGCTCTTCGAGCAGCAAACCTATTCTTCTTTTCTTCGAGCAAGTCGGCTGCTTTACTAGAGGAGACAATTTTTTATTGAGTTACAATGTAAGACAGAACAAGACCTCCCATATCACTAAAATTACACCAGCACCTTGCGACCTTTCAAGATTAGAAGGTAGTATCACATCATATAGTTTCTACCTTTTCCACAAGTTCCCACTTTTTGAGTATCTGTAATACCTGATAATTAATCGGTGCCTTTAAAGTACATAGGTATATGGCTGCAGGCAATGATCTACGTGTTCTTTACTAGTCAGCGATGGTACAATTTTTTAGTAATTTGAGCTAATTAAGTTCGCACCAATGAGCGATAACGGTGGATTGAAGATGTGTTTGTAATTTGTAAACGTTTTCCAAAATATATATATATTTTGAGCTATGTTTCTTAGAGCATATTTTTTAACATATTTTGCAATAGACGAATAATTCGTTGTTCAGAAGAAGTTTGAAATTTGGATGAAAACTTGTGTAATTTTTTTTAATTTGCACAAAGCTTGAAGCTTGGATTTATATGAATTCTGTAGAAGAATGACCTATATTTTCACTAAAAAAATATTAAAATTTAAATAATAAAGAAATAAATAATACAATTTTTGTGAAAAACCTTGAGTTTACACAAGAAAATGATCTCAAGATAATTGAAAGCTGTCAAAAAGAAAAACGGTTCGCGTAACTTATACTTTAACGGATTGGCCAGATACTCATTTGCCAAATTCGAAAAAATCATAGACAGAGAGAGAATTGTGAATACATTAGTAACAAAACTGTTCCGTGTAAACGCCAAGTAAGTCCCTTTTCTATATTTATTAAACGCACTGTAAAATGTTTTGTGCCCAATGGACGACACTTCGACCTATAGGAGCTTTTGTATCCTATTACATGTTTTAGAAGTAGTTAATACTAGTCCTATTGACTGGCGCTGCTACCTTAAATATTTTACATCAGGTTTTATTTGACCTAGATGTTCCCTGCCTCAGGTTGGGAATCGATAGGAAGCCAAATACTTTCAGTAAATTTTCCGCCTTGCGGACAAATTTCAGAATATCTGCAACAAGAGCATTCTTGATTTCATTCGGATCTATATCTTTGCCAATACAATACAGTTGCACAAGATATGCTCTGTGGTTTCATCCCCCTCCAGACAAGGTCTACACTCTGTCTCATTCCTAATGTGCATTTTTGAGAGATGTAATTTAAGTATCCGCTGTAGCCGAATCGGTTGGTGCGTGCCACTCGCAATTCACAGAGAGAACGTCGGTTCGAATCTCGGTGAAACACCAAAATTAAGAAAAACATTTTTCTAATAGCTGTCGCCCCTCGGCAGGCAATGGAAAACCTCCGAGTGTATTTCTGCCATGAAAAAGCTCCTCATAAAAATATTTGCCGTTCGGAGTCGGCTTAAAACTGTAGGTCCCTCCATTTGTGGAGCAACATCAAGACGCACACCACACATAGGAGGAGGAGCTCGGCCAAACACCCAAAAATGGTGTACGCGCCTATTATATATGCAATTTATTTATATTTTAAGTAATATATATAATTTAAGTAATAGTGACGTGTCAGAAAAACAACTATTTTCTTTATGTTTACTTTGCGCATTTTATGCAATTCCCTATTGCAGTTAAAAGGTCTTATAAGCCTTTTGGCTTGACGGAGTTCTTGCGTGACTTACTGCTTACCCTGCATTTAGATTCTGCTTAGTTGATACCATAGTATGGTTCAGAAAATCTACTGCCGACCCCGCCCTAGTGAGCTCATCAGCAATTTCATTACCAGAGTGATTCTGGAGTGAGCAATGTATAATTTTATTTGTTGCACTAAGTTGGTTTAGGTTGTTAAGGCATTCGTACACTAGTTTCGATTTCACAGCATGTGAAGCTAGTGCTTTTAAAACAGCTTGACTGTCCCGAGTATATACATATGTAGCTATATGTGCACCCTTATTGCCCCGCATATGATTTCTCGCACAAATTGAAATTGTTTGAATTTCAGCCTTAAAGACGTTAGACGAGGGACCGGCAACCTTTTGAATCGGAATAGTCTAAAATTACAGTTTACGAAATTTTAAAATTTTTAAAGAGCCACAAAATTTGTTCTTAATAACAATACGAGGGGTGCCTTTTATATTTCGGGATTAGAGAACAAAAACAAATTTTAATCATCGAAAATCACTTTATTGTTTTTCAAAATATTCTCCATGAAGATCTATACACTTTTGCATGCGTTTGAACCAATTGTCGAAGCACTTTTGCCACTCTGAATGAGGTACCTTCAAAACATGCATTCTGAATGCCGCAACCGCTTCTTCAGGTGTCGAAAAACGTTGACCTCTCAGTTTGTTTTTTACGTACGGGAATAAAAAGAAGTCATTCGGTGCCAAGTCAGGACTATACGGCGGATGACCCATTAATTCGATGTTTTGGGTGCTCAAAAATGCAGTTGTTTGAGCCGATGTGTGAGAGCTCGCATTGTCCTGGTGAAGAGTGATCCGTCTTTGGCGATTGGGTTTTCCTAGTTTCTTGGAAGACAACTGGCAAACAAATGGTTGTGTACCACTCAGAATTTACTGTTCTGCGTTGTTCTAGTGGTACGGTTGCGACATGTCCAGTTTTTCCGAAAAAACAGGCGACCATTTGCTTGGAAGTGCTTCGTGCGCGGATTTTGTTGGATTTGGCTCATCTTGAAACACCCATACAGTCGACTGCTGTTTACTTTCGGGCTCATACGCGTAAATCCATGATTCATCACCTGTCACGATGTCATAGACGTGTTTCGAAGCCCCGCGATCGGAATTTTTGGGCATTTCCTTCGACCAATCGACACGAGCCTTTTTTTGAGCGACTGCCAAATTGTGTGGGATCCAGCACGAACAAATTTTTTTGACAGTCAAATGTTTATGTAATATTGAATGTATGCTGGTCCCACTAATGCCTAAGATTGTCTCAATCTCACGATAGGTCACATGACGATCTTGCAATATCAGTTCGCGCACAGCATCAATGGTTTTCGGAGCAACAACTGATTTTGGACGACCTTCACGAAATTCGTCTTGGAGTGAACTACGACCACGATTGAATTCACCATACCATCTATAAACCCTGCTCCTTGATGGAGCTTCATCGCCAAAAAATGAATTAAGTTCATCCATGCAATGTTGCTGAGTTAATCCACGTCGAAAGTTGTAAAAAATAATCGCACGAAAATGTTCACGATTTAATTCCATTTTTGGACCGAGATGAATCTTTTAAGTTACTGTAAACAACACAAATAGCGCTGGTATTTCAAAACGTTCTGAGTACGTAAAAGCCAAAAACGTCAAACTTTGCGATACAGCTGTCAGTTGCCAGATTGCAACACCAGGGTTGCCAAATCCTCCCAAATAAAAGGCACCCCTCGTAAATCGTGGTCGGATAAAAAAAAGTTTTTTTGATAAAATAAAACTAGTTTATTTATTCCTAAGAAAAAATATCTACTTATTCGTATATAAGTAGTGTTTTTCACAGCAAATTAGATAATATACATATATTGTATATGTCATTTATAGATAATTACCTATTTTTATGTAAACAATTAAAATAATTAAACATTTACTTACAACACTAACTTTTGCTTCAATAAAAACAATTGGGCAAACAAATTCAATGGGAGCGATGGCTTTGCATGGTTTTAGAAAGTTTGGATAAATTTGGCTCATAACTTGTTGTTTTAAGTTTCAAACACGACTCTAAATTTTATTTGTTAATTGGCTTCTTAGTTTACTTTTAATTATATTCATGCAGTACTCCAGAACTATTTTTAAATGTTTGTTTTTTTGATAAAGTAAATAATATTCGCGTATGGCATGCGTATGGAACCCGCAAGGGAGCAGAGGCCGCGGACGACCAAAAAACACTTTGAGAAGGTCGATGATGCGCGAACTAGCAGATGCCGACATCTCATGGGACGGTGTACCATGAAAGAGTCTTGTCGAGGCCCTATGCTACCGAGAGGAGTGAACAAGGACAAAAAATGGCATGCGGCTCACGAGTCGTAAGTTGTCGTCCCTGGCGCTAGGCCATTTGCCCATTGGTTTGGACATTTTCCTGTTTGGACCATCGATTCCCGCATCGACTCCAGTATCGTCTTCCATGCATTTCAATATTTTTGGCGGACTTAGTTTATTTTTCTTCCCCACAACGTTACTGTTTGTTTCTTTGCTGAAAGAGTTCTGGATAAAAGTGTTTTTCTTTCAATCAATTTCCCGGTTTGATTTAGATTACATATATAAATTAAATCTTGCTGTTGCTATTAGTAAATTTTAAGTAGTTTGCCCCCTACGAACGTATGAGAAATATGATCAGGTTTAAAACTTTTACGAGTTTGTTAGCAATGTGAACCGCTGTTTTCACAGCCGTTTATCTGTCCGTACAAACGCTGATTTCCCGCAATGCACAATCGTTCTACGCTTTTTCGACGCTTAGGAGTTTTATCACTGATTTAATTTCTGTCAGTTCTTCATGCAATCGCACTTTGAACGAATCTCTCTTCGATATTCTTTTTTTTCAATTAATTTCCAATGAGATTGTAGATTGGCAGCGATTTTTACAAAGTGACAAAAATATTCTAGGTTAGAAACCAAATCATTTAACCATAAATTAATTTAATCGTTTATTTAAGCAAAATCCTCAGACACTAGTGCGACAAGTGCACCACTTCATCACTAAACTCTATGCCTAATTTGCATTGATTGCAAATGGCATGTGGCAAATATAGCTGTTTATGTTATTAAATTTAGTTAACATTTTTTATAATTTCCCAGAGTTCGTAACATTATTCGAAAAATTATATGTAAACCATGAGTCCTATTCGGTAGTTTTTGAAATGAATCTTGCTCTTATTGGGAATATCAAGAAGCGGGATGAGCTCTTGGTTACATGTACAAGTTAAACTTGTTAGCTTGTTAGTTATTGAAAGATACGACGCTTTGTTGCCTGCGCCATTACCCTCGGGATGAGTTCTTGATAGTATGTAGTATACAAGCCATCATGAGTCATTTATGGTCAAAGTCAACTGAAATTTATTTAAAAAATCGGTCAATAACCACACCCACCTCACATATAACGTTATATTTCAAAAAATAAAATAAATATTTTATACCTCTGCTATAAACGAAACAAAATCGCTTTCATTTGGTACAAATGATGAATCCAGGAAAAGAAATACAACGCAGTAAGTAAAATTTTGGAAAATTTGCGGTGCATCGTTCACTTTTCAGTGCGGAATGAATCCCGATAAATTTTCCTTCTGTCCATCTGATCCGACAAGCAATAACTCTCATTGTCGATAAATTGTTTTGATTTCAAAAATTAACAGTCAGCCGAAAATTAATTTTATTAAAATGTGCGCGCTCATGTAAATTTTGACACCGGCTAAATATAGTTTTCGTTACTTGTTTTAGGTAGAAGGACAATACCCTTAGTACAAGATAAGTTTTTATTGAAAATTTGTGAAATCGACTTCCAATTTAACAGTAATTTTTAAGCAAGTAAAAATTGTCTAAGTTCTGTGGGAACAAAAGTTTATATAGCCGTGCACATTTCATTAAAAATTAATTTTAGAAATCAAACAAACTCACCGAGAATAATAAATGAAACATTTACTTAATTATTATACCTGCACTCAAATAAAATTCCATTAAAATGTACGTTGTTACATAAGTTTGGTCCGGACCGAATTTAAGACTTCCTTACTTGTTTATTACTACGTTGCAAGAGAGGCAGCAAAGGTTGCCTATCAAAATAGATACATGTATGGGTCCAAGACTGCCTATAATCGTTGATGAGAACGAAGAATATATTTTTCTTTTTGATGAGAATGTAAGCTTCACGATATGGCTTCCATTCTTATTGTTAAAGGAGTTAAATGAAAAAACTGTAAGATAACCTACCTTAAACCCGTCATACGTCCAACTGCCAAATTTGAGAACGCATGTTTGCTCATCAAAAGGAAAATATTCTACATCTATTTCACAGGATGATTTGTAAATAGCGGGAGGCTTCCATTCGACTAATCCTTCGGAGTAAATTGTAGCTTTTGTCGCTAGTGTCACTTCGAAGTTACCATCAGCACTGTTGTTATATTCAGCAATCAAATTTCGATAAATTGTAAATTAAATGGAATACGGCTATTGTGTCATTAAAGACTATCTGCATTAATATATCGGATCAAAAAGTAAGGAGTAAAATACGCGTGCTCTTCAATCCGGAAAGTGTTGTGTTTCCAGTTATCATTAATATCTGTGTCTACTTTAAAAATTCAAGTTCAAAACTGCGCGTCCGTTTTTTGAGGAATAAAAATAAATTCATCGATTTTAACAATGTCTGATTCTGTTGAGCAAAGAAGTTGCGGAAAGATATTTATGCCGCTGAAATATTGCGAATAATGCAGGTCTTCGGTAATGTTACAAAAAATATTCAATTGGTACAAACAGTTAAGAGTAGATAAAGAAACTGATGAACAACATGAAAAAGACAGCAGATTTGATGCTAACGAATTGGTGATTGACAATTAGAGATCTCATTCATACGGTTAACATTTCATTTGGGTCATATCAAACTATTTTGAAAGATATTTTGTGCCTGAAAAAATTTGATCTCGCTTAGTGCCGAAAACACTAAATGCGCCAACTCACACAACACTAATTCTTCGAAAGCATTTCGCTGAACTTTCCATAAATATCGTTCCACAACCACCGTATTCGCCTGTTTCAAGAGGCTAAGGCTTAAAAACTGAATCGCTGCGCGCCTAAAAGGCCATTCCGGATTGAATGTAAATGGATTACTCAGAAGGTGATGAAATAGACTTAGGAAGCGAGTAAAAATTTTAAAAGTAACAAGCCTTTTTACCTTACTTTTTGATCACATAAAAATCAAACTTAAAATATTTAAAGTTTAATTCTTTTAAATATAATTGAGTTAAAGTTCCTTTTTTACGTACAATTTCTCTCAATAAACGTTTTAATAAATATCAATATCTTGTAGTAGAACACAATAATAATGTACAAAGCCCAACGCCTTTTCAAAATCGGCTAAATCGTCTCAATCTTGATATTCTTGAAGTCACTGATCATTAATATCCAACGCATTCGATATCACAGAGACTAAAGATTTTTTCACTTGCTCTCAAAAGAACTCCTAAATATGGGAACTGAGTGGTAGTAAATTAAACTATGACGAATTGAAAAAAACTGTGATTATTTAAATAATATTCATATGCATTGTTACTTAGTGGCGACGCAAAAATTGGTGTGGCTCTCGCGGTCGCCTCAATATTTTTTTATATGAAAAAATTGATTTTATAAGCAAATGTATTATCACTTTATTAGGAAATGTGTATATGTGTTCATGTAGAATGTGTATGTATGTACGCACGAATTATCTCACCTGAGATTACTGGTGGTTAAAAGTCCTTCCTAAAATCAGTCTCAAAAACAAGTGATATATAATATTTACTTTAAAAAGAAAGTTAGCCTGCCGAAGGGCCTTGACTTTTTTATTGTTCGGAGGGGAAAGTGTTTAAAGGCCTTGGCGCTGAAGTAGCCAGAATCGGGACATGCCCAACATTAACAGAATTTAGGGTGTGGTCTAAACATATTTAGGAATGCAACTTGATGAAATGAACGAAGCGTCTGCTTGGCTTGCGCCAATAACTCAACTTCATTACAGCTAAGGCGCATGATTGATTAATGAATTATTGTAATTAATCGATATCTACTTAGTCCTGCCATAAGTTCTGTTACAAGCTAAGTCTATTAAGTTACTTTTATTTAATCATGTAAATACAAAAAAAAATTTAAATTATCATTCGAAATAGTCAGCATTTGCTTTTATACAAGCCTTCAAACGATAAGACCATTCAGTTATTGCAACATGCACCGTTTCCATGGACATAGACGTCGTTGCTGGAACCAAAGATTGTTTCAGACTCTCAAATTTCTGTGAGGTCTTCGAAAGATCGCCAATCTTCTGCGGCTTTGAACAGAGGAATATTGTTTTTTTGCCACTGCTGGGTGGTTTTTACCTTACGGGCTTGAGCGGAATCTTGCTGGAAGATCAAACGCTCTCCATTGAAGAGAGCACTGCTCAACTGCTTCACCACACCTTCTAAAACATGCTCCTGGTAACTTTTGATCCGGTCTTAATACCTTTTTCGCACTCCGCACCAAACCATTACGGAGACTGGACGCTGGCCAGGCTGAACTCTTGGAACAACATTTTTTGCGTCTTTAGAAGTTTTAGCATAGATTTCGTCGTTTCGCTTATTAAAAGCTTCTTCAACAGTGAAAATTTTCTCATGCTTTCATGTGGAGAGCGCTTCTAATTAGGCTTGACATGGATCTGGTCGTTACATTCAATTCCCTGGGCATGATTTTCTGTTTTCCAAGGGGGTTTCTTTCTCGAATAGCTTTAATGGCAGCACTGGTTCGAACCACGCGAGGACGACCGCTGAGTATAATTTATGAGTAAAAAATGCATACGAACAAAAGCAAAAATAACAGAACTTTTTTCTGCGAATTCGTTCTCGACGTATGCATTGTAAAGTTTGTCACAGAATTTATGGCAAGACTAAGTATATATTTTGCCCCCTTCAAAGTAATCCCCCTCAGATGTATTACACTGCCAGCACCTTTTCCAATCCACAAAGTATTGTAGATATCTACTTGCTTCAAGCGTTTGATCTATTTTGGTGATGCGTTTTGTATTGAATCTCCTTCCATTCGTGAGTCTTTTAAGTTCTGGGATCAGGAACATGTCGTAGAAGGCCATGTTCAATGACTACAATGAGGTAAGATTACATAATAAACAAAAATCGAATCTACCTAGAAGAAATGAGTTCATATCTAATATTTATAATTTCAGAATATCTTTCAGAATGAATTTAACGTGTTTTGTTGTTCTGTGAGAATGCACAGCACATACTGTGCCCTTTCATAGATATGATTGGCCGCTTCCCTATCACTTCCTCCCGATTCCTTCTTTATTTACGTGCAATGAAAGAAAAAAATGAATGAAAAAATGTAAGAGAATGAAAAACAATTTGAACATAAAATTTTATCAATCCATGCAATTAAAGCAGCTTGGTCCACCATTTCTTTAAACTACCTTATATCACTTCATGACTATATTCCAAATAGAATTTCTTAAGTAATTGTAAGGAGTTATGATTATACACATTGTTAGGTAAAAAAAGTAACATTTTCAGGATAAAAACAGGTTTTAATTTGCAACTACTCTGAAAAGAGCGAGATGGAGTGTATTTAAGAAGTACGTCGTCACAAGAGCGGTTGAATGGGTCAGCACATTTTTATATTTATAGAGACACGGTCAAAATAAGTGTGGCCAAATTCTTGGCTTCTTCGATGAATTTCAATTTAATTTTATAAATAGAATGGAGTTCCTATTGAAGCCTTTGAGACGCACTGACTCGCTCTTGTTCAAAGAAATTTCGACTTAAATACAACCCAACAATAAAAACAAAGACAATCAATAGAAACATACCAACAAAAGTGTCAACAAGAAAGTGCTAAGAAATAAAAAGTTAACAAGTAAGGAGTGCAAATTCGGTGCGGATCGAACTTTATTTACCCGCATATGTTTTGGTAAAATTTAATTGGGACCGGCTGTTAATTTTTAAATTTAAACTCATCGGCATTGTGAATTGTAGCTTCATCTCAACATCAAATGGGCGGACGGAAATTTAGTCTTACATATATAAAGTGGGCGAGGTTTTTATCCGATTTCAATAATTATCTAAATGAGGCGAATTTTATTAAGCCGTTATCGAGAGACACGCATTTAATAAAAATTGGGCGTGGCACTGCCCATTTTTCAAAATTTTGCTTGTGTTGTATTAATTTTCCTAGATTCATCATTTGTACCCAAATTGTGTAAATTTGAGCGAGCGTTGTATTTTAAAAAACCCTTACCAAAATTAAGGAAATTTGTTACAAAGACTTTCTTTAAGTCGCATTGAAATACACGGATGTAAATTACAGAATTAATGAGATTTTTCTTTTCATTTGTATTTAGATATATGGTATATATATTTAATTCCTGATATTTTCGGTGCAACCTAGGTGAACTTCTTTTACCTCTGGGGCCAATTCTTTAAATTTCTGATCTCATTTGAATCGCATGCTGGGGATAGGGGGGGTTTGATGTTAAAGGTGATAGATAAACTAAGCAATTGCTGTTTAGGCATAAAACTAAAAGTTATTTTTCAGAAATATTAATTTTATACAAATAAATGAGCAGTACTACAAGGTGAATTCCAAAATAAAAGAGACTGAGCTAAAATAGAAGCGATAGGAGCTTTGTTCTCATAACTTCGAGTTTATTTATTCAATATAGGCTCCTCTGGCCTCGATGCACTGTTTTGCGCGATTTAAAAGCTTTCCGAAAGAGTGTTTATGTTCATTGACCGGAATCCGGAATGTCTTTCAGGGCGTCGGTAGAAGCCTTTTGAATGGCCTCTACGGACGCAAAACGTTTTCCTTTCAAGGCCAAGTGCAATGTTCCGAATAGGTAGAAGTCATAGGGAGCCATATCAGGCGAATACGGTGAGTGATTGATGGTTAAAATGCGATTTCTACGAGATGGTGCATTATCATGCAATAAGCACCAGCTTCCTCCTTCGCGGAATTCAGGGCGAATTCGACTAATGCGTTGCAACGAAACGCCAAGATAGAAAATTGCATTAACGGTTTGGCCCGTTGGCATGAGCTCCTTATGGACAATTCCCTTGGAATCGTAAAAACAAATGAGCATCCAATTGTTTTTTGACTTCTCCAAACACGATTTTTTGGGTGGTGGCTCGCCTGGAGCCTTCCATTCGGCACTTTGACTTTCACACTTAGTTTGAGGTTCATGTTGGAAATACCACGTTTCGTAACCAGTTACAATGTTGTAAAGGAAGTTCTCATCTTTTATCCCCTCTTTAATGAGGCCTTTCGAATGTTGAATTCTGAGCAATTTTTGGTCCTCAGTTAACTTTTGCGGAATGAAACGTGCACAGTCCTTTTGTAAGCCCAAATGATTAGTTAAAATGCGATAAATGGATTCAACTCCGATTCCATGAACTTCAACGACGATTTTGGATCATTTTTGATAAAATTTCGAACAATTTCGATGGAATTTTCGCTGATTACTGATTTCATTGTCATTTAAGCTCTCACAACCATCTCTGAAACGTGCAAACCACTCATGAACTCTGGCACGGGATAGACAATCATCGCCATAAACTTTTTTCAGCAATTCAAATGTTTCAGTAAACGTTTTATCGATTTCAAAACGAAATTTCATATAAGGTCTTTGTTCGAAACTCATTTATGTACCGATGACACAAACATACTAACACTTTAGACGCAATAACTACGCTTCCACTGAACCGAATGTCACTAAGCTTTCACTGGAAGTCAGCTAGAAATGTAACTTCCAACACACTAACTGATTAAAAAGATGGCGCCATCAAAAACATTTTTAAGACGCCAGTCTTGTTAATTTTAAACTTCACCTTGTATTTCATTGATGTTGTTCCACAAATTAAGGGACCTACAATTCTATGCTGCCTCCGCACCTCAAAATAATTGCATCTCAACATTTTGACCAGTTTTCACTATTTATATTTTCCTTTAATAAAAGTATATAAATCCAAATTTCAAACTTTGTACAAAAATTTAAAGAAACCAACAAAGTTTCATCAAATTTTAAAGCTTTTAATTAGAAGTTCTAGAAACATGTTTGTTATACAGTGGTGTAGTCATCTGCGACACTGTTGGACTGGAAGATCTGTTTTTTTTTTTTACTATTCGTACACATATACGAGTACGCCCGCATAGTAGATATAGAGTTTCGGTGAGAATGCAATCAATTGGACTTACGCGCGGCAATTATTATAAATAGAGGCACATAATAAAGTAATAAAGTCACTTTAAACAACTTTACATTAAATTAATTTAAATCTGGAAGAATCCAGGATAGGATTTTTCCCTCCACATTAATTTCTTTCAACGGTGACAGCAAAACAGCATCTACTACAACAAAGCTCCCTGGCTGCTCGATTGTACTTTCACATCAGCTCTTAAAGATGGTCATGAATTGAAGGTGGAACGAAGTTTGCATAACCGTTTTGCCCATCGATAGCTGGGACAATACCGTAGTGCCATTTGACATTAACCCCAGAAAACTGGACTATATATTACATGTGCTCGATCCATTTGAGCTGTTCCTTCAGGCCAATACCAGAAGGGCCGTCAGAATTCGTTTGATACCAAACGAGGTTTCAGACAGCGTGACTCGCTGACGTGCAACTTCTTTAACTTGATGCTGGGAAAGATCGTGCAAGTCGCCCGAGTATGCCGATGATATTGATAACAACCGCGCTGTTAGCTCTGACTTTTCCAAGCTGGATAAAGAATCAAAGCGAATGGGTCTGAGGGTGAACGAGGCCAAAACTAAATACCTCCTGTTATCAAACAAACACTCGGCGCGTATTGGCACTGTTGGCAGTTATGATTTCGAGGTTGTAAGAGACTTCGTTTATCTAGGTACCAGCATTAACACCGATAACACTATTAGCCTTGAAATCCAACGGAGAATTTCTTTTGCCAACAAATGATACTTTGGACTAAGTAGACAATTGAGCAGTCAAAACCCCTCTCGACGAACAAAAATAGCGCTTTATAAGGTTTTCATTATGCGCAGAAGCTTGGACGATGATAATATCCAGTGTAGTGTCCCGAGGAGTGTTCGGGAGAAAGATTCTGAGGAAGATTTTTGGAGCTTTGCATGTTGGCGACGGTGAGTATCGAAGGCGATGGAAAAATGAGCTGTATGAGCTTTACGACGACATAGACATAGCGCAGCGAAAAAAGGATCCAGCGGTTTCATGTCTTCATGTCAAGAGGAAGATATTTTCTGTGTTGGAAAGTTCAGGTGGAGAAGGACTTGATTTCAGTTGGTGTATCCAGCTAGCGCGTTTCGTTAAACTCGGCCAGAAGACCATCAGCGAAAAAATGATGAAAAACGGGATTTTCTTGCAATTTTAAACTTGCCTTTGGGAATTTTTATTGAAGTATTCAAGCAAATTTGTGGAAGACTTACAAGATTCTTTGCTAATTTTGCTCAATGATCAATCGCTGCATTGCACTGACAAAAAAGACATCGCAAAAATCATATTTTTAACTGAAATGATAGTTATTATCGAATGAAATGTGGGACAAACAAGCAGGGCAACTGGAAAAAATAGTGCATTTTAAAATTTCTCAATTTTTGAAAGATACGTAAGACAGACATTTAAAAACGAGTATAGCAAAAGAGGACGGATCATACGTAATAATGAATGAAAGCGCATATATTCTTTTCGTAAAAAATTAATTTAAAAAAACGTGCTTGGGATCATCATGTACATTTAAAAATTTTAAATAAAAAAGTTTTAATTCTAAAATTTATTTCTGGATTTGATAAACGACACTACTTTCTATAATATAAAGAAATATTGAGGGTTAGTATCTTTTACATTACACATTTTTTTCAATGCCAAAGGTGGTATAATTATTGTGTTTACAAAAGTACCCTTTTTGTCAAATGAGGGGGAAAATATTGAAGTAAAAGGTGCAAGTGAATTCCATAACTGACTACAGTATTCGATAAGTCATAAGTTAGTTCAAATAAAAAATACGTTTTTTTTATTTTGGATTTAAAGTTAAGAAAAACGTTTTTTTTTAATATTTGAAAATTCATGTATATCCAGGTGTAAAGGATGGGAACAAGAGTTTTTGAAAAAAAAAAATCAGTTTCTATGTTTTGGGATACCACTTTAGCATATACATGATAAACTAACTTAGATAGACCATCTCTTAAGAGACTATACATTTCATAACTAGAGTTTCATCGTGTCTGCTCAACTTTGGGCTTCCTGTACGGCTTAAGGTAACGCAATTTGAAAACTTTTATTAAGTTTTCTTATCCTACGTCATGTCTGTCCATCGCTTGTAAAAATCAAATATGTAACTTAATTTATTTGTATTAATGCCCACTCCTACTACACGGTGACCAGAGATGTAATATCACAACATTGAATGTATTCATCAGCTGGATATTACAGAACATCATCTATCTATCTATCATCAGACGTAAGAACAATTTTGTGTGTATCAGATGGCACCATATCGATTATAGTAGACCGTAGCCAAATGGGTTTCTGCTTGTCGCTCCTCGGCGGACAATGGTAATCCTCTGAATGTATTTCATAAAAAACCATCTGTCATTCGGAGTTAACATGAAACTGTAGGTCCTTCCATTTGTGGAACAACATCAAGACGCGTACCACAAGGCGCATACCGGAGGAGGAACTCCGCCAAACATCCAATGAAGGATCTACATGCGTACATGTATACTCGTATATAGGGTCGTACACCACAGTAGCTTAAGTCTTAAGACTTAAGATAAAAACTAAATTGTTGTTTAGCGTTCTAAATACTATATCGTATAATTTTTTAATTTTTTATTTATTCTCGTTATTTCTTATTTAGATTTATAGAGAAAATTAATGCTAAGTTTGCTTACTGGACTTTCTTTTCGGCTTAAGCTACTATACCATACGACTACAGATACATACATATAAGTAACAGGTGATCAGATTGGAAGTACTTTCCCCAATTGGGTTTTTTTTGACAGATCACGAGGGGATACTGTCAAACTAAATACATAATTTTGTTCATTATTCATTGACATTTCATCATGGAAAGCCTTACGCATCAACAACGTTTGCAACGTACAACGCCCGATCAGCAATGAGGCCCAATTTTGGCTTAGTGACTACGTCACCATTAACAAAATTACGAATAATTTTACATTATTGGATGATACTCGACCGATTAGACCATGTAAAGCCCGAAGTGAAGAGAATATTGCGACTGTAAATGGAAGTTTTGCCGGAGAACCGGAAGACCGATCTCAACAACTTGGCCTAACTATCTTGATCTAAAAGCGGATAAAGAAACAGCTAGTACAAGATTTGAAGCTGGTTCATTTTCCAAAGCGTAATAATTTCAGTCGTTGGGCTCTTGAAAAACTCTTCGAAGATCCGAATTATGGGACCCGAATTTTGTAGAGCGATGAGGATAATTTTTGGCTTAAGTCGATGTCAACAAGCAAAATTACCATACTTGGGCTCTAGAGCAACCCGAAGCCATTCAAGAAGAACCGTTGGTGCGGTCAACCATATTTCTTCAAAGATGGGGTTGACGCCAATGTAACAGTGAATTGCGAAGGCTATCGCGCTATAATAAACGACGACCGGAAATTGAATCCCGTGATCTCCACAACATTTGGTTCTAACAAGACGGTACTACTTGCCATCATGGCACAGCCCGTGAAACCATGGATTTACTGCGTCGTCGTTTCGGTGAGCAATTTATCTCTTGTTTCGGACCAGTGGATTGGCCACTAAGATCGTGTGATATCACCCCTTTGGACTTTTATTTGTGGGTATATGTAAGTATGTCTAAATATTTTGTGGATAAACCAATTTCGATTGAGGCATTGACGGCCATCGTTACTAAAGTTATTTACGAGATACCGACCGATGTCCTCCAGGGAGACATGCAAAATTAGTGTTTAGGATGGTCATAAATAGTTAAACTAAAGAATGATAATGATTGCCCAATCAATTTCAATTTTCGTTATTTTATTTCAATTTAAAATCCGATACCTCTAAATTGATCACCCCTTATATAATGTATGTATGTATTAAATTTCCGCTGTTATCATCCTTGTGCTAAATGCGTCATTTAGAATCATGTGTTTGGTTTCTTGATATAAGGCAATTTTTTGTTATGTCTTATATCCGGCGGCAAAGTGTCGCTTCTCTTCGCCTTTAAATTTCAGAGCATTGAAACGAGGACATAATCCAGTCAAGGTGATAGCGCCGACTCATACTTTTGGCATCCTCATTGGAGTACATCAATAACCCTTCTAAATTGGAGATTTCTATTAGAAAATGGTAGCAACTCCTTACAGGTAAAACTTCTATCAGCAGCTAAATGTGGCAAACCTATTCAAAAGTGCTCGGGATATAAATATGTCTATATTCCTGAAAGGCTTCAGTTTCATGCCAGTATTAATTTTCTTTGTTCAAAAGCTTTCACAATTATGAGATATGCAATACTGATTGTGACTTGTTGAACATTTTTTCTTGACCGCTTATATCATAAAAGACTTTTCCTACCATACATTACTAAATCTCAGAAAATTGGCAAGTTAATCGAGAAAACTGTTTTTTGGTTTACAAACTTGGCAATTTCACACAAATAAATATCACTAACGAATGAAGTCTTTATACTACATTTTAAATTTAATTAATTTCTGGCGCATAGTGACTTTATTTTATATTAGTGGTATTCACACCGGCCTTATTAATTTGTTAGTCGGCAGTTTTTATGAGTATTTTGCTTTTATAAATTAACGAACTTCCACACTACCGAGTAACAAAATACCAGAACCAGTCTTCTCTGTCTGTATTGTATTGTTATAAAGTGTTTTTTTTAGTAATTATCAGTAATAAGCGAGATTTCCTCTACAACATTTGCAATTAAGCTTTCAACAATTTGGATTTTTTTTTGGGAATAAAAAGTGCTTTCACAGTTAAAAGATTTACTGAAATACCTACTAACGAATTACCAAAGTAACAAACCCGGTGTGAATACCACAATTATAATATGTTATTCTCTTTAAATTTTCGTGATCAGCGCCTCCAAGAATGTCAAATGCGTTTAGAAAATTTACACTGCATTCATAGTTCTCCACGACATTGGTTACATTAGAATCTCGTAATATATAAACGTAAAAAATAAAGTTTGCGCTACTTACTTGTTATACAAAACGATGTCTGGACGCCATATGTGATCTGAGGGTACATGTAACATATGTACTCCACCATATTCCTTTGGTTCCCATCGCAATTTGTAGTCATACCAAGACTAGAAAAACACATTTTCATTAATACAAAATGTAGAAATACTCTTTAATATAATCAGTCAAAAATCATAATAGCGACAATTTCGGGAAAGACCTCACAAATCCTAATAGTTGCGATTTTTCCAAAGTTATAATTCTAGCCAGTAAATCGCAAGAAAACAAATTTAGCTGTTATAGAAAAGCCACCTTATGTGGGTTCGCCGTGAACTGGACTCTTGCATTAGGTACGACTATTCAGTGGGTAGAAAATAATAGGCCTAGTCTAGTGGAATAAAACAGAAGAGAGCCTTTACTTTGGGCCACAAAAAAATTGAACAAATAAGCCTCTATAAGGCGGCCGCCGTAGCCGTAGCGTCTCCCCTAATAGCGGTCGCCCTTCGGCAGGTAATGGCAAACCTTCGAGTGTATTTCTGCCATGAAAAAGCTCCTCATAAAAAATATATGCCGATCGGAGTCGGCTTGAAACTGTAGGTCCCTTCATTTGTGGAATAACTTCAAGACGAACACCACAAATAGTAGGAGGAGCTCGACCAAACACAACGACGTATGCAGGGCGTTTAAAACTGTAAAAGTAGTGATCCCGGGTCCAATCCCTATGAGTATCTTGGCTAAAGAGGTGGCTAAATTGTCAAGCCACTTACATTCAGTAAATGTAGCTCAGCAAGCAACGCCGAGTAACAAATCAAAATCTAAAAATGGCAATAGAAATGCGACAGCTCATTGAATGGCCGTTGGCCAATGTACATATACTAGAGTTTAAGGTCCCGGTAAAAAGGAAGTGGATTTCTATTTGATCCAAGTTTTGGGAGCAAACAGGAGAGATAAGCACTTCGCGACTACTGCGGAAAAGGGAAGAACGAGGATGTCCACCATGCCTTCGTTGAGTGTCAACGCTTTATGGCAAATAAGAGCAGACTTCAAAAAACTGTCGGCGTTAAGAAAATAATCTTCAACGCGCTCTTGCAGAGTTTTTTGAAAGTTGTATTTATTACGAAAACTTCTGAGGTTTCAAGAAAAATACAGAGTTAGTGGAGAAATAAGAAACCTTAGAAAGTCTAAAACTAGTCATACAAGTACATGATGAAAAATCTTTTGAAGTTGAGCAAACTTTAACGTTTACTATGATTGGTGGGGGAGTTCGTAATGTAATCCACTTAAGAGTCTTTTAGTTGTGGTGTAACATCAAACATCATTGGGAGACTTTCCATTGCTTGGGGAGGGGCGAAAGCTATTAGAAAAACCTATTCTATAATTTTATTGTTCCGTGCTCACAGTGCAGTATTGCACGAACCCCGTGGGGTTATACCAATTCCTAATTGCTGACACACTTGCTTATAAAAGTATTATGTATTATCTACGTAAATACTCACCTGCTCAACCCATAGATTCGTTGTCATTATTTGGTTTTTGAGATTCTGCAGAAAATAATTTTTTTTAGTACATTTATTTTTAAGGTATTGTCAGTGAACTAAATAAGTTTAATAATAATAATAATAATTAAAAGAAAAGATATAAAAACTTGGCTTTTGAAATTTCTTCTTAAATATTTATTTTAATTTTGAAGGTTGGTTATTTATTATAATGTCATTATTTAAATGTCCACGTAGCAACTTAAAAAGGCAATCGTCGTTTTGAGTTTCTTGGAAATTAGTTCCCCTAAGTAAATATTTGCGTACCCTGTACTTCAACTTTGGCTCATTTTTATTTTATGCTTTAAGATTAAGCCTGGTGGACTAATTTACAGAAATAATAATTTTGTAATAAAACAATCATTCGTTCAGAGGGGCAATAATTCGACATAACTAACATATGAAACCTAGTGCTGCCATGCAACTCTGTATCCCATGTGAGGCTTGTTATTTTTATCAATAATTTTTGTAACTCCATATCATTTAATAAATCGGTGGTTAGCCGTCAATATCTTCGCACCTTTACATTATGTTACTTGGATAACTAAAAACGACTATTTCACTATAAACACAAATAAATTTTTAATAAAATTTTTAAATTTGTGTTAAAGCAACAGTTTAACGATGCTCACTACCAGTGATCGGAAAATTGCAAATTTAGCAGATAATACATGCATTCTGGCGTATGGGCACATATTAAAAACGCGGTGGTAAAAACTGGTTTTTATGGGATTTTAGCTTTTGAACACCAAAATGGTCTTCAATGCACAAAAATAAATGGACAACCAGTCCCATATAAAAAAAAGCATGGGTTTACAGCCCAGTTACCCGACTATGACGAAATACGAATAGTATTGCTAACGAACAACGTACTGCTGAAATACGGTGAGAAAAGCTGGTCCGCTAATTGAAGCAACTAACACACAGAATAATGCCGGACGAACGTTTGCCTGCCGATTATTAAAGCCCGCCATGAATTAACTGATTGGACTTTATCATGGTGAAGAGATTTTTGCTCTTTAGCACACCGTTATTTGGCTTTGAGCGTATTTGACAGAATCAGGTGGTATACGAAAGAAATCAACCAATGACACTTCGTCGCCGTCTGATCAACGACTGATTGGAAGAGTGTGTGAATAGGTGTGAAATGATCATGTAGAATTTGGCTGGTGAATCACCCCCGTGTCGTGATAGCCGAAGTTCCCCTCACAATTTTCTTTTTCACCATAGTTAACGAGCAAACCTTATCGATTTATCACAAAAAGCAAATCCATTTCTTTGTCGATTGTAAAGCCGCTTTCAGCAGCATGAATAAAGAAACGAAATAAATAGGCTTTGTGATGAATGAGGGCAAAATAAGTATCTCCCGTCATCAAAGAAATAGTCGAGTAGAGGTAGTAAAGGAACTTTTTTCCAATGGAATCTGCATTAACACTACTAATGGTATCGGTTTTAAAATTAATTATAATAATAGTGAATTTTTTTTTATTGGAGCTGCCTCTATGTACAAAATAAACAATTCACTTAATAATGTTGTACCTTCGAACCTTTAACAATTCAAACATTCTGGTTTTGCGTACTCACCACATCAATCAGTTGCGACAACTTTAGTTTTATACAAACTTTGAGCACATCTGTGGTGTTTACGACAGGCCGAACAAGTTTATTGTAGTTACTCAGCAAATCGTCATAAAGCCGCTTTGCATCTGGATTCCCTGCAACAGCACTATGCACCATCAACGCTGATAAAAACCATGCTTTTACTCTCTGCTCACTTCGGGATCTCATTGCGGGTACTGTCATTTATAATATAATTGCATGTAATCGTTTTCTAAATTCAAATAGAAAGCATAAGTTAATTATTGACTACAGAAAAAATGCAAGCTTTGTTTTAAAGGCATCAACTATACTATATAGAGAGAATATAGATACATACATACATATTTGTATGTCATCGTATTATAAAATATTTCAAGTACATAAATAAAAATTGGTTTTCGAAAAATTTTAAAAATACTATATGCTCATTCCAATGTGTGAAAAATAGAAGTGGGGAACTCCTTTACAGAGCGATGACGTTTGGTGAGTTATTGAAGGTAAACATTTTTTTCATACATATAATATTTGTGACCAAAGTTGCTAAGAAATATTAGAATCTACGCTTAAACCTACAAGCAATGATAAAATAAAATTTCAGGGGCAAACATTTTTTTTCTGCCATGTTGTGTCGCATAATGGGCCCTTTTGAACCTTTATTTGACAAATATCTAAATTTCCTGTTAAAAAGAGCTAAAAATTTCATTACGGATCTACCTTGGAAATCGGATTTCTGATTACTTTGTTTTTAGTTTTACAGTAGCTTAGCACTGTTTTGTGCTGTTACAATTTTTCAACTCAAACGTTGCCTCCCTCGACAAGCACTATAATATATTATATTTTGTTGATTAAATTATCAGACGTCGTAAACATAAAGATTTGATGAGTCTAACGCTCAAAATGAATGCAAATCTGCCATATTGATCGACAGTCAGCCTTTTGAGTGGGTTGCAACGTTCAAATATCTTGAATCGATCATTTCTGTGGACGCAAAATCCAAACGAGAAGCGAGTGGGAAGCTCCAGGCGGGAAACGTGGTCTTCTTTCTGTTATACAAAGGTCTACATAGGTTCTTCGTTTCTTTCTAAGCGAACGAAGCAGAAACTCTATAAAATAATAATTAGACCTGGCGTTACTTATGCTTCTGAAACCTGGGAGAAGCGTAAGGCGGATGAAGGAAAACTTAATATATAATAAAAAAAAAAATAAATAAATAATTGGCGCGTACACTTCTGTTAGGTGTTTGGCCGAGCTCCTCCTCCTATTTGTGGTGTGCGTCTTGATGTTGTTCCACAAATGGAGGGCCCTACAGTTTCAAGCCGACTCCGAACGGCAGATATTTTTATGAGGAGCTTTTTCATGGCAGAAATACACTCGGAGGTTTGCCATTGCCTGCCGAGGGGCGACCGCTATTAGAAAAATGTTTTTATTAATTTTGCCTTCACCGAGATTCGAACTAACGACCTCTCGGTGAATTCCGAATGGTAATCACGCACCAACCCATTCGGCTACGGCGGCCGCCGTATATAATACTGAGCGTAAAATTCTATGCCGCATTCTTGGGCCGGTGCGTATAAATTACGTCACCTATCGATTTCGTTTACAAGTAAATATTATATATCTCTATAAAAAAATTTCGTTTCGTTTTAACAGAGACGATTACCCTTATCCAAAACACTTATTTATGGCTCTAATAAACGAAAGCAAATTTACTTTTCATTTGCATCTGATAACACTGATTTAAAGTCTTCACAGTTATCGAATAGTTCATATTTACTCCTTATTGGATTAAGTCTGACAGAATAAACAACTTGGTGTGTACAAGAGTGTACGTCTCCACACTCACATAGCTCCGATTCGATGGCAAGAACCATGTGTAAGTAACTGCCATCGGAAGTGTGGTCAACCAATAATATTCTGTTGATAAGTTTTGTATCTTTAACATCGAACTTACAATTTTTTACCTGGTTCGACTGGTAACTTTGTGAAAATTTATGCAAAAAGGTTAGGTCGATTACTTGCATATGACAGAAATTCATTATACCATTCAGAGAAAATGCTACTGTGAATCATGCTCAAAGCTTCGGCAGTGCATTCAACTTCTATGACATTGCCATTATCTGCTGCCTCTTTTGCAATTTGATCTGCCTTTTCATTAATTGGTATACCAGAATGACTCGGAGACCACACCACATAAACATTTGAGAATTGATTGGAAAGCCTCGCATTCAGGCTGTTTGGCTGAAGGGTTCCACAGCCTCGAAAGGATCACTAATCTCGGTGTTGCTAAATACGTGCAAAATTTTTTTAAATACACAACTGTAACTGGATTTCGTAGTAATAGTTGGTAGTTGATGCATGACTACCATGCGGAATTCAGAGAGAACGTAGGTTCGAATCTCGGCGAAACACCAACATGAAGAAAAAACAATTTTCTAATAGCGGTTGCCCCTTGGCAAGCAATGGCAAACTTCCGAGTGTATGTCTACCATGAAAAAGCTCCTCATAAAAATATCTGCAGTTCGGAGTCAGCTTGAAACTGTTGGTCCCTCCGTTTGTGGAACAACATCAAGTCTCACGCCACAAATAGGAGGAGGAGCTCGGCCAAACACCTAAAAGTGTGTTCGCGCTGGGTTTCGTGCCAGGATTGTTGGCGATTGTTTCATACATTGAACTGTTTTAGCTTTATAATTTCTTTGGCTGTGAGTCACATTCCTGTCTCAGCTGTAGGGACCTTGGGCGCGAGCATATAGAGTAGGTTGACTGGATTTGACGGGGGACACCCAAATTTCTCCGAAGGAAAGAGTTTTGAAAAGTTGTAATTTTTCTAATTGTGGTTTTGCTTTTGTATAAAGTTAGCGTATTTCTACACTACTCTATTTTTGTCCTAACAAAACTCCTAAGCAATTTTAAGGTTACTTGATGGTGTAAGCCTGCTTTTATTGCTGTCAGCAATTTGAAAATATTAGAATTGTGTTTTGTCTTCTCAATTACATCAGCATAGTGATCACTTACTACCAAAGACGAGCTAATAGCTCTTTCCAACAACCTTATACTCGACCTTCTCAAATTGTTGTTGACCAAAAAATTGGTGCTACGAACTATATGCATGATGCTACATTTTTCTAGGAATTTGCATTAAAACACCCCGTTTTATGAGTGTCGCGGTTTTAACGAAAGACGTAATATAATTTTGAAGAAAATAATTCACTATCGAAGAAGTCCGAGTTTAACCAGGTATCGACAATGACGATGCGCTCATATTCCCTTTGAGCACTAAATTAATTTATTAAACTTAATTTTGTTCTTAGGTCTAACATGTTTTGAAAGCAGACCTTCCAATCGGTACAACACTCCGTTTTTTCACAACAGTTTTAGCGGTCATATTGATTGTATACTGGTTGTACTCGTATAGTGATTGTACTTGAACGGTTTACTTTTGGAAAAAACGAAATGGCTCAACTTTTGCAACTGATAGTCACAGAGAATTTAAAATTCTCGGGTATTATACTGATGAAGCACTCAGCTTGAAATTGATTCGTTTATACTTGTCTATTTGATCGTCCTTTTTAATCAGCATGTGGCAGCGGAGAGATTTCTTATCAATATTCGCATATCACAGAAGCTTTTATGTCACTGTTGACATAGGTTTCATTCGTTAAATAAATCACAACCCATACAAACATATGTTTCAAGTAGTTCCTAAGTGGTCACATATTTATATGTATGTATATGTATACTTGTATAAAAACATGAAGTACAGTGGAAAGTAAAAGTAAGTACATGCACAAGGATTTTTTATAGTAATAAAAATTAGTAATACTTTAATAAAATAAGTTTCTATGTTCAGTTTTCAAATAAACTCGAGAAATTGCGACTCGGTTAAATAGGAAATTAATATATTTAAATAATATTACATCAAATACAGAAAACGAAGTGGTAACATTGTATTAACTTCCGCACAAAATGTGTTAAAGTTAGGCCAAACTCATTGGGTGGACATGTAACCACCGAAAAATTTGCCAAGCGAAGGGTTAAAGAAAACACCCCTCAACTCATCAAGACGGCAACTCATCCTTCGTCCTTATACGTGTGAAAACACTACACGTTGATAAGCTCACTCTGCTTGGTGTAGAAATTTATCAACTACTCTCACTCATATGTACATTGCCGAATTCAGAATTCAGTTTTAATAGAATAAAACTTTATTAAAGGATATTATTTGTTAGCTAATAGAGGTAACTTTAAATACAAATAATTTCATTCTCTCTTAATACACCTTTTTACAACTTTAACAGTAATAATACCTCTTATTTGATGTTGTTTTAGTTACTATAGTGAATATACTTGGCACAATTTTGTTTTGTTTAACTATTACATTAATATCGCTTAAAGTCTTTAATTTTTCCACTTGGTATATAAAAAAGCTGTTACATGTTAGCTCTCAATCTTGTACTAGTTTGACAATGTTATTTAATACGAATTCATTTATCCTGAATTCCTCTTTATATTGAAAGGTATTTCCACTTAAGTAGTGTTTTAATTCTGAGGATTGAATGCGTGGAAATGAGTGAGTTCATTAAAAGGAAACTTGTTTTATATTAGAATATAAGATATTATAATTGTTGGTAGCAAGTCCTAGTCCTAATGGCTTTAGCATCTGAGCAACAATAACATTTAAAAGTATTTTGTTTTTGTAAAAAGTTATTCTGATTTGTCAAAATCCTGCCAAGGTGCATTTGTTCTATGTGGACGGTATAATACGCAGTGGGTTCAAGCCATAAGTGCCTTACTTTACTATTCACTATTCAATTTTATGCTCAAATTAAATTTTTTTGCTGACATCACAAATATCTATCAACAAACTGGTCATGAGGCGGCACGAAGGAACCGAGAAGGCAGACTTTTATGCCAAAAAAGGGCAGAAGGGTTATTTATTTGACCAACTCCATTCTTCGGCTTTAACAAAAATAATATGAAACAGGAAACCGAAAAATGGATCCAAACTAAAATCAGGGAACACTGGAACGGCCCAAGCGGCCTTAATCACTCCAAAAAGTTGATCTAACCCTAGATCATAAGGGCCTCAGATTACTCTGTGGAGCACTTACAGGTAACTTTGCCAGTAATAAACACTTTAACACAACAGGGTTATCTAGTACAAGATCATGCAGGTTCTGCTGTGATGAAGAGGAGTATATGGAACACTAAATTACCAACTGTGAGGCATTAGGCCTCAGGAGACACAGAATCCTGGGCTCGTACCTACTAGAGGAGAAAGACATACAATTGCTCCCTCCTAAGGAGCTGCTTTGATTCCTCGGTATAATAAATAATTATGTATAATTAAGTAATTAGGAGCGCGCAATTACTTACTCAATCTGGTCGCAGTGCATAAAGGCCTTAACCTAACCCGTACAACCATTGCCATCTATTAGGTTGGGGAATAAGTTCGTAGCGTTTTTATCGAAGACCTTTATTTAAACAAAAAACAATAATTATATCAATAAGTGAATTAATTATATAATCACCGTTGCTGTTTACAACCTCCCGACCAATTTGATGATGCCGTTCCGCCAAAAATCGGCTGGTCTTGTATCAGAGAACTTGTTGAATCAGTTTTTAAGGACCCCTGTATTATCGAAGGTAACGCCCTTCATATGGCTTGACAAGGAGCGGAAAGATGGTATTCGGTCGGTGCAAGGTCCGGAGAATATGGCGAATGCTGAAGGAGCTCCCATTCGAGCTCTTGCAGAGCGGTTTTGACGACTTGATCAACATGGGACCTGGTGTTGTCGTGAAGGAGTATGGTTTGACCATGTCGACCAGATCTTTTCAGTCTAATAGCCTCATTCATGCGGTGTAGCTGCCGTCCCAGTCTCACCAAACACACATCATGATCTTCTTTGGATGAAGATCCGGCTTGACTATCGGCTTTGGCGTATCTCCCGGAGCCACCCACTCTTTTCTTTGCTTCTCATTGATGTATAGGCACCATTTCTCATCTCCCGTGACAATTCGGTACAAAAATCAATGCTTATGACCGCGTGTTGCTCGTTGACGGACGAGATGCTCAGAAGCAATTCGAAGGCGACTGTCTTTTTTTTTTTCGTTGAGCTCGTGAAGCAGCCAGGCTCCCAATATTTTGGTAAATCCCATTGAATGAAGGTGATTGAAAATCGTTTTATGATCGCAGTGCATTTTTTCCGCCAATTCACGGACTGGTTTGGCGACCGTTCTCCTTCAAAAGTGACTTGAGACATACTTTTTCGGATTCAGAAGGCCTTCCCCTGCGGGACGTGTCATCGACGTCAATGGCGACAGTTTTGAACTTTGCGAACCATTTCTGTACTGTAGACTGCCTATGACACCATCTTCATACACGTCGCAAATGTCGCGGGCTGCTTCAGCAGTTTTTTGACCTCGATAAAAAGCAAAGAAGAGCAGTTGTCGAAAATGTTGACTTTTGCCTCTTGGGTATACCATTTCTAAGCCTCCTAACTAATAAAAAATTAATAAATAACTCAAAAATACAATTAACATAGTTTTGTAGAGCAGAAAGAGTTCTATCGAATAAATACTTACACTTTGCCAAACAGCAAACAAATCGTTGTAAAATAAAAGAAAATATAAAAACAATATGAACTTATTCCCCAACCCAATATTCGACATTGCTACGCTTAGTTCAAAATCTGACTACACATTTCGTTGTACATTGGAGCACCCATAATTGCGAAAGTGTTTATTTTTGTAACCCTCAAATTTTCGAATAGTTTGGTAATGAAAAATAAAATGTGAAAAAAATTGTGATCTGTAGTGGGGAAAATCTAGTCAGTTTGGATTTAAAGCCGAAAAATGTATCAAAAAATGGGGTATGGCTTTTTTGACTAATACTCGGATTTCTTAAAATAATGGTTTGGTGAATAATACACTCTTATACAAACTTTTGACCTACGAATGTCCGTTTTTGGTTCTTAAGAGGTCAAAATAAAGTTTTTGAAACTAGTATTTTTAACAGCGAAAATAAATACTTGAAGAAATAGTAAGCTACACAGCATTATCGTGTTAAATAGCATAATTAATGCAGTTCCATTCGACGTATCAATTTCTAAAAAATATGTGCTACAAGTATATTTTTACAGCAGGGGTAGAACCTCAAAGTGAAAAAAATAAATTATAAAAATATATTTTTTTTTTACAAGTTTCGGAAATAATAAAATCCAGAAAAATGTACAACTGCATATATATTATGAATGCAAAAACCCATTAACTTACGCATTTTGATCTAACAATTTTTGTTTTAAAACCGCAATGAATATATTTCTTATATTATAAACTGAGAAACTAAATTACTACCTCTCTTAAAAAGTGAAAAGTAAAATATTTTATATTAGTGTTGGTTTTAAAATTTTGAGTTTGGTCAAGCTCTTCCTCCGTTTTGTGGAGTGCGTCTTGACGTTGTTCCACAAGGGCAAATAGTTTTTTTATGAGGAGATTTTCATAACAGAAATACACTCGGAGGTTTGCCATTGTCTTCTTGGGTTAGGTAGATCCAAAAGCACCAGTCAATGAGCAACCATTCAGCAACGCGTGTTTCATTCTGTTTCTTCGGTTCTTAAATTCGAGTTTTATAAATTTTTAACATCATTTAGAGTAGTAGAAAATACATACTTCAAGAGTTCTTAGTTTAATTAGGCAAAACTACTGTACTGCCCTGTTTTATCAAATGGGTTTGTACATTTTTTTTTCTTTAAACTTCTGTCGAGATGTTGGTGATGCTGCATCCGATTTGGTTCTTTGACGATATTAATTTCGGTTCTCTTAGTTTCTCACTGCTGCTAATTAAAATTCCAAATTAAAACTGTGTGAGGAAATGGATATCGGTGGACTCTGGTGAGATAATATTGTCCTGATTAGTATTTGCTCTACAATTTATCTTTTTACGACTAAATTTAAACTTTTTATAATGAACCTTACCTGACAAAGAGGTTTTATGTAGTCACACTCTACGGTACATCTTCTCCTTTAGAGTCACTCAAGGCAGTAAAATAGAACTTTTGGTTTATATATAGTTATGTATGCCATATATGTATGTACATACTTACTGTGTCATAATTATTTCCGCCCATAGCGTCCCATTTCGTAAATGTCAAACCTTTAAGTAAATTATGAACACATTTGACATGTCATTTGTGTTACCATTCTCAAAAAAATAGGTGGTTCAAAAAGCAAACGCTATATGGCCCACCCTGTATATACTTACTGTGTCATAATTACTTCCGGCTTAAAATAACTGAAATACGATTTAATAATGGAGAGTTAGCTTTATGTCGGTCTGATAATTGGCAAATAAAATGCTTCTTGATTCCAGCAGAGTTTCATATACAATGATAGGCAAAAGTCTACTAGGGGGGCTATGTTTTCGTTGGTTTAAAAGTCCAAAATATTTCTTGAAAATTGTGTTGATATAGTTTTATTTTAAACATTGTTTTAATCACAATAAACTGAAAAAAATCGGAGAATAGATAGAAAGTTGGTTTTCCCTGATTTTGCGCTCCAAATTTCCAATACATGTTCAATAATATTTAAATGTGAGCTTTTCGGGGGTGTGTTTAATTGGCTTGCTGCATAGTAAAGCAGCCAATTCTTAACAATGTACGCTGTGTGTCTTGGATCGTTATCTTGTTGAAAGATCCAACCTGCACGAAGCTCCAAATTATCCACCGAAGGTTTCAAATTATGTTCCAGTAAGCATTTGTTTTTATAAAGACCCATGTTACCCTCAATTAATGTTATTCTTCCAACGCCAGATGCGGCAACAGCTCTCCAAACCATTATGGTGCCGCCACCATTCTTGACGGTCGGTACCAAATTCTTCAGATTAAGGGCAGTATTTTTTGTTTCTCCAAATTTTTGCTCTTCTATTGCTTTCAAATATATTCATCTATGGCTCTTCTGTAAACAAACTTTTTCGCCAAAAATCCATCCCCGTTTCTTTATGTGCTTCCGAACTCCAGGTTTACCGGTTTTTCAGGAATTAGAGACTTTTTGGTGTGCTCCTGTTGAAACCATTATTGTTTAGAGTTCATCGAATTGCTATTTGATCGGCACGCTTTTATTATGTGCTTGCTATAAGTTCGGCTAATTTTGAAGCATTAACTTTTGGATATTCGTCCACTTCTTCGAGTTTCAAACTGATACCTCGGAATAGTTTCCTCGATAGACCCAATCTTTTTAAAGTTTTTTTTTAGAATGGTATAAGTTTAAAATTTTTAAAACTTCACCATATGAAAGCTTGGAAGTTCACTCTGTATGTAGACTTTTGTCAACGCGGTTTTTGCGTTCTTTCGCCGTAACTTTGTTATTGTATGTTAAAGAATGGATTTTTGTAGATTATTGTGATAAGAAAAAGGTTTCAAACAAACTTGTATTGACACAAATAGACTTTCAAACCAACGAAATTAGGTGGTGTATGTAGACTTTTGTTCATTTTCATTGTAATTTTGTTGTTGTATGCAGGTTATAATATTCTGCAATTAATGGCCAAATGAGACAAACTTAGTACTTACTAAAACTCTTTGGTGCTTTGGAAAACAAAAGGACGAAACTGAGAAATTTAAGTGAACAATTTTTTAAGTTAACTCGCCACCAAGAAGTCGGTTCTTTCTCCAGATTTATCCGATGAAATTTATTTTAAAATTTAACTTACAGTTCTATAATTACAATACACTCATTAGTGTCTACCCTCAAATATGAACGCACATATACATTCATATACCATATTTTATGTTGTTAAGAGCACAAACAACTGTCTCGTAAATTAGATTTTATCCATGGTATAAATTTACTAACTCGTGTGTAAACTCCAGGATATCCATCTCTTCCACAGCCAACACCCCAAGAAACTACACCAACAATAAAATACTTTACTCCATTTGATAGTAAAAGCGGGCCGCCACTGTCGCCTTGACAAGAGTCCATGCTGGGTCTTCCGGCACATAACATACTGGATGTTATTCTGCTGCTTTTATACTTTTGATTCCGACATTCAGTAATCGACATTATAGGCACCTTTACCTGGTTAACGATCGCAGGTAAGTCCCCTCCTTCCGAAGTACGACCCCATCCAACTACAGTTCCAATTCGACCTAAAATATATATATTAGTTATAATCTTAAGTAACGGAAGGACAGTACTGCTTACATGTACAGTTTGTATGTATGGATATGCATAAATGAAAGTAAAACATGCCATTAAAAAATATCAATATTAAACATTATAACTGCCAAACAACAACTCAAACGGTACAAACAAATGACACCCCTTATTTATAAGTATATTAAAGTTTCAGAACGAGAACGCGCCAAAAAAGGTAAAAAGAATTTTCATTATGTTATGAATTTACGTACACTGTAGAAGGTTTGTATCAAATTTATCCTATCCAAGAAATGTATATTTTTATTCTTGTCAGAAAAAAGTGTGCATTACAGATTTAATTATACGTATACCGGTAGCTTTTGTTAATATGAGTAAACATTCGGTATTTAATGAAATATTTACTGCTTTGTACGCTTTTATTGTAATTCTGATTAAATAAAATGAATAAATAATTGGCGCGTACACTTCTGTTAGGTGGTATTCGTCTTGATGTTTTTTCACAAATGGAGGGACCTACAGTTTTATGCTGCCTCCGAACGACAGATGGTTTTTTTGAAGAGCTTTTTCATGCCAGAAATACACTCGGAGGTTTGCCATTGTCTGCCGAAGGGCGACCGCTATTAGAAAAAACTTTTTTCATCGCTTGGTGTTGCATGCACGGAGACTCGAATCTGTGCTCTTCCGAATGGTAGTCACACACCAACCACCGAAAAATCTTTATATGGAATCGCTTATTTTGCAGTTGAAGGCTCATAATCGCCTACCAAGCCAACAGCCCTCTTGACTGAATTATTATAAAATGAGAGAAGCAGAGAAGTGTTTGGTCGCAGTAGCATACATATGAATTAGAACGATGTGTCATTTAAAATTTTTTTTTTTAATATTTAAGTATGAAAAACAAAAATTTTTTATATATTAATTTTTTTTTATATATAATATACAAAAATATTATTTTATTTCACAACCAACTCGGCATGTGCGGGTATTAGATAAAGTAAAATCAATTACATCTAATTCTCTTGTTACACTTAGAACGATGTGTCATTTAAAATTTTTTTTTTTAATATTTAAGTATGAAAAACAAAAATTTTTTATAATTTTTTTTTATATATACAAAAATATTATTTTATTTCACAACCAACTCGGCATGTGCGGGTATTAGATAAAGTAAAATCAATTACATCTAATTCTCTTGTTACACTATGTTCCCAAAAAATTCGTATAAAAAGAAAATTAGGTGAAAACAATATTAAAAAATTCTTTTTAGAGTTCACTTTTATTTCGTGTATTACATATTTTAAATTATTAAATTTTTTATAAGAAATAAATTAATAAACGGCGAGCGCAAAATCTATGGAGTTTCAGAGACGTTTCGCTCATGCGTCGAAAAATCTCACTCTTTTTGCTCTATTAGATTCAAGAAAAATTCATAAAATATTGAAAATCGTGTTAAAACAAAAGAATTCGTGTAAAAATAGATGTTTTTCTTTTTAACTCGTACTTAGAAGAATATTAAACCAATTATTTTTATTAATTTATTATTTTTGCGCAAAGGGATAAAACACATTTTTGGTCTTCCCATTTGAAACATAAATAGACAATCCTTACGAAGTCTGAAGCAGTTGTCCATGCAAAACGTGGATTTTTCAAAAACATAAATGCAACGCAAGTAAATTTTTGATTAATCGGCAGTAACACGCCCACTTTTGGGACCATGTACGCATATTGCTCCTCACCGAATTCAGATCGAGAAAAAACTTAAATAGATATTTTGATAATTCAAGGTGGCGCAAAATTATTCACCTTGTCGGAAAACTTTTAATTTTTGCGTATGGCAACGTGCGTCAATTATATTTCACGCTTATAAATTAGACGGCTGCAGTATGCAAACAGACAAGCAATTGGCGCTCGTAAAGGTCAAAATAAAGATTTTCACCACAAAAAAAATTATTTTTTATTTAATAAAAAAGTTATTCAAAAACAAAATTGGACGATGAATTTTGTGCCGCTTTGTACAAGGTAGGTTATTGTTTAAATTTTGCAAAATTGGTAAATAACCACGTCCACACCCATATAAAGTTAATTTTTAAATTGAAAAGAAGTGATATCTCTGATAAAAATAAAACAAAATTACTCTAATGCAAGAAAAGAAATACGAAAAAAATCTTGAAAGTCCACGCCCACCGCAACTTAATAAAACTCGCTCAATCTTGGTTTACGTATTTCATTTATTGTTCATTCGTCAAAATTATTAATGAGAGCGCCCACTTTTTATATTTAGAAACCAATAGTTCAAATTAAATAAATAAATAAAATGAATTAGGTTTTACTAATATGTATCAGATACATAAAGTTCGGTTTGGCCGAATTTAGTTCCTTACTTCTTTTACAAGGTTTTATTTATGAATCGGTTATAACTAAAACTAAGTCTAGTAGTCAGTTTTTAAATTTGCATGTTAGACAGTTGACGCGGGGCGGTCGTTTCCTTTCTATGTAGATGTGATAAGCCGATTGTGCGAGAACAGTATCAAGAGAGTTTGGGTCTGCAATTGTTTGGGATATTTTTCTCTGTTGTTGTTGATTTTCTCATCGACAATGAACATTTGAAGATCTTTGTGTATGTTTGAGTTTTTAACGTAGTCTGGCACTGCTGTGATTGTTTTAAATATATTGGTTTGTAATCCTTATAAGACATCGATGTTAGTAGAGCCGGTAGTGACCCAAAGCTGTATACTTTACATCCATATCAGCTTTATAAGAGAATTTTATAACTGAGGCACACTAGTCATCGGAAATTCTGCTGTCATAAAATCGTTTGTTCCTAGAGTGGAGCATTCCGCAGTTCCCGGGTCGTCCATCAACCTAGCCCCTCTCACATCAAAACTGCAGTGCACGATGAAGAATCGCCTCCTACAAGTATTCCTGTTTTACACAGGATATCAATGCTCTCTCATCCCTTCTCTCTAATCCAGGACGATATGCATTTCCGTATCCACTGGTTGGCTTGTAGTCGGAAGCGTTTGACTGTTCTCTAACGGAGTCGGATGCCGGTCTACGGCGGATTTGCTATGGCATGGGGATCCACTGTAATCGATCGTTCTCGAAATGATAGAATAGATTTTCGGCGGTCACTTCTCGTAATAGAAAACCTTCGAGTGTATTTCTGCCATGAAAAACTCCATATAAAAAATCATCTGCCAAAAGCTGTGAGACCCTCAATTCGTGAAGAACCTCGGCGGTATTTTATCTCCCATATTGGAGCCACCAAATCATTCAATTCAAATCATAAAAAGTTTGTTATCCTGCCACGATAATGTTTACGGTTCATTGCAACGGCATTACCGAGATAATTTTAGAAGAACCACTGTCCAATGAATCCGCAATCCATAAACCACACCAAACGATACGATATTCCGTATCCCAACTGTTTAGGTGACAATGTGCCTCATAGCTGAATGCGCAAACTCCACTTCTTGCAGAACAGCCATTTTTATAAAACGTTCAGATCACTTTTACGCATTCTTCAACTGAGTTTCGCTATATGAACAAGTTTGCCCACATCTGTAGAGCCAAGTGCCTGGAAAAAATTTGATAAAATTAGCATAGCACAAATTATTGTTGTCAAAGATCTGCATCACCCTGTACTTGAAAAGGATCTCAGAATTCTGAAGTACATCAGTATTCTGTCAAACAATTTCGCAAGTTTCGTGTATAGAAAGGGTTCAAAAATGTATCGAAAGTAATTGTGCAGACCGACTGCACGATGGCTCATAAGAAATCACTCGAAATGTTTAATCACTCAAAGCAATGATAGTTTTCAACCTCAAGATAAAACTTTACGTACAACAATATTTATAAAGATCATTTTTTAGGAGAGAAGTAGGAATGCTTTGAGACGATGTAATGACAAATTTAAAAACACAACAGAAGCAAAGCGAACATTCTTTTATATAAAACCAGGCATATATGAGAATCGACAAGCCTAATTTTGGAACTAGTAAAACTTTGCTTGAATTTTCTCTCGAACGACTGCCGTGCCGGACCACTTTCGTTCAACCTCCAGACATGGCCAAGCCTACACAGCCGCAATATTTTAATACGCTTCACTATATCCACACCTCGAAATAGCTCATATAGCTCGCTGTTCCATCAGATATGAAACTCATTCTCACCAACGCGAAGAAGACCAAAGATTTTTCAGAAAATTTTTCTCTCGCACGCTCCCAGTGCTTTCTCATCAGTTGTCGACATCGTTCAAACAACCTCGCCATATACAAGAACGGTGATGATTAGGCTTTTGTACAGCGCTGATTTCATTTTTCGAGAGAGGGCTCTACGTCTCAATTGGCTACTGAGCCCAAAGTAACACCTGTTGGCAAGAGCTATCCTTCATTTAATGTCTAGGCTGACGTCGTTCTGGCTGTTAATACTGGTACCTCGATAAATAGAGTCCTTTACCACTTCAAATTCGTTATTGCCAACAGTGACGTGTTGTCCAAGATGCGAGGACTCTTTGTATGTTGACAGCAAGTACTTTGTTTTACTCTGGAAGAGGATGCTTCCATGTGTAAAAGTCCACGCAGGGAAAGTTCCTGATCGCCATTCACTTGGGAGTGGTCAGAACGATTCTTCCGCATACGGTCCAAGCAGGTCACAACTTCCAGGCTTCGCCCAAATATTCTCTAGGATAGTGAGAAGGTGAAGAAACATCTTGGGTTGTTTGCGGTGTTTGCGACCGACCTCAGAAAAACTGACCCCAATGAAAAATCGAAAAGAGGAATATAATATTCTCCACTTAAGTACACATGAATCATATCCTTTCCAGGGGTTTTTTAGGCATAGATAAGTAGGTAGGTGAAATGGTTGAAGTACCACTCTGGCACTCCCCAAGTAGCACAAAAGCGCCGTTTTGATACCATTATGAGACCTTCAACAGGCAAATATCTACGGCCAGCCAGAGCTGTTAATGTAATGGAGAAGATGGATGGGATTGTGATTGGCGCATTACCCCAGTCTGTCGAAGAAGCATCCTGTGACCTAAATCGTGTAACTGGCAAACCTGGATATTTACATAGACAGTGCTTGACAGCCTCCTTCTCTGAACGGTCCCTCCAGTTTCAGCAATCGGAATTAAATGGTAAATCTAGCTTTCCAACGTATGTGTCGATCGTCCAAAGAGTTTGGAAAATGAATGGCGTGAAGTTCCCAGGACTTTCAAAGTCTTCCGTCTACTCTACTGGGGTCAAAGAGTTTTTTAAATAGCAGATGAAGAAATGGAGCTAATTCTGCACTTTCCTGAGAAATAAAAAGTGCAATCCCCCTTTAACAACAGTCAGAGGGATGCCAATTACCGGGTAGAAAGTCTCTGAGACATACGCATAGTTAATTTTTCGACCAGAAATTCATACGATCGTCGATTTGATGATGATGGAGATGCCCTCAATAAATTTGTTCTAATGTTTTGAAAAACATTTTGACGAAAATCTTTCACAGTCTTTTTCACCTGAATCTCCATGGAACACCAGGCATTTATCGGACGGCTTTAGGTAAACTTTATCAACATCTTCATCATCACTCTATAAGCTCTCTAGATAATCGAGCATTTCAAACGTATTTTTAAGGTATCTAATAACATAAACAAAGCAAAATATGTACTAGCTCTGTATTCGGACCAACGTAACCAGTATGTGACAGCGATAAAACAACTTAATCAAACACAAGTAAAAACAGTAATTTATCGCTTTTTCTTTTGAACTAATTATCTACTCATATTTGTAATTTACAGTTCATACAACTTTTTTTTTAGTTGCACGAAAGTAAAAAATATAAATATACTTACTTTTTAGACTTTGTCCTCCTCAATATTTTTCTTGATATCAATTTACACACAAAACAAAACTAACGCCGGTGCATCTATTCAGAAGCAAAACTCAACTGCAACCTGTGCAATCCCAATCGCAACGCTTCGGATGAAATTATGTTGCATATTAAATTAAATCTGCAGTAGCCAATTGTTTTTAACGGCGAATAAAGAGGGCCTATGGTGTGGTTACGTATACGTCACCTTGGTCCAGAATGGGTTAAAGAAAAAAATAGCCCATAAATGTGCAATGATATTAGTATTTACGGAAAAACGTGAGAAATCGTATTTGAATTTTTGAAAACGTATTTAGCCATGGCTGGCAGCGAACGTTGGACTCATTTTAATTGTAAAGACAATTAAAAATTAGCAATTGATTAATTATTGATTACTAACACTAAGATTAATAATTGAATAACTGTAAGTGTGATTTGTTGCAATTAACAATTAACTAAATTCGAAAAGTTTTGTGAACTTAATTAAATCCCCACTGCGGCCTTACCCTAACGCACATGAGCCGTTCACAAGCTAATTCTCCTCGACAAAAATTCTAATTCTAAAATTGAAAAAATCATTACCGGCCACTCGAAAATAGTCAACATCGCAATATTTCCTATTATTTAGAATTATTTACGAATATTTGGCGAATCGTGATATTTTTGTCATGACGCAGCCAACGCAATGGAAATTCTTCAGAATTTTTAGGCAATCGTGATATTTTTTCTGTGGCAAGCGCGTAGCCACATATGTATGGGTATATGTTCACACACGGGTAGATGGTGACCACTGTGCAGTCATGACCCTGGATGGTAAAAATGCGTTCAACTCGGCAGACTGGGAGCACCTTCTGAACGCGCCTGTAAAGCTAGCTGTCCCAGCCTAAATTTGATAGAATAAAAAAGTATGAGGTTAAAGTAGGTGACCTATCTTTTGACTGGATGGCAAGAAGTGATCGCAGTGACTTGTTGTTGTTTTTTAGATGTTGTGTGGCAAGTGTGCGATTTAGAACGATTTTTATTAACTTAAAATAGAGGTCTTTGTTCAGAAAAAAAGAGGGATAACGGTCTAATTCTTCAAAGTTTAAAGAGGCAGCATTAAAACAAAATAGTATAGTATAGTAAGTTTTGTTTATTATAGAGCTCCCTTCATTAAAGAATTAGTTTAAATTCACCATCATTTTTTTCTGCCATCGTTGTTTGGCTTTCGTTTTTTTTTTTGTTGAATTTAATATCTTCAGGAAAACTCGAACAAAGGTTGCGCACGGAAAAAATGAAGACTCTCAAATGGGTGACATTACATTTCAGCAGGAAATCACATATGTAAGGAGGAGGATTCATCAACAATTTTATAATAAAAATACCGGATTTCAACTTACCTACATGCAATTATATCCAAAGAAAAAGCAGAAATCAGATTTTAACACGAACAGCTCGAAAATTATAAGGATTGCATGGAATACTGCAGCTAACGAGATGTTTATGACCTAGTGAATGGAAAATATATAATTTTATTACGAAATACTTGAATTTTCTTGTAAATACTTACTCAATTCACTCCTTTTGAAGAAATAATATCGACGAAAAAAAGAGTGAAAACGAATGAGTTATGCCGATTCCCCATTTTTTATGAAGAGGTGTGGTTCTTCCTACTATTTAAAAATATTTTATAAAATTCACACCAACACGCTACGGGAGCCGATATGCCAAGAGGAAGCGAAAAAGCTGCTTAAATAAAGAGAATCATTGCAGCGAAGCAGCTGTCGCGTCGATTTGTTTTTGCCATGCACCGAGCAAGCGTACGGTATATGCATGTAAAAAGTTTTATTAAGTCGGTATCGAGGTATACACGCTCATCCAAAATGGGCGTACTCCCGCCTATTTTGCAAGCAATTTTGTAAGTCGTTTTGTTTTCTACAACAGAGATATCACGTTATTTTCTGTTTTGAAAATTACCCGTATATGGCAGGACCACATCCTCCTTAACGCCCATTTTTAACATACATATATTTTAAGTCTGGTAGAGTGAATTTGTCTAATTTACCTTGAAAAAGTTTAATTTTGTTTGGAAAATACTAGTTTTGATTGGTTTTCTGAAGCTGAATTCGAAGTGTGTTACCTGTACATAATTAAACATAAATATATGTACTCGTATGTATGTACGAGGTGAAGTAAACAAGACTGGCGTCATAAGAATATTTTTGATAGCGCCATCTTTTTAATGAGTTAGTGCGTTAGAAGTTACATCTCTAGCTGACTTCCAGTGAAAGCTTGGTGACGCTCGGTTCAGTGGAAGCGAAGTTATTGCAACCAAAGTGTCAGTATGTTCATGTCATCGGTACAAAAATGAGTTTCGAACAAAGACCTAATATCAAATTTTGTTTTGAAATCGGTTAAACGTTTACCGAAAAATTTGCATTGATGAAAAAAGTTTACGGCGTTGATTGTCTATCTCGTGCCAGCGTTCATGAGTGGTTTACACATTTCAGAGATGATTGTGAGGGCACAAATGACAATGAACATACGGGCCGCCCAACATCAGTAATCACCGAAAATTCCATAGACATTTTTTGTAAATTTATCAAAAATTAACCGAAAACATCGATTTATCGCATTTTAACTGATCATTTGGGCATAGTTGAGGACCAAAAATTGCTCAGAATTCAGCATTTGAAAGACCTCATTAAAGAGGCGAGAAAAGACGAGAACTTCCTTTACAACATTGTAACTGGTGATGAAACGTAGTATTTCCAACATGAACCTGAATCTAAGCGTCAAAGTGCCGAATGGAAGGCCCCAGACGTACCATCAGAAGTCAAAAATCAATTCGATGCTCATCGATATTTTTACGATTCCAAGGGAATTGTCCACTAGGAGTTCGTGCCGACGGGCCAAACCGTTAATGCAATTTTCTATCTTGGCGTTTTGAAGAGTTTGTTGTATCGCATTCGTTGAATTCGCCCTGAATACCGCGAGGGAGGAAGCTGGCGCTTATTGCATAATAATGCGCCATCTGGTCGATCCACTCTTGTGACTGATTTTTTGACTAGAAATCGCATTTTAACCATCAATCACTCACCGTATTCGCCTGATATGGCTCCCTGTGACTTCTACCTATTCGGAAAATTGCATTTGGCCATGAAAGAAAAACGTTTTGCGTCCGTAGAGGCCATCCAAAAGGCTTATACCGACAACCTGAAGGACATTCCGGTCAATGACCTGAAACACTCTTTCGAAAAGCTTTTAAATCGCGCAAAACAGTGTATCGAGGACAGAGGAGACCATTTTGAATAAATAACCTGAAGTTATCAGAACAAAGCTCCTGTCCTTATTTTAGCTTAGTCTTGTTTATTTTGGACTCCACCTTGTATATTTATGTTATAGTGAGCGCGAGTCCGAAAAAATCGTTTCGATTATATTGCAGCGTTCATCAAAACGTAGAAAAAATATTGGGTATAAATTCCAAAGCTCAGAATTGAATACTTGGACCAATCCCAAGAGGTCCCGAAAGGCTGCTCTATTTTTTCATATAAAACACACTAAAAGATCAGGCGTTGAGTGCTCAATCTTGATTTTCTGTTTAAATATAGCGATTTTTACGCGTATGCATACATAATATTGCTATAACACATGAGACATTGCGAAATACCTTAGAATAGGTTTACGTAACCGATTTTCAGCCTGATATCTCTTATCGATAAAACTACGTTTTTAGAAAGCACTCCGATGTAGTATTTTTTCCACCCGGTCACCCTAATATGCATATTTTGTTAAACAAAAAATGAAATAAATGAGACTTATCTTAATTTTAGTGTACCTGCTGGATCGTAGTTATAACGTGGCAAGCATACGGGCTTTATAATTTTCGAAAATGTCATCGGTTTTCGCAGTTTTAGCAAAGCTATGTCGTTGTTGTAGCTATCAGGATCGAAATTTCTGTGCTTAATTATAGAAGTTATAGCCCTCTGGATCGCGTTTGACTCTGAAGTAATATGTTGATCGTGATCACCAAAAATAATTCTTATTTTAGACTTTCGTAGCTTCTTAACACAATGCGCGGCAGTTAAAACATAATCTTTGGTAAGTAAGGATCCACCGCAATGAAATTTTCCATCATAGACTATGCGTGCCATCCACGGGAATTGATTTACACCTGTGGGTCTGCCACCAATAATCCTGATTTCTTCGTTGGGATATCCACAATCTATGTAGAAAAAGGTAATAACTTAGAAGGCTGATAACAAATTTGGCGAATAATAGTATTATAACTATATGTATATGTAAACTATATGAAAATTAAACTTATGTACGAGTATGCCAAATAGATTGCTGTTTTTGTAAAAAAATTTAAACATCTGTAAATCCCCAAGGCTGGTTCGCAAACTAAAGTATTGAAGGATATTAAAATTTTCTGCCTCACCAATTATGAATCAGTATGAACGCATATCTGCATCGATATGTGTATTTTTAATACCCCAAACGTGGTAGTTTGCTTTGCTTGCTAACGTCTCCGGTTAGGTGAAAATGTACCTTATAGGGCAATAAATCAATTTGCGAAAGGCACCTTTTACAAAACGACCATTTTGATAAAATGTTTCAACTGAGTATCGCCCCATGAGTAAGTTTGCTAAAGCCTGTGGTATCAATTGCCTGAATGATAAAAAAATTAACATATCAGATATAATTGCTGTCAAAGATGTGCATCGTTCTTCAAGCAACTAAAGCATAGTTTAATGCTCTGCTTTTTATAAGCCTTCGAATATAGACGATTAACACATTTGACGATTCTATAGACTCAGCTGCAAGCAACCTTATTTCCAAAGTTCTGATACCCTTATTTTTTTAAGGAAATAATAGACTATACATCAAGGATTCTAAAGGTAATCAAAAATTTGCCCTTCGACCACTTTACTCTTAGCTGTCCCATAAACGTGTGCCCTCTTATTACTTATTATAAAACATAATATTGAAATTCGTATGCGTATTGCTGCCATAATTTTTTTAAATCTCAGAAAACGTCGTTTACAGATTTCCTCCAACTGTTTATTATTAGCAAAAAATTGCGCGATTAAATTAACTATTGCTTCTCTTTACCTTTTCTTCATATCATAACCATATCATATCATAATTAAACAAACAAAAAACTCCAAAACATTCCACCAAAGCAATTTCTTTGAAAAAAAACCTTTCAAAACAGTCTTGACAGCTGATTGTCAATTTTGCAGGTAGTCTGCCATATGTAAACGGGCAGATTAATTTTGAGGATTTATTGCGAAGACAACATCAGAGTTATCGGGTGAGATGCGCCGCTAGCGAGTATGGCTATAGCTCATTAAACTGGTATAACTCACATCTTACAAACACATGCAATTTAAGCAACTCTATTCCCGCGTTACCAATATATGTTAATTTATACCAGTTACTTCATCTATTCGCCACGTGTAACCGCTTGGCAAAAAGAAGAGGCTCATTGTGAATACTTTTGTATGTGACAAAACCATGGAAATAATTAAGTTAACAATATAAATAATTAACTACCATTCATAAAATAACATTAAATTGTTCTATGGTTTACATCGACTTTTTTCAATTTTTTACTACCTCAGTTGTCAAACTGAACATAACTTTTTATTATTAAAACATGATCTCTCGACCTGTATGAAAGATATCTGCTTTGTCTTAATTTTGTTAAAAATCTTTTTGTTGCTTTGATTCGGATTTATTTCATTTTTCTACAAACAGCTGATTTGAGGCTTAACTGAACTCAAAACTCGTTTCTGCGCAAATGCCAATGAATGCGTATGTGCATATGTATGTGTATTATGTTAATATGCTGTAACACTTTGCAAATGCAAATAATTTACTGTGGACTACGAATGGCTTCATTCTGATTGTTACCCGTAAAATATCTCGATTGGGTAGAACTGATACTACTTACATATTATTTATGCAAACTTACTGCTAACCTTTCTAAAGTTGCAAAGTGCTTTAAGAAACACTTACCACATTCACAGGTTTTAATATGGACATCTTCGTTATAATCAGCATATTCCTCTGCTTCATAGCCAAATGCGTTTGAAATTCCTGCGCTAATTCGAAATATTGCATCGAAAAGAAATCTGCCGCTCCTATTTGACTTTAAAATATTTGTTGTGTTGTTCAAGTTCTGATTCGAACTATAAGACATATTGTTTATAGACGAATGATATGCGAGAATCACGTTGCCCAGAATTAGAATCAATATAATTTGTTGCTTGAACATTTTTATCTTTTATGCATTTTGAGTTCATCAGATATGTTTCATAATTAAGTTATTTACAATGACTAAAAACACAAGCAATCATTTTAAAAAAATTTCGAGCAATATTTTAAAACATATTTGCAGAATTTGGTTTTTATTAAACTTTATGTAAATAATAATAAATTCACTAACATTTATTTGAGTAATAATTAGCTTGAAGAAAATTGTTGAACAATAATATGCAGGGAACTAGTGATTTTATAATTATGGCTGAATCTGTGCTTGATTTAGATGCTGATTTCAAGTTTTTAATTTTCTTTATAAAAATATTTATACTCGTAGAATTAATTTGTTATGAGCTTATTATTAAGTAATGATCTGGTTGGCCGTTGTAGCCGAGTGAGTTTTTACGTGACAACTAATCGGTGGGCCGCAAATGGAGCAACATAAAACAGTATGCCTACTCCGAACAGCAGGAGGTTTTTATGAGACCCTTTTTCAGGGTACAAATGGATACCAAATTCCTGCTGAGAGACGACCGCTATTAAGAAAAAACGTTTTCTATCATTTGATGTTTATACCCGCAATGGGTTTGGTACTCGGGCGCTACGAGATGATAGGAACGCACCAACCTATTCGAAAGAAGAAACAAACTTCAATTATTTTGGGCGCAATTTAAGAGACTACTACAAGAAGTTTAATATTATCGAGACAAAATTATTAATTTTAAAATCATATAACGGCAGTGTATGTGTACATTTGTGTGTAATTCGTATGGCTTTATTCTTATTTATCATAATTATTTTATTTTTGATTTCTTATGATTTAACTGCTCCATTGCGCAGTGATCCCTGCTTTTCTTCTTCATATTTTGCCTTTCTAAGCTGTTTTGCTCTGCCAACAATTCACTTTTCATATCTTTCAATCCTTCTTTTTTATCTATAATTTAAGTAGCGGGATGAAAATCCACAAAATGCCAGGGTATTCCACATTTCTTTATTTCTCTATCATAAAACTGTACTCGTATGTTCCGTTATTACGGCAGGTATATTATTTTCGTCTGTCTATTCATTTACACGTTTACACTCTTGGTTCATTTTAATTTTACTCGATAGTTCTATGCGACCTTCTTATCGAGGAGCCATTTTGCGACTTATTTCAATCCTTGGTTCTGAGACTCCTACAACAATTCGTTCATTTGACTTTTTAAACCATTCACATATGTAAAACTCCGCTACATAATCCACTACACAATAGCTCTGCATCTGAGTAAAAGGGCTTGTAAACAAAGAGCGGAGCGTACTGCACTACACTGCAATATGGAAAGAATAATGAGATGACGCCTATCGTGGTACCGTTACTTTGCTCTCAGCAAATTTGACAATGAGTGACGTCGTATTAGCACCAGTATGACCAGATTACTATTTTCGTAACTTGATTTAGCATTTTTTTTATTTAGTCTTGGAGTTTTAGTCCTGCTAAAATGCCCATTTAAAGAAAATAAAATACCAAATTTTTATTGAACTAAAATTAAAAAAAAAATGTGTTGAATGTTACTTTTACGTTTCTCCTTACATTTGTAATAGTAATTATCGATAACACAGGGTAGCACAACAAAAAGTATATGTACAATATAATCTGAGATTGTTATTAAATAACAAAAAAATGCTCAGCGATTTCCAAACGTTTCAAGAGTAAAGTTACATAAAATTCTATATAAGTATTTTACATACCTTGCCTGTCTGTTTCTTAGAATTTTTATATGGGCATATTTGTATGTATGCGATGTGCGCACCTAGAGGACGCCTTACTAATCAAGCTGTCAGTCAATAATTGATCGCAATCGGGCTGCAAGCCCCACTATTTAGTCGGCCGCAATTAAGCTGGTGTACTGCGGGTATATTCTTATCGCTTCATATATAATATTTGAAGAGAAATCGACCAAATAGTTGACAGGCAAATCTGCAGTGTACGGGTAGCCTTAAGGCTTTTTGTTTAGGCTTAAAGCCCAAAGCTCAAGGTAGAGGTGCAATCCATAACACCAAAACCCTAATCAATTATTGGTGCCACAGCCATAAGCAGCTGATATTTACATATGGTATCACATAACACATCGGTCAATAAGTCCCCGGTCTGACATATAGAGGGCGCCACTAACATAAAATTAGCTTTATGGTTCGAAAGAACATACCCTTTTAGGTATACTGTCAAATTTGTATGTCATTCTCTCACCAGGCGACTGGTATGCTGATTTTAAACGCGGTCGTACGGACACCAACGATGCACACCGCTCTGGTCGCCCAAATGAGGCAGTTGTTCCCGAAAAAATCAAGCAGGTCCATAAATTGGTTTTGGCCGACCGTAAATTGAAGGTGGATGATATTGCTGACATCGTAAAGATATCAAAGGGAAGTGTTTTCACCATTTTACACGACCATTTGTCGATGCGGAAGCTATGTTCGAAGTGGGTGCCGCGTTTGCTGACTGTGGACCAAAAACAGCAACGTCTCGATGATTCCGAGAGCTGTTTGGCCATGTTTCAGAAGAATCGGAAGGATTTTTTGCGTCGGTATGTAACCATGGACGAAACATGGATCCACCACTTCACACCCGAGTCGAATCGGCAGTCAGCTGAGTGGACTGCAGACGGTGAAAGCCGCCCAAAGCGACCAAAAACTCAAACGTCGGCCGGCAAGGTTATGGCGTCGGTCTTTTGGGATGCCCATGGTATTCTTTTCGTTGACTACCTTCAAAAGGGTGGGCGCATCAATAGCGAATATTACATGGCACTACTGACGCGTTTGAAGGCCGAAATCGTCGCAAAACGACCGCATATGGCGAAGAAAAAAATCATTTTTCACCAGGATAATGCACCGTGTCTCAAGTCGATGGCAACGATGGTTAAATTGAACGAGTTGGGCTTCGAGCTGCTCCCCCACCCACCGTATTCGCCAGATTTGGCCCCCAGCGACTATTTCTTATTCGCTGAGCTCAAAAAAATGCTCGCAGGCAAGAAATTTCGATCGGATGAGGAGGTCATCGCCGAAACTAATGCGTATTTTGAGGGTCAGCCAAAATCGTTCTACAAAACTGGCATCGAACGTTTGGAAAGGCGTTGGACTGACTGTATAGCCTTAGAAGGAAACTATATTGATGAATAAACTCGAATTTTGATGTAACTCTTGTGTTTTCTTTGTTAGACCGGGGACTTATTGACCGATGTGTTAGTTGTGCATTTCGAAGTGTAGAATGCAGCAAATCACAATGCAACCGTAGCAACCAATTGACCAATTGAATTGGTTTTCGCCGTAGCCACAACCAGTGCATTGTGATTTGCTGCGTTGTTGTTATCATATCTTTAGTTTCTGCACTTCGAAATGAACAAATGTGTGAGTATATGTAAACATCAGCTGCTTAAGACTGTGGCACCAATAATTGACGACATAAATATCGTTATGGTTAATACTACGGTTAAGGTTATGGCGTTATGGTATGGTACCTCTACTTTGAGCTTTAAATCGTAAATATACGTCTCAATAGAGCAGTACAATGGCACAGAAGGTGCGAGATCGTCTTTTCCTTTGTTTCCACACCCATCTTCTGGGCATGCCTGCCTATTAAACAGTACTCCGTTAGCCAAAACTTAACTTAATAAACTTAGAAAGCTGTAGGTGTTAGGTTCATAAGTAAAGTTTCTAATTGCAAAGAAAGCCGTGAAGGAACAATTTTGCCATATAATTTGTGCACCTATTTAGAATAAAATTCCTTTAAAATGCTATACAAAATTTATTTTCTGCAAAACATAAAACACAAGGCAACGCGTCAAAGCGAAAATAAAAACAAACTAAACAAATACACACCCATTAGGCCTCTTTTTTCGCCAAGACTTAGTAAGTGGCGGATAAACGAAACAAATGCACATATCTTGGCAACGCGAGGAGAGAGCTGCCTTAAATTACATGTGCTAGTAAGGCAGTGCGGCCTAATGAGCTATAGCCATACTAGCTAGCGGTGAATCTTACTCGATAACTTTGTTGTTACTTTCGCATGCAAATTTTTCGTCAAGTTAATCGAGCATAGAGATAGCGAGCGGAGAATGGCCTATTGTAAACGTAGACGATGAAAAATAACCCTGGTACAATCGAGATGACGTGCTGAGTAATAAGAGCCCCATGTAAATGAATTCTCATTACCGTTCCGTTACGTAGTATCGTAGATCGTTGTTTCATCCCGTTAGCTGATACCAAGGTGGATTTAATAAGGTGACAGCATTCACCCAGCTGAATTTTTCGCCGTAGGTATGGCTTACGTCAAAATGATATGCTTTGTTTGTTTGTATTGGTATGTTTACATTCGTATGTTTACATTTGCTTGCTGATTTTGACATGATGCTTGCACCAAACGCGACAACAAATACATGTAGGGTTTTACTTATATGTGTTTGCTGTCACCTGTAATAAATTCCCCTTGGCTGATACAGGCGTACGTTTACGTTGATGAGTGTGAGCACCATAACAACCCCCAAGTTTCTATGGAAACTAAATTAAATTTAAGTCTTGACTAACACTGCCTCTGGTTATTGCATCATGGTATTTTCGCAGCTTTTATGCGATGAGTATCACGAGACTAAAATGAATGAATTTTTTACTTAAAAAACCCGCATTAAGCAAGAAAAACTATCGCTGGTTACTAAATAACGGTAAATCACTTCCAGGCTTTCCGCGACTGATGTTGGTTTCCTTGTTTTTTTTTTTTTTTGCAAATATATTGGATGAGACGATCGTCAGGATGTTAATCAATATGATCAAACTCTTGTATACTCATCCTAAGGAAATTGTTCAACGACCTTGGTTAATGTGTTGCAATTTTAAACGCAGCGCTATATAGAGCCATCATCTAGCTCTATTTCTCAGACGATCCACCAGTCCTTTACCTTCCTAAAGGAATGTTTCTAGGTTCCTTGGACACAATAGATATTTCAGGCCGCAGTGCTAAGTCCCCTCATGATTCCATTTCTTTTTCCAAGCACGCAAAGTGGTTACCGTGCAGAGTCTCGGATAATTGGCATGACAAATGATATGATTCCTACACCCCGAACCCGTTCACGGGATCTAATTTAAGAAAAAAACACATGAACTGCATAAAAAATGTTTTATTTAATCGCCATCCCAACCGCTTTCATTCGATAAAACTTTATTCTTAACAGCTGTATTCAAGTAAGGTCTTAGTACCCACTCGGTATCGGACGCTTGTATTTCATCTAATTTTCCCAATTTAATTTGATATAATTTAAGTTGAAACCGTGGGCCTACTTCTGTCAGCTCTAATCCATCTTTTTCGTATTTATATGTGTGATGACGAAACGATATATAATCATCATGGTTAGCAAATGTTATAACTCTCTTAGAATCTGTTTTGGGAGTGGGAAAGAGATGCTTCAGTATATTCGTCACCCGCTCTCCTACTTTACTTTTGAAATTATGAAAGATTAAGTGTGGATTTTGTTCACTCATAGTGCCAATAAAAGGGACATCATGGCGCATGACAACATCTGAAACGTTGAAAAACGCTGTAGGACCGTTTGGTAAGTGACTAATAACGATGTTATCCGGTATTCCTCTGTGCTCATGGACCACTATAATGTCTGTCACATCATTAGCACAGCACACCCTCGTTAATTGTTTCAAATCGTTCTTGCCTCTATTCATTCGTTGCGCGTTTGGAAAGATCAACCTCAATTCCTTTACAAACATTTTTAGCTTTGCAGATGGATCATGCGATGTTGTTATCATAATTTTTGGACTATAAGAACCAGCATATCTGTACTCGTCATCAGCTTCAACCACATCTGAAAGAAACATTTTTTTCCAAAATTATATTTCGCAACACAGTAGATATTTAACTAAATATAAATATTTGTAGCGACATTAAATTAACCCTCTAACTTCCCAAACTGAAAAAATGTATCACACGTTTTGTAAAACCTCAAGAACAAACTCAAATTTCAACTCGATTTCATGTTATCTGATTTAGTTTAGCCGCAATGATGAAAAAAGTGGAAAACTGTCTGTAGGACAATTTTCTCAGTTAAGAACTTACCGCCGTATTTAATTTGCTTCTGTTTTGTGGAAGCCGAATACAAAGGATTATTTGCCACACTTCCCTTCAATAATTCTAGTTTTTTGTTCTTCGAAGTTTTTTTTTCAATGCGGCTTCTTTCTGCTTTTTCCAGCAAGAATTCTCGCCTTAAACGTGCTTGCCTTCGAATCATAGCGCTGAAACTCAAAATAAACTTTGGCAGATTGCAACTACACGAGACGAAAACAATTCAAAAACTATCGATATCATATAATGTAAAGACCACACCATACAATATGTTGACCAGAATTTTAGCTCACTACGGACTATCGGCCAACTCTTTAGTCAAATACTCTTGAATCACATGACGTGATTTGAAGATATGTATACTACACCAACTTAATCGGCGCCAGCTAATAGTGAAAGCGGTGAAACTAAAAAGTCTGCCAAGTAGCAGCTAACTTCCTAATCAGGAAATTAGTTCTCTACGTGCGCACACTGCAGGCTTCTTAGTCTGGTAATTATATTTATTCTATTTTTTTGTGTACGACCATGATATGAAAAATACAGAAAGTGGCGAAAGTCGCTGCCTTATTTTTAGCGAATTTAGTAGTTGAGCAACATCAGTGCAGAAACTAAGCGAACATTATTTTCCTATATTCTGGGCTTTCCACTTACTGTTTTTATCTTCTTCTTCTTTTCATTTGTTGATTTCTTGGACTGAAAGGCCCATGGTGAGACGCAATCTTCTGTTCTATCATTATTGGTGTGTAACGAAGAAAACATGAATTGTACTTGTGATGCATAATGGTTTTTGTATGACGGTGCCATTCAGTACAAAACGGTTGTATTATACATTTCACCCTTTAGAGAAGTATCGATAAAAAACTACTATAAATGGAAAGAAATAAATCGAGTACAAAATATTTACGAGTATTATTGTAGGCCTAGCGCAAATATGTTTCGCCAAGTGTTACAATATTCTGCGTGTAATTTCTATAAACATTTGGTTTCAAAAATTGGGACTAACAATAGTGGCTTAACAAATTCTGTGCGGCATACTAGTTTTTTTAACAAGTGTAAGTAAATATTGCGTAATATTCGATTCCCGGTTACATCGCTTTCGATTCTACTTTGAAAATAAATGTTTAATGAACTACTAAAAGTTTAATGATTTATGTGATAAAACTTCTGGAAATGTTGAGAAGGGGTCCCTGAATAACCTTTATAACTCCCATCGTTTCGGAAATAATAGTTTTGTAATTGTTTTCGTCTAAAATGCTTTCAGCATCTTCACTACAGGTTGGCACATAGACTTCAATTCATAAAATATGCATTCACGCACGTGTTTACACTCGTATTCATAATAAAAATACCTTAATGAAAATTAAATGTAAATCAATTTATTAATATCATCACGTTCCAATATTAAACGAAAATAATAATTCATTGGTTCTGACGATAATATTGTGTTGTCAAAAGCCTGCAAATGAGAATAAAAATGCAAACAAATTAAAAAGTTCGGTTTAAATTTAATGATAGGCCAGTTCATGAAGCAAATAGTTTGTAACAATTCTTACAAATTATAAGGTTTGGTGTTCATGTACCCAAAAAACTTGCAAAGTAGGGGAAAGTGAGAGAGTAAAATGACATTTCATTTTGAGGGGTTACTTTTTACTGGACTTATTTTTACTGTAAGAATTTGCAAATGAGAAAAACAGCTGATCACAAAGTAACAATAAGCATGAATTAAAATAAGCGAATTGCAATTGTTAATGGAATGTTCTTCATCTTACAGCGATGATGAAATGGAACAAATTATTGTGGACAAAATGATATCATGTAATTCCGAAGCTCGTTATTTTGCATTCCATTTGCTTTATTATTATTTTTTAATTAATATGAGGTAGCTCAAGAGAAAAAATTTTAATTTTTGTGATTTTTCCTGTCAATAATTTAATCAGCTGTTCGTATAACTTACAAATTGTTACTGGTTTTGTGTTCAAGTACTTTTTTCGATATTTTTCTCTTTGAGAGTGAATTTTCGGCAATTATATTAGTGGCAAGTTACTGGATAACTTCTATATGAACAGACCTGATGGGGATGGGGGTTATCGTACCGCATACTTGACGCATATGCCTCTTTAATTTATGAGGGTTATTTTTTTGAAGCGTGCCTGACGGCCGTCTGCTTGGAAGGCCATCTGCTAGTACGGTGTTGTAACATGTCATCATTGTCTTCTTCATCTAACAATAGGACCTGAAAACATGCTGCTTCGTCAGGTTGGATCCAAAGGGAGAGGGGTGCTAGGTGTGTGGGCTCAAGGAGTCGTGTGAATAGGGTATCGAGCAGGGCACTATCACATGTCGAGCATGTATTGGGTATGTCGGGGTTGCTTCTGGATAGGTAGGAGTTTAACCCGCTACAATTTCTTCAACGTAATTGGGAAGTAACGCGTTTCCCACGAGGCAGCTGAAGGTCTTCATCTGCAATAGGTAATGGTTGGTCGGTAGTTTATGAAGGTGGTAAGTCTCTCCCGATGATTGTCATTAAGCTTCTGTCTGTATACTGTCCGGTCCAGTAGTTGTAAGCTCGTTTTGTCCTGGATCTCGGCAGAATAGTCGAAGAGATGTCTCCCGACGCGCCTGGGAGGTGGCTCAAGTTCTAGCAAGTGTCTGCAGGGGTGAAACCTTCGGTAGCATCCAAGCAGAAACTGCTGAGCATTTTATTGTGCTCCCTGACGGGAAGCATTGCTATGTAGAATTTGAAAAGCAAGAGTGATAAGACACTATCCTGCGGAACACCTTTCATTATCCTCCTCTGTTTTGAGTTGTGGTCTCCAAAGATGACTGACGAATCCCGACCACTCAAATAGTTTGCGGACCAACTCTACAGCCCCGGCGGAAGGATCAAGTGTGTAATGTCATATACTAACGTGAAGTGGCTGGCTGTATTGAAAGCCTTCTTCAGGTCTAGGGCTACTAGGACAGTCCTCTCGCAGGGGCGGTTTTGGTTAAGCCCTTGGTTAATTTGGGTGTTTATGGCGGTGAGTGTAATGTCAGTTTTCCCAGTTTTCAGTAATGGGTCCACACTTCCTGCATTCCACTTGTCAGGAATTATGAGAGGTGCCATAGACAAGTTGAATACCCTTGGTAGGAATCCTACTCCCAGTGGACCCAAGTTTTTCAGCATCAGCATGTTAAGTCCGTCAAGGCCAATGGCTTTAGAAGTTATTGCTTTATTGATGGCCACCTGAACCTCCTCGCTGGAGAAAGTAAGTGGCGCACTGTTGTTTGTGCAGTCGTCTGAGAGCATAGAGCTTGGATCTGTCGACCGGAGGATGCAAACTAAATCACCGACTAAAATACCTCGCGGATCTCTTCGGGTCCGACGAAGTGCAATTGCTGAATGTGATTGCCACCTTGTGGTTGTGCTTCGTTGGGTTCGACAGGATCTTACGGTGGATCAGAGCTTACAAACCAGTGGTAAAGTTGCAGGTCTTCAAATGCTGTTCCCATGTGGTCCGCTTATGCTGGGTGACCAGTAGCCAAATATCCAAATTTAAATCCGCGGGATCGGCATGGCGTAGAAGGTCATGCTCGTTTGCTAAAACGGCTGCTTCATGTGGGAAATTAGGACGTATATCCTGGATCCTTTCAGCAGCTCGCTGAATACGCGGTCGGCTACGCGCACATCAATACGGATGGGGAGAGCGGCGAAGGTGTTCTCGGTAAATTCCACGAAGCCGGTCCAGTTGGCTTCGTGGAAATGAGCGGGCAGATCTCTCAATCGAGACGATAATAAAACTAGGCTGGAGTACCTCCGAAAATGGCACCAGCCATTGCAGGAATTGCATTTGACTGATGTCAGATTCCGAGATACTCTGGTCTGATGCCCGGAACAGACTGTGCAGAGAACCACGAGTTACTAGTTAGTTCCCGCACTGGGGGCTTACAATAGGTCCAAAGCAACTAAGACAGCCCTCTCGCAGGGTGGTTTTCGTTAAGCCCACGATTAACCTGGAAGGAGAGTTATCGGACGATAAGACTGATTTTTTTTGGGTTTTCCAGGTTTCATTAGTGGGCACCTCTCCCTGTTTTCGATTTGTCAGGAATAATGAGTAGGGCCAAGGTCAAATTGTAAGTGCTTGTTGATACTGTCGGACCAATGTCTGCAGAAAAGAAGCATACACAATTGTTTGGTACGTCTAGTAGCAAGACGCTTCTTCTTAACTGTCGACCGGAGAATGCGTTATAAATTGCCCGTAAAGTAGCTGAACTCCTCTGATCCGAAGTGCAACCATCCAAAATGACTGCCACGCTGTCATTGTTCTTCGGCAGGTTCGGCAAGGACCTTACGGTGGACCGAACGACAAAGTTTCAGGTCTTCAAGTGCTCAACCCATCCAGTCCGCTTATGTTGAGTTATTAGGCCCGAATTTCTAAGTTGAAATCCTTTATTCGAGGATACCTATGATCCGTCTGGCGTAGGTGTCCACGCTCGTTTGCTAGAACAGCTGCTTTCGCTGGAAAATGATGACGTATGTCACGGTGGCTGCCGTAGCGGAATGCGATGGTGCGTGAGTACCATTCGGAATTCTTAGAGAACGTAGGTTCGAATCTCGGTGAAACACCAAAATGAAGAAAAAGTTTCTAATAGCGGTCGCCCCTCGTCAGGCAATGGCGAACCTCTGGGTGTAATCCGTCTCCGAACGGCAGATGGTTTTTTATGGGGAGCCTTTTCATCACAGAAATATACTCCGAGGGCGACCGCTATTAGAAAAACCTTTTTCTATCATTTGGTGTTTCATTCTCGAAGACTCGAACCCTGGCTCTATAGAGGGGGAAGAACAGAACAGAGAGGTAAAAGTAATGGGGGGGTACCTTAATTCTAGCTTGTGGCCTGAACAGCTAATCTGATTGCGTTCGTTAGTATCAGTTTTGCCTTTGATGTTCACTGGTACCACATTCTGCATTGCGTTATGCCCTACTCTAGCGCTCGTCCGATGCGTTCATAGATTCCAATGAGGGCAGACCTGTGGACCTCTCCAGAGAGTTTCATCAGACGAGGACTCAAAGCGGCCAAGCCAGGCGGCGAATTCCAGCAAGCAACTTTGGGGGCGAAGAAGGTTTAGCACGCTATCCAGCTGTTATTGCTCTAGTTTGCATCTGTCGAAAAATTGGGATCGAGAAGCAACTAGAGCACTCTATTGCTGCTTATCGTTCAAAACACTCCAAGTAGTTCCATGGGCGTAGAAACGTTGAGCCTCGTGGACTTATGGTAAACTTCACTGCTTTCATAGAATCTTCTATGAGTCTGCTTTGGCTTTCTTAATTTCAGTCTTGTAGATTCCTTATGCTACTTTGTGTAATTTTTATCCCGAAGGTGGCTTTATCCTTCTTTCTGTATTACATTGCCGTTCAGTTCACCACCAAGTCGCCTTTTACTTTGTAGGGGCAGTCTTAGTTGTCAAGAGCTCTTGAGGGCCCTGTTACACGCAGAGGCGACGGCCTCATCCAATTCATCTATCGATCTCTTCGAAATATTTAAGTTTTCCACCGGTGTTTCCGATAGGCGATTCTGCAGATTTCTACAATATCCGGTCCGTAGTTTCGATCCGCACTCCTAAGGTTCCTATAGAAGATATATTTCGCCTGGTTTCATTAAGGGGGAACTGAAAATACCTGTGATTCGAAAAGGAATGAGTGTTAAGCACCCTCTAATCTGAGATTCGGTACGTCACTGAGAAAGAGGTCAGACTGAGGTCAAAAACCTTCTCCCTAACCCCAGTAATGAAAGTGCGGTCCTTACTTTAATACCTTACATATAATGAAAACTTCACTTAGGGTAAAATCAACCAGTGACTTGCATTACTGTCTGTAATTCCCCAACAAGTGTGGTGGAAATTCGCGTCGGTACTAATGACAATGCCTGTTTTTCTTCCTCTCGCCTCAGCTAGGATCTCCCTTAGTAACTCGGGAGGTTGCTCCACCTTGTCATTGTGCTTGCCCTCATTGTTGAGATTAGGTAAAATAAATGGTTGCAATAAATGCACCATCAATAAATAGCTGTTCCTTCTGATTCTTCGTTCTGAGCTTCGATTCCAGGATCAGGACTACTTCGGCTTCACCGAACTCAAGGTAAATTGGCGGACGGGAAAGTGGGCTTACATACAAGCCGAACGCTCATCGGCGCATACAATTCGCTTGAATGTACCAAAGTGTCACCCGGTGGAGGTCCAGGGTTCTTCTTTCCCACACTCATAACACGACGTGGACGCCACTTTCTTTCATTTCCCCACAAATATGGCGTAGTCTTACTCTTCTTTATCGATAATCCCAGGAATAAAGGAGGGCGCTCTGCTTAGCGGCTTTTGTGATAGAACATTCCTTCTATTGAGAACGTTGCCGCTTGAGCCGCGATTCCAATGACGTTTGTTGGTTGCTCTCGAACCCACTCTGCCTTTCACTGCAACGGTTCCGAATGTGGCTCTTTTCATAACTGAAGCGGGTGCCCTCTCACACTCCCGCGGACAATGCTGGAAGTCGACTCCGTTTCATCTCCTAAGAGTCCCGACCCGATATAACAGGTGGCGCTAAAGTAATCCTCCTATCAGAAAATGCTATAAATTTTGCGATTGGCCCCTAATGTCACTTCTGTTTTGACATTTGTGTAGTAAACACATGCGAAATACACGTTAATAAACAATGTTACGCTACACTGCTCCAGAACGCGGAATATTGCTGACTATTTATTTGACCAATAATCGGTCGGTGACTTTGACAGATTTCCTCGCCGTCCAACGCCTACTGGTGAAACACTGCGACGTTTAGCCGCTCGCCTCGAAGAGACTGGCACAACACGAGATGCTGCCAGGCGTGGCAGACCCCGGAGTAGCCGTTCTGCAGAGAATATTGCTGCTGTAGCCGAGGATGTCATGGAAGCGCCGTCGACATCGACCAGACCACGTGCCACGCAAATGGGTATCAGTCGACGGTCTTTACAGCGAATTTTGGTACAAGATTTGAAGATGTTTCCGTACAAAGTCCAAACGGTGCATCAGCTATTAGCTGCTCCTTAATCACCACCAAGAGGAAGATGATTTTTCATCAAAACTAATCATGAGTGATGAGGCCCATTTCCATCTTAGCGGGTACGTAAATAAGCAAAATTTACGCTTCTGGGGCACTGAAAATCCGCGTGTAACCCCCGAAGAGCTATTACACCCGCTCAAAGTCACTGTATGGTGTGCTGTTTTCGCGGGAGGAGTCATCGGACCTTTTTTCTTCGAAGACGTCGCAGGCCAAACGGTTACCTTGACTGGTGAGCGCTACAGAACAATGAGTTCCTTTTGCCGCAACTTGATGAATTGGGATTGGAAAACATGTGGTTCCAACAGGACGGTGCAACGGCACACACTGCACGTGCCACAACCGATATGCTGAAGGATGCATTTCCCGGGCGCCTAATCTCCCGTTTTGGCGATTTGCACTGGCCAGCAAGATCGCCTTATTTGACCGCTCCAGACTTCTTTTTGTGGGGCTTTTTGAAGTTGCGGGTTTATGTCAACAAGCCTCAGACTCTTGCAGCTTTTAAAGACAATATCCGTCAAGAATGTGAGGACCTATCGCCGGAAGTTTTGGCCAAAGAGATGGAAAATGCCATAGAAAGGGCTCAAATGGCAATCAACTGTGGCGGCGGCCATTTACATGACATCATATTCTCAACTTGATGTAAAAAAAATTAAAAGACCAAATAAAAATAATCCACAAGAAGAATCAAAGTTTTTCATTTTTTTTTAAATTACAGCCAAAAAACATCGCAAGGTTACTTTTGCGCCACCTTTGAGCTTTGAGCTCGAAGTCGACCGACACTCTTCCGCTCCTAGACAGTTCGACCCGCGTGCTGAAAGTAACACTTATGCAGTACTGCGGATTTATGACAGAAGGTTTATAAGTATTCATCAATTGAGGGTTTCAATGCAGTTTAGCTCCAAATGGCAAATAAAGAAATGCATGCAGTTTTCTTCTGCTAAAAAAAAAACGACATCGCAAGAAGCGAAAGTAAAGCTGGGTACAGAATTTAAGTTTGTATCATATCTTCAAGATTATAACCATAAAATTTAAGATCGTCCGGGCGGAGAATGAAACACGTAGATTCTTGGAGCAATGTGGGTTGAAGCAGACTCAGCTTCGATACTCATGTGAGGGCGATTTCGAGATTTTAAAGACTGGTCCGTATGAAGATTATAAAGTTAAAGGTGGGTCAATGAAAGGGTCGACGGAAACAATTCGTTGGTAGTACCTAAACTTATGGAGTGGAACATAAAACGGAACGAACACAATACTGACCATTTCGCTACGCAAAGGACGATGCATAACATAAGGCAAAACTATTTCATTCCTCATTTGATGCCAGGTGTATTATATTTAGCAAGAAGATGGAGAAAAAGGACGGTACTTTGGTATACTGTATCGATGAAATCGACAGTCCGCTGAATATGTTGCATGCTAATTACCTTGGTCAAATGGATTTCACTTCTAAAAATTGCAAATTTATTTTCGCAAATGTTGAAGGTTTCTCAAAATTTGTCTGATTATTTCCAACAAAAACAACGGCAACCCAGGAAACATCTCGACGCTTAAGTGAGTGGTCCGACATATTCGGAAGCCCAAGCTGCTAGGTCAGCGACAAAGGCGCTGCATTCATGCCGATGTAACAACAAGAAGCATGCAACAACAACTGCGGTAGCTGGAAGCAACAGGCAGGTTGAGAAAATCAACAGACTCGCAATAAACGCAAATCATCGATCCAATGAAATGGTATAAATTCGTGAGTAAAATAAAGAGAGCAAGTTTAGAGTTAGGATCAAGTTTTAGGAGGTAGGGACTACTTTTTGTTCGCAAAATTTATCAAGCTCACCGAAACTGAGAAAAAGAACATATGAACAAATTGCGTGCTCTTATTTATTTGTCATGAGGCTGTATACGAAGATTATTTGATAATTTGAGTATTGACCTCTAAATTCTTAGGAACTAAGTTATGATTACATATAGAGAATTCACACTATTTCAGCCTGATTTGAAAATGCTTCTCCATCAACGTTGGGTAAATAATTTACACATTTGATTAATTCAGGGTGATGTAGGCATTTATCCGATGAGGCGTCCCTTGGAATATTTGGGAGAAAGATTCTGCCAACGATTTTTGGACTTTTGCACGTTGGTGACGGCGAGTATCGTAGGCGATGGGCTTTATGGAGGCATTGCTATAGCGCAGCGAATAAAGATCCAGCGGCCTCGTTGGCTGGGCCATGTCCTCGGAATGGATACAAACGCTCTGAGTGTATTCGATGTGGTACCAGCTGGTAGTAGCAAAGGAAGGCCTCATCTACGTTGGAAAGATCAGGTGCAGAAGGACTTGGCTTCACTTGGTGTGTCAACATAACCATTTAAGTAGAAATGCGATTTATTCAATATAAAAACATTATTTAAAATATCAATTTTCGTTGCTAATGATGGAAAACGAATAGCGTATTGTAGTCGTTGATGGTCTTACGGTAGCAGTGATTGAACAATCTGTATTTTGGATGGATGGATAGATGGATTTTGAATTAATAAATATAATTGAATTTCTTCTTCTTCTTAATTGGCGCTATAACCGCTTACGCGATTTTGGCCGAGTTTAGCAAAGCGCGCCAGTCGTTTCTTTCTCGTGCTAACCGACGCCAGTTGGACACACCAAGTGAAGCCAAGTCCTTCTCCACCTGATCTTTCTAACGCTGGATCTTTATTCGCTGCGCTATGTCTATGTCGTCGTAAAGCTCATACAGCTCATCGTTCCATCGTCTGCGATATTCGCCATTGCCAACGTGCAAAGGTCCAAAAATCTTACGCAGAATCTTTCTCTCGAACACTCCAAGCGTCGCTTCATCGGATGTTGTCATCGTCCAAGCTTCTGCACCATACGTTAGGACGGAATTTATATATTGTATATAATATATAATTGGCGCTTACACCATTTTTGGGTGTTAGACCGAGCTCGAGCTCCTCTCCCTATTTGTGGCGTGCGTCTTGATGTTGTTCCACAAATGTAGGGAGCCTACAGTTTTAAGCCGACTCCGAATGGCAGATATTTTTTATGAGTAGCTTTTTCATGGCAGAAATACACTCGTAGGTTTGCCATTGCCTGCCGAAGGGCGACCCCTATTAGAAAAAACTTTTTTTCATTTTGGTGTTTCACGGAGTTTCGAACTTATGTCTTCCGAATGGTAATCATGGACCAACTCATTCGGCTACAGTGGCCGCTGTATCTATCCTGTATGATTTCATGTTTCATTATCTCAGTAGGTTCGAAACCTTCTGAATGGTATTCGGCTACGGCATAACTTAAGGCGTATGCAAACAAACTGGCTTCGCTGTAGTAGCTGATTTGTTTTTTTCTTAGGACTTACTAGTTAGACTGTCAAAGGGCCTTGCTTCTTTATTGTTGCCCAAATAGGGAATTTTCATTGAAATTTTGACAATCCAACAACCAAGCGAACTCATCTTCTATGAATTCGCCTTAACGATTTTCTCGCTCTTTTAATTAAGTGTTACACTTAAATAAAATTGTTAATCTTATAAACAAAAAATATATATTAATATTGTATAATATTTTATTTCATCTTCTAATCTTTTCAGTATCGGCTGATGAAATTTGGCGTGGTGTCACTTCAGTCAGTAATGCTGGCAAGAAAAGGGGCAGAGGAAAGGGTTCTGGTAAAAAAATAGCAAAGGATCTGAACAGAGGTCAGACAATAGGTGTCGGAACCAAAGGTTTTCTATGGCCTGGATTAAATGCTCCCATCGTCAGAGGAAAGGCTTTAACGCAGCACGAAAGCTTACCTGAAAAAGTTGATAGAAATATTAATCAAATTCGGGACCAAATGAGCAGTTATCGAATGATGAAGCTAAGCCCAATAGATCGTGGCTGGTCTGGAGCAAAAATGCCTGGTCGAAGCATTGGACCTCCAGACGCGATTGGTGAAGAAAATTTTGATAACTTCGACACAAGAGTGCTTGAAAATAAAATTGTATTTATTATGAAAGGAAATATGGGGAGAAAGAGGCGCTACTCCGTTCTCTCAGTTACTGGAAACGGACAGGGCTTGGCTGGTTTCGCTGTTGCTAAAGCGCCTGAAGTTCGAACTGCTTTAAGAAAATCCAAAAATCGAGCAGCTCAAAAAGTTATGAAAATAAATCTCTGTGACGGGCATACAGTATTTCACGACTTTTCTTCTGCATTTGGGCAAACAAGGATATTTGTAGAAAGAAAACCTGAAGGCTATGGGTTAGTTTGTCACCGTGCAATACAAACCATTTGCAAAGTTATTGGAATCCAAAATTTACACGCCAGAATAGAAGGCTCAACAAATTTGCAGCACATAGTGAAAGCATTTTTTTTGGGTTTACTGCAACAAAAAACGCATGAGAAAATCGCAGGAGAAAAACAATTGCTTGTTGTAGAGTTTCGTAATGAAACTGGTCTGCAGCCACGAATCATAGCAAAGCCAGATTATTGTAGAACACCAAATGAAATCGAAAGAAATGAGATTTTGGACTATACTCAATATGTTTTGGGTGATAAAATTATTTTAAATAAGAAGAAATTCCCCCCATTTTATGTGAAAACCAAAGGATACGAATTGTACAAAAGGAGAGCGGAACAAGTGAGAAATCAAGTGAAGCTACGCATTAATATGCACGCATTTAACAACGGTCTTCAATACTTTGAATAATTTTTTTGATTTGTTTTATTATATGGTAAAAATAAAATGAAAAATTAAACAAGATTAACTTGAGTCATACCTGTTATGTTATAATTTATAGAAAAGAAATGAAGCAATAATAAACGATAGAATAATTATAATACAACAAATTTTTAACTAAACTGCCGCCGTAGCTGAATGAGCTGGTGTGCGACTACCATTGGGAGATTTGGCAGCCGAATTCTGCACGATCATTTCACATGTATGTATTCACATTCTCGTCCAATGAGTCGTTGTTCAGATAGCAACGAAGCAAAATGAGTGAAGATTGTGTTAATTTTTTCCGTATATTACTAATACAGTTGCACATACATTTCACATGTATTCACACACTCGTCCAATTAGTCGTTATTCAAACGGCAACGAAGTTGATTGGTTCATTTTTTTCGTATATCACCAACACAATCTCAGTTTTTTATAAACACATCCCAAGTGACGTCAGCCCACCAGCTGAGTCTATCGAATTCGCTCAAAGCCAAATAATGGTATACTAAAGAGCACATCTCTAAAAATTTTTGCTTCATGATATGAAACTCTGCGGCCCTCTATTCGAACGACGAAAACCCACAGAAGAGGGCATATATCATTGTGTACAAAAAATAAAGGTGGCGTTTTCCCAAGACCGCTACTTTATATTTCGCGATTTTGACAACTGCCTGACGTCATTGCTTGAAGTAAACGAAACAAAAGGGGCAGAAATTACTTACTTGTAAATATTCAATGAATGGCTTTGTAATATTGTGATTTGAAGATTTGTGACTTTTAACTTGTGACTTTAAACACCCTAATGAAAACGAAATCGCGGCCGTTGTAGCCGCATGGGTTGGTCTAACATTCGGAATTCAGAGCGAACGTAGGTTTGAATCTCGGTGTCAAACCAAATTGAAGAAAAAGTTGTTTCATAAAAGCGGTCGCCCCTCGGCAGACAATGGCAAACCTCCGAGTGTATTTCGGCTATGAAATAGCTCCTTAAAAAATATATTTGCCGTTTCGCGATAATATTTCGTATTTACCTTGACGCCAAGCTTGATGAAAACGATTAGAGAGCGGTCCAAACCATTATCAGTGGCGGGTGCTACCTCCTGGTGGCCAATCGATGACTCAAATTTTCGTATGAACGTTGCAGTCTTTTGATGACCACCAGCATGACGTTTCGCGATGCTACCAGTATCATTGTAATGAGTGATGGTGCGATAAACAAAAATTTTATTTACTTTAAAATGCTCGAGCTCACGAACAATCGATGGTTGTAATTTTCCAGCCAAATATAATGCAATCACACTATTGCGTTTGAAATACATACATTACTGATTTTCTTTTATCGCGTTTACTTTCGGCCCGTGCATCAGCTGCGCGAGCGGCCTGTATGTAATGAAAACGAAGTTCAGTATGTATTGCTTTCGCTGACTCTTCTTCTACCTAAATACGTAATTTGCCTTCCTGAATGTCCGGAAATGTGAGGGGGAGGAACTTGATGGGTGGATCACCTCATCGAAGGTGGTTTATTTTCCACCAATGATGAAAGTCTTCGAAGAACTTCGACTGCAAACAATGCGAAAAATTTCGAAAGAAATAAGGACCGATGATGCCGTCAGCGTGTAGACCGCACGTAAAGTAGATCTATCGTGGTGCTCGGGTACTTTTTCCCCCGGGCCCGGAGTTCTCAGAGGGGCCCGGACTCGAGATTATACGTATTTATATGAATTAGACATTATTGGAAAGGGCCCGCATTTGCAATTTTCCCCCGGGGCCCGGATATGCTCTCTACGGCCCTGATGAGATAACAACTAAACAAGAGCTTTGTAATGCCCTCGAAAAAGAGTTCGATGGGATAAAGACTTAGAAATGCCTATAGTGGAACTAAAATGGCAACTCTACTGCTGCCAGTCCCTGTAGCTAACAAATTACTAGCTGCAGGTGCAGTCAGGCAGAATGGGTAACTGGCCGAATATGTGTGAGAATCCAGTCGATGAAATGCTTTAAATGCCTCAAGTTTGGCCACCAGACGAGCTGCAACAACTCGTTCGACATGAAAATATCATGTTTCAACTGCGGGAGACGACCCATAAAGCCGTTGAGTGTAAAGGTGAGCTATCAGCTCTTGAAGGAACTCATCCCTGGCGAAGCACAAAACAGGTGGGAAAAAATGTTCTTACTGCATAGAGGCATTAAGAAAAGCACGTGCACGATGGAGTTTCTGCAACTGAACCTAAATCATTGCACAAGAGCTTCAGGAGAATATGGTAATTGAGAAGAATGTAAATATAGCCCGTTTAAGTGAGCAGAATAAGACTGAAAATAACCAATTATGTGTTGTTGACGTCAATTGATGTTTAGGTGTATAATATTTTCTTATAGTTCCTAGGAAGAACATAGGCCCTTAAGAAACAAATTGGTAATTTGATTTATTTAGAGCTAGGAATTTAATTTGACTCCAGGAATGGGCTTTTTTTCCGCTTCAGATTCAACTTGTCGCCTTCACGTGTTGGCTGGTCTTTCCGCGCCTGCGATTCCCTTGGGGATTCCAGTGTAGTGCAGCTCTTGTGATGCCATCTTCGGGTTTACGCAACGTATGCCCACTGTATGGAGCAGTGCTAAAATACGTATTAAAATAGAACAGCTAAGAGTCGACATACGTTTTGTATGTGTAGGAGAAAGCCCTAGCCTCTTGTGGTAATTGGAGACGGTTTTGATGTGTGGGCTCGTGAGTGGGGAGTCGTAGGACAAATTTTAAGGGCAATGCTCTCATTACCGCACTCTACCTTTGATGTGATATTCCTAAACACAGGTGAACAATTTACAATTGAAAAAGATGGGTATAGACCTTACTAGGCATGTGCAGAGTATACGCATAAGGACCACCACGCAATCATCTTCACGATTAAGAAATATGCTAATAAAGCTAACAAACCTAGGGATAAACCAAATGGCTGAAAACTACGCATAATTGTTGAAGAAGTATTAAAATTGATGCTGGCTGACGGACTACCAGAGGGAGCCACAAACATGGTAAAATACCTAAAGTGTAGCATTAAAGTAGAGGTGAAAGGGAAAGCGTTCAGCAGCTCGACGCGCGGCTGCTTATTAGTAGAGCGAAGAGGTTGCGGAACTAAGACGGTAATGCAATAGGACAAGGCGAAACCATCAGAGAGCTAAAAGAGAGAATCAATTTTTACAGATCTCTATGTGACAGCGCTGACAAAGATTCCTGGCGCTTGGCATACAAAGTCGTGACCAAAAAGTTGGAAAAATCGGCACCACCTATTCCCACAACCACCACTTGATCGGGAAATTTTCCCAGAGTACGAATTCCCACCCATTACGTCGGATGCAGTATCGATAAGTATGCCGACGATATTAACATCATCGGTCTTAACAACCGGGCTGTTAGTTCTGCCTTTTCAAAACTGGATAAAGAAGCAAAGCGAATGGGTCTGGTGGTGAACGAGAACAAAACGAAGTACCTCCTGTCATCAAACAAGCAGTCGGCGCACTCACGTATCGGCATCCATGTCACTGTTGACTTCGTTTAGTTAGGAGCCAGCATTAACACCGATAAAAATGTTAGCCTTGAAATCCAACGGAGAATCTCTCTTGCCAACAAGTGCTACTTTAGACTACCTAGGCAACTGAGTAGTAAGATCCTCTCTTGACTGTCCTAACGTATGGCGCAGAAGAGTGAACGATGACAATATCCGATGATGAGTGTTTGAGAAAATATTCTGCGGAAGATTTTTGGACATTTACAAGTTGGCGATGGAGAGTATCGCACATGGCTCGCATTGCTCCCAATCGCAGCGTGGCCTTATAGGCGGCATTCTGCTTTGCGTGCCAGCATGACATTTCTCGCCGTATCAATTGTTTTTTCGAGTTTGCCGGGATCCGTAAAGAACGAGAAATGTTGCTGATGTAAGCTCTGAGACCAGGAGTGAGAGTCGGGTGGCCAATCTTCTGGTTGTCTCTTGCCATTCTTGCTTTCCGATGTCGAACCTTCTTTGCGTAATCAGATGTAAATTTTTGTTCCACAGCCGTGTGCGTAATTTGGCTGCAAAAATGTAATGATCCGAGTCGATGTGGAGTCCTCGGATCGTACGCGCATCTAAATTAGGACATCTTTGATTAGGAGATAACCCCGCAGCCTGGTGTTTCTTTTTATGCTCGAATCCGGTGTTGCAGGCTGCTATGTTTCGACCAGCCTCTGTCCGTTACCGGATGTTTCGTTGTGCAGGCTGAGTTCCCCGACTGTGGGACTAAAAATTCCTTTCTTGCCCACTCTGGCATTGAAGTCGCCAAGCACGATTTTTAGCAGCGCTTATAGGAACGTTCCAGGCGCCCATAAAAAAAGCTTTGATCGCATCGTCCTTCTCTTCCGTTGGGGTGTGGGCGCAAATGAGCGAGAGGTTGCGGATTATTGCGAGACGCTAGTCCAACAGAGTGAACGTAAGTACTTGGCGACGAAGTCTCTCTCCCACAACAAATCCAACACCGAGTCAGTAGTGCTTTAGATCTTTTCGTCGATTTTAAACCGCACCGGAAATCACCAAAAAATAGTCGACGTACTCACGTATCGGCACCCACGTCACTGTTAATAGTAATAATTTTGAAGTTTATTTAGAAACCCGCACTAACACCGATAATAATGCCAGCCTTGACGTGCAGTCAACAAATGCTAATATACTTTCAACTAAGTAGATTATTAAGTAGTAAAATCCTCTGTCGACGAACAAAACTAACACTTTTTAAGTCTCTCATCATGAACGTCCTATTGTATCGCACAGCAACTTAGACGATGCAACATCCCATGAGCCGTCCCTTGGAGTTTATGATAGATTGATTATGCGGAAGATTTTTGGACTTGTCCAATTTTCGATGGTGAGTATCGCAGACGATGGAACAGTGAGCTGTATGAGCTTTACGCCGGCATAGACTTAATGAAGCGCATAAGGATCCAACTCTGAAGGTATTCGATGCGGTACTAGCTGGTCGAAGCAGACGAAGAGGAAGCTATCCGTCAGGATCAGATCAGGTGGACAAGAACTTGACTTCACTTGGTGTGTCCAATTGGCGCTGATTAGCTCGAGAAAGAAACGAGTGGTGCGCTTTGTTAAACTCGTTTAAGTGGTTACCGCGCCGATCAAGAAGAAGAAAAAAAGTGTTGTTGTAATTGGCAATATATTCGCATGTTGCTTGCTCTGGTGTTCCTCAGGGTGGTCTCTTAGGTTCTTTGTTATTTTTGCTTTTTATTTATGCATTAATTGTATTATTGTCTTGCTAAGTGTAATTTTCTTTTGAATGCGGGTGACCTAAATACTTATTATGAGATTAGATGCTAGGAAGATTCATTTACGCAATCAACACACTGACGACACCATGGTGCAGACCCAAACTAGTCAACTCCTGTAAAGAGGAGATCAAATATCTTGGATGTGTAGGTAACATATCACTGGTCTGGGTTGCAGGACATAGGAACATACAGGGAAATGAAATTGCTGATAAGCTTGCCAGGAAGGGGACGGAATTGGTCTCAGAGAACTCCTACCCGGCCATCGGTACCCCCTTGCCTGTTTCTTGAGGGAACTTGCACAACTTATTTCTCAGAAAAGCGTAAGAAAGATGGGACTCCATTTCTTCAAGAGCTATTTCGATAACCCTTTAGCCCCAGTACAATAGGCGGAGGACACAGAAAGTTTTGGGACTCCACCCAATTCCATTTTCAAACTCGTAGCTGTGTAACGGTCATGGGACGATCAGCTCACACGCGTAAAAGCTAGCTTTATCATACTATATAACCCCCATTGCAGAAGCTGTGGGAACCTTTCAGAGAAGGGGACTGTTGAGCCTTTTTACTGTAAATGTCCGGGTTTGGCAGCTAGAAGATTAAAGCCACTAGGTGATCGTTTCTTCGGCAGCCTGCGGTAGTGCGCCAATCAAAATCCCATCAATCTTTTCCATTACAGAAACAGCTTTCGCTGGCTGGAGATATCTGCTTGTTGGAGGTCTCATATGGTATCAAAACGGAGCTTTAGTGCTACTTGGGGGGCTTTAGAGTCGTAATCCAAACATTTCCCCTATCTACCTATTTTCACTCAAGGCGAAGATCTCCAGATTTCACAACGGTGATCTCCGTCTACCTTCAGGGCATGATGCATGCGACAGCATGCATACATACATATTTTGGTTACAAAGCTTACCACTTTATCAATTTTAGACGACGGATCAAGCTCAGCGAGAGAAACATATTTTCTCTTAGAAAGATACGCTCCATAGATTTAAAACAGTATGCTAATCGTGCGGAGAGTTCTTATAGAGATAATCGGAGAAGACTCTTTAGAAAATTGTCAGCCATTGATGCTCTCTCAAATTATGCATTAATATAATATTAGAAGTGACTCATCTCGAGTGTCACTGTTCTTTGAGCCCTAAAGCAAATGGTGCGAGTTGGAGTCAGCGCTGTTCACAGTGGGGATGTTCCTAAGTTTTGCCTCTTCTACTATACCTTGCAGTGTAACGGAGGAAAATCTTGGCTGTCGTATGGTGACATCAGCCAGATGGGTACCGTTACCAGCACCGCGCTGATACACATTGTATTGAGAGATTGGAAAATTAGAAAGGTTTTCTGTAACGAGAATACAAGCACTGGTTCGACCTTGGGCCGGTGTTGTCACCATCTGGTAGGTATCTCAGTTTGACCTGCAAAACCCTTTCTTTACGACAAAGAGTTGTTGGATAAAAACGAGCTTTTGTGCAATGTTGCAAGCCTGCAGAAGAAAAACAGCGGATGCTACCTTTGAGTGATGCAGGCTAATCTGTAGAGCTCGTACCATCTTCAGAGACAGCGAAATCAATCTCCATTGTGCCTGGGATCTCGTCCTCAGTTGCAGCAGTGAGTGTAGTGTCAAAATCTGCGTCTAGCGTTCCCATCCCAGGAGCTGATCCTCAGACAAAATGTACCGAGGACCTTCATTGTGATGGAGTAGAAGCCGTAGTTTATTATTTCCCACAGTGGGCGAGAGCTTAGAGCGCAACTTCGTTGATAGCGAAAGCAACATAACGTTACTTATCCTTGAACTCGCCAACTCGAACTATCATCTAGTCATTGGTGGGTAGTCTTTCGTTAAGACGTTTGACAAGCTCCAACATATCTTCCTGCTTGGATGATTCAACTTGCACTCAGGCCCAGGACTGCGGCCTGTTAGGGATGTCAGCCCTATGAAAAGACCCAAGGTCTGCCTCAAAGAAGAAATTACCTCTTTGCAAAGCTTGACCGAGCACTCATTGCCACACGATACAAGATTGACACAACCTTGTTGATAACCGGCACCTCCGATAACCGGTACTGGGCCAGAGGGTTTCGTAAGTGTAACCTTATAGACTTTAGAGGTACCCAGTAAGACTGACGTCCAGTTGTCTGGAGGTATGCTTCCAACAGGGTACCTTGTCGATAATCGTCAGCGTCAGGTGTTCTTACGCCGGCTCACTATGGACTGTGACTGCGACTGGTAGGAATATTCTTTTCCTTAGTTTAGTCTACAACTTAGTTCGTGCTGCCATAGACTGCCCATACTTACTCGGATCCATTTCGCTGTTCCACAAAGATGCTTAAGAAATAATGTCACTGTCTCTTTGGAAATTTTAAAAACTATCGACTTATACTATTAATGCTCCTATTTTTAGGTCTGTAAAATTCTTCTCAAATTCTTCTGTTCTAGACTTCTCTCACTCAGAAAACCGTTTTCAATTGTTACGGAATGAAATAATTAGTTGGTTTATATTTTTAAATTATAATTCATTGTAATCTATATTAAATGTAGCCTTCTTTTTAATTGGCGCGAGGACCGCTTACGAGATTTTGACCCGAGTTTAACAAAGCGCGCCAGTCGTTTCTCTCTCGTGCCAGTTGGACATACCAAGTGAAGCTAAGTCCTTCTGCACCTGATCTTTCCAACGCAGAAGAGATCTTCCTCTTCCTCTGCTATCCCAAGCTGGTACCGCATTGAAAACTTTCAGAACTAGAGCGATTGTATACATTCGGATGACATAACCCAGCCAACGTAGCCAATGTAGCCGCTGGGTTATGTCTATGTCGTCGTAAAGTTCATACAGCTCATTATTCCATTGCCTGCAATATTCGCCTTCGTCAACGCACCAAAGTCCAAAAATCTTCCGCAGAATCTTTCTCTGAAACTCTCCAAGCGACGCTTCTGCGCCATACGTTAGGACAGGCATGATGAGGGCGTTGTAGAGTGTTAGTTTTGTTCGTCGAGAGAGGCAACTGAATAGTAAAGTTGTCTAGTTAGTCCAAAGTAGCAGTTGTAGGAAAGAGAGATTCCTCGTTGGATTTCAATGCTGACATTGTTATCGGTACGAGTATTAGGGCTGGTTACTAAATATACGAAGTCTTTTACAACCTCGAAACCTTAACTATCAACAGTGTTTGTTTGATGACAGGATGTACTTCGTTTAGTTTTCATTCACCACCAGACCCATTCGCTTTGCTTCTTTATCCAGTTTGGAAAAGGCGGAACGAATAGCGCGGTTGTTAAGGACGATGATGTCAAAAATTGTACGCTCTTATAAAAATTGTGCCTGAGCGATTAAGTTCTGGGGCTTGCACGATCTTTTTCAACATTAGGTTAAAGAAGTCACACGACAGAGAGTCACGCTGTCTGAAACCTCGTTTGGTATCAAACAAGATGGTGTCTGTCGATTCTCCTCTTCCAAGAATTCGGGTATTGTGAACATCTGGTCGATGGTGGACTTTCCACGTCTAAAGCCACATTGATAACGTCCAATCAGTTGGTTGATGGTTGGATTCAGCCTTTCACACAATACGCTCGACCTTATTTATACCTTATAGGCTATATTTAGAAGACTAATCCCGCGATAATTGGCACAGATTGCAGGGTTACCCTTCTTAGGGATTGGGCAGAGCATACTTAAATTCCAATCGGCAGGCATGCTTTCATCCGACCATCTTTTGCATAGAAGCTGATTAAATGTAATACCTACTGGTTTATTATTAAATAAATGAAAAACTAAATATCTTGCCGTACAATGATACAGAGATGGTTGAAGGGAATGGAATCAAAATCATCTCTCTAAAAACTTAATTTTTAAATGTTTAAAGGGGTGTCGCTGTTGATACTATTTTTGTGTTCGCTCTAGTAATATACTGGTGATTTGAAGGTGTATATGTGAGGTCTCGATCGCAGTACATAGTTGACATTCGTTTGAAGCATAAATATCCTTTTTTACCTGACGTTCATTATTACCTTTTAAAGGAAAGTGTAGCTGAAACATGTCGTATATTGATCAATATTTACGGTAATCACGCTCCATCAAATACAACTTGTAAAGAATGGTTTCGACGCTTCCAAAGTGGCAATATCGGCGAGAGTGATAAAGATCGCGAAGGGGCACCGAAAATTTTCGAAGATACTCAACTGCGCATGTCGAACCCTTGATGATATGTCTAAAGAGATGGATGTTGTCAGATCAACCGTCGGTAAACGTTTGCTCGCGATGGGAATGGTCCAGAAAGCAGGTAACTGGGTGCCACATCAATTGGAGGAGAGGGATATCGAGAGACGTTTGGTGACGAGTGAGGTGCTTCTTGAACGGCAGAAAAGAAAAAATTTTCTGCATCACATTGTCGCTGGCGATGAAAAATGGATCTATTATGATAACCCCAAGCGTCGAAAATGTTGGAGCCTGTCAGGTAAACCAGGTCCATCGACAGCGAAAAAAAATATTCATGTTTCAAATGTTATGTTGTGCATTTGGGGTTATAAGAAGGGTGTCATCTATCATGAGCTGCTTAAAACATCTGAAACTATCACTGGCAATCGTTACCGACTGCAGCTAATGCGTTTGAATCGAGCTCTCATAGAAAAGCGGCTGGAATGGGACGGTAGACATGATAAACTGATTTTGCTGCATGACAACGTCAGGCCACACGTTGCTAAATCGGTCCCGAAATATTTAGAGGGACTGAATTGGGAAATCTTGCCCCACCCGCCGTATTCCCCAGACATTGCACCTTGGACTACCATCTGTTCGAATCAATGCAGTCAGCCCTTTTTGGAGTAAAGTTGTAGCTTCCAATGGCACATACTTCACATAATATCATGTATTATTTAGTTGTTTAAATAATTCGTAACTTTAGCTAAGAAAGGACGGAAACTTCTTCCCATACCCAATAAAATAGCTAATAATTATTTCGCCTAACTGACACGATATGACGTCTATGCTCTGCCATGGCACGCTGTGCATTGTTTTTATAAGAGCTGGAATATCCACTACATTTGAATTTCAGCGGGGCTTCACAAAAAATAGTCTTAGAGTGTGGCATGTGGCTTCGCCTGGCCAGAAACAGCTTGCCAATAGGTACCTACCTATAAGGCGATCCATTGCAAAAAACAAAATTATCAAATTAAAAATAGTTTCTTCATCTGGAGGAATCTCTTCACAATTGAGTTATAAAACAACGGAATAAAAGATTCACCATTCGATATTTTCCTACAAATTATATTATCATGCTACAGATTTATTAATCTTGGTGTCAAAAATTTGGAATTCGTGTATAGGCAGTGCAAAAATTTGGTTGATGTTAGTAAATGTTATTCGGTTAAAGTTTTAATTATTTATAAAAAAGTCTACAAAGTAGCACCACACGTTCTTAGCTATAGCGCCACTTGAATCACTTTCGATATTTGCTACTATGTTTATGTTGAGTATTGGAAAGCCCAAGATATTAAATTAAAGTTTAGAATTTTCCTTTGAAGTCGGAGTACCCTTTACTCATTAAATTTTATTCGAAATCACGGTAAAGAATGTATTTTACATTTACGAGGCGTATGCTCACGAATAAGTAATTTTTCCAGCTATACATATGTATGTACATATATTAATGAAATATCCAAATATTCGTAATTAGTAAGAAAAAATACTGCTGTGCAGCTGAGTTTAATAAAAAATATATTAGTTAACTCAAATTTTGCATCCACGAAAAATAAAATTATTATTGATAAAAATTTAAAAAAAAAATTTCCCAGTAAAACTTTTATAAATGATTATATTTTCAACGCGAGATGATAAGTGAAACCTTCCGAGAGACATCATGAAGCACTGATTTTCTATCGAGTATATTTTTGCTCATACGCTGTTACACAGGCTAGTAATTTTCCTAAAACTTTCTAAAAGTAAGTTATATGTAGTTTTGATGCGAGTGAGCGAAACGGCACAATAGAGATGGAAAGCGTAATTTATCACCGTCAACTAGCCAATCGGACAGCGAATCGATAGTTAAGCCACGCCTTGTCAATAATTGGACAAAATTGCTGTTGTGTTGAAGAGGAAAATAAGTTAGGGCGTGATATTCCAGCAATGGTTTCTTTACTTATGCATATTTAATTAAATACATTTGTATGTTTGCCTTCACTCACGTATGCACATATATCTACGTAAATTGTTGTATACCAAGAAGTTCAGCAGTTTACTCAAAACCCAATTCAACAACCCCGAGAAGAATTTTACTTGATATTCACCATAATTTATAAAAAAAAATAGCTTTAGTCGAAAGAGGAAATTAAAAGAAAAAAAACGCGAATTCGGACTTTTCAACTTAAGCATTTCCTTATATTAAATATTTTTGATCGACATCTAGAAACCCCTCATACACAATCAATTTTCTTCAGTGATTTTAAAAGTAAAATTAGATGATTTAAATTACCCATTGCAGACTAATGTTTTACGAATGAATCGAAATTTTAAGATTTTTTCCACTCCGAAAAAAATATCAGTAAAACAAAATAAAATTAGTATTTATGGGGACATTTCCCAATAGTTATGAAAAAAAGTTCTTTAAAGACTAACAATTCAGACCACAAGCCGTTTTTTGGCACTGATGTGTTAAGAAGCGACAGATTTAAAAAAAAAACAATTCAGAAAATATTTATTGACCTATAGACGATACTATTTGTAATATCTCTTCATAGATATGTGCATAAAGCCTTTATATTGGCAAACAATCCAATTTTTTTTATGAAAGCCGTTGTTGACTACTAGAATTAGGACAATTACGTTTTCCAAGATAATACAAAATTTCTGTCACACGAGTATAAGGCTCTAAGAAACTCACTTTGCTGTGCATCTAAGTAAGCTCGGAATAAGTGTCGTATTAGTCTCGATATCGACTGATTGCATGCGAAGGTAAATTTGTGTCCGACATCCATAAAGAGTCGAACATGCCTAAATAATGGAAATGCCGAAAGTTATAATTTCCCTACAATTGCTTTTCCAGTAATAACGGCTGTTAATAAATCCTGTAATAACTGCTGTAGGCTTAATTTCTACCAGGAGGTTTGGATCTATAGCCCCATTTCCCGGGTCATTTAATCTGCGACATGCCACTGCTGGGCAGTCGTATAGAACTTGTTCTGCTGTTTCTTGTGCCTCTTTGCAGAGTCTACAGGAATCATTTCCTATCTCAGTGTCCTGTTAGTAGTTCAGTGTAAAGTTTTATGTCCTCTGAAATGTGATACGACAATTCCAGCCCCGGCTCTACCGTCTTCCCTTTTGGACCCATCAGTAAACCACACCTGTGCGCCCTGTTTTCAGAATATTTCATTGTTTCTCCACGCTGAGCGGTCACTATTGACCACTTTGATTTTCTTGGAGAATTCTAGTTTCCTTTCTATCTTGTCGTGAACTGTCAGGCACGGAGAGTTCAGGATTGAATCCAGAATACTTACATGTCCTGTAAGATTGCCTTCTTTGAGATGCAATAGATTAGGAAACCTTAGAGCTGCACTGATTACCGTCCCTATGGCTACAAGATATAGTGGAATGAGTCTAGTGAACATTCCAAAAGCCGCAGTGGGGCATGTTCGCATTGATCCCGTTACGCTCAGACAGGCTATTCCTTGTTACGTGTTACCTGAGTCTTAGTTTGGTCTACTTTTGGCCACCATACCAGAGAGGCATAGGTGGTCATGGGCACTATTATTGTCTTATAAGACCACGCCATCATTCTTGCCGCAGGCCCCATGTTTTACCGTAAAGCCTTGGCATACTCTCAAGGCTTTATTTGTGATGTACGATAAGTGATTTTTCCAGGTCAAGGTTTTATCAAGGATTACTCCCAGATATTTCATGTCCCTAGATAGAGTTAAATCAGCGTCCCCTTGTTTAAGGGTCTCTAGACGAAAATCCTTTCTCCCGACACCAGTTTTGCGTAATGTCGACAGGTAGTTGCATGCGATCAGTTATACTAGCGTCAAATTTAGCTCTAACCATGATGACTAGATCGCCAGCAAAGCCCTGAACTTCGCATCCGAGATCATTAATAGTCTGTAGGAGCTCGTCAATGATTAATACCCAAAGGAACGGTGATAAAACGCCTCCATGGGGCCATCCTTTGGTTGACTTGACACATAATATTTTTCGCCCAGTTTCAAAGATTGTCGTTCTATTCCTCAGCATATTGGAAACCCACGTTATGATTAGTCTATCTATTTCCTTCCTAACTATACCTTCTTCAATAGAGCTGAAAGAAGCATTGTCGAATGCCCCCGTAATGTCAACTGATGTACAGAGGGCAATATCCTTACCAGCCAACGCCTTTTCGATCTTGGTCGTAAGGCTATGTATACAGGAGTTACTTATCAATAATATTTATGCACGTATGATATTATTGCCAAGTGATTTCTACTATATTCTTCAGAGGAAATTGAACAGCTAGCAGTAAAGCGGAGCAATCGACTACACCACTCACCAAGCCATGCACAAAAATCAAGGAAGAAGAAATATTTTCTGCTTTCGAAGGACTTAAGGTTAATCAAAAGCAGGTGAGAATTGTACGCGGGAATGGGAGTGGAGAAATTTAGGGAAGAAAGGGTATATTGAAGGAAAACCCTATGAATACGCTCAATTCTATCAATAACAAATTTATGATAAGGCCTTCAAGCTTATTCAAGCTTTGGACGAACAAAAGATGTCCAGAGTAATTTTAGAGCTTAGGGAACTGTGAAATTCGAAATTTTTCGACGAACAAAGCCCAAAACGGCATATAATTTAGATATGATAAAATGTATGTGATTACTGAACAAAAAAAAAAAGGTATTGAAGATTACACCAAGGTCTTTGATCTCGTCAAGGGGTTGGTATCAGAGTTACTGTACGACCATCGTACTACGTTATGTAGTTTGTAAAATGTAACATTATAATAATTATTGATGTTGAGATGTAGGTGAGACCGACAACACCATAAGGGCAATATATAGATCACTTATTGAACCTTATAGACAAGTTCAGAACTCTTAGTCGAAGAGAACACTCTTATGTCGTCAGCATAAAGTAAGAATCTAGCAAACGAAAAACAGTTGCCTATATCATTAATAAAAAGAACAAAGTAAAAGTCCTAGGATACTTCCCCGAGATACGCCAGACAATGCAATAATAGAAATAGACAAAAAACCTTCGATTGAGACCACTCAGCACCTATTACTTAAATAGGAATTCAGCTACTTCAGAAATATAGAGTGGAAACAAAACATGACTAACTTGCACAATAGAACGCAATGTGATACTTTGACAAATGCTTTGGAAAAATCTGTGAGTATGCAATTAACTTGGAACCCAGATACAAACGTGTCAATGCAGTATTCGCTAAAAATCGCTATGTTGGTAAACGTAGATCGTTTAGCGACAAGGCCATGCTGGTGACGTGAGATTAAACTCTTAACTATACGCTTCACTATACTCTCGAAATCGTAGACAGCTTGGAGATTGATCTATAGCTAGTAACATCATTATTTTTGCCACTTTTGAAAATTGGGGTATGCCATGTTAATTTCCATGTATCCGAAAAGTCTTCTGCACTCAATGACGGACGTCCTTTCCTCATAATTCACGGAACCAAAAAATATGGACAAAATTATAAAGCAGGATGGTTCACAAACCGCATCCCTGCGGCCCGATCTAGGGGAGCTGTATGTCCACGATCGCCAGCTACTAATTCTCAAGACTGATAGAGGGTAAATATGTATACCAAAGTACATGATAAATTTTATAGAAACTGTGATCAGTAAAGTGGCATACTTACGGAAGAAAAGTGCAAGGAAATTAGGCCCTAAATTAGGCACATCTAACGAGGCTATCCCAAGCATGAGTACTGGACAAACGTCCGTGCAAACTTCCAGCTTTGGGGAGAATAGAAAAATGACTGGCCTGAGTGGCGCTGGCAGCAAACGGTATCTACGAAATCTCAAATGTACACAGAGTAGAGGAAATGCGACACTGCTGAAATCAGTCCAGTTGAAAGCAATTGTGCCAAAAAGGTGGACTTAACTTGCAAAAAAATTGGCCACAAGCTGCGCAGAAAACCAATTTAAGCTCTAAGAAACTTGATGTTAGCTATGCTACCATAGTTAAGGGTTCTACCCAAATCTTGCCCTGCACGCGGGAGGAGCAGAGGAGCTTCGCGTAGAGGAGATGTATAAGGGATGCACATCCAAATTTAAAATCGAAGAAGACGAGGAAGCTGTAAACTATGGGCGTGAAACGGGGCCAACACCATCCGGCTGGCTACACTGACGCTATTACATAAGCGGGGCAACCACCTGGATAAACATATTTTACCAGAGAAGGAAATGAAACTAAATGAAAAAGGATAAGCACTAAACTTTATTGAGGAAGTTGGACTCCGAGAAAAAGCAGAACTAACAGCGCGATTGTTTAAGTTGATGTATTTAATATCATTCCCTACGCCAGCAATTGTACACTCTTATTACAAATAGTGCTGAGCGATTAAGTTATGTGGCATCGGGGTAAGAAATCGCACGTTTGAAAGTTATCCCGTTGGGTATCTGTTGGCTCGGTGTATTCTCTCCCAATTCTGATCGAACCGCTGGTGTTGCTTCACCGTATTAGTTTTGCGAGAATTCGGACATCGCAGTATATATTCGCAACTCATCTTCGTGTTGCCAAATACGGCATTAAAATCGAAGAAAAGATGGTGTGTTTCTATTCATATTTTATTGGTCTTTTCCAAGGCTTGGCGTATTACGAATATCTGGTCGATGATGGACTTTCCAAATACATATAAAGCCACACTGAAAAGGTCCAATCAGTTCGTTAATGGTGGGCTTCAGTCTTTCGCACAATACGCTTGATAGAGGCTTGTACGCGATATTTAGATTACTAATTTCCCGTTATTTGGTATATATTGCAGGATCACCCTTATTATAGATTGAGCTTACATTTCCTATAGGCCAACATCTGAAACTCTTCACACTCCCATACTCCGGCCTCTCGTTTCTTCTCGTCTTCTCTCAACTCCCGGTAGCGATCCCACATGGTTCACATTGCGCCCGATCGCAGCGTGGCCCTATAAGCAACGCCCTTTCTTTCTACGGCGGTATGACATAATGAAATCATTATTGGAAGTTTAGTGCCGAGCACAACATTTTTTGAAATAAATATATTTTTCTTCAAATTTTCTAACAAATTTTCTATTTTGTGTAATTCATTTTAGGAATTCGTTTAACCCAATTTAAGATGTTAATTGTATCACCAATGAATTAGTTTCCCGATGATCGACTTTGCAGGCTAGCATACAACAGAAAGATGTGTGTGTCGAGGGCGTCATTTTCCACTTGTACCCTGATGAAGATGAGCTTAATAAAAGATTTTAAAAAAAGATTTGAAAAAAAGAATCCATGCCTCCTTCCAGCCTTTTTGCGCACAAAACAACTGGCACTAGACCAACAAAATCGTTTTTTATATTAGGAAAAAGTAGGGAAGAAAATGATGAACTTCGTTGAACCGTTGACATGCAGTTAGTTGGAGCTAGAATCATACAAGAGTGCAAATGAAACTACAATACTTTGCGTCATTTCATTTTGTCGATCTACTTTGATTCGAAGCGAAAGTACAAGCAGAGCGCATATCGGCAACAGGAACAGTAACAGTAGCGACATTAGCAGATACTCGTAATATGATAGTTAATCGAATTTTCACTAGGTAGAACGGCAGGCGATGGCCGTGTTAGTTGAAATAGTTTACTGTTGGGTAAATTAACTCACAGAAGGTGGTTTATCAAAATCCACTCTAGCAATGATGTGAGTTTTCGACGGATTGCAATTTTAATTCAAATGGAATGTGACGAAATTTTTGTAATATATTTTTACTTTTGCTTCTGTTCTATTGGAGGTTGAGGGAATAATTGTGAAAAATGATCAAATATGTAATAATAAATATTACCAATATATGCATGTTAATGTTGTATAACATAGATATACCATTTAATCTTATTAAATTCACATATTTCAGCGTTCTCGTTGTAATTCCAATTAATTATTTCGCTTCCACGCGTTTTTGCAGTTGACTCTCATCACTGTTGGAGTGGGCTTTGCTAAACCACCCTGATTTATTGGGAAGTTGAGAGTGCAGCTTATGAAAGGTACATTCTGCCAGATTCTCCGAACCGTTGTGCTCCAGGCAGTACAACCGAGATAGCTAAACAACATTAGTCATATAATTTTAATTTTAAGCATTTTAAGCCCTTCTAATTCGTTCATGGCCTGTAGGCAATCAAATTGACTTATTGACGACGGCCTTTTGCAATGAATATTAATTATGTGTGTTTGCATGTTCCTTTTTAAAATATTACAGGAAATAACACAACGATTTGCTAGTTTGCATAAATGTTTTGAATTTAAAATAAATAAAATATAAAATAGTAAAAGAAACCTTAGGTACTCTATATACTTGTTTATAGCATAAAAATACATATTCTTACATTAGTGTAAATATGTTTCTATCATACATACATATGTACTACCCAACCACTTATAGTATTCGCATATCTACAAGAATTCTACAGTAAATTCATAAATTGTAGGATTCGGAGCGGTCTTAAATTTTGCATTACAATAATCTTTTTTAGGAATAATTTTAAAGAAATTCTAAACAGCCTAAATTCCTTTGGGTCATAATTCTGTCTTTTCAAAATTCTGTAGAGACTAAATAATGTACAATTAATATTCTGAGTATTGGAATTTTGTGTGGAAATTTATTTTGGGCCATAATTATATTTTTTTTTAAGTAGTAGAAAGAAACAAATTCATGTTGTGTTTCCAATGAAAAAAAAACTTCGTTTTATTAAAAACTTAAATAGAAGTGAAAACAATTGGCAGCTTAACAATAATTTATCGATATTAAAACATATTCATATACACTCCTGTAGCTGCCTTCATTGATGAAAGCTACAACATTGCAGATATAAAGCGTAAATGTTTGAATATTAATATTTATTTATCTCTTAGAAAAGTAAATAAATAATTGGCTCGTATACTTTTGTTAGGTGTTTGGCCGAGCTCCTCCTCGTATTTGTGACGTGCGTCTTGATGTTGTTCCACAAATGAAGGAGCCCACAGTTTTAAGCCGGCTCCGAACGGCAAATGGTTTTTTATGAGGAGCTTTTTCACGGCAGAAATACACTTGGAATTTTGCTATTGCCTGCTAAGGGGCGACCGCTATTAGAAAAACTGTTTCTACCATTTTGTAGTTTCATGCATGGAGATTCGAATCTATGCGCTCTCGAATGGTAGTTTCGCACCAACTCATTTGGCTACGGCGGCTACTTGCAACAAAGAAATATGATATAGGACACAAGATAAATCAATAATAATAATAATAGTAATTATAATTGGTCAAGTTGTTCTCCAAAGTAGATCTCCTCTTCCTCTACTACCACAAGCTGGTACCGCATCGAACAATTTCAGAGTGAAGCGTGTGCAGTCATTCGAACGACATGACCTAGCCAGCGGTGCCGTTGAATCTTCGCTGCATTAAGTTACTTAATTGTTTGCGATTTTGACAAGTATGACGTCAGTTCAGCTCGCAATGCAAAAAAAACGAGCAAAACAAATAAGAGTAGGAAAAATTACGTGTTTGTGAAAATTCAGTGAATGGCTTGACAGTTTTGTGATTTGTGAGATTTAAACTAGTCAATTTAATGAAAACGAAGTGCCGTGTGTTAAATTGTGAAAGCACAAATTAATATAAAGCCTCCATTTGCAGTTTGTTTGCGTTTTGATGCGGAAGACGCCGTGGCAGGAAAGTAAATATGTGTATGTATGTGTTTGGTTGTTTCCATTAGTTTCGTCTAATCTTCCTCTTCACAAATAAATAATTCCCCCTCCTTTTGCTTGTTTATTCATCCGCTCTTACGTCACGGGGAATTCGGAAGACACAATCTGCTTCTCTATCATCCTTGAGGTATAACCATACTCGTTTGCGGCGAATTTCGTTCCATAAATTTGTTATTGCTTTCAAATTCAATCCAAATTTTTCGTCAAGTGAGTCGAGCAGAGAGACTGCGAATAGAAGATGCCTATTCGTTAAAAGAGTGGACGCATTCTTGTTTTGCCAGCCAGGACAATGGCTGAAATATAGAATTTTTCAAAACTTTAACAAGTCTGAAACTATTGATATAGCCAAAACCGGATTAAATATCTTTGCTATTTTAAATGTATTAACAATCGGTCTAAAAAAAGAAATCGACTTATTTTCTCTTTTTTTCCACACCAAATTTTACTTCGAACAATATATTTTTATTTTATAGCAGTCAAATTTTTTTAAGTGGCTACGTTTCCTATGACAAATATATGTCGCTGCTGTTTTGAAAATGCTTTAGAAGCTGACTTTAACGCGATATTTGCGAACAAAAAAATTTTGCAGTCGTTACGCGGAAAAGTTGTTGTCCTCAAAGTATTTATAACAATAAGCAATCAATTTTAAAAGGGTACTTGATTTAGAGTTGCGATTACAAAAACAAAATACTTTCATAGACGCAGACTGTACATCATGACTCGTTAATCGAGAAGGCTTTTAGCAATTTAAAATATTTTATAAATAAAAAAACAAATTCATTCATAAGCGCAAGCTCACGTTTTTGGATATAAAGTATATTCATTCATAAAACGATCGCACCTCATCTTACCTCAAGCGCCTGAGCCGTCCATATATCAATTTTTCCCGACGAAGACAACAATTCTAAATTGAACGCTGCTTTCTTTTCCCGCAATAATGTCGCATTTATTTCACCCTGTGCCAGAGTTAAAAAGTTTTTGGTTTTCTTTCCTCAGTTTAATCATAGTGTAGAGTTTTCTTTTCTCAAACTGTTGTATTCGCACTAGGTGAATGTGCGACAGTTTCTACCCTCTACAATTATTTGTATATCAGTATACATACTTTAATGCATAAACGATATGCACTCAGGATGAATTAAAAGTCGAAAAGAAAATAAGAAGTTTTGCGAAAATTCTAAAAACAAACTTCAATTAAAAATTTAATTTCAATCGTTTCGTTTCAATTGATCATATTGTTGCGAATAGTGAAACTTCGCGAACCGATTGTCAAAACAAAACACGAAGTCGCCTTGATGACGACAGCAGATAGCGAGACAGAGCACGCTTTCTGGGTCTCTCATTAAATGGGTTTAGTAAGATACGAGCTGCCAGGTCTAGAAATTACGAAGTAATTAAGTACATGTATATAAGCAGAGGTGCATTTGCATAGGGTATTCAGTTGCAACCTGAACTTGTAAGCGAATAAGCAAAAGAGGAAATCCAATAATGATAGAGAAAGAGAATTCGTCTTGTCGTAAGAGCCCATGAATAAACAAGCGTAATGAAGGGGAATTACTTGTTTGTGAAGAAGAAGGATCAATGGTATAACCAAACACAAGAAATTATACACACACACATATACTTTTTTTCCACGGCGTCTTCCGTATAAAAACGCAAACTAACTGAATATTTATGCTTTATATTAATTTGTGCGTTAACAATTTAACACACGGCACTTCGTTTTCATTAAATTGATTAGTTTAAATCTCACAAATCACAAAACTGCAAAGCCATTCACTGAATTCACATGTAATTTCTCCTACTTGTGTTTGTTTTGTAATGCAAACAAAGCTGACGTCAGACTTTGCAAAATCACGAAAAATAAAGTAACTGTTTTTTAATGACGTCACCTTAGATATTCAATTCGCCTTGGTTATTAAGCACATGATTATAAGCAGAGGCGCATGCGCATAGGGTATTCAGTTGTAAGTCGAACTTGTAAGCGAATAAGCGGAAAGTAAAAGAGAAAATCAGTTATATGGTGAACGTGTACATGTAAAGTAAAGGAATTAAAGAATTGGAAATAAAGTGAAGCAAGTGGTGTTGCCAATAATTTGTGACTATTAATCGACAATCCAGTGATCGAACTCAGAGGGATTAGTGTGTGAGAATTATTTGAATTTTAAAGTAACAATATTTTTAAATAAACATTTTCATAAATAGCCCCATTTCGTATTATTTCTAGCAGTCCGCGCTTTCTTCTATCATCTGTTCATCAGCCCAGGGATTGATAGTGCTACGAAGTACACAGTTCCAGGACGCGCTCTCACATATGTAGATAATTGTGCTTAGCAGATTCTGTTTGTTTAGTATTTAGAGTCGGCCACAATTGTCAGGCGATCCTGCAAGTGAGTTCTTTACGTCATGAATGGATTCACTCTATCATACCCTGTCCCGTTCTCACTCTTCTCTTAGTAACCCTTTTCGTTACTTTGAGGGTTGTTCCGGTGAGGGATACGTGATTAAGATCAGGTGTCTTATGTCTCCTGCTAAAGAGTGTTAAATCCATTTTCTTCGGATGCACTCCTGATCCTGGGGCCTAAGAAGGCCGCCTCCGTGCGGTGTACCCTGGGTAACGCCACATAACCTGCCGCCTTAAAGACTTCTCTCTAAATCTGAACGATAAGGATATCTCCTTTCTTTGTAATAACCATTTTCTTAACCCGGCTATTTGAGTGTTTATCCCTGTGCTGGTGGTTACGGTATTTTGCCACCTGAGTACGCTGGGATGAAACTTAGCTGAAACAGCTGGTGGGTTAATGCAGTGACTGCTCTCCGTTAAAACTATGGCTGATCTCAGGATACTTTCGAAACCTGCCTTCATTCAGTTCGTGGTGTAGGTGCGGTTGAAATTACTTGCATGTTAGCATCTGGTCTGGCTCTGAGCACATGCCTCATAAGAGCGTGTGTCAACCCTCACATGGTCACCCTGCTTTAGCATATATACTCATGATATCATTATTGAACGACTACACTTTCCGGATCTTTGATATCAGCTACGAGTTCGGATCCTTTTTGTAAACAAAATTCCAAAGTTTTAAATGGAAGCGGGGATTCAGAGTAAAGCCCATTCTTTATGAATAGAGGTGTAAAATTTTCTCTTCTCAGTGGCTCGATTGGTGCAACTTCGAGGGTTGATAAGTCAAGGGCCGGAAGAGCATCAGAATCGACACTCAAATCTATATCCGTGCTAGACTCTGGCGGAACCTTCAGCATTGTGTTTGGAGATTTGAGTGAGCATCGACTTCATTTATGTAGGTAGGGAGGCTGGGTGGGATGTCCAGTACCAGTAAAATGGCAGCCACGCCAAAACAGGAAGACCTTCGCTGATAAGATCATGACTACAAAAATCGTTGAGATTGAGAGAACACCACCATTGGAATCGGGGGGCAAACAACAACGCTCCTATGAAACGTAAACTTCCCTGGTAAAAAGAACCCAGACTGACGGTAGACCGCCGAAATCATTTTGCGAAGCTAAACAGGCAGGTTCAATTATGGAGCCATTTCCAGGTGCTGAACTAAGGTGAATGAGAGGTTTAGTGAAGATTAATATTCTTTAGATAAATCTTCAGCACTCTAAGATAGCGTCCGCCAATTTCCTACTTGAGTGAAAAGGAGCCGTGGCTGGCCAGTAGCGATAGTTATGGAATCAGCACGAAAAGCTATTTAGGGAAGAGGGACTAAAAGTTTTTATGTTACCTAATTTCAGCCATAAGGATATTATTACTATAGGACTGGAAAGCTGTACCGGAAAGTTCTGGCAGGTCTTAGTCTACATGGTGTAAATTCTCCCCACACGTACTGGGGAAGTATGGACATTGATCCAAGAGGTGAGCCACTTTTTGATTTTATTCTAAGTGAAGACTTGTTTATATGTAAAAAGGGAAAGGACTCCACTTTCATTACTGCGATCAGAAGGCGCTTGACCTCACTCTGGCTTCTTCCTCACTACTAATGAACCGAATCACTGATTGGAGGGTGCTTAACCCTCAATTTCTGGATAACTGACCTTCACAGGTTTATCCACAGATAAGTGGCACCTCGCTCCTCCCGCCTGGCGGTGTTCTCTCACCATTAGTCTGGATTATTGTGGTTAACGACTTTCTGGAAAAACTGGAGAGGATACCTGTAAAGTGGTTCCCTACACGGATGACATGGCACTTATTATGGATTAGTGTAGGGCACAAACGTTGCGAGAATCTTCTGGCGATCGAAGGCGCTTGAGGGGAATTCTAAGCCTAACAAAGCCAAAGCTATGGTATTTTATGCCCTTAATGGATATTGTCCGTTCGGTATCAACGCGGTGAGTCTTGGTATTGCTTCGAGTAATTTCTGCAGCAGCTGTCTGGATAATGAGGTGTAATAATCTCAGCTGTGCTGCTCTGCCGACTCCTGGGAGAATCACCGTTTTGCGGATGAGATGTCCTTGCTGGATATAGGATTCGAGCGAAGGCGGGACAGACGCCCAGAAAGTGGTCCGCCGTCTCATTCTCCTCTCTACATGCTGGGCAGAGTGCACTGTCTGAGATGCGTTTTGCCCTTTTCCATGTGCTTTGCCCATGGAAAGTGGCCCGTCATCAGTCCAACCAGCCTCCTACACTCCCCTCTGCTTAGTGACAGGAGGAACTGCGACAGTCGGTCGGACATGACAGGTAACATCAGTTTTGTCCACGCACATTATCAATTTGACACGGGATTGAAACCGATCCGCATTCGAACAATTGGGTGGAGGTCCTGAATTTTCTTGCAGAATATCCACGTAAACCTTGCATAGGCTCCCGTTTATGAGATCCCAGTTTACTTGGTTGAGGGATCCTCACGGGAACTGCGATCAATCAACGCCCTATACAGCATTCTTTTGCTATTTCTGCGAAAAACGTTATTATCACTCTATTGGCTCCATGTGTCGGCAAGATTGATAGCTTTCATTTTTTGGCTTTAATCGATATCCTTCATACGATTGCTTGGGATTTTATTTCAGAGTGACGAGACCCAGAAATCACTGGCTGAACCATGTGGTCTTGCTGGCGCTGACGTTGTCATGGGTGCCAATCAATCTGGAGTTCTCATGCCATCTGGAGTGGCGAGAACGGTAAGTTCACTAAGCTGCTCTGTCTCTCGAATGCCTAATGGAGAGGGGGATCTACTGCCGGCACCAGGTGCAGATGGAATATATATAACTTGTCTTACGACAAGGTTGAGAGTACATGGAAATGGAAATATCATCGGTACATGCAAGAATAATAGAATACAAGATTACACCCATCAGAAAGGCGTGACGTCACACTGGTACGATTGCATAAGAGAAATGGGAAAATGCGAACAAATGACACACGTGTGCATATTGCATTGCATATGCCTACCTTTTCCAATGAATAAAAAGATGTGATGGGTGATATACGAAAAAAATCAACACAATGCCATTTCTTTGTCGTCTGAACAACGTCTGAATGGAATACGTGTAAAATAAGCGGGCAGAATTCGGGTGCTCCTGTGACGTGATAGCCGAAGATGCTCGCACAATTTTATTTTTCACCAAGCTATTGGCTAACTTGGTAAATCTATAATCTCGATGCACCAAATTCAGTTTAGTTCCTCTTAAAATTCCACGCGTTTCTCCCATTAAATCTTTTTAGTAATCAATGTTTTCAACTGTTAACAAAGATCGAACGACGTCACAGGATATTTCAATTGGCAAATGAAAACAATGCCAGTGTAAGCGGTATTGGCGGTAGAAGCCACGACGGAAAGAATACATAGGTGGTTTAGGGCCAAGTTTGCCATCCGAAGCAAAATTGTGAAAGTAACTTCCACATCACCAGGTACTCAAAAGTACAGCAGAATTTTGCCGCTCATTCCTCACGTATTCACAAATTCGTCAATCAGTTATTGTTCAGACGTAAATTAATGGATTATGCTTTGATTTTTTTTTGTATATCAGCAAGACAACCTCAGTTTCGTAAACAAACCGCTGCCACAGCCCCCATTATGTTAGCAAATCAGCTGATTATTTCAAAATCGTTGAGCGCCGGTACTTCTGCATTCTGCTGATGAAGAAATGCGACAGCCGCAAACCCTATTCAGCTCTCAGTGAAATTATTTTAAAGCTGCAGAACCTTCTAGTGACGCTTTAGAAGGGTGATGTAAGTATGTTGACTAAGTGTCCAAAAAGCACTGATCGCAAGACAACAATCCGATGTTTAACAGTAAGTGGCAGTGTGTTCCTTGTCCCAATTATACCAGATCACATAAGAAGAAGACCGTGTATTTGTAATGGAATATAGGGAAAAGTATGTGACATCACTCACTTCATGTTTTTCGTTTCCGTATTTTTTTTGTTTACATATTTGGCATGGGCTTGTTTGCTATTAAGAAGTGATTTTTGTAGCGTGCGCAAACACAAAGTGACGAACGAATTTCGATTTAAAGTTATGATGCAGTGGCTTGAGCGATCGTTTTGTTTTTGTGAAACTCGTAGGCTTTCTTTTTCCAAAGTTATTCTGTACAGGGGAGTGTAGGCGTGCATATGACAATAAAGTTATGTACTCACCAAAAATTTCAATTTACAAAAACAATGTTTGAGCAAAAACAACCCAGCAGACGGAACTGCTGCCATAGCTGTTGTTGTATCTACTGGTTTATTTTGTTTTTGTGTTACAATATGAACACAGAACGCAGACGCTGTTTAGGTTGAGTAGGTAGTACACCTCATAATTTTGGAGGGTTGCAAACTGTCAAAGTAATGTCTAGCTTTGCTGTGCTGTCGTTTTTCCGCAACTACTCGTAAATCCTCAAGCTGTATACAGTGAGTGCATGTAGAACAGTGTAGGGCAGTTTAATGTAAATCAGCTGATTTATGGTAAAGAGTGGGGAATAAATGTAAATTAAGCCGTTACATGTCCCATGTTCCTAACAAGCAAGAGGGCCATTCTAAAAAGGGTTCTGGGAAGGGTTATCTAAAAACATGATAATATTATATAATATAAAACATGGATGGATCTCTCATCGAGGAAGGTTTAAAGGCGGATAGGGGAAAAGATAAAGATACATATATTATATGACAAGCGAAAGTCTACCAAAAACTGCAACCATAACGAAAGAAGCATTGCTATCCTTACTGATAGTCATGCAGTAACTAGTTCTAGAATCCCTTAATAAGCTTATCTTAGACCGAAACAATCAGGGTTGCTGGAAACCAAACGACAGCTAAATTAGCCAAGAAGTAGAGGAAATACAAAGAAGATCTTACTGGGACAATCTACAGGGTTTATTGCTCATCTAATCTAAACCGTTTTAAAAATTGTCTGGAATATTTATTTATTTATGTATTTACAAACGTGAAATAATAATACAATTATTCTTACACCTAAAAAAACGAGCAGTGCCTATCAGGACCTTCGGCTCGCTGATGTAAGCTTAATGGTCTTACATGTAAAAGTTAGACTAGAAAACTTAATTAATTAGTACTATGGTAGAACTATAAGAACTACTTAAGAGAAGAAAACATCAAATAAATTGGTTCAATATTTTTGGTATATTTTCTGAGGAAGTAGTTTTTAACAGTGTAGAAGGTATTTGGTTAAGGAAAATACTTTTTCAGATTGGTGCAAAATGTGGGCAGTCTTTGAGTAGATGGCAGACCGTTAAAAACGATGAGTGGCATGATTGGCAGTACGAATGGATGGCGATTGTGTGCCCTTGTTGTAGGCGGACAAATACTTTGATCTCGTAGAAACGACAATTTAGTGTCTAGTTAGTTTTATTCTGACACAGACCAGTTCGGCACTGTTTTTGTAAAGATTTTATTACTGGATTCTAGAATTAATAGATGAGGGGAGGTGCTTTTTAGTTTTGTAACTGTGGCAACTCCTTTGTTGACATTATCGGAACCTGGCAGATTTGTGCATAAACTGCTAGCAACAAGTTGAGACTTTTCTCAATCCCCTCTGTATGTTAAGAAATTTCGCTTGGGTTTGGATTTGTAAAAAGGGGGACTGGAGAATACAATAACGATTGGAAAGTGGTGCCTAGCGTGTAGGTACTGGAGGTTGTTTGTGGTTAGCTTAGAGGCGATATTAGAGGGGCAGATTGTCAGGCCTATAGTGGTAAAAGTGTTGTGAGTGGAAAAGTGCGGCGGTTTCTTATCGTTCAGTAGAACAAGATTTTCTGGTAGGATCAGGTCTTGTATAACAGAACCTTTATTGTTGGTACGAGCTGAGCCCCAATTATGATTATGAAAATAGCTTTGGTATGGATTCGGAACAGTTGCTGACAGCAATGCGCGTCTCTTGAAGAGAGATGAAACTTGGTGCATGTTTTTTTAACAGAAGTTCGAGTGGCGTGTAGTTGTTGTAGTATCCAGGTATATTCCACTGTAAGATCTTAACCAAAGGAGTATAGAAGGGGATTGAGACAAAATTAGTATGATACGTTGAGTTGTATGTGTTTATTGAGAGTCGGCGGTTGGCATGGTTAGCTCTTTGTTTTTTTTTTGTTATAATGTAGTCTTTTTTGTGCTAGATTATAGATGAGGTGTCAGTTGGTATTGCAATGAGAGTGAGAGAGAGAGTTTTGATAAGAGTTGGTTTGTGAAATGGTGTTTTCCAATGTTACTTCGAGGTTGAATGCATGCGTGCAAGAGAGTTTGCGAAAGAGGTGTGGTGAAAAGATTTTTAGAGGTGTGCTATTTAACAGACTGTTATTAGGTTATTCAGTATCAGTGCTAACGGCCGTTGGGATGTGTTTACAGAAAAACTGAGACTTTGTTGGTGATATAGTTACTAACAAAATTAACTAATAACATTTCGTTGTCGTCTGAACAACGACTGTTGGACGCGTGTACGAACATGTGTGAAATGATTATGCAAAATTCGGCTGCCGAATATCCCAAGTGACGTGGCAGCCGAAGTTCCCCTCACAATTTCCTTTTTCACTATAGTTAAAGAGGTAACCTTGTAAGTCCATCCTCCTTGAGAAACAGGTGTGAAAGAGGAAACTAGTTCATGTAGGGTTGTGTGATTTGTTTGATAAAACGGATGGTGGTAAGGGGAGAGATTTGGAGTTAAATGCAGGTTGGTCTGTTTTTGTGTCGTTTTGGCAACTTCGCAAAAGAGGAATTCGCGCATGGAACATTTGACACTTTATTTTGAGTATTTCTTTCGTTTGCATATACTTTTAGCAAGTGTTGGCAGATGAAGGGTGGTCGCCCGAGCAGCTTGCGCAGATTATGCGGGAGCATGGAGATGGACGAGAGGGTAAAATTTTCCCTTCTACGCTATTAAGGCTGTCAAGATATTTGACATAAATTTCACAAACACCAGTAAGTTTTTTTGGTTGAGATAAACGTTTGAGCGATTTGATTGTTTTTAACAAGCAATAGAAGATTGACACTACGTAGCTTTGTGTACTGCGAAACAGGAATAATTTAAGGTGGGCTTTTTGAGTCCGGGGTGTATGACGAATTTTTTCTTAAGCCTTATATGCTAGCGGTGTATCTGAGAAGTTCTCCATAAACGTAGGGGTACATTAGGGATCGGCCCTTATTATCAAGTTGGTTATGGATATCCTCACCCGCAAACTACAAGACACATTGCATTGGGCACTGTTGTACGCCGAAGATGTCGCGCTACTATCTGAGAATGCTGACGCTTTACAGAATAAATTGTCACAGTGACCTGAAGTCTTGGAAATAAATGCCTTATGCATAAGCAGACAGAAACGTCACTTTCGCTTTTATAGAGACCAGATTCCAAAATTTCATATCGATGCTGAAGCGGTATCCACGTCTCAGAGTTTCAAATATCTTGGCTCCATTATAAGCAATGATAGCTCACTAGACCGCGAAGTGACGAACCGCATGCAAGCCGGCTGCCAAAGTTGGCGCGCAGTGGGAGGGTTTTTTTGATGCCAATAAAGTTCAAAGGTAAAATTTATAAAGCTGAGGTTAGACCTGCAATGGAGTATGCCTCAGAATGCTGGCCGCTCTCTGCTAAACCATGTGGCGGATTTGAGGGCATCGGGCGTATCAAAATTGGAAAAGATAAGCAATAAATACATCAGAGGTAGCTTTAATGTGGCTCCAATAAGTGAAAATTTTAAAGAAAATCGCTTGCGCTGGTATGGACACAGTATGAGAAGACCGGAACAGCACGCAACATAAAAATTGGTAACACAGCTGCTACCATCAATGGGACGTGCCCGACCCTTTAAATCCTGGCTAAACACTATTAAAAACGATATGCAGTAAAGTAAAGTCAACGAACGGACAACCCTGTATCGAGTAACCTAGAGATTGCGTACGAGGAGGGCCGACCAGAACTAAGAGGCCATGGCTAGGACTAAAAAGAGAATGATGGGGTTTTGAGGAAAGCAGAGTAAACCTATTGTTCCCGAGCTTGGGCGGCCCGGCGGCAATGATTAGTATGTCTTCACACTCGGTGCACTTGTATGCGAGACACTTGTTAAGAAGTAACGATATGCGCAAGAAAGGTTTACAAGGAACGTGCACAAATAGGTATGTATCAGTTGTGTACTGCGTGAAAAACGTCAATAGAAAGCACAGAGATTGTGAAACACTTTTTCTCAGGCGAGCAAGTGTCCAGGACTGACATTGTATGAAATTAAATGAGACATAGCAGGACATGGTAGATTGAATTATTATTTTTCTAACCCGGGAATATATTCAAATGGAATTTGCCGGTTTTGTCGTGCATCGTCTAGCGCAGCTAAGAAAGAAGGAAGGCTGCGGACAATTGAAGAATGAAAGAAACGGTGGAACCAATCTGAGAAAGGTAGGTGGATCCTTGAACTGATTCCAAACAGTTCGAGGTGAATTTAGCAATAACTCGGAGAAATCGATTTTTGTATCACGCAATTGCTTACTGGATACGGTTGCTTCAAAGCATAACTACACAGATTTCATCTTGAGAACGACGCGTACTGCCCGCAGTGTCCCGAAAAATAAGAAACGGCGAGGCATATCTTGTTTCAATGCCCGCGGTTCATTAATGGGCGAAATATTGTTGAGAGAGCGTTTAGTGAAAACATAAGTGATCCAAATCGTATCCCATATATAAGCGAAAGCGAAGAAAATTGGAAAATGGCATGTGCAGTAGCCGCAAATATCTTGAAGAACTTTCAATACGCTCATAGATCCCTAGAAAGAGCTCCTTAACGCAATGTACAGAACCCCACAAAACTTGTATTGTCCTCTTTACCAGAATGAGGAAGCTTGATGGACTCGTTTTACCTAAGCAAAAAGGAGTCACAATCCAGCTATCCAAAGAAATCAAATATCTTGGAGTAATGCTCGATAGTAAACTTCTTTGGAAGTCACACATTGAAACAAAGACATCCAAAGCTGTGACAGATTTCAAGACTACAACACACTGTGTCCATCTGTTGCACCGGTGCTACTTCAGGCCCGGCATTAGATGCTCTGGTTGCACTACCACCACTTGATGTTTTCATCCAAGGAGAGGCCTTGAAGGCCATCTGCATGCTGAAACACTATGGGAACTGTTACGGCCCCTGTCCGGCATTGGAAAACAGAGAAGGCATGGACTTCGATCCAACGATTCTCTCCATGCCCTCTGACTCCATGCCAAATCCTTTTTGGGGTGCTCGGGATCGTTATCATTCTCTTGTATGTTTTTAAAATATTTGTTATGAGCAAAATCACGTGAAATATGTGCTTAAACTAATATATTACATTTAAGCAATTTTTGTCTATATCTCTCCAAAATGAATGCACTCTTCCATTCGGTAAACCAAACTCCATTTTTTTTAAATTACAACATTTTGTTTAATTTTTTTTCTGTATTATCGCCGAATACACTTGCAAATACTGCTGTATTCATTGGGATAAACTTTTGCTTTTTATTAAATATGCCTTTAGATGCAGAGATTACTTAATAAAATAGTTTAACTGGCTTTAAATGCCGAAAACCGGATAATTGTTTTGCACGAAAAATAAATCGACAGACGGCTGATGCCACTGTCGTTAAATTATTGTAAGCATTTTTTTTCTTAATACTAGAATAAGTAATTATTAAAATTTTCTATATTTTACTTTTATTTTCAATAAATACTACTACTGCTTTTTCCATGTACTGCTCTAACTGGAAGCAGATGTGAAGCTAGTATAGTTGAGCGCAGAAGGGTGTTAGCGTGGTAGCTTCGGCTGTTGAAACATCCTAAGCTTTTACCGGGTTGGCTTGGTTTGAATGAAAAATGTGCTTGAAAACACATACATAAACACAGAAATACATGTACACATTTTTCTAATGTATGAGACTTGCTCACTCATAAGAAATTTTTGGGCATCACTGATTTAAAACCACTGTTTTATTAAATTTTAAACATCTTTGCATAATAAATATGTATGTATGTATGTATGTATGTTTATTCATGCACTGAGCAATCATTGATGTTTGTTTTTTTCCTTTCGTGGTAGAATTCGTAGTTCTTGACAAAAACAAAAGTATGGCGTCAAGAAAGTGACGTCGCTGGGAGAAAATACCTTTTTTTATTATTTCGCTCTTATAAGATCTAGTGTTTAAGGGTCACGATGTGTTCTATTTTCTATTGAAAATTAATAATATAAATATTAAAGCTTGTATGTTTGTGAGTTTGGGGGTTTGTGGCTATCACGCGAAAACGATTGGACGGATCTGCCTGGAGTTTTGCACACGGTTTATAGATTATGGACTTCGATTAAGAAATAGGATACTTTTTCAAGAGAGTTGCCACCTGTTAAAAAGTTAAATTAAATTAAATTAATAAGTTGAATAAAATATTACAATAAAGTTGTCTAATGAAAAATAAAATAAGATTAAGCGAGTCTTAATTTGGGAAATATTTTTGAAGAGTGTTGCCATATTTTTGCAAAATGAAGTGCCACAAAAAATAATAAAATAAATTATATGCATATATCAATTTGGATGTCATAGTAAAGAGTTTGAAAAATATAAATTTCGTACGGAAAAATTCATTTCAATAAATTAATATATAATAATAAGTCATGGCTTGAAAATATTCCTAATTCCTTCACAACCGTTTATTTACAAAATGCGAACAATCAATGGGTCGTACACAATTTGGATTCAAACAAGCTTTGTGGAACAACATCAACACGCACACCTCAAATAGGAGGAGGAGCTCGGCCAAGCACCTGACAGAAGTGTACGCGCCAATTATTTATTTATTTTTTTATGGGAACGCGTGAAGCTTTGTTCAGCCTTCAAGTCTTAGTACAAAACTGTAAAGACGCCCAGAAAGATATTTTTATATGCTTTATTGACTATGAAAAGGCTTTTGATAAGGTATTGCACACAAAACTATTTGACATTTTAAGGCAAATGGACATTAATGAAAAAGAAATAAGGTGCATTTAAAACTTGTATTGAGGCCAAACTGCGAACGTGAGACTATAAAATGATGTGACGAGTGATGCTTCAATCAATGTTCGCCAAGGATGTGTTTTATCACCCATGCTCTTCAATTTATACTCGGAATATATATTCGAAGAAGCTTTGGCATCAGTCAACTTAGTAATAAAAGTCAACGGCGAAATAATAAATAACATACGATTTGCCGATGACCCCATAAGATTAATGACCTGCAATTAATGACCTGCATGCAATATCTCTTTAAAGAACTCAGCGGAAAAAGTCTGCAATACGGCCTTAGTATTAACACCCAAAAAAACCAAATTCATAGATGTTTGCAAAAACTCTGAACAAATCACCAATTCAACCATTTATGTATATGACAAAGAGTATCCCGATTTAAGTATCTACCTAGGATGTTGGCTTGGCAAAACATGGACAAATGAGAGTGAAACTTTCTGTCGGATTGAAGCAGCGAGGACGCTTTTTTTAATTACAGGAAAGTTCTTTCCAATAAAAGCTTGAACATGAAATTACGCTTTCGGTACCTTAAATGTTACGTTTATCTGTTTTTTTGTACGGGGTGGAGGCATGAACACTAAAGGTTACGAGTATGAATAAATTAGAGGCGTTTGAGATGTGGCGCTATCGGCGGATGATGAAAATATCGGGGACAGACAAAGTTAGTAACAAAGAAGTCTTAACGAAACTTAGAAATGAGAAATTGGAAGGAAGCAAATGTCTTGGCTACGTAACATTAGAGAGTGGACAGGATTAAGGACTATTGGGCAGTTGGTTGAAGCAGCCCGAAGCAGAGACAATTACCGTAATATTATATCTAATATTTTATAGTTTTGTTAAATGTAAAAAAGAAGAAAGAATTATTTATCACATTTGTATTAAAATTAATGAACAATTTACTCTTTAATTTAATAAAAATTAGTTATCTGAAATACTTCTCAATTGAGCCATATCAACCCTGATTCAATAATAAAAGGTTTGCAAAGTTTAGAAAATTTGAGTTTTAGTATAGGAAAAGTGAAATTTGTTAAAAAAACTCGCTCAGGAATTTGTATCGGTATATCCAGGACCAGTATTGCATGGAATGTATCATGGCATACTGCTTAAATCAGGATATCATTTTGGGGGCAATGCGTGCGAAAGGTGGACTTTTTAGTAATCTGAGTCTGATGCTGTTGTTGTTTTTGTCGTTTAAGTGGTTTAGTATTTCAACTGAAACACGAGTAATCCTAATCAGCGACTAGCGCCGTTTTACAACCACTGTTCTCGTGTGATGGCGTGTTTTTTTTTTTTTTTTTTTTTGAATAATATCGATTTCGTGAGATCGTATAGCAGCAAACTTGTTATCTCTATGTCTGAGATTTCATTAATTTGCTGTAGGAAAGGCTTACCAAAAGAGCGTAGTCTCGCTCTAGTTAGACTGGACATTCGCATAAATAGTGGAAAAGACTTTATTTCACCCCCTCCGCCCGGCAACTTCTGAGGTGATTCTGAAGTAATTCACATTTTGCAACTAGCTGATGCTTTCCATTTCAATTCAACCGGGCTATTCGGGACATGTTCTTCGATTTCGATGTAACTCAAATATGTTGCTCTCTGGTCGAAATAATGAGACACGTAGTTTTTTGTTCGCCCGATTTAAGATTTATCGGCAATTTTGTTTTTTGCCTCAAAATCGATTTTTTTTAATTATATAAGAAAATTTTTTGTTTAAATGCTCATAACTTAGTCAAAAACGAACCGATTTTAATGATTCTGGGTTCAAAATGATAGTAATTACTTGCACGAGCGTTTTCATGTAGAAACAATTGCAAAAAAGTAGTTAAACATTTTTTATTTTGCTAAAAAACCAAACATTCGAAATTTTATCGAAATTCAATATTTCAAAAGGTTTATTTTTTTTTTTTAATTTTTCCAAATCAAGAGGACACCTCAAACTTCAATTCAGCTGAATGCCCAGTAGCTAAAGTGAGTTGTTTTTGAGTAATGAATTTTTGAGTAAAATACCTGTTTCGTACTTTTTTTTTTTTTTTTTTAATAAATAAATTTTAACTACTTTTTTGCAACTGTTTTTACATGAAGTCGCTCGTGTAAGTAATTACGATCATTTTGAACATAGAATCATTAAAATCGGTTCGTTTTTGACTAAGTTATGAGCATTTAAACAAAAAAATTTCTTATATAATTAAAAAAAAATCGATTTTGAGGCGAGAAACAAAATTGCCGATAAATCTCAAAAAAAAATTTTTCGGGCGAACAAAAAAATACGTGTCTCATTATTTTGACCAGAGAGCAACATATTTCAATTACATCGAAATCGAAGAACATGTCCCGAATAGCCCGGTTGAATTTAAATGGAAAGCATCAGCTATCATTTAACAAGAAGCTAAAATAGGGAGAAGAATTGGATAGTCTCCACGAGGACACAATTGGATTGCATTCTAGCCTTTATTGTACCTTTTCATGGATGGATAAAGTGTCCATAGCACGTGAATGGCAACGGCGATTTCAATAAGCTTTTTCTAAAACAAAAATGTATCAATTAATTAAAAAAAATTAATTTAAAAAAGAAAATTCAAATCCCTATAAATAAATAATAATAATTAATTTCGATAAGTACAGATCGTAGTTAGTAATGTAAGAATAATCGTTGCTTGGTGTTTGTTTCCATTTAAGTATTGCAAAAAAATCCCGTTTTGCTATATTTTTACCAAAAGGGATTAATTTTTTTTCCATTTTCTGCACCCTTCTTAAATGTAACACTTGTAAGGGAGTGTCACTACTCTAATATCACAAGTGAGCAAGCCTCTAATAATTGAATCATGCATATCAGCTATATTTATAAGAAAAATGATTCTCACATACACATTTTTTGGAGGAGTCTAATGAAATTTAATAGGAACTAAAAATCCAGCAACATCATTATCCCGTTGTTTCAACTTTGTTATTATGTTTACCCCGCCGAATTCCGTTTCTGCTTCAAGTTTGAAGCATTCGATTTTTTTAGTGACTTCAAAGTTTTGGTCGAAAATCAGTGCTCATCAAAAATCACAAGTTTTGCGCACAGGCAATGGACCAGAATTTTAGAACGCCGAAAGGCCGTGAAATGCTTTATGACTGGACGTAACCCACAAATCAAATCGTATCGATTTTTAACCTTAAGAATAATGAAACCATCATAATTAATATCTTGTTCTTTGAAAACAAGCTAGAAAACGTAGAAAATGATAATAGCAGCCTCTCTTTTTCCAGACACAATCACTGCTTACGAAGGTGCCAATTAAAGGGAAGGTACCCACTTCGTGAAATTGAAGTCCGAAGAACATAATTCAGCTGATGAAGACTTCGAAACGAGTTTGAAGACACTGTGGAGATGTCTGATATTAATTCAAGCGGCGACGGTGATAAATACTTCGCAGAAAATGTAAACTCACGTAATGTTAACTACGATGAGGGGATACGTCGATCTGAACAACTTGCCGTCAAGTATATACCACCTTAGGTGCTATGCAAATTGCTTACAATCACCCAATGACGTTTATTTATATATTTATTTATTTAAGTCTATGATTAGAAGAATCTTACAGACAAAATACATATCATATTACCATATTACTTATGTTTACTTCGAGCCTTGGAGTACAAAATATTCTACAAACTACAATGCAACATTAATCTAAATGTGGATCAATTTACAAATTAGGACAATTATTAAATACACGAGCCAAAATAACATACTAGTGATGTAACGCAGCAAAAAAAAATTGCATGAAATCAAAATCTAAAACATTGAAGACTAAGTTTAGTTCAGCACAAGATATGGGTGCGTTGACACCATAACTACTTCTAGAAAAAGCAATTTTAAAGAATACCGCATGCCAAAGAATTCTAGAGGGAATATTAAAAGCAATCTTTTCTAAAAGAGAAGGTCAGTCAAATGAGCACGCCAAAATGGATCTTTTGTCCGCAAGTGTAGTAAGGCTTAACAGTTGGAATATTAAAAAGGTGGTGGTAGAGAAAAATTTAGTGAGCGGAAACCAAATAAAAAATAAAAATTGGAAATTTTTTTAAGGCGCTTAGTTATAATTCTTGTGTAAGGTCTCCAAATAAACGTTGGATACTCCAGTCTTGACCTAACCAATGCACAATACAGAGATTTAAGTGTGTTTTTTTCCTTGTTCACTCCTCTCGGGAGCATAGGGCCGCGACAAGACTCAGTTTTGCGTTGGTTTCGTTGATCTGTTTTTGATTTCTGACAGGGTAGATAATTAGCCTGCCGCTGTCAGTTCTAAGTAGTGGGAATGCTCACCTGTCGTTGCTTAGGAACAACGCCTTTTTACTGCCTGGAGCGCCATCTGTGTCTCACTTTTTTCTGGCAGAAGGATCGCACAGGTGGTTGAGGACTTTGCTAAATTGTCTCTGCGCAATTACTGCGGTCGCCCGCTTCCTCTTGCTGGCGCCACTGATGCAATGTGCAACTGCGTGTTTTTCTTTGTTTTTTTGTTTGTTTTAGCAGCCGCAATGCAAATTGTGCGCGAGTATGGATGGAAAGGATAAATTTTTGGGGTTCCCCTACAGGAAAGTAGGTAAATTTGGAAAATGCAAGGACCGTGCTTTACGTGGGATTCGAATCCACAACTTCTGGGATGGCAGCTGGTACACTTACGCTAGACTACCGAGGCTGCAGTGTAGGAATTCGTAAACGTTTGGCAGTTTCGGCGGGTAGAAGCTAACATTGAATATGAGCGCTAAAGAATATAATCAGCATGATATGTTAGATTATGTCAGCTTGGAATCAAATACAAAGCCAAAGTCCTTCATCTGGGACAAAGCTCGCAATACTATAAGAAGTATGCAAAGTGTTGGTGTACCTACTATAAGTTACAAGAATTCATTTATTGTTATTAAGCGTCATCTGATTTTTCTGATTTTGATTTGAGCAAGCCAATTTTAAGATATTAAGATAAGTTGAGATATCTGAGGAGCTTTTTCATGGCTGAAATACGCTCGGAGGTTTGCCATTGCCTGCCGAGTGGTGACCGCTTTTTCTATCATTTAGGTGTTTCATTCACGGAGATTTACGCACCAACTCATACGACTACGGCGCTGCGGAGTAGATAGTTTAGTCGCAAATGTTACGTGGATGTTAGAATAAGCTTTCCGTCTGACAAGAAAGCTATTCGAGAAGGGTGTACATGACGAAAGGCGATTCAGGTGGGAAATCATTACTCAGAAAGGTTGGCCCGTGTGTGCATATTTGAATGGTGTACTTTGCGCCATAAACAAAGGTTTTAACGGCGGTTCTGGAAGGTATGTAGATTGCATAAAACAATATATGGACTTAAACGGTATGGGAAGTTGTTTGGAAGCAAACTGTAAATGGTGAACTATTGGAACTGAATTTAATAATAAATGAGAGTGACCAGTGTTTCGATTCTAGAATCCTGATGATATCGACATATTAAGTTGTTCCATAAGTTTGGCGGTTCGATAAAAAAAATACAATTTAGGGTTTGAAATACACTTCATTATTCAGTATAGTCTCCCTGAATATCAATACACTTGTTGCAAAGAGATTCCAATTTATAAATTCAATCCTTGAAGTGGGAATCTGGAAGGGCTACAAAATACACTTCCACAGCTGTTATGATCTCATCATTTGATGAAAAACGTTTTCCACGCATGCATTTCTTTAGGGCTGGAAACAGATGGAAAACGCTAGGAGTTAAATGTGGTGAATACGGTGGATGCTCCAACAATTCGAACTTTAATTCATGGATTTTACCCATTGTCAAAATACTCTTGTGACACGGTGCATTGCCCTTATGTTTTGTTTCAGTTGGTCTAAAGGTTACAATAATATTCATAATTTATTGTTTTACCAATGTGCAAGCAATCCACAAACAACATTCCTTTCGCGTCCCAAATCCCAAAACACTGATGCTAACATCTTCCTGGCCGATTTTTGTACATGAACTCGTTTCGCAGCCGAAGAACCAGCTTTACACCACTATTTAGCCTCTTGTTTTGATTTAGGATCATCGGCGAACAAAGTCCAGCGAAAACGCTCTAAATGTTGCTGAGAAAGTCGCATTCGAATGTGTTTTTGTACCATTGTTAGCGAATGCGGCACCCATTGTGCACACAGCTCTCTGAAACCTAATACTTTAGTCAAAATATTGCTTACACTGCCTAATGAGATGCCTAGGGCTTCTACTAAATCTCTTTCCGTCAACTGACGATTTTCCAATACGATTTCCTGTATGCTCTTGATTTTAATACGATTTCTGGTGGTGTTACTGCTTTAGACATCCTTCGCGAGGATCGTCTTCAAGGCTTGTACGACCACGTTTAAATTAAGCAATCCATATTTTTATTGTACTAATTGATGGCGAAGAGTCCTTATACACTTTCAACATTCGTTCATAAATTTCCTTTGCTTTTAAGCCTTTCAAAAGTAAAAATTCAATCAGAGTGTACAAACATAACAAAAAAAAAAAAATTAGGCAAGTAGCAATGCTCCCTCCTTTATCTAACCGAAAAACTTATTCATCAACCTAGTATATGGAGGAAATTTTTATATTTTCCAACGACTAAATGTGTAAAGAAAAGAATGGTAAATGAATTTAAAATGAAAGATATGGGCGAGCCGTCATCTATTCTTGATAGCCGAATTACTTACAGTGAAAACTGTTTCAAAATCGACTAATGAGAGCCTTCCGTCCTTCACGTATGATGTAAGAATGTACATGTAATTGTTACAAATACTGTTAGTTCTATGTAGTCTGTAAGAAACGTTGCATTTCTAGATTCACTAAATAAATATGTAAATGGAAAATAAATAAAAATAAAATTAAAAAAAGATCAATATTCCGTATATGCTATAGGCTGTTTATTGTTCGCAGCCCAGATTATCAGTCATGACTTCTGCTAAGTGGTGCACGCCCTAAGCAGATTTGCTACAAAACCTAGGAATACATACTGTGAAGCACTGAAAGAGATAATGCGATTCCTCAAAGGCATCATCAACAAAGGCATTAAGTACAAGAAACGTGAAAGTAGCATAATTACAGCATAATGCGATGCTGACTGTGCTGGCGATGTAGACGACCGACACTACAACTGGCCATGTCGTAACACTTGAGTCCGATGCCACATCCTTGTCAACAAAAAAAAGAAAACGATCGCCTTAGCATCAACTTTGGTTGAATTTGTGTTCGCTATGGCAGCGATACAAGAGTTAATATGATTAAAAGATTTGCAGAACGAGCTCATTCCACAGGAGGCGAGTACGACCACCTAATTTTGTGACAACAAGTGCGCAATCCATATTGTAACTATGTAGCAACTCGTACTACTCACGTACGAACTACATACATACGTCGACATCAAATCCAAATTCATTCACCAAAAGATTGGCGACAGAGAAATAGAGTTGAAGTACCTGCCAACAAATAAAATGATTGCCGACATGTTCATAAGGCTGTTACTGCAGAAAATCTGCGTCTATTTTCGGAAAATTTTTGTCTAATTTAAAATTGCAAACCTTTATGCTTATGCAACATTTTTTAAATTTTAAATGTAGTATTTAATTTTGTATTTTGAAATGTAAAATCTGAAAAGAATAAATTATTTTTGGTTGTTGGTATTTCTAACGCGCCTTGAAGATGTTGTAAAGTTAATATGTTAACACTTTGTAATTTTAATTACTTAGTAAATCTAAGTGCAACCATGTGTTTGAATTCTTTTTTCTGTACTATTTTCTTTACATGTAATTCTTTATCGCCATTGCAAATATATCCCCGCAAGGGTTTGAATTTGGAACAAAGAATTTGTACTAAATTTTGCATTAAAAATGGATTCAATGGTGCGAAAACCTTGCAAAAGTTGGGAAACTGTTTCGGATATGATACTCTAAAAAAAACGAAAGCTTACGAGTAATATGAACGCTTCACAAGAGATCGTAAGTCCATCGAGGATGACGAACGTAGTGGCAGGCCGTCGACATCGAAAACTGATGAAAATATCACCAAGAGCTGGCAGAAGACTTGAACGTGGCTTATGGATCTGTTCAGGACATTGTAGTTGATTTGGAATTGCGCAGTGTTGCTGCAAAGTTAATTTCATGAAGAAAAGGAACCGCGTTGATATTGCCATGAACATGATTCCCGAGGCTGAATCCCAACATTCATCAAACGTGACGTGAGTTTATGAGTATGATACGCAATCCACTAGACATCAGGCTAGTGATTGGAGAGCTCCTGATGAATCAGGACCAAACAGCGTCGTTTTCAGTCAGTAAAGAAAGCGATGTCACGGTTTTTATGGATTATAACGGTATTGTAAACCACGACTTTTTGTCATAAGGTTAGACAGTTAATAGGGATTATTATGGGGACGTTATGAGAGGTGTAAGTGAAGGGATTCGCCAAAAAAGGAAGGATTTGTGGGAAAAAAACTGGTGGATTTTGCAGCATGATAACGCACCGCCACACAGTGCCATTATTATTCGTGACTTTTTGACCAAGAAGATGACCAACAGTCATCGTACTCATTTGCTTGGATTCCTGCGATTTTTTTCTGTTTGACCGAGTCAAAAAACCACTACGAAGAGCGCATTTTAATAGCCGAAAGGAAGTAATGGAAAAATCGAAGACGGCTTAGATGGATATATCGAAAATAGAGTTCCAGAAATGTTTCGAGAGTTGGATCAAACGCTGGAGTAAGTGCGTTGCAATTAATGGGTAGTACATTGAAGGCGATAATACCACTTTTGAGGAATATGGTAAACTTGTACTTTTAATTTTCTGAATATATTCTGGGTACTTTTTGATAAAGGTAGTATTTGCAAAGAAACGAAACGAATAGGAAGAATAACGATGGGAAGCAAGGAATAAAACTGCATTGGGAGGCTTTGTATGCATTCGTTTTCACAATTTAATAGACAGCACTGAATTTTTATTATTTCGTTTAATTTAAAAATCAAGATATTTATTCAATAATTGACTCATAAGCAAGTAATCTTCCACACAAAGGTTTGCTTATTTTCAGTGCAGATGCCGTTCAAATGTCAAAATTCGTCAAGAACATAGGAGAGCTTTGTGCCGCCTTTGTACTCTCTAGATCGTGACCAGAACTGGATGTAATCGAGTTGTTCGTATGTGTAGAACCATAAACTTTATTTGACAGAAAATTCTTTGGGGAAGCAGAAAATCATGGTTGGATAGCTGGATTTATTTGACAGATGCTTGTTATTAATTCATGATGATCTCTTTATATCTAAAAGCCTTTCGAAGATGCACTGACAATCTTTTAACTCTGCGGTTAAATCAAATAAGGACTAAGAAGAGAAAAATACAGGATCAAGGTTCAGGAACCAGATTAATGTACCAGCTGACCAACCTAATATCCGACGCATCTCGCGCATAAGCTCTGAAGCACCAAAGACATTGCGAAATCATAGCAGCAATTATGGTAAGGAAATCAAATAATTCCCATGGCATCGACCAAATAACATCAGGGATGCTCAAAGCTAAACCGGAACTTTCAGCAAAATTGCTACAAAACCTTTCTGAGAAAATTTGGAATACGGCATCAAAGTTCAAAGAAAGGAGACTTAACCTCATGAGATAAATGGAGGGGTAAAATGCTTCCATGTGTTTGTGTTACTCTAAATGTGATTTGCAGATTTATTCTGGATAGAATCAAAGATACGATAGACGTTGCATTGAGACCCCAACAAGCTGGCTTCTGCAGTCAAAAATCGAGAGTAGCAACTCCCCATTATCACCGAATAAGTAAGCGAATTACAAGAATCTCTGTATCTCGTTTTCATTACTATGAGAAAGCATTTGACAGACTTTATTTTGTTTTTTGTTTTAGTCAGGAGGTGTAAGTCAAAATGTCTGAAACATCATCAAAGGTGCCATCACACCAATGGTATGTGGGGCATGCTCCCATTAACACTATAACATTCCTCCTCCTCGGCATTTGACCGACTAAAACACAGTAATTTATGGTATGCCCTATTCGGGAGAGCCTTAATTAAGGCACAATACGAGGCTTGTGGATGTCGAATTTTGCATGACAGGATCTTATTGGAGCCCACATGAACTGAAGCCGGTGTGAAGCAGGACTGCATCTTATCACCGCTTCTCCAGAACTGAACGACTCGGTAATATACTCTCAAACTAGTGAACTCAAAGTCAATGTAAAGAAAACAAAATAGTTGGCAATAAATGCGAATGCCGCGTCCTTCAATGTAGTGGAAGCCAAATCACGACAGACGGAGGATGCTAGAGTAATGCTTTCACAAGGCTGAAGAAAACAAGAAACGCATTTGCTAATCTCTGACCAGTGTGGCTGTCCCAACAAATTAGCGTGCCTAGTTCAATTGTTAAGTCTGTCCTTCTTTATGCTTGTGAAACCTTGTCTCTATCAGCAGAAACCGTTCGCAACATGATTACATCCTGCGCATGAGGTGTCCAGACATTTGGATATCGCACGCCGATTTGCACCGACATTGAATAATAAGCAATAAAGGGCAAAGCGTCAATGAACACAAGCTGACAAATATTCGACGCAACATTCTAACAAATATTTTATTTATGTCTGCAAACCTCTCTTCTTTCGCTTACAAGTATGGTGCGACTAAACACCTTTGAATAAATTTATTGCGCCTTGTGGCTCGGGGACTATTGGGGAAAAGTGGCAATTGGTAAGAGCATGGAGTTGGAATTCTTGATACTTGTTTTTCTTTGCAGCCTGAACCGCTAAAGAAAGTTTACCCACCATATTTCCACGGCAATTATAAAGCATCCCATATCAATTGATTTGACTACAAAAATGTGTATTAACTCCATAGCTTAACTGCGTAACCCATGACAAAATAAACGTGGAACAGAAATCGTCTACATCTTTTATAAAACTCGACGAAACTTTAAACAAATTGCTAAATATTGAATTGTAGCCGGGGTTTCAGCAATACTCAAAGGTTTAAGAGTCTATGTAGCCCATCGGAAAGCTGCTTTAAAATGGACTCCAAGTTTGTTACTGAAATATTGGATAAACAAGAAAGTGAGGTTGTACAAATGTGGTAAAATAGGTATGCGTATGTTTCTAAACATCAAATGAAACCATACATACTTGTGCCGGAATGCCACCATGAGCCGTCCGTTTAAGGACCTGTATTAAAGCGAAATCCGATAATTTTGAATATTTTTTTAGTTTTCGAAAAACATTATTTACACAAAAATTCGGACAGGTGTCCGGGTGTTTACGCGATATTATATGGTAATCAAATCAATGAGCATCAAGCGCAAAGTTCGCATATACAGGGTGGCGCAAAAGTAACCTTGCGATGTTTTTTGGCTGTAATTTAAAAAAAAAATGAAAAACTTTGATTCTTCTTGTGGATTATTTTTATTTGGTCTTTTAATTTTTTTTACATCAAGTTGAGAATATGATGTCATGTAAATGGCCGCCGCCACAGTCGATTGCCATTTGAGTCCTTTTTATGGCATTTTCCATCTCTTTGGCCAAAACTTCCGGCGATAGGTCCTCACATTCTTGACGGATATTGTCTTTAAAAGCTGCAAGAGTCTGAGGCTTGTTGACATAAACCCGCAACTTCAAAAAGCCCCACAAAAAGAAGTCTGGAGCGGTCAAATAAGGCGATCTTGCTGGCCAGTGCAAATCGCCAAAACGGGAGATTAGGCGCCCGGGAAATGCATCCTTCAGCATATCGGTTGTGGCACGTGCAGTGTGTGCCGTTGCACCGTCCTGTTGGAACCACATGTTTTCCAATCCCAATTCATCAAGTTGCGGCAAAAAGAACTCGTGGATCATTGCTCTGTAGCGTTCACCATTCACAGTAACCGTTTGGCCTGCGACGTCTTCGAAGAAAAAAGGTCCGATGACTCCTCCAGCGAAAACAGTACACCATACAGTGACTTTGGGCGAGTGTAATGGCTCTTCGGGGGTTACACGCGGATTTTCAGTGCCCCAGAAGCGTAAATTTTGTTTATTTACGTCCCCGCTAAGATGGAAATGGGCCTCATCTTGGTGGTGATTAAGGATGGCTTGAGCGTATGTTAGACGCGATTGGCGGTCAGCAGCTAACAGCTGATGCACCGTCTGGACTTTGTACGGAAACATCTTTAAATCTTGTACCAAAATTCGCTGTAAAGACCGTCGACTGATACCCATTTGCGTGGCACGTCGTCTGGTCGATGTCGACGGCGCTTCCATGACATCCTCGGCTACAGCAGCAATATTCTCTGCAGAACGGCTACTCCGGGGTCTGCACGCCTGGCAGCATCTCGTGTTGTGCCAGTCTCTTCGAGGCGAGCGGCTAAACGTCGTAGTGTTTCACCAGTAGGCGTTGGACGGCGAGGAAATCTGCGACGAAATTCACGTTGTGCCAAAGTGACCGACCGATTATTGGTCAAATAAATAGTCAGCAATATTCCGCGTTTATTAGCGTGTATTTCGCATGTGTTTACTACACAAATGTCAAAACAAAACTGACATTAGGGGCCAATCGCAAAATTTATAGCATTTTCTGATAGGAGGATTACTTTAGCGCCACCTGTTACATATGAGACAAGCGTAATGCCAAGTATGGAGCGGGAAACAGATTGGAGTCTTTAATGACAGACAGGCTGCACTAAAGGCTTTGATGAACGCAAAGCAAACCTCAGAGAGAAGCAAGAAGCTTAATTCTGTTGCAAGATAGAATAAGCTTGTACTTAGTACTTGTTCAAGGGAATGGAATTACCGATCAATTAGCGGTTTCTCCACAGGGACCAGGGCCAATAATCGGACTCAGTTCTGCAGGAATCATGAAAGGGGATCAGTGATTCTGTATGCAATTTACATAAAGAGCGATGGCCCGGTCTAGAACGCTGCAGAACTGCAAAGTATTTTGTGACAAGCCCGAACAGAAAACTGTCGGACTTTCTTCAGGGTGTTACTGCAGGAACACATTTGAAGACCCGATTTACCTGTCTTACTGCCATGGACATTTTCTCTGTGAGTGTTCTGCATTTGTTAGAGTAAGGCTGCGAATTTTGGATTCCGGTGTCATGAGAACGAGTAAAATTTGCAAACTGGGGGATACCTTCAGATTTACCAAATAATCTGGAAAATTCTCACAGGTCTAACTACCACTATTTATATATTCTATTCTATCTTTTTCCCTTCTGTTACTTCTCTCCTTTCCCCCTTCACTATCTACCCTTTCACTTTCCAGAGCTTTAAATACAATTGGCTTTTTAACTTGAGTGCTTTAGGAGTTACCAAATCTCTCGGTGCTTCTTGGCCCGACTTATAAATTTCAAAGAAATTCAAGGGCCAATTATGACATGTGGAATTGAAACACGAGCGGATACAAGAGCGAATAATATCCACCATCGAAATGCAAACGAGGAATAGCTGGCTACACAAGGCGCATTGTTGGACGTCAGGATCCCGATCCGAATGATGCATTAATTATATTTTTATTTAAAAAAAACATGCAAAATATTGTAATTTTTTTCATTGAAAAAACTGTATCTACAATCATGCCATCCGAATAGATACAAACGCTAAATTTCTTAGCAGTTTTATGCGTAATTTTAGGGACTCTAAACTGGAATTAATAAAAGTATCAAAGTTACAATGGAATCTAAAAACTTTTCCATTTATTTAATAACCTAAAAATGTAAAATTTCTTACAGACTATGAAAAACAGATTAATATTAAATAATTCTGTCAAAAATAAATTACACTTATAATTTACTTCTTTCATTGTAATGAATGAAAGAAAATGCAACAGATTCAATAATTTACAGAGAAAGAGTATTAGATAATGTTTGGAATTTAGTTCAACAATTCATTTAGTAACAATTTGAAGTGGTTCATTGATGAAGAAAATTTTAGGCCAATATGACTTGAAAGCGAATTAAATTCTTCAGACCATTAGCGAAATATGTAATTAGTTCTAACCATCCCTAACCAGAAAATATAATATCATGATTTCGTAAACTCTTAGGATGGAATTGGATCAGTGAAGTTCAAAGAACGCAAAGCATAACGCACAAAAGCGTTCTGGACACGTTCAAACCTACTAATATGGCAAGCATATAAAGACGGCGCATTCCAGCTTCGAACACATCAGAGAGGGATACAACAGCTTTAGAGTATATGGATCAGCAAAGTCCGAACTAAAACATCGGATAAAAGCAATTTGTACACTAATTTGAAGTTGTAAGGAAACTCATGGCACCACTAAGTTTATTTATTTAAATTTTTAATTATACTTCTATTGGTTTCTGCGATTATGCTCAGGTCAATAGCCGTGTATAACTCGTTTAGAGTAATGCTTGTGTCCTCTACCACTCGCTGAAGATCAAGCTCAGAGCCTTGTCTTGCAAAATCATCCTCTCTTTTATTTCCCTCGAATCCAGGGTGGCTGGGAACCCAACAAAGTGTGATGTTGTGTTTTTGGATAAGCGAGAGTGACCTCCTACATTCTTTAAGGGGTTAGGGGTAGTTAGAATTAAAAAAAAAATAAAATTTTTAGTTTTAGTTTTTTTATTTTCTTAAATCCGACAAATACTCTTCGAGTTATTTTGTTTTTTAACTGGTGATCACTGTAACTTGAAACCGCTTGGTAGATGTCAATAAAATTTATACTGCTTTTGAAAAACATGAAAAACTCGAGCCTGATCGAAGGTTTTTTTTTAATTTCGATTTCTTTAAACAATTAATTGTCGGTCGTTGAAGCCGCCATATTGTTAACTTTAAGAAAACAAGCTTCGAACAGGCATAAGATTATCTATTAATAAAACTAATTTCTCTTGTCCGATTGATTTTAGATGAATCTCCAAGGACTTGTGATGATCACCGCAAGGGGCTTCTGGAGAAACGGGCTCCACACAAACAGCGATAACTTTTACAATTATAATTTTTTTTTTGAAATTGTGCTAAAGTCAAGTTGCAAAATAATGCATTAATGGTATGTTATTATTGTATTATTTTTGTAAAATAAAGCAATTGACTAGCATAAAAAAATGATTGCAAATAATCATTTTGTCGTGCCTCTGACTACCCTAACCCCTTAACACATCTTGAACTGATGCGCGTTGAGGGCTGTGCCTTGATCGCTGCATGACTATCAACAAAAATAGTAAGGCTTGTCGCTTTTGCTGCTTTGTCTAAAGCGTAGATCTCTGCTTGGAAGACGCTATACCCGTCTGGAAGTCTAAAGGAGCAATTTAAGAATAACTGTTCCGAGTACACTCCCAATCCATCTTTGAACCGCAGTATAAACATGTTGACCAGTATCATCTGCTATGACTGTGGACTGCCAATCCAGCCACAATAGACATTTTAAGTAGTTTATTTTAAATAAATCATTACTATTATTTATTTATTCGATCTTCAACGTTTTCGAATAGACCCGTCTTGAATAATAATACATAACTTAAATTTTTTTTAATTCGAAATCAGTGGTACTGCTTTAAAGAAGTTTCTATTTCATAAGATAATACAAAGCTACCTACATAACTGCAACGATGTTGGTTGTAAACTTTTTAAATATGCAAGTAATTTTTATATAAAAATAAAAGAGAATACATAAACAACCTTTTGTTAGACTAGAAATTTACTTCAATCAGACCAGTGACTAAAAAATGTCATGTATTGTTAAACTGTGTGAAAATGCCATACTTAGCAATTATTATCATTCTTCTATATGTACATATTTGAAAATAAGAGGAAAGGAATTGTACCACTTATTTGTTGTCATAGTACATTTTATGTAATACCTAATATGAATGTCTACATACATACCACAGCATGCATATATATTTACATGCATTTGTGCACTAAGTGTCCAACCATATGTATATTTATTCAATACGTTCGTGCTAACATGCTTTAAATACAAAAAAAAAACGTTTGTTATGAATGTAAGTAAGATAGAGACCAAACGATACAAAGGTCTAATACATTGTAGTACTACACTCGTCCTGTTGCCGTATATGTAGTGGTATATGTTATATGGGGATTGTTCCAACAGGCTACAGCAACCGCTTTACACTGGGGTGGTTATCAACTGAACATGCCATTTAAGTAAATGACGCTTGGATTGGATATAGCACAGCCTATCACGAGCCTTTGGCGATTTCATGCATGTTTCAGTGTTAGAGCAAGCGAGAAAGAGGACATGCGGCTGTTATGTATATGTTAGATTGAATGAGCACAAAAAAAAGCTACAATAAGGTGAAAGAAAAAAATACGTTCCGTTGGCTGTCCAACCAAAATGCAGCGTTTACCTTTAATAGAAAAACTTATTCGAGGGCTATCCAGAAGCCATCTGAGAAGCACTCGTCAGTGCTGTTCAGACCTCTTGTTTCATTTGACGGATTCGTGTCGAGTGGATATTCATAATAAATTCACTGATGTGGGTTCTTCTTCTATGTGCCTAATACAACAATTGTTTTATACGAGTTTTTTCTGTACTGTAATTAGTATTATCAACTATTTTTACAGCTTTAATTTAGCGATATTAATAGTGTTTTTGTAAACATGCTTTTAATAGACGTAAATACTATTTAATTGCACACATTGAGAAAAGTGTATTAGCAAATATTGATTTCCATACTTATAAAGATCGAGTATTGTTCTTTTGGAACTAAAATTTTATTATATAAATAAAAACAAATATTTTATTTAATATAATTATTTATACTTATACAAAGTGTTATTATACGAAAGCAAGTGAAAGTGTTGTGCGATTTCGTTATTCATATTGAATTTAAAGAAGGAGAATTATTTCATAAAAACTTTGTGGTCACATAAGAAAAAAAAAACTAAACACAACTCCTGAGTGTGGACTTCACGGAGTCGAGTCTATAAGGTAAATGTTTTATGCATATTCTTAAATAGTGTTCCATATTTTCGGAAGGTTTTCCGTTACCAAAACTGAACTATTTCCAAAATTTATTTCCATATTAAATTTATTTCCTAAATGTTTTTCCACAATTTATTTCCACATTAAATTTATTTCCTAAACGCTTAACTGATTATGAAGATAATTTGGTGAGTCTTCTGCGGATACGAGTTTGCTTGGGCCCGCTAGGTGCCGCTGACTCTAGATATTTATATGCACATATATACCTTACATATGATCCGATTTAGAAAATACTTGGCACGAATGCACATATATTAACTGTCTTAAAAGACTTTTTTATTTTGAGAAAAATTTACTGGTTAGGAGCCGCTGTGGCCGGGTTATTCCAAAACCCTCATTTATGGTCCGATTTGGTTTGTACTCAGAATATGTCTCAATTACTTAAGAGAAATGGGCCCGTTAGGTGGCGCGTTGGTCGAGATATTCCGCAAAATCGTATTTATTACTCGAAATATATTTTTCTCTTCTTCTTGAATGGCGCAATAACCGATTACGAGATTTTGGCCGAGTTTCACAAAGCGCACCAGTCGTTTCTTTTTCGTGCTAACCGGAGACAATTGGACATACCAAGTTGAATATACCTATATTAATCACTTAAAAAAGATGTTTAAAAAAAATCATATATATGGTGTTTGGTGCATGATCGTGATCGAGCTATTCTGAAGAAATTTGCGATACAGGTCGTATTCGGAATTTACATTTATTTCATAAGAAATCGTACTAACTGTCCAATTCATTAAAGCACGAAGGGTTTCGTTTATATGCCCCCATAAAACCTCCAAGAAAATGAAATTCTTTGCCGACTCGAGTCTCAATTGGGAAACATACATATGTATGTATGTATGTGTTTTGAGCCGAGTAGGTTTGGGTGAGTAAAAAGGAAGCTTTATACCTCGTATACTAGGGCGTAACAATATATTGAGCATTTTTTGAATATGATTGAATATTTTTGAATTATATCTCCCAGAAATATAAAATTATTAAAACTTGATCTTCAAGTCAAAATGAACATAATCAGTATCCGTAGTTGTAAGACTCCCTTTGCGATCTCTATGAAAGTTCTATGTCGGATGAATTTACTTCCACGGACATACAAAAAGTGCATTCCGTTATTATTGAATTATATGAATTATTGTGAATTTGGGTTTATAGTAAACGGAATCCCGTTTTGGTGGGAACATCCCAAAAAATATTCCCGAAACCCCATTTTTCTAAACCAAAAAAAGTCCAAATGCGTGGTTGGAGAGATGAAATGCTAATTTTACTCCTTTCGTAAGTTTGATTTTAAGAATAATACTAATTAATTTATTTATAAGGGAATTAAACATTTATATTATGTACATATGAATATTCATATTAAAATAAAATTTAAAATATTTTACTCTAGAGGTGCTGCATTCGACTTAGAAATAATAGGTTTACGTAGGCAAGATAAGACCAGATACGAATTGAGTTCATGGGATAGGGGATAGAATAAAGATATAATGAAAAATTGTGTTCGACAGAAAATGTGTTGGCTTTCTTATGATAACAAAAAACATTTATGTATCTGGCAGAACCACCGGAAACAGCTTATATTAAATTATAAATATAAATTTATTAAGCCGGCGGCATGATTGCCATTCGGAAGTGTGTTGGTTCGAATCTCCGTACATGAAATACCAAAATGATAGAAAAGGTAAGAACTGTGTAATACAATATATACAGCGTACTCTCTTCTAACGGACACCTCCCTTAAGCGGACACCTCCCATTAACGGACACTTTTTCAGTACATACCACAAATCCTTAACCCTCCGTTGGAAACCTTTTTCAAAACCTTCGGTTAGGCACCAGGGTCTGGCCTTTTTTCGTCTTGTTCGAGAATCCTTTGTAAAAGGTTATATCCATAAATAAATAGAAAATTAAATTTTATGAAGCTGTCTGGAAGCTCAAGTCATTAGAAATAATAGAAATATATAAAATTTACGTCCAAAGTCAAAAAAGTCAGTCTGGCCAGACCCGGGTGTCCAACGGATTGTTAAGAATTTTTAAAAGTTTTTTCTCTTGAACGGACAATTCTGTCATACCACATTAACCCTTCCATAACATATTATTAACTTTTTTTACACTTTTCTCATAAGCGGCCAGCTCCTATAGGCGGTCAAATTTTTTAGCCGCTTAGGTGTCCGCTTAAGAGCGTGTACACTATATAAATACATATATATATATATATATATAAGTATGTATATATATATTAAGCTACATATGCCAAAATAACTTCTCTGCTCGCTAGCTTCCAGGTATAAGCAGGAATATTTGTTTATTATATATTTTGCATACATAAGGCGAGATGCTGCGAAAAGCAATTGAATTACATGTGATGCGGAGCAACGCGCTTAGCGTTTGACCGTCCTGCGACGGGATCAAACCTTTTTGTATACTTTCAGGTAGGACGCTTCGAAAAGCAATGGGTTTACTTAACATTTGGCAAAAACAAAAATAGTAAAAAATGCAGTGCAGCTAAATCATATGCAACGTTAGATCCATGGCACACTTTTTGTTTACTCGCTAGGTGGTTAGTGAATCGAAAGCAGCTAAAATAATAATAGCCGTTTCCGATTCGCCATGCGTTAGCGAGTGGCGAATTGCTAAAGCAGTTGGCATAAATAAACATACGTTGGTGGCACTGGAAGAGAAAGCATTTAATGAATGCTAGTAATAAAAAAGGAGTTGGTGGATAAGTGTTACATACAGGCCCGTGCGCAGACCCTCAGATTTAGGGGGGGTTCCAACTTTTGTTGCAGTCTGATATAACTTTGATTGTGTTTATAAGTACACGCTTAAGTCACAGTTTTGGATATGATGAATCATTGATTGGTGATAAGGATAAATAATAATCAAAATAAGATTGAAATTAATTTATTATAATATGCTTTATAATAACTCATCAATGTTTCCATGATTTATTCGTATATAATTTGTTTTCTCTGTACATCTAATCGATCTATGTCATTAGCTATTATCAGATTTTATAGAAGTAATTGAACATATACTATATATTTATTACTATTTGAGTGCCTATTTTTTCATATCGATTCATGTCAAAAATTTTTTTAAAACTTCCTCCTGGGGGATTTGTCAAAGTTTGAAACTAGAACTTTAGCAAGATCAATTTTGTAGCACATATCTTACCTTTCTGGCCTCTTTTTTAAGGAAAGTTCACAAAATGCTTTTAAAGCAGATTTTGACCGTCCAGTCAAATAAACTTAAATTTATTGTATCGGTGTTGGAATGAACCTTTTTATTATAACTATATATTTACTACTATTTGAGTGCCTATTTTTTCATATTGATTCATGTCAAAAAATTTTTTAAAACTTCGTCTGGGGGGGGGGTTTAATAGGTCAAGTTGTTGAGACCGGCGCCGAAGCGGTTCTTCGGCAAAACTCCCATTTACTATCGCCATATTCTCTTTACTTCGGACCTTACATGGTCTGAACGGTCGAGTATCATCTAATAATGTAAAATTATTCGTAATTTTGTCAATAAGCCAAACATGGGTCTCATCGCTAATCGCGCGATGAACACTTTTCACAGAGCGTCGATTTTCGTAATATAGTTGTACGATTTGTAGACGTTGTTGAGGCGTAGGTTTTCCCATGATGAAATGTCAATGAATACTGAGAAAATTATGATCCCAATCTGATCACCCTTTATTTATTTTTTGAATATGATATGTCCGCGCAGCTACGAGTTACATACATGGCCCATTCGACCAATTCAATAAATTGATTGTTAAGCCAGCTGAATGGCAAGCTGCACCGTCCATTGTAACCAAATGTTTTCTATATTTAGCTGATTAATTTTTTAATTCTCAGCAGCTAAAAAAATACGCGATACTCGTCATTTATTGCAGTAGTAATTTCCAAGTATGTAGTTGAATATCTTTTCGAAAAATTAATATATGATTTCTTGGATGTAATGCATGCAGATTCAGCTATATAGAACTTCAACGATACCTAAGTGGAAAACTTCTGTTTATGACACCTCCAAAATACTTAATTCTGATATTAATTTGTATTTACATGTTGGTTTTTAGACAGAGTGCAGGCAATTTTTTGTCTTCGAGCAAGCAGCGGGTGGTGGATACGGACGTAGAAGGTTGGACAGTAGGCTCTGTACAATCTTATAAAAATTTCAAAACCAAATCCATCACCGACAAGGTGAGGAGGCGCCGCCTTTCAGTAAGCATTTAGCCCAAAATAGTGTCTGTCTCGAGCATGCGGCTAGGACCCTAGGCTAACAACTTATCGTTGAGCAAATTGCCCGCAGCAACTAATAATAATAATAACTCTGAACTAGCACTGGCGAGTTATTAGAATACTTAGCGGTGGGCCCCTTATCTTGCACTTAGCTGGGATCTACGAGACATTATTAGTCAAATTATCATTCCATGGTCATTATCCTTGTTGATATTTGCGATACTTTCTTACTGTTCTATCATACTTTAAATATCTTTTTTATTAATTTTAAAACCACCTTTAAAAAACGCACGAACTTATGGACTGAAGTTTTGTTGCAATATATTTATAGGACTAATCGTATTAGTTGACACATTTTGCGCGTTGTGTTCATAAATCATCGCACTATCATTTGTTTCAGAACACTTTCCGCGAAGTGGTAACTTGAGCCGTAGGAACAAAAAAGGCACACGAATGCTTGTCAGGTGAAGTTAGCTGTAAGTTGACACCCGACGGCTGTATTCAGCAAAGTGAGAACGGAGCGTGTGCGGTGGCACTTACTTGCCCTCCGTAATAAAGGCTAATTATTAAAATTGTATACTTTTTTGTAATCTTATTAACTCACGCATTTTTTTAACGCAATTCTTCATTTCCGAAAGTATATATATAGTAAAGAATGAAAAATAAAAAGACCCGTATTTTTTTTTTTTTAATCAGACCATATTTAATGGTGCCGCCGGGGCTTTGAAATATCCCATGTATTTTGCATGGGAAAAAAATACTTTTTCGTAGATTTCATGTAAAAACCTGGAAAATGAATATATTTTAACCGGATAACTCAGTTTCTCTTCATAATTGGTCAGGGAATAACAACCAATTATGAAATAATTAATTTTTTTTGTATTAACTATTTTTTATAGAACCCCAAAAAGCCCCCATAAAACGAAAATCTAAGAAAAAATCGAAAAATAATATTTTATATTACTTTTATGATATTTTTTTGTGAGATTGGTTGTTATTCCCTGACCAATTATGAAGAGAAACTGAGGTATCCGGTTAAAATATATTCATTTTCCAGGTTTTTACATGAAATCTACGAAAAAGTATTTTTTTCCCATGCAAAATACATGGGATATTTCAAAGCCCCGGCGGCACCATTAAATATGGTCTGATTAAAAAAAAAAAAAATACGGGTCTTTTTATTTTTCATTCTTTACCATTATGGGGGGCGGCAGCATACAAATTTTAATATAAATTTTTTCCCATGCATTTTTGGACCACCCTAGTGTATATGTAAATTAATCATCCATCCAATTTTGTTTTTGAATAACTTTTTTATTTAATCAAAAAAAATATTTTGAGCGATTGATCTTTACGCGCTCTATTACTTGTCTGTTTGTATACTGCAGCTGCCTAGTTCATAAGTGTCAAATATGATTGACGTACGACGTCATTTGCAAAAATTTGAGTTCTTCCGATAGGGTAGTGCATATTATTGGCGCATACACACGTCTTTTGTTGAGTGTTTGGCCGAGCTCCTCCTCCACTTTGTTGTGTTCGTCTTGATGTTGTTTCAGAAATGGAGAAAACTACAGTTTTATGCCGCTTTCGAACGGCAGATGGTTTTTTATGAGCAGCTTTTCCGTCGCTAAAATGCTCTTGTGGGTTGACAATTGATATTGAACCTTGAATATCATTTGGTGATTCGATGCTTCGAACCTGGGCTATACCAAAAGTCACGCACAAGCCCGTTCCGAACTTAATATAACTAAATAAGTTAGTTTGAGGCCATTCGGCACTTTTTTCAAAAGAATAGTTGCTAGAAAAATTTTGTTCTCAAATTGCCAATTTTTCTAGCTCCCGTCTGCCTTTACTTTCTCTAAATGCCTTGGCCCCTGTCTGTCCCCTGTCGTATCCCTTTGGTAAGGAGATATAAGTAACAGCCAACACGAGATGGGTTGATTGTCTGTAATGTAATGCTAAAAAAAGAATGTGGCCAAAATGGGACGTCAGGCGCTACTTAATCGGTTAAGGGAAAACGTCTCTATGTTAGTTGCTTTGATCACAGCCCGCTGTCTCCTAGGTTAACATGCTTAAAGATTCAATGTACCTCATTTTGACCATTAAAGAAGCTGCTAGAATGAGGAGGATTAAGAGTTTGTTAGACATTTTTTTTGCCACTGACCTACGTAACATGCCACTAGGTTTAGATGCTTTGGTTCAACGTACTTAAATGATACTGATGACCTTAGGGATATAAATGGCAGCCACATCAATGGGCTTGCAGTTAAAACAAATTGGTTTAACGGGCAGAAGCAGGAAAACTGCTGCTGTGATATCATAATTGATGAGTTGGCTTAAAGACGGACTGAGAGTTCTAACTACCATTTACCTACCTGGTATCTATCTGTCTCCATTGAATTTATTGGATTAATCTTCTGTAAAGTGACTTCCGGATTTGGAATATAGTCCTCGTTTTTGTTTATTTATTTAAAATATAGAAAATATTGCATTTCTTACTAAAAACATTTTTTGAGCTTTGTAACAAATCAGTGAAAGCTAAATTGAAATTGTATTTAGTATAAGAAAAATCAAGAGAATAAATTCTTAAAATATCCTCTGCGGGATATTAAAATAAATGCGTTCGAGTACAAAATGCGATTCAACAGCACGACTTACTATGATAAAAACCAAATTCAGCGAGAGTAAAATGCTTCTATTGTGTCACGATTTAAGGTTAACGAGCATGCGTCTGGCATTATAAGAGGGAACTGAACCAAACCACTTTTTGGTTTCTTTCGGGTCTACTGATGTTGTACACCAACTTAGTGGTCGCCGTAGCCGTGTGAGTTGGTGCGGGAATACCATTCGAGAGCGCGTAGGGGCGAGTCTCCGTGCATGAAGCAGCAAAATCATAGAAAGAGTTTTTTCTAATAACGGTCGCCGCCTCGGCAAACCTCCGAGTGTTTTTCTCGTTCCTAGTCTATCGTAGACGACTTAAAATTGTAGGGTCCCTCCATTTTTGGAACAACATCAAGACGCACACCACAAATAGGGGGAGGAGCTCGGCCAATTACCTAACAGAAGTGTACGCGCCAATCTTTTTTTATTCCAAAATAGAACTTACAAATGACGTAAAAGGCAATTCGTATTCAGGTAAAGCAGATATTATACGGATTAGTGAATGAATAAGAATCTAGAGTCAAACGTCACACCCAGATGAGAAATTTCCCCAATTATGGTTAAACTAGACCTACTTATATGTTATGAAGCAGGTAATAAGGGAACGAAATTTGGAGATTGAGATATGAAAACGCTTTTTTATATTTGAATTTCACCCTTAATTTATGGGGTGAAATTTTGTATCCTATGCACAGTACATATGCAGAGGTGGTAGTAAATTTGACACCATTTTCTCTCTTTTAATTAAATAGAAGTTTTTGTGTTATATGTTAATGAATAAACCAATCTATTTAAATAAACCAATCGAAATTAACTCCAATTACATTACTAAGAAAGAAAATATTTAAAACTTTTTGTAGTACTCTGGAAAATTGGTAGTACATTTCAACAGCCTTTTTATACACATAAAAATATAGATAAAAAAGGGAGTTTAAAATTTACTATAACGCCGTAAGTTAAAGGATAATCTATTTTTGCTACACCAAGCGAAAACTTTGTCAATATCCGATGGTAAATTGAATGTGTCTAAGTGCATTTAAATGCATTGTAGATTTTAATCGACGTACAAAAGGGATTCTGAGGAGTTAAAACAAGCATTTATGTCATTGATAAAGATTCCAAATAATAGGTAACTCAAAATACTTCCCTCGACACGCCAGATGGCGCAATTAATGTATGGAAAAACACATTGTCTACCACCACCACGCAATGGCGGTTAGTGAGGTACGATTATATACACCAAAAATAAATGAAAATTAATATTAAATGACGTATATGCAGCCTTATCAAACCATTTTGTAAAGTCAATCGAAGAAATATCAATTTGAGCTATTAAAAATAGTTGATCTACCAGTCACGAAGCCACACTGTTTAACAGTAATAATCCGATTAATTACAAATAATATTTTCCGTTTAATAAAAAATAAATAATTGGCGCGTACACTTCTGTTAGGTGTTTGACCGAGCTACTCCTCCTATCTGTTGTTCCACAAATGGAGGGACCTACTGTTTTAAATCGACTCCGAACGGTAGATATTTCATTTATGAGGAGCTTTTTCATGACAGAGATACATACACTCGAAGGTATGCCATTGCCGGCCGAGGGACGACCGCTAATAGAAAAAACGTTTTCTATTATTTTGCTATTTCATGCACGAAGATTCGAACCTACACACTCCCGAATGGTAGTCACGCACTATTCAACAATAATCTAAAAATAGGCACTAAAAATAGGAGTAATGTGCATCTCCTTCCATGCTTCAATAAACCCGCTCCGGTTGAGAGATGTTTTGAAAGTCAATAACAGTGGATAAGCAAAATCAGGGACGCGAGGCTATAAAAATTTGCAAAGAGATTAACAGCCTTGAGGGGTTATATACAGTTAGAAGGCCGAAAAAAGCGAATTTTCCAAAATTTTTTCTCAGAAAACTGTTAAATTTATTGGTCTCAAAATGTGTACACATATTATGTTATCTCTTAACTGTATTTTAAGACTTAGTATTGTAAAAACATCTATTTGGAAAGGAGCTACAGCTGATCTCCGGGAGCTCCTCTCAAAAACGACGTTTTGCGGTGACCGCTATATCTCTAAACTGGATCATCTGAAAGTAAAAAACCAAACAGATTTCGTTAAAGTAATGTTTAATCTAGTAATTAAACGAAGGAATAAGCAAAATAAATTTTTTTGACAAAATGGCGATTTCTCAAAAAAAAAATTTGTTTTTGACCAAAATTTCGGCCTTAAATTGTTTATAGAAAAAAATGTATCGGTGAGAAAAAATCTTCGATTAATTACTAAAAATATATTTAAGAATTTCGTGTTAAAATTTGAGACTAATCGGCTTAGGCATTTAAAAACACCATTTTGAGAAAAACTCGTTTAAAGTTTGAAAAGCACTTCTTCGAAAATATTCACAAGAACGATATTAAAGTTTCTGCGTGTATTCTTAAATATATGTACCTTAATAAAAAAAATCGAGTTTCTGAAACGTCGTAAAAATGAAGAGACAAGAAAGCGAAAGATATTAAAATCGTGCAGAGAAAAAAAAACGTATTTTAATTTAATTTATCAGCTTTCACATCAGCTTTCACATCACTTTTTGAATTGCATTTTGTTTTAATGCTACAAGGAGCAAAATCTGTTTCCGCTTTAAACTTAAAAGAATAAGAAAGGTTTCCTTCTTTTCTTCTGAACGAAGCCTGATTGCAATCAAAATTCTATTGTATTTACTGAGTAAGTTCAACACATCTATTATAAACTAATAAAAATCGTTCTAAAGTTTTTTTTTCATTTTTCTCACCGAATCTTTTTACAATGAAATCAAAATGCCTACAGCTATCAAATACTAATTAGGTGTGTAAGGTAAATTGTATGTGAAGGATGTAATTTAAGGCTTGATTGCCTCAACTAATTGGTCTGTTTGAAAATAACGCAGGTCTACTCATACGTGAAGTTTTTAGGGCAGCTAATTCAAGAATGATAGATTACAAGATTGCGACATCCGTGAGAGTATTTCTAGCTGTAACGCAACAATCGGCAAACAGGAAAGCTAACGGCTTAATAAGAGAGATTCGCTAGCTAATAACAATAAAAATTAAAAACTTATTAGCTGAATGTACACAAGGATGATAGATTAAAAGATTGCTTCCACCATGAAAGTAGATCTGGCTGTGACGTAACAATAAAAAACTAGAAAGAGAACGGCGTTGTAGGGAAACTTCGCTCATGAATAATAATAAGTGATAAACAATGCAACAATAAAATGAATACAAATATTATCACGTCAGTAAACCAGCTAATCCTGCCAAATTCACTGAGAGCAGGACAGCGATTCACGGCTGTCATCACCTCTGTATTCTTTACACTGCGGATTCTGTCAAATACAATGCAAGCAGCATTGCGGTTAAAGATGGGCGTACACTTGTGCATTTTTCTTCTTCTTCTCTGATTGGCGCATTCTTGTATTATATCATTCTTGGCCATCTTCTGTAATCCCTCCACCTCTAATTGTATTTACTCGCCCTTTTCACACATTTCCTTGTCCGCCCGTTTTCTGATTGCCCCTGATACCATAATTGCTGTTAAAGCATATTCTCTTTGTGCTAATATTTCACCGCTTAGTAGCAATTAACTGTTGTTAGTAATACCTCCTCACCGGTATCTAGGCTGTCTTCTGTATTTTTCCTGCATTGCAGGCTATCCAACTGCAACGCTCGTGAACAATCTGACCGCAAACTCTAGGAGTAGTGGAAAGCCCATCCCTGCACTTCCACAGCCTCATTTTCTTAAAAATGTCCAATAAGAAAGGCGATAAAAAAATAATTCGCGTGTTGTTGGTTCCAGTGCAAATGCCAAACTAAAAGTTACTGTTCAAATGAAGTGGATTCATTCAGCATCGTTTTTCCTTTTGATAACATAAATTTTAAATAAATAATTGGCGCTTACATTTCTGTTAGGTGTTTAGGCGAGCTCCTCCTCGTGTTTGTGGTGTGATGTTGCTTCACAAATGGAGGCACCCACAGTTTTTAGCCGGATCGGAACGGCAAATCTTTTAAAATAGTGGAGTCCTTAATATAGGTAAATTTCAAACTGGGTGTTGCAGAAAATCGCTGATAAGTTGAAGAACCTGGAAGTCTGGTCTGCTATTGTGACAGTGCGCCCATTTTGATTTTTCCAACGTAAAAACTACCATCCAGCCATAGTCGCTTAGTTCTCGCCCAAATTTATTTTTCTAAATGCTGCTCAAAAGCGTGCAATATTTATTTTCTAAACATTTCTGGCATGATAATGAAATCGGATGACGTTTACAGTGTACAATGTAAACTGGTCTTTTATAGGGAGCCCGTTTATCGTAATACTAACAAATGTTAATAATATAGTGGAATTATGCATTTTTTATAGATAACTAATTTGGAAAATTAACTGAGTCGCACATTAGATCTAGTTTTGATTGCGCAAACTATTCAGCGAATCCTTATTGAGTGCCTTCCACCGATCTCGCCGGCTCATAGCCATTATGCCCAACAAGTTAGAGAATAGGCTCCACAAGAAGCTTAAGTTGATAAATAGTCCTCGTCATTTTACTTTATACAAAGACAATTTGCAAAATTTAAGAAATTGCAGTGAAAAATAAATAGGACTAAAGGTTGCACAAATCATTTATTCATAATTATGAGTTGTGCATTAAAAGTAGTCAAAAAGTTTTCTGGAACTTTACCAAATTAGGGAAATCGCGGTAGAACATTCGGAAATCTTACTTTTTGTTTCCAATACCAGTCAGCCAAAAGAATAGAGGATGCAGATTATTCATTTGCTAAGTCTTTTAGCCATAAGTCTATGCCTTTTCTTTTGATTGTTCGTCTCTTACAGTTAAGTATGTTGAAGAGCGTATCGTATCCTTGAAACCCTCTACACAAACCGATGCTGATGGTATGTTCTTTATATTGCCCAAAAAATGTAATGGCGGTGCCGAGGCTCTAATATTATATTCGGACGAAAATTTAATACCGTAATTATCGGTGTTAAATGTATTATCTGGAAATTCACTAGATTTAGCTAGATTTCGCTATATAAAAATATGACTTGATTCTCTCGTCAACGAGCGGACTAAAACTTAATCCACATGAAATTCTTCTGTTTGTGAAAAAATCCATTACGGCCGATCCTGTCAATCACCGAATGCCAAACAATTAAAACCAAACGAAAGAAAGCGAAATAATTTGTTGATGATTTGATTTAATTATCTCTGCCGCTGGATGAACTTCTATGTGGCACCCATCATATCAAATCAAGTCCCTTATAAAGAGAACACTTGAGGGAAACCCAGTGACTCGAAAGCATTTAAATACTCCCTTAATTGAATTTCGTTCTTTCTAAATTTATTTAAGTATTAGTTTGGGAAAAAGAAATCCATTATTTTTGCGTAAATTTAATGTGCAAATGGTTTAAAACTGTTTTATGGTCGATCTTTAGCTCCTAGGCGATGTTACGGCTACTAACATGCCGGCCTATTTCGATTATTTACCGACACTTTATTTAACATAAAAATGCCAGAACGGAACCCGAACGGAAGGAAACCGAAATTGCACGTAATCGGCACCATAAACACCATTCACAATTTCAGCGGCCTGACTTGTATTTTCGCCTCTATAAAAGCTGTAAAATGTATCGAATTTTCTCTTTGTTGACTTCTATTGTTAACACCCTGAAACTCACAACTGTATGAAAAAAAACAGCAAAAGAATTTTTTTAGTTAATGGATTTCTTTTTCCCAAATTAATGTAATGACCACAAACATCTCTTGACCTCGTGGAAAAACTCAATGTAAAATGTAAAAACTCAAATAAACAGTGCTTTTACCGTTTCAGAATATATTAGCAATTATACGGCATATCGTCGAAGAACCAACGGCGTACAAACAACTGCAATTCGTTTTTTCAATGTGCAAGAATTGTTTTGCAGCAGTTGGTTTTTCTCCTCTCCCGACCTTTTAGCATATTATCAAAGTTTTGACCGATGAAAATTTTTGAAGATGAAGGCTTCATTAATTAATTCAAATTATTTTTAAAAGATGCATCCGAATTACACTGGAAATCAACTTTCCAGCGCATTTGGTCACGAATCTTATTATGTGCAATACTTATTTTAATTAAACTAAGAACTTTTTTATACAAATGTGTAAATATTTGTCCAAACTGACTTTGTTAAATTTGATTCACATGCGCTAACTATTTCGTGCATCGTTTGAGCAAAAACAAACGTTTCATTGTTTGACGTCTGGTATCAAATAATTCCTCCATTATTTCCAATGAGTGAAGAATATTTAAAAAGAATAATTCAATTTTTATTACTATATACGAAGTTTTAAAATTTTTCGCAATATTGAAAAATAATACGAAACAAGCAAGAAGCAATGAGTCAGATAAATTTTATTTGGAGGAGATTAAATATTAGTCTAAACAAGATATTAGATACCCAATAAATTACTTTCATCTGAAGTGTTTGTTGATGGGTGCAAAAAGCATCAATAACCTCAATTTCCAAAGATGGCAATATGGATAACTTGAATAATTACATAGGCCTACAAAATTCACTTGTTTTTAATATGAGCCTGGTTTCCGATATAATTTGTGCGCTAACTCGTCAGATTTTTGATAAAAGTAGGGATAAAACACGTTTTTTTTTCAAAAATATAGTTGACTGAAGGTAGATCTCCAGCCACTAAATGAGATTTATTCACCGATCATTGTTAAACGACCTTCAAATCCGGACATCAACTGCATACTGTATATCTGGTTTTACGACGGCTTTTGACAGGGCCCTTCAAAAATCTTTCTCTCTCAGTTGTCAAGTATGAGCCTCCACTCACATTTCTTACACTGGATCAAATCTCTACCTCTTTAAATCTCTGCCTCTTAACTTAGGTGTGAAAACAATTGCTTGCTTTTCTTCTTTCTGTGCGGCTATGTGAAAAGTATGTCAATAAGCTCGAGACAATTCCGAAACTGAAAAATTAAATCATACTATATGCGTTATAAACGATGTACAGCTCGAACTATACTCAAAAGTTGTTAGGGGAGTTATGGTGGGCATTATGTTTTATGCATAAATGTAGACTGAAAAAACCGTAGACTGAAAAACATAATAAAAAAAATCGACACATTTTGTTGTGGTCTTTTATTAGAAAAGAAAATTTGCGTTCTTAATGAATCACTTTGTAAGCTAATTTTCAAAAGTTTTCAAAATTAAGACCAACTATTTTTGTTAGTAAAACGAAACTCTTTTAAAATACATACGAAATATTTTTAGTAATAACAGGCTACCCTTTCTCTGCCACTGGCATTTCATTTGATTTTGCTCAGTGGTGCTGTGCAAGTGTGTGAAAGAAGAAAACTAATATACAATACAAGGAAATGGAGAAATTCGGCATTAGCCGATAGGCAAAAATTTAAACGAATTAACTGATGAATTTAATTAATTAGTTAATTTTGTTTGCAGACACTGGAATGGAATATCACCATCCAAAGTATTGGAATGAAACATGCCATGAACAACATTGGAGGCAGAGCAGAGTTTCGTGTGAAACTTTTTGAATGAAGAAATCCTTTGGTAAAAGTGATTTAAAAAATAGAATTCTGCATTTTCTACTGATTCTTCTTAACGAACGTATTAAAAGACTTTTTATAAATATTCGTATTAAAGGCTAAAATAAAAATTTTAGAAGTTTAATTGAAAACTTTCTTGGGAATACCTATTTGAAAATACACGTTTACAAATATAGAACAAACATTTCAGAATTTCATTTAAAAATACTTATTGCCAAATAGAAAACGAACGACTTTTTGAAAAAGTTTGTATTAAACATTGTATTTACTATATTTTGTTCTGTTTTTTTTGTTTTGGAAATAACCGCTTTATTTTATCTTCTTATTGAAATTTCTCTAAAAAATATCTGTGAGCGTGCTTGGTTGGCCTATGTCATAGCGGGAATGAAACCTAAGCTACTGGGTAGCTCCTTTATGTTTCTATTTATTTGAGCTTTCATTCTCATAAGATTTGTTAGCGCATATCAGTGTGGTGCGGCTAAAAAACAAAAAAAAAAAGTCTTGTGGCTCTGTAAGTCGCGGAGTCGCTCTTATTATAACAGCTTGATGCGACGCGGTCGCGCAGCCGTCCTGCGTGTACTACTACATGCACACCATATATGACATCAAATTGTTATTCAAGAGTATATACAAAAATTGCATTTTTTATCGCTGTATGAATAAAAAATTACAAAGAGGGAAAACGACACTTAAAGCCAACGTTTGTTGCTCACTTACACATGACTAGGCAATTGTCGAAATGCTCTCAATTGTAAAATACATAAAGTACAGAATCGCTCTAATTTGGGATAAGACAATGACGTAATGCACAGAAGGATAATTTACACATACATATGTACTCAGGCATGTATGATAGAGAATGCTCGCAAAAGTACCCTATTGCTGAGGTTATATATAGTATGAATGCGCTTGTAAGTATGCAATGAAATGTACTCGTAAGTGTATGTACATATGCGTTTGTGTAGAAATGAAGCCGCATGTGGTCAAAACGTCTGATTACGTAATTCTTATATAATGCATTCAATTCATGCTGATCGATGCGATGTATGTGCGAGACAGTTGTATACATACACAATTTGGTTCATGTTTGTGGGCCTTTTAAATAATGTGATCCTAACGGCAACAGCTTGGGGTAGAGTTTTTTTCTGATCTCTAAGAAGTTTCCTTGCCAACAATTACATTATTAATTTTATAAGCTCTTTCATGACGCCACTGCAAAACTTTTTTTTAATGTCTACATTTTTGTTATTATGTAGGCAATCGACATATGGATAGATGAACAGTCGAGCAAATGAAATTGAAAATTATTCTAATTCAATTGCAAAAGTAAATTATTAAAAAACATATTATCCTTATCTTATTGCACAGAATTTGTGTTGTCTGAATCACACAGAATGTTCGCAAATTAAGAAAAAAAAAACGATCATAGTTAAGAATGTAAAAGCGTTATGTAAAAACCTAATAGAATCGGAGTGCCTACGCTTCTACTGGAATGTTTTCCGTTATAGAAGGGATCAAGTCATCATGAAAACATTACCCGGGATTCAATGGTTTATGGTCCGCCAAATTAATTTATAACTGCTTACACGGCAGTTTGTAAGTAAATGATTTTATATCAATTTAGGTATTTATAATTTATTTTTATTCCCTTGACGAGCCGACCAAACTCGGACCCAAGTATCAACACGTGGTAAACAGATCAGACTGATACGCGAGAAAGGTCACAATACGAGCCGAAAAGTAAGTGCCTCTGATATAGACTCTTTGCACAATATTGCTGTTGTGGAAATAAACTCTAATACCTTTTGTATTTATTATTTATTTGAAATCGATTCATTTCATTACGATCTATTCACAAGCTTGGCTCGTCATATTCATGTGGGCCAAAATTTTCATGACGAGTCAAACTCGTAAAAGCACGGCAAGGGGTTAAGCGATACAGTAATCGAATGCATTTAAAGATCTTGGTTTCATATTCCACCCTGTCGTCTTCGGCTTTAAGAATTTCAAAAACTTACAAAATATGCACTCTAAAATACCACAAAGGTAATAAAACCACTTCTAATTCTTTTTCGCAGCGTTCGACAACATTTTAACGTTAATCTGGGAGCCAAAATGGTTTCGCCACATTGGGAATGATAGAGGGTGATTGAGCCGAAGCTAATACTAATAATGATAAATATTGCCCTATTTGTGGCGTGCGTGTTGATGTTGTTCCGCAAATGGAAGGAGATACAGTTTTAAACCGACTCCGAACCGCAAATATTTTATATGAGAAGCTTTTTAATTATATTTTTTCATACAAAGATTGTTGAAATTGTTCGTAAAATATACGTGATTAAGTGGAACCACTCTTCTTGGCTGAATAACGGTCAATTGGTAAAATAACAAAAAGGTTGGCAGCTGAAAAGTTTAGTTTTACAAAAAACCATAAAAAATATATAACTATCTCGTCGGGGTCATCAAAAAATTTGCTGAATAAAATAATTAAGTGTTATTATTCTTGGCGAATTTTCAATTTTATTTTCTTAAACTTTATGTTTAAACCTATATGTTAAACCATATCTATTAAATAAAAACCGTTTAGTAATTTACACGGCAAGTTCGCAGCCTAATAAAGATACCGTAGTTTGTACCGCTTCCATGAAGCAACTCTTTCCAAGGGTTTCCGTATACATAGAACTTTGTTGCCTTTTAATTTCGTACGCTATCGATATAACCTCACCAGCGAAGTTATTAATTCCGGTCCTTCAACATGTTGCTTAGCCTCTGGCTGGTGGTATCTTCATCAGGGAAGATTCATCAATCACTGGTCCAACGAATGGGCGACTGCCTTAAATCCTATGTCGTTTTTGAAGTTGAAAACAATGACATACCTACATACAGCAACAGATATGAACGCCGAAAGACTTCATTGCCTAAATTTAGTGGCGACTACACCGAGTGGATCAATTTCTTCTCTATGTTCACCTCTGCCATCGATAATGATGGTGTCCTAATGCAAAGGGATAAGCCGCAGTATCTGCGTTCGTGCTTGTGATAAAACGAAGCTAATTACAAAACTGGAGATAAACGAAACTAATTACAAAACTGCATTAGATTTACCTAAAAACGATTTTGATAACAAGCGAGTTATTTTTCAGGCATATATCAGACAGATTTTTGGCTGAACAGCGCAGATGCGTACGTAAGCAAGGTGCGGAAGTTGACGGACAAAGTTACATCGTATGTACACGCGCTGCAGTCATTTCAGTCATGGGAACACATCGCTGACTGCATCATAGTTGAATTTCTGATTCTGAAGTTAGGCAAAGCTGCAAAATACAAATGGGAAGAAAGTTCCTCGAACAACAAGCTACCGTTGTGGAGTCAATTAACTGCATTTTTGGAGAAGCGGTGTTGTACTCCCGAAAATGTGGAGCATACTATACAAACTTAAAGGGATCAAGCTGGTACGAACGGGAAAACTGTGAGTACAAATAAAAGAAAATCATTTGTTGGTTCGAATACCTTGGTAGATGCTTGCGAGATTTGTCCCTGCACTGACCATCAAACTTACAACCGTCAGCGATTTTTCAAGCTTTCGCCAAGCATTCGCCAGAAAAAAGCCAATTGTATTAATTACCTAAAGTGTACTCATCAGATGAGAGATTCTGAATATGGATCTTGTCGGGCTTATCAACTGAAAAAACTCACGCTTTTCATTTTGCCCGCGGATAGAGAGAGGTATCATCTGCTGCTGTGCTTCTAGGCACTGAAACTATAAACTGAAGGCTGCTCAGACGATGCTGTACTGAAGTGCCGACTTCAGACTTCTCAACGCGCATACTTACACCGTAGTGCAAACAATAAATCTGGATTTTCAGTGAGCATTACGTATTGAAATGTCCTCTCGAACATCCAACTAGCTAGTTCCAACTTCAATATTCATGTTGGTCATGAGAGCAGGACGACTTCTGTGCTTTCTTTTAAAAAATCTTCTCGGGTGGGTGCTAACAGGTGGTGCCCAGTACACTTTTAAGCATTCATCATTTGTGGCCAATCAAAGGCCATCGACTGTGGTACTCGACCAGATGATATGGTACCTGGCTTTTCGGAAGGAGGTCATATTTTTCAGACAATCGTTAAAACAGCAAAGCACGATCTCGACGGTTAGCCGCATTTCCATAAAAACTTTTCACTTTTTACTCTCAGGGTAATATTCGGTTCCCCTTCCTTTGAAACTTGGAGTAGAAACATTTGGCGAGTAACTTACAAGCAAGACGCCGATTTGAGAGCCTTGATTAAAGTTAAGGTACTCAGAATTTATAAAGGAGTTCGTTGATCTCAGCCAAATGTCACTGCTCTTCATGATGCAACGCAACGGGTACGTACACAAAAAGATATATCATGGAACTCAACTTCTTGTTCAGAGAGCGGAGCTTTAGTTAGAATACGTTGCCCTGAAAGAAAATCGAAGCGTTCATTTCTTCGAGAGGCATTTCCTCTCAATCACTGCCCCTTGATGTTTTCTTGGGCGCTATCAAGCGTCTCAAAGCTCCGCGTGGCATGCCAATCTGTATTTGGTCTGACAACGCAACCAATTTTGTGAGTGCTAAGAACGATTTGACTTAAACGCCCACTTCATTATCAAAAATTACCGCGTTCACTGCCTCAATAATGAATTTGACCTGCGCTGCATTTCGGCCGCTTGTGAGAGTCCAAAGGAAAAATGGCTAAATAACACCAATATTGTACTCTTTGTTATGCAATTTTTGAGTTCTGTGAACTACGTACATTGGTATGCCAAATCTTCGTTGCGATTAACTCTCACCCTTTCGAACCTTTTTCAGAAAATCCAGAAGGCCTTAGCATTTTAACGGTAGACCTTTTTCTCATTGGTTGCCGGCTTACATCTGCTTTTAAACATAACGTCACGGCTCTAAACTGCAATCAGCTATTTTGGAAACGGTAGAGCGAAGAATACCTCACCGTTCTTCGGGAATGCGCAAAATATCTCACCCTTCATAACAATATATAAATCAACTATATCAAATAACATACATAAAGGATGAAAATTCAGCGCCTCTCAAGTGCACTCTTAGGAAATCATTATAAGTGAGGATTGTGAGGTTATGGCTTACATCCACTGACAATACATGTCGAGCTATTAATGAACTGTGACTTCTTCGGCTAGAAAATCTTTTGAAAACCCTGAACTTTCAACGTAGGGAAGGATATTCGAAACAGCAGCTGATTTGGTAGAAGAATGCACCTATTCTTGCATTATATTTGTCTACTTAGAGCATTATTACATATTTGTGATTCTCTTATTTTCTTATGTATAGTTTGGACATAACCATATACATACATGTCTGCTAAGCTACGTTTCAACACTCGAATTGTACCATCAACTGCGGGCAATACCTTTTCGAGAACACACGAGCACATTTTAATAATTGTAAACACTAAGTTTAAGAAAATAAAATGTTGAATTTGCTAAGAACAGAAGGCATGAGTTATTTTATTCCTAGCTACCAAGCAAGCTTTCTCGTATTCTTTTAAATTACTTAAATATAGGTGAGCAGATTCAGAGACAAAAGAAATAAAGAGAGTTGGAAACGGCAAAAGCGGAAAGTGTTGGCTGAAGCAAATAATGAAATGATTGCATACGTGAGGGACAAAGTCGGGAGAAGTTCACAAAAATGCGAAATGCAAAACAAACAAGCCTTACAAATGCAAACAAACGTTAGCAAAAGCCGTAAAAGAGTTGAGGATGCGTTGCCAGAAGGCATGCAGAAAAAAAAATTCGAAGTATGTACTTGAAATTTTGTTTAAAAAATATAAACAAAGTAACATTCCTGTTACTATTTTCATTTAAATGTATTTGTGTTTACTACATATTTTTGTTTAGTTTGTTGTTATTATGTGAAAAGAAATACATTGAATACTGCTGTTGGTTTAAAAACACCTTTACTAAGCTTATGTAAATAAATTCGTAAAAAGAGTAAAGAAACAATATAAATATTGTGGTGGCAAAAAATGTCACGTGCGATATTGATTAAATTAAATTAAAAAGAAAAGTATAAATCATTTTTGGGTAAACGCACATCAAAGTACAAATAACATTCCAAAATTAGTCACATTGAAATGTGGTCTTAGGTTCGCTGATATCGGCATTTACAGCCTGTGTCACAATTATTCATGAAGTATAAAAGATATATGTATGTATATTTAAAATTTTTTTTACATGGAAGTGTGTACAAACCAGCTTGAACAAGCTTTTCTGCGTAGCTCGTCGACAAACAGAGTTAGATTTTGCAAACTTGACGCACGATTTGCTTTAAATCATGGTCTGGCCCCTTCTGGCAAGATGCGTTTTCATAGTTCCCACATATAATATTTTCAATGGGGTTGGCGTCTGGGAAAGACAGTCCAGTACTGTACGCCATTCTCTTATTTTGTTTTTTCTCAATGTAATTTTCTAAGAGCAGTGGTTTTTATGATGTGGGATGGTAGGATATGTTCACCTCCTTCAGTCGACGTTCGATGCTGTTGATACTCACATCTATTCCCTTTTTTGCAAGAACTGATCGTGCTTGGTGTAGTCACAAAGAAGGGTTCCGCTTAAAAAGTTGGGCGATCACTTTATCCTGCTTTTTTGTCGTCACTCGCTTCAAGTCGCGCTCGAAAAAGTCATCAACATTTTTGTACACCTTATACCGCTGATTCTACATCACAACAAAGTTTTTTGATTTTTTAATTACTTTTGCAGCCGCGGCGTAAGATAATTTCGGCCCTTTCAAACGCGTGCATAAAAATACCGCCTCAAAACGCTTCACGCACTTCTCACTAATTTTTGTTTGATTGCGTTTACGGGAAAGTGTCGAACGACACTAACCTGAGTTAGCACTGGTGTCGTAGCCCTTGGGTGGGACTATTACGTAGCAAAAAGCAGAACGAAATATACATACATATATTGAAGTTACAAGAAAAATGCCGGATCTTTTCTTTTGACACAGACTGTACATAGGTGGTCGCGAAAGCCGCCTCAGCTTTTTGTCCCTAGGGAATGCTTTGATTTTTCGCAATTATCTTAAAAACGAAAACCAATTTTAATACCAATCATAGCGCTATTCAGGAGCTGCAACGTAAGCCTTTTTACAAAATAAAAAAACGTTTTAGATGACGCTTTTTTCAGTTTGAATGTGTACTTTGGTCACGTTCAAGATGATGAAAATGCCCATGTGAGTTAAAAAGAGTCTGTATGTGAGCTTGCTTTTACATTTAGGACTTGATTTAACGCGTTCAAATGATTATGGAGTTAAATTTTTTTATTATTTGATAAATTATTTATTTACATGGCATTCTCAATTCGAAAAAAATAAAAAAACATCATAATGCATTTTATATCGCTCCTAGTCGGAACATAGGGCTTACCTTATAAAATATGAACGTACATAAATAAAAAAAAATTAATTCAAAATTTGAAGATAAATGCATTTTGATTTGTTGTTTGCTTGTTGTTGTTCGTTTGATATGTTTAAAATGTCAATAAAAATCTCAACATGATAATATTATAATAATGATATTATGAATAAAAGACAGACACCTACAGATATAAGTAGACCTACACAATTTCTAAGGACTTGAGACTTATACGCATGAGACGAGCAGAATATGCTGGCATGGGATCATTAAAATTCAGAGACCGAAGGGAATATTTGATAAAAATTGTTTGCACATGCTCGATTCTATTGACAGCTTGGTCTCCAAATAAAAACAGAATATTCTAATTTAGGCCTAACAAATGATGTATAGAGAAACTTTATGGTATAAGGATCAGCGAACTTAATGCCAAGGTCCTTAAACTCGCTAACACACTGTAGGACACAAGTCGAGATACTCTACTCAGTACACACAATGTTAGATGTTTTCGAGTAAGACATTTGAAAGCACTTGGATAAGTTCAGCGAAAGACGTGAATTCTGGCAGCACAAGTAAAGCCTATCCATATCGGATTGAAGTTTAATGGCATCATGGACGTGTTCGAGCTTCAATCACAACCACAGTGTTGCACGATTTGTGAAAGTATCACGTTCGATGTAAAATTTTTGCAAAATTGTCAAAAGCATCACGTTCGAAGTGTCAAAAATTCGGCAAATGTTGCGCGAGAATACAAATAAATCGGCATCAAAAATTTTTTGTTTGCCGAACATCAGAAAAGTATCAGTTGAGCAATTGCAACAGGGTTGCAAATTGTCATCAGTGCAGCAGTATTGCCGCTTTTATTACGTGCCTCGAACAAGCCCCACCTTGTGCCTTAATCACTGAGAAGGTCTTAAAGTCATAAGCATAAAGCAAAAATTTAGCAAATGAGGAACAGCTTTTGATGTCATCAATAAGTAACACAAATAAGAGCGGGCCCAAGATACTTCCTTACGGAACACCGGAGGTGGCAGCAAAGGGAGTAGATGAAATACCACCTGTTGTTACAACACAACGTTTATTGCTCAAATAAGAGTTTATCCATTGCAGAAAAGCAGAATTTTTTAATTAAAATTCTATGAGAAACTTTGTCGAAGGCTTTCGAAAAGTCAGTGTAAATACAGTCGACCTGGAAAGTAGCCGAGAAAGAATCGATGCAGTATTCACTAAAAACAGTCAGATTAGATATTGTAGATCTGTTAACAACAAACCCTCGCTGGTTTGGGCATATTAAAGATTTAACCACAAAGCTCAGTTTTGCATTGACCGCGTGCTCAAACATTTTGAAAATAGTCGAAATAGTTAAAATAAGCCTATAATTTCTAATGTCATTTTATCGTCACTCTTACAGAAGGTAGTGGAAGAGAGCTTCCATGAAATTCTTTAACAATAAAGATTTGTTGAATATAATTTTCAGGGGATAGACCAAGCCGGGCAATTTTTCATCAAAACTGCTGCATTATAAGTATTTATGAAAGTTTTTTTAGTGAGGTGGTGAGACGGGAATATGTCAAATTCGCAAAACTTCATTCGTGCGTAGTCTGTTAGACGAATGTTTAGTGATCCAGAGTGAAAAACTTAATTTTTCACATTACCTTTCATATTATTCACATAATAAAAAATCTCTATTTTCTTATAATTTGCAATTCAAATTCATTGACAAGACTGTACGCGTCACGCACGAACGACTTCCTCTCTTCATTCTCTAATCGTTTAGCGAAATTCAAATATGTTTGTTTGAGTTTTGGCAAGCGCTGATGTAAAAGTTGAGAAGTATGGACTTTATTATTATAGAATTTCATATAAGTTAAATACTTACATATTTAGTGAAATCATTTTGCACGTCAATTCAACTTTTTTCAGTTCCTTGATGAAGGGTGAACAATTCAGAGGTTTCGGATTTTAAATTAAAATAAAACAATGAAAATTGAAATTGAAATTGGTTGGGCAATCTTTATTATTTTTGTTTAGAACCATTCATGGCAATTTTTTTTAAAGATAATCCCTTTCAAATTGGTTGCAACTGCGTCGTAATTCGGTCATTCATAAACACCAATTTTGGATGACTCGCTGGAGGACTTTGGTCGGTATCTCGTGAATAGCATTAGTAATGTTGGCCTTCAATGATTCAATCGAAGCTTGTTTATCCACAAAGCATTTAGACTTTACATACCCCCACCAATGAAAGTACAAAAGTGTGATATCACACGATCTTGGTGGCCAATCCGCTGGTCCATTGTTTCACGGACTGTATGGCAAGAAGCGCTGTCTTGTTGGAATCAAGTATTGTGGAGATCACGGAATTCAATTTCCGTCATCAAAAAGTCCTTCATCACAGCGCGATAACGTTGGCCATTCCCTGATACATTGGCGCCAGCCTCGTCTTTGAAGAAATATGGGCCGATGATTCCTCCAGCCCATAGGCTGCACCAAACTGTTGTTTTCAATGGATGTAATAGCTGTTCTTGAATGGCTTCGGGTTGCTCTTCAGCCCAAATACGACAATTTTGCTTATATCTTCTGGTTCTTCTACAAAACTCCCATTTACAGTCGCAAGATTGTATTCACTTCGGCCTTTACATGGTTTAATCGGTCGAATATCATCCAATGATGTAAAATTATACGTAATTTTGTCAATGGTGACGTAGTCACTAAGCCAAAAATGGGCTTTATCGCTGATCTCACAATGAACACTTTTCACATGGCGTCGATTTCCTTAATACAGTTGTACGATTTGTAAAGGTTGTTAAATCGTCTTTCCATGATGAAATGTCAATGAATACTGAACAAATTATGAATTTCGTTTGACGCGAGAACTGTCAAAAAGAGCCCTATTGGAAAAAATACATCCAATCTGATCACCCTTTAGTTCCTATCGAAAACTATCTATCGATCTGCAAATCCTCATTGATGAGCTTTCTCAAGCCAGTTAGTATTTGGTTTTAGCTATGAAACATTTGGTATGATACTGGGTTGTTGCTTCATTATGAGCTGTAATAGTATTATTTGTTGACTGGACTTTCTTTGTCGTAAACTCTGTTCTGAAAATGACAGACTTTTTTTGAGCCATTCTGGAAATTATGCAGTGTGTTGGATTTGAATAAAAGTAAAATATTCACTATTATTTGGCTCATATTATGAGCTCATAAAGAACTATTCCCTCGCCTAGAGAAATTTTATTTGTCATTACTATTGTCATACCATTGTTCGCGAGTTGGCAGGCTGGTATTGACAACAACAGGGTACGTCTCCATACATTGGCGTTAACTAAAATATTCAATAGGTGTTCGCTGTGTTTGTGCGCCATTGCCCAAGTTCACTTGGAAGTCATTCATCTTCTGCTTGCAAAGCATGTGCATAATTTGTGCCATCTTTTAAAGTCTTCTCTTCAACAGAAAACTAAGCGGGACCGGCAAACTTACTAATGATTAATTTTTATTTTTTCCGCCAAGCCGCGCAGATTTCGCTTATTACAGCCTCTTTTGCCACTCAGTTCCTAAAATACATACATATATGTACATATACACATTTATATCATAAGTAATGCCCCAATAGGGGACATTTTTATTTAAAGTAAATATTTTATTTGTATGGTTAACCAAAACCCAATCACAAAAATGCACAGAAATTCACATGTAGATATGTAATTTTGGTGAATATTTTCATAATAAACTTAGAGATTTTTCGTTTATCGTATATTTTGACATAAACAATTATAATTCCTATAGAAAAATTCAACCACTTGATGGAACTGAATAGATAAAATGTGAAAGTGGACGCATCGCGCAAGACAAACGAAACGCGAACAAAAGTGAAGAAGACAATGCGCTAGCGTGTTGTGTTTGGGTTATCAGATGTAGGATATTCTTATTCCCATGCAGTGTTGATAGAAATTGTTCGGGGTAAAATATTAGACATGTGTGCGTAAGCAAAATAATAATAAAACACAACAAAAACGTAAAATTACAAAGATCCGTATTCGAATGTTGTTGAAAAAATTAAATAAAAGAGTGCCTTTATAAAATATTGCGGAAATGATGGGTAATGCAGGCTTCTTATACTTATTGATTGGCGCGAAAACCGCTTATGAGATTTTGGCCGAGTTTAATAAAGCACCAATCGTTTCTCCCTCATGCTAACTGGCACCAGTTAGACACATAGAGTGAAGCCAAGTAATTTCCAATGCAAAGGAGACCTTTCTTTTTTTCTGCTACCAACAGATCGTGCACCACCTCAAATACTTTCGGATCCAGAGCGTTTGTATCTATTCGGACGACATGACCCAGGCAACGTAGCCGCTGCATCACTGCATTACATCACGTCAAAGAAAGGGTTTACTACTTAGTTGTTTACTTAATCAAAAGTATCACTTCTTGGTAAGAAATATTCTGGATTTCCGAATTGACATTATTATCGATGCCAATTTTAGTTCCGTAGCCGAATGGCTTTGTGCGTGAGTACCATTCGGAATTCAGAGAGAACGTAGGTTCAAATCTCGGTGAAACACCAAAATGAAGAAAAAGTTTTTTCTAATAGCGGTCGCCCCTCGGCAGGCAATGACAAACCTCCGAGTGTATTTCTGCCATGAAAAAGCTCCTCATAAAAAATATCAGCTGATCGGAGTCGGCTTGACTCTGTACGACCCTCCATATGTGGAACAACACCAATACGCTCACCACAAATAGGAGGAGGAGCTCGGCCAAACGTCCTCATGGGGAGGTTGATATTTACCTTGGAGTTCCTCAAGGTTCCACGGTTACCACTACAAGTATCTCCATAGAAAGGCAGACTGAAATCTCCGCTCTGCCTGCACTGTGAAACTGTGGATGACGATAAACGCACGGGCGGTAGGGGCCAGGGTTTTAGTGGGTATAGGTGCGTAAAGCATTTCTTCTCCTATTCGAAAGAAAACAACATAAAAAAAAATAATAACAGTAATAATAAATTATGATATTTAGAACATTTGTATGTTGTTTAGAAAGTTTGGTATTCATCTAAAAATATCCCGATGAACCAACATTTCTAACGCGTGTAAGCTTTCAACTCTGTGCTTATCTTTTCGTTTCGAATAATGTACTGAACAATTTTAATTGTTTTCTTTTTTATATATTTACTTCTTTTTTCAGAGAGCTGTTTTACCACGTACGGTTGTATGCTTTATATTGCGTATGTCAGCGCCAGTAATACTATCTGTCTAAGATTATGAAGTTATTTTAAACTATGTCATTTGAATTACCCTGTAGTTTTGTTTCCTTTGCTATTATCTATGCTTCTTTATTTTGCTGTTTACTGTTCGCCCATTTGTCGCCCCTTTTTAATTGGACTTTGAATAAAGTGGACGTGCAAATAAGCTGAGCTCCTGATTTTTACTAAACATTTTTTGGTGCCTCCTGTGAGGAATGATAAATTCACTATAACATCAGCTTAATTCGCACGATTACGGTGCACAAAGGCTTCGCGTTGGATTAGGCCTGATTTCCTGGATAATTGCAGATAACTTATTCGAGGTTGGAACATGTCGGAGTTAAATCTACGCCAGTTCCATGCGGCCGCTATTTTGCGGATGTATGACCAAACGAAAGAGGCGAAGGCTGGTGACCTCAATGTCACTCAAATTGATCAGCGTATAAAATCTGCTGCCGTCCATTTTGATCGGATGCTCACAAATCATGAGGCTTTGGTTGGCGCAGCCAAGGAGGAGGACTTAGAGGTACACTCAGGATGGTGGGACTCCACCGAAGCTGCCTACATAGATTTGTGCGCAACGCTGAATCAACGACGAAGGGAGTTGGAGGGTGAATCTCTGCCTGCCAACAATTCGCACAAAGTTTCGCCAATGGAATTAAAATTAGAGCCGCTGTGTATACCATCGTTTGACGGATCCGCTTATAAGTGGCTTGCATTTAAGGATGCATTTGAGACATTGGTTCATCAGCGGGATTTGCCGGTGGCATACAAGTTGGGGAAATTGCGCCAGGCAGTTAAGGCAGAGGCGGTTCCGTTGGTTGGAAGTTTGTATTCGGGTGGCTATGAAGAAGTGTGGACGGCGCTGAAAAATCGATATGACAACCCTAAGCAATTAGCGGAGATCCACGTTGCTAGATTTCTGAACATGAAGTCACAGACTGAGGATACGTCCAGGGCGTTACTGGGTGTCGTTGATGGGGTAAACGAGTCCTTGCGAGCGTTAGCGGTAATGAAGTTACCTGTCGACAAATGGGATGCCCTTACCGTCCCCATTGTGGTTTCTAAACTCTCTACTCGCACACAGCGAGAATGGTGCATGAATTGCTCCCCTACCGAGCTATCCACTTTAAATGAGTTGCTGGCATTTTTAGAAAAACGAGCGCACAGTCTTTCGACAGAACTTTGCCCGGTAGCGGATCATCATGAAGTGCTGCATTCTTCGTCAAAGCAGAAAACCACACTCCGTCTTCTAAAGTCTAACCTCGCCACAACTGATGATGGCAACTGTCAACACTGTAGAGGATCACACAAGGTTATGCGTTGTCCGGTGATTCTAGCCTTGAAACCAGAGCAACGTTTTGAAGCTTTAAAGCGATCGAACCTATGCTTTAACTGTTTGCGGTCCGGGCATTCATCCAAGCTTTGTTCCTCTGGTAACTGTCGCCAGTGCGGCCACAGACATCATACTATTTTTTGCCGTCACAAATCACAACAACCTATTTCAAGCAACGAGGTAGATTCGTCTGTGGCTAGGCCAGACATAATATCCAATCCACCATCATTATGACTAGCAAGCAATACAATCGTTACTAGTGTCGAGAGGGGAAGCCAGACTGTTCTATTAGCTACAGCCCGTGCTAACGTCATCGGCAAGGATCTCAAGCAACGGGTGTCTCGTGTATTATGCGATCCTGGATCTCAAGTAAGCCTGATCTCGGAATGTTTGGCTAATGGGTTGGGTCTTTATAGGAGCAAGTGTGAGATTATGGTGGAGGGAATTAGTGGAGTTGCATGTTCGAGGACCAAGGGTAGCGTCCGATTTACGATAAAAAGCATTTTTTCTAAATTTGAACTGGACATTCATGCATTGGTTATTGGTTCGATCACTTCAGTTACACCAGCGGTTAGTGTCGATATTGGGCAATGGAGACATTTGGCAAATCTCCAATTGGCAGACCCATATTTTGGTACTCCGGGTCATGTTGATGTACTTCTTGGTGCTGATGTCTGGGGTTCGATTGTAGAAGGGGATGTCATACATGGAGGGTATGATGAACCTCACGCACAGCTTACCCGACTTGGTTGGGTTGTATTTGGGACAGCGTCCGTTCCGGGCCATTCTAGTACAACAGTTGGCAATTATTGCGCGCAGATTACAGACGAGTCTTACTTGGAGGATCTCATTTGTAATTTTTGGAAGCTCGAAGAAGTACCGGTGACAACTAAGAGCTCGGATGATGAATGCGAGCGATTCTTTGCCACTACACACCAACGTATGGCCGACGGACGCTATGTTGTGAGATTGCCATTCCGTCAAGATGGTCAACCGTTAGGCGACTCTTACGTCAACGCTCGACGTCAGTTCTCGCGTTTGGAGCGACGTCTGGCTGCGGATCCGGACATGCATGCAAAATATATAGCGTTTATGAGGGAATATGAGTCCCTTGGCCATATGGAAAGAGTTGTTCAGCCAGTTGTTCAATCCGGATGCTATTATATTCCCCACCATGCTGTATTGGGAAAGTTTAGAGTGGTGTTCAATGCATCCGCTCCTACCTCCAACGGGCTTTCGCTTAACGATATCCAACTGGTTGGATCCCCCATTCAAGATTCGTTAATCAACATTATCCTCCGCTTCCGACGCTATGCCATCGCGATCACAGCCGATGTGGAGAAGATGTTTCGCCAGGTTCTCGTGGCAGCACAAGACAGAGACTTTCAGCGTATACTTTGGCGTGAATCTCCATCAGAGGAAGTAATTACTTACCGGCTGTCTACTGTCACGTATGGCATGGCATGCAGTCCTCATAATGCGATAAGGGCTATGCATCAGTGTGCGTACGACAGCTTCGACAAGATTCACGATCGCAATATGGGCATCCAAGCGCGAGAAGCCATTCTCTCATCCTTCTACGTGGATGATTTCCTCACCAGTTGTAGCACCGTCGACAGTGCTATCACTTTAGCAACGAATATCGACACCATACTGACAGCTGGAGGCTTTAAGTTACGGAAGTGGAATTCTAATGACGCCGCCGTATTGATTCCATTAGGGAAGGGCTTATCACCGACGGAATGCCCTATTGATGCACCAGTGGCCTCTGTGCTAGGTTTGCGATGGAGTCCAGTCGACGACATCCTGCTGTTCAACGTGGAACTCAAGCAACCCGGCGGTGTATACACCAAGCGCAGTGTGCTCAGCGAGGTGGCGAAGTTGTTTGACCCAACAGGATTCTTGTCACCCGTAGTGGTGGTGGGGAAGATATTTATTCAAACTCTTTGGTCCGCAGGTATTGATTGGGATACTGCTCTAACAACGGAATTACGAGAAATTTGGCTAACATTTCGCAATGACCTTACTGCTCTCAACATGCTTCGGATACCTCGTTGGCTTGGGATGAAGGAAGGGTCGACTACCACGCTTTATGGGTTCTGCGATGCCAGCCAAAAGGCATATGCTGCTGTGGTGTACGCTCGAACAACGAATTCTCAGGGGGACGTTCACGTAGCTTTAATTACGGCCCGAACCAAGGTGGCACCCCTAAGAGGAGCCACTATACCTCGCTTAGAGCTATGTGCGGCACAGTTACTAGCTGAGACTCTTCGAAACGTCCGAAGTGCATTAGGATTAGTCGACCAAGTAGCATCTTTGTGGTCAGACTCGACTATCACCCTCTGTTGGTTGCGAAAACAGCCTGAGACGCTTAAACCCTATGTATCAAATAGGGTCCGGCGAATACAAGAGTTAACTTTGAGGGATGAATGGCATTATGTACGTTCCTCGCAAAACCCCGCGGATTGCGCTAGTAGAGGCATATCTGCTTCAGAACTTTTGGACCACCATTTATGGTGGAGTGGTCCCAGTTGGCTACGGGATGACACAATAGATCCCACCTGTCACCCTAAACTACGTGATTGCGATGAAGCTGTAGTGAATAGCGAGAGAAGGGTACAGTGTTTAGCCGTCACAGTCCCTAATTTAACATTGACAACGCGACGTTTAGACGGGGAAATTATTCCGCTTACAGATCGATTCAGCTCGTTAAAAAAACTTATACATACTACGGCGTTAATACTGAGGTGGCTTCCTAGAAGTCGGAGTTTTCGCCGTTCCACAATTGACCCCCAGGAGATGGAGACGGCGTTAGAATGGCTTATGAGGATCGATCAAATGAATGCGTTTCCGAAAGACATTAGGTGCATACAGGGTGGGTCGGCATTACCCACTGCTAGTAGTATACTCCCGTTAAATCCTTATCTAGATGACCACGGACTACTACGAGTTGGAGGCCGCATTTCGAAATCTGCGTTAATCGAGGCACATAGACACCCAATCATTCTTCCGAAGTCAACGGGGCTAGTCCGGCTGCTTATTACACAGGCACATATCGACACTCTTCACGGCGGAACTCAGCTGACTCTTCAAACTCTTCGATGTCGCTTTTGGATTATTCATGGGAGAGTAGCAGTACGTAGTCTGATCCTCAAATGTGTCATATGTCGTCGCAACCGGGGAGCTGTTTTAACACAACAAATGGCCTCGCTACCTCGGCATCGGGTTCAGGCAGCTCGACCCTTCATTGCGTCCGGTGTTGATTACTGTGGCCCGTTCAACTTGCGTATTGGGACCAAAAGATCGCGGACTACAGTGAAAACGTACTTGGCGATTTTTGTTTGTACGGCGACGAAGGCTGTTCATATTGAGGTTGCTGATGATCTCTCCACACAAGCTTTTTTGGACGTATTTACTCGGTTTGTTAGCCGGCGAGGTCCATGTAGGGACTTGTACAGCGACAACGGAACTGCGTTCGTTGGAGCTAACCGCGTTCTGAAGGAAGACTTAGCCGCCTGGTTTAAGGAACGGAGTATTCAGTCACTGGCTGATTTGGGTACCCGGTGGCATTTTATAACGCCGAGCGCTCCACATCAAGGAGGCCTATGGGAAGCAGCTGTGAAGTCTGCAAAGCGGCACTTAGTACGCGTAGTGGGTACGCAAGCACTTTGGTACTCTCAGCTACAGACGTTGGCGACTCGCATCGAGGCTTGTCTGAATTCTCGCCCACTCGTACCATTGCACGATGACCCGGATGACAAGTATGCATTAACTCCAGCCGACTTCTTAATAGGATCTCAAATAATAGCTATCCCAGAGCCAGACGTTTCAGAGATTCCTGCCAACCGAGTGAAGCACTGGCAATGGTTACGGCAGATGCATCAGCTCTTTTGGAAAAGATGGAATGAGGAGTATTTGGCAACTTTACAGGCGAGGACAAAGTGGCAACGACGGGTTCCTAACATAAGACTGGGTGACATCGTGGTAATACGCCACGAAAATCTACCACCTACTCATTGGAGACTAGCACGCGTCACTGAACTCCACCCAGGCACCGACGGAGCAGTCAGAAATGTTACACTGGCAACCGCACATGGTTCGTGCACCCGGGCCGTGCAGAAGCTATGCCTTCTTTTGGAGGATCACATTGAAACCAACGTTTCAACCGGGGAGGATGTCTAAGATTATGAAGTTATTTTAAACTATGTCATTTGAATTACCCTGTAGTTTTGTTTCCTTTGCTATTATCTATGCTTCTTTATTTTGCTGTTTACTGTTCGCCCATTTGTCGCCCCTTTTTAATTGGACTTTGAATAAAGTGGACGTGCAAATAAGCTGAGCTCCTGATTTTTACTAAACACTATCATTGCCAATTAACTCAGAATCCTTTGCGGAGGATCCCGATACGGAGAACGACAGTGATATATTGACGGAACTTAATGGGGTCGACTTGGTTATGAGTCTATCCCCAAAGTTATCCTCTTCGACACCAATTCACCAACACCACCAATTGGAGCAACAGTTATTAAAGCATAATATTTCTGTGGGACCATCACCACATGCTGCTTCGGCAGCAGCGACTTCAGTGGTTCATCAGAATAATTTTTCTAGTATTCACCATATGCAAAGCTTACATAATCAACATCACAGCTCCATATTTAATAGCAACCATTCTACGCCATTTAGTGTAACAGATATTTTAAGTCCAATTGAGGAATCATATCGGAAACTGGAGTTAACTTGCAGCCCTCCTTCACCGTTTAGGTAACTATAATCTTTATTAAAATATATAACGAAAAGTAGGTGCATAGTCATTACCGCCCCACGCATAGTTCAAACACCACATCGAAGCCATATTTCTAGAGGCATCACGAAATTCTTTAATTATATACGAAATTATGTACATATGTATAAAATATACATACATAAGTACGAGTATATGAGTAAAATTGAAGTAATTCATTCAGTTTCGGTAGAGGGGCTAGATTATGCTGCATCTACAGTGCCAATATTTACTTTGCGCACAAGGGCTTGTTTATTTTCTATGTTGACATCACTCCAAATAGCTGATTCTGTCAAATTCGCTAAGAATAAAGTAGCGGCACTGTGGGTGGCGCCAACTTTGTATTCTCTACAGAGCTAAAATAATTTATAAATTATAAAAGTATATAAGAAAGAGACTGAACTCTTTGGAAAGATCAAAAATATTGGCTAAGGTATTGTTTACGCTACGCTTTGACAGCTAAGATTAATAAGTGCATTTATTATTTTATTATTTATTATTATTATTATTATTCATAATTCATAATTATATTACATTACGAAAAACACTTGTAGCTAAGACTATCCGCCTAATAAGTGCATTTAAACGATGCTGTTGTTATGCTCTACTAAAGTTATGAATTTCAGCAATAACATTTACACGTATTATGTTTTTCGTAAAACTGATAATTTTTGCCAAAATCAGTTGACTACATCTGAAGGCGAATTACTCGTGAAAAAATAGAAACAAAAACATTGCAGTCAAGCCGGTAAGTATCCTATTTTGTTTTTCATTATAGAATTTTATGTTAAAATTTAAATTTTTTGTTGGATATAGTTTATGCAAGTGTTTAAATTTAGGTATACGGTCCAGTTTGGACATCTTTAGAGTTCTTTGGCTGATTATTATGTGCGCTCGGGTCTCTTTCATCACGATTTTTATGAGAAGGCAGTACAGACAATCAATGATGATAGATTACAAATTATGGCCATGTGCCCATTTACACGATGTCTCCTCTGGAAGGGAAACATTTTGTTCGGTGGTGAAGGACGGCCGCGGAAGAGAGAAGGGAATTTGTCTCCTGTACTGGCGACACGCTTTGTGCTTCTTATTCGTATTTCCAATCTTAAAGCAATTTTTGACAGTTGCTTCATTCGTTTTCTTCTTTCGTGGAAGAAAGTTCTAAGTTATGTGTTGGTTTTCAAGCAAACGGAAGATAACAACGATGACAAACATACGAACGCTGCTTGGGAAATGCACAATTATTTTTGCTAGTAAAGTAGTATAATTTAAAATAGTTATGGGGCATGTTTATGTTGATTTCTAATTTTTCCCTGCATTTCTAGATACTCAGTTTAATTTTAAGTTAATTATTTACATATGAAGTATTTTTAATTTAATTTTTTTTATTCAAGTATAAGAATTTATAAATATATTTCAATAAAAAAAACAACAAATTATTTATTATTTAACCAGTTTGCATTTTTCATTCATATATTTAAGAAACTGTTGTCGAACGCTCTCTGCTTTACATGTAAGCGCGTGCTAGAATACATCCGAACCAGACGATGCTAAAGTATTAAATGTCAAAATGTCGCCGAAAACAATTTTGCCCGTGTGTCCGCGAATGAGATATGAAAAGAGAATTTCCAGTGTCTCCATTCCAGATGTCTCCGTGTGTAAATGGGGTGCATCCGAAGTAAAATTGTGAGAGTAGCTTCGGCTGCCACGTCACCGGGAACTCGGCAGCACAATTCTGCCCGTTCATTTCACTCGTATTCATACACTCGTCTAATCAGTTGTTGTTCAGACGGCATCGAAGTAATTTAAACATTGCACTATGGTCTGAAATTCAAATTTTTTGCCATAAATTAGAAGGAGTGGTACTAGGCCATTGAAATTTCGCATACAGGTTATATATGACTTAGTTAAGAAAAATTCCAAGAATGGATGAAATCGGTCATTCCCCAGGGGTACCTCCCTTGGACCTATAGTAAAAATTTTTGAATTTCAGCTTCAAAAATGTTGATATCTTAACGAAAATTGGTAAATATGTTATTCTCGTAATACGCATCGACGATACCAAAAATAGTTGAAATCGGCCAGTCCCTAGAAGTACCTCCCTTGGACCTATAGTAAAAATTTGGTTTCATAAAATGAAAAATTTGCATATGATAGGCAAAAGTGGTCAAATAATTTTATTATCCAAATATTTATATATAAAGAGCTTGCATTTACTTACTTCCTCATAGCTTGGATATATATTGCAATTCCTTTCTTTATTTAACAACCTCATGTTGATATATTGTCTTTTGCTTAAATCATTTTCAAGTAAAAATGCGAGAGCTTCTTCCGGAGTTAGTGGAACTGCTTCGGGTTTTTTGGAGGTAACAGCTTTTCTTCGCTTTGTTCTGCTTGATGCTCAGTTTTCTTTAAAATAAATGCTACATCACTTTGTTTTGATTTTTTTGCCACAACAGTAGCTGCATGAATCAAAAAATCAACATCGTCATTGTTTTCACAAGAAAGATCACTTGCCAGCTTCCTCTTAAGCCGATCTTTTGCATCTGTGTAGCTAAGCTTTGGTCTTCCTGCTTTACTTGAACAGGGTTTTTCAAAATCATTCTCAGAAATTTCAATAATAGTTGTTGCGGAAACCCACTGGGGGTAATTCTCTTTAAATCTATTAACCATACGATTACATTTTGATAATTTTTCGCTAACATGTGCTAATAAATGTTGTATTTTTTTTCTTATTTCATATTTTTTCTTTAAGCTTAACTCATTAGTATTAATTTTTTTAAAAACCCAATCCAAAACAACATTAGTTTTCGGATCGCCCTCCATCCAAACTCCAAGCATTTCTTCGTGCTGGAATTTAAAGGTTGCTGAAAATTACAAATATACTTAAATGGGACAAAAACGGGCAAATGCTACATACATACATGATTTTAAAGAACATACCCCAAACTTCCACCGAACATAAAAATCTGGAACAATACGGGACAATACACACAACTTTCACTCCACAGAACACAGGTTAATACGAAATTTTCGGTTAAAAAAGCTATTAAACAAAACTCCACACTATACAGATATGACACATTAAACCAAATTTTTTTTCATTAAGTTAAAAAATAGATACCTTCCTTATATTCTTCCTTTATAAATTTATTTCTTTTTTTTCCTTTTTAACTATTATCGAACAGCTGTTTTCTTACAATATTTTACTGAACTGTTTACAAGCTTGTTGTTGCTTCAGAAGCATCATGTTTTACAGCTGATATTTAGAACAGAGTTGCCATATCCAAATAATTTTTTGTATATTTTAGACCACTGACATGTCTCAATTAATACTGCGTACCTATTCTTTTGAAATAAGAAAAAAAAAATTTTGGATTTATGACAAAATATTTGAATTTCAAACCATTGTGCATTGGTAGGGTTGGTTTTTTTTCGTATATCACCAACGCAATCTTAATTTTTTCGTAAACGAACCGTTGTCATAATTTCGGTTACGTCAGCCCATCATCCCTTCCTTCCTTCCTCCATTGCTTGGTGCCTCTGCATTCAAATAAATATATCGCCGGGTTAAGGACGATATACAAGGATTGGTCAACTGAGGCAAAATTGTGATAGTAATTTCGGTGGCCACGTCATATAGAATTCAGCAGCAAAATTCTGTCACTCATTTTACACGTTTTCTTACGCTTGTCCAACACAATTCTGTTAAAGGTAATATCACTAGACCAGCTGGTTTGTTTGTGTTTCTTTCGCCGTGTACAATAGGATGTCAGCACAAAATGAAATGGCGAAGAGTCGTTCCATTCGCAACATCGTCGTATGCATCGGTTAACTCCAACTGCATTCCGGTTCTTCAATTTAATTCGTCCTTTTATATTTCTTTTCTAGTTTCTTTTGTCATGACATGCATGCGAAACGTTGTTGTTGGTTTACTGCTACCATATTTAATGAATTCGCGTCGTGCTCGTGCAATCTCAGTTATGTCGGAAACAAATCGTCGTCGCATCGCCTGTTACGTCAGCAAATCAGCTGAGAGCTGATTAACGGTTTGGCGTTAGTCACACCTTCTGAATTCTTTTCACCATGGACTTGGGCGAATTTCGACTTGTTGTTTTGGTTCTGCGCAATTGGATATATTTTAGCGAGTCCTATTTTTTACAGTACGTTCACTTGTGTTATGCCTAACCAACAATTTTAGGCAAACAAAATTATTAAAAAGTGAGCGCGATGGAATTTGAATAACAAAAGGATAAGTATAAATTCAATGATAAAGTTAAGTTAATTCATTTAGAATTGCAAGTCCTTTATATTTTTTATAGCCAAGACGTATGCAGCCGAAGCGTTCAAGCTAAGGTAAAGCAAAACCAACGCGACCGTAACGTGAAAGTTGTATGCACTAGAAGTTAAAAATATGTACATAGTTGCTAAAAATATTACTGTTAACTGATCTGGAGTAAAATAAGAACATTTTTTTTAGAAAATTGGCATAGTTTTATTAAATTATTAATTTTCTAGCAATGCAAAAAAACATTGCACAAAATGGGCTAAATTAAAAAAATAATTCAGATTTAGGTCAGCAAGGACATACAGTTGCGCATGTACGATACGTCAGCGAAAATGCGTTAGATACCGGTGCTGACTTCTTATATATTTTATGCAATCGCATTATACATTTAAAAAAACCAGCTATCATTAAGGAATTTACGCGATTCTGAGCAAAACTTAATTCCTATTGCTGTTTTCAGCTACCAAATACACTTAATATTGAAACTCTCCTTTTTGAATTAGTTCGTGGAAATCGCCGAAAAGATACAACACAACTTGTATCCTCAGCGGAAACCATGAATTGTTTTAATCCGTGTATGGAGCAACCAGCAAACTGCGCGCTACTCACTCATTCATTTCATGATGCAGAGCTTTCCCTATGGGTGGGCGGCTCCAACTTCTCTGATGGCGCCGCATTGTACCGAGTCGTTAATGGGACGCTGCAAACATTAGGCTTTTGCTCGTGCTGATTTATTTCCGCAGAAAACAGACTTACGATAGATAGCTGACTGAAGGTTCACGTTGACACATTTATACTACCCACAAGCCGCTGATTTATGCTGTTTAGCAACAGCTTGATAAAGCTTCCGATCGCTAAATTCATTAATTTTTATTTATTTAATTTTATAACGCAAATCCCTACGGGTATTCGCCATGTTCGAGTATGCGATGAAGATAACATGGCAGCTGATTTGCCTCCGCGCATATAATAACTTCTGGTGTTGTTTTAAATCAGAATGATTTAGCTGAGAGCCAGTCCAACAATACCGAGCTATGCAGCTTATTAAGCCTTATTAGTGACTTAAATTGTAATATTAACCTAAAATATTCAGTTGGCAAAGCAATAAAGATTATCTTATTTTACCACGTGGTTTATATGGAATATACACATGTTCTAATTTAAAAAAAAAAAGAGGTTGTCTGTAAAGTCGGTTTACCGACGATAGTTTAACGTGACAACGTCATAAGAAAATATTGATGGAACGCTTGCAATTTTCAAAACAAAATTTTAATTTTATTTGTTTGATAGATATTTTGTATGGATATAGAGGAGGAGGTAAATGGAATTGCAATGGAATAGGTCAAGTTACATTAACACAAACGTGAAAAATGACGAAACATTTTTCGAATTCATGAAAGATATGTTCAATTTCGATTGTGCATCAGACGTTAATAAGTCAACAACACTAAGAGGCACCATCATCGATTTGCCTTTTTCAAGACACTTTACATTCGAAACACTCCCTTTCATTTCCTACTTTTTCTATCATCGTCCTATTCTCAACAGAGAAATGGTTCATTACCATGCACACAGGAAGAAGGCATATGCAAATACAAGTATGTGAATTTATATACCTACATATGCGCATATACATACATATATATGCTCACTCAAGTAAGACAGAGCCAGATGTCGAACGTTGCCGAGCGCGGGGGCCGATTGTGCTCTTTGCCGTTCGTTCCGCGCTCTCGCTTGCAGTTCAAGCACATTAGCTTACATTTGCTTGCGTACGGAATAGATTCGTATATTTGATATGTCCATATGACTTGTACGCATCTTTACATATAGATTTGTTCTTTTTGAAAATTGCACCAAAGTATATGTATGTATGTATGCATGTATGCATGTTTACATACATATATTAGTATACAACATATCTTATAAGGTATATGGTAAATATTACCATACATTTTTTCCTTCATATATAATAAAAAAATTAATAATAATAACATTAAAACAACAGGTATTATTAACAAACTTGGTTTTATTTTAAATTCTTTAAGTGAATCAAATTAATAATAACACAGTCCTGCGAGGGTGAGTTTCTAGAATGGCTGTACTTGTTTCTTGTAGTTTTTTATGCGCTGAAAACGAATCTGACCTTCAAAATGCTCCATCACGTCAGGATTTTTGGTAAATGAAGCCTAAAAGGTCAAAAAATGGCCATTTTAGCCATTTTTGATAATTTTTTTTGGGATAGAAATTTTTTTTTTCAATTTTCGACGAAAAGGTTGCATAGTGCAACTCTTTAGCTTTAAAACTCATTTTTTTAAATTATTGTACGATTTTTGAAAAAAAAGTTATGACAATTTGAAATTAACAGTTTCAGTTACGTATACGTTGGGTATAACGTCTATTGGCGTAACTAAAACTGTTAATTTCAAAATGTCACAAGATGTTAAATCACAAGATGTCGGACGCCCACCACAGCCTTTGATTTAATATACCTTTCGACCGTGCACTCCATACTCTTCAGCATGAAGCATATCAAATTGGTTGGTCTGCACTGCATAGGTCGATACTGCACAGTTATCCCTGTATGTAGTGTGCCCTGTATTTGGGAATGAAAACTACCACGATTTTCCTCAAAAGAGTGGAGGCCAAATGCCAGACAAGTCCCAAAAACTCTATAACTATAACAATCCACATTAACTTGGCTCCCCCACTTAAGAGGTTAAGTTAGAAGGCCGAAAAAAAGCGAATTTTCCAGATTTGTTTTTGAGAATTTATTGATCTAAAAATTTGTGCACATATTATGTTATCTTTTAACTGCTTTTAAGACTTAGTATTAGTTAAATTATTTATTTGGAAAGGAGCTACAGCTGATCTCCGGGAGCTCCTCTCAAACAAGACATTTTGCGGTGACCACTATATCTTTGAATTGGAACCTCTGAAATTAAAATACCAAAAAGATTTCGTTAAAGTAATGTTAAATCTAGTAATTAATCGAAGGAATAAGCAAAATACATTTTTTTGACAAAATGGCGGTTTCTCAATAAAGAAGAATCGATTTTTGACCAAAATTTCGGCCTTAAATTGCTTTTAAAAATATTTATTGGTGAGAAAAAATCTTCGATTAATTACTAAAAAATATATTTAAGAAGCTAAAATTTGAGACTAATCAGTTTAGCCGTTTTCGAGTAATGTTGATCACCGGCATTGAAAACACCATTTTTAGAAAAACCCGTTTAAAGTTTAAAAAGCACTTTACATAGGATATAATTTTTTTTCAAATTTGCGTGTAACTTCGAAAATATTCACCGGAACGATATTAAACTTTCCGTGTGTGTTCTTAAATATATGTCCTTCAAGAAAATAAAAATCGATTTTCTGAAAATTCTAACAGTATATAACCCCTCAAGCATCTTTGGATACATCGGAGTAGCCTGGAAACTTTAAGTTGACAAACTTTACCGGCTCCTCAGTCCCCACCCGTGATGCTATATCCTAGTTTATTTTGGTGTCTTTCCTCCATTGCGCTTACCACTTCCATATCTCTGTTCTGCGTCTAAATTAAAGAACGTTACTCCTCGAAATCCCTCAAAGTTCACAGATACGCCCGCGGTATACCCATGTAAGGGTATGTGTAGGGTAGGTCCCCGCACGGTGACGAGTAATAAAAATTCATCAAAACAAAGCAATAGAAGAAATAAGATGAATAAGGCAAAAAACTGCGATGAGCACAGCGAAACAAGACAACCGAACGCCGAAAGTGGCAGTCGATGGCTGGATTTAATATATGTATGTATATCTACTATTATATCATATTGCTAAACCTTTTTTCTTTACATTAAAATTCACAGTAAATTTATTAATATATCCGCATATGCTTCGTTAAATACTCATATTCATATTATTATTTATAAAATTATTTCAGTAACTATTGATTCAATTAAAATTTGTATATATTAAAATAAATTGCATCTTGTTATCAAAAGCAAAACAAAATGGTTCCCATTGATTTGAACACTCCGAAATTCAGAACCATGAAAATATTTTCTATTGTATTGAGGTGGTGCAGAATTAATCACCTTAACTATTGATTCAATTAAAATTTGTATATATTAAAATAAATTGCATCTTGTTATCAAAAGCAAAACAAAATGGTTCCCATTGATTTGAACACTCCGAAATTCAGAACCATGAAAATATTTTCTATTGTATTGAGGTGGTGCAGAATTAATCACCTTATGGAAGATTTATAATTTTCGCAAAAGGCGTCGTACGTCATGAGCTTGTGAGCTAAACAGCTGCAGTATGCAAAAAGACAAGCAATGGAGCGCGTAAAGATCAAAATAAAGATTTCCATCAGTTAAAATCATTTTTGTTTATTCAAAAATAAATTTGGATGATTCATTTTTTGCTTATACTTTTGCTTACAAAACCAACACGCATGCTGATTGTATTGAAAGAGATGCGGACTTACTTTGGTGCAAAGAAGTGAGAAGGTGAGAACATTCCGTTATGCGGCTCTCAGCGAATTCGACAGAATCAGCTGATGCTTTGACGTAGCCGGGGTTATGAATCGGTTTGCTTATGAAAAAACTAAGAATGTGTTAGTGTTTGGGCAAGTGTGTTAATAGGTGTGTGGACGAGTGTGTGAATAAATATATGTGTAAAGATCGTGCAGATTCCGGCTGGCAATAAGATTGCGTTAGTGATATAAATAATGAACACACAACATGAGTGTAGACTTCACATATTTCGCAATGCAAATTTCTGCTATTGCCATATCAAAATAAAGTACTTTTAATGGCGATTCTACCTGAATACATACAGGATACATATGTATGTATATCATACTTCAAAACGCAAAACGTAAGGCGTAAATGCACTGGACTCAAAATGTCGAGTAAAAACTGAAAGGGATTTGCTGAAAATCGATTTGGAAATAAACGAACACAATGAGGAAAATATGGAATTGTGAAATATTTTAAATATTAATAACCTTACTACATAGTGTACATACATATATCATGCATCTATTTTTTTAATTTTGCAGATATCCATTGTGAAACATGTACTTGATGAAAACACAACCAAGAACTTACTATAGAATGCGGATCTGGTGCCATCCTTATACGGATGGAATCTGTGGCAAAAAAAATTGAGAAACAGAAAAAATCGTTTTAACATAGTTTTAGGTTTGTATTTTAATTTTCGAAAAATGTCTTTTATAATTTAATTCGTTAAATTTATTTCAGCTGCAGCAGATTAAAATTCACTCAATATCGAAAAAGAATTACGAGGTGCTCTTCAAGTTGTAAAAAAGGACACGTTCGCCTTATTTTTAATCGAAAGTTAGTTTAAATGAGTAAATTAAAATCTCAAAAGCATTTAGTTTGAAGTTGGTAAACTAAATTTTCTGTTTTATTCTTTAACAAATTATTTTTTGTTATTGTGCGATGATGTGATAAGCTTTTAGTTAAACCAAATTTATCATATTAAAAAAAAATTAAATGTGTTTTATTATATACGCTTGGTTTAATGACTAATTATATGATTTATTCAATTTCATAACGGATTTGTGATTGGTTTATTTTTTTTCTCTCTTTTTTCAAATATGCGATTTTTTTTTAATTGTTTTTGTTTTCATAATAAATATCATCAAATGCCTCCGCATCATCTGCAGTATAATCTGGCCAAACACCATCAGTAACGACGCTCTGTGGAGATTAACGAACGAGGAACCCATCCGTAGGCAAATCAAACGCAGAAAGTGGCGATGGATAGGTCACACATTGAGAAAACCATCAGATAGTATCACGGGAATGACACTGGACTGGCACCCTCAAGGGAGCAGAGGTCATGGCCGACCAAAAAACACTTGGAGAAGGTCGATGTTGTGCGAAAGAGCAGATGCCGACATCTCATGGAACGGTGCAAAAACAACAGAACAGAACCGTGTACGACGGAAGAGTCTTGCCGATACCTTAATCTTAATTCAATCAAAATTTAATAAATTATTTTTAAAATGTGATCCTTAATATGCTCAAAAAAAAATGTCTCAAACAGAAAAGAATACTCTGCATTTCGTCATTTCTGAAATTATGGTGGTCTATGGAGTAATGTCATTGACTAATTTTTAAACTGTGGTGGTCCACCGAGTAGCCCAGAGCGACAGTACATGGTCATGGTCATTAGGATATCGCAATGTGAATTTTATCATCTTCCTCTTGGGCTAATTTTCTATTTCTGCTCACCCCTAATGAAGTTGTCCTTATTTTCATTATTATTATGAGGGAATTTAGCTCTGCGACCTGAAAGATTCATGGATTTAGAGTATTTCTCTGAAAATATTGCAGCAATAACTTTGCTATTGAAACCAACACTTTTCGTTTAATTTAACTTCAAAAGGTGTTTGATTTGATTGTGGGTTTTTTTCTTCAGCGTAACTGAAAAGTTTGGACAAACGGTTTTACGGTCAATTCACAATCTGTCACATCCAGATATATCAGGCACTACTCGTCTGGTGACAAAGTGATTTGTTTGGCCTGGTGTTCAACGTGATAATAGAAATTACGCGCATAGTTGTCTGCAGTGCCAGCGGAACAAAACAATTCGTTATGACCGAAGTTTGCTACAGCGGACGGTAAAGTCCCATTCATCGGTGTGTGCACTTACATATCGAACTAGGTAGACCGTTCCCACCCTCACCATTGCAGGCAGATTCACACGCCAGAAGCGCAGCCGACTGTGTCCAAAGCATTCGCCATTTTCGTCAAACGCATTATCACCCCCAAACAAATGGAATATGTGAAAGGTGGCTTCGTACTTTTAAAACAGCAATCCTATGCTTCAACGTTAGTCAGTGGGCTTCATATTTGCCCCTCATTTGATGGTGTTTACGATGTACATACATACACTTCTTCAGCGCATCTAGCGGAGGGCGAGAATTTACGGCTACCTTCTGAGCTCTTCAAAGATGGCACACCAGCAAGCAACGGAACGTTTGTATGCATGTATATTGTCAAACGTATGGTACGTGTATAAGAGATCTGCGGCTAATTGATACAAACCAAAAAGTTTTCGTATACACCGTTTTTTATTCGAGGTGATCTATATAGTACGGTCATCGCCATCGCCACGATACAGAGGTTCGCTCTGAGTTATTCAACACCTTCTTATGTATATAAAAGTATTTTGTAGTCGAAGTGAACAACCGCGAGATTAAGGTTTCAATTGTCCGTTTGAAGCCTACTTTCATCGCCACTCTACAAGGTGCTTAGACCGGGGTATTGTGGCAACCAATGGTTACTTCGCCGGCCCTTAGGGATAGAGGAAAGCGCTCCTTGTTTACCCTTTTCATATTTTCGAAAGTTAGCAACCATAGACCGCGTTAAAAGGATAGGCCTCTTAACCGTAGCCTGTAACCAGCGTACTATGCCCGGTTTTAAACCTCATCTTTTACCTGCAGCATTTTGTACGTGTCTTCTATGTTTCGGTCCCCGTTGAGCTTAGGATCCAGAATAATATCGTTGCACTTTACTTCGATATCAACTTCAAGTTCACCTAATTTACTTAGTAAGTATACCTTTAAAGCGGGTATTTTATATTTGTTTGTGAGTAGCACAACTTCGATCTTTGTGGGTTGCCATTCAGACCTCTCTCCCTGAACCAGTTATCCACAATATAAATAGCGCTTTGAAAAAGTTCACTCAGAACATGGAGATGTGGCTAATGCAATGTCATTAGCATAGGCTATAACGTTACATGGAGTATTTTGCTATCTTAAGAGTAGGCTATTTATAGTAAGAATCCTGAGCAGGAGGAGATAACCTCTCTCTGAGGAATGCTATGCGCTGCATATAACGTAATAGAAGTAACCGTATGAGTTCTACCAGTGGCTGGTCCAGACTCGTTGAGGTCCCTCGATTGGTTTAGTCCACCCGGTTTCACCTGGTAGCGATTTCCCTTCCAGAGGTTTATCTTCGGGAACATAATACCGAGGGGTCTTTGCACCATCAGAGTGGTTCACGAGGAGGCAGCTATAGAGTTTTCGCCGTGCTGGAAATTTTTCCCGTCCACGGTTCTGAGAATTTTTGTGTTTTTCGTTCATCATATATGGTGCGTTGGCCACCTACTTAGAGGAGATCTTTTAGCAAGGTAAAACTAAGGGAAGAGGAAACGGTTGACTATGGCAGAGCTTCATGCCACAGCTAGTCCATCCTTACGCCCGGTGATGCACAGGTATCAAGGAAGCTTCATTAGAATACAGTCGGGCGCCCCTGACTAGAACCCATCTAGGAGGCACAGAAACGCATGACGCCCGAGATTAGGGAAGAGGGTACATTCGGCATCCCCCGGATCTGGATTCGTATTATTCTGTGAAAAACAAGGTTAGGATGTTGAGGGATGCAATTTTGCATCTCTTATCTCACCACTTTGCAGTGTTGGTGTGAGAGAGGCTAGATACCTGGCGACCCGGCTACAAATGCACACTTCAATTACACCCTGCTAATCGTTCTTCCACAACTAAACAAGTAAGAAGTATTAAATTCGGACCTGACCAAACATTTTGGTAAGATTTAAAATTGCGTAAAAATTTCGAAAAGTGAAAGCCCGAGAAATTTGAAGTCACTTTTTCAACACACCTCGTATAATTAAAAGTATTCAGTGTTACTGGTCGTTATTTGGAAAGCAGTCGTATAATTGACCAATCACGCCAATTTTAAACCTAATTTTTCTTTTTGCTAATTTTTACTTGCCGGATATATGTATAGCGGCTCCTCCGCGTGTCCACTGTTGCGTTTGCTGTTTCGGTGTTAGAAGCAGCAACAGCGTAAGACATACATAAATCTATTCTCAAACATTGTTGGGTTGAATACCTTTCAATACAAATATTTATCGATTTACCAGAGTGTAATAATTTACTACTGTCCGATGATGCTTTAGGGCAACAATTTCTGTATAAATTTAATTATATCTGCAATTTATTTTGTAGGTACTATTTTATTCTTGAGAAATTTTAAAATAACTAATATATTCAAGACCCATCATAATAATAAATATTAATAAGAAAACATTATTTTTCAGAACAAATTCCAGCGGAAGTAGTGTGACTTCACCCAGTACCTTAGGATCTGCCACCATGGCAAACCCGTACGCCATGAGTTCACTTTATCATAGCCCAGGAGTTCAAAGCTACTGCGGCCCAGCAGATAACCTCTCTCTGGCGGGACACTATTCAGATATGAGAAGTTCAGCGACTTGGTATGGATCTACAACAAATGATCCCAGATTTGCAAGTAAGTCGAAATACAACTTTTAATTACAAATAGAAAGTCGATTTATTCCGCTCATATATTACACAATGTGTTCCTTAGTTTGAGTAGTATTAAAACTCATGTTCAAACCACTTCTTAAATTCAAAAGCGTCAAGATCAGAAGTATGAAGTATTACCTAAAATTGTTTCCGAAGTAGTTTTCACGAAGGAAAGTAGAATTTTTGGGTATAACATTTGACCAAAATTTACTATGGAAGTCGTATAAACAGGAGGGTTGCCTTTCATACTTATATTTATCATGAGTTTTAATTCGATACTTTATTCGAAAAGTTTGGTATTTTTTAGCATAAACTTATTTACATACAACGTCTTCACTCACGAGTTTTAGATATTCTTTTTTTAGTGAGTTGAAAAATTCAGCTCGCCGAAAAGATAGAATTAACTCATGAACATTTTCGTACGATGATTTATTACGATTTGCGATGTGGCTTATCGAGACAGCAGTACATTGATCATTGATCACCTTACTTCGACTCTTGGCGTTGAAGCGGCACGCCTAGCCACTGTGAAACACTGGTACAATGAGTTGCAACGTGGCTGTCGATCCTTGCAGGGTGAATTTCATGAAGGCCGTCCAAAACCGGTCGTTGTGCCAGAAATAATGGATGCTGTGCGTCAATGGAAAACGCAAGATCATGTAACATTCTTCGTCAAGAAGATTTGTTCTTGCTGGATATCGCATAATTTGACAATTGTCCCAAAAAGGGCCCGTGCCGATTGGTGCAAAGAAATGTTGTTCAATCTATGACATCAACCAGGTGACGAATCTTAGATAAATGCTGAGATAAGACACTTTTTGAGCGCTCAAACGATCGAATTAATGGGTCATTCGCTTTACAGGCTTGATTCGACATCTAACGATTTATTTTTGTTGCGGAACATAGTAAAAACTGAAATGCGAAGACAAACCTTTAAATAGCTCGTTTAAGAGGTATTCCTTTCTGAGTGGCAAAAGTGCTTTGAAAAAAGATTTAACCAAATGCAGAAGTGTTTTTAATTCCAAGGAGAATATTTTGAAAAACAATAAAGCCATTTTCGTTATCAATTGACGGATATAATATATAAAATATAAAAGGCAACCCTTGTAAAGCGCTGACTTCGTGCACCATTTACGTACATTTAATATTAGTATTGCTTTAAATAATATACCTATCTATAAATTGAATACCAATTTCAACATCTATCATTCATATGTACAGTTAGTCACTTAAGTAAGTATACACTATATACATATATCTGCATTACTTCCGCTATTGATTCTTTGATATAACACAAATTATAATAAGTTTTTATTCACATGAAAGGAGCATCAAAAATCATCTTCTACACAGATTATTTACAAAATTTTAGCATCAAAATAATATCACAAAAGTTATTATACAATGAAATATGTGATATACAATTAAGTAAAGACCATTCTTAAAATAAAAGCATTTGACATTTGACTGGATTACCATTGGACTTAATAATAGTTTTAAGTCATGGTGACTTTGATTTCACCAAGTTTTCAGTTGCTGCTGGCCTTATTTTATTTCACTCTTCTAGAAGAACATTTTTTAATTGTTCCTTACTTCGTATTGAACTTTTACATATTTGACACTTTAAATGTTGCCACAAATGTTCTATTAGATTTGTACCTGGTGATTGGGGCGGTGTGTTCAGCTAGTGTCAGATTATTTTGAAAAATTTCAAATAGCCAATGTATCTTTTCCTTGAATGTAGCGTTATAGCGCGGAGAAGGTTCAGACATCTCGGTCATTTGCAGTCGGAAGAAAGGCACATACGCGCAGTCTTACTCAGCTCTATCTTCAGGTGGTCTAGGGTATTTTCAGGAATATATTTTTTTTTATTAAAAAAAAATTAAAAACGATATTTAAATTTTTAGATTTTTTATTTAATTTCTTTTGCATACAAAAATGAATAAAAAAATTAGTTTTTTAATTTTAATAATTTTAAAAATGGCGCTGAAGTTGACCCTCCCAAAAAATTGGACCTGGACGGTGTTGCCCATTTTGACTGTTCTATTTATTTGAAACACAAAAACCAAAACAATTATTAATCAGTCTGGTACTAGATTAAAAAAAAAATTAACAAAATGGCGCGGTTTTGAATTTGACACACTAAAAATCAGTTTTTTAATAAAAAAATACGAAATAATTGGCCGATTTATTTATTTAATATAATTTAATTCAATTAATAGTCTAAAAAATACAGTATTTCTTACAGACTATGAAAACAGATTAATGCTAAATTAAATTAATTAAAGTTAAATTAAACTTAATTATTTAATTATTGAACTAAATTAACAAAATATACTAGGTAATTATGTAAAATTCTTACAAAGGAAGAAATTTTTTAATTGGGTATTAAATACATGTTTCGCCCTGGAAAAGTCTAGATCCAAAAGGGAGGCGAGATTGTTAATGTCAGACAGAGTCTAACACGAGGCGCTTTGGCACTATATAATGTCCTCCTAACGCCAACATGAAAAATTTTGACACGGCGAAAGTTCCTGCAAGGAACATTAAAATGTATTCTTTCTAGAAGAAACGGGCAGTCAATTAGTCCATTAACGAGATCGAAAATAAAAGAAACTGCCTGAAACGTACCTCTGTCACTTAATGGAGAGAGACTAATCAAACGACAGCGTGAGTCGTATGATGGTTTGGGGTCTGAGAAATTTAGTGAATGTAGCGCGAAACGCACACAAATTTTTTGAACCCTCTCCACTCGATTTATATGAACTGCATGATAAGGTCTCCAAATAAAAGAGGCACAATCTAATTCGGACCGCACAAACGCAGAGTATAAAATCTTAAGAGTATATGGATCAGTGAAGTGCGATGAGTTACGTCTAACAAAGGCGAGCATAGCAAGAGAATTGGAAACGGCATAATTTAGGTGCGTGATAAAATTAAGCTTTGAATCAAAGAAAACCCCTAAATCTTTTATCACATCAGACGAGGCAAGATATGTATAATTGATATGATAAGAGGTGTTGAGGGGGTTTTGAAGCTTAGAAAATGTGATTTTATGACATTTTTCAATATTAAGAAATAGACGATTTATAAGGCACCAGGAAAATAAATTATTCAACTCGGACTGCAGGGCGGCTGAATCACTAGAATTTCTTATTTCAGCGTACACTTTAAGATCATCAGCATAGAGAAGAAAATTAGCAAAGGAAAAACACGAATAAATATCATTAATAAACAAAACAAATAACAAAGGTCCTAAAATACTACCCTGAGGTACACCAGAGGTGGCAGTGTAGTGTTTCGAAGAAACACCATCGATAACTACCGAATCCAATCAAGGAAGGTAGAATGAAAACCAAGACAAGCCAATTTAGTTACTAAAATCGTATGGGAGATTTTATCAAAGGCGTTAGAGAAATCCGTGTATATCGCGTCAGTTTGGAAACCATTCTGGAAGCCTGCGTGGCAATCATCAGAAAAAACGGATAAGTTAGATAAGGTAGACTTTGCAGCTACAAAACCATGCTGACATGGACTAATTAGACCTTTAACACTAAAATATAACTTGTCTTTAACAACGCATTCAAAGAATTTAGATACAGCAGATAATTTGGAAATTGGTCTGTAATTTACAATATCGCTTTTATTACCACTTTTGATAATAGGAGTGACTGAAGTCAGCTTCCAATCATCGATAAATATTCCTTCGGCCAAGGATTTGTTAAAAATTAGTTTAAGAGGTTGAACCAAAGAGCGACAGTTTTTAAACAAAGTTACAGAAAGCCCGTCTACATCCGAATGAGCCGAGTTTTTAATCTTTAACAATCCCTCAATGACATCATCATCTGATAGAACAAGCGAACCAAAGTCAACTGAAGAAGACACTTTCCCCAAGAAATTATGGCGAATGGCTGCCAAATGTTCTTCCTGAATATCTTCATCAGAGACGAAGTTAGATGAAAAAAAAATCAGCAAAGAAATTCGCTGCATCGCTGACAGAGCAGGCAGTTACGTCCCTATAAAAAACAGAATTAGGAATAGAAGAGACCTTTTTAATCGATTTAATATATCGCCAAAAATTCTTCGGATTAATTTTTATGTTAAGCTCAAATTTGTGAACGAATTCCTTATATAAAGACTTATTTAAAGTACGAAACTTATTCCTGTGGAGGATAAACAAATCATAATAGCGGGTTTCGTTAGTTAACTTGAACTTCTTAAAAAACTTCAAATTTTTATGATGTTTGAGTTCTTTCGTGCACCAAGGAATCTTATAATTTACACGCTTAAAAATTGGAACATGTTGAGAACATATATCAAGGACCAAAGTTTTAAATATCTTAAAGCATTCAGCAACTTCAATATTCCCTAGAGATACTTCCCAATCAATTTTACGTAAGGCATTATCAAGAGTTTGGAAATCACAATTGGCAAAATTAAAGGAAGGATGAGCACTATCGGGCCTGGATTCAAAAAATTCTAAAAATCGGAATCAGACGGATCGGAAATTGAAGTCTTTTAAACTCAAGCGAAAGATCGATTGGGATCATCGGGATGCTCGGAATGAGAACTTCTTCACCTTCGAATTTTCCTTTGAGTATCGTCGCGTAAATCACATTGTTCATCAATTTATTTACCACCAAACGCGTACTGTTGCAAAGATTTGGTGGGCTTAGTTTCGAAGCATGATTACTACGGAGCCAACTTTTAGGCGTAAATTGTGCGGTGGTAGGCCAGGCACATCCAAGGAGTTTAAAAATTCAATTGGATAGTTGGTGACTTCATCTTCATTTGTTACATAGTCAATGGATTTGAATGAATGTATTGTTCCAATGATATCATTTTGAATTATGTAGTCATCTACATCTTTATTCTGAGCAGGTACTCGACCATTACCGATAGTCAGTAATTGCTCAGAGAAATATTCAGTAAATTTATCATTAAGTAATGCAACTCTCATGTTTGTCAGCTAAAGTTTCTTCACATAGCGCCATAGATTCGATGATTTGAGGCAAGCGTTTACTTCGTCAGCAGCCGTTGATCTTGGAAATACTGGCAGTGCTTGGCGGAAGTCGCCAGACAGTAAAATCATTGCGCCTCCAAAACAAAACGTATATCTTTCAATGTTCGGTTAAGTGCTTCTAATGCACGTTTATGCGCTATTGTGCATTCGTCCCAGATGATGATTTTCGATGCTGATAAAACTTTGGCCATTGCTGAGTTTTTTGAAATATTACATGTTAGTTCTTCAATTTTTTGATGATTTAACGGCAATTTTAATGCTGAATGAGCCGTACGGCATCCTTCTAATAATGTGGCTGCTATTCCAGAAGAAGCAACTGCAAGCGCAATGTTGGATCTCGCACGAACAGTGTCTAAAATTACTGACATCAAGGAAATATAAACCACCATTTCCATCATCAATTGCCTTCATTAATGCATCATAAACTTTTGGCGATCCAACAGTGGTACATTCGTTTTAACTACTAAATTTAATTCCTGGTGAGCATATTTACGTTCCCGTTCCAACTCTCGATTAAATGCGTCATTCATTTCACGAATGCGTCATTCATTTCACACAAACTACCGCACATGTCTTCGATCAAGAGTAAAGCCCGATTATGTATCTCGTCATTCATCTCAAGATCCAGATCTCTGGAACTGACACGAATTTGATGTAAAATATATTCTGATATATTATCCTTGTGTTTATGCCATATTTTAGATGGGTTCGATGGAAAGCATGTCGAAATGATGATAGCAAATAATGTGCGTATCTGACTTGGAGATGCAAAGATAATGGCTTCAATGATTGTCGTATCCCAATGGGTACCGTTTTCTAGTAAATTGAGCTCTTCACATGCAGCACGATATGTTGCGAATATTGTACCATTAACAGTCCGTAGTGACTCAAATGACGTAGGCCCACGCACATTTACCAGCAACAGCCGCAAATAGAGGCATTCATCATTCTTTGGATGAACTGAATACATACGACCAAGAGCATCAGTAGAACGCACATCCGGATAACCAGTAACCGTATCACCTTGATTCTGTCGTTGAAAATTCTTCGATGAAGCACTTCAAGTGTAATACTATGAAATTTTCTACTTAACCATAGACAAAATTACCTTTAGCTGTCATTTGCGTTTTGTTATTCCATATCAGATGCGTTTTTGTTATAACACATTTTATAGTGACTTCACGGAAACGCTTTCGAATGGGTAAAAAGTATCCTATGTCCGTCTCCTGGTTCTAAGCTACCTCTCCACCAATTTTCAGCCAAATCGGTTTAGCCGTTCTCGAGTTATAAATAGTGTAACTAACATGACTTTCTTATCTATGTATACATATAAAAATTAAGCCGAAAAAAAGTGTGCATTTGTCTCCGGTAATCTCAGCAACGCGTGTAAGGAAAACAATGAAAGTTTCACACATTGTTGGTGTTTCTTTGGCAAAGGTTTCTGTGAAGTTTGGTTGAAATCCGATAACGCGTGTGTGTGCGGTGCGTCGGTTAAGTGAGTGTGTTTTTGCTATTTGCCGCACGTATTTTTTGTACCGCACATAGCATTCATTAGAATTGAATACATTTTGGTCGTGTGTGTCTGGGCCGATTATTATGAAATTTGGTATATATAAATATTTTTCCACGGTGAAGGTTAGTATAATATGCTTATTGATTCCACTCGCCACCAGGTGGCGCTACCGAAGGCCAAAACGAGGACCCGGGTAACCCTAGGATGTGTTTTTACAATGTGGGTATCAAATCAAAGCTACTGATGAGTGCTTTAATACAGAGTATTTTTTAGATCTCTGAGTTACCAGGGTCTCGAGATATAGCCGAAAAGGTGGACCAAGGTACCCTTGGATGTGTTTGTACAATATGGGTATCAGATGGAAGCTGTTGATGAAAGCTTTTAAGTGAAGTAATTTTTACTGCCTGTTTCCGGGATAAAGAAAGGATATGGAGCTGGAGATGGAAGAGGAAAAGGAATAGCTACAGGAAGAGGAAGAGGAAGACCACTTATTATTAAAAATTAAAAAACAAATCTTAAAAAAATTTTAAAATTTTACATATACGCTTATTATATAAACGTTAATCTGAAGTCAGTTATAGTGAAAAATTCATTGTATCATTGCCGGCGTGATTGGTGATCGTTTCCTTAATTTTTTGCAGAAAGGTTATGCTAATATGAGATAGGTATTACCTATATCATTCATATATTTACGTATTACCTGTGTACTCACAAATATACGGTTGAAGCAAATAGGTATATGTCAGTTTTTTTACTTCGCCTGGAAAAGTTTATATAAATTTAAGAAGAGTAAATAGAACTTCTTTTATATCAGACTTCACGCAAAAAAGTCATTTGCACCTCAACACATAGCTGGGTTAAAGCGGGGGGGAATAGAACAGTTCTCTTCTCCTTCTCCGCTTTTTCGCACACGTAATTGTATGGGATGAGTGCACGATGGCACATAAAAAGTCACTGGAAGCGCTTGATAGGACATTACGAGATTTACGTAGTAAAAATGAAATGTTTGCTCGTGCCTTAGTGCTGCTGGCAGGTGATTTTAGACAAACACTGCCTGTTATTCCTCGAGCAACTGTAGCAGATGAATTGGCTGCATGTTTGAAATCATCATATTTGTGGAGATATGTTCAAACACTCAAACTAACTACAAATGTACGTGTTCTAATGCAAAATGATCCATCAGCTGCTGAGTTTTCACAGCAATTATTGGATATTGGAAATGGCAAAGTTCCTGTCGATAATTTAACTGGTTTAATAACTTTACAAATAAGTCAAACGAAAGAACAGTTAATTCAAAGTATTTTCCCAAATTTGCCTCAAAATTACAAAAATCATGATTGGCTTAGTGAACGAGCCATCATGGCTGGCAAAAATAAAGATGTGAATGAAGTGAATGCGGCTATTTTGGCTAACATACCAAGTCCAGAACAAACATATCGATCCGTTGACACTGTTACAAATCAAGATGGTATTGTAAATTATCCCACTGAATTTTTGAATTCCCTTGATTTACCTGGATTACCGCCACACATGCTAAACTTGAAAACAGGAGCACCGATTATTATGTTGAGAAACATAAATCAACCACGACTATGTAATGGCACTCGATTAACAGTTAAGAGATTGATGAATAACGTCATTGAAGCAACAATTTTGAATGGAAAATACTCTGGTGAAGACGTTTGAATTCAAACGGCATATCCGATGGTATCATTGGTATTCGCGGTATTAATTTCCTGTTCGCTTTGCATTCGCGATTACTATTAATAAGTCACAAGGCCAAACTTTATCAATTTGTGGTATTGATTTAGAATACCCATGTTTTTCTCCTGGCCAACTTTATGTTTCATGCTCAAGAGTTGGTAAGCCATCGGTATTGTTCATTTATTCAACAACGCATGGAAAAACGAAGAATATTGTACACCAAAGAGCATAACAAAAAAAAAAAAAGTAATAAAGTAAATCACATCAAACGTTTTTTAATTGCTACTACTATTCAAAACTTCTTTCATTACTATTCATGAGCGAGAATTTTTATAAAATACACACAGTATTTTTCGGCTTAATTTAATTAATTAATCTGGATTTTTTTTAAGACGACCAGCGGAACGGGCGGGTTTTCGCTAGTATATTACATATGTATATATGTAGATTACGCTCACGATAACCAACGATAGGCAATACTCGGCAGATAGTTTGAGCACTACAATGCTTTCCAATCCCATTTTCCATATCAGTTTTCAATTTAGGCGCACTTATGTATCTTGGGATTTGTTCTTATTTTGCGTACGATCACGCTATTTTCCAGTCACTGAAGACCCGTGACCGACTGGAGCCTTATTAAACCGCAAAGAAGAGGTGCCATACCATAACGCCATATTCTTATCCATAGTATTAACCATAATGATATTTACATATGTACATGTGTCATCAATTATCAGTTTATCAGTGACATAGCCATAGGCAGCTAATATTTACATAAACTATCGCATCTGTGCAGTTCGAAATGCAGAAACTCAACAAAAGATAACAAAAAGTATACCACAATGCAACAAATCACAATGCAAAACAACGCAAAATCATGCAACTGGTTATGGTTACGGCGAAAAACCAAAATTCAATTGGCCTCTATGTTAATGGCTAAAACTACGGAATTGTGACATGTCACCTTTAATCAATTACAGAGTTGCACATTTATGGCATAACCATTATGGCACCTCTACTTTGGGCTTAAAGGTGTTTTGCGCATTTTTATATTTATTTACCATCCTTTGAATTGTAGTATAACATTTATCCACTGATCCACTAATGGCCGATCTTGCGTAATGATTTATTGTTTTTTATGATGTTTTCTTATCAAATTCTTCATCAGAAAGCTCTTTTCCTTTTGGTGCAATCCTTAATATTGTTTAAACCATTTAAGATAAAACGCAAACTTTTAAATTATAATACTCGTTTTGAAAATTTTTGCAAATTATTTGAACTTTCTAAATCAAAACGAAAGAGTCGCGTTATGCTCATCAAACAACCGCCCACTGTATACCAACTTTTGTGATATTAATTTCGTGAATGTGTGTGCCAAAACGCACTTGCTATGTATGTGTGCGTAAAAATTTGTGATTACAAATCAGGAAGCGCGTTAACTTCGATCTTTTCGAAAGACAGAGCTAGTGTGTACATACTTAAGTGACTAACTGTATGTACATACATAAATTTGTGAGCAGAAAAAATCTTGACCCACCACACAGCACATCTCATTTGCATATTGACGAGAATTCAAGAATAAATACACAAATGATCGAATTCCTTCCTAACAAATGCAAAAACACTTTTCATTTAAACGGTATGCGTATACATACATACCTATATGCATGAATGTATGCATGAATGCAATACATACATATATACTTGTTTTCTAAACATCCGACCAAACAATTCTTATTCGTATGCATATGTATATGTGTGTATGCGCATATATACCTGCATACACAGGACACTCTCTTTATGCGTCTGCGTGCGTAAGAGTAAAATTCTAAACCTTGCGAATGCACTACAAAAAGCATTCATAGGCGCAGACCCAGTAGCAGATTCACTAGTCGCGTCGGCGCAGCACAGTCTGAAATATTGTACTTACATACATACATACATATGTATATAGTACAACAAAAACATTCATAAGTTCGGGCTCATATTTCTAGGATCAAACTATTTTCATTTATAAAATGAGCTCACTACATCTCCCCTCACACCCCTGAGCCAATTTTTCTTGACGGTGACAAAAATTCCAAATCTATGTACATATATTTCAAGAAATCACTAACGGCCACTCGAGAGTAAGTCAATATTGCATTATTTCTTATTATTTATAATTATTTGCCAGTTTGCTAATATTTGGTAATCGCGCATTTTTGTCACGGCGAGTGCCTGCAGCATTTGTATGTAAAAATGTGTTCAGAACAACAGGGTTCCAAGCCGCAATTGTTGAACTAAAATTTAATTTTAAGATAACAATTCATACGAGTATACCAAAAAATAATGTAATACATATCAAAGGCCTAAAAAGGTGTCTAAGTAAAGTATGAAAAAATTTTGTTGATGCTTCATGATTTATACTTTTCGACACAATGCTGTTCCTATGAATGTGCGCTGCATTCCTTGAGCACTTTTAACGAAAACAATAAAGAAAAATATGCCATCTTTTCACTTTATTTTCGACGAATGGTGATTGTTTTGTTAGGTGCTGTGTGTAAGTTTGTATGCATGTCTGTCTTGTTAGGCTCTACAGACGTGTGACGATGATTTTTCCTATGCAGATAGAAATTTGATTTGTTTGAGGAAATTTAATGGCATAGCAACGAACGAATGTCTAATTAATTTGTATTATTTATTTTTTATTTCATAAATTATTAAAGTTATAATTTTTTTGATTAAATTTTCATTACCATAAGTTGCAAAATATTTAAAACTAACGAAGAATCTTTAGTGAGTTTGTATAAAACAAATTAGTATTGGAATACTCTACTTAAATATTATGGAAATAAGTAAACGGGTTTTGATTTTTTTTGTTTTTTAATTGGCCAGGTCTTGTGGAGTTTTGCTTTTAAGCCTTCTTCCCCATTTATTTGTGTCAGCAAGGGTGGAGGCCTCTGTGTTTATGTGTTTATTCAGTCTCTCTTTATGAGAATTGGCTATTTTCTTTATTGTGTGTGGAGCTGAATCAAGCGGGAGGTCACGTTCGAGATCAGAGCTACGGATATATGAAGAAGCACCAACGGCACATTTTAGCACTTTATTTTGAAACCTTTGAATGAATAAATTAATAATTTTTGAAAAAATACAAACTTCGCAAAAAAAAAAATATTTTTTTATCTTGTTCAGCTCCTCCACGGCATCGAAGTCTTTATCTCGTCAATCGTAACGTAGCGTCGTCCTTTCATGGGCCTCTTCTGTTTCGGGAACATGAAAAAGTCACAGGGTGGCAGATCTGGGGAATATGGTGACTGTGGCATCATTAGTGTGCTATTTTGGCCAAAAAGTCGCGCACAAGCAACGATGTGTGAGCAGGGGCGTTATCGTGATGTAAGAGCCAATTTTTGTTCTTCCCCAAATCTGGGTGTTTCTGGTGGGTTGCTTCGCGCAAATTGCACATAACTTGCAGGTAATATTTCTTATTAATCGTTTTATCCTGTGGCAAGAACTTATGATGCCCAACGCCCCTGCAATCGAATAAAACGGTAAGCAAAACTTTTACATTCGACCGAACTTGGTGCGCTTTTTTCGGTCTTCGTGCGGTAGCTTCCATTGAGATTATTGAGATTTGGTTTCCACGTCATATCCATAAGCTCACGATTCGTCACCAGTTATGACCCTCTGGAGCAAATTTGGGTCGTCGCGGACAGAGTCCAACATCTCATTACCAATGTTCACGCGATGCTACTTTTGGTCGAAATTGAGCAGTTTTGGTACGAATTTCGCGGCGACCCGTCTCATGTCTAGGTTCTCAGCAACTTCTCTAACAGTGATTCGACGAATGGCCAATACCATTTTCTTCACTTCGTCAATTTTTTTGTCTGTTGTTGAAGTGCTCCGGCGTCCGGCATGCTTTTCGTCGTTCATATTTGCTCGGCCTTCTGAGAACATTTTGTACCACCGATAAACGTTGCTTTGGTCCAAGTAGCAAAATGGCCGAACTCGTCGGCATGAGTGAGAGACATGAGTACCAACATATCGCCACAAAAAAATTGAAATTCGAATATATGTATGTAACCTGCGAAAATTCAAAATTCACGATACTTTTTGAACACATCTCGTATTTCTATATTTAAATTCAAGCTCCTCTTTCTTTCTTTACGTGTTCGCTGAGCTGAGCTTAGCATCCAATGCCATGCCTAAGTACTTTGCTGTATTTGTTTAGGGAATTTGTGTCCCATTTATGTATGTATGATACACATGTATATTCATACACATACATATGTATATGTATGTAGGCAGGTACTGCGCGACTATTTTGTTGTATGTAAAGTTTACGTGTACAGACTAAGTTTTATTAAGTCGAATATGCCATTTCCTTTTGTTTATGGCGATTTGCAATTGCGAAGTCGATTCGTTTACAGTCTTGCTAGCTGAAATTACTGCTGTATCATCAGCGAATGCTGCTCTTACTCAGTTTTGATTGCATGGCAGGTCAGATGTGAACAGTAAATCTAGGATAGCGTCAAGCACACTTTCTTGAGGAACTCCAGTCTTTATTTCTTTGAGCCCTGAATACGCATCTACTTGTTTGACTCTGAAGTAACGATCGGATAAATAAGAACGTAAAATGGATAGTGCTGCAGTGCGATTCACTAACATATTTTAACGATATTCGCGTTGTTTTCTTTCCTTCACCACAACTTTAACAATTTTGCTATTCGGTAACCCATTTCATAACGATAATCGATAAAACAAAATCAGCTGTTTGTATGATTGCAAATTAATCAATTAATTAATTAATTAATTAATTGATTAATTTGAGAGTGGTTTAATTAAACGAGAAAACAAGAATTAGTGGTATGAATAAAAACTATGAAATTATGTTAACGAAAACTTATTAAAACAACGCGAATATATATTAAACATATTTCGAATTTTTGGTCTATGACTTATCGAATGGAGAGGAGGTAGTGAACGCTCAAGCAGTGGATTGAAGTTTGCTCCGGGATATGGGCAATCCTTTTCACTTGGCTGCAGGGAAGTTCCAATAACTATTCCGGTTAACTCCAGACTTGACTGAGGTACATACTTTCTCAGGTTGACAGTCGTCTTAACTCTAGACTTGTCTGAGGTACGTACTTTCTCAGGTTGACAGTCATCTTAGAGGTTCCAGAATAACATCGATTTCGACTGAAAAATAGGTAAATCTTCAAGCTAATTTAATTCTGAATTCTGCCTTCATATTACAAGGCTCTAGCTGCATTGCGATTTTTTGCAACTTGATGTTATCAACGACCCGTAGATGAGCAACGGCGAATATCCATGAGTCAGTCGTCCATTAGCCGAAGCACACCCTATGTTCAAAAAGTGCCGGGAATGTTTAATTGACTGTTTGAATAGAAAAATTCAGATGTTCAGTGTTAGTTAACATAATTTTGTGAATAGCAAAATCGTTAGTGCAAACGGCAAATACTGCAAACAAAAATAGCAATTGTCGAATCGTTCAAAATTAGTGAGTCGCACTACTGATTTGGTAATAGTGCGTTTATTTTGTTTAGTAGCCCACCATGACATACCTTATTTATAATTATAATGAATATAACTATAGCTGGAAAATAAAGAGAAATAATTAAATATTATGAGAAATATTAAGGTAGTGGATATTACACAAAAAAAACTTTAAATTAGTTCTCATCTAATATAAGAAATCAGATTGATAATCAAATATGTAAATAAAGAGATGCCACAAAATGATATCTAACATCAAATGTAAGCATACAGTTTATTTCAGCTCTAACTCTGTTATTCCCTCTTAACATATCTCCTGCTGTTAAATTGTGCTGAACATTTAGTAAATAATTTTCGAGCTGTACTTTGTTACAGGTACTGTTCCTCCCCCAAATGAGGGCCGGGTCAGGATTAAAGCTTCTCTATCAAATCAACATTGTCTGCTTACAATGTGCTTCCTGCTTGCTGCTGACTTAAAAAGCGCTTATTGTTGTAATTACAAACACCGAAGTGTCTAAAGTGCTCCGCCGTGTCTTGTAGAGTATGCCTTCTTAATGCACGGCAGTAGTTGTCTTAAGGGCTGTGCGTCAAATGCGCGTAGAAACATACACTAAGATGCACGAAAACAGCCACAGTAAGCTTATAAAAAATGTCTGTCTAAACTATTGAAAATTTCGAAAGCATTAATTTTTGTTCCCTATTAGTAGACGAATATTAAATTAATACATCCCTTTACATACAGGATTCGCCAATTAATAAAGAGAGCACAAGAACATACATACATACATTTATAGCAACAAAGTTAGATGTGTACTCTGAAACAAGAGCGAGACTTTTTTTCTCTTAGTGTACATTCATGCATTCAACCTTAATCTGCCTAAATCATCAAACAATGGATGAAATTGACTTCATGATTTTTTGGGCGGTTCGCGTTATTTCTTCGACAAGTGTACATACGCTAACGTGATAGTTCATATACATATACATCCATACATACTTACATACATAGATATGTATACGCATTGGAGTACACTTATTTACATATGTACATATTTCTTGTTAGAATTTTTGCATACGGATGACGGCACAGCTTTGTCTGCGCAAATATATGTATGTTTGTATGCAAATGCACTTGAATGTATGTAATTGTGTTTGCATGCCAGTGTTTTAGAAATAACTTACTTATATGCATATATATATATGTACATACATATATGAATTTGGAAACATAAAGCGAATATAAAAAGCCGTCGGCAATTTACTTTGGTCAAGTGGGCAACACATGAAAAATCGCAATAGTATCCATATGTTGTAAAGAAAGCATTCACAATACATACATATGTATGTAAATATGCGAAATATGTATTGCTTTTGAAATAGGAGTAGATATATATACATACATACATACATACATACATGCATATGTATATAATTGGCGCTTACACCCTTTTTGGGTGCTTGACCGAGCTCCTCCTCCTATTTGTGGCGTGCGGCTTGTTGTTGTTCCACAAATGGAGGGATATACAGTTTCAAGCCGACTCCGAACTGCAGATGGTTTTTTATGGGAAACTTTTTTATGGCAGAAACATGATATTAGAAAAAAATTTCCCTATCATCTGATGTTTCATGCCCGGGATTTCGAACCCGTAAGTATTGTTTATTAAGAATGTTATGATTTTTCCGCTCAAGTGTTACATACATACATACATACTTCGGAATCTCAAAAGAAATGACAGAAATCATCATCATCGCCACACACACACACAACCGATTGCAATCGGTTATTATCGAGGTTATGTTTTTGAATTGTCCACTGATAAGCGCACTGTTGGGCCAAGAGAAAATAGTTTATAACTTTATTTACTTCCAAAAATAATTTAAATTCAAAATATTTCTAATTTAAGTCGTTATTTAGTACTCTGCTTAAATAAGAAGAAATTGGATAGATTTTACAGTTACAGTCATGGGACTAAAGCTAATGTTAGGTTTTGATAGTTGCATCTCGGTGCTGGTTCGCCGCTGCTGCTTGTAAAATTTAGTTAATTTTTGTTTGGAAAGGTGCTGACAAACATCAAATTCAATAAAATCAAACCGAAGTAATTCACCTGAAAATGTCATTGAAAACGTATACGAAGTATGTTCATATGTAGATGTACACACATATGTATGTACATACACACATACGTTAAATGAATAACATTTTTTAATCATGCCTATTCAAATACTGCCTTCGCTATATTTTCTTTCTGTCATCATGACTGTGCGGAAGAATAATGCAAAGTAATAATGTAGATTTGTACATATGTATGTACATATGTGTATGAAAACTGCTAAATCACTGTTTATTTAAGTTGATCCTTTCATAAATGCAAGCGTCGGGTTTTCGGAATAAATATTTTGTGCTACTAGATATTTGTTGCTGTACACAAAAACCAACTATGGCTAAATATTTATGTTTTACAAGGTCATTGTTGTTTTAATAAACTGCTCCGCCAGTGTACGTAAAAATACATATACATACATACATATATGTATGTACGTTCGAGTATCTACACATATGCACACATATGTATGTCCGTCAGAATTCAGAGCAGTTTAAATATTTCTTTACCATTTAGTGCACTTTTTGAATCTATTGCCCACCGGAGTACTGACCCTTCAAGAATTGAATGATGAAAACTACTACAAACAAAATTTTCTTATTAATACATACATACATATGCAAATGCTTCAATATTTTTGATTTGGATATAAAGTGGTGTAAAACAGATCATATGGTTCTTTTTGTACTTTACATGCAAGAGGGAAAAAATGCATTCGCCAGAGTGGCATTTTTCATGAGAGAAAAACTTGAAGTTGATGATTGTTTTGTGAAGCCTGAAAGTGTGCTCGTGCCTTCAGCATAGAAATATAAAATTATTTAGAAATTTAAAAAGGGAATGCAAGATAATAATAAAAAACAAAATATTAAAAAAAACAGAATTTGCAAAATTTCCTCTCTAAATGTTTTTACGTATAAATTTATTATAACATGTTATTCTACAAATGGAGGGGCCTATAGTTTTTAGTCGACTCCGGACGGCAAATGGTTTTTTATGAGAAGCTTTTTCAGCACTTTCCGCTATTAGGAAAGCAGAAGTCTTGATACTCCACCACTGCGAAGATGTTTTATAAAAAATATCAGGAAAGTTTTTTTACTTTATTCACGTATTTTAATATTTTATTAAAAATTAAATAAATCCAATTGTTCCCGTGTGAAATGCAAAATATAAAAACTATTTCATTCTCAAATAAGAAGGAAAAAATCATAGAAAATTTGAAAATTCGCAATGTTGATACCCTTGCAATAAAGTATTTATGTATGAAAAAGTTTAATAACAATTTGAGAAAAATTACATTTAATATCTAGTAGCATATCCTCGTAATCGAATAGTATCTTTTAGTCGGTCAAACATTGAGTGAATCAAGTTTTTTGTATAATCCGCATATATATTTTGTCATTCAAGTTGGAGCAAGCTTTTAAGTTGATTTTTGGAAGTTATGAGGTGTTGCCTTAATCATTTTTGCAAATGATCCCATAAATGCTCTATAGGGTTCATATTTGGGTTCTGTGGAGGCGTTGATAACAAATGAGGTACTTTATGTATTAGTCACATCTTTATTATGTGCGCGGTGTGTTTGGGATCGTTGTCCTCCTGGAAATAAATTTCACCTGACAATTCCATTTTTCAGCGCTTTGTGACAAGTTTTTTTGAAGGTTTTTCAAATGTACTTCTTTTGTCATTATTTCATCAACAAAAAAAAAACAAGATTGCCAACATCTGATGTGGACATGCAGCCCTAAACCATGACTCCGCCACCTCCCTGCTTGACCGTTTAAATTTTTGATGTTTTGGATTTAATTCTTCATTTCGCATCCTCCACACTTTAAGTCGTCCACCATATCCGAAAATATTATACTTCGATTCATCAGAGAAAATTACTCTGCCTCAGAAGTCATTTTCTTTGAATTTATAAGTTCTGGCAAATTTGAGCCTTTTATTTCTATTAGTATCACTGGCAAAGGCATTTTTTCTAACAATTCATGCCTTATATCCATTTTTCTTGATTAACTTTCGCACTATATCCGATGAAGCAATGGTGTTTAGAGATGCAATACAGTAGCTATACTTCTGCTCAAATATGAACGAGACTGATTTAATAAAACACAAACGGTTAATTATTGTTCAATTTTTATTTTATCTCCTTCAAAGTAATCACCATTGGCGGCGATACACATATGCCAACGTTTTTTCCAATCATCATAGCATTTCTGGAAGGCCAATTTCGGTATGGATTTCAGTTCCTTCTTCGAATTCTCTTTTATGACTTCAATTGTCTCAAAATGTTTTCCACGGAGCGGCAACTTGAGCTTGGGAAACAGGAAGAAGTCACATGGAGTCATATCAGGCGAATACGGTGCTTGCGGAACGATATTAACATTATTTTTGTTATTCAGTGTTAACCGATCGGCCTTGCGGAAGGAACTCCGAGTGCACCACACCTTCGTAATCGAAAAAAACAGTCAGCATAACCTTAATTTTTGAGCGACTTTGGCGTGAGTTTTTGGGTCCTCTGTACGGGCCTCTTTGAACGATTTGTACCACTGGAAAACACGTGCACGCGATAGAGCAGAGTCCCCATAGGTTGTCTGCAACATTTTTAAGGCGTCTGAAACCGAAATTTTGTTGGAATAACAAAATTTCAAACAAATTTTTTGTTCAACTTGAATTTCCATCGTTAAATTCGAAAAAGACACTCGAGCTTGACTTGTTTACAGTAGCACAGAAAACAAACTATGTGACATATCACGCTGAAATTTGCCATGTAAGCTTATAACAGTCCTACCATCCAACAAAAAATTTATTTTTGCCATATGTCATCCACGGACCGTTTTATTGATAAAGTCTCGTTCATATTGGAGCACCTTCGAAAAGATTTTTTCTATTGTGTTCTTGATAAGGCGTTTATCTCTCTCTGTTAACTTTATAGGGCGACCTGATCTCTGATCGATCATTTTCTCTTTTTTTATTCTTTGTATTACCTTTTGCGCAGTTGCTTTACTCCTGCTGATGGTTTTCCCGATTTCTGCCAACAAATATTACTTCGAAGCACCGCAAATCAAAACTACCGACTTCAAAGTGGGAGAGTATCAACGCTTTTGCTGTACGAATTTCATACGTAAACGTACGCCTGTATAATATGGTATTAAACAACGATCTACGATACTACGGAACAGACCGGTGGTGAGAATTCATTTACATGGGGCTCTCATTAGTTTCATCGGGTCAGCTGATACGGGCGTTCGTTTATGTTGGTGGGTGTGATCACCATCACAGTTACATTTTTGATTACCGCTGTTGATGTAGCTGATAAATTTGTCCATTTGTGGAAAACATCAACACGCACGCCACAAACAGGAGGACGAGCTCGGCCAAATACCTAATAGAAGCGTATACGCCAATTATAATTTTATTATGGTTGTCAACAGGTTTATCCGCCAAAATATACCCACGAAACACAAAACAGCTTACTATCTACATACATACCTGTATTTACTCACCACTACTAAGTTATCATTTTTAAATTTGGGAACTCCTACGGTTAAGCTTTTGTACTTTTACAATGCGTGCTTGTATAAGAGCATCAGTCGCTGATGTAGTAAACCTGTTTATATACCTGCCCACTTGTATACGAGGGTATTATAATTTTGTTTACATAACGGTTGTGTGTAACAGCATACAAAAATCAAGATAGACTAGGACGTATGCATACCAAAATGCTCAGAATGATACGTGGAGTTGATTTAGCCGAGTCGTGCCGGCGCCCAAATCGACAAAAAATGTATGTACATACATACATACATATTTCAATGCAATTTGGTACACATATTACCCTTTATCCAAGGTAGGTTAGTATTAAATTGAGTAATGCCTGTATCTCGATACGACTTAATGAAACTCGTCCAAACTTGGTATATTTATGTTTTGCACCCCACATTAGCCAGATCCGACATAATTATTATTAAGATCGGTTAAAACTGCGTCCACATTTTCGTATGTTAAGACTAAATTTTCTTCCGTCCCTCCAAGTTTGTTTGAGAGGCTTCTGGCCTCGGATAGTGAGGACACTGACCTAGTGATGTTGGAAAGGATTATTGAAGATGAAAATTCTTCAGATAAATTCGCAGCAGTCTAAGGCAGCGTCCCCCAATTTACTACTCCACCTTCAGCAAGGTGAAGCGCTCTTAGCCCTCTTCCAGGAGTCGTGGCTAAGCAGAAGGACGGAAAGTGAAATCAAAACGAAAAGCTATTTACTGATGGTAGATAGGTGTACAGGTAAGCCTACATCCTACATTCTCTTCAGAAAATAACTAACAGCATTTACCTCGCCTAATTTCAGCAATGAGAACATTGCTACTGTAAGCTTGGAAGGCCCTTTCGGAAAACTCTGGTAGATAAGGGACCCCTGACTGAGGTGAGACAAAGGAAAACGGGCGTTACCACTGCTACCGACGCGAATTCCCATCACATTTGTTGGGGAAGTATGGACATTATTGCCAAAGGTGAGCCAATTTTCCATTTTATGAAGATTGGATTAGAAGATTTGTGATAGGGGAAAGGTCTTCATTTTCATTACTGTGGTCAGGAGGTTTTTGATCTTATTCTGCCCTCTTCCTCACGGCTGTACCGAATGTATACTCATTTTTTTCGGATCACAGTTTTATTCTCTCAATGGCGTTCTCCCTCAATGGGAGGAGGAGTACTTATTGGAGGATTTATACTGTAGAAATCTGCAGGATCTTCTTCAGGAAATACTGCGAGAATATTTAGATCTTTTGGAGGCATCAATATATGAATAAGTATGTAGCATGACCCTCGAGTACTCTTGTCCACTAAGACCGCTTTCTAAAAAGGAAAATCCGCCTTAATGGACAACTGAACTCTTTAAACTAAGGGCTTCGTGTAGACGTTAATAAAGCAAAAAAGGTATGGGAAGGCACAAGGAATGGGAACTGCACAAAGTAAGACTATGAATTTACGAATCCGAAATTAGTAAAACTAAGTGAGACTCATGAGATTTTGTGAAACCGTGGAATGCTGCCACGAGGCTCAGACTCGTTCTCTCGAGAACTTTTTGTCCTATGGGGTACCTGAGGATGGATCGGGCTGTTAAACGATTAGCAGCGAGGAGTCACTGAAGTTGCTTCTCGATGCCCATATTTTGACAAATCCGACCTCGAACAATACCAGCTTTTCAGGCTTTCTGATCCCGATGTCTTTATACCTGCCAAAGTGAACAGAAATCTGCGGATGTGCCTTGTCGCTGGCTGCTCCAAATTTATGCGAGATGCATAAATAAGAGCTATATACCCAAATCGTGGAGAGCTGGGAAAGTAACTCTCATACCCAAGGCAAGATCACTCATGTATCTCCGGAGGATTTCAGACCAATCAAATTGTCACGTTTCCGTTGAAAGCCGTTCAGAGACTGATTGATTCATAAGGAAAGGTGTGCCTACTGTAAAGGCAGATCAATGGAGTCTGCCTTCCCTAATATGGGAAAATATATTTAGCTATCCTTCTCTTAAAAACAGTTCGCAGTGAATACCTTCCTCGACATTGAATGGTATTTTAACAATGCCCTCCCAGAGGTAATCACTAGGTCTCTGGAAAAAGCGCGGATCAGAAATTGCCTTATCAAATTTATACAAAGACGGTGCTCTCTCACCATTACTCTGGGCTGTTGTCGTTAACGACTTACCGGAGGAGATGGAAAGGAGAGGGGGCAAGGTGAACACCAAAGCAGATAACTTTAGAGGGAAGTTTTTAGATATTCTGCGTGAATTAATGCAGGGTCACCTGAACGGAGATGGGGCTCGTTTTAATTACCAGGATATATGAAATACATCAAAGCCACTCAATTGCGGGTGCTCCATTGATGCTTTGTGGTGAAGTACTTAGGACTGATCCTGGTTAGAAATTCAACGTGGAAGCACAACATTGAAGAGATTAGGAAGAAAACATGGGCCTCTGGATGTGCAGCACAATTTTAAAGCCAAGTTTAGAATCCTTATCCGATGGAATTCGCTGAAGAGGACGATGTCGGTTAAGAAACTGAAGATAGTTTAAAAATCTGCCCTTATTAGGTAAGTCAAGGGCTCGTTGTTGGTGCGCTCAAATTAGTTGAGGAATGCCTGACTTCTCTCCCTAGCTAGCTAGACAGAAGACCCTCAAGACGATTTTCTTGCGAATAGAGAGGGTTGAGATTCCCTGGAAAACATGTGGTCTGTGCCTGGAAAGGTGGGATTCAAGCAAGCTCTGAGAGCACTGGGTTAGTGCACAAAAGTGCAAAAACGCGAAACCTTTCTGGGCACGATTAGATCGAATTGGATCGAACTTCTAAGGCTAACAAAGCCGAAGCTCTACAATTTGTGGGTCTCCTTTCTGTACATTATCCATTAGGTATCCACACGGTGACATTTGTTATTGCTTCGAGTCCTATCTGCAGCAGCTGTCTGGAAGATAAAGAGAAATCATCAGCACTTTGTTCCTAATTCTTCTATAATCGGACTGAGATTCAGACTCTTGGCTGATATAGCAGGCCTACTCGTAGATATTAGCCACCTAATGAATTTTATCATTCCCACTACAATTATTGGGAAATACAGTTCGGATCTAAGATTTTCAAATTAATTAGATGCAAACGCACAAGGACAACGCCTAATCACCCAGCAACTAGTGGTATGGGTAAACGATGGCCCAAATCACTAAAGGCGGACGTATGCCATCCGCTTCAGCGCGCTGGGTAGATTTGCAACGGATTTTAGTGCTGAGAATTGACACCGGTTACAAAGTTGCCATCCATTCACTATATTTGGCGACGGAGATAAAATTTGTTTTTAAAATCAACTCTTTCCACCTTTCAATTATTAATTTATCGGTTTCTTTATATCTTTCAATGCAAATGAGTAAATAAAATCGGAAAGAAATAGATAGTTTTTCAATAAATATTTTGCACTTAAAAAAGTATTAATATTTCGGACAACAGTACTGTACAACTTATACAAGCACTAATTTGAATTTATTTATACTTAGCATAAATACTATACCTAAAGCATTTGAACAAAAAAATATTGCACAGCGGCTTTTTTCGACATATCTCGAGCCTTTGACCGCGTTTGGCATGATGGCTTACACTACAAAATAAAAGACACTCTACCAATAAATTATTACATTTTTATTAAGTCCTATCTCGAAAACCGATATTTCTTTGTCAAACAAGGCAAAAAACAGTCTGAACTATGTGAAAGTTCAGCTCGCGTACCCTAAGGCTCCATCCTATACCTGTTATATGTGTACGCGTACGTACGATCTACCAGCTTCTGAAAAAACAATAATTGGAACGTTTGCGGATGACACTGTCGTACTCACAATTGACTCCCACCCCTAGAAAGGACTTGATAAAATAATTCATTTGTTGAAAGAGTGGCGCATTAAGCCAAATGAGGCAAAATCTTCGCAAGTCACTTTTACACTAAATCGAAAAACTTGTCCACCCGTTGAGCTCAATAATATAATTATCCGCCAAAGAAACGTCACAAAATATCTCGGCATGCGTCTTGATAGCTAACTTACGTAGAAAACCCATATTTTCACCAAACGGAAGGGCCTGGAAATAAAATTCAGTAGCCTCTATATATTACTACATCCAAATTCTCATATTTCTCTCGAAAATAAGGTCTCACTTACGCAGCTATCTTGAAACCGATATGGACATCTGGTATTCAACTTTGGGTCACTGCAGCTAACTCAAACATCGAAAACTTCAAAGATTCCAGTCGAAAACCCTCAAAATAATCTCAAATGTCACTTATTATACCACAAATGCACAAATTCATCGTAATCTCAAAGTACTCGTATCAATAACAATTGAAAAAGAAAATATGCCACCACCACTCGTACAACACTCGACTCCAATCGCGCTCAAACGCTCTTACCACAGAAATAATAGCAATAGAGTCTGCTTTTACCAAAGAGAAAGTCTACAACAGACCTCATATCATAATAAATTAGTCTAGATTATTATTTATATAAAATTAGTAAATGGTTGCACCACTGGGTGCATTCCATAAATGCCTCTTAAATGAATTGAGTAGCTTTAAGTAAAAATATTGCTTAATATTTAAAAAGCAGATTGCCATAAAGAAATGGATAAAAAAAACGTATAGTTAAACAAAATATTTTCCCTAATGATGCTGAGCCCCTGTTCTACATTTTTTTCATAGTAACGAGACTAATGGGTGGATCAGCTACTAGCTCCATGGGGCATATGGGAAATATGGGAAGCTTAGCAACCTGCAGTGTTTCCGATTCCAAGCCATTGCAATTTCCATTGACACAACGGAGGAAAAGAAGAGTATTATTTACACAGGCTCAGGTAATTGTAACAACATTTCTACCAAATATAAAATTAATAATATAAATTTTATTATATATATAAAACCGATGTTTTGATGAAATATTTAATTATATAAAATAGAAAATTTATTTATTTATTATGTCTTAGTGAACCAATTCAATTAAGGAATAATAATAAAGCAAACCCCTTAAATTGAACTTAATACAATTCAATCCTTTTTACCACTACTAAATAACATTTTCAGACAAGAAACCTTAAATTATTTAAGATGCATGCACTTTAATATAAGTTAAATTAAACGCAAAAATACAATGTGTATTTAGTAATAATACACATTTATTTATTCTTTAAACACAGAAATTCAGTTAACCGGGATTCTATTATGCGGAAAAATTAAGTATATTTTCTATGAAAAAAAACTATTCATCAATTTTTGTTCTAACGGAAACGGATCTAATAGGAAACGGATTTAATTGAGTTATCAAATCAATTCCGGCTTTAATTTGTAGCTACATTCATACCATTATATATATGTATATATATATATTAGGGCGGGTCGATTTAAAAATCGCTCATTGCTCTGTGAAAATCGTATTCTAGGGATCAAAATAAGAAACTTTGCCGAAGGAACCATACCTCTAAAACGAATTCTGATGTCCCCCAATTCAAAAATATCACAATTTTTGGCCTTTACATGAAAAAATCAGCTAAATGGCTATGTTTTTTCTTTATTTTTATCTATTTAATATAAAATAATATTTATCATTTATTTATAATAATATCTATTTTTTCTCTTAAGAAATTTATTTAGTCGGAACATATGTAAATGAAAAAATTAATTTAAGTGAGTTATAGAAAAGAAACTAAGAAGTTCGACCCAAATTGGGGGACATCAGAATTCGTTTTAGAGGTATGGTTCCTTCGGCAAAGTTTCTTATTTTGATCCCTAGAATATGATTTTCACAGAGCAATGGGCGATTTTTTTGCCTCCCCACAAAAGACACTAAAAGTTCGACCCAAATTGGGGGACATCAGAATTCGTTTTAGAGGTATGGTTCCTTCGGCAAAGTTTCTTATTTTGATCCCTAGAATATGACTTTCACAGAGCAATGGGCGATTTTTTTGCCTCCCCACAAATCGAGCCGGCCTAATATATACATATATATATATAATTGGCGCGTACACCATTTTTGGGTGTTTGGCCGAGCTCCTCCTCCTATTTGTGGTGTGCGTCTTGTTGATGTTGTTCCACAAATGGAGGGACCTACAGTTTCAAGCCGACTCCGAACGGCAGATATTTTTATGAGGAGCTTTTTAATGGCAGAAATACACTCGGAGGTTTGCCATTGCCTGCCGAGGGGCGACCGCTATTAGAAAAATGTTTTTCTTAATTTTGGTGTTTCACCGAGATTCGAACAACCGTTCTCTCTGTGAATTCCGAATGGTAATCACGCACCAACCGATTCGGCTACGGTGACCGCCATTCATACCATTAGGTATGGACCAATACGTCATTCAAGCGGCCATCTCTGCTTTGCTAGCAGTGCTTCAAGAGGGTCATCCAATTATAATGACTCTGTTCAATATGTGCGGCGTTATTCTAGTAATAGCATCTCGAATGTTGGCTTCAAGATCATCCAAAGCTGTTGGCTTGCTAGTATAGATTAAAGACTTAATGTAGCGCCAAGAAAAATTATTAAGGAGTGCCAAGTCGCATAATCTCGTTGGAGAATTGATGAATGATCGCCTTGAATTGATCCAGTCGTTACAGCTACGAACGTTGCGTTGCTTGTATGGCACGTAGCGCTATCTTATTGGGAACAGAGCTCGTACGAAGGAGTCGAGCTTTGCGCACAGAAAAGTGGTTACCATCATCCTATACGGACACCCATAAGCCGCACCAGACTATCAATTTTAGTGGTTGGAGTGCATTCATTCCCATTGTACATATTCACATACCCGTTTTGATAAATACGGGCCACGTCTGAGAAGATTTTTGGGCTTAAAACTGGTCTTCCGGATTTACAACTGGGCTGAAATTTCATAATATATTTTAATAATTTTTACTCGCAGCCGCCGTAACTAAATGGGTTGGTGTGCGACTAACGTTCATTAGTGGCCTGGTACGAAACGCCAAGCATGAAACACCCAATGATAGCAAAAGTTGTTTCTAAAGCAGTTGCCTCAGCAGGTCAAGGCAAACCTTCGAGTGTATTTCTGCTATGAAAAAGTTCGGCGGACGCATGAAACTGTAAGTCACTCCGTTTGTGAAAAAATATCAAAACGCACAAATAGGGGGAGCAGCACGGCTAAACACTCAAAAAAGAGTGCGAGGGCCTATTATTATTATTATTAATTCTTCCACGCTCGGAAAACGTGAAATGGTGTTTGCCAAATTTACAAACTTATTGTATGTCATTGGAACCTTCGAGAGCTGCCGTAACTTAATAATTGGAAAAACTATCATTGGTATCTGGTCAATCTTTCTAGCGAAAAGCAAAAGAACTAAAATTTAAACAAAATTTTATTATTATTATTATTTGTATTATTATTAATTTATTGTAGAAGTACCAGTATTTTTATTACTACTATACATGCTATACAATTTTCCTTGAAAAATTGAAATTATATGCATATGTGGACTATGGGCGAAGTAAAAAACAATTGTCCAAGTTAAAAAAAAGAAAAAAAACAAACAAATAATGTAAGCGAAAATAGGATACGCGAGCATTTTCTTCAGAAAATCTTTTCGAATGATTTATTAGCAATGCTGTTAGCTAACTATTAGCGAATATTAGTTTTACTAGTATTACATCAGGGTGACCCAACATCCGAACAACATCCCTTGAAAGGATCCTCTTTCAAGAACCTGGAAAAATGGCTGGCTTGTGAACATCGGTTTCTTTTTTCACTGAAAACGACGAGGGTTTCTTGTCTCGGTTCATTCGGAGCTCCCACTTACTCGCCTGGTGTCTGGTTTGCGTGTCCAACTCATAAACCCACGTCTCGTCTACACTGATGATACGTGTGATAAATGTTGGCTCGGATTCAGCCTGTATGTTCGTGCTGGCAAGATTTATCTTTTGCCTCAAAAAAGCCCTAAGTTTCAGCGATAAACTCTTCATTCGAGGGAAATTTCTTACCAGCGAGCAATTTTTTAGATCTGCTAACAGCCAGTGGTTGCTGGGAGCTATTAGGCCCGGGAATTTTCAGCCCATGTGTTATATCAGACGGAAAAGGGTTTTGAAATTTTGCATTCCAACCAAAAAAATCATTATATTTATAAAAAATTATAAGTTTGTTCAAAGACGATATGTGCCAAACAAATGAATTCTGTAGCATTTTGGCAAAAAACTTCTTTCAACATATTAAAAACTTTCTCTGTACATCTTTCTGCAACATCTGCGAGAGTTTTTACGCACGATGTCGCTTTAGCCACAGTTTCTTTATTAACTCGTTCTTTGTGTAGTGGAGAGGAATCATGCCGAATCTGGAGGATATCCTACAGTTGCTCTTCCTGATTACTTTTAGTAATTGGTCGTCGATGCCTATTGTTAATAGTTTCCCTGTTTTCAGCTCCTTGCTGCTGAATGCTGTTAGTATTGGTGTGTGTACAGACACCTGTGTTGAGTGATGATAGGGGCCAGAAGTTGGTTTGTGTCTGCTGCTCGTGGTGGGTACTCAGTCATTGCATATGGTCCTCATCACCTGTGACTAAATCTCACCTTTCTCAGTGTGATTGTTTTGACACCGTTTCACGCAACCAGTTGGCAGCTTCTTCAGTTGGATAGTAGGCTAGTATTATGTCTGGTCGAAACTGTACCTTCGAATTTAAGTTCGGATTTGCATTCCATATACATCTCCTCTATGAGGAGTTCCCCAACCCGTCTCTGCCGTCCTACCGCGAGAGTATTTGTGTAGGGAGGGATTTGAAGAGCAGCCAGAATTCATTCACGCGAAGCTTCAGGTGATTTCCTCTTGCTTGCAGATTGTGCCCTCCTTTGTTTGACACAATTACTTTCAGCTGATTTCAACAGGGCAGATTTCAGTAAGGCTGCGTTTTCTCGCCTCTGGAGGATATTTGGTATGACCCAAAACCTTCTGTTTGAATGTAGAAGTATCCATAGAGTCCAGTTGCGTGCACTTTTCGCCCGTAAGTCTGCCACTTTTTGGATCGTAGTTTCTGTCAGTTCCAAGCCAATTTATCAAGTATTTTGATACATTTGTCTTGCGTTAGTCTTGCTGATTTCCATTTAGGATTTAGTACCTGGCGATCCTGGATATGTAGCTCCACTAGATTTGCCAGTTGAGATGCGCTTTGCGAACCCTTCCGCTTGATTGTTTTTCCTATACTTGTTTTGTCGGTAATAGAATCTCACAAGAGAGAATTTTCGCTGTACCATAGGCACCAGTAGCACAGCAAACTCTCAGTTACTCACTTAGGTTGGCAGATATCAGTCAGGTGCAACGCTAAAATAAAGTTTGTTACCCCTGACTGCAACCAAGTGCGATGGACACGTGCTATCCCGAATTGCGGGCGCGTTTCGCCCATTGACTATTTGAATTAATGCACACCCTCATTTTACAGTGCACCGATTTTGTACGAAGAGTGAGGTAAAAAAAAAACATACACACATACGGCTACAAAAAATTTGGGTTTTTGGATCGAGCAGTTTCTTAATTATGACTATGTCTTGCCATGTCGCATTGTGTTTCCCTTAGTGTGGGTTGGAGCAAAAAACGTTTTGTGCCTTATTAGTAAAACACGTTTTTAATTGATCCGGCATATGTTCACCATAAGAGAAGAAGGTGAATTTAGCATAAATTATTCAAAATCGATGTACTCGTACACATGCATAAAATTCAATTGTACAGAGAAGCAAGAATAGGCATACATATGTATGTATTATGTTTATTAGTTTTTGTTCTGCATGCATTAACTAGAGTTTTCCTCCTCCGTGTCTTGCTGTAAAGGTCTAACATATATGTATGTATGTATATACACTTTTTAAGCCATTGATTTTGACGTCTCTTTTTATAACATTAAAATATTTTTCTTATTTAAGGTGTATGAATTAGAGAGACGATTTAAGCAGCAAAGGTACCTGTCCGCACCAGAAAGAGAACACTTAGCCAGCCTCATACACTTAACACCAACTCAGGTAATATTTATTTTAGAAGAGTCACAAGCCGAACTTGAGACAAGTCGCCAAAATGTAGCGATTAACATCAATCAAAATTTTCTAATGTGAGACTATGGATACACATACATGCATATGTAACGATATTTGTCATTCATTTGATAATATTTTCTATGCTTTTAACAAATAAATTATCTTTAGAAGTACTTAAGTGGTAGCAACCCGCATCTTGTTTCACACAGCTTCATCATAAAATAAACGGTTATTTATAAATAAGAATATAATTATAATCATGGAATTTTGAAACGATGTCTAAAAGTATGAGCAAAGCTACAAATACTTTCCGATGTGTAAAACATTGAGATCTATAAGTCTAGGGGTTCCGATAAGAGAGTGCGTTGCTACTAGCCTACATTGGACCACATTTTGTTAGGTTAAGTTAAGCTATATTGGCTGGCTGAAGTCACACAGAATGGTCTCTGAGGATTAGGGTCCTTTTTATTCTCTACAATGAAACAATCAAGAGTCGTGCAGTGATTGAGTTCTTATTTATGGAAGGTTTAAAAGCAAAAGAAATTTATGAACGAGTATTGAAAGTGTATAAGGACTTTTCGCTATCAATTAGAATCGTGGTGGCACAAGCCTTGACGACGATCCACGCCATGGACGTCCAAAAACAGCAACAACACCAAAAATCGTAAAAAAAATACAGGATATTGTATTAGAAAACCGACGAGTGATGACTGAAAGAGATTTAGTAAAATCCCTAGGCATCTCATTGGGCAGTGTAAGCAATATTTTTACTGAAGTAATGGGTTAGGGTGGCCGCCGTAGCCGTATGGGTTGGTGCGTGACTACCATTCGGAATTTAGAGACAACGTATGTAGGTTCGAATCTCGGTGAAAAATCAAAATTAAGAAAAAGTTGTTTCTAATAGCGGTAGCCATTCCGCAGGCAATGGCAAACCTCCGAATGTATACCTGTGGGCCTTACTTTTTGGTTGTAAAATGAAAAATCTTTATTTATTCTTGTAATTCAATTTCATCCCCTTCAAATAATACACTCTCGATGAAATACACTTATGCCGACGATTTTTCCAATCCCCGAAACATGCCAAATAGTCCATTTCCGGTATAGCCATCAGCACCTTCTTCGATTCAGCTTTTATCTCCTCAATCGACTCGAAACGCGTTCCCCGGAGTGGGCTCTTAAGTTTTGGAAGAAGTCACACGGACCCAAATCAGGCGAATACGGTGGTTGCGGAACGATATGCGTGGAATTTTTGGCGAAATAGTCACGAAGAACGAGTGCAGTGTGAGACGGTGCATTATCGTGATGCAAAAACCAAGAGTAGTTGGCCCATAATTCTGGTCCTTTTAGACGAATTGCTTCACGCATAACGCTCAAATAATATTCCTTATTAACAGTTTGGCCAGGTGGAAGGAATTCATAGTGCACCACACCACGAAAATCGAAAAAAACTGTCATCATGACCTTTATTTTTGAACGACTTTGACGCGCTCTGGCCTCGCCTTTAGCACGATATTCCCTTGATTGGTCGGTTGTTTCAGGGTCGTAAGCATAAATCAAAGTCTCATCTCCCGTAATGATCCATTTGAGCTTGTCCTGATAGTCTGAAAGCATTGTTTCACACACATCAACGCGACGACTTTTTTCCAAGAATTTGAGAGTTTTCGGTACCAAACGAGATTTGACTTTTCGTAGGCCCAAATGGTATTTAAAAATGGTTTTCACAGATCCTTCTGATATTCCGATCATATCAGTAAGGTCTTTAACAATCAACCGACGATTTTTGAGCACTAACTTTATTGACGTGTTGGTCATCTGTTGACGTCGATGGTCGTCCGGAGCGCTCCAAGTCATCAACACGTTCTCGACCCTCTTTGAAGTCTTTGTACCACTTATAAACATTTTTCTGCGACATGGTCGAATCACCAAATGCCTTCTGTAACATACTAAATGTTTCCGCAGCCGAAATTTCATTCCGCAAAAAAAATTTGATGGCACTTCTCTGCTCAATCAAATCAGACATTGTAAAAATCGAAAAATGCACTCTTGGTCGTTTGGTAAGCACAAGCGTAAATATATTACTGATAATGACATTCACATGAAAGTTGGCCCAGATGTTATTAACAGTGAGTCATGAAAAAAATAACTAGAGCGAAATTTTAATCCCGCGAAGTTTGACAAATAAATTCTTACTTTTTGCCCACAGTAGTATTTCTGCCATGAAAAAGCTCCTCATAAAAAATATCAGCGGTTCGGAGTCAGCTTGAAACTGTCCGTCCCTGCCTTAATGCTCGGCCAAACACCCAAAAAGGGTGTACGCGCCAACTATATATGTATACATATATATAATATATATATACACTATATATATTTATAGATATATTTATATTGTAAACTCTTAGACCAGCTGAAGGGAAAAAATTAAAACATTATTTTTCATCAGGACAACGCACCGTGTCACAAGAACATTACCAAGATTTTAAAATCCATGAATTAAACTTGGAATTGTTGAAGCATCCACAGTATGCACCAGATTTGACCTCTAGCGACTTCCATCTGTTTCCAGACCTAAAAAAATGCATGAGTGGAAAGCGTTTTTCACCAAATGATGAGATTATAACAGCTGTGGAAGCGTCTTTTCAGGCCTTCCCTTCTAGATTCTGATTTCAGGGATGGAATTCATAAATTTGAATCTCGTTGGAATAAGTGTATTGATGTTCAGGGAGACTAAACTGAATAATAAAGTTTATTTCAATCCATAACATTGTGGATTTCTTATCGAACCGCAAAACTTATTGACCAACCTAGTAATATCCAACCCGCAACCTTAAGTGTTTGCTATTGAGCTGAATTTATTGTCAATGCAAAACATATTTTGATTGCGAACTAGAGTCGTTGAAATTGAAATGGAAGGTCAGTCGGTTTTATTTGGATGATTTTAATAAAAAGGTTTTCTCCAGCACCACAGCCAGTCAAAATTGCACACTCAGTCAAATGTGCTCTAACCGCATTGATGAGCAGCCTAGTTCCATTAAATAATGTACGCATATGCATGGGCGTGTGCACAAATACAAATATTTATGCCTTGTATTCTAAGCTTCTAACAAAACAATGCTCATTCGTTTACACATATGAATGTACATAGGCACATATAATCGCACATACAGGGCACTTACTAATATGCCTCTACATGCGTATACCATCCAAAGCTAAAATTCTAAGGTTTGCGACTAGAAAAAAAAATACATTCATAGGCGCAAACTCAGTGGCCATGATTTCTTTGGTCGCGATGGCGCTGAAAAGTTTAAGATTTTGTATAAACAAATTCATTCATAAGTGCATGCTCGTATTTCTAGAACTAGAGTATGAACATTCATTCATAAAACGACCGTACTACATCTTCCCTCACCCAGCTGAGCCGCCCATATGTCAATTCTTCTTGACGTTGACAAAAATTCCCAATCTAAAATTGAAGAAATCACTGACGACCACTAGAAAATAGTCAACGGAGCATTGTGGTATTATATTTCTTTCCCTCTCATAGCAATTACATATATGTAAGTGCTTTTCATTGCTCCACAAAGACAAAGCAACTCATCATTTCTATGCTTACAATGTAATTACTGCTTACTGCCGACTTAAAAAATGCTCCTTGTTGTAATCACAAACACCGCAGCGCCTAAAGTGCTCAGCAGTGTCTCGGGTATGTCGGTTGTAGGGTATGTCTATTAAATGCTCGACACGCCCAGCGAATGTCAATTGTTTTAACTGCTTTGTGTCAAGTGAGCGCAGAAACATACGCTAAGATGCACAAAAACAGCTACAAGCAGGTTAGGTTAGGATTTTGTGGCAGTCGGCTTGGAGTAGCTAACTCACTTAGATCATGTACATAGATCCATTGTGGATCCCTGTGTAACACGGTAATCTTATTGTTTATTTTATTTCATGGGACCAGTTAGACTCCCTTATGAAGCGTAGGATAGGTTTTATGCCAACACCGGATAGTTCCATAAGAGAGTCAAAATGGTATTCAACCTGACAACCTTGCTTTACTCCTAGCTAAGGTTGGACAATTACTGAGGAAATGTTCTGCTGTTTCTTCTGCTTCCCCATCCTAGTCTAGAAGAGTGCCTACCTAACAGCTAATGGCCCGTGACATAAGCCACGACATAAGCCTCGAGATGTTTGCTCTTGAGAGATTAAGCAATTCTCCTGATCTTTTCTTATCTATTTGCGGCCAAATTAGCCTGGTTGTAACACAAATATTTTCTGCACCCCATGACCTATTATCCTGCTGGATAATATTATTCTTTATTCTTAATTTGCAAGTTGCCATAGAATTCGCAATATTGCCTCTGTTTTCAAGCAGTGAAAGATTAGTACCTTTTCGGGCTAGTTCATCAGCATTAGAATATATCTCTATGTTCCGGAACCCATATAAGGATAACCTTGAAGACGGTGCTAATATCATTTAGAGCTGCCAGGCAGTTCTGAGCAATCTTTGATCTTCGTCTAACTGCCTGCATTGATTCGATGGCCGCCTGGCTGTCTGAGAAGATATTTGTCGTAGTGGTAGACGCTACAGTACTCCGAAAGTTGGACAGATAGTTCTAACCCTAATTCTTTAAAAAAAACTCTATAGCCTACTTTATTTTCTAGCTTGGATCCAGCCGTGTAAGAATTTATTTCAGCTCTTCTTCATGGTCTTTGAGTTTGCCATTTTCTTCTTGACGGGATGCTAGTCTTGAAGAGTATGTCAAAGGTGGGTTTAGGGAAAGAGTAGTCGATTTCTTGGCTAAAACTATTCATAGTATGTAATATAGAAGCGTCACAGCTACGTGGTTTGCTATCAGATTTAGAGCAGGCAAGTTGACTAGCACCTCAAGCGCTTTATTAGGGGTGGTCCTTAAAGCGGTGATGCATAAAAACGCTGTTTTTGGGACCTTGCTCAGAAGTTTCGTATAAGATGCCTTTTGAGTTGATAGCCACCATACAAGTATTCTTATAAAAAGTAGCTTATAAAAAATGTCTGTCTAAACTATTGAAAATCTTGAATGCATTAATTTGTGTTCCCTCATAGTAGACAAATATTAAATTAATATATTCCTTTACGTACGGAATTCACCAATTAATAAAAATAGTACAAGAACATACATATACAGCCGCTAATTTACTCTGGCACAAGAGAGAGATTTTTTTGCTGTTAGTGTACAGACACTCTTTCAACGTTAATCATCAAACAATGGATGGAGTTGACTTCATGATTTTGTTGGCGTTTCGCGTCATTTCTTCGCTGATGCAAATACTCGTACATACACACCTATATCTCGATGTACAGAATGCAGAAGTGTAGTCAACATCAAACCGTTAACCCGCTCTCAGCGATTTTGAAGGAATCAGCTGATTTGCTAACGTCATGGGGGTTGTGACGGCGGTTTGCTTACGAAAAAACTGAGATTGTATTGGTGTTATATGAAAAAATCAACGCATCCTCCACTTATGTATGTTATTTCGTTGCCGACTGAACAACGTTTAATTGGACGAGTGTGGCCGAGTTCTCGATGACGTGCCAACCGAAATTACGCTCTCATTTTTTCTTCGGATGACCAAACCTGGTAATTTGTTATCCTTGCTTCTATACATCCACAGATATGTAAACGCATTGGTAGATTTTGTTACAAGTATTTACATATTTCTTGCTAGAATTTTTGCGTACAGACGACGGCACAGCTTTGTCTGTGCGAATATATGAATGTATGTATACACTTGAATGTACAATGTAGGTAATTATATATGTATGCCATTGTTTTTGGAAATAATTTACTTATATATGTATGTGTTGAAGAACAAAAACAAGTGTAAAGCGCCGTCGGCAATTTTCTTTGGTCAAGTGGGCAACATATGGAAACTCACTAGAGTATCCAATTGATGGGAAGAAAGCACTTACAAAATATAATTGTGAGAAATATGTTTTATTATTGAGATAGGAGAAGTAAAATAAAATTTCAGATATCGAAATAAGTAGCAAATTTGTTGAATTTTTGCATATGTAAGCACAATTGAAAATCTATTGTCTGCAAAAGCTAACATCTGGGTCTGAGAAGTTTACATTTTTGACAAAAAGAGCTTAGACTGGTGGCGGTGAATTCTATTGTTGCGACGAGCAAATTATTGACACATCGCACTTATATTCCTCATCTATTTTTTGCTTGCCGTACTTACAAGCAAGGACGAAGATAACCAGGTTTGGCCAATCTGCAATGGTGTAGAACAAAATTGTGCCACGTCACCGGGTACTCGGCAGCCGACATCGGTCCGCTCATTCGATTAGACGAAAGTCAAACGCCGTTAATTTTTTCGTATATAACCAACACAGTCTCAGTTTTTTCGTTAGCAGAATGCTGTCATAATCCCGGCGCGGTCAGCCAATCAGCTGACGTAATGAAAAATTCGCTGAGAGTCGGTTATCGGTCTGATATTGGCCACACCTTATCGATTATTTTCCACATGCTTACAAGATCGTTTGCTTTTGCGCTTGCACAATATTTATTTCATGCACCTATGTTTCTTGCTTGGTGAAAAGATTTTAATGTTGAGCGGATTCGGATGAACTAATTCGGGTGAATCTCCCCTCACAATTTTCTTTTTCACCATAGTTAAAGAGCAAACGTGATACATAAATCTATGATTCTGGGTTTCTTGTGCCGCGAACACTTGTGCACTACTTTTGATATATGTATTTCGAACAACAAACAGTACGCCGCTCACCTTCTTTTATCAATTAATTATTTTTTCGAAATGTCATCCCATTACGAGTATATGACAAAATTACAAAAATATTGCCCTACTCCCTGCGAAGATGTTGCGTAAATCATATGAGAATACGACGAAAAATTCAACACTACCACTTACACTTTTTGGGTATTTGGCGGAGCTCTTCCTCCAATTTGTGGTGTGCGTCTTGATGTTAATCCACAAAGGGGGGACCTACAATTTTATGCCGCCTACGAACGCTAAATGGCTTTTTATAAGGAGATTTTTCCAGGCAGAAATATACTTGGTGGTTTGCTATTGCCTGTTGAAGGGCGACCGCTATGAGAAAAAACTGCTTCTATCACTTTGTGTTTCTCAATGGGTTTCGAACCTGGTCACTATCCTTTGGTTCTACCGCACCAACGCATTCGGCTACGGCGGCCGCCAACCAACAGCCAATACAATACAGAAATTCGCAACCCCGTTATAAACGTTACCAACAAAACTGTTCACCTAATCCGTAGTCAATAAAAATCTATTCAGACACAATCAATTTTACAAGTATAACCAACCACCAAAATCCACTCATCCACGTGGCTGCTGGTACTGTTTACTGAAACTGTGCATTCAAGGTATATGTAGGTTGTGGAATGTGGGCGAGTTTAGGGTAAATACATTATTGAGCGGACTATCAAGGTGTTTTGTTTTTTTTGTTTTTTGAGGAACCCAACGGTGGAGATGAGTTTGTATTGAATTTTGATTATCAAAAGCATGTTGAGTCCTACAATTTTGATATTTAAATTTCCTGCAAAATTTAAGCGCTAGAGGAACAACATCAAGGCGCACGCCACAAATAGGAGGAGGAGCTCGGCTGTGCAGGAAACATTTCTTTCTTTAATCTGGATGCCAGGCCATTGGAACATAGAGGAATGAAATTGTGAATGAGCTTGCCGGTTTCAGTTGTCCCCATCACAGACATCGGTACCCCCTTGATTATTATTAAAGGGAAAATGCACAATTTCTTTCTTACAAAAGCGCAAGGCAGATGGAGTTCTATCTTATCGTGTGCTATATCAAAAACACTTTGGCCTCAGTAATAACAAAAGTAGGACGCTTAAAGTGCTGCGAATCCCACGCCACCTAAAATACTGCCTAAATACAGGTCACAGCTTATTTCACGCAGGGATTTATAATTTCAAAAACAGTAGAGTAAAACACAATTTTCAGTTTTTTTAATACTTAGTATGATAATCCTTGCTGTCCACAACAGGTTTCAACAAATTTGGCATTGATGCCATCAGTTTTTGACGATTTTGAAGATCAGACGAAATATTCATTCATTTCATTTTCAGCTCCACAAATTTTCAATTGCGTTAAAGTCTGGTGACTTTGCCGACAGCCACTTCAAATTTGGACATTTGTATATTAGCCAGGATTGAACAGTAAAAAAGTCGGAAATTAGACTTTATGAATCAATAGGAAATTTGTTTATTGCTTTTTCAATAAACGCCAACCTTCCGGTATCAGCACGTTCATTATTCAGCTGCAAGAAACATGTTTCCAAGGCTTCAGAGTACTGGAATTCAATTATTTTGGCGTTGTGCCGCCCTGCAAGCCGGCTGCTAGTACCGGGAATTTACTGGTTGAAATTTGATGAGTTGGAATTTTTCACTGGGTTTAGAATAACAAAGCCAACCACTCTTGGCAGCAGATGAGCGTTTGATAGCGACACCAACTAAAAATTAACCCCTCAAAAGCACCAATTATATACTTTTAATTATAATAACAAAATTATTTGCAGGGGTGGAAGTATTAAACCAGTGAATCGAATTCTATTTACGCTTACATTTCATGCCCTCAGATGTATGCAAAAAGCAGTTGCAGATTTCATTCGTGTTTCAACTTCCTCAGCTGCAGGATTATTAACAAAGTATCAAATGAAAGCGCTTCGTTGCATAGACAACATAAATCAAAATTTGTGAAACGAATGAGGGAATGAAAAAGTCCTCAGCTAAAATTTTAAAAAATTTCACGATTTCTTTGGTTCATAGATGCAATAGATTGCACGCTTATTAAAATTGATTTATCCGGAGGAGATGATGCTGAAAATAATTTCTTGGGTAAAATGTGCAAACAGTTTCAGACAGCGATTTAAAACTTAGAGACATTGTGGGGAGGTCATTTAAAAATAAGCATTATGAAACTTGGAAGAGCAGTTTCAAGTGTTACTTACCTGTAAATAATAGCATCTTAAAAATCGGCGGCTGCCATAGCCGAAACACCAAATAATAGAAACAGTTTTGTCTAGTAGCGGTCGCCCCTCGGCAGGCAATGGCAAACCTCCGAGTGTATTTCTGCCATGAACAAACTCCTCATAAAAACATCTGCGGTTCGGAGTCGGCTTAAAACTGTGGATCCCTATCACCCTCTCGGAAGATTTATAATTTTTGCAAATGTGAGCTAGACAGCTGCAGTATACAAATGACAAACAATGGAGCGGGGAAAGATTAAAGTAAAGATTCCCATCAATTAAAATCACTTTTTTAGTATAAAAGTTAATCAAAAGCAAAATTAGGTGATTAATTTTGCGCCACTTTTTATAATAAGGATGATGCTTTTGTTACTATAAAAGTTATTCAGAAATAAAATTAAATGATTAATTTTTCGCCACTTTTTAAAATAAGCATTATGCTTTTTTTTAGTACAAAAGTTATTCAGAAATAAAGTTAGATGATTGATTTTGCCTCGCTTGCAATATCTTCAGAGACTATAACAATTGGATATTCTTTATTTGAGGCTGCCGTTGACACGGTAGGACTGTAGAGAGCTCCTTCAATATTTTGTTTGTTATTTGGTCCATCGTAGTCGTTTGGATTTTGAAAATCAATGACTGTTTTTTCATTGAAACTGATTTAATCACCGATGCAATTTTGCCGAAATCAGTAATGCCAACTTTTTTGTTTTCACTCAAATAGTAATTTTATTACAATTCAATTGACGGTATTGTGGAATCACTTCTACTTTAAAATGAATTTAAATGTCACTTCAACTTAAAAGATTATTTTACAAAGGGAGATTTTAGCAATTCATTGTGATGATGCAGCGTATACGTGAAATTTACGTTATTATACTGGGCTGCCCATATTCGACGGACCCATGTGTTTTTTTTTTAAATCAAAGAAAAATACAATTTTTTTAATGTTGACGATAATAATCATTTTATTTGGTTTAAGTAGATTTGTTGACATCACTTTTTGAATATGATATCTCTCAAATGGCCGCCTTGAGCCTGTACGGCCTATTGTGCCCGTTTTGCAGCACTTTCCATAGTTTTAGCTAATATTTCGGCTGGAATAGCAGCTATTTCCTCACGGATTTTGTTCTTGAGCTCTTCTATGGACTTTGGCTTATTAATATAAACCTTTGATTTTAAATATCCCCACAAGAAGAAGTCAGGTGGCGTCAAATCGGGCGAACGCGGTGGCCAGTCAAAATCGCTATTTTTCGACATCAAACGACGAGGAAAACATTTCTTCAAAAAATCGATTGTGATGCGAGCTGTGTGTGGTGGAGCGCCGTCTTGTTGAAACCCGAACTGCCTCATTCGCTTTCGACGAATAATTGGCATCACACTTTTCTTCTACTTCTTCTTTTCGTCAATTGTGAATGTAAATTTCAACAATTTGGGAGCGCTCGCGTGGCGTGTACTGTCCGTGGTAAAAATCTGCTTGGACTGACGCTTCCAACGCGGTATGTCATTAAGCGATCTGATGTCTCTGTCAAACATATAGGGTTGCCAGATAGGTCCGTCGAATATGGGCAACCCTGTATTTCTAGTGTTAAAGTTAAAGGTATGTACTGATATTTCAAATTTAATTCGTGGCAATGAACTAGAATTTGTGTTGTTATAGCGAACAATACTCAACCCGTTGAAAATGTTTTAGTTTTTCTCAATTTTTTAACTCTCATAGAGGTGAAAATGTTTGACATAGATCTGAGTTTATGTATTTGGCTGCATTCGTACATTTTTTATTTTTTTTATTTATAAGCTAAACCCTCTATTCGCAACAATTTCAAAACCCGAATTTTCCGAATGTGCGATAGTGAATGCGAACTACAGTAGGTTCTGTTTTTATGCGGCTTGTTTTTATGCGGTTTTGAAATAGTGCGGTTTTTTTTTAAATTACAAAATGCATGTCGACCTATCGGGAATTGTACATATAAACAAGATTCTAAACCAGCTAAGCAAAAACTCATCACAGACTACATCAGAAATGCTAACCCTACAAGTATGGAAGATATATAAAGATATAATTTTCAAAGATACAATATTTTGTTTATGCGATTTTATTTAATTATTTCAGATTCATGCAGTCTATGGAACGTATCTATAGTAATAATATGGGACTAGTGCCCTTTTTTATGCGATTTTATTACATTATTTCAGATTTATGCGGTTTTAGCATTTGAAACGTATCTATAGTTTTACTATAGAACTAGTAGCTTTTTTTATGCTGTTTTTTTTTATGCTGTTTCTTGCGGAACGTATCTACCGCATAAAAACAGAACCTACTGTATACGAAAAGTGTTCCAAAGCCCAAAACAGTAAACAAAGAGAAGGTTTATATAAGTTTTTGCACTCTAAATATAATCTAATCCTCTGATTAATCGGTTAGAATAATAACAATATCAGCATTTCTAACCACCATTGGCGGAAACTCCAAAGGGCGCACTAAAGAGTAACAAATACGGATCGAGATTTAAAGGAGATAATGTGGATGATTCTACTTATAGATTTAAAGAAGGAATGGCTGTCATTACATATAAATCCAGCGTACGGAATTTTAAATGACAGCAGCACTGCAAGCAGGTTTTTCAAAAATCCACCGCTAGATTCTGAAATTACAGCAATAGATGTAGAGATCATTAAAGACCTTTCTTTAGGCTATGAAATAAGTTTACAAAAGTTGAAAGAAATTACTAGTTAAATAAAAAATGATTATTTAAAACAATACCATTGGAGCTACATGCCTGCCACGTTAAACAAAATTTTATTTCGTAGCCATGAGGTGGTAAAATACGCGTTTCTGCCAATAGGAAATTGTCAGTAGAGCCTCAGGAAGCTCGCCAAAAGGATTTTATAAAAAATCGGCTTCACAATACTGGAAAGGGTTCGCCTATAACTACTAACGAAGATCTGTTTTCATGCTACAGATTATGTCAGATCTTCTTATAAAGGTTTTGAGAATGTCATCAAAGAAAATTCTCCTTATTTCCTGAGCCAATACACAAATACGCATTGTAATTAGAGATAGCATAGATTTTAGATAGAATTTTGAAGATTCAGAAACTGAAGAAGACGATGAATACTATTTAGTTCTCTCCATTCTTACAGTGAAATTTTAATTACTTTCTTTAATATTTTTTTATTTATTTATTTTCAAGAAGTCAAGAAAACATATTTTCAGACTGACTAGTAAAACTAAAAAATAATGAAAATTTGTACATAATTCAATTAAAAACTTACATCTAACTAAAATATACAAGATTATTTCTAACTAACTAAAAGAAAAAGTTGAATAGTACAGAAAATTCTTTCTTAGAAACTGAGAAATCTAGAAAGTTAGAAATGGAGGTCTCATTAAAATCACGAAGAGCTTTTTCAATAGGAGCATTGCGAGCATAATTTCTATTGCACTTACATTCTGTCAAAAAAGTGCCGAGAACTGTTCAATAAGACGCAAAATAATTGTTTAATCATCAAAATTTATTTTGACGCCTTCAAAATAGGCTCTATTCGAAGCAATACACATACATATGCCAACGATTAGTCCAGTCATCAAAGCACTTTTTAAATGAGTTTGAAGAGATCTTGTTCAGCTCCTTCAGCGAATTGTCTCTATTGTCTCTCTTGACTCAAAGAGGCGTCCGCGGAGTGGCAATTTAAGTTTTGGGAAAAGAAAAAAGGCACAGAGGGCTAAATCCGGTGAATACGGTGGTTGTTCGATGATATTTGTCGAGTTTTGGTCAAAAAAATGTTCACAAAACGAGCCTTATCAGACGGTGCGTTATCACCGAGTTTCCTTTCCACGAGTTTCCTTTCCACAAATTGGGCCGTTTCCTAGGCACATTCTCTCTCAAACGTCGCATAACTTCCAAATAATATTCTTTATTTACCGTAGAATCTTTTGGAACGAATTAACGAATTCCGAGTGAATCAAAGAAAACAAGCAGCATAACTTTCTCTTTTGACCGACTTTGACGTGGTTTTTTGGGTTTCGGCTCATGTAAATAGCGCCATTCAGCCGCCTGTTGACCGGTTTGCATGTCAACTCATATACCCACGACTCATCACCTGTTATGATGCGCTGATGCGCTAAATAAACGTTGGGTCCGAATTCACTTACTCAAGCACGTCTTCAGCCGAAGGTGTATGAAATTTTTTAAATAAATTCAACTCTCTTGGAACGAGTCGAAAATCCAGGCGTCTCATGCCCAATTGCTGTGTTAAAGTTTTCCGAATTGATTCGTGAGACACACTAAGGTTACGAGTTACCTCCCTCAAACTTAAATTATGATTTTCTAGCACCATTTCCTTGACTTTGTCGACGTTTTCATCCGTTGAAGGCGTTAAGCCTTAACCATTTAAGGCCTTATATCACTCGTAGACCCGTGTTTTTGTCAAAGCACCCTCGCCATAGGATTTCGGCATACGAAATCCCGTTCAAAACACAAAATTTTAGGCAAATTCCTCGATATTTTTATCCATACTGAAAATAGCAGCAATTAAATGCCAAAAACAAGCGAATTGACAGATTACGCTCAAGCTCTGTGACCCTATAGGGGGCAGTTGTACCAACGTTTCAGCAAAAAAACTTTAGACATATGTTACATATACGCGCTTTTTAAATGAAAAATTCCCGATATTCTTTGATATACGTATATACATTAGGGTGGTCCAAAAAAAATTTGTATGCTGCCGCCCCCCAAAATAGTAAAGAATGAAAAATAAAAAGACCCGTATTTTTTTTTTTTTTTTAATCAGACCATATTTAATGGTGCCGCCGGGGCTTTGAAATATCCCATGTATTTTGCATGGGAAAAAAATACTTTTTCGTAGATTTCATGTAAAAACCTGGAAAATGAATATATTTTAACCGGATAACTCAGTTTCTCTTCATAATTGGTCAGGGAATAACAACCAATTATGAAATAATTAATTTTTTTTGTATTAACTATTTTTTATAGAACCCCAAAAAGCCCCCATAAAACGAAAATCTAAGAAAAAATCGAAAAACAATATTTTATATTACTTTTATGATATTTTTTTGTGAGATTGGTTGTTATTCCCTGACCATTTTTACCATTATGGGGGGCGGCAGCATAAAAATTTTAATATAAATTTTTCCCCATGCATTTTTGGACCACCCTAATATACATATACTCGTATATATGTATATATTTTTTTTTTTTGATGTAGCAAAGTGCAGTTTATATTTTTAAAGCAAATTGTCCATTATGCAAAGGGTGTTACTCTTTTATTATTATTAAGTACTATTTTTTTTTTTCATTTCAGCGCCATAAGGTGTTTTAGAATTTATTATTTTGTTTTAAATTTTAAATAAATTAACACTTACCCTCTCTTACCCTGACCCTAAAGCAATTTCTTTTTTTTGTTTTGTTTTTTGATTTCGACCTTATCTGTCCAAAATGCTAATTGAATATTTTTGTCCAGCTAATTTCTTTTAGTTGCCACACTGTGGTCCGTCTTGTTTTTTCCACATTACAATAAACAAAGCACGTGTGCATTCACCACAAATGCAGACTGGCGTAAAATTGTGGTGGAAGAAAAATGAATTTATGCTACCAAGGATATAATCAATCCACACCAGCATGATTTTGTCTGTGGACGTTCTACAGTAGACAACCTATCAGCATTTTCTGAATTTTGCATTGCATTTTTCAAGGATGGATTTTCAGTGGACGATATCACGCAGGTTTTTCAAAAGCATTCGATACCGTCTCTCATAATATTCTATTGCGTTAATTTGAAAGTCTAGGCGCTCATTCCTCATTCTTTACTTGGATTACGGTATGTCTCTCAAAACGAATCTCGTTTGTACATATTGTATGTATGTTGAAATAGATAAATCGCTTATTTTTGAAGCCACCTCTGGAGTTCCCCAGGAAAACATTATTGGACCACTTTTATTTGTTATTTTCATTAATGACATTGGGACCTGTTTTCATCATTCAAAGTTTTTGCTTTATGCAGATGGCTCGGAAGTTTTTAGTAGAATCTTATAGCTTGTCGGATGTTTCATCAAGTGAGATAACAAAAAGTAACGGTACCACTAACAAATATGTATTAGAAGATGAATATCGTTACTAATATTTCGATTGGTATCGAAAGTAAAGTATCGATATTTTAGCCTTCTGATGCAAAATTATAAACGACGGCTGCAATTGAATATAAAATTGTGCGTAATAAATAAAGAAACAGAAATAGAAAACAGAATAAAATCCAAAGAAAGGTCCACTTAATGCTAACCTTTTCCACAAATTTCTGAAAATATACTGATTAATAGGTGTAATCCCATGTCAATGGGTCGTTCGTGACCGGCCAATTCGTTGAGAAATCATGAATTTTTCATGAAACCATTGCACGGTGCATGTTTGTTTATGATAGAATATTATATAAATAAAAAATTTTGAAAAAATCTCTTTGGATATGTTCAGAAGATACCTTAAGATTTTTTTCTAAATTTCTGTTGGAGTCATATAGCAGAAATAAGCATAGGGCGTGAACGACCCATCGACATGGGATTAAAGGGTTAAAGCTGAAATTTTTATTTTAAAACTTAATCAATTATTTCTTATAAAAATATATTCAGCCATATTCAGTGTTACTTAAGAACAGAAATTGTTCCATTCATCCTTTAGCAGACGGAAGTTCAAAACTACATGAATAGATCTTCGGAGTGCTACCACATCCACCCTATTCACCAAATTTAGCTTCCCGCGGATGCTGGCTGTTCGCAGGCCCGTAAGAAATTTCGCCCGAGTGAAGAGGTTTTATCGCTGAAACTGAGACCTCTTTTGGGGCAAAAGGTAAATCGTTGGAATGATTGCGTTGTTCTTGATGGAAATTATGTTGATGCATAAAGCTAATTTTCAGCAAAAAAGTGCTTCCTTTGTTAGCCACAAGACTTTTCAGCCCATGTGTTAAAGACATAGGCTCCAATATTACAGAATGTATCAAAAACAAATATTAGTATTGATATCGAAAGGAAAGGTAATGAAAGCACAAATAATCACGAGGCAGAATTTTATGCAGTAACGAAAGAAAATAACCCAATGGGCGCATATGAAGGATATTGGCTGTATCAACAATTGCGGTCAGCAACCATTACAAACAGTACAGATATAAAAAAAATAAAAGGAAAACCAAGTAATCGTATGTCATAAATGGCATTTGAATTCACTCTCTTCAATGGATTTGTCACATACATTCACAGATACTAATGCATGTTAAACCTGTTCATGCGCAAAACGAACTTTCGCATCTAAACTCTCTCCCTTTGGTTGCTGAATCCAAACACATTGTGCAGATAGATTACTGCCAATAAAGGAGTAGTAAATATAGCATTGCCATATTGGATCGAATACCGATATACCCAGTATTGAAACAAACGTATCGATACTGAGATTATGTCGGTAGTTTCAGAAAATTCCTGGATTGGTGTTTTAGAAATGAATTAACTCTTAATATAAATCATTTTTTCCATATGACATTTTCTATAGTACTAACCTCTGCTTATACCCTTTCTAACACTCAGCTTTCTATTTTCAATGAATTTTTGGACCTTAGGGCCGTTTGTGATTCAGGGTTTTGTTTATTAGCCAAATTAGCTTTATTGTACCGAAGGCCTGCTCTAGTTAAGCTTTTCTGCGGCGCCATGCTAAGGACTTCGAAGATTCTTATACTCTTAAGGATTTCTATACTTCTTTAAATTCTTCACGATTCCCTGATTAGGTCAAAGTTGTAATATGTACCAATAGCTTGGAATCAGATGTATTCTACGCATTCTCACAGCACCGATAGACTTCAGTGTAGATTTATTCGCTTCGCTCTTCCACCGCTTAATTTTGTAGAACCTCTATCGTCCAACTGTTCTCGGTGTGTGCTCATAGATTTGAGTTCACTTAGTTCACCGTAATGTTTATCTATGACATTGTCTGTGGTCTCGTAAATTGTCCTGTTTTTCTAGAGTAGATACACTTGAACATTCCTCATAGAGTATTGCGTTTTCGTTCCTCCGTTTTATGTAAATGTTACTAAATTAACTTATACAAATTTTACTCTCATTACAAGAGCTGTTACTGACCTAAGCTTTGCTCTTCCCAAAACCATATATTCTCAAGGTTTATGCCTTTTTACCAAGGGCTTATATATTTGCTTTCGTTTTAGCTTTTAGTTAGAAAACGTGATGATTGTACCGTTAGTATGTAAGGTTTTGTGGTCATGGTTAGGTTAGGTTTTTGTGGCCAACTCACTTAGACCATATAGGCTCGTTGGGGTACCACTGTGTGACACGGGAACCTCAGTCTTTATTTATCATGGAACAATTAAGACGCTCTTATGAGGTGTAGGATAGGATTTATCTCAACCGAAACGAATTGCAGCCATATACTCAAATAAATAAATCTCGGAAATCCGTGTTTTTGCGTGGCCAGTTATATCAGATGTTTTTTGCTGCATGAGAAATATCTATATTGGTAACTATAATTTGACAGCTGAGAATGTCAAACTATGTTGGCATTTCTATACAGTAAGGTTTGGGAAGTCATCATGAACCGTTAAACGCTAGAAAAACTATTCCAAATCGTAGAAATTTACTTTGAAAACAATAAGTCTGTTCGCGAAGTTCTTAGAGCGAAGTGCTGAAAAAGACGCCGAAATGTTTATTCGTCGTTAATCTCAACTTGTTGGCCTATGCCCTTCGGCTACGTGGAAAAACCACGTAAAGATCTTGATCTATAAAGTACAGCTCTTGTAAGAATTGACGCATTTATGGCAACGCTTGATCCAGCTTTCGAAACGTTTCTGGAGCCGTCTTTGAGTTTTCCATTACCTCCTTTCGGCTGTTGAAACGCGTTCCCCGTAAGGGTTTTTTGACTCGATTACATAGAAGAAATTGAAAGGAGCCGGATCAGTTGAATTCGTTGACTTTTGGGTGATACTCGTTTCGTAATTGGACAATTGGTGGCACACGGATAATGATGCCACTGTACGACGGTCCGTTATCATGGTGCAAAATCCACGAGTTGTTTCCCCACAAATCCTTTCCTTTTTTGGCGGATTGCTTCACGGGTTGCTCAAACGTCTCATAAGACTCAAATAATAGTCCTTATTAACTGCCTAACCTTCTGGAAAAAAATTGTGGTGTACAACACCGTTGTTATATATAAAAACCGTTAGAATCGGGTTCATTTGGAGCTCTGCACTCACTCGCCTGATGTTTGGATGGCATGTCGTTCTCATAAGCCCACACATCTTTGGCGATATCAACTCGGCCACTTTTTTGCATAAACTTCAGGTTCTTTGAGACCAACTTTGCAGCAACACGGGCCAACCCAAATTATTAACTACAACTAACTCCTCGATGGACTCACGATCTCTTCTGAGGGATTATGCCATTCGTAAACGGCTGTTTTCTTTAGAGATTCATTGCTGACAAAAGTTTTCCAACATTTCTAAGGTTTTCGCACCATTGAATCCATTTTCAACACAAAATTTAATACAAGCTCGTTGTTGCAAATTCAAAGATGTCGTTGCCTTCACAAATGTTAAGTAATAGCGAAAATCCTAAGAGGAATGTTACTCACAGATGTGGCAGCCTAACAAAACAAAAACAGAACTCAAATCAGTTGACTTAGAGCATCACCTAGCGGTTGTTCGGGAACTTATTGATCAAAGTTCTCGAAAGGGTAATCCAAAAAAATATGTTGATTTTTATATCTTTGAACAATCTCTCATCAACAAATGCCTCCGCATCATCTACAGAATATTCTGGCCAAACACCATCAGTAACGACGCATTGTGGAAATTAACGAACGAGGAACCCATTCTTAAGCAAATCAAACGCAGAAAGTGGTGATGGATAGGTCACACACTGAGAAAACCACCAGATAGCATCACGAGGATGGCACTGTACTGGAACTCGCAAGGGAGCAGAGGTCGCAGTCGACCAAAAAACACTTGGAGAAGGTCGATGCTGCGCGAACTAGCAGATGCCGACATTTCAAGGGACGGTGCAAAAACAACAGCACAGAACCGTGTACGATGAAAGAGTATTGCCGAGGCCCTATGCTCCCGAGGGGAGTGAACAAGGAGAAAAAAATGGTGACTTACATATTTTGCATTAGCGGCAGAGCAGAGCAACCGGAATATTTGTTATTAAGATATAAAAAAAAATTAAATGTTATCTTTAAAAATGCATTTCTGTTCAAAAATAATTTAGCTAAATTTAATTGGAGCAGAATTTTAGAAGAATAACATCAAATAATGGTTTAGAAAAATATATCATTATATTATTATACATACGCATGTGTGTGTATATCATATCCTCATCAACTTCCATATATATTGTACATACATAAATGTAATTGTAATTAGCTGTGGAGCTGCTTAAGTAATTATTTTTAGTTTTCGAAGTTTAATTTTTTTCTAACTGATGCAGCCTATAAATGATCAATGAAATATTGTTTTAGGTTGGCAATTTTATTCATACAAATATATTTTTACACTCATATATATACATAGGTATAAATAAGGGCAAGTTAAAGGTAAAACATACAATTTTCATTAGATGATGGTTAGGGACACAAGATAATAGCTTCGATTACTTTATGCTTCAAATATTCCGTATGGATAAACACATACATACATATGTGGAAAATATCCCCATCAGCCAAAACGTGATCGAACAATAAAACTGTAAAAATTTTCTGCGTGTCATATCACGTCTCCAGAATTTAGTTTTTTAATTTTTCTTTGTTCCGAAGGACAATGAAGAACCCAAGGACAGAATAAATATTCGTAACTACCCTAAAATATTAATTGAAAATTTCCTATTGTACTGCCATGCCTCCGTTAGGGGATGCTGTAAAGTGTGTTATAGAAGGGCACTTCATATCTTAAGTGCTAGAAACAAAACAAATAAATGCGGTTAGTGTATTCACAATGCTTTTTCGGTTTTACAAAATTCCGATAATTGCAGAAAAGACATGAATGGAGTGAATAGAGTGAAAAGATTTTTGGCTTCGTTAAAACATTTCACAAATCGTCGTGCTCCATTTCTGAGAGTTATACATAATAGATGTACCACGACAATGTCTTATGAAAAGCAATGTTTAACATTTTACATTACCTTGCACCATACTTACACATATAAAATAATAATTCATATGCTATTAGAGAATAATGTAAGCCCAAATTAAGCATATATTGTTTCATGGCGTTAAAATCGTCAAATTAGGATTAACAAATAAATCAAATAACCGTTTTTTATACCCGCGCACTTGCGCACTAGGGTGTTATAATTTGATCCACATAACAGTTGCAAGTAAAATCATAAAAGAATCGAAATAGATATACCAAAATGCTCAGAATGGTGAGAGGAGTCACTTTCGCCTCGAATCTTGGTACACATTTTACTCTTTATCCCAGGTAGTTTGGTTTTGAAAATGGAAGAAATCAATCAATAACCATACCCACCACCCATATAACGTTAATTTTTAAACCAAAAAAGTGTGATATCGCTGTTAGAAAGTAAGCTAAATTACTCAAATTTGGTAGAAATCATGAACCCTAGAAAAGAAATACTCATCATCATCATCGAGCAGATTTACAACTCGAGGTAAGCTTTAGCTTCGTTCTAGATTCGTTTTAATGCGTCTCGATGCACGGTAACAGTTCTCCAGCTTCTAACAGCCAGTGTTCTCAGGTCCATTAGAACTTATTCAAACCATATTAGTCTTGGATGTTCTCGTGCTTTAGTTAGGTGCTACGGAGTTGTATGACAGGATTGACTTCTGGGGGCGCCATCTGTCATGCGCCTTATATGACGCAACCATCTCAGAATAATCGGGACTTGACGTATTTCACGATGTCCTCGCCATTACATAGCTGCAGAACCCTTCATTGTAGCTTATTTGGTAGATACACTGTAGCCTGCTCATCATTGTAAAGACATAGTTCGTCCCACCTACATCCATCAGATAAGCAAACGTTAAGAAATAATCGGATGTATTAATGCTTTACATAACCAGGCTATGATGAGCTTCGGCCCCAACTCTATTTTGTTTCAATATTTTTCTCTCGAGAGTAGAGGGCTTTATATACTCTTTTGAAACAGTAGTACATATTCAATCTCCAATATTGCCTAAGTGTTAGCATGTTCCGTAAGACGCAAAAGACGTAGTTCGACCTTTGAGTGATTTATGAACTTAAATCTGCCCGCTGATGGCATTAACTCACAACCCAGATGCCATAACTAATATGTCATCCGATTAGTGCACCACTTTCACTCTATCTCTGTTAACTCGCGGCTACTCTCGAGTAAACTCCGCACCAAGACTCTAAGGTCATATGTCAAAGAAAGGAAAGTAAATTCCTTATTACCGAGCACAATCTCTACTTCTTCACGAGCTAGTGCGGATCCTCAGTAAGTCTTAGTGCTGGGCAATAGATTATCCTACGCTGCCAAGTTGTGTTTGAATAGATAAGTACATATCATTTTGAAGGTTCGCAATATAAGTGACTATGCCTGCCCTTTCCTCGGAAACTTGGTTTGAACATTGGCTCTGTGGAGGCGATAAGAGATTTGGAGTCTGCGTTTCGGAGCATTAATACTAATTCTTTCTAAGAGATAACGATAGTCAACTATTCCTTTAATAACACTGTAGACAAAACTTAATGATAATATATGTAGGTAGGCTTGCGAGAGTTCTCAGTTTATTAACATAAAACAGGGCACTGGAATTGATCCTACATATTTGACCCATTGATATATATGTTAAAGGGATAACGGCCAAATCTGCTTCCAGGATTAAAGCGGCAGGCATGCTAAAAGAAAACACACACGGTCATGCATCGGTCCTACGGTCTGCGAAACACTGAAGAATTACCTCCAGCAATCCTGACCATTTTTGTTGATAGCCATGCAGCGATCAAGGCACTGACCTCTACGCGCATCAATTCAAGATATGTGGTAGAGGACACAAGCATTCCTCTAAGCGAGTTATACATGGCAATTGAACTGAGTGTAATCGCGGAAACCAATGGAAGGTGGTGTTTGATAACTAACTCTAGGGTCTTCAAAGCGGTGTGACCAAAACTAAATCTTAAAAGGACCAATTGTCTATTGGATTCAACAGATCAACTACCAGCGTCCTCATACGTGTTATATCGGGTCCCTGCACTATTGGCACCCTAGCCAGTAGAATGGGTGTACCTCACAATGACTTCTGCGGAGATGAAGAAGAAATTGAGTCTGACCCACTCCTTCTCCGTGAATGTCCTGCACTTCAAAGAAGCCGTGTCAAAAATCTTGCCAATTATTTCTTTGAGGACCTGGGAAGTTTGCAAAATGTCTCACTGGAGCGACTAGGTACCTTCTTAAAAAGATCTAAGTGGTTTAAACAACTTAGTTAGGGGAAGGGAAACAAATTCAGGTATCACAAGGACCAAGGGGTGTCTTGTCTTAAACAAGCAACCGAACTAACCAATTCTCACATAACGCGGCATGTGTACGATTGCATAGAAGTTTCAAAATTCAGAAAAGAAAAAGAAAATTTGAGAAATAACTTCTGTATCCGCTCTATTCTTGTCATCTGTAGTTGATTGTAAGGTCTACAAACAAAGACTGCATATTATCGAAGAGAACGGATGAAACTCGTGAATAAAATGTTCAGCTTGTATGGATCAATAAGCTTCATAATGCTACAACGTAGAAGCCCGAGCATTCGCATGTGACTATTAAAGCTGAGCTTGGTGGCACAAGTAATTCCTACGCCCTTAGTTTCGTTAACATTTTTCAGGATATTATTTGAAATACAATATGACGTAGTGCGGGCATTTTTGGTTCTCGCCAAAAACATTCTGAACCATTTATTTATGTTCAAAGTAAGTCGAGATTGCAAACAATTTCGATCATCCGCATACAGTACAATTTTGGCATAAGGAAGCATTCACTTACATATACGAGTATAATTAAAGCATAGGACGAACAGCAGTGGGTCTGAAACCCAAGGGAGCCAGACCCCTGACGAAGCGATAAAGCGTTCAGGTTTTCAGGTAGTTTTTAATTTTTACTGCTTTCCGGTGACTTCTCTATGGATGTAATAATCTTGTGATTTAAGATATTTAAAATGATAGGGCAAATAACATTGATTTCCATCGGATGTATCGAGCCGAAACTCGTCATAAACTGATAATTCATACTGTGTGGCAGGAAGCGTATTCATGTTGCTTGTGTCTTATTATTAAAATATTCAAATGCTAGAAAAAGCAATGAAATTATTAAATTATGTATATAATCGATTATTTTGCAATTTTCAGGTTAAAATATGGTTTCAAAATCACAGGTATAAATGCAAAAGGCAAGCAAAAGAAAAGGCCATGGCAGAACAAAGTCAACAAAACCAGGTATTTCTAATATTTTCCACTTTAACTTATAGAAATTTAATTATATCACTTTTGATAATAACTAAATATTTTTAAACAATAAAAAACGTTGTCGTTTCCTCCTTCCTCTTACAGAAACCTTGTAGAATGAATTATATAAAAATCTCTAATGAAAAACCTATGTATGTTGATGACGGCTATGTCGCTGTATTACTAGTCAAATGACTCGGTCAGTCATCAGCCTCGCCATAGTTCTCATACTTCTGGGTGCAATGTCGTGTGTTGCTCGGAGAAGGGCTTTGCAAAATCGATTCTGGGCACACCCAACACCATAAAATTAACATTTTTGATACTTCTTCATTTTGTTTGGCGCGATAACCGCTTACGCGATTTTGGCCGAGTTTAACAAGTGCTAACCGGCGCCAGTTGGACATATGTACCAAGTGAAGCCAAGTCCTGCTCCACCAGATATTTCCAACGCAGAGGAGGTATTTTACTTCCTCTGCTACCACCAGCTGGTACTGCATCGAATACGTTCAAAGACGGAGCTTTTGGGTCCATTCGGTCGACATGACCACTCCAACGAAGCCGCTGGATCTTTATTCTCTGCGCTTTGTCTATGTCCCCGTAAATCACATACAGCTCATTGTACTTGCCATCACCAACGTTCAAAGGTCTATAAATCTTCAGCAGAATCTTTCTTTCAAACACTTCAAAGGACACCTCATCGGATATTGTCTTCGCCCAAGCTTCTGGTCTCATCATGGTCATATAGCGGAATGGCAATCCCGTCTTCAGCGATTGGGGGGTCGTAATATTCACATTTATATTCGCACATCCACAGTTGCCGCTATTCAGCAAGTGTCTTAAAACCTTTTGTAAGCCGCCAAACTTTCTGGTAGAACCTTCGTGCACTTTTCTTATCGGGCAGCATCATAAGCTCCTCGCACTCACGTATTTCGGCCTCTGGTATCTTCATTCTGTAATACGTCTCTATTCCTTTTTCTGCTCCCGGTAGTGATTCCACACCGTTCGCATTTACGTGGTCGAAGCGTGGCCCTATAAGCAGCATCCTTTCTTTTGCGCTCGCCAAAATCTGATTTGTTCTTCGGCGACGATGCATAAAGAACGAGAATCTGGTGCTGCAGACTATCGTGCTTCGGGCCGCACCGAAGTCGATCGGTTTCAATCAGTTATCGGAGGTTTCTTTGTAAATTTTCTGACGAAATTGTTTTGTTCTCTTCTTTAGTCTGGAGAAACTGTGGAATCTTGATATGCGCTAATGTTATCATATTGACATATGTCATTCTTAGGCGACTGACCACATACTTAGACGTTATGAATATTGGGGGTGTAGAGGTTCAAACGTAAAAGTTTCGGCTACGAAGTCTGACGGAGACTTAAATTCGATACCACGAGGAATAGGAGTTTGCTCCAACCTGCTTGTGAAGACCGTTCTTCGAAGAGTGTCGTGGTGATTGTGGTTTAACGCAGAAAGGCAATTAGAACCTTAGTTAGTTAGGCAGATGTTTAGATATGCCTCGAACGCCACCAAGGAGACGAGTGTGCCCATTTCATGGTACCATAAATGGTCTTAGCGTTTTGGGGCGCTGTTCAATGAATTAATTTGCTCTGCTGGGCTTTTGAGTGCTGTGAGGTAAAGCCGGCGTCGGCAAGTACCCTAGTAAAACGCACCAGACGCTGTATGTGAGTTACCAGCGGAATTTCCTGAGTTCAAACTCTAACAAAAATAAACTTGGAATTGTTAGAACGGATTTTGTTTAATAGTGGTCGCCTTACGGCATGCACTTTGCTCGTTTGGCAAATCTCGCTTGTTTCTGCAATATAAGCCTTCTTACAGAAGATTAGCCATTTTTAAGAAAAGCCGAGAGCGGGCACTATATTAAATGTTGTAGAAAAGCACTACTATTAAATTGCACTTTTTATTTAAATACAATATTTTACAGTGTGACCCCTTATGTATATTGCGTTTCTTTTAATTACAGACCTCAAGTTCGCCTAGACGTGTTGCGGTACCTGTACTGGTAAAAGATGGTAAGCCCTGCGCGGGTAATAACAGTGGACCACAATCGCAGCAAGCTAGTACCAATGCCAGTAACGGCAATTCTAGTTCTAACAGCAATACCAATAACACTATAAACGAAAACAATGGGTCCGCGGAAGTAAATAACAGCATTTCAAGTAGTTTGAACCTTATTACAGGAGAAACAACTAACTCCCACTCTCCAGACACATCAAATGCGCTCATTGCCAGTTACAATGGGACAATCGTTGGTCACAATCAAATCCAGCAACAATCTTGTAATAATTCTTTAATGTCAAACAGCTTAGCAATGGCATATCGCAATCAGAATAATTTTATTTCAAACGGGCATCAGCAACAGTGCACGGGGTATTTGCCTTTACAAGGCAGAGCGTGGTAAAATATATAAGAAAATATATTATATTAATTACGTACTATATGTATATGTGTATGACATGTATCTATTCAATCCTGTCCGGTTGTTTGCAAAAACCTAACGGATTCATGATAGAAACGAACATTTGTATTACCAGGATGCCCAGGATGGCGAGGCATGTACGTCTGTCCGCTCGTACGTCCGGTCCGTCCGTGCAGACGATGACATGAGTAAATGTTCAAATATTAATGAAACTCTTGTTATTTTTCTTATATAGTAGGTTGCTTTTTTTTTTTAATTAAATAAAGAAATAAAAATTGGTTAGATCAGGTATAGGAAATGATTGCAAAAATACAATTATATATAAAATAATACGGTCGCGACGTCTTTTATTTGGAATAAATGTCTGTATCGCAAAAACACTCCAACGACTCAATATAACTTTGACCCCCATTGCTTTTAATCTCATAAAACCACTCACTGCTTAAACATTAATAAAATATGACAGTAGCCCCCATAGCACGAACTTTTCAAAATTAAAAATGTGATATATCTAATGCTATTACTTATAGAATTCCAATTGTATGCGTATAATAATTTTAAAGCTAAAAATACGATGCTGACCTAATTACATTTCATAGAAAGGTGCGCATGGAATATAAAGCTCGGTTCTGGCCGAACTTATTTGTTTGTTATAAAATAAACATCCTCGCAGACTTAAAAAAAATTGTATGCAAACTCTCGAATAAAATTTTTTGAATCAAAACCATATCTACATGTTATTTCCTCTCATAATTTATCTTCACAGGTAAGTAACATTTGTATACTTACCATGGTGCAGTAATGGAAGGTGATATAAGTACGTATAAACAGGTCGTTTCGACGCAAGGCGCATTCATGGTGGTGGCACTAGACCAACAACAATGTTCTGTACGTTTGATTGTCAAAGCAAAGTATTGGGAGACTAGAAAACCAATAATGAAATCGCCTTGTTTCATTCCGGGCAGACAGCTACATGGACTCGGGGAAAGAAAAAAAACAAATTAGCTGATTTACCAACACCACCTTTAACAGATTCGTTTTGTTTAGACGACGTTTCTGTCAGCTCAAGGTTGCATTTTGGCAGCACGAGAGAATGGAGAGGAAAAGAAGGGCGATTTGTGAAATAGTACAATAGAATAGCTAGCTCTACATACATTCAGTTACCACTTTTCTAGAATTATTGTTGCATTGTAGAGATTTTATTTCAGCTTGACTATTAGAGTAGATAGTTATCGGTTGTGCCACCCCAAAAGAGTTACTGACCCACAATGCAACCCCTTTTATACCTATAAACTAGACTTGAGAGCCCCTGCAGTAGTCGGGTAGCAGTGGGCTTAGTTTCCGGCACTTCTGAGAGGATGCCACTCCCGACCATAGTATTTAGTCTCAAGCCGTCAGTGAAGACACGTTCGCCTCCTTCTGGGATTCGTATGGAAAAATTGTTTTCAAAACAGAATTGTAGAGCAGTGTGCAATTTATCTTCCTATGTTTTCCCGAAGAAGTTCCAAGAATTTTCGAGTGCCCAAATCTACAATATTTATTGGGTAGGTATGCATAAATTTGATTGCGTTGCAATTAACCCGAAATTTGGCATTAATAACTATAGTGAGAAGGTATAATAGTATCAGGAGCCTTAGTGGCGATAAAGAGCAGCACTCCTGTAATAAGTCTGGATCTCTTTGGATGCTTTCCAGTCTGCTCTTGAATACCATTTTTTTCAAAAGTTGGCCATCAAGCAGTGGCCCCGCAGAAGAAGTGTAGTACACTATGCTTTGTGAGGTTGACACTCAGTCCACTCTCCTTGCACTAGCTATCCCCAGGGGGAGTGCAGAGATTTTGTTATAGTTCGCTCAACTTGGAGATGTTTTCCTGTTAATTGCCGTTAATGCAATATCGTCCGCATAAGCGATGGCATTACAGCCAGTATTTTGCAATCTTAAGATTAGAGTGATTACTGTAAGATTCCAGAGTAGGGGAAAGAGGGCCACGCGCAGAAGAGTGCCTCTTACTGCGTACCTGACAATAGGGGTTACCCATCTCCAAGACTTCATATGAAAAGTCCTGACTCTTTTGGGTATGAAAACCGTTATTGCCATTGCCTAACCCTCCGGTATGTAGAGGCAAACCTTACAGATATTCGTGAGAAGAGGACTTAGACGATCCACCAAACGGCAATTCCTCACAGATGTCGCGAAGCTTTATTATCCGTTGAGGTTTTTTCTGCAGAATTAGTATTAATACCTCCGAGAATGGAGGTACGTCGATACTCTCAATTCATATATATGAGTATGTATTGGAAATACCGCGAAGTTTCATCCGAAACAGCTGTTTGTCGGACAACAGACATTCCTATTTAATTTTGAATTTCAATACATTAAGACAACATGAAGAGAAAATTGAGAAATTTTCAGAGCCTGTGCATGTGCGTACACAAAGCTGTCTCCTCAAATATTAACGATTGAACCCTTTTGCATTTAATATACAAGTACTTCGTAATTCAACAATATACGAACTTCCACAGTTTAGCGCGTTTATTTATGCTCTTCAAATTTCGATTCATTACTTTGATAGAAACATAAGGACTAAATTTAGTATTGTAAAAGAGCTAGCTGAGCGGCACACCACAAACATTTTCCGGTTCGCTGAGCACAGACTCTATTCTGGATAATGCATCATGGATGAGTTGGAAGGGAACTGATCTTAAATCAGTCAACTCTGCCCAATATGTGGACATTCCATTATTCTCAAGCAAGATCTGGATCAGGTCAGTTTACATCACGCTGAACAACAGTAGATGGACCACAGAACTTATGCATGAGGTAATTAGACAGGTCTAGAAGGTGTGAACACAGAACTAGGCCCCTCATCAATCTAGACCGGCCTTTGATTAGTACGGTGACTTTCGTCATGCCGGGCGTTCCCGATAGAAATACATATTCAATGACTTCTGTCGCAGGACACTTTCTGTGCTACTATCCCGCAGAACTATTTCCAGAACATGGCATCGATGTTTACACTCGTACTTCTTTCCATGTCTGACAGATTTGGAATCTGAAACCATCCACTATCGTTTATTGGAGAGACAAAAAGTATTTGAGGCAACAAGGCGGAATCCTCCTGCAGTTTTTAACTAGTGTACAAACAATTTTCTAACGATAATCCATATTCACTAGCACACGACACGTTACTTAGTCGTTGATTTTGATGCCTTTAAAGCGATATGATATGGGGGATAGCTGACAGGTCCGTTTGTCGTGTAATCCTTAACGATCTCCGTATGATAGAGCATTTAGCATTCGAACATCAAATTATGGTATAATGGTCGTGCTACGGAGTCTCCGTTTAACCTGTCTTCCGTGGTATTCAACAGCCTTTCATGTAAAGGAAAAGTTAAATAGATCCCTCTCGATTTTCAGTGAGTCTACCACATAAGACCCAGTATCAGTGCGTTGCGTAGTGGAATCGGACAACTCGCTATAGAATTTTCATCTTTACTTAATACATTTTGCACGGTGCCCTCGGTGACGGGGAAGCTCATACAACTCCAATTTAGTGCAATAGCAGTTATAAGCGGACTTCGTTTGTTGCCACCGGCTAAAATAAAGTCAATAAACGCCGAAGTATTTTGGAAAGAATGTAAATTGAAATTGAAATTAATACATTTGGCTTTACTGACCTTAAATTAGTATACGAGTAAACTAAGTCTAACAACTAATTTCAAGTTGACCTGCTTGTATATAGTATGTTAATGAACCGTCAAAAGAGCCAAGCTGTTTAACAATTTTTTTAGAAAAATAAAGTTGCACGCCTAAAAACACCAATACGTGTGGTGTTTACAGTGAATTAAAGGAATTTACTTGTGTGGTAAACTCCGTGCTTATGATCAGAGCTTAATGTTGAACTCCGAAATGGCCCACAAGCACGAGCTTAGTGATTAGTCCAGAATTATGTTTTCTTGACTTCTTGAAAATAAATAAATAAAACATATCATTTTTGGCATTAAAATAAAACAAATCCTATGATTACGGCGACCATCCGTTCTGTATTATATACGTACAGGCAGTACTGTATTTGAAGATTCTGTTCTTTATAATATATTTTCCAATCGATAGCAGATAAATCTTCGGAATAAAAATGTTTTGCATTTCATATATTTCCGATTAAAAAAATAGTATTCAAATCTCTTTTAAGATAAGACCAAAAAGATTTGTGTGAACGCCCCCTTAAGGAATAGATATTTCATCTATTTGGCAACACTGAAATTATATCGACAGGGATGAAATCAATGAGATGACTTCGCTAGAACAAAAACAACATTTACATGTACTTCCTTCTTGCAATTTGCTGATTGAATTGTCAATGAGAATATAAACAAGAAAATAAGGCAAGAAGTAGGGTAGTGATATTCCAAACCGCGAAGTCGCCTTGGGTGAAATGATGTGAGACTCTCTTTATCGTCACAGCGCTGTTAAAATGTGCATCTTTTATAATATCTTACAATATTACCAAGAACCCAAATTTGTTATTAATCAACGTAAAGATAAAGATTTTCCAATAGTTATTAAAAAAATTATGAATGAAATGAAATGAATCGAATGCAATTGATATAAACCAAATGACAGATAATGCTGATAGTTTCTGTAAACATTGTTTTGATTGTTTGAGTTAATGGAGCACTGCTTTTGAACAAGTTGATGTGCTTGAATCGGTGCTCTTTCGCGCAAAATTCCTTCTTGTACAGTACAAGCGAGTTTAATGTTATACTGGAAACAACGATGTACAGAATGCAAAGATGTGATCACCATCACACCATTATTCGGCTCTAAGCGAATTTGAACGAATCAGCTGATTTGCTGACGTAGCAGGGGAAATGACACCGTCAATAACTCTTGAAATAGGCGTTTTTCTGCAGCGTTGAAGCAAATCAAAGTTTCCGGGTTACACTCAAGTATCCTTTAGGTAGCTTCCGGACATCCGTTTGGGAGCACGGAAACTTGTGAAGGCAACGTGAGTGACTACGATTTAAGTGGATGTAACTGCGATTTGAAGGCAAGTAGCTGGAATGTCCGGTCCCTTAATGGGGAAGGTGCCTCTGTCCGAATTTGTTTCCACATGGGCATTAGCCATTTAACAGATGTGATGGACGGGACAAGACAAGAATACCATTATCGGAGTTAAGATGGGAAAGACTTCGGCGCCAAGTATTTTCGTTTACTACGGTGCCCGAGCTTCTCGCAATAGTCCATATCAATGCGATAAAGGGGAAGGACGATGCGGCCAATACTACTTCAATGAGCGCCTAGCGCGTTTCTATGAGTAGTGCCGAGATAAAAATATTGCTTAATGACTTCAAATGATATCTAAGGAAGGGATTTTTATTTACACAGTCGGAAAATTTAGCCTACATGAAAAAAAAACATTCACTAACGGCCTGATACTGATCGACTTCGCCGTGACCCAAAATGCGGTAGTAAGCAGCATCGGATTCCAACAGCAATCGCAGCAGACAATCACAAAATTCGCCACTCGACACTTACTCCTTCTCCCAGAGAGTACTGATCAACAAGCCAGCATGCACCCTGCCACAGAAATATGGCCGCGCTGCGAACATATTATCAGAGAGAAGGTATGAGAGGCGGAAAAACGTGAATGCGAAGAACTTAAAATACGGGCCGACACGATGTCAAAGAAAATGTGAAAATTCCGTTGACCCAATTGTTGATGACAGGGCTGTCGCTCCGCTACCTGACCATGACGCGCTGCGAATAGCAATACCGCAACTGAAGAAATTCAAAACCACGGAAGCCGACGGTGAGACTGCAGATTGAGCTTTTAGAAAAAACTTCAGCGCCATTCCCAATGATTCTACAGTTACGCGCCACACAGCAGTGACGAGAACTTTGTAGACCTGATCTCAACAACTAGGTTGGACTGGGCACTTAAGTCTCTGAAGTCCGTGGGTCCGGACGAAATCTTCCCAGCACTGATGCAGAAAGGAAGCTCTGAGCTGATACCGTGGCTGAAAGAAATATGTACTGTACTGTTTGAGAGTAAACTACATCCCTAGAAGCTGGAGATTAGCTATGGTTGTCTTTATGCCTAAACCAGATAAAAGCAGTCACTTGTATCGCAAGGACTATAGGCTAATTGACCTAATACTCTCCTAAAATTTTAAGTCGATCCGAGTAAAATTCTAAGAGATAGACCCTTCAGAAGTTTCGCCCATTAGGCAACGTCAGTTGAGCGCTTCGCAGGTATACGTGTTTATCTCAAAACTTCATTTTTTAAGTCGGTGGACACGATATCTCGAAAAGTTATGAAGCGATTTAGTTCAAATTTTGTACAAATCTTTGAAATAACATTATCTAGTTATTGAACGCAGGATTTTTTTTTTCATTAATTACAACTTTTTTTTTTTTGAGCCAATGTATGTCGAAAATTTCACTAAAAAATGTGTTTTCTGGTTCAAAGCCTGTCAAAAATTCAAATTTTAATTTTTTTTTGTTTCCTTCGTCCAACAACGAGATTTATCCATGCTCTAACGAAATCCGTTTGGCTTTTTGATTTTAGATGAACCAATAATGAGTTATGCTGTCCACGGCAAGAGGATTTTTTTTTGAGACGTCGAGGAAGATGAGGTACCAACGGCTGAGTTTTCGAAATTTTTAAATAAAAATTTCACAAAATATTCTTTATATATGTATCTTAGATATAGTGAATTGTTTAAATGAAATATATGGTTTTATATACTAAAAAAAAAATATTCAAAATCTCCTTTTTTCAACCTCTGAAACCCACCTAACCCCTTAAGGAAAGAACTACTGTCACCAAGTCTGTCAACAATATATTTACGGAAGCTTTGATAGAGGGCCTGGATTCAATTGGTGTGGAACCTGCTATCCAACACTGGATCGGCAGCCTATTAAACTGTCGGATGTGATAGGCGAATGGGGGTCCAGTATAATATCGGTAAAGGCTAACAGAGGAAATACTCACAAGGACGGCTAGAGAGATCGGCAAGACTTGGCTCTTATCTCCTCGACTAGCACATTGGATATACATGGCAGACAATAGACCAAAAATGCTCTGTGGTTCGCTAGTATGATGGACGGCGTGCAATAAAGTGATTTACGTTAAAAGATTAGAAAGCGTGCAAGGATTGCAGGAATATGTGTAACCGGTGCTATGAGCATAAATCCAACAGCGGCATTGGAAAACATTCTCAACTGGCATCCAATCAAACTAGTAGTAAAAAACTCAGTCAAAAGAACTGCTCTAAGACTGAACATGTCAGGACGATTCTCCCATAGGTTTTTGGTCACAGTCATATTCTGGATACAACCGGAAGGTCAGATTACGTGATTCCACAAGTTAAATTTGGCAAAAAGCCTAGCGTCATTATAGAGCCAAATCGATGGCCGAAAGATCTGGAATCCAAATACCATTCATACAATTTCTTTATAGATAGTGCCAAAATGGCGGAAGGAGTAGGAGCAGCTGTATTTTGTTCGCAATTTGATCTCCAAAAGTCTTTCAGACTCCCAAATTACTGTAGTATATTTCAAGCTGAAATGGATGCCACAACAAAAGCAGCTGAAATTTACTTTTCTTAATACTCAACTTTTAATGGCTCCTTGCACTAAATCGGAATGTGTTGAACAATGCAGATAGGGGCCGTTCAAGTATTACGTAAGTACTATTAGGGGTGGGGGGGTCTTTGTTTTGCTTATTTTGGATGACATGGGGGGTAGCGGAGTCTAGATGATGATTACGTCATCAGTAGTTATTTACTTTTTTACACGAATGGCAACCCTCACATTATCTATGCTTGAAAACGAAACGCATTTTCGGGGATTCCCGCAAATATACACGCATACGCGATTCGGGGAATTATCGCGCGCTGTTCACTTCTCTAAATTTCTTCTGTTAGTGTATTGTTTTGTTCCGATACAATGCAAGACAACATTTGTGTTACCGTTGATTCCATTAGCCAAAGTTTAACGTTTAAATAAGATGTCGTTTCAAATAGACGAATCCAAGTTATACCAAAAATTGTTTGAAAGTTTTAAAAAATCTCATACAAGTGCGAAAGTACAAAATGTACAAAAGTTAGTTAACGAAGTGTGGCGAAATTATAAATTACAAGCAAAGTCCGACAAGGAACTAGATATCATTGTATCTAAGAGAATTGAAGAAGAATTGCAAGCGGCGACTAAGAATAAATCCAATCTACTACATTTTTTTTCCAAGGTGAGTGACGAAATCATTTTAGGTACCTATGAGTACTAGAAATATTAGAAATTTATGCGAATTTTGCAATTTCCCTCTGGGGGAAGTTGATACACGTAAATGACGGGCTATGGCTTTATATAATCTTTAAATGCAGTTTTTATTGCATACTTTGTATTTATGTAGCTTAATAAGAGAATCTTTAGCAGAACCAATAGAAAGTTTGTACTTTTAGGCAGCGACTACCTGTAAACCTGCAGAAAAAACACAAATTATACAGCCAGCTTCAAATATTAAAAAACAGGAAGAAGAGAAAATAAAACCCGGTAATGAATCACAACAACAATGTGAAAATAATGAAAATGCAGATAAACAGAGAGCAAAACCTTCTCAGGAAGCTATGAAAAATAAGATTGCTCTACTCGAAAAAAATCTGAACGCTTTGTATTCTACCAGAGATACTATGCCAAGCCGTGCTGAAGTTGATAAACAGATCACTAAGTTGCGTGAGGAAATAAAAACAGCAAAACAGTCTTTAACCAGGAAGATTCAAAACGCAGTTGCCCAGAAGAAACACAGGGATGGTATGAAAAGAAAGTTAGAAGATATTTGTCATGAAAATCCAGAAATAAAAAAAGACTATCTCTGAGGGATTCAGTGGGACGTCCCAATCTTGAAAGCAATCAACCATCACTATTGAAAACAATTGCGGATATAGCTTTATTTGGGAGTGCAGCAGATGATAGAAGACGAACGGAATCTATTCGCAGCGTAAAAACTCTTGATGAACTCACACAAGAATTACGTAAAATAGGATTTGACATTAGTCGCAGTGGGACATATCTTCGTTTGATTCCCAGAAAGTCTAATTCTGCAGAGGGACGAAGACATGTATCGACAGTCCCTGTTAAGCTCATTCGTGCTCAAACTGATCACCACAAGAGCCACTGAGATATGAAGTTCGCTGAAACATCAATCCATTATTTAGAGAACATAGCATCCATACTTGGATCAGATCAAGTATTTTTCATATCTCAAGATGATAAAGCTCGAGTCCCTATTGGCGTAACTGCGGCAAATAAGCAAGAAGCACCTCTTCTAATGCACATAGAAACAAATTACCTGACCACGATTGGGTAATCGCTGAGCGTCATAAATTAATACCATCTGTTTACGCTGATATCAAAATCACTTCCAGTATGCTAGGACAACCGCAAGCCGTTGAATATTCTGGACCAACATACATCGCTATTCGAAGTGGAAAGCATAGTTCATCTACTGCTAATACTCATGCTCAGGATTTCGAGACCCTTCTCGAACTTGAAGAGTTTCGACCATTAGCTAAAACTGACCATGGACTAGTAAAACCAGTGGTAATCATGACGGTTGATGGAGGGCCAGATGAAAATCCACGTTATGAAAAAGTCATAGGGTTTGCTATACAACACTTTAAGCGACATGATCTCGATGCATTGTTTTTAGCTACCAATGCTCCTGGAAGAAGTGCGTACAACAAAGTAGAGCGCAGAATGGCTCCTCTTAGTCGGGAACTGGCTGGTTTAATATTGCCTCATGCCCATTTTGGGTCTCATTTGGATGAACGTGGCGTTACAATTGATGAACATTTGGAAAGATCTAATTTCGAATTTGCAGGAAATGTATTAGCTGAAGTATGGAGTTCAATGGAAATTGATGGCTATAATGTTAGTGCAAAATATGTTGGGGCAGGTCAACAAGATCTTCCTGATTTTCCAGACATTAAATGGTATTCAGAACATGTGTGTGAAAGCCAATACTTGCTTCAAATTGTAAAATGTAGAAATACAGAATGCTGTCGTCCAAGAAGTGGCCTATTCAGATTACTAGATAACAGGTTTCTTCCACCACCTGTAAAAGTAAAACAAACAGTTGATGACTTGGTTTTGGATGAAGGAGGGCAATTTCTTGATCTTCCAGTCAATTTAGCTCTACGCTTAAGTGCTTCACTCAAAGATTTCCTGCAAATGCCCTACGATTATTTTTGTCCGACGGTAAAATTGAGGCTATCTAGTCGAACATGCAAAACGTGTGGTCTTTATCATGCTTCCACCAAGTCACTAAATCGTCACATCGAGAAGATCCATAAAAAAGCAAACACGCACACTGATAGGAAAGTTAGACCTGTAAGAGTCGTTGCTCGTCGTGCTAATGAACTGATGTGCATTATTCAAAATTTAGAGCACCATGATGTTGAATGGCTCGATGAGAACGACGTAGACATTCCAAAATTGGATGAAAGTGAGCAGATTCACAACACTGAGCAGCAATCCAAGCATTCCAATGTCATCGAAAACTTAGAATCATGGATTCGGGTTTCATGGACTGAAGACTGTTAATTTGAATTTAATACGTGTACCAAAAATTTAAAATAAGTTTGTTATGTTCGTAAGATTATAATATTTTTGTCCCTTACTCTATGTTGAATACTGCATCAGTAAAATCTAATCTCTATTCTAAATCTATTTTCTTATTTTTGAAATTATAATTATAACATTATAATTATAATATAAAAAAAATACATTTTTTAATTGAAAAATGTTTACGTAAGCATGGGGGGAGGGGGTAAAAGCTTTGCTTACTTTTGCTGACAAGGGGGATGGGGGGTAAATAATTGTAATAAATCTGCTTACGTAATACTTGAACGGCCCCATACCAAATAGGTGAACTCGGCCGAAATGGGCATGGCACTATTTACTGGATACCAGTACACAAAAAAATAAATATAAGGAAATGAGGGAGCTGATGAGCACGCTGAGGCAGGTATTCGCTTGCCGAGATTGAGTACGTCAGACATATGTATGCCCATCACTCTCTTTTCTGAAAACGGAATTACATGAGGAACTAGCTCTGAAAACGCAGTCACTATGGGGACACTCAACTTCGTACAAAACTGCCAGGACTTGAAATACCAAAACTGCAAACTTTATTTCATCACTGGCTAGGAAAGACTGCAAAATATTGGTTGGAGTACTGATGGGACACCATTTCACTCCACTTAACGCAACAAAATGAGATTAGTCCGAAGCGATACGTGTAACACATGCAACGAAGCGAATGCTACGGGTGCTTTAGAACACCTACCTTGCCACTGCCCTGTTATCTATAGGACTCGAAAAATGTGCCCAGGATGAACATATTTTTCATCCTTGAAGGATATTACTGACAAAAGGCTGAACGGCTTAAACATCGCGAAGACGTGCATTATGAATTATATAAAATGATATCTTCTAACCCTAGGGGTCTAAGTCAGATCTATTACAGATCAGATAGCACTACCTAACCTAACCTACAAAACTGTAGGCATATATGTATTTATATATATATAATTGGCTCTTACACCCTTTTTGGGTATTTGGCCGAGCTTCTCCTCCTATTTGTGGCGTGCGTCTTATTGTTGTTCCACAAATGGAGGGACCTACAGTTTTAAGCCGACTCCGAGCAGCAAACATTTTTTATGAGGAGCTTTTTCATGGCATTGTCTGCCGAGAGGCGACCGATATGACTTTTTTTTGGTGTTTCATATGCGGAGATTCGAATCTACGTACTCCGAATGGTAGTCACGCACCAACCCATTCGGCTGCGGCGGTCGCCACACATATGCACATATGTAGCTTAAAAGTAAAAATTAATCAGTAATATGCCGGTTTGTCTGCTTGCAAATTTCTTCTCCAGGCTTTAAAACGCGACTGTTTTTATGGAGGAATGGTTTTACCATTACTTTGCTAGCTGATGTACATACATAAATATATATGCGCAAATATTGTTTTTAGCAGGAATTTCCAGGATTATGCTATCGATTAGGATTGCAACGATATTATTCCTACATTTATTCTATTTGTTTACAAAAAAGCTTTCAACGCACAAACTAATCTACGTTGACGGCAGCAACGCGCGCTGAATATGGGTAGTTCTTAAACGAGCAGAATTGCGAACAAGCGTTGACTGGAATATAAATACGAGTGGTAGGTAGATGAAATGTTGAAGTACCACGCAGGCACTTCCCAAGTAGCACTAAAGTGCCGTTTTGATACCATAATGAGGCCTCCAACAGGCAGATATTTACAGCCCAGCTAGAGCTGTTTATGTATTAGAGAAGATTGAAAGGATTTAGGTTGGCGCACTACCCAAGGCCGTCGAAGAAAAAAGCTGTCAAACCCGGGCATTTACAGAAAAAGTGCTCAACAGTCTCCTTCTTTGAAAAGTCCCCACCTCTGCAAGGGGGGTTAAATGGTAAACCTAGACTTTCCCCTTTTTTTATTTTTTTAAATTTATTTATTTACTAGAAATATAATTATAAGTAATTATATTACATTGCGAAAGGCACTAATAGCCATCGGCCTAGATATAATTTTAAATATGAATTGACTCTTAATTTTCACTTCCGTTAAAAAAAGATACATAACCCAATATCTTAAATATATTTTTAATTGGTCAAACAAAAAAATGTTTTTATTGTTGTTGTTTTTTATACACGTATGTTAAAATGTTGAAATATAGGTTTGTATATCTGCATGTTATTCAATTCGCTTTTTCATCGATTTGCTTCGTTTTTCGTATTAAAAAATAAAGCTTAATCTCTTAAATATATCATATTGGCAAAAGAAAGAGGAACTCATATCTGTGAATGAAGTGTTTATTTAACTTCCTATTACGTCCCATTACTAATCAGCGATTAATATAATCGCAACTTTAACCTGGATGCTAAGCACGTGTCAAGAGCCACGTGCATGAATTTGAGGGTTATTATGTGCACAAATATTTGGAAATATATGTGCGCTTATAAAAGTACGCATTAAACGCCAGCGTTACCCATGGTTTTGATTTTTCTGCAAGTTTTATTAAGGGTGCCCAATCATGGTATTTAATTCTTGACGACAGAAGCAGGTACGCAAAATTTACTTATACTATAAAGTACTCAAACACAATATTTGTTGAGGGGATGGTGTGCAAAGGGCAGTTGATTTAGTAATTTGTGCTACTTTAAAATATTAGTATGAGCTGTTATGCCGGTAGAAATAAGTCAAAATAATTACTTAAAACTGGCTTCTCCGACTATATGCACGGATGCTATAATTTTTGTTTATTTTGAAATGGTTTTTGTTTTTACTCGTCCATAAAATATATCTGTGTGTAAACGTTGTCTGTCTTATAAATATTATTTTCAATGCATTCTACATTTCAACATTTGAAAGCAATTAAATATTTGCAGTGACAAAAAGACTTTTTTTAGTCGTTAAATGTATGAAGTGGGCGCCGTTTTATCCGGCCTCTGTGCTCTAGTGGGCGCGTGTATAAAAATAATTTTATAATAAAACATACATAATTTGAAATAATTCATATAACCGCTTTAAAAAATATACGTGTGCACATAACCTTTCCGTTTGCGGGTGGCGATTGATGCTGGCGATGTTGATGGTGGTAGTGTTGACGGTCACCAAATTTACGTTTCGATGATGGTTACAACGCTGTTTGATGCATTTTAGTGGATGGTTAAAAATCAATTTAATTGCCTACAATGGAAAACTTGCACAAGTTTTTTCAGTTTACCTTTTCATGCTTCCTTGATGTAAGTAAGTTTGTTCGTTTCTTTCAAGGCGAATTCGCTGAGTAATCGTGGCGTTTGGTCAAAGTTGACAAAACCAACTATGATTTACCAAAAAGTTTCTGACATATAAGCGGCCGCCGTAGCCAAATGAGTTGGCGCGTGACTACCATTCGGAGTACATAGACTCGAATCTCCGTGCATGAAACACCAAAAATGATAAAAAAGAGTTTTTTCTAATAGCAGTCGCCTCTCGGCAGGCAAAGGCAAACCTCCGAGTGTATATCTGCTATGAAAAAGCTACTCATTAAAAATACCTGCCATTCGTAGCCGACTTAAAACTGTAGGTCGCTCCATTTGTGGAACAACAACAAGAAGCACGCCACAAATAGGTGGAGGAGCTCGAAAAAACACCTTATATATACAGGGTCCGGCACTCGAAGTGTAACCAATTAAGAAGGCCATACATTTATTTTGGAAAATTACTTTAGTTCAATTCAAAGTAAAAAATGTGTGAAAGTAATACCAAATTAAGAATCAATTTACTTTTGCTCGATATGACCACTTTTTGCCTTGACGACGGCCTTGACACGTTCCAGAATCGAACCGCAACCTGCCCGAATGTGATTTGCAAGTATTTTGGCCCACTCGCGGACAATGGCTTTATTCAGCGCCTCGAGACTGGTGAATCTTTTAATTCGGGCCTTGCTCTCCAAAATGGCCCAAAGAGAATAATCCATAGTATTCGCGCCTGATGAATTTGAAAGTCGGTGTGTGGACGTTATGAAGTTCGGAACATTGTTTTTTTAGCCATTCTTGGTTCACTTGAGCTTTGTGAGACGGTGCCAAGTCCTATTGAAACGTCCATGGTCTGCCAACGAAATGTTTGTCTGCCCACGGCTTCAAAGTAACCTCCAGAATACTTTCCGGCTCACAAGCGTTTATGCAATAAAATGCAGGAACCTCTAAACAAGATTGAGCATTGGTGCAAACTGCATGGTCTGAAATTACCTTGTACTTTTCACTGGAAACACAATATGGAAGGTCTGTTACTACCCATTTTGAAAAGAGAAACACTGCAACTATTTTCTGAGGTCAAATACTTTGGGGTAATCCCAGATAGTAAGATGACCTGGAAAACGCAGGTCGAGGAGAAGATATCTCGAGCACTAAAAGTCTTCTGGCAGGGTAATAGAGCTTTTGGCAAGACATGGGGTCTAAGACCGGTGATAGTAAACTAGTTGTACATCACCCTGATTAGACTCATTACTACAAACAACGCTGTAGTCTAGCTGTAAGAAGGCTACTATGATTAATTCCAGAATAAATCCCCTAACTAGACTACAGAGATGTGTCTGTTTGGGTGTCACCGGTGCTTTGAGTACGACATCTGTATGCTCTTAATGCAACCTTGAATTTGCAACCTCTATATCTTCAAATGTTAAAGGAAGCAATGAAGGCGGCGTACAGGCTCAAGTTAAACGGAGTCTGGGGAAATGAAGTAAGCACTGGCCAATGTCAGATATACCACCAGTTGTCAGAGCGATGCACACTGTTTTCGATGCCGGTGTACAATCGGGTGCCTGTCGTTAGCTTCGGTAAGAAGTATGACGTTTTGCTCCCAAATAGAGATCAATGGTTAAGTCCAGAAAACCTAGTAACGGGTTATCAGCACACTTTCTACACCGAGGGACCCAACACCAGTGATGGCAGCGGATCTGGATGGTACTTAGGCGAAGACACTAAGTACTCCTATGCCACAGGACAGATGGCCACGGTATTCCTTACGGAAGTCTATGAGATCTTGAATTTGGCGTACTGGCTAATTGAGAAAAAGTGGCGGGGCAACAGTATTGGAGTTTGTAGTGACAGTCAATCTGCACTAAGAGCCCTTGCTAACCCACGCTGATCTTCGAAATTAGTCGATGAAAGTAAGACACAACTGAACTTATTTGGATGCCTGGACCTTTTGGTACTACAGGGAACAAGTTGGCTGATAAACTGGCTAATGAAGTTTTGCAAGCATACCACTAGGCCCTGAACCCTTTTTAGGCGTCAATTATGCATGAATTCAACTATGCATTGATGGCTTCATAAGATTTACCCATAGAAGGCGTTGGTCTGATTTGAGCTGCTGCAGAGTAGACAAGTAAAATTAGCGACCTTGCGGTTAAAACTTAGTAGGAAGAACTTGAGTACTGATGGGTGTAATCACAGAGCAAAATGATTGTGATCAGCATATGGCTACCATGGAAATCATTGACGCCCTAATATGCCTATCCTGCCTTGAAAGTGAGGGCACTGCTGAGCTCTTTCTCTGTAGCTGACCGGCGTTTTCTTGAATCAGAATTAGGCTATTGAATGTACTAAGTATGGATCAAGTCCATACTTTTCAAGATCTCTTTAGATTCATCAAAGAATCCAAAAGACATGCGAAACAGTGACCTCAACCCAATTTTCAAACCAACTCTATTTATTCTGTCTCTCTATTATTCTTCTTCTTAAATGAAGCGATAACCGCTTACGCGATTTTCGCCGAGTTTCTTTCTCGTGCCAAGTCTTTCTCCACCTGATCTTCCTACCTGATCTTTTCTCTTCCTCGGAAACCACCAGCTGGTACTGCATTGAATATTTTCAGAGCCGGAGCGTTTGTATCCATTCGGACGAAATGACCCAGCCAACGTAGCCGCTGGATCTTCATTCGATGTGCTATGTCTATGTCGTCGTAGAGCTCATACAGCTCATCGTTCCGTCGCCTGCGATATTCGACGTCGCCAACGTGCAAAATACGGGTCGCCCTCGGCAGGCAATGGCAAACCTCCGAGCGTATTTCTGCCATCAAAAACCTGCTCATAAAATTATCTGCCGTTCAGAGTCGGCTTGAAACTGTAGGTCCCTCCATTTGTGGAACAACATCAAGACGCACACCACAATTAGGAGGAGGAGCTCGGCTAAACACCCAAAAAGGGTGTACGCACCAATTATATATATATATATATAATCTAATCGCTAGAGCAACAACAACATTTACACTTGCGTGAATGTCAAAATCGGCTGATAACTTCTATGGCGAATTACTTGTGAAAAGAAAATTAGAAAGTGAGCAAAAAATGTATTTCAATCTTTGCGTTTAAATTGCTTTACAATTAAATTGCTTGTGGGACTTCCCTTCCGGCTCACCGCACTAAAAACCCGTCCCTGCTCCGTTTCCTTCCTTCGGTGGAGGGGGGCAACCTATTGCCTTTCTGTGAAATCTTGCAGAACTGTTCAACGTGCCGCAGCTTATTTAGAATAGTGTTTGCCATGGAGCAAACAACGGACCAATTTTCTATTAATTCAGTCATAATATTCACCAGATTCGCTACCTTCAATGGCTTGATAGACAAAAAAAGTAATGTTCAGCCCCTTCTAAAAATTCACCTGCTTAGAAGGTGCCTATCCTCATGCTGAGCATATATAAACAGGATTTTCATCTATGTCCCGTCTGCATTTGGGTCAGGTGGAAATCCACTTTCCAATATCTTCTGCCTACCCACGTCTTCATCGAAGAAATCAGACGGTATGTTCAACGACCGCTAAGTAGGCAGTCCCATCACTCTTGCTATAACACGTGTATCCCTGCTTCGCTCGGCACTATGTCAATGAGACAAACCCCCTAACCACCAGGGCTGCTTCCCCTGATCCAGTGACCTTAACAGCATCGGACCAGATTTGCGGGACCTATAGGAGGATATTACGTACGACGCTTACGAACAGTTACCTACGTAGTTGTCTGGGGCCTCCCACGTTCAGCATCATTATATTCAGTGCCCGTGAAACTTTTTTTACTCGACTGCTCTTGAGTCAACCTGTCCACGAATATGGTATATAACTAATTTTAACTCCTAATACGAAACTATTTCATAACAAGACAGGACGGCCTTGGTCTTGTACTAAGCTAGTTCGAGTCCTGCTTCTGCCAACTATAATTGTATACTACGGATTAAGCAGTTTGCTATGTTGGTAATTTTTTTTTGTGTATTTGGCCACTTTGAGCTGCCCTTAAGTAGCTGCAATCAAAGTGCACCATTGTACATAATGTTCTGGAGTATTGAACCCAGAATAGATCCCTTCGATGATCCTCCAAAGACTTTAAGTTCTTTACTTAGATTATCTGTGTCGTACATTACCGTTCATATGATTCTTCAGAGATATACATATATAGATTTCTAGTTCGCGAAGAGAGTTAATAATATGCATCCAACTTGCAGTGAGAGAATTTGCCTATGACTCTTTCGTAGTTTAATATCTGTTATCATTAGCTGTTAGCGGTTGAAAATATAATATGAGTATATTCGTTGCTAACTTTCCAAGAATCGCGCCGGAAGAGCTCATTGCTTGTAAATATAAGTTCGATAATGAATATCATCCTATCCTTTCTATACGTGGATTCATCTGTTCAGTGTTTAGCAGGGACAACACTGTTTAGAGAGAACAACACTAAGGGCTCTGCCTTTGGTGTTGGTTCTACGGCTACCCATGCCAAGGAACTCGCGTTAAAATCACCGGCAATTACCACAGATAATCAAGTATTGCGTCACTAGCCAATTTATCCTCGACTGCTTGAATTACTTCGAGAATAGAGCTTGGAGGTAGAGAATAGTGAAGAGATCTTTTAGCGAACTTTCGTGTTTTGCCACACTGCCTTCCGCTTCAGTCTGATCGTACCGATTAGACAGCAAATTCTTCGTTCTAAATGGAGCCAATCTTTCTACAATATACTACATCGTTCAACATTCCCACCCAACGAAGCCGCTGGATCTTTATTCGCTGCACTATGTCTATATCCCGTAAAGCTCGCCCATACAGCTCATTATCTTAAGCGGAATCTTTCTCTCAAACACTCCAAGGGGCGCCTCATCGGATATTTTCATCGTCCAAGCTTCAGCGTCATATATTAAGACGGGCATGAGTAGAGCATTATAGAGTGTTAGTTTTGTTCGTCAAGAGAGAACTTTACTACTCACTGAAGTATCAAGTCACCTTCGCTAAATCCTACGAAGTTCATGGCACGGTCAAATTGATCCTTCATTTTGTTATTTATTAGCGGGTATATTGCCTTACCTCAAATGGTCCTTGCGGGTGAATGGCCGGTAGTTTTATTCGCTGAGCGATAAACCAACAGTAACATTTGGATGTGTTTATCCCAATTTCGTTGGCACTTTCCAACTACCATTCGCAAGTACTCCTCCCTGCACTCTTGAATCTTTCGACCATTCTATCCGATTGAGGAGGCAATATTCCCTCTCTTACCGCAGTTGTAACACTTTATCTCCGAGCTTCTTGGCCATGTAAATTGAGGAAAGGACTCTCTTATTACTTTACTCATACTTTCCTCCGGTCAGGTAGGCTCTTCAGCTTCAATCTGATAGAATTTGAGCACTGGCTTGCTCAACAGAGCTGCTGATTCCTGTGTAAGTGCAAAAGACACTGTATCAACAAGCGTCCCTTCGATATTAAGTATGCAGCCTGTTTCGTGTCCGGCTCACGTATACCTCTTATGAATGCGTGTCTCTTTCTTCACATATCTGTTACTTGTGGCCATTCCCGTAACGAGTCTCTATTTCTACCATCATAGACTCTCATAGTTACCCCGATCAGCTTCTAAAACTACCTCCAGTACTTCGGCGGCGGTACCCTTAAGCAAGACAACTAATGCAGTATTTTTGTCTGCAGTACTCCAGTGATTTATTGTTGCTTTTCCCGCTGCGCATTTGTCTGCGACGATAGCTCTACTGATATTTGTGATATCTGTGCTGAAATTTGTGATATCTGCGATGATATTTCCGATGCCACATGTCTACTCCTGCTGATGGTTCTGGATTCTCTCCCTTCTTTTTCATTTTGGTCGATGATTCCCCAGCTTCTAGCTGGAACACTTATTTGTCTACATCGATGTCCTCTGCTTCCATATGCTCTCGAACCCGTGCCCTGCTTTGTTTTCAGAAGTTGACAAGCCGCGCTGTTCCAACTACTTCACGAGATACTGAATCATAAGTTCACTCAACTTTGCCATTTTCATTTCTAGGGTCCTGTTTTTTGGGGCTTTACTCAACAATGCCAATAAAGCGTCTCCCAATAATTCCTCTGAGTTCGATCACTGAATTAATAACAAAAGTCACAAACTAATGGCAACACAACATGCTTTTGTATTTTGTTTATTTATTTATTTTAATTATTTATTTCGCGAACTTTCGTGTTTTGCCACAATATTCTTTTCTACTACCGTCTGTTCTAGCAGCTCTAGCTTTGCAATGGTTCAGGTTAAGGTTGTCATGGTTTTTGGACGAGTTCTAAATAACAAAGGTATTCTTTGCCGCCAGTCGTATGTGAGCTAAATTCATCCCCGAACAAACAGTGCTACATATACTCATTCTTGCATTCGCGAGCTTTGTGGTTGGATTCGCCGCAATTAAAGTCGACGGCATGTGAGTTTTTAAATCTCTCTACAGAGCACAGTTTCGAAACCAATTGATAGAAAACATATTTTTTTATAGCGGTCGCCCCTTGGCAGATAGGGGCAAACTTCCGAGTGTATTTCAGTTAGAAAAAAGCTCAACATAAAAAATCATTTGCCAATCGCAGGCAGCATAAAACTGTAGGTCCCTCCATTTGTGGAACAACATCAAAACGCACGCCACCAATAGGAGGAGAAGCTTGAGTACCTAGATGTATGCATATCACCCTAGTGAGAGCAGGACAACTGGGGAGAAGGAAAGATTTGAAGCAATACCAAGCATCAGCGCATGAATACCTAGCGGACAATGTCTGAAAAGAACACGCATAAAATTCGGCAGCTGCAGTTTTGTTAACCTAATAACCTCACTTGAAGGGTTTGAAAGAACTAATCTCTAAAGCCACACGGCGCTCATCCAGCAAGCTGCTACGGATGCAAAGAAAGCTTGGCTCGCAACTCCAACTGGCATTTTTCGATATCGAATTTGTCAGAAAATGGGTGAAGGGAAGTATTTTGAGTATGTCCTCACTGATCATCGTCCAATACCTAAATACCCTATAAATGTGGACCCCTACCCTTTGTGGATAAGAGTTCTGGGGAGCTCTTTGACATGCACAGGGAAATATGACCACCGATTCATCGACTGATGCCTCTGAAGATCCAAATTTTCGGAAGATCCTGTGGATTTCCGCAGGAATGACTATTAAGCATTCTCCAACCTCCTTTCGGCCCATCAGTGAGGAAGAGGCCAGAGTGAGGTCAGGCACTCCACTTTTAATACACCCCACTCTTGTTGTAAATAGTCAAGCATCTCCCCTCTTCCATTAAAGCTCTTGCTTCCCTAACAAGTGAGGTGGGAATTCGCGTCGGTGCCAATGATGACGCCGGCTTTTTTTCGTCTCAGCTGGGGCTTCCCTGTCTAATATGGAAGGTAGATCCACCTTGCTACCCTGTGTCATGTAGGCTGAGACCAGCCAGAACTTTCTGGTATGACACTCCAGCCTTACGGTAACAATGCCATCTTGAAAGTAAATACTTTTAGTTCTTTTCTGATGAGTATGCGGGATCTAGGTTTACTTACATGGATGTGCACTCTCAGTAAATAACTTTTCGTCCTGATTCCAGAAATACCCTTACTACTCAGCCAAAACTCCTGAGTTAGGTCTACGTCAGCTTCAACTTGCTCAAGGTAGATAGGTAAATTAGCGGACGCCGCCTTAGAGCGCTAAAGATTTATGTGAAGAACATTCATTTTCGACCCCTAGGTCTGCGCCCTCCCTCTCGGAGGCCAAAATCCCCTCAAATTTTAGAGCTGGAAAGCAGAGAATTTCCTCCTTCTCATGCGGATCGAAAGGTTTAAAGAGGAGCCAGACATGGGTACACGGCTGCAGAGGTAGTTCATGTTTATCGACCGACTTCAGCTTGGCTCACTTCCAAAAATTCCCTACACAGCCTCTTGCCAACAAATGCACCGTTCAGTCTTTTTTGTTTTGATTTGTAGTTCAATCGATTGTTGCAATCGAACAGAACTCTTCAATGTTTCCTGCTGCTGAAAATGGAATCGTGTTTTATAAACTTGCCACATTGCAAATAAAGACATAGAGAGCAGCCACGTTAACGACCGCCAATTTATTGACGCTCTTGGTATACTTATTCGGTCTGCTAAAGAGTATATCTCTAAAAATCTTTTCCTGTGGTCTGATACTTTTTGGGAAATCGAGTTAAAATGGAGAGGTATTCAAGGATCCACCTTTTCAAAAAGTGGCGTGAAGTCATCTAGTGATTCACCACTGCTTTCAGAGCAAACATCCCGTCGATGTTGATGCTTGGTGTTTGTGCTGTGTTTGCCAAACCTAGTAAAAAGTAAGCGGCTTTTCCTGGCTTGAAGCGATGGAAAGGTCTGTTAGCGAGCGCGAGCTGACGATATTCTCAGCTTCGGTGGTGAAATATTAAGTGTAAGCGTTTGCCGTAACATCCTCTTCAATCATTACACCAGTTTTTCCCTCATGCACCTCTCTCTGAAGGGTTGGAACCAATTTTTTCTGTACGCTTTTAAATTTTTGCAAACTTTTTGGCCTATTCATTCTCGCCGACGAAATTTTTTCTCTTTTTCGAATTGCACGTATCCGTACTCAGTTCCCTGGCCAACTAGCAGGTAGTGAATAACGCCGCCCAACCCTTTTCTTATCGACGTCCTATAGTAACCGTAATGAGCCCAAAATAATGAGTGTTCTGATGTTTGAGAACAGAAAATTATAATGTAACAATAATTTCGTAAGAGCATGATTGGAAGGCACCCAGCGGTCACTTTGCAGCACCTATACGACCCCGAACTTCCAGAACTCCTTTTTTATCATTATACGGTGACAACTGAAATAGATCACTGGTACGTAGGACATACAAACCGTTTCCAATACTCTGAAGCTCGAGGGAAAACGCTCCTTTCTGGGCGTGATGAAAAAAATCCTTTAAATGCGCCCAGTTCTTGTGAAATCAAAGCATACTCCTCAACACTTCGGCGACAACGACATCTCTTTATTTACCATAGCCCCCAAGCAGTAGTTTTCACAAATCTATTAAACTACGATTAGTATCAACGCCGTCAGGCACTGGGTCATCCCGTCAAACATTTCGTGTCCAAATCTCCCTCTTGAAAATTTTGGCCGCGATCGCCAAATAGCTCAAGAATACAAGCGGGTCGAACATGAGTAATACCATACTCAGCAAGCTCTTTGTAGGATGTATATCACCAGTGATGACCTTCTCACCTACGCTACACCATGGAATCTCAGCTGGAACCTAAACTCGTTACCGGACGGCTGCTAATACATGCCTAAGGCCTTTTCGGCGACAAGCTGCACCAATGGTAGGAACTGTGGCGTTGTTGGCACACGAAGCTGTTATCAACTCTTCCGAATTTGATACAAAGTTTGTTGCTCATCCTAAATCTTACTTCTGAAGCTGCATGAACTTAGTCGTGCGAGGTGACTAGCATACTCAATCGCGTTGGTTGTTCTCACAAATTGAGCGCACCCTGGGGGAAGCAGCAACGAATATCATTACATGTATGTCATAAGCCCCGGGGTCTTTCGTTACATTAGCAAAAATGGAACAAAACAAATGGCAATGCGAGTCATATTGACGTCTCTTCAGGAGATGAGCACTCAGTGGCACACTATCTGCTTCCGCAGCAGCATCGAAAACCAGCATCAATTTCCCTGGTTTTTTAGGGTTGAAGAGATCGCTGGAGATCTGAAGTCTGCTGGCGCGGTCCTTGACAATGTAGGAGCCCATTATTTATTTTTAAAGCTCTACAAATACGTATTTTCACGCTGCATTTTCCTTTCGATGCCAGGAAGCCACTTATACACGCCATTCTATCCAAGCTTTATGTGGAATAATCAGCCATCAGGTCGTGTAGCTCATGTTCACTGGTTGTCATTGGTGACTAAAAGACACCGTGGAGCATTGGACAGAGCAGTTACTGTCGGTTCAAATACAGGCCAGCCGAGCCCGTGTACAGTCCAACTCAATAATTCTTCAGAAAGGCACACCTAAATGGCAATGATCGAGGTGATCAATTTGAGCACAGCGCCACTATATGGCCCCAAAAGCAATTGCCGCTTGTGGGTGATTGATTTAGGGCCTTCTTTAGTCACGCTTTATAATAGAAAACACTACGCCGTCAATCCTCTAGACAGCCAATGAACTCAGGCAACATCTCCAATTTGCGATTTTCGTTTTTCCGTAAATGATATTGTTGTAAATGATGGATTACGTGTTTGCTTCTGGCATAGGAGATGTCAACGACGGCTCGCTCATTGCTCTGGCGTGTCGGGCAATATCGTTAATTGTTTTTTTTTTTTTTTTTTTGGTTAGGACAACTAGGAAGTACAGCACTCAGACATAATTTAGTCCATTGTAATACACTCGGATTCCCTTTTAATTTTCTTTAAATCTACCCGACGTCTGAAGAAGAATTTTAAGTAGATCTTGTGGTGCCAAGGAGCCAGGTGGTCGCTTCTTAACACATCAGTACCAAAGACCTCAAGCTTGATTCGAGCGAAGACGGGGCAGACGCACAGGAAGTGGTCCTCCATCTCATCCTCTTCACAAGCTGGGCAGAGTACACAGTTTGAGATGCCTACCTTTTCCATGTGCCTCGCCTACAGAAAGTGGCCCGTCATCATTCCAACCAGCTGTTTGCAGTCCACTCTGCTTAACGACAGGAGGATTTGCGACAGTCGGTCGGACATGACAGGTAACATCAGTTTAGTCCATCTGCAGCCTCTCTCAGCCTGTCAAGCTCACTTGTGGGATGTAGTAACCCATTTGCTAACCGGGCCAAAGAAGTTGGCCTCAGAGCCCATCCTAGCTAGGGAGTCAGAGGTCTCGTTACTCACGATACCCACGTGTCCCGGGACCCAAGTTAGCATCAGGCTATGATGTCTACCGACATAGTTCAGCCTGGGTTTATAGGACTCGATTACCCCTGATGTGATTGGGGGGATGTTTAAGTTCATGAGCGCAGCTTGGCTGTTGCTGCAGACACATATAGATCGGCCTCTCCATCTGTCTTCCACAACAAAGTTCATATCTTCTTGAACAGCATACACCTCCGCTTGAAACACAGATGCATGCATTGCAGGAGCAAAGAGCATGCATTCCACGTAGAGCACAGAGCCAGAGCCGTGCTCGGTCCTGGAGCCATCCGCGAAAATGCGAAAACAGTGTTTGCCGGTCTCATTTTCAGAGTTTGACCACAATTGAGCCTTGAACTTACATTTGATGACAGCTGAGTGATAGGGAGAACCATACCTCTAAGGGGGACTTCTGGCGAGTTAACGCTACTCGCAAACACTGGAATAACGGCGCCGGAAGGGGAACAACCTATGGCGAGACAAATTGGGAAGATGAGGCCAATAACAGATCGTTATCCTGCTCTCAGAATCAGCTAATGATCTGACTTATCCGGGGTTATGAATCAGCTTGTTTACAAAAAAACTGAGATTCTGTTGGTGAAATACGAAATCAACACAATGTCACTTCGTTGCCTTCTGAATAACGACGGACGAGTGTATGTATGCATGTGAAATTATTGTGCCACGGAGGGCTCGGCAGCCGAAGTTCCCCTTACAATTTTCTTTTTCATCATATTATAATAAGTGTAAAATTTTTATAAAACTCGATCAAACCTGAAAAAATGGTAAATATTGATATCCAGCCTGGTTTGAGCTAAATTCAAATTTAAGTTTCTATCTCATCGGTAAGTTGCTTAAAAATCTACTACAAAGTTACCACTGAAATTTCAGATGCTTTATTGTGATTTTCATTGGGGAGAGATTTTTACGTGGCAAGTCCCAAGCCCAGCGCATAACCAGAAGGGGATTGATTCGCCTTCTCACATTAACCCGCTCTCAAACGCATGTCCCGGAGCTATGCAGGAAATACTTTGGCGAAGCCCGGAAGTTGTGAGCTGCTTGAACTGTATGCAGAAGAGTCGTCCTGACCACTCCCAAGTGAATGATAATCAGGTACTTTCCCCACTTCCGTGGACTACCTCGGCATTCAACGGACAGCTTAGAAATCCAACGGAGAACCTCTCTTGCCAACAAGTGCTACTTTGGACTTAGTAGGCAATTGAGTAGTAAAGTCCTCTCTCGACAAACAAAACTAATACTTTATAAGGCTCTCATCATGCCCATCATAACGTATGGCGCTGAAGAGGCGCCCCTTGGAGTGTTTAAGAGAGAGATTATGCGGAAGATGTTTAGACCTTTGCACGATGGTGACGGCGAGCAACGCAGGCGATGGAACCATGAGCTGTATGATCTTTACGGCGACATACACATAGCGCAGCGAATAAATTTCAGCGGCTGCGTTGTCCAAGTCATGTCGTCCGAATGGAGACAAACGCTTCAGCTCTGAAAGTATTCGATGCGGTACCAATAAAATACCTTCTCGGTAGCAAAGAGGTCCCATTTACCTTTTGTAGCTCCAAACAGTGTGCACATACATGTTCCCCTATTTTCTCTGTTCTTCTTACATGAAATTTATTTCGAGAACCGTATCGGATTGTGACAGACTCTATAATTATATTCCCCGCGTTTCAATTGCTGTTTAATTTTTAAAGTAGGAAGATGTTTACGAGAATCATTTACCGTTCGGCATATACCTTTCTCCATCGAAAATCGACCAGCGCTTCGAGGCTGTTATAATAATTGTCAAAGTACATCTCATTTTAAAATCTAAACAAACCCCAGCAGAAGCTCACTTTGTCGGCACCTCTATATTCTCTTTTCGTTGGCTTTTTCAGCATAAACTGCTTTAAAAAGTTTCTAGCTTTAAATTATATCGTCAAAGCAACTTTTTCTGTATGATTTTGTGTTTTGTGTTTGTTTTATAAAAAAAAATGGGTAAATATTTTCAACACCCACAATGAAGCTGAGAATGGGATAACTTTGGATTAAACGCATTCAAAGACTTTCCTTTGATAAAACTTTTGATTCAGACATAAAGTGAACATCTATACACACATGTAAGTGTAAGTACCCGGATATTATTTTCAGCTTGGAAGAGTAATCGCAATAAATAACTCGTAGGAACAGCAAAGAGGTTAATGTTAGTATGCTTTTAGGAGATTTAATTTAACTTTATTGTGTTCTATTTGACTTTGCCATAAACGATTTTTAATGTAGTTAGCAAAATATAAAAGTGTGTGTATGGCAAATACACGTATTGTGACTTTTATAGTGGGCTTTTTTAATACAATGCCAAGATACAAAGTGGTGTAGTGTTATACAGCTTTGATTCGTATGATTCGGTATTATCTATTGTTACGCTTCCAAACAAAATCTTTATAACGCTGCTTTCACAGCATAACAGTAATTTTTATTCGAAACGTGTGTTAATGCAGTAAATAAAAAGTTGTAATGAATGTTCCTCAGCTATTCCTCCTATGTTTATCAACTATTCTGCCCATCGTATATGGAAACAAAGACGGTATGTAAATTATTCAGTGATATTTTGACAAATATAATATATGGAGGTATATAAGTACGTACATATGTACATACATCAATAAAAGCTAAAGTTGATGCTGACAGTCATTACATTCAAAGATAGTTTCAAAATATACCTATACTTCAATTATATGACAATGATAAAAGAGTAATCAAGGTTTTAAAAAAAAAAAAATGCAGAATATAAATAAATCTTTGTAAACCTCAGTTTTTTTATATTTGGATTTCGTAGCGAATCTGTCAAAATTAAAACTTTCTTAGTTTACTCCAAGGCGCATTTATTAAAGGTGGTGGCGCTAGACCAACAACAAAGTATTGGGAAACTTGAAAACAAATAATGAATTCGCCTTGTTTCATTCCGGGCTGACAGCTACATGGATACAGCGAAAGAAGAAAAACAAATCAGCTGATTTACCAACACCACCTTTAATAGATTCGCCTTGCTTTACTCCAAATCAAAAAATCTGTCAAAATTTATTTACGGTTTATGTCTGTTGACACAAACGCAGTGTTGCCACTATTACAACATTGAACGTGAGCACTCTTACTTATTATTTCAGGCCTTTTTAACTGATCATGTAAATATTTATATATCTCACAGCTACGATTTGAATTTTTTTCAAGATATCAAGAAAAAGGTCTTTTGATTGTTCAGATGCAATGTTTTCCAATATAATAACTATACTAAAACAATAGTCGAGGTCGATAGTCTATGAGAAATATCTCCCATACCACTGATTGCACAAATATCAGCAAAAAGGGGGGCTATATCTTGTAGAACACTGATCAGGTTAATTTGTTCGCGCCCAAATCAGCTTTACTAGTAGATAAGCCTTGAACGAAACTAGTCCATCATGCCTCTATGCATATCAAACGTTGCCCTCTTACTGAAGTGTGCAGAACAATACGAGTAACTTCGGATGGGTAGTCTTAATTCTTAAGTTATACATCAGGAGCAAGAAGCTTAAAATGTTTTATAGCTTCATCTGATGAGGACTACGAACATTCTTTTAAAGGACAATTTATTCGAACTTATGTAACTCTCCCTTCAGATAGGCAATCGGGGGCAAGGACAGCCCTGTCAAAACAAGCTGAAGTAGTAGCACCCAAAGTGGCATCGACGCCATGGCTCAGCTATTGATACCTAATGCTCGTCCTTCTGACAGTACCACTGCCTCGGACAGTACTTACCACCGGAAACATGTTTGTGCCTGGTGGTTTGGATCTAGCCGAGAAACAGTGAGAACCACGGGGGGATCCTCCATCTCCGAGCATGTGGAGAATACCAGAGCGGATAGTGCAAACCATCACATGAAAGGGAAATGGCTGATACCAAAACATCATAGCTGTCTCCGACCCTGGGCGCCAATGGGGCCAACGGAGAGATGGAGACGTCTTTCGCAGAAACAGTGAAAGAATGGTACGTTAGGGTAGTTCGTTCCCACGATGGAGCAGTCTCCCAAGTAAACTGAGACCAGTTAACAGGAATTTATGGAGGGATATCCTAAAGGTGGAAGGATCTACACGATTCAGGATGGTTTCACTCCCGCAGCAAACTGATAACATGTGCAGATCAAAAGTTCGTGGGTCTTTACACTATTGCCTTCAACCGTGTAGGGGAGCTCTGACCACGTTTAATGCTTGATTCCCGAATAAACAAGATCTTTCACTACTTCGAAATTATCAACTATCAACAATAGTTTGCATCGCTTCCTTGCTGAGCTTAGAAAACGAAGAGCTAACAGAGCAGTTGTTAACGCCGATGATGTCATACACTGCAGAAATTATATGCCTTAAGTTCTGCAGCTCGCACAATCTTTCCCAGATCTGGTTAAAGAAATCACACGACATAAGTCGAACTATCTGCGGACTTCTTTGGTATCGAAAGCTCGAAGAGGTCCCTCCAAACTCTGACGGAGCTGCTGGTACTGCTGAGTATTAGTTTTGCAAATCCAGCCATTGCGGCATATAGGCAACTCTTTCTCGAAAGCCGCTTTAAAATTTACGAGAAATTTGTGTGTGCCGATTTGCCTTTCATAGATCTCTAACACGACTTAACGTGTAATGAATATCTGGTCAATTGTGGATTTTCTAGATCTAAAGATCAGTATTGTTTAATCAGTTGGTTGATGGTGAGCTTCAGTCGTGATATAAACTGGTCTCTGTCGGCCAGCATCTCAAGCTCTTCGCACTCACGTATTTCGGTTCTTCTTTAGAATAACACGTTTTTCTTCTGTTCAACTCCCGGTAGCGATCCCACACGGCTCGTATTGCTCCCATTTGCGGCAGAGCCATATAAGGAGGGTCCCTTCTTATGCGGTACGCAGAGAATGTGGCTCCGAACATTCTTTGTGTAGTTATGCGTACGTTTATTTGTTGCACAGAGGCATGTGCGAATCTTGGCTGCAACAAGATAATGATGCAAGTTAACGTTGAGTCTTGGGATTGTACGTACATTTGTATCCCTATTCACTCGTTTATCTCCATAGTGTGTCGTTGCTGATGGTGTTCGGCCAGAATATTCTACAGATAATGCTGAGGTATTAGTTGACGAAAGATTGCAGCCTCTGCGTGATGGTGTTAGAGCCCAGGCATGTTTTACTTTCGTACAACACTTCCGACTTTACACATGAGCTGAATATTCGCAGTTTATAGCGCCTGGAGATTTGTGAACTCGCCCCTACTGTATGCATTCACCCCGTTCTTGCTTTGTTTATCCTGCAATTGACATATTCGTCTGCTATGATAGTTGCAGCCGAGGTAGAAGCTTTTGTTAAATTCCACCGGGCAACGGTCAACCATTATATGGCTTGCTTATTATGGATGGCTCTCACAGCCATCGTCTTGGCGATGTTGACCTTCAGTCCGACAGTGTGTGCCAGGGCGGCTAGTCTGTCCCCCTTCGCTTGCATGTCAGAAAATGTAAGAGAGGGGAGGCAGACGTTATCGGCAAGATCCAGGTCCTCTAGATGTGTGGTGAAACTCCATATGGCGCCTCTTTTGTGCAGTGTCAATTTGCTCATAACGTAGTCTACGACGATGGCGAAGAGAAGGGGCGACCGAGGACAACCTTCCTTTACGCCTGCGTTGGTGGTGGATGGGTCGCTGATGTCGCCAGCCATATAGATTTGATTGATCGGATACCTTTTTAAAGTCAACGAACAGCATGTAAAGCTGGTAGCGCCACTCGACTGATTGCTCTAGAGTGTTGGCTTGGTCAACACAGCGTCGGTGAGGGCAAAATTCAGTTTGCTCGTCCCTTAAGGAGCATCCGATACATTGGAGTCCGCTTTGTATGATCGTGGCTAGAATTTTGTAGGAATCTCCCGAATGTGTGACCAGAAGTCCCTTCCTTAACCACCCTGGTATTCAAGTCACTAAACATGATTTTTATGTTATGCTGAGGGCAGCAGTTATAGGAACGTTCGAGGCGCATAGAAGCAGTCTTTGGTCACATGGGGCGTGAGAGCAAACGAACATGTTGAAGTTATAAGTTGCAAAATAATTCTACATTTTTCAAGGACCTGTTCACAACGGTATTATAATTTCGTTCGCATAATGGTTATATGTAATAGCATAAAGAAATCGAGATATATATATAGGTATATATATGGCAACACTGCCAGTGCCTTATAACTATCAAAGTCTTTTTCAGTATTTCCAGTACCTACATTATTCAAGGACGATATATTACCAGGTTTAGCAGACCATTGTTCTGCTCTGAGCGAATTTGACAGAGTCAGCGGATGAGCTGATGGGATGTGTATAACAAAATTTAGTTTGTGTTAGTGATATACGAAAAAAATTAACCAATGGCACTTTGTTGCCATCTGAACAACGACTGTTTGGACGAGTGTGTGAATACATGCGAAATGGTCGTGCAGAGTTGAGCTGCTGAATCTCCCGAATGACATGTCAGCCAAAGTTCCCCTCACAATTTCCTTCTTCACCATAGTTAAATAGCAAACCTGGTAATCTATCATCCTTGGGTTTGGCCATCAGCTATGGTGAAAAACATAATTGTGAGAGTATCGTCGGCTGCCACATCATCGGGGACTCCATACCAGAATTCAGCCCGCTTATTTCACACGTATTCACACATTCGTATAATCAGTCGTTTTGCAGACAGCAACGAAGTTCAGCGAGTGATGGCTCATTCTTTCAAATCTTTTTACCGTGTATGTTATTTGTTTAAAATAAACATCCGATGTAGATTAGCGAGCTATCGAGCGCCTTACTAACTAAAAATACTCCGAACTACTACAACTTCTAGATGGCGAGCAAATTGGTGATCGCACCGCTTCATATTTTTTCTGCGACCTTCGTAGTCTTTGCCCAAACGTTTCGGACAACGTGATTAAAGCAAACGCGCCCGTGATTGGCAATATAGCCTTATACCTCACTAGAAGATCCTAGCCGCCTAGCTGATACAATTCACAAGGTAATCCTAAACGTTTCACCCTACATTCCTGTATTTCCGAAGAAAAGTAGCTACGCGCCGGAATCTCACATTACACACATCGTATAAGGAACTCACATAGTAATGGCAGACAACAAAATCCACAACCTCGTGGCAGACGTAGCTTGTAACACAGTCGCATGCTGTTGTCGACAGATGGCCTATGTTTTCACCACAAAAAATTTGGCACTGAAGCTTGACGATACCTATTCGGATGCAAGCTTCGAGAAAACACGAAAGAAAGTCTATAAAGGCTGTAACTCTGTAAGACTCTCCAATTGCAACATCGCACCGCCTCTGTTTGACAAATCGCATCTCTTTGCCACAATTTCTCGACCATCTAAAACTCCTTGGTCATCCCCATTGCATTTCGCGTCTAAAATGAACGGCAAATCGCGGGGTTTTGTGATTATCGAGCGCGCACTGCCCAGCAGGTACCATGTGCGATATTTAGAAGGCTTCGGTACTAACTTGCACAATAAAAGAATATTTCTTTGCATAGATCTCGTCAGAGCGTTTAATTAAATTCCAGTCGCTGAACAAGACATTAAAAAAAAACGCAATTCTCACATCCTTTCGAGTTGTTTTAGTTCTCGTTCATATCTTTTGCATTCAGAAATGCGGCGCAAATGTTCCCAAATTTATTGACGATCTTCTCGTCGCTTCAGATGATGAGCTGCAATATCTCAAAGACTTAAAAACTTTCAACGCCTTGAACACTGCTGACAGGTAATCAATAAAACAAAGTCTTTTTTCGGAGAACCCGAAGCAAAATTTCGTGGTCATCAGATTTCAAGTAGTCATATTAAGCCACTGCCCGAAATAGTCGGTGCGATCCGACAACTAAAGCCACCAAATTACGCAGTCTCATTGGAATTGGTAACTTCTAGCGGAAATTTATCAAAAACGCGGCGAAGGTACTCGCTCCACCGAACGAACCATTAGCTGGACCGGTTGATAAAAAATCACATCCTGAAGAATGGAAGGAATCACTTAAAGATTCATTGGAGCTATCAAAAGAGGGCCTAGCAACCGCTTACTTTCTTTAGCTGGGCGCTACCAGACTCAATACACATGCTTTCAACTTACGATCGCAATATACGATGCTGTGAAACATTTTCGGTATGTGTTCGAGGGCCGAAATATTGTGATCCATACTGACCATAAACCGCTGCAGTATGTTTTTAAACGCATTCAGCGCGCGGTACACCACCGCTATTCCACCGAATCAATTTTATAGATCAATTCACCACATAAATAAAACACCTCAGTGGGCAGAACAATACAGTTGCCCGTGGTTAGCTGATACTCAGAAAAGTGACGCAGACTTTCAACAGCTTATCGCTAACCCTAACTCGACGCTTGACTTGAAAAATCTGAATTTTTCAGAGCATCATATTATAGTAGCTTATACTGCGATTTATCCGGGATACGATGTTTACAGAAGCTTTTAACTAGCCGATATATCTGGCTCGAGTTTATAGCAAAATGGGCGTAGAGAAGTATTTTGAGTGTCCCCTCACTGCTCATCTTCCAACACCTCGATACCCTATAGGAGTGGATTTTTTCGAGTGAAGGCGTCTAAACCTCGCGCACTCATGGCAACCTTCGCCACTTTCGCAGACTCTTCTTAATAATTTTTGCTTAGCTTTCCTCATTTCGGAGTTGTACAGTACCCATTCCAAGGCAACTTAATCCTTATTACTCTATTAAAAAGGCGCTTAACGGAACCCTGGAAAGTCCACCATTGTCCAGATATCCACAATGCGCCAAGTCTTGGATAAGACCCATGAAAGGGTAATCGACACACACCATTTTTTCGTCGACTTCAAAGCTGCATTCGAAAGTACGGAAAGGAGTTACCTATATGCTGCGATAGTTTTAGTTCTTTTCTGTTTGTCCTGATTCCAGAAATACCCGTACTACTTAGCCACAACTCCTGGATTTGCATTTAGCAGATCAGTGCTTGTCAGAAAGGTCCCTAAGACTTCTCTACCCTAACCACATTCCAGTTGTGCATGGGAAGTTTAGGACTGCAATAGCGGAGAATTTCCTCTTTCTCCTCCGGATCGAAAGGTTCACATAGCCTCTTGCCAACAACTGCACCGTTCAGTCTTTTTTGTTTGTGATGTTATTTGTGGCTCAATTGGTTGTTTCGAAATTCTCGAACAGATAAACTTTAACATTTCCTACTGCTGAAAAGGAACTGTGGTTTATTAACGTGCCACATTTGCAAATAAAGAAATAGAAAACAGCCACATTAAAAGCCGCCCATTTGTTGGTTTTACTCATGGTACACTTATTCGACAATTCCACATCCCTACTGCACTCTCAGAATATTTGCATCGAATATAAAATGGTGACTATTGGCTTGTCGAGTTAAAGTGGTCACTACGGCGCCGGTGGGGAAATATGAAAGTGTATGTTCTTTGGGCGCAAATTTTTTAAGCCTTTAACGTAGCATCCTCTTCAAGCATTACGCCAATTTTTCCCATGCGGGTTGACACAATAGTTGAATCCCAAATGTATTCAAGCATTACGCCAATTTTTTCCCATGCGGGTTGGCATAATAGTTGAATCCCAACACCAATTATTTTTGTACTCTTTCACAATCAAAAATCTTAGCAAACTTCCTGGTCTTTCTTTTGCGCCCACGAAATTTTTCCCGTTGTCCAATAACCACACCGGATTAATGAAATTTCGGATTGCACGTATCCGTACTCAGTTCGGACAAAGTAAATTTAAATGAAAATTTTTACGAATAGGCGAGATCTTGCATTGATTGTCAACGTCATGTTACAACACCAGCCAGATTCCTGTTACTATCTCAGTGGTTCGACCACATATACATATGTTGATCTCATTACGCTGCCCCTTCCAAAGCTTTTCGCCAATACCTAACAATAATCAACCGTTGTTTTGTATTGCGAAGGGGAGGGAGCTGACGTCAGAGTAAAGTAACTGTTTTTTAATGGCGCCACCTCCAGTTCTCAGACACCTGACATTGGGACCTCAAATCGGGAGGAACAAAAACGATGCCACGACCCATCAATCATTTACAGTGGGCTGAACTCGCTATTAATGTTGCGTTCATCCTTAGATGCCTTGCTATCGGTAAATCGACACATTATACTGCCTGCGAGATCTGTTGTAATTGCCGAAGGGCACTGAAACGAAAAAACATCTGATCATCGTGTAAAATGATTAATAATTGTACCACAGAATGTCAAGAAGTGCGAATTGTTCTGTTGATATGGCGCGTCGTTGCAAAACGTTGGCTCTAAACTTTTTCGCAATGAAAGGCCGAACCTTTGCAGTTGAGTAGTCGCAGTAAACTTTCTTTAAACTAAAGGGAGGAACAAACTGTGTGCATTTTAATGAATGAGCGATGTTACCTGACGGGATCGCTTGTAGTTTGGTATCTCTTCTTTGGTTGTGTGCTAATTTTTTATAAATGAACGGCAGATGACGTCAATAAGTCACATTAAATCCGCTGCAGATTTGTATATTCCTACCCCGTGACGAATATCTATCGTAATCTGGGACTTAAAATCCATTTGTTTTGTTTTATGGTCAGACATTTTATCTTGTTGTTTACGGAAAGTGAACAGCAATTTTTTTGGTCGATGTATACAGGGCTAATTCAACTATCGACCAGATTGCAGCGCCAAGCAAAGAGCAGTCAACTCGTGATTATATGTAAGTGAAAAAACTTAGTGACTTAATTTCGTTATCGAAAATTTCATTTGGAACTGTGCCGGCAAGGAAATTTCCGTGTCGACCCTGATGGACAGTTCAGAGTCCGGAAGAGAACGCGGAAGCATGACAGCGTTAGTCAGTTTTTGCAGAATTCAAAGTTGTAGTTTGTCTCATCCATCCATACGAGAAGTGTCACGCCATTATGCTGGTATGTTGCGTCTTGCGCGTTGTGCTTCCACAGCACATAACTGGATAGTTTCATATGAAACACAAAACCTGACAGGTGTTTGGTACACCATGAAACAAAAAGTGTTGAAATAAATATGAGTATTGGGTAATTAAAATAACTAACTTTGTCGTATGTATTGCAAGTTGGCACACCTACTTTATTTGCTGCGACAAAATTGAAATGAAAAGTGCGAATGATTATAGATATTCTACCTACATATGCACTTTTGATAAACAAATAATATATATGTATATATAATATTATATTGAATATGAAATAAAAATGTATGAATATAAAAATACAGTCTTTCAGACATTCTTCTTATAATTTATAAATATTATATTTACAGTGCCATCTTATCAAATAGAAGCAATTAGTGGTGAGACCATACATTTACCCTGCAACGCAACAACTAACTCTGGTGATGAAGTCATTCTAATACTTTGGTATCGAGAGGGTAAAGGCACTCCTATATACAGGTAAAGTTAAAAACCCATCAGTAAAAATATATTATGTCGACGCCATGAAAAATTGTCTTATTTCTAAACGATTTTAATATAATATTTTTATTTATTACATACAGCAATAGTAAAATAAAAAAATACAATATTAAATAGGATTAATCTCTTCAAATACACTATACAACGCAAACAAAATAATAATATCAGTGCTGACGAGTGAATTACCATTTATCCTGCACCGTTAATTAATCCCTAATTAGCGTTAAGATTTCTAGCGGAAAGAAAAGTTTTTGGAAGTTTTTGTAGTTACCCTCTTGCTCTTACACTTTTATGGATACGTAGAAATTAAGCTAGAGACACAAAGTTGTTGTTTACTGCTGTTGTTGTTAGCTCATGTCGTCAGGAATTGTCATGCCAAGAATAATACAGGGTCCGGCACTCGAAATGTAACCAACTTTAGACCTCTCGCGCGTGATGCCCGTGCATCATCTATCTGTTAGTTGGCTAAATGATAGTCCAGAGTATTGTTTACAAATGCGCGGAGGCATTTTGCCGAGAGTAAACGCGAAAGAAGAAAATCAGTAATGGATTTTAAACATAATAGCGTGATTGCGTTATACATATATGGCTGGAAAATCGCAACCAGCGATTGTTCGTGAGCTCGAGCACCTTAAAGTAAATAATGTTTTTTTTTATCGCACCATTACTCGTTACAATGATACTGGTAGTATCGCGAAACGCCATGGAGGTGGTCATCAAAACACTGCAACGTCAAGTGAAATGGTTCAAAAAGTTAAGAAGCGACTTGAGCGAAATCACCGTCGAAGTGTCAATCAAATGGCAAAAAGAACTGAAAATATCTAACCGTAGCATCCGCCGCATACTGAAAAATGATCTCAAAGTCAAGCCTTACAAGATCCAAAAGGCGCATGATCTCACACCAAAGCAGCAACAAGTCAGACTTGAGAGAACGAAGGAGTTGCCTCGCTTGGTCGAAAGCGGTAAATTCCCAAACATTGTGTTTTCTAACGACAAAGTTTTTTAAATTGAGCAATTCGTAAACTCACAAAACGATAAGGTTTGTTTGACTGACCGTTCATACGAGAATTTGAGTCATCGATCGATGTTATTGGTACAGGTACAGGTAATTGTTTGGGCCGCTGTAACCGCAGATGGGCGCTCTCCAATCGTTTTCATCAAGCCTGGCGTCAAGGTAAATGAGTAATATTATCGGGAAAGTATTACTTTGAAGCCGTGGGCAGACAAATATTTTGGTGACAGACCATTGTCATTTCAACAGGACTCGGCATCGTCTCACAAAGCTCAAGCGTTCCAAGAATGGCTAAAAAACAACGTTCCGAACTTCATAACGTCCACACAATGGCTCCCAAATTCACCAGACGTGAATCCGATGGATTATTCTCTTTGGGTAATTTTGGAGAGCAAGGTCCGAACTAAAAGATTCACCAGTCTCGATTCGCTGAAAAAAGACATGGTCCGCGAGTGAGCCAAAATATCTGCAAGTCACATTCGGACAGCTTGCGATTTATTTCTGTACCGTCTCAAGGCCATAGTCAAAGCAAAAGGTGGTCACATCGAGCAAAAGTAAATTCATTCTTAATTTTGTATTATTTTCGCACATTTTTTACTTTTTATTGAATAAAAGTAATTTTTTAAACTAAATTTATGGCCTTTTTAATTGGTTATACTTCGAGTTCCGGACCCTGTAGAATGAAAGGTTATGCGCTGGGACTTGCTGTGATGTCAGAAGCAGAGCAGTACGGATTGGAGGTAAAGCAGGACTGTCAAAATCATATGAAAATGCAAGAGTAACTCGAATTATAAGCAAATTTGGGAGCATTTGCATAAAATTGTAAAATATTTTTTTTTATTAATTTATTATGAAAAAATATTAGAAGAAATAAGTAAATAAATATGTATGTCGTGAATATATGTAACCAAAAGTAACTAGAAGTTGCCTAAAAGGCTAAAAGGAAAAACTGTGAACCAAAATATCTAAATAAAAGCGAAGTGGTTTTGTGTTCTCAATTATAATTTTTTTTATTGCAAAATATTAAAATAGATTTGATACATAATAAAATTTAAGTAACAATTTTAGTGAACGTGTAAATAGTGAGGGCTGGATTGCCGGCATATTACTAATCCCCTTTTTTCGCTTGTCTGGTTTGCATTTCTTGCACATTTTTACTTTTCTTCTAAATTTTCTTTCTTTAACTTCACATCCAAGCAGTTGACTTTCAAACTCAAACCAGAAACGATAGCAACACGTTGAAGGAGAGTCCTATTATTACTGATAAGCGCGCGACTGATAATTAGCAACTCGCAACGATGGAATTCACCGCCACCAGCTTAACAGCGGAGAAGTTTAACAGAGAGAAGTTAACAGAGCTGAGCGTAGTAAGGAAGAATAGCAGAATTACTTTTCTCATAAATGTAAACTACTCTGGCTCAGCTGTTAGCTTTTGTAGACAATAAACAATAGATTTCAAATTTTAATATACGAGAATATTCAACAAATTTGCTACTTATTTTTCATTTTTAGGATTTGTATGAAATTTTCTTAAATATACTTATATATACATATTTATCATATTTATGCATTGTTATGACTTCCATTTGTGGAACAACATCAAGACGCACACCACAAATAGGAGGAGGAGCTCGGCCAAACACCTAACAGTGTACGCGCCAATTATTTATTTTTTTTTTATGACTTCTTTACATATATTGATAAAATCTTATAAAATCATGATAAATGTTATGAGTTGAGTCAACTTTTAAAATATGTACACAACAAAAAAAACATAAATATGCAAGGATGATATATTTACAAGGATTGGTCATTAACTATGGTGAAAAAGAGGATTGTGAGGGGAACTTCGGCTGCCATGTCGCAGGACATTCGGCACCAAATTCTGCACAATCTTTTCACATGTATCACTCTCGCTCAATCAGTCGTTGTTCAGGTAGCAATGAAGCAACATAATTAAAGACTGTGTTAATTTTTTTCGTATATCACTAACACAATCTTAGTTTTTTCGTAAGCAATCCGCATCGTGATCCCAGTTACGTCAGCCAATCAGCTGATTCTGTTCAATTCGCTGAGAGCCGGATAACGGTCTGTTATTGGCCACACCTTCTCAAATCTTTTCACCATAGAATTTACCAAAGCTTATACAAATATGGCATAAATATATATATTTTCGTTTTATTTACTTATTTATTTATTCATTTATTTAGTATGGAACGTAAACTTAAGACGTAAACTTAAAACTAATAGTCAGATATAAAGGGCAGTACATCTATATACAGCTTCTTATGAATTACATTTAAGACTTGAGGAAAGTGTTAAGAAGAGAAAGATTTTTAGAACTAAACACTGTGACATTTCAAATTGCTATTTTATGTATATTATGGGCATAAAGTACGTATAAAAAGTAATCATGTGATTGAACACACAAATATTTTTGTTAACCTTACAAATTTTTATATGCGAAACGAATTATTATTGTAATAATTTTTGTTTTTTTAAAAGATACATGAAAAATAAATTTGAATTTCTTTTCCAAAATCGTTGTTTTGTTTTAGATTTTTGTTGGTTAGGTACGAAATTTTGCCAATTGTTTTCACTTGTTTTTGAGTTTTTGATATAAAGGGTGTTTTTTTTAGAGGTTAGGTTTTCAAGATGAAATAAAACGTATATAATTTAATGTTATGGCCAAGAATTTAGCTTTATTATAAAGATAAGGGTTTGCCATTATGTTTTAAAAATGATTTCGGGCAAGTGGCCGCTGCGGCTGGCTCGAATAAATTCCAGCCGAGAGGCCCAATTTTCGACCACTTTTTGCAGCAATTGGGGCCGTATGTCAGCAATAACGCGCCGAATATTCTCTTCCAAGACGTCAATCGTCTCGGGCTTATCTGCGTAGACAAGCGACTTCACATAGCCCCACAAGAAATAGTCCAGCGGTGTTATATCGCACGATCTTGGAGGCCACGCCACAGGTCCACGGCGCGAGATAATGCGCTCACCAAAAGTTTCCTTCAATAAATCGATTGTTGCATTGGCTGTATGGCATGTAGCGCCGTCTTGTTGGAACCAAAGGTCGTCCACATCAACATGGTCCAATTCAGGCACGAAAAAGTCATTAATCGTGGCTCTATAGCGCTCTCCATTGACTGTAACATTATGGCCGGCTTCATTTTTAAAGAAATATGGACCAATGATTCCCTCTGCCCATAGAGCACACCAAACAGTGACTTTTTGAGGATGTAACGGCGTCTCAGCAATGGCTTGTGGATTATGTTCACTCCAAATGCGACAATTTTGCTTATTGACATACCCATTCAACCAAAAGGGAGCTTCATCGCTAAAAACATTTTCTTGCGAAAATCGGGATCGGTGGCCATCTCGTTTTGGGCCCATTCACCGAACGTGCGACGCGCTTGATGGTCGTTCGGCTTCAATTCTTGCACGAGTTGGATTTTGTAAGCCCGCAAACCAAGATCCTTCCGCAAAATCTTCCATAAAGTGGATGGGCACATCTCCAATTGCTGCGCGCGATGGCGGATGGACTCATTCGGGTCTTCTTCGATACTCTGCTCCACAGCAGCAATAGCGTCTTCGGTGCACACTGTACGACGTTTCTGAGGATGCGTATTATCCACTAAAGCAAACGTGGTGCGAAACCGATCCATGGTTAATCGAATTAGTGACTCTGATGGACGATTATGTCGACCGAATATTGGACGCAGCGCGCGATGCGTCGCGCGAATCGAACCATTTGTTTTCGTAACAAATTTGCACGATTTGCAAACGTTGTTCAGGTGTAAGTCTATTTATTATGAAATGGCAAACCAAACTGAGCATAAATCAAGTGACAGCTGTCAAAAAGACCATCTACGAAAAAAGTAGTGCCAACTTGAAAACCTAACCTCTAAAAAAATACTAACTTTTCATTGGACACATCACATACATTTTTTCCTTGCAATATCTTAAAAAATGCAAAATCATGGCGCAAAATAAATTTGCATGATTAATTTTGCATTATTTTGTCTATTCTAAACTTTGAACATACAGAATTATGACCTAAAGGAATTTAGGATGTTTAGAGTTTGTTTTACATTTTTTCCAGTGCAAATAACTCCTGCACCAAGATTGCTCCAGAAGCATATTGGAGTTAGGATCTTGCCCGATTTGCAGGCAATTCGTTGAAGGCACATATGTGAGTTCTAAAAAAACCCTATACTGGAATGCAAATTTGATTTTCAAGCTATTCAGATTCGAAGGTAATAGAGTGGAAGAAATGCAAGCCATATTGTGGCCAAGATATGATTAGGATGATTGATGGGGGGATGAGTGTAGTTGGCAGGATTGAGTGGGTTGGCAGGATCGTTGGATGTCAATTATTACACAGCGTATGCAAACTTCCGAAAAAATTAGTATGCTTAAAAGGGGTGGATTACAACCAAAGGCACTAGCAGACAAAGAAGAAGATTGCATCATAAATTGGGTGGCAGAAAATTACACATTAACCCTGCGTAAAAATTGAATACTAATTTCAAAAAAAACAGTTTCAATTACCGAAATCTGTAACTACTTACAAGTTCAAGGTTCTTACATTGAAAGGTTTTCACCACCAATCAGTCTTCATAAAGCCGAAAATAAGGTTAAATGTGCAGAATATGTGAAGGCATTGAAAGCATTTATGCAAACAAGGAAACAAATTATTTATATTGATGTAACAAATTTTAATTTATTACGAGGGGTGCCTTTTATATGTCGGGATTTGGCAACCCTGGTATTGCAATCTGGCAACTGACAGCTGTATCGCAAAGTTTGACATTTTTTGGCTTTTACGTACTCTGAACGTTTTCAAATACCAGCGCTATTTGTGTTATTTACAGTAACTTAAAAGATTCATCTCGGTCCAAAAATGGAATTAAATCGTGAACATTTTCGTGCGATTATTTTTTACAACTTTCGACGTGGATTAACTCAGCAACATTGTATGGATGAGCTTAATTCATTTTTTGGCGATGAAGCTCCATCAAGGACCAGTGTTTATCGATGGTATGGTGAATTCAATCGTGGTCGTAGCTCACTCCAAGACGAATTTCGTGAAGGTCGTCCAAAATCAGTTGTTGTTCCGAAAACCATTGATGCTGTGCGCGAACTGATATTGCAAGATCGTCATATGATATATCGTGAGATTGGGACAATCTTAGGCATTAGTGGGACCAGCATACATTCAATATTACATAAACATTTGACTGTCAAAAAAATTTGTTCGCGTTGGATCCCACACAATTTGTCAATCGCTCAAAAAAAGGCTCGTGTCGATTGGTCGAAGGAAATGCTCAAAAAATACGACCGCGTGGCTTCGAAACACGTCTATGACATCGTGACAGGTGATGAATCATGGATTTACGCGTATGAGCCCGAAAGTAAACACCAGTCGACTGTATGGGTGTTTCAAGATGAGCCAAATCCAACAAAATTTGTTCGCGCACGAAGCACTTCCAAGCAAATGGTCGCCTGTTTTTCGGAAAAACTGGACATGTCGCAACCGTACCACTAGAACAACGCAGAACAGTAAATTCTGAGTGGTACACAACCATTTTTTTGCCAGTTGTTTTCCAAGAAATTAGGCAAACCAATCGCCAAAGACGGATCACTCTTCACCAGGACAATGCGAGCTCTCACACATCGGCTCAAACAACTGCATTTTTGAGCACCCAAAACATCGAATTAATGGGTCATCCGCCGAATAGTCCTGACTTGGCACCGAATGACTTCTTTTTATTCCCATACGTAAAAAACAAACTGAGAGGTCAACGTTTTTCGACACCTGAAGAAACGGTTGCGGCATTCAGAATGCATGTTTTGGAGGTACCTCATTCAGAGTGGCAAAAGTGCTTCGGCAATTGGTTCAAACGCAAGCAAAAGTGTATAGATATTATTTTGCAAAACAATAAAGTGATTTTCGATGATTAAAATTTGTTTTTGTTCTCTAATCCCGACATATAAAAGGCACCCCTCGTATGTCCTCGTGTGCGGCGAGCCATTCTGGTATTACCAGCTGCAAGAGGACAATACGCTAATCTCATTGGAGCTATTTTTGCTTTCAGAATATTTTCAAGGTTAAGCAGACAAAGGAATGGATAAAAAGAACTTCAGAGGTGGGTCAGCCTCCATGCTCAATCAGCCAGTGTGCGATAATGCTCCGAGTCACTTAACTCCTGCGTCTTGCACCATACTCAACCCAATTGAGAAATTATGGTCGAAAATAAAAACATGTTAAGCCAAACATCTGAGTTCGATCTACCTCGGGCGCGTGGAACTTTGTTTATGTATTTATTCATAAACTCATATCTTCTGGTAATTTCTGTCTAGCCTTGTTCTGTCTTGTCGTCTGGCTTAAAGCGAATTCATGTTTTCGGTTTAGGAACTCAATCACTCGGTTGTTGTTCCCAGTCAGTGCGAGAGCTTTCGTGTTTTGACACATCTTATTTTCACAGTGACAGCTCTTTCCGCTTCAAATTTTGATAGACAGTCATTGTCATATCTTCGCGAAACGCAATGAAGCTTTACGCTTAGACACCATTGGGAAATATTTCGAGCTTACCCTATGATGTGAAAGTACCGGGAAAGTTTTAATAAAACAAAACAGAGTTAAATTTCAGGCAAATTTATTTTATCTCCTTCAAAATATGACCCGTCTTTAGCAACACACATGTGCCAACGTTTAACCCAGTCCTCCATGCAACACTGGTAGACCGACGAAGGGATGACCTTCATCTCGTTCGTCGCATTCTCTTTGATCTCCGCTATCGACTGAAATCTCCTTCCACGAAGTGGTAACTTCAACTTGGGAAACAAAAAGAAGTCACACGGGGCCACATCTGGTGAATACGGTGTTTGCACGATGGTATTTACTTGATGTTTGGTCAAATTCTCCAGCACAATTTGGGTTCGTTGCGATGACGTGTTATCATCCTGCAAAATTCAACAAATATGGGCCGGTTCCCACAAGCGCGGTTCGTTTAAATTAAATATTCCCGGTACTTTCTGATCATAGGGTATTTCCAAATTCAAATTTGCTTGCCCAAAGAGTGCATTTTTGAACAAAAGTACTTTTATACGAAGCACATTTTCATCTCGGCAGATATGTTAACAAGCAAATGCCGCATCTGGGGATCGAAAAACCCGCACGTGATCCGCGAGAAGCCAATGCATCCTCAGAGAGTGAGACTTAATCGTGGTCTTTGAAGCGATAGTATAATATAATTAGCCCATTTTTCTTTGAAAATACTGCTGGAATCGTCATTTCGGTCAATGGTGGCGCTACAGACGCATTATAAATGATTTTTGTTGACGAAAGTTGAGAACAAGGGTTTGTACGATCCTTAATTTCAGCATGATGGCCTATATACTCCAAGTGATCCTTAGCGCCGTCTCGGCGACGCTAATTGGGCACCTTGAAGCTGCGATTCTTGAGGTGTCATGAAGGACGAATAAAGACATGAAAACAAATACCGGGCAAGCCACTCGTAAGATAGAGCTAGAAACCACTATCAAGGTCTTGGAAAGGTAGGTAAAATGGTTGAAGTACCAGACTGGCACTCCCCAAGTAGCACTAGAGCACCATTATGAGACCTCCAAAAAGGCAGATACTTACAGCCAGCCAGAGCTATTGATGTAATGGAGAATATTGATGGAATTTAGATTTACGTACTGCCACAGGCAGTGAACTTAATCGTCTAGCTGCCAACCCCGGGAATTTACAAAGAAAGTGCACTACAGACTCCTTTTCTGAAAGGCCACCACAGCTTCTGCAATGGGGGTTAAATGGTAAACCTATATTTTCGCGTGTTTTCATCACACAGCTGCGAGTTTGGAAATTCAATGTCGTGGAGGCCACAGGTTTTTCTGTGTTCTCTGTCTATTGTTCTGGGGCCAAAGGGTTTTCGAAATAGCATAAGAAGAAATGGGGATCTATCTTTTCTGGGCTTTCCTGATAAATAAGTTGTGCAATTTTCCTTTAACAACTGTCAGGGAGATGCCGATGACCGGTTAGGAGTTCGCTGAGACTAATTCAGTTGACCCCTTCCTGGCAAGCTCATCAGCAATTTCATTCTCCCCTATATAAACTGCGTTAACAACATGCGCTACTGCGAAGCCAGCCCAGGCAGCTATATAAATGAAATCTGGTTCCATAATCAATAACTAAAAATGCCGAAATGCAGCGAATACGCAAAAATTGATAATCAATTAATAAAAGGATTTGAGACATATACACTTGAATTTCGACATTCTCAGCCATCATCATCTATCTATTTTTTTATAGCCTCTGGTGCAAGCGAAATAACTTACTTACTGGTTTTCCTGCACTTTTTTAATATTTTTAACTTTAACTTCGCGCCTTCTAACCATCTAATGTCAATTGTCATTTTACCAACTACTAATAAAATTTCCAAGCTGGTCACCACGGCGATTCGTTAGTTGGCGCTTAGTTGCTAGGCAAAATATACGTAAAACTACAAAGCAACGAAGTAACGAGCTCAATGTTAGGACGCCTATTATAGATATATGAAAGAATGAGGCCAGACCTTCTATGTTTTTGTAGCAAAATGGAAAGAATTATGAGGCAAAGCGAATAGAATTTATACCATGAGAGACGACTGACAACATAAAGATCATACATCCAACCAGATTCATATTTAAACCAATTCGCTTTTAGTGTCAATTAACCCCTTGCCGTGCTTTAACGAGTCTGACTCGTGATGGAAATTTTGGTCCAAACATGAATATGACCAGCCCGGCTCGTGAATAGATCGTCGGGCCAAAAGTAAATATCACGAGCCGACCTCATGTACAGATAGTCGAATCAAACATAAAAATCACGAGCCTGGGTCGAGATTGAATACTAGTTTCTATCTGTACGCCACCAGAGTTAGTCACGAGTCTCATAATTGCTGTTACAAAGTAGTTTATATAATATAATTCTGATGTGTTTACCACGCGTTGACGCGTAACACTTAGGACCGAATTTCGTCGGGCTAAATGACACGGCAAGGGGTTAAAGAAGAAGAAGGCTTTTAGATAAGTGTGGCTTACAAGATTTTGTACATGAGTTACAGTTGTATATTTTCGACGTTCTATGCGATCGGTACTAAATCACACTCCATCACTACTGTTATAAAACTTTATATTTCGTGCAAACATTACATTACATGAAAACTTCATTTAGTTACCCAATACCTGTGTTGTTTATACAAATTTATTATTACACCCCTGTTAACGCCGCACTTTGTAATATTCCTCTAATTGTAGTGTTGATATACGAGCTGGAATATCTAAAACTGCAAAGCGATGGTCTGATGAAACTGCATTTGGAGACAGGGCTCACTTTATACTTGCTAACGAGCCATGGCAGTTAACTATTCGCAATAGTCAAGTGTCTGATACTGGGGTGTACAGATGCCGAGTTGATTTTGATAGAGCACAGACGTATAACAGTCAAATCGCATTAACAGTAATTGGTAAGATGTGTATGGTAATTACCTACTTGCAATGCTTTAAGTAAAATCGTATTGTCTTTTAAGCTTTACCCAAGGAAATCATCATAAGTGATGAAAATGGCACTAAACGATCAACCGTAGTTGGACCTTACAACGAAGGCGATTTTCTAATACTTAAATGTGAAGCCATCGGAGGTAAATTCATAAAACTTGTAGAAGACGTACATTCAAACAATTATCAATACAAGTTGGTATATAAATCTTATTAGCCTGAAGAGTTTGTATTCTATTGCAACCCAGCTGCATAACAACACTTAATATGCACTAATGCGCGAGCTTTCGTAAATGAGCTGCATATAAAGATGCGCTGATCGGTGAAATTTATCATTCTGCGCATCTACATACGTCACATAAGGCGAATAGATGAAGCAACTGGAATAAATGAGCATATTGGCAACGCGGAAATAGAGCTGCCTTAAATTACATGTGTTTGCACGACAGTGAGTTATACCAGTCTAAGGAGCTATAGCCATACTCGCTAGCAGCGAATCTTGCTCGATAACTTTGTTGACGAAATGACGAACAAAAATCGCCTGGTCTGGAGTCAAAGACGTTGTTGAGCCAGTTTTTTGTTATCGAAGGTAACGCCCTCCATATGGTTTGACAGGGAGCTGAAAAGATGGTAATCTGTCGGTGCAAGGATCGGAGAATACAGCGGATGCTGAAGGACCTCCCATTCGAGCTCTCATTCCTGCGGTGTAGCTGGGCAATGTAGAGCTCCTTGTTGACCGTAGCATTCTTTTTGAGCATGTCCCAGTTCACCATACCCTCCCAGTCCCACTAAACACATCATGATCTTCTTTGGTTGAAAATCCAGCTTGACTCTCGGCTGTGGCGTATCTCCTGGAGCCACTCACTCCTTTCTTTGTTTCATATTGATGTGTAGACATCAAGTCTAATCTTCCGTGACGATGCGATTCAAAAAGCGCTGCTTATGACCACGTCTTGCTCGATGACAGGCGAGATGTTAAGAAGCAATCTGAAGGCGACTTTTTTTTTTTCGTTGAGCTCGTGAGGCAGCCAGGCTCCCAGTTTTTTGATAAATCCCATTGAATGAAGGTGATTCAAAATCGTTTTATGATCGCAGTTCATTATTTCCGCCACTTCACGACTGATTTAGCGACCGAAAAGAGAAGTGACGCATTTTTTAATTTTTTAGACTATTAGTTATTAGTCTTTAAATGAACTTAAGCTTAGTGGTAACATGAAGAATCCACGTTTTGTTGTTGTACGTGGTAATAGATAATGCGATTGTTGTATGAATTATTTCGTAGCTTTATCATTTCATCTAATGCAGCATCGTTACAAAGAGCTCGTCCTGTGTGAATAAGGGAATCAAAGCAAAACAAAATTGTATAAACACGAAGTAGGCCCAGCGCACACGCATATGCATTTCAAAGGGAGTCTGCGCACTATTATATGTATACTATATTACGAGCTCCCGTCGTGAACAGAACTCACGAATTCGGGAAAAATGATATTAGAAACTCCACCGCTGGGAAAAATTATTTTAATATAGTAATTCCAACCACTTAAACCAAGTTCGACCTACTGTTACCAACTTTTTAAATAAAATTCAGCTATTTTTGTTTACATCGTTGAAATTGCAAGCGTTATTTAAAAATATAATTAAATAAAATAACGATATTTAAAAGGGACTCCATTGCTGCAGCAGTTTTATTTGTAGAGAAAGCAGCTACAAAACAAATATTTACCAGTCGAGCGCAAAATGTTAATGGATGCGTAACAAACAGTGACCATAAAGTTGAAGAGATGTTTGGCTAAAATGGAAGAGAAGTTATGTTCGTATTGAATTGCATTGCAAATAACGGGTGAAGAAAAAAGAGAAACAATGAAAGATTTTTTTTTACAATAACACGATTTACCAGCGTTTTATGCGCATCAGTGGATCGCATGAGAAAATAATTCACCCTTCTTGAGTAAAGTTTTTGTATTATAACCGTAAAGGTTATCTTAGCATAAATGCCCTGCTGGTAACTTACACATTCAAATAAAAGTTGTGTTATTATTAAAATATTTATACATCCAGATATGCGCTAATAAAATGTGTATCCGATGTTTTTTTTTATTATTTTTGTTATTAGTTTAGAAGCGTTATTCAGTTTTTAGAGGCGCTGTATAATTATTGTATATTTAAAAGGATACTAATAAGCAATTTTCATTTGATAATGATTTGTGATGATGATAACTTCTGCTACCGTTGTGCGTTTTTAACGTCTTCGAAAAGAAATCAGACGAAGTAAGCTGGATACTGCGTCGGTGACTATTGACACCACTTCGTTCCTCGATTTAAGGTAGGCCTGAAAGTGTTTTCAATAATGCGCTTGGAAAAGCAAAAGACATTATTGAAAGGGCATTGCTTAATACACTTGTATAACACATGGGCTGAAAAGTTCCTAGCCTAACACATACATGGCACTAGATTTATTGCATTCGCCACTTTTTCAGTTAGTACTAAACTTAAGAAGATAGCTGCTCAAATTTCATGAAAATGGCTTGAAAAGTGTTATGGGGACTCTGCTCCATCAGAAACACCAATAAAACGATAGTTTGTCGTAGAGACACCGATGATGCCCAATATAGTGGACGTCCAAATAAAGCGGTAACAAAAGAAAACATCAAAAAAATCCACAACATCGTTTTGAATGATCGAAAAGTGAAGTTGTGTGAGGCTGACATCGTAAAGACATTAAAAGAATGTGTTAGCTTTATATTGCAGGCGCATTTGACTATGAGAAAGCTCTGTTCAATGTGGGTTCCGCGTTTGCTCAAGAACGTGGTAATGATTCTGAGCAATGGCAAAACTGCACGAATTGAACTTCGAATTACTCCCACATCCACTGTATTCGCCAGATTTGGCTCCCAGCGACCACTGGATGTTCGCAGGCCTAAAAAAATGCTCGCCGGTAAGAAATTTCGCCCGAGTGAAGAAGTGAGGCAAAAGATAAATCGTTCTACAAAAGTGATATTGAAATGTTAAAGCGGCGCTGGAATGATTGCGTTATTCTAGATGGAAATTACGTTGATGAATAGAGCTAATTTTGATCAAAAAGAGAAACGTGTTTTTTTTGTTCGGCCCGGGACTTTTCAACTCATTTGTTACTATCGAGCAGAAAAACCAATCAAACAAAAACAAAACAAAATTGGAAATTATTTTATAATTATTTTATAAATATAATTATACATTTATGTAAATAAATTCATTTTAATAAGTACATGTGCAGTATTTATTTTAAATCATTTAATTTTATACTTATATTTTTATTTCACGAATTTCGAAAACGGGGAAGAATTTCGTGATCACGTTGCAATTGATAATAGCATTTTCTCCGATTGAATTAATATTAGGCTTGAATATAGAATACTCGTAATGTTTGTATCAATGCGTTATCAAAACTGAAAAAAAAAAACATAAACTTGCCAAATTTTTCCCTATGCGCTTTAAACAACTGCTTCTTCTGACTGGAATTTTTTGCTGACACAAATTTCACCAGCAGCATTAAACCAAACATGGAGAAAAATACATATGTAGGTCAAAACGAATGGATAAGATAAAGATAAAAAGCTAATAAAGCTAATCCCAACCTTAAGCCTGTTAAATCAAACGTCATTATCATAACAAAGTTAGACGATGCCATGCAAAAGCAAGAGAAATTCGGACTTACGCAAATACGGATAGCAGATCAAAAGAGTACAAAAAACTGCCAAGAGGGAAATACTGCTTGAACTCAACCATGTTCGTTAAGAGGTATTCAAGAAAGGTGTACAAAATCTGTTTAGAAATACAGCAGAAATAAAATAATCTCTAAGATTACTTCAATAGAGATTCATGATTTGGATGAGATCAACCAAAAAAGATGTCATTATTATTATTGGCGTATTGGAATTACATAAATTAACATTATAAAATTAGGAACTTAGCCTATCTACAAAACATTTCCAGCCCTCTCTGTTACATACCATGTATCGTAATTCGCTATGGATGTTCGATTTGGATGTTTCATTATTCATATGATTCTAGTACCGATCGGGTTTCATACCAAAACTGAATGCGCAATGTTGTTTGCATCCTTTCTTAACGTGTGATTGGTCGATCCACCCGTATTTCTAGCGCTTAGTGTCGTTATCCATGCGTTTTTGCTTCGTGATTTCCCATAGTATTTGATTGGATATTGTTCTCGAAATTCTGAAAATTCTCATTATTCGCCGTAGGCAGCGATTGCCGAAACATTGCATCTTGTGTATAATGGTTTTTTTTTTGTATAACACGTCTCGCTACCGTAAATGAGCACTGTTTTTACACAGCCGTTTTTTGATTATGGGTGGTTTCTATACCTGCGAAAGGGGAGCGTTTTGCCTTGCTCAGGCGGTTATTTACAGATGATATAGCAACGGCTATTCCCAAGGCAATAGGTGTTGACCAGGTGTTACCTGTGCTTTGATTTTTTCCCTCAAGCCAGAGCCTGCACAAGTGAAAATCGCACCAGCAGCTGCTTTCAGTAAGATGAGAAGAACCACAATGCAAAATAATGCAACAAATAAGCATTATGTGCGGTCTGCAATTTTAGCGGACTGACAAATAAAAGCTATATTGCTGGATCCGCTGTTATACCTTTGGCGGTGCGCTTTCAAATTGGAGAGCGTGTCTATTTCCTACAACGAACACTAATTTCCTAAAAATCCACACTAACTGAATTTCTTGAACTATGTAGTCGACCAGATACTGCCGTTCCACGATGCTTCACGTGGGGCAAGCAGTCAAAAATTGGAACTCACATATGACAGCATATTTATGGACAATTATACACAGTTCAGCAATTGAGTATGTTATCTAATGTATAATATATCAGGAAATAAAAAAGTACAATGTGCATCCAAAGCAAATCGAATACATCTTCTTGGGATTGTTATTGGTATACGTCCCTGAGACGACACTTGCGGTGTCCCTTGTAGAATTTTTTACTTAAAACTTTTGTATATTGTAATATTTTAACCACGTAATTGTTTTTTTTTAATAAATTTTCCATGTAAATTATTTAAAAAGAGGACCAAAAGACGTATCGGGTAGGAGTTAGAGTATTAAAACATAAACAAAATTATGTAGGTCTTTAAAGGTAGTACTTACGTATGAGCCCGATTTATAACTAATATTTCAAATATACTAAACGCCTATTGGACCAAAAAGTGAAAACTTTAACTCACTGTTAAAATTTTTTGAAGATACGCGGGGTTTCATTACTACGCAAGGACACTATCGTTTCTAATTGGTTTGGTTGAGACCCTAAGCAAGAATTCTAAAATGTGTATATAGTATTCTTCGTAAATAGGCAATAACTCTGAATCGAGGAATCACCAAAAAATACTTTATAAAGAGCACTTTTCAAAGAATTCCATACAAAAATGTACGGTCATAAAGTTGAAGCTCGATGTGCGTTAATTAAGCATATTTGCAGTTTTCTACTAAGATATAGTATTACATAAATGCTACAATATGTTGGTATGTTGTATTGGATTTATTATACCTTTTTACAAATCCAAATGGCTAATGAGACAACTCCACTAACGTACTTAGATAAACAAGCTGAGTATTAAAAACCACATTATAAAAATATGAAAAAATTTATTACAGGCAATCCTAGACCTGAATTGGTATGGTTTTACGAAGGCGTCCAATTAAAGTCTGAAATGAGCTTGGATGTCGATAAAAAGTCACTACAAAGTGTCATAAAATTCGGGCCTTTAAAAAGAGAACATCTGAATGGGCGTCTCTCATGTCAAGCGGGCATTCATCAAAAAACAGCAGCTATCGAGGCTATTGTGCAAATTGATATGAACTGTAAGTACAAACTCGCATAATAAATTAACCTTTTCAATCATTAATCAAGTTTAAGCAAATATTATATTTTATTTGAATTTATTCTAGAGATGAATTTTTATATTCAATATCGTAGCTAGGATGTTAAAAATATATATCGGATGATTTTCCGGGATAACATTATAATATATGGATGGGAGAAATACTCCATTGGAATTCTTTTTCAAGCTAAGCTTCCCTCCCAGTGTTGGAGAGAAAGGATTAAGAGTGAATGAAGGTAGACAAAATGTCATAAATTTTTGCTGCAGTCAGCTCCTCACATATTCCTCTGCAATTATTTGTCTCTATAGAGTCTCGCGCCGTAGCCGAATAGGTTGGTGCGTGATTACCATTCGGAATTCACAGAGAGAACGTCGGTTCGAATCTCGGTGAAAACACCAAAAATTAAGAAAAACATAATAGCGGTCGCCCCTCGGCAGGCAATGGCAAACCTCCGAGTGTATTTCTGCCATGAAAAAGTTCCTCATAAAAATATCTGCCGTTCGGAATCGGCTTGAAACTGTAGGTCCCTCCATTTGTGGAACAACATCAAGACGCACACCACAAATAGGAGGAGCTCGACCAAACACCCAAAAAGGGTGTACGCGCCAATTATATATATATAGAGTCTCAAATCTCGTACATTACACGCCCCTTTGTCGCACCCTGCCCCGTTCATCAAGACATACAGTGGCTCACAGTCAAACCGAAGCAGCAATCACTTGGGGCAATATTAAGTTAAAATCTCGCGATTGTATTACTCAAATAAGCTAGGGGAGCTCGTTCATTTTACATGTATTCACACACTCGCTCAATCAATCGTTGTTCAAGTCGAAATGAAGCAACGTAAGTGGAGACTGTGTTGGTTTTTTCGTATATCACCAACACAATCTCAATACTTCCGCAAACAAACTATTACCATGACACATGTAACGTCTTTCAAATTCGCTGAGAGCCGGTTAACGGTTTGAAATTGGCCACACCGTCTGCATTTTTTCACCAGGGATTCTAATATCCAAATTTACGAAGCCAAAAAATTTGATATTTTATTCGCTAATGAAATTGCTGGAAATCGGTAAAGAGGAACATTTTTCAAATACGTTTATATATAACCGACTCTTAATTAATGCAATTCTGAAGGGCGCTCTTATTAGAAACAATTTTATCACGTTTCCAAGTGACATTTAGCTATGCGTCTTTTGATTTTATCTTATGTTTTAAAAACTAATGAATAGTGAAATGCTCTGGCAAATATCCCCCATCACTTGTATTGAAAAATTCTGCCAGTCCTTAGATATTTATTGTATTATTACACTTATACTAGTATAAAGAGTGGAAAGATATTTTAACATTTATATTTATTTCGTACATCAGTTCCACCTCTGAATATTCGTTTACTTGGAGCACGTCAACCACTCTCTGCCGGCCTCCGATATGACCTCTTATGCCAAAGTGCCGGAGGAAGGCCCCCCGCAGTTATAACATGGTGGCAAAATGAAATCCGACTAGAAAAAACCACAGAAACTGTAAGTACGATATTTCATATGCATACACTTCTTAATATAGCTTTTAAAGAATGCTAAAAAGATTGGTATTCTTTCGCGGCTCATCTTTCTTTCTACTTACGTCCCACAAGCCGTGTATTTGTTAAGGTTGACATTGTTATGGGTGTTAATACTGGTTCCTAATAAACGAAGTCTCTTACAATCTCGAAATCATTACTGTTGGGTGCGAATACGTCGAGTGCATCTGGAGGATGGTGTGTAGAAGTCCACCCAAGTGGGGAAAGTCCCTGATTGACATTCACTTCGGATTAACCAGGATGATTCTTCTGCATACAGTCTAAGCAGCTCGCAACTTCCGGGATACGCCTAAGTATTCTCTGGGTAGCTCCCGAGCATCCGTTTGAGAACGAGCAACTGTGAGAAGGCGAAGCATCCCAGGATATCTGGTTGTACACTGAGTTTGCGACCCGCCACGTAAAAATCCTTCCCAATGAAAACGACAACAAAGCCTCGGATGAGAACTGCTTATTTTATCCACCTACCTAGAAATATGTCTATAAAAATAAAAATACAAATATAACTAAACAAAACTTACGTAAAATAACTTTCGAGACATGAGGTTATAACGGACCCAGTCTCCAATTCGATGGATCTAATTCATATCTAGCAGACTCTCAAACTTATCCCAGCCAGTATTACTCGGATTCTCTTGAGTGACTCCTATTCCCAGTTCAAACTGTATGATCCTGTGACCTGATTGGGAATACACGAAGAAAACCTCACAACCTGACACCTAATGTCGTTCATCTGTCCACATCCAAGAGCCGCAACTCGCTCTGGCTTCCTTTATCAAGGGCGTGTTTTCTCAGGTCTAGGCCCTTCATTAGCTTCTGCGTGATGAGGATATAAGCTGGTTCCATGACTTCTCCGAATGCTGCAGACCCAGTCACTGGCCAGAGTTCCCCGTCTGGTGAAACTGTCACCGTGGCGGGCATGGTTGACACTCGGATCATCTGAGTTACCGGATCGTTTCCAGCCACGGTGACCATAGCTATCACGCCTCATGGTGACAGAGCGATGGGAGTAATTCAACTGGAAGCCCTTACCCTTGTTGAGCCTGAGTCCCTTCCTCTTCACTGCTACTGCTAAGGATGTGCCAAGCCGAAGCTACGGACCTTTCCACTCCGCAATCTTGGGTGACACGCTTGCAAGCCATTCCACAATTTTCTTTTCCTAACAGTCACCAAGCAGAAGACCTGGCTGAAGTACATCCCATAGGAAACCAGTGGAGGAATCCAACTTTTGAAGACCTTTTCCATTATAGTCTCCTGGAGCACAGTTAGGGTATCCGCAGGATAGTTCGTGAACAACGCCACCAAGCGAATTCTTTTGCGGGCCTACGAGTAACTAAATAGTATGCTGGCCACTCTTATCTCGTATAGCTGGGATACCCTGTCGTTTTCTGGGCATGCTGTACGTCCTCGCTACTTTTTGATACTGGCTGCTTGCAGGGTAACCTGCTTGCATCTCCGGTTTGTAGTTTCCCACTTCCCCGTTCTGTGCCAAATGGGGGTGGTTCCGCCTGAGGCGGTACAGGATTGACAAGATACGTTCTGGGGCGGTTTCTCTAATTCAATATATATGCAATAAAATTCAGGTGGCAACGCTACACACAAAATTGGTTTTTGTAATAGATTTTACTTAAAAATATAATATTTGTCTTAATACATGTGCTGCAATATTTATGTCTATTTTTTGATAAATCGTTTTTTTTTTAATACAATACAGGGTGGTAACACCCTACTAAAATTAGTTTTGAAGCATCTATGATACGTAGGCGTAGCCGACATTATCAATAAATATCGCGATATTTGAATCGCAATACTGGATCGTAATATTTATTGATCGTGTAAGGTGAAATATAAATGGATCACAAAATATGTATTTAAAAATATGGAAATCTGGATTTATCTGGATCCAGAACTTTGAATTCAATAGGTTGTGGCCTATGGCTGTAACTGGATATAAATTGCATATATTTCCAGAGATATGCACTATAAAAAATTCAGTTTGTATGGGATGTGGCACGTCCCCTTGTATAATCGAAATAAAAGCTATTCTATCTGTTATCTACAAAATTCTTGTTTTCGTTTTGGTGTCAGAGGTGTACACACCAATTCACATATTTACTTTTTTACCGTCGGAAAAATAAAACAAAGTAAAGCCAAACATATCAGTTGAAAATTTTTGGAAAAATGTTTAGTAATGTTCGTTAAAAAAAAATAAAAAAAGTTAGCTGCTGCCATGGTTGTAGCAACACGCGGAATAAGGATACAGCTATGAAACATTTTAAATATCCTGCTTCTTTTGTAATCTTAAGAACAGGCCACTCTCTCACCCTCTATCCGAAATAATGAATACCGAAAGGAAGTTCTCATGTAAATTTAACATTTCTGCATTATCAACTTTACATTTCGCCAAACAATGTCGTAGTAGCATTGAAAATAATCAAAACAACAGGTTTCACCATTTTATGAAACTAGGCCTCTTCTATTCGCCACTTCTCCGCTTGACTAACCTAACGAAAAATTTGCGTGTGAAAGCAACAACAAAGTTATCGAGTGAGATTCGCCGTTAGCGAGTATGGCTATAGCTCATTAGACTGGTATAACTCACTGTCGTACAAACACATGTAATTTAAGGCAGCTCTGTTGCCGCTTTGCCAATATATGTTCATTTCTTCCAGTTGCTTCATCTATTCACCACTTGCTAACGTGTGGCGAAAAGAAGACGCCTATACTCGTAGAGTGTAAGCGAAAATTCTCTCCCAAAGAGAAGAAAAGCCAACAAGTTAAGGAACGGAAACTTATCCATCACTTGCGAAAACCGGTAGAAGAAGACATATCAGCTGAGTTTTTTACAATTTTTTGTGTTCTCCAAAAAAATTACCATAAATATACTTTATATACTCCAGCTTTTTATGAATACATTTTCTATTTTTCGACGCTGACTGTAAACTGCAATTTTCAGACTGGCGCAAAGCAAAAGTGCATAAAGATTCCATAAAAATGCAATGTAATGTAAATCCGAAAATGCATTGGAATTGTTAGCCTAACATTGCCTAATTATTGTTATTTATATTTGGGCCTTCTATTTCTGTATGGGAAATATGGCTTAATTTTTATTTTATTTTAATTAATTAATAAAAAAATTAGTAATTATTAATAATTAATACTAAATTTAATTAATTTTTAAGGGTTAATTATTTTTTGGGAAATTGATTACCAAAATAATGGAGAGGAGTTGTTTAGAAACAATTTTCGCATGACGCGGTGTAGCTTTAAAGAGCTAAATCTTTCGACTTTGGAAAAGAAAGATACAAATTTGAAGAAAGCCATTAATCTTGTGTATCCATTGCTTCTACGTCATGAGATCGTCCACTGAATACCGTAGTGTGAGTAATATATTCGAAATCGGAAAAACCAGAGAAACCAGTGTTTGCGGAGTTTTGCAAGCAAGTACGGAATGTACTCGTATTACATTATATCACTGGTACCTCAATCACTTCCCTTTCAGCAGAGAAAAGATAAGAGGGTGTATATATATCTGGGTTCATCCAAATTGGGTTTCTTCGATGAATTGGCGCCATTGGTATGCTTTAACTCTTACATATGATTTTTTTTTTTTTTTTTCATTTAATTTCCTAAGATGGTTATCATTAATGTACATAAGAACACATCCAGGACCTGAAGAAGGCGTATATTGTTATAATTATAAAGGATGGCATTCAGCCTTGCTTTTGTTTTTAGTTGTCGCCAGGTAAATTTGCTTAATTTGAACTACATACATATTTTTGTAACTTAAGTAAAATTGCCCCTATTTTGCAGATGTCATTTTCTTTACATTAATGCTCTCCAGGAAGTTGTAACGACTCATATACTCGTATTTATGAGAGGTCGTTATTAAAGAAAGAGCTGCAGAACTGTACCGTACTTGCTGAAATGAGTATACAATTCGAGTCAATTGGACTTGTAATTCACTTTATCTGTCTATTGAATTATTTGTACAGTACATATTTGCTTATTATTATTATTATTATTTTTTTTTTTTTTTTTTTTAATATATTTTTTATTATTATTATTTATTATTTTATATGTTTGTAGATTCCACAGGGTTGGTAAGGAGATTGAGAATAATATCCATAACGCGAGTTCAGTTATAAATGCGTGCCGCGGTTTTACAAAACTCTTTAGTTGAGGAGAAAGATGACTTGCCCAGAATTTGGTTAAACGAACAAACAATAAACATGAAGCCGAAGTTTCGGAAACGCTCTTAGAAAATATTTTGGTAAGTACGTAGTCACATGCCACTGCTCCCAAGAACCAAGAATCACCACTCTACTCTCATAAATCTGTTTACTTCTCCTACTTACCCTCTCACATCTCTCCTACTTATTTTCTGCTTTGCTCTTTTACTATGGCCGTGGTTATGCAGATCTGCATTTGTTCGCATGTGAACTGCCAATTTCAGGGCATGCGGAACAATTGTTGTAGATCTATTTTTACGTGCGCATTTCATCACATAACTCTTCATTCGAAAATGACTTCCGGGCAAAGCACTCCTCGCAATTTAGAACAAAGGAAATACGTTTATTAAACAAAAAATTAAAAAACATGTCGGTGGATCAATCGCTGCCTTTATGCGCTAAAAATGTTGAATAGACCATTGGGATTAGAAGAAACATTTTGTTTTTAAATTTCTCTTTTGATCTTATAATTACGCCACTAGAAAGATTTCGTATAAATGAAAATATAGCTGTCAAAACACCAAAGTGGCAGCTCACAGCGTACGATAAACCACATGCCATAAGCTATGTGATTTATCGCATGAGGTCTGCGATGAGAGGTTTCCATTTGTATTATATCACATAAGATGATTTGCATGCGATCAGCGTCCGCATGTCGAGACAGCGTCCCCATGTCGCTCTGCTCTGTTACTCTGTTGTACTTAGTTTGTTACAGAGTTGCATTCCGGAAAATGGATAATGAAATATAGGCACGATATACTGGCATGTAAAAAATTGTATATTTTGAAACTCTATAAGAAAAGGTATAGCGCCAGATCACGGCCTTTTGGTTTATAATGCGATTCTTAATAATACGGCACCTTCACAGATCCGTATGATGAAAAGAATTCAGACGTGCTCAATAACAGACCGTAATTCGTCTCTGAACGAATTTGACAGAATCTGCTGTTAGGCTAATGTTACTTGGGTTACTTGGGATATGTTTACAGAAAAACTGAGATCGTATTGGTGATATACGAAAAAAATTAACACAATCCACACTCATATGTTACTTCGTTGCTATCTGAAAAACGACTGGATGGGCGAGTGTGTGAATATATGTGAAATGGCCGTGCAGAATTCGGCTGCCGAATCCCATGTGACGTAGCAGCCGAAGTTCTCCTCGCAATTTTCTTTTTCACCTTAATTAAAGAGCAAACCTTTTAAATCTATCATCTCTGGCTTAGCCGGACAAATTTTGTCAACGATCTCTCTCTCTCTCTCTTCGTGTTCGATGCACAGGGTTCGCCAACTAAAATTTCAGCATAACCACGGCCTCTCCGTTTTCTCTATTGACATATGACATTCTCTTTCCGTGGACATATAATAACAACACACCTATTTTTAATCCTATTTTGGGTCCTAAATGATTTTTAATTAAGAAATCCAAGAGACTTTGGGTAAGTATTTCGTTGTCATTCCTCATTTCTTCTTCCAACTTGGTAATTTTTTTAAACTTTGTCGAACTCATCGTGCATTACTATAATATAAACTTTTCGTTTGCTTTTCTCGTAGCGCGCGCATTGGAGGACGAGGGTTAGCCGAAGACAACAAGTGCGACTGCAATTCGATGGGGGTTAGAGATGAGGCTGACGGTAACTCATCAAGCCATGGCGAAGGTGCCGGCTCTGACACCACCAACGGAGGGAATATAGACGCTTCCTGTTATTTGCCTAAGATTGTAATAAAAAATAGTTAAATAAAGCATAACATGAAATTTTATGGTAGTATAATGCTCACGGATAGTCAATGCTCTCCTTCACTCACATTCTTGATAAGGTGAGCGCCAATAATTGTACGCACGTCTTCGTACAAACTTCACGCCGACTGTGAACCTCTTACGGCCCAATCGGCTCCTTACATTTTCCGAAAGAAAATTGCTTTTAGTAAATCTTATATCTTAAAAGCTATTGAGCAGTCAGGTTGGCTATTTTGTATTTTGCGACTAATGCAGACAAGGCATACCCTTGCTTTGATAGCTCGGAGAATATTTTCTGATAGACGTTCGTACTTTTTCGTACACATCGCAATTCGTTTATCTTTTACCAACACAATTCCACGAAGCAACAACTCCTCTTTCTGCGATACGCTGCTGGCGTTTCCGTTTTTTACTATTGAAGTTATCGAGTTGCGTTTTTACAACTAACGATAACTAATCGATAAGCCAAAAGTTAAATAAAAAAAAAAAAAGTAAATAAAAAAGAAAATAGTCACTTGTTATGTGGCCTTATCGTATTATTGACTTCATTGCAACTGCAAAATTCCTATAATGGCAGAGGAAATTGTGCTAATGTATGCGCCGATGTCGGTGTAGTAAGAAGGGATTAATTAGAAGAAGCTAATATGGAGAGATGCTGGGCAAAAGCGATCCGTTTTTGCAGTAGTAAAGTTTTTTTTATATAAAATGTGCGCTTTGCAATGTCGATTTGCTGTAATTTAATAGAGGAACTTGAACCAATCGACCCCCAAAAATCAAGTATTCCCTTTACACTTCGTTTTCTAGGGTGTTTGTATTTTTCTGCCCTTAGCCCATACCAAAAATGCGGATTCAATGGCGCGAAAACCTTAGAAATGTTGGGAAACCTTATTCGGTAATGACACTCTAAAGAAAACAGAAGAGATGGTGATGAAGGATCGATGATGAAGAATGTAGTGGAAGGCCGTCCGCATGGAAAACTGTTGAAAACATAATAAAGTGAGAGAAAAGTTGGTCAATAACCGCAAATTAACCATTAGAGAGCTGGCAGAGGATTTGAACATTGCTTATGGACCCGTTCAGGACATTGTAGTTAATGATTTGAGTTTGCGCCGTGTTGCTGCAAAGTAGGTCCCAAAAGACCTGAGCTTCATGCAAAAAAGGGGCCGCGTGATATCGGCAAAGGCTGAAACATTCGTGGTACCACCATAAATCAGCTGCAGACGTACCTTCATTCCTCTATCTACCTTAACTTCGACTTCTGTTGAAGTAGGCGTTGCCTTGTCAAGAACTGGAACTGCTTTGTTAGTTGCTTCTCTTTCGCCAGTTGGAGTTGCGCTGAAGGGCGGCCTACCATGTTAACTTGAGGAAAGTTTATCATGCTGACTATAGCATCGGGTTGACTTTAGAAGGGATAACTCCAGCTCGAGCATATGGAGCCAAGCGCGATGCCCATAAATCTAATAAAACGGTTTCGCCCTGAGTGCTACCGCCAACAGATATATCTCGCAAAAGTTAGCTAGGTTTAAGGTCGCCTAAGGGCATGTGGCCCAAACAAGTTATACGCGTAGCTGCCGTTTACCGCCCGTATCGATTCCGTGCGGTAGCACCGTCAATTTGTTAGGTGTTAGCTGTGACATAACCAGATTATACTTCCTGTGAAACTCTCGCAACCAGCACTGTATGGGCAGAAAATACGATTCTATGTTTGTATCGTCCATACTTGGCGATTTTTTCGTAGAGCTATAATGGCGTCTACATGGGATTCGGGCATAAGAGTTACGATTTCTGCAGCTGGCGGTGCAATTACAAGTTGACTTGTATTCAGTGCCTGCGATAGTGCTTGACATGAGCTCCTTCGCCAATTTGAGGTGCGCATCATAATGTTGTTCTACAAATTGAAGGGCCGCTTCCGCTCTGCAGATATTTTTTAGAAGCTTTTTCAGGGCAGAAATACACTCGGGGGCTGCCATTACTTGCCGATGAGCGACCGCTAATAGGAAAACCCTTTTCTTTCATTTGATGTTTCATGCTCACAGTGGGTTTCGAACATTTGCCCTACCGAATAGTATTCACGCACAAGCTCATTCGGCTACGGTGGCCACCATAAAACGCACCTTCAAAAATTCAATGTTAAAACTTTGCATGTTAATGGACAGCTAAATTTTGTTTTAATAATTAATTCAAGAAGTAGATCGAGACGATTTGTTTTAGCCAGCGAATGCTTCATTATTTTTTCTTCTTATGATATACATACATACATATTGACATATTATTATTATTGACATGTTCAGGTGTTACAATACATATAGGTATATGTACTAAGAACTTAGTCTATCTACAAAAGATTTCCACATATTCCGATTGCTGGCTAGGAATTTTAATTATTGACATATGTGTTCATTAATTTGATTAGTCCAAAAATCTCCAATATTTGTACTAATTCAGCTTTTCATATATGTTTTGAATCATTATTTCAGACATCAAGTGACGGGAATCAGACAACAAGTACGTTGTCGGTCACTTTTGAAAAATCCGATGCCGGGAAATATCTCTCCTGCAAAGCGTATAATCTTGCTATAACAACAACACCCTTGGAAGATGGGTGGATACTCGACATTCAATGTAAGTTATATTATAAATTCGTATTTATCGTTAAAATTCCCTTCAATAGGGTAGGGTGTACCAGCTGGGCAAATCGCTAAATTTGTAATACGCATCCATAGTATGACCTCCGTCCTTAATTGGGTGTTGTTATTTTTAATTTTTTTTTTGTAATAACTGAATTTTATATTTTGTTATAGGTCCGTTAAAAATACTGAATGTATTGTTACGCAAAAGCATAAAAATAAAGTGCAGCAATCACAAACAAAAACAACGCTAACCATCCCATGAGCCTTTCGACGCCAACACGCCAACATCTGGAAGAATTCAAGAATAGATAGCACCATAGTAGAACGAGATAGAATGGTGCAGTGAGACCATGCTAGAATCTTTTAGAGTGTAGCAGGATATTTACATTACCTGCATCCAAGAGCCCTGGGTCAAACACGGCAAAGTCGTGGGGCTAAACAGCAGAGCAGAATATCTTAGAACATTATAGAATTTTGTAGAATAGTGCAGACTCCTTAGTTCTGTGTAGCTGTAAAAGCAGCCGTCATGCAACTACACGACGTATAGAATGAATAGATGACGTCAACAGCGGGCGCTAATCGGCTCTCAGCGAATTTGAAGGATTCAGCTGATTTACTGGCGTAATAACCGCTGTCATGGTTTGTTTGCACCCGTATTTTTACACTCATCACACGTATTCATAGAGCTGTGTTAGCCAAGACTTGGACTTAATTCAGTTTTTGTAGAAACTTAGAAATTGTTACTGTACACGTCAACATGATTGCACAAGCCATATAGATTTTTCATCATATATGATTACAAAGTTTTTTTTTTTTTTTGTTTGTGTGCTTTATCTTTAATTTCGACAATCGGTTTGACACGTTGCCATATCTTTCCCATTTCTATGAAAAATCAATTTTGGAATAATATTTGAAAATATTTGCAAGAATTTTATTAAAACCAGCTGAAAAAATTCTCTTACGGCTCTCTTTATACTTACAAACTTAACTGAAGCATCTAAAACCTACATCTCTTTACGTTTTCTAAGTTAAGCTGAGTAACAAGAAACACGTGTTGGTCGTATAGTAGGTTGGCCTAGGCTAGGATAGGTTGCTGACAGGTTTCTTGTCTAAGATAAGACACTCGGTGATCATAAGGCCCAGTGTGATACCAGCATTTGATTTCCATCTTCTAACTAAGTTGCTTAAACCACTTGGATCTTTTTAGTAAGGTAACTAATCACTACAGTGATATTGCGAATTTCCCAGGTCTTCAAAGAAATAATCGCCAGGATATTTGGCATGGCTTTTTTGAAGTGCAGGACATTTACAGAAAAGGTGTCGGTCCAACTTCTTTCTTCTTCATCTCCACAACTCCTACAGAAATCATTGTGAGGTACACCCATTTTACTGGCTAGGCTGCCAATAGTGCAGGGGCTTTATTATTTTATTATAATTAAATTAAATTAGCATTTACTTCACTTTACTTACTAATTCAAGCGAAATATGCCAATTTTTAACAACAGTAATTAGAAACAATTTATTTAATTTAATTTAATTTTTTAAATTTAACTTAATTTACATTAAAATACGTGTATTTTTGCGCTAAAATGAATAAGTTCTTCGTTTAAGTTCAAATATATATTTTTAACCACGTTTCAATAAACTAATTTTGTTTTACTTGCGTTAAATGTTGTATGGGTTAAATAGACGTAATAATTAAATATATTTAAATAATTCCAGATACTCCTGAAGCTGAAATACGTCTTGGGACATCTCTAAATCAAAATACCATTAAGGAAGGCGCAGACGTTTACTTTGACTGCGTGGTAAAAGCGCATCCCCCAGCTTACCGCGTGGATTGGCGTCATAACGTATGCATATATATACTTAAAATAAATTAAATACAAATACAAATACCCAGGGCCGTAGAGAGAATATCCGGGCCCGGGGGAAAATTGCAAATGCGGGCCCTTTCCAATAATGTCTAATTTATATAAATACGTATAATCTCGAGTCCGGGCCCCTCTGAGAACTCCGGGCCCGGGGAAAAAGTACCCGATCCCCCCCTTCTCGACGGGCCTGCAAATACCACATGTGTAGATATAAAACACAAAAACTCCAAATTACATAAGTTCTGGTTTCACTTTGTTCGAAATGCGAATGAGACAGGCGTATTCCGCAATGAACGCAGTAATAGCGACCGTGTTGAGAAGAAAACCGATAAATTCATAATATAAACCTAATTTCATTAAATAATAACTATGACTAATAAACAAAAAAAATTAACAAATGTTGAATAATAGCCAAAAGTGTTAAATTTAATAACGGAAGCAAAAAAAGATATTGTAAAAAAAATATGTCGGAGAGGTTGCTGAACACCTCAAGAATTGTAGAGGCAATTTGGTATTCTTTCGTGCTCTTCACCCCTTTCAAATTACATACTTTGCCATAAGAAAAAGAGAGTAAAGTACCTAAATTGCAAGTAATTAAGGGGTTACATACGTTCAGCAGCGCCAAAAATGCGCTAAAAGAAAAACTGTTTTTAGAGGGGATGACAATAGAAATAAATATAAAAAAATATTATACATGTTTATTAGTACTTAAACTTCATAAAAAAATGAGTACATGACCCAAAGAACAATGAAAAAAAATTTCTCCACGGTCTGCATCATTTCTACTTGAAATGTTGATGGCCCTGTAAAAAAAATTCTTGTAGAATAAACTTGTAGTTAAAGTCTGTCGAGTCAAATTTTTGAATTTCGAAAAATTTTTCAATTTACAGTATTTAAAAAAACAATATACGTTTTACGTCATAAATTTCACTCGTTAATTATGTTTATACAACTTTTTAATACAAACAAAAAAAAAGACTTTCGAATATTTAAAAAATAACCGCATCAAAAAATACTAAAAACTGTATGAGTTATCATGCAGACCGTGCCGGAAAAAGTAGTTTCGAGAAAAACGAATTTAAACTTGAAAGTGCATTTCGCTCGACGTCGCGCGCATTTAAAGCAAGAACTTAAAATGAATTTTTTAATTTATTTTGTTAACTTACGTGTCTAGTCTCCGATTTCAGCTGCATATTGTATGCCTTCCTGATCAGTAAGCAATTGTTGTTGTTTATTTTTTTACAGTCGACGAGATATTCTGGACTCTTTTGTTGCTTTCATAGCCTTGATCCGTGCGCGTTTTAGCAGTCGGGCAGTCACATTTTCTACCATAACTTTGTATCTATGGAGAATTTTTACAATCGACACCCACAGAAATACGCCTTAAACTATAAAGAATAATAATCTGTAAAAATAATCTTTTTTTTTGAAAATTCTGCTCGTTTGTATCCTCTTAAATCTCAGTTACTTTGTGAATTACGAGCCTGCAACTATTGAAACAACGGCATTTTCTTAGTAATGTGAAGTGATCATTACCTTCTGCAAGTTGCTTGAGTACAAAAAGTGATAAACCCCAAGACAACCCTATGATTTTCTTGCATGAGTAAAGTGCTGCTGAAGCTTTCCTCTGCCTTTTACATTTAAATCTTTAGCTTTATCACTTAAGCGTTTACGCCTAGTCCACATGACGTCGGAAGTTTTCCTGTCACAGTTAAAGCAACATCCCGCATAAGCAACAACGCATGTTCTTATATCTTCAAAGTTCTTCGGTCATTTATTTATTGTCAAACTGAGTTGATGCCTGCAAAATTGAGCGTTTAAACTTAGTTCAACTGAAAAGCTGACACATAGTGAAGCTTGACACACAGCGAGCAAAACCGAACATTTTTTTAATGTTTGGCTTTGTTAGATATCTAAAGGGAAATGCTCAAATTGATAGGCTAGCAGAAAATGAAAGTGGCAACTTTGACATTGATAAAGATTTAGAGCTATTGATTTTTCTACCTGCAACTGTACCTGCATGAAAGTCGGTATTATTTAATTTTACTCGTAGCTAAATTTTTACCAACACATAGTCAAAATTTGATAATAAAATTCTCTGGTCTAGTCTTTATTTTTCTTCTGTAACGATAGCAGAAATGATTTCGTAGGCGTGCCCCTGCAACTTCTTGCACAAATACAAAAACAAAAAATCTGAAAAATCAGCAAAATTAAAGCAAATGAGCTAAACAGTGAGATGCAGTGGTAAATTGAGTGAGATGCGGTTCGAACACTAGTCCCAACTCCATAGAAATACTCGAAGACAGCTCATATCTAAGAAAATATACAGTTAAAAGTGACTTCTAGTTAATTTTATATTATTAAAAAAAAAATTGAGATTAGAGCGCAGTTCTAAAATTTTTGTTTGCAATATTGGTTGGCGATCTAACCTACCCGAAAGCTTGGTATTTAATCATGATAAAGGGAACAGATATTTTATAAGAGGAGAGCAGATATTTTTGAAAGACACATATGTACCTACGTACATACATATATTTGTGTCATATTTTAACCAAAAGATAGTAATTCAAATTTCTTTCACAGGGTCATCATTTACCAACTAATATATCCCAAGGTGTCATTATTAGCAACCATTCATTAGCTTTGCAAGGCGTGAATAAAGCAAGTGGCGGTAATTTCTCCTGCATCGGATATAATACCGAAGGAGAAGGTCAAAGTCCCCCATTTACATTGGATATCCTATGTAAGTAGTACTAAAATGGCAAAAAAGAAAAGTCAATAAAAATAAATAAATTTGATAAATATATAAAAAATTAAGTAAAAACACTTAAAAGTTAAAAATATGGTTAAACACAATAAATAGCTAGTAAGGAAGCGTACAAGTTCGGTCCATACCGAACTTCACTGTTAATTTTTGGAATCAAGCAAACTCATAAGCAATAGCTGCTTTCGACTCACCAGCCACCTAACGAGTGACATATGATTTGGCAGCATTGCATTATTTTCGTTTTGACAAACTTTTATGTAATGTTAATGCTTTACGAAGCAATACAAAGTGGTTTGATCCTGTCGAGGGCTATTAAAAGATAAGCTATTCCTCACCACATCTCGCTCAAACTGTTATGCATTTCCAATGCCTTTCATTCTACCTATGGTATGTAAAAGATAATAAAAATAATACCTCTACTAATACTTGGAAGCACTGGGCTACGCATGTCGCGTGTGAGCTAAGCAACTATAAACAAAGCCGCTTATTCATCGCTAAACTGTTGTTGCTTCAAATAAAAAATTTTCGCTGCTGAATAGCAAAATTCTCTAGTGGACAGAGAAGTGGTGAACCGAAAACGGCTAGTGAGAGTTGTAGCAGAGAAGGTCTTAGGTAAGGAAGATCCAATTACGAATATGAGAGCGAACTGTTTAAGAATACCTTGTTCCGGCTATAGAATTCGGCCATCAGCTTAACAGTGAAGAAGCTTAACAGAGTCAAATTAACAGAGCTGAGTGTAGGAAGGAAAAATAACAGTAACTCTTGTTCTCATAAATGTTAACTTTCTAGCCCAATTGTTAATTTTTAGAGGCAATAGATTTTCAATTGTTTATAAATATGCAAGTAATCAAGAAATTTGCTATTTATTTCGATGTATGAAATCTTCTTTTACTATTCGTATTTCAAAAGCAATACATCTTTCTCATATTTTTGTATCGAAAACGCTAAATGCAAGAACAAAGACGGCAGCCTGGTGGTTCACATCTAAAGTAATTCTTGAAGACGGGACTGTCATTCCGCTACCCGACTATGACGAAGTGCGAATAGCAATAACGCGTTAAAAGAATAAGCCGGCTGAGTCCGTGGCGACGATAAGATTGTAAGGTGCATGCAAAAAAGGTCAAACGAAGACACACCTGCCGAATTAAAGTGTGTTCTGGCTAATCCATAAGAAGGGGGATCAGGGATCAGTCTTCTAAATATCGCATACAAGCTCCAATCGACCGTATTGTGCGGACCTTATCAGGTAGATTTATACCTAGAGAATCCCCAAAAAATCAGATAATCACAATATACCAAGTCTTGAAAATCACCATTGAAAGGAGAATCGACACCCACTGTCTTTTCGTTGATTTTAAAGCCACATTTGGTAGCACGAAAAGAAGTTGCCTATATGCAGCGATGCCTGAATTTGGTATCTCCGCTAAACTAAATAATAACAAAATGACATTGAGCAATACCAGCAGCTCCGTCAGAATTGAGAAGAGCCTGGCTGAGCAATTTGATTCTCTATCGTGTAAATTTTTTAACCTGATGCTGGAAATGATTGTGCGAGCCGCAGATTTTAAGCGCCCAGACACCATTTGTTATAAGAGCGTACAATTATTGGAGTATGTCGATCATATTGACATTACCGTACATAACAGCGGCGCCTTAGTTCTGTTTTTTCTAAGTTGGATAAAAAGTAACACGAATGGTTAACGAGATACCTCCTCTCGTCAAACAAATGCCGGCGCACTCGCGTATCGGCACCTACATTATTCTTGAAAGTTGTGAATTTAAAGTAGTAAGAGACTTCGTTTATTTAGGAACCATCATTAGCACGTGAGATAATGCATGTCAAACTTGCCCCAGTGCTGCCCTTAATTTCGTTTTGCACTTACTTCCTATCGACTTTTACGTTATTTCCATCCCTGCTCAAAGTGCAATCAGGTTAAATGAGGGTGGCCTCTGAAGGCAAGGTAACATTTTTAGGCAGTTAACACCCCATTTTTCAAAACTTCGTACAGATCTTTTTGGGATAATCTTTCCAGGTAGGCAGGATGGCAATGAGGGGAAAATCTGCACCGACGCTGCTACCTCACCATTCACTGACGGCTCCAAGTCGGAGCAAGGGTTTTCCCTAAATCAGCCACTTTATCCACTCCCTTAAGATTGCCAAATACTGCTAGTATTTTTCAGGCAGAAGTCTTTGCGTTTCTTCAGACATGCAAAATGTTTAAGGAACATGGGAGCGAGGGAGATATTAACATCGCTTGGGTATGCAGGTATAATAACATTTCTCTGATGTGGGTGTCGTATTCATGGGACAAAAAAATATGGAGGGAAATTAAATTGCTGATGAGCTTGGAAAGGAAGGGGTCGGCTGAATTGTCTCAGAGACCTGCTACCCAGCCATCGGCAGCCCCCAAACTATTGTTAAAATGGACTGGAATTGCACAGCTTATTTTTCAGGAGAACGCAGACAAAGATGGAGCTGCATTTCTTCATGTTTCTTCATATTTCGAAAATCCATTGCCCAGTATAATAGACGTAGGGCGTAGATAGTTCTGAGGACTCCGCGCTATTCAATTTCCATACTTGTAGCTGTGTTTACCGGTCATTTAGGCGTACCATTTAACCCCCCAATGTGCGGACATTTTAGAGAAGGAGACTGTAGAACAATTTCTCTGTAAATGTCTAGGTCTGACAGCCAAACGATGAAGGTTCTTCGACAGCCTGGGGCAGTATCCCATCAACCTTCTTCATTACATCAACAGCTCTGGCTGCCTGTAGATATCTACCTGTTGAGATCTCAGAATGGTATCAAAACGGCGCTTTAGTGCTACTTGCGGGGTGCCAGAATCGTACATCAACCATTTTACCTACCTACCTAGTATGGTTATAGCTATATTACAGTTAGGTAGTTAAGCCAATATATATTTACATATACATATATAATTGGCGCGTACACCCTTTTTGGGTGTTTGGGTGAGCTCCTCCTTCTATTTGTGGCGTGCGTCTTGATATTGTTCCACAAATGGAGGGACCTACAGTTTTAAGCCGACTCCGAACGGCAGATATTTTTTATGAGGAACTTTTTCATGGCAGAAATACACTCGGAGGTTTGTCATTGCCTGCCTGGGGGCGACCGCTATTAGAAAAAACTTTTTCTTCATTTTGGTCTTTCACCGAGATTTGAATCCACGTTCTCTCTGATTTCCCAATGGTAGTCACGCACCAACCCATCCGGCTACGGCGGCCACCTATTGCCTGAACCAATAGTGTAACGATATTTACTGGATAAAATTCGTAATCGTTTTTTTTTTTAAGGATCGTTGATCTGGACCTTGAACCATTCCGAACCCAACAGAGCGCTAAGGTAAAACTTTCCTTGCTATATCTCTATTTCTTCTCTTACTTCTTTCTGCTGGATAAATTACATTGTGAGATTATATATATTTTGAGCTTGCCATCTAGAACACCCAACTGACTTTGGCGACTTCGGTAAATAAAGTTTGTGTTCGGCAAAACAAAGTACTTCTTTGGGTTCTTGTATGTTGAAGTAATAAGTTGCAATTTCATCCCCTTCAAAATAATCCTCTCTCGATGAAATACACTTATGCCAACGATTTTTCCAATCCCCGAAACATGCCAAATAGTCCATTTCCGGTATAGCCATCAGCACCTTCTTCGATTCAGCTTTTATCTCCTCAATCGACTCGAAACGCGTTCCCCGGAGTGGTCTCTTGAGTTTTGGGAATAGCCAGAAGTCACACGGACCCAAATCAGCGAATACGGTGGTTGCGGAACGATATGCGTGGAATTTTTGGCGAAATGGTCACGAAGAACGAGTGCAGTGTGAGACGGTGCATTATCGTGATGCAAAAACCAAGAGTTGTTGGCCCATAATTCTGGTCTTTTTAGACGAATTGCTTCACGTAAACGAAGCATAACGCTCAAATAATATTCCTTGGCCAGGTGGAAGGACTTCATAGTGCACCACACCACGAAAATCGAAAAAAACTGTCATCATGACCTTTATTTTTGAACGACTTTGACGTGCTCTTTTCGGTCTGGCCTCGCCTTTAGCACGATATTCGCTTGATTGGTCGGTTGTTTCAGGGTCGTAAGCATAAATCCAAGTCTCATCTCCCGTAATGATGCATTTGAGCTTGTCCTGATAGTCTGAAAGCATTGTTTCACACACATCAACACGACGACTTTTTTCCAAGAATTTGAGAGTTTTCGGTACCAAACGAGATTTGACTTTTCGTAGGCCCAAATGGTCTTTCAAAATGGTTTTCACAGATGCCTTCTGCAACATTCTAAACGTTTCCGCAGCCGAAATTTCATTCCGAAAACAAAATTTGATGGCACTTCTCTGCTCAATCAAATCAGACATTGTAAAAATCGAAAAATGCACTCTTGGTCGTTTGGTAAACACAAGCGAAAATATATTACTGATAATGACATTCACATGAAAGTTGGCCCAGATGTTACTAACAGTGCTGCCAACTCATGAAAAAAATAACTAGAGCGAAATTTTAATCCCGCGAACTTTGACAAATAACATAAATTCACCTTACTTTTTGCCCACAGTAGTAAGAAAGATAAAGCTAACGCGCGGTCTGCGCATGCCTGCACTCTCCGAGTTACTCTTACTGATTTCGGGAGTCTACGACTTACTCTTTCGATTTCGAACTTGCTCGGGCACGCGGCACTGCAGTACGAATAGAAGGCTAAAACGTTTTCAGGGTAATTGCATTCTCACTTTGTATAGTCTTTACACATGCATAGATACTACAAGTCTCATTCACGCAAATTTACTCTATTCAATGTTCATATAAGATGAAATAATTTTCATATAAGATGTAATTTTGTTAATTACAATAAAATAATCAAAACATAAATTTTGAAATTATTTTACGGAAGAAAATTTTGGCAAATAAAGAAGGAATTTATCATTACCATAATTTCATTTATAAAATTTTATCGATTAAAGTACATTTCACAACAAAAATGAACTAAAAAAAACAAAACGGGAACTTTACATCTCATTTTGATTGTGTCAATATAATCCACGGTCTCCTTTTTCTGTGCTGAGAGTATCTATTCTGTGTCAAGGCCAATGCTGGCCTTTCTTTGGACATATAGTCGGTAAAAAAGAAATTAAATATAACACAATTAAATCGGACTATAAATCCCTGACTAAATGAAAACAATAATTTTCATTCAGAAAAACAAGGCTCGACCTTCAATCAATGATTTGTATGGGAAAAAGTATGTAACAATTTGATTATGTCAGTATATTTTGTTGTTACCTCTCCGTTTCAGGAGTGGGGTAGCCGTTTCTCAGGCTCCCTCCACGAAACAAGTTCTTCATCCCGATTACTTCTTTATCACGGCCGATAACTGCATAGCTTTAGACTCACAGTCGATAAGAAAGGAATTAAATATAACACGAATATATCGAATCATTAATTCACTGACTGCAATGATAACAATAATTTTCATTCATAATAAAAAATAATATAGTTAAAAAAAAAACTAAAAAACACGCTTTTTTGCTAATCGAACTAAAAAGTAGAAAATAAAAATAATTAAAAAAACTAAAAAACATGCTTTTATTGCTAATCGAACTAAAAAGTAGAAAATAAATTTTAATAACAAAGAGACCTATAATGAACTAATGGCAAATCGAACGATCAGTCATAGTCAACTACCTCAGAACAGAATTATAACAAAAATTAAGATACAAATAATATAGAATAATTCAAATTAGAGTTAAAAGCGTGGGATGCATTTTGCTTCACTTTCATAACCTTCTGTACATAGGTAGTTGCCAATAGAATGATTGTAATATTTACTATATCAAGGTAGTTGACTATGACGGATCGTTCGATTTGCTATTACTTCATTATAGGTCTCTTTGTCATTAAAATTTATTTTCTACTTTTTAGTTCGATTAGCAATAAAAGCGTCTTTTTTAGTTTTTTTAAACTATTTTTTTAATATATATGTAGTTACACTTGAAGCGAACAGAGAAATTCGAAGCTTTGCCATTTTTTATTTTTTACCCAAGAACTTTGTAACGCTATTAAATCAAACAAGAAGAACTTTGTAACGCTATTAAATCAAACAAGAAGAACTTTGTAACGCTATTAAATCAAACAAGAAGAATTTTGTAACGCTATTGAATAAAACAAGAAGAACTTTGTAAACCAAAAAGGTGGTGGCGTGAGTTTTATTAATTACTCAGAACTACAACATTGTACACCATATCATTCGACCTATTGCTCACCTTACCCACCTGTGACTCTTCATTCTCCGGTCTCTGAATTGAGAATAGACACGCCCTCGGCATATATGTCTTATAAGAACGACCTGCATCACATGGATCCTATGGCATGACAAATCCCTCTTGAACCTTTGAATTTTTTTCCTATTTTAAATGTATTTTTGGTAACTTAAATTCAGAAATATTTCGGAATATGGTTGCCATTTAATTTAAGTATTTAAAAACTAAAAAATAAGTAGAAAAATAAGACATCAAAAAGCTACCAATTATTTTGCATTATTTAAAAACGAAATAAGTTTTAATGCAGAAATATCAGATGGAATTTTTACCTAATTTTTAATATAAAATATTTATATATAAATGACGGTAAAAGATCGATGACGGAGGTACTTTAGATTCAATAAATATTGTAATAAGTTTTTATTTTTCAAAATTTTCAGATGCGCCAATATGTGTGTCCAATCAAACGAAAATATATGGAGTTGCAAAACATGAAAATGTGAATATAAAATGTACCGTAGATGCAAATCCTCCTACGGTGAACTTTAATTGGGCTTTCAACAACTCTGTTGAAAGTATAGACGTTGCAGCAAATCACATTTTAAAAGCAGGTTTGTATTGGAACAATTAACATTTAAAGTAAAATGTTTAGTTTAATCTATTTGCAAATCTTGGAAAATATCTCAAGAAAAACGTGTGTTTTATAAATTCTTTAATGTGGTGAAGATAATTCAAGCTGTGGAAGTAGTCGACCAGGTACTATCTTTTAAAAGAGTCTACTATTGCCGATGTGGGATGAATGTTACCCAACATTGTCGAAGAAACAGTTTTTCAATGGAAAGTCGTAAGAAAATAATGTTGTGAATTTAAAAGCTCCTATAATCCCCATCAGCATACCAATTGAATTCAACCGCTTAAGCAGAACTCCATACCAGACTTTACAGGCGTTACCGCATACATCGCTTGTGCCTCAAAAGATAAATTAGTGCATTTGTAAATGAAAATATCTCCACAAGTGAAGTTCACAATGCCCAGAACCCGAGAGAGTAGTCAAAGCTTCAACTCTTAGTACTAATCGACTACTCTTCCTACATTTTATTCAAAATTTTGTATAAAATTGAGGCAATCAAATCAACAGAAGCATTTGTTATTAAGCTAATAAGCACTTGAATATGGTCTGCAATACAATGAACAAATAAACATTTTTGGAACAATAATTACTTGTCTGAAAATGGTTCTCCTTTCTTTTGTATTTTAGTTTTATACATTTCCACACACATTTTCGTTATTTATACGCGCTAAAAATGGAAAAGAAATTAGTATTATTATTACATATATGTAGTAGATATGATTGAGATTAGCAAGTCAGAAGCGCTAGAGCTCACAAAATAAGGTGCAATCCAAAGACTTGCCAACCTTGAAGATTTTAAGTCCCGAGTAAAATTCACTGGAGGTGAGAAGTAGCCTCAAATATTTCGGGCAATTTCAATCCTTTTTAAAACAAGTATTTTATTTATTACAAAATATATAATAATTTATAAGTTGCCTGCAAAATGTTTAAAAAATTATTATGGACAGTGATTTTCAAATAAACGAATATATTTTAGGATTAACCTCATCTGTGGAGTACACGCCAATTACAGAATTAGATTATGGAACTCTGCTTTGCTCAGCCACTAATAGTATCGGCATTCAAAGAACGCCTTGTATGTTCCACATTATTGCAGCGGGTAAGTAAATACTAAGTTCACTTATACATTCGTGTTCTAACTTTATATTCATTGCATCTTTCCTCTTTTAAGCATTTAATATATGTATGAGTATATATAAAGAGCTTTTCAAAGGGTTGCTTTAGGGTCAGATTCGTTTATTCGCAATCTAAAAGATGATTTTCAAACCATATAGATCTACTAATTGTCTTTCAAACATTTTTTTTTTTTTCGATAATACTGTACCGATATTCCTGTACTAAATTACAAAAATCCAACGGATAATCTATCTTGTCAACAAGTATTCTTCTTCGTCTTCGTGATTGGCGCTATAACCGCTTAAGGGAATTGTGCCGAGTTTAAAAAAGCGCGCCAGTCGTTTCTTTCTCGTGCTAACCGGTGTGAGTTGTACATTCCAAGTGAAGCCAAGTCCTTCTCCTCCTGATCTTTCCAACGCAAAGAAAGCCTTCCTCTTCCACTGCTACCACCAGCTGGTACCGCATCGAATACTTTGAGAGCCGGAGTGTTTGGACGACATGAAGCCGCTGCATCTTTATTCCCTGCACTATGTCTTTGTCCTCGTATAGCTCATGGTTCCACCGCTTGCGATACGTGCAAAGGTCCAAAAGGCTCCAAGGGGCGCCTTATGGGATATTGTCATCCAAGCTTCTGCGCCACACGTTAGGACGGGCATGATGAGACTCTTATAGAGTGTTAGTTTTGTTCGTCGAGAAATGACTTTACTACTCAATTGCCTACTTAGTCCAAGAGAGAGGCCTACTTGTTGGCAAGAAAGAGGTCATATTAGTGTTTCCAAAATCAGAGGATGAAAGTATGTCTCAACTATGAGGGAATCAGATGGCAACTAATTTTTGTCCTTGGCTTTGAATGTGAGTCGGAAACTTAAGAGATTGATATCAAATTCTCTTAAATTGGAGTTTTTGTTATTTAGGCAAGCCTTTTATTTTTGTCGTAAAATATAGGAGTTGAATTTTAACTTGACTGAAAAAATAAAAGGCAAGTTCTATAAGTTTATATTGAAATTTTGCTAAAAAGTTAGAAAAATAAAAAGTATGCCAGATTCTTATAGAGACATTAGGACATCGAGATTTTTGTCTTTCACTTTTTTATTTTTAAAAAATGTGCTAACTATTATTTTAAGATCCCTGGTTTTTTCGATCGATTTCTATCGATTCAAATTAGAAAAACGAGTAAAAAAAATACCTTTCTTTGAGTCAAGTCCATAAATTTCAATCTCAAATATCTCGAAAATGAGAGCTAATCTAAATAAACGGATAAAACTATTGCTAATCGAATTGAGTTTTTCTACTGAGTGCCCTTCTCTACGGAAAAAATTCTCCGATTCGAGCGCTGTGTTTCACCATCGGAAATCAGTCAATTGCTCAACGCGTGGTCAGGTTTCTCCATATAGCAGGAAAGTAAGCGACCAGTAATTTATAAACTTTATCTTATATTATTTTCGATAAATAATTAAAAAATTAATCTAATGTTTAATTAGTAATTATAGTAATAGTAATTTATAAACTTTATCTTTATAATTTTCGATAAATATTGTAATTAAAAAATTAATCTAATGTTTTCCCGTTGAGATCCAGTTGTAATAGCAAATATTTAAAGTAGAAAAGGTGGCAGATACAAAGAAAATATTATAATACATATTTACATTCCACATCATTGCGAACATTTCTGTTACAACTTTGTCGGAGTTCCATCACACAATGATTTCTCTAAACTTTTCTTTATGTAATAACCAAAATCTAATTTTTTAGGAATTTTGCTATAATGAAATAATTTCTTGTATTATTCAATTTATTGAATAAATATTCCTAACTCAACAATTCTACTTATTTATTTCTTAAAAAGGTCGCCCGGATCAAGTTCATAACTGCAGCTTTATAAACATGTCTGTGTCATCGCTGACCATAGCATGTACTGAAGGATTCAATGGAGGATTACCCCAACTCTTCATTCTGGAAGTTATGAATATGCATACGAAGGTAAGCATGAGTGTGCCTAATTAGTTCAAATCCAATGCTTCACTTTAAAATGTTAAAAATTTAACCGAATATGTTCAAGAATTAACGCGTTTATGGTTCACGATCAGAAATCGCTGTACTTAACTCGGGTGAGATAACACTGAGTTAAAAAAAAACAAAATTTATTCAATTTTTCTTATTTTCTTATTTCTCATATGGGAAATACTATAAAATCATGCTCTGCATTTGGTGGGATCAGGTCGGCGTCGTATATTTTGAGCTGCTCCAACCGGGCGAAACAATCACGGGGGATCGTTACCGACTGCAATTGATGCGTTTAAGCCGGGCATTGAAAGAAAAACGGCCGGAAACGGTAAAAAGGCACGACAAGGTTATTTTGCAACATGACAACGCTCGGCCGCATGTTGCTCAACCTGTCAAAAAATACCTTGGAACGCTTGGCTGGGAAGTGTTACCCCACCCGCCGTATAGTCCAGACATAGCTCTCCCCGATTATCATTTGTTCCGGCATATGAGTCTCGATTTGGCGGACCAGCGGTTCTCCTCGTACGAGGCTACCAAAATATGGGTTGAGTCATGGATAGCCAAGCAGCGGCCAGAATTTTGGAGAAACGGCATCCGGAAATTGCCCGAAAGATGGGCGAAAGTTGTAGCTAGCGATGGCCAATACTTCGAATAAAATATTTTGTACCGTTTTTTCACAATAAAGCCCCAAATCTTCGAAAAAAACCTTTAAAACTAATTCAACCTCCCAATAAGTTTATTATTATTACTAGAGAGTCAATGAATAAAAATACCACTCTCAGGTATAAAAGCTTAGGTTTCGAGCTTACAACATGAGAGTTACTAAAATGGAACATACGCATCGCAAAACTAGGACCGCGATATGTGACTACCGAGTGAACTTTGATTTCGCCAAGCTCTTATGCGTGCCCAAACTCTTGTCCCAACTACTGCAACGCACTTATGCCAGTGTTTGATCCAGGTCCTGAAACATTTCTAGAACTATACTTTCGGCTCTTAGAACACTTTTCCCGAAGTGGTTTTTTGACTCGATCAAACAGAAAAAAAGTCGCAGGGAGCCATAGCAGATGAATTCGATGACTGTTGAGTGGTAATCGTTTCGTTCTTAGTCAAAAATTCACGAGTTGTTTTCCCACAAATCACTTTTTTTTTTGACAAATTACTTCACGTAAACGTCTTATAACGCCCAAATAATAGTCCTTATCAGACATTCTGGAAAAAATTCGTGGTGTGCAATACCGTTGTAATCTTTAAAAACCGTAAGCATCACTTTCTTTTTTGACTGAAAACAGCATGGTTTTTTTTTGTCTGGGGTCATTCGGAGCTCTCCACTCACTCGACTTATGTCACGTCACGTCTCCAGCAATGAGGCGTTTGATGAATGTTGAGCCGAGTTCAGCTCTGCATGAAATTTAGGTCCTTCTTTCACTTTATTAATGTTTTTATCATATTTAAGGCTTACATTGAAGAAACAGTACATCAAAAATCCAACCCAAAAATATAACCTATAAAAACCGAGAAAATCATTGGCATACCATTACGTACATTGACGATGCAATCAACTCTCTAGAGCAGCAATGGGCTTGGTTGCTGACACGAACTGTTTGTACTTACGAGACAGCTTAGCTCTTTTGAGTGCTTGATGAAGAATACAACCAAGAGTCAGTATGAAGGGACGAAGAGTTTGGCTTTACTAATACATAACCAAAAGAGAATGAGGATATGTGCATGTGTGGCTGAACAGTGGTTTTACACCTTATTTACACACAATAATAAATACATATAAATATACACAAATACAAATTACCTTAATTTAAAAATAAGCACGTTTTTGTTTTTAGCACATTTTCGTTATTTTTTTGTATTTGTGACTTGATTTTTAAGTAATTAAATTAAACGATTTTTTTCTAAATCATTTAATTCACTTTTATTCAAACTTTTTGTTCACCACTTAAATTTTTTCTGAATTTATTTGCAAACTGTTACAGCTTAAGTACTTTTTCCCAACCAGTGTCACTATCAAAGCCTACTTTTTTCCGACCAGTTTTTCGGTGTGTAGTAGCTTTCCCGTAAGGAAAATTGTTTGTGGATGTGTGCGCATGTTCTTGATAGTTTATTGAGGGTGTCAACTAATATAGTAATTTACACAAACAGCACACGAATAAATTGCACAAGAGCTCATCACATACAACAATTCTGTCAAACTCACTGAGAACTGTATAGCGGTACGAGTTGAGCGCCACCTTTGTTTTCTGTTCTTCGTGAGCTTTCGATGAACACCACGAGAGTGAAACTAAACGATGTTTGGAATGTAGTTTTGAAGGATAAGGAATAATAAAAATACTCGATTAAGCTCTTTATTTAGAAACTTATATGTAATTGAATTTGATGGAATTGTTTAAATATATGTAATATTGTTTTTTCATTTCCAGGAGCTGTATCTGAATATAACGTCAACATATCCCAGATTCACTATCTCTGCTTTAATTCCCACACATCCATACGTCTTAGCGGTGTACGCTTTTAATTCAAAGGGGCGGTCAGAAGCCACCATCTTAAAAAGTGACGTATTAAAAATTACAGAGAAGCGATTAAATGCGTGGAAAGGTAATCTTTAAATATACATAAATATTAGAAAAAAGATTAACACATTATTATTGTAATTAATTCCTTTGGAAATTTTTCATAAAAATGAAAAAAGGCGAAAGAGGTTTATGTAATGCCATAACTTATTCAGGGCTAGATTTTGTAAAAGCATTTGAAAACAAAAAATCTGAAATAGAGGATCTTGTTTGAGCGTAGCAAGTGATCTTCGAAATTGTTTTCGTTTCAGTTTTAAAATGTATTTTTTATTCAGTTTTTTGCATTTGGAAATTATATCCGTAATAGTTTGCTTATGTTCTAAGCATATTTTTTTGCTACACCTTCAAAAATATTAAAAAATATTTTCGTATTAGGTGTCCTTATACTCTGGAGGACCTGGAGTTCAGATGCACAGATTCACCATATAAGTGGATCCTTTCCTTAGGCTAGGTTAAGTTAGCGAGGTTGCTTGCCCAAGACAAGGCACCCGGTAGACCTAAAGCCCATTGTGATACCTGCGTATAATTTCTATCCTCTAACTAATTTGCTTATGATAAACCACTTGGATCTTCTTAAGAAGGTAACTAGTCCCTCCAATGAGACATATTGCAAATTTCCCAGGTATCAAAGAAATAACATAATCGCCATAATATTTGGCATTGCTTTTTTGAAACGCAAGACATTCACAGAGAAGATGTTGTACCGACTCAATTTCTTCTTCATCTCCACAGCTCTTGCAGAAGTCATTGTGAGGCAGTGACCCGTTATAACAGCTGTGAGGACACTGGTAGTTGATCTGTTGAATGCAAGCAGAGATTTTTTCCTTTTAAGACTCAATTTTCCTTTTTGCCTTCCTTAAGTAGCCCTACATTTAAGGTGGTTGTTTTGAAGAACCCACAGTGTTAAGTAAGTATTTTTAAGTGGGTATTTGAAACAATGAAAGTTGGGAGCCGCTCTCGGCTCGACTGATTTTGGGTATATATTGCTGACGCTTTGCTTCCAACGAATTGTTTGTTGAAGTTCGACAGCTTGCAGTACCGGTGCGCGTTATATGGGTAGTGCCGTGTCAACATATTCATATTGACCGATATATTGACTCTCGTGTTAACTTCTACATCTTATATCCATATTTAATATACATGCAATTATTGATGAATAACTCTGTTTCTTAAAACTAGATATTAATTTAACCTACTGTTTTTCAGTTCAAAACCATCAAACTGAATTCGTTTTCCCCCCTTTGATGTCTTTAACTGTGGGATTAACTATAACAATGTGTATAGCGGTCTTAGCCGTGATTCTCTCTCTGCGTACAACATGTAGAAACTCAAGACATATGATAAAAGAGTGTTCACATGAACACAACCGATGGGATGCATCGAGTCGGAGCTCTGGCATTAAAGACATGGACACGAATGAAAGTGATGAGAGAAACCCAGATGTTATACCTGAGCTGATAGCTTCTAGAAAACAGGTAATGTATAGATTCCTTGAAATCCGTATGAAGATAAAATATATTCAATTTAGTAAATTTTTATCAAGTTTATGATATACAAACTCGAATACATATTTAAATATAAAACTAACTGGTACTATAATTAAAAAATTCGATATTAATCCACCTCAAAAGCTGATGTAAGTGCCTTGGAAGTGCTAATGAAAAATAAGCAAGCTCAAAGACCTCAAACCTGATTCGAGCGAAGACGGGGCAGACACAAAGGAAGTGATCCGCCGTCTCATCCTCCTCTTCACAAGCTGGGCAGAGTACTGTCTGAGATGTCTACCTTTTCCATGCGCTTCACCCACAGAAAGTGGCCCGTCATCAGTCCCTTCTGCTTAATGACAGGAGGATTTGCGACAGTCGATCGGACATGACAGGTAATATCAGTTTAGTCCATCTGAAGGCTCTCTCAGCCTGCCCAGCTCGCTTATGCGTTGTAGTAACCCATTTTCTAACTGTGGCTTTGATGCCTGCAGAAGAGAGTGGCCGAACGGGCTCCGCGCCAAAAAAGTTGGTCTCAGATCTATTATGTCTACCGACATAGTTCAGCCTGGATTTACAGGACTCGACTACCCCTGATGTGGTTGGGAAGCTGTCTAAGGTCATGAGCGCAGCTTGGCTGTCGCTGCAGACACATATAGATCTGCCTCTCCATCTATTTTCCACAACAAGTTCATCGCTTCTTGAACAGCATACACCTCCGCTTGAACTCACATGCATGCATTCCAAGAGCAAAGTGCAGTTTTGTCCCGCTGGATTCCACGTAGACCCCAATGAAAATGCGAAAACAGTGTTTGCCGGTCTCATTTTCAGAGTTTGACTACAACTGAGCCTCTGGCAGCACCGCACTGTATCTCTTTTCAAGTACGACTCTTGATGGCATGGAGTCAAGGGGCAAGGAGAGGGTCCTTAGATCGAAGTCCATGCCTTCATTGTTTTCCCATGCCGGACGGGGGTCGTACCAGTTCCCATTGTGTTTCAGCCTGCAGATGGCCTTCAAGGCCTCTCCTTAGACGAAAGCAGCAAGTGGGGGTAGACCAATCAGCGCATCTTATGCCGGGCCTGAAGTAGAAAATCTGGCTTAGAAGTATCTATCAATGCTTGGTGTACCCGCTTTGTGAGTTAGGCAACAATCCAAAATTTTTAAGATAGGCACACACCTTTCAAGATCGTCATATTGTCTTGCCATAAATTCTGTTACAAATTATATAATGCATACAAATGGGCAGAAAAAAGTTCCGTAATTTTTGCTGTTTTTGTATGCATTGTCTACTCATTAATTATACTCAGTTTCGTGGCAAATTTCGCTTGTTAACAATGGGGTAGGGAGCTAAGTAAAATTGCATTGCAGTGATTGCATTACATAAATATGGTAAAGGTGCAACAGCTGAAAAAACTTAGTGTTTCGAGAATGTTTGCTTACCGCACGATCAATTCTTTTTCCCAAACATCGGAAGTAACATACAGAAAAAGAAGTGGTCGTCGTCGCGGGGTTCGAACTAGTGCAGCCATAAATGCCGCATTAGAAAGCAGCAAATCATGCCCGGGGAAATGAATGTACCGACCAGATCCATATCAGAACTAATTAGAGATGATCTCCACATGAAAGCCTTCGGTCGCTCAACTGGTCATCATTTAACAATGCGCTTGAAGAAAATTAGATTCGACAGATGCAAGCAGCTACTTCTGTGGCACGAGTTCAACGACCATGAAAATATTCTTTCACAGATGAGAAAATGTTCACTGTTGAAGAAGTTTTTTATAAACAAAATGATAATGGTTTCTTGTGGAGTGTTTTGCAAAGGCGTTGCATTTCTTCATTTTTGGGGAAAAGGGATTAAGACCGGGGTAAAAGTGTACCAGGAGGTTGTCTTAGAAAGCGTGGGAAACAGTTGAGCAGTACTCTCTTCAATGGAGGGCGTTGGATCTTCCAGTAAGATTCTACTCCAGCGCATAAAGCAAAAACCAGGAAATGGTGGCTAAAAAACAATATTCTTGGGTTTATAGCCGATTCAACGTGTGGAAATCCAGATCTGAATCCATTGAACTACGGTTTGTGGTCAGAACTGGAAAACATGGTCCGTCGAAGACCTCACAGAAATTTGGAGAGTCTCAAACAATATTTGGTTTGAGCAGCGACGTTAATATCCATGGAAACAGTGCGTGCTGCAAAAGCCGAATGGCCTAATCGTTTGAAGGCGTGTGTAAAAGCAAATGGTGACCATTTCGAATGAAAATTTACATTTTTTTTTATAGTTTTTATTTGCGTGATTAAATAGAACCTACATGATTAAAAAAGTATTATAACTTCGTATCTATAACGGACTAAGTATGTAACAGAACTTATGGCAAGACTAAATATATTTCTTTTGTGTTGACAGAGTGAACCCAAAAAAAGCTGACGGATGTTACGTAATTCGTCCAAAAACTTTTGCCTAAAAAAAATACTCAATTACATATTTAAGTGCTTTAAATAAATAAAATATGTTCAATATATATAATTCAGTGTTCTATAATTCATTTAAATAAAGTAAAATAATTTCCGGATAAAAATTAAGTTAGTGCAGCCTCAGTGAAAGTTACTATACAAACAAGGCAATTTTATTATTGTAGTTTATGAGTTTTATTTAGTAATCGAACTCAGAGAAATTATAGAGAGACGTTTTACAAGGTGAATCTATTAAAGGTGGCGTTGGTAAATCAGCTGATTTGTTTTCTTCTTTCGCTGTGTCAGGTGGCTGTCAGCACGGAATAAAACAAGACGAATTAATTTTTTGTTTTCTACTTCTTTCTGTGACAATCAAACGTACAAAACATTGTTGCTGGTCTAGTGCTACCACCTTTAAAAAATGCGCCTTGCGTTTTTATTAAGAAAAACGTCACAATATATTATAATTAATAAGATGGCAAAAGCAAAGTTTACTGGAATCGCCATTCATGCCAAGTAGTGGGGAATCTAAAATCTCTGTGTTTCTAAGTGATAATATGTAAGCAATTTTCATAAGCACCTTTTTCATATCCTTCATATATATCATATCTACATATACATACTTATATATCCTCCATACTCCTACTCTTTATAAAAAGAAAAATTTCCGTAGTTGCAGAATTGGAATTTGTATGCATTTTCATAATACATTTTAAGCTCTCGTTCAAGCAATAATTAGTTAATTTTTGTAAAAAACAAAAATTTTATTTTATATATTTTACAGGAGTCATCAGAAAATATGTATTTTAACAGTATTAACCAAACTAGTTTGCCGTGGCATTTAAAAAATCAAGTGTGGTCTGGATATAATTCATTAGCAATTGGCATGAATCATAAGCAATGTTCGGTATCCATGCAACAATTTTTGAACGGAACGCCGCAATCAATACCTGTGTCACCACAATCCAGTTCCAAAACATTTTCTATCATAAATTCAAGCTCTATAGTACCAGAAATGCCTGCTTTCGGGAAACAATATGAATTTCAGACCCGGGGTCAAGCAAGTCGAAGATATAAAAACAATTACTTACGGAGGGGGGAGCAAATTTGCACGCCATGTGATGAAATTTCAGCTCAAACTCCGCTAATGTTAAAACGCGGGAGCACGATATGACTATAGGACACATGCAGGGCGTTTAACATGATCCTGCAAGTAACCGAATGATTTCCATACGAAATATTATCTCCCAAAGGTCTCACATTTTTTGTAATTGATGTAAATTTTATAAATATAAGAATAAAATAAACTGGTGTAAATAAGAATTCATATTGATTATATCTTTATTTATTTTATGCACTACTTCATGTTGCTTATCATTAGGATGTGACTTCAGATGTATTAATCACCCGCAATAAATCCAATGTCCAAGATGGGCCAAAATGTGTTACCCGATGTTCTTTGGCTATAATTTGTTAATACCTGAAAATTACACGGATTATTTTTATGTATGACCTAATTTTGTCTCGATTAACAAAAGAAAATGGTATCGCTCAAGCGGCTGTTGCCGGAATTGATGATCATACGGGCCCAATTTAGGGCATTTCCCAAAACTCTTACCCACCAAAGATCCTGGCATTCTTGACGGATATTCTCCTTGAACGCTTGAAGAGTCTGAGGCTTCTTGACATAGACTCGCGACTTAATAAATCGCACAAAAAGACAGACTTGGTGACCCCAAAATTCAGGATGGCTTGAGCGTAGGTTTCAGGCGTTTGGCGGTCAACAGCCAAGTGCTTATGCACTGTCTGTACTTTATATGGGAAGATATTTAAGTATTTTACCAAAACTCTCTGTAAAGACCGCCGATTAACCATAATCCAAAATCCTCTTAGAGGAAATCTTTAGCTACAGCTACGATAAGAAGGTTGCTTTTTATTTTTTGCGCCCAATAATGAACACACTCAAAACGGCCGCCATAGGCCTATGGTTTGCCGCGTGATTACTGTTAGGAAGTACGTAAATAAAAAGCTTCTCATAAAAAATATCTGCCGGTCGGCTTGAAACTGTAGGTCTTTCCATTTGTGGAGCAACATCAAGACGCACGCCACAAACAGGAGGAGGAAACAAACACCCAAAAAACGGTGTAAGCACGAATTATTCTTATTTCTATATATTTGAAAACACAGTAAAATAATAATGAAAATTTTTTCTTACTTTTCAAAATATTCTCCTTGAAAGTCAATACACTTCTACATTCAATTAAACCAATCATAGCACATTTGTCACTCAGATGTGGATACCTCCAAAACGAGCTGTTCAAGTCTTTAACAGTTTCTTCAGGCGTTGATCACGCATTTTACTTTTTATATTCGGGAACAAAAACAATAGTTAGGTGCCAAATCAGGGCTATATGACGGATGACCCATTAATTCGATCTTTTGAGTGCTCAAAAACTCGTGTGTGAGCCGATACATGAAAGTTAGCATTGTTTTGGTGACAGATGATTCGTCATGAGCGGTTGGTTTTCCTCGATAATCCATTTCGAAAATCGTAATAAATCATAGCACGAAAATTTTCAGGAGTTAGTTTCATATTCAAGTTCATCTTTTCAACTAACTGAAAAAAAAACAAATAAAACACGTAAGTGAAAAGTTATATACAGTAGGTTCTGTTCTTATGCGGCTTTTTTTTATGCGGTTTTGAAATAGTGCGGTTTTTTTTTAAATTACAAAATGCATGTCGACCTATCGGGAATTGTACATATAAAGAAGATTCTAAACCAGCTAAGCAAAAACTCATCACAGATTACATCAGAAATGCTGACCCTACAAGTATGGAACCGCCTGCATACCTATCTAAATCAGACGTGTACATTTCCTCAAGTGACGAAAGTGATTTTACGCCAAATCCGAAACGAACGTACAACATGTGGGTATTGTCTGATTCTATTTCTGACTTAAATTTATTTTTCGATTCTGACGTTTCTTAAATAAAGATATAATTTTCAAAAATACAATATTTTGTTTCTCTTCTTAATTGGCGCTATAACCGCTTACGCGATTTTGGCCGAGTTTAACAAAGCGCGCCAGTCGTTTCTTTCTCGTGCTAACCGGCGCCAGTTGGACACACCAAGTGAAGCCAAGTCCTTCTCCACCTGATCTTTCCAACGCAGAGAAGGCCGCCCTCTTCCTCTGCTACCACCAGCTGGTACCGCATCGAATACTTTCAAAGCCGGAGCGTTTGTATCCATTCGGACGACATGACCCAGCCAACGTAGCCGCCGGATCTTTATTCGCTGCGCTATGTCTATGTCGTCGTAAAGCTCATACAACTCATTGTTCCATCGTCTGCGATATTCGCCGTTGCCAACGTGCAAAGGTCCAAAAATCTTACGTAGAATCTTTCTCTCGAACACTCCAAGCGTCGCTTCATCGGATGTTGTTATCGTCCAAGCTTCTGCGCCATACGTTAGGACGGGCATGATGAGAGTCTTGTAGAGTGTTAGTTTTGTTCGTCGAGAGAGGACTTTACTGCTCAGTTGCCTACTTAGTCCAAAGTAGCACTTGTTGGCAAGAGAGATTCTACGTTGGATTTCAAGGCTGACATTGTTATCGGTGTTAATGCTGGTTCCTAAATAGACGAAGTCTTTTACAACCTCGAAATTATAACCGTCTACAGTGACATGGGTGCCGATACGCGAGTGCGCCGACTGTTTGTTTGAAGACAGGAGGTACTTCGTTTTGTCCTCGTTCACCACCAGGCCCATTCGCTTTGCCTCTTTATCCAGTTTGGAGAAGGCAGAACTAACAGCGCGGTTGTTAAGGCCGATGATATCGATATCATCGGCATACGCCAACAATTGTACGCTCTTATAAAATATTGTGCCTGAGCGATTAAATTCTGCGGCTCGTACGATGCTCTCCAACATCAGGTTAAAGAAGCCACACGACAGCGAGTCACCCTGTCTGAAACCTCGTTTGGTATCAAACGACTCGGAGAGGTCCTTTCCAATTCTGACGGAGCTGCTGGTGTTGAGCAACGTCATCTTACATAGCCGTATTAGTTTTGCGGGGATACCAAATTCAGACATCGCGGCATATAGGTAACTCCTTTCCGTACTGTCGAATGCAGCTTTGAAGTCGACGAAAAGATGGTGTGTGTCGATTCTCCTTTCAAGGGTCTTTTCCAAGATTTGGCGAATTGTGAATATTTGGTCGATGGTAGACTTTCCAGGTCTGAAGCCACACTGATAAGGTCCAATCAGTTGGTTGACGGTGGGCTTCAGCCTTTCACACAATACACTCGCTAGAACCTTATAGGCGATATTTAGAAGACTAATCCCGCGGTAATTGGCACAAATTGCAGGATCGCCCTTCTTATGGATTGGGCAGAGCACACTTAAATTCCAATCGCCAGGCATGCTTTCATCCGACCATATTTTGCATAGGAGCTGATGCATGCACCTTACCAGCTCCTCGCCGCCATGTTTGAATAGCTCAGCAGGCAGTCCGTCGGCGCCCGCGGAGTCTCACCTCGTCATGGTCGGGTAGCGGAACGACAGTTCCGTCGTCAACGATTGGGGTATCGGGATCTTCACTTTCTCGGTGACATGCGCAGCTGTCACTGTTTAATAGGTTCGAGAAGTGTTCCCTCCATAATTTAAGATTGCTCTGTACGTCAGTCACCAGTTCGCCGTCTTTGTTCTTACAGGAAAACGCCCCGGTCTTGAAACCTTCTGTAAGCCGCCGAACTTTCTGGTAGAATTTTCGGGCGTTGTTCCTGTCGGCCAGCATCTCAAGCTCTTCGCACTCACGTATTTCAGCCTCTCGTTTCTTATTTCGGATAATACGTCTCTCTTCCTTTTTCAGCTCTCTGTAGCGATCCCACATGGCTCGCGTTGCGCCCGATCGCAGCGTGGCTCTATAGGCGGCATCCTTTCTTTCTGTGGCAACATGACATTCCTCGTCGTACCAATTGTTTTTTCGGGCTCGCCGGAATCCGATTTCTTCTTCGGCGGCGGTACGTAGAGAACGAGAAATGTTGCTCCATTGCTCATGCATGCCGGTTTGTTGGGCAGTACTCTCTGAGAGCAGGAGTGAGAGTCGAGTGGCGAATCTTCTGGCTGTCTGTTGTGATTGCAGCTTTTCGATGTCGAACATTCTTTGCGTAGGTAGATGCACGTTTTTTGCTGCACAGAGGCGTGTGCGCAGTTTGGCTGCAACAAGGTAGTGATCCGAGTCGATGTTGGGTCCTCGGATCGTACGTACATCTAATACACTAGAAGCGTGTCTTCCATCTATCACAACATGATCGATCTGGTTTCGTGTTTTTCGATCAGGAGACAGCCAGGTGGCTTGGTGAATCTTCTTATGCTGGAATCTGGTGCTGCAGACTACCATGTTTCGGGCCCCGGCGAAGTCGATCAGCCTCTGTCCGTTACCGGATGGTTCGTTGTGCAGGCTGAATTTTCCGACTGTGGGACCAAAAATTCCCTCCTTGCCCACCCTGGCGTTGAAGTCGCCAAGCACGATTTTTATGTCGTGGCGGGGGCAGCGCTCATAGGAACGTTCCAGGCGCTCATAGAAGGAATCTTTGGTCGCATCGTCCTTCTCTTCCGTCGGGGCGTGGGCGCAAATTAGCGATATGTTGAAAAAACGGGCTTTGATGCGGATTGTTGCGAGACGCTCGTCCACCGGAGTGAACGACAGTACTTGGCGACGAAGTCTCTCTCCCACAACAAATCCGGCACCGAATTTGCGCTCCTTTACATGGCAGCTGTAGTAGACGTCGCAAGGTCCTATGGTTTTCTTTCCTTGCCCCGTCCATCGCATCTCTTGGATGGCAGTGATGTCAGCCTTTACTCTCACGAGGACATCAACCAGCCGGGCAGAGGCACCTTCCCCATTAAGGGACCGGACATTCCAGGTGCATGCCCTCAAATCGTAATCCTTAGTTCGTTTGCAGGGGTCATCAACAGTATAGGGAGGTCTCATCCGAGGCTTTTTTAAATTTTTCATTGGGGGCGATTTTTAAGTGGCGGGTCCCAAACCCAACGCACAACCAGCTATCCTGGAATGTTTCGCCTTCTCACGTTAGCTCACTCCCGAACGGATGTTCGGAAGCTACCCAGAGGATACGTGGGCTAATCCCGGCCGTTGTGAGCTGCTTGAACCATATGCAGAAGAATCGTCCTGGCCATTCCCAAGTGAATGGCGATCAGTAACTTTCCCCACTTGCGTGGACTTCTACACATGGATCCATCCTCCCAATATTTTGTTTATGCGATTTTATTTAATTATTGCAGATTCATGCGGTCTATAGAACGTATCTATAGTTATAATATGGGACTAGTGCCCTTTTTTATGCGATTTTATTACATTATTTCAGATTTATGCGGTTTTAGCACTTTTGAAACGTATCCATAGTTTTACTATAGAACTAGTAGCTTTTTTTATGCTGTTTTTTTTATGCTGTTTCTTGCGGAACGTATCTACCGCATAAAAACAGAACCTACTGTATAAGTTTGTACTAAAAGTACCAATCTTTTCGATGAAAATATCGAATTACAGCTCATCACACGTAGTGTAACAAAGGCGAAAACTATATAAAGGCGACCCTCGTATTGCCAGCAAGTTAAGCTCCTTTTTCATCTCCTGTATGAAGCGGTTGTATGGTGCCTGCCTTAAACATAGAAGGTGTAAAGATTTAGAATGATTTTCAGAGGTGGGACACTTTAAACTACACCGAGTGTATCTCTGGGTGTAAGTTTGTAATTCCTGCTGTCTTACGTTGAGACATATAGGCCAGTAGAATCATAAGAAATTCTAAAAATATTTACCTGTACCATAGATCGCAGGGTCGACGTCGGGTCTAGATATTAATTTTGATAGGAAAATCCCACACGGGAAAGGTTGGCAAGGCTCTTTGTTTGGGTATCTTCTCACGAGGATCACCTCTATTTTCGATTACTCGTTCACTGCAGCGTTTTTCCACGCAGAGGCTGTGCAGCAGATTGGAACCGAAACTTTAAGAAGAGACTTATTCACATTTAATGGCATTCAATCGGCAATTTGGGCTATATCAATTTCAATCCTAAACTTTGAACTGGATTGAGATAAATCTCTGCAGGAGCTAGCCAAGTCGAAGTAGAACAGTCTAAATTTCACCTAGGCCCCGGGTCATAGAGGTATTAAGAGAAATTGTTTGGCAGAAGATGCAAAGCAGAATACAACCAAGCAGACTCTTCTTCGAAAATAGCGCAGTAGAGGAAGAAACGATTTCGCATCTTGTCTGTTGCTGCCCCTTCTATCTATCTACGAGTAATCTTGGACAAGAAACTGACTTGGGAGGCAATGCCGTAAAGCCTTTGGTAAAACCATGGGTCTGAAACCTGCTGTGGTCCCATGAATATACACAGCATTATTAGACCAATCATCATTTACGCTTCTGTTCTGGTGGAGAGTCGATGTCGTGAGAATGAGTAATATTCGTTCTCTAAATCTGGAGGATATTCACAAATTTGCCAAAGAATCTGGAAAGTTCTCACAGGACTAACTAACTACCTTTGTCTCTGTCTCTATTCTTTCCTATCTCTTTCTCTGATACTTTTCTTCTTTCCTCCTTGGCTATCTACCCTCTTTCCAGAGCTCTAAATACAATGTGCTTCTTAGCCTGAGTGTTTGAGGAGCCACCAAACCTCTTTGTGCTCCTTGGCTCGACCTATTCAAATTTCAATTTTCAATTTCACCCCCTTCTGTACAAAAACAGCTTCTGTATCTGGGAACTAATTTTTACCACTTTAAATCTGGGGGTGGGTATATACAATGTATGCATATGCAAATGTCTAATGAATTGTGTACGATGTTTCCTAGCCAACCAAGAATAATTTAACGAATGAGCAACATGAAGAAGTTAATTGCTTGAAATAAAAAAAATTTAATGAGCAACCCCCGAAGTATACAGCAGCCGAAAATGAAATTGCATACAAAACCGTGAACTCCTCCGCAATTGTTTTTGCGAGAAGTAATTTTTACAACATGCATACCTTTAGGTGCAGAAAGTAGCATACGCTACAAAATACCACTTGTAAAACTTGCCTTCCTGGATTTTGAAGCATGAAAGGAAATTAAGCTCACTGGGAGGATCCTTCATTGGTAGAGTCACTTGCTGGAATGTATGCTGTAAGCACCATTATAGCCTAGACAGACGGCGGTGTTAATCGGGTTGCCGGCGCAGTTAATATTGATTAAAATTGTAGTGTAACAGACGGTTGTTACGCGGATTAATGAACAGCTGATTTGCTTATTGGATAGTTTTGTCAGTAAAATATGGATTGCAGGCAACAAGTTCTGTTATTAGTTGCCCTGATAATAAGAAATAAATAAATATTTATTTAAAAAAAGCTTAAATTGCAATTCCTCCAACTGCTCCGAAATATCAAAACTATTCATGTAATCTCGAACGTGTTAGTGCAAACTAGCATTGCATCCAGTCTTGCTTGTTCTTTTTTTTTAATTTTCATTATTTTTCATTCACAGTAGATCTCAACTGTCATTTTTCGGCAATGTTGCCATCGGAAATTTATCTATTCCGCTTAAATTATGAGAATGAAGTCTAGTTACCAATCCGAATTAATTGCACTTCATTCATGAGATAATTCCGAAATAAGTCCTTAATCCCGATTAACGCCGCCTAGGCGACTGTCTAGGCTATTAACCAAAATGCTTCTTATATCAACAACTTAACTACAGGCCGAATCCTGTCTCTGTGAAATTCAAATGAAATGTTGGACAAATATTTGAATGATTTTTTATTAAGAACAACAATAATATTTTTAGTAGAATTTTACATAGTTTTGAAATTAACTTAAATCGGAATAATAAAAAAATACATTTCCGATAGAAGCAATTTGTCAACGACCCTGTTAAGTTTAACTGGGATAGGTAATTAATATATAAGTATAAATAATTAAGTATTTTATGAAATTTTAAAACATTTTGGGTATTTTAGTGTAGACATTTAACCAGTACAATCAGCCCTTAGTTATGTGATTATCAATTTTGACATCGAAATTTCCTTGATAAGATATTCGATTGTGGGTGCAAAGTATGTTTTAAACAAAATGCATACCTTTCGCCTATTTGTCGCTAAAATTATATTTTAATCGTAAGCGCAAAATTAATCATCCAATTTAATTTTTGAATAACTTTTTTACTAAAAAAAATATTTTGTGTGGTTAAAATCTTTATTTTGACCTTTCCGCGCTCCATTGTTTGTCTGTATACTGCAGCTTTCTAGTTCACAAGTGTCAAATAGGATTGAAGTACGGCGCCATTTGCAAAAATTATAAATAGGGTGATTAATTTTGCGCCACATATTAAATTTTGCCAAATCTTTTTTTTATAATATAGTTAGCTAAAATTTAAATACGAAAAAAAAATATTTTTTCTGCTAACGTTCTAAATCATAGAACATGCGTCTAAATAATACCAAAAGATAAATTAACGAATAGATAGATGTTATGTAGCAAAGAAAGCGTTACTGTTTCAAATTTTTAGATGAATAGTGAAATTTTAGATGTACCATATACGTTTTATACGTACGCATATTTTAGAATTTCTAGTGCACAAATTCCATAAATATCATAAAGTTTTTATTTAAAGGATTTTATTTCTATTTACTAAAACTAACGGTATCGCTTTTGGTGTAAGTGCAATGCTCCCTGTTTTTATATGTACAGTAGCGTTGTCTTCGTAATTGATATCGTATTGCCTTAATATATTTGCTATTAAAATAAAACCAAAGCCTCGTACTAAATTCTGTCCAATGCACGTACGCTTTCCAATACTAAATGGTAGGAAAAATGGTATGTTTTTCTTTATCTGCGGAAGAGAACTATTTTTTCGGTTCAGCATCGACTCGTTCGGTTTTTCAGAAGATGTTCCTGTTAGAATTTCTGCAGAGCTGCTCGGCCCGCTAACTACTTGTTTGGATCCGGTTTTCTTACACGGCTGTTCCAAAAATCTTTCAGGTTGGAAGTGCTGCGGTTGTTTCCAAAACAATTTATTATGGTTTAAGTTGTAGTTGTTTATAAAAACGATAGTGTCCTTTGCAACACCATAACCAGATATTATAGTATCCTCGGTTGCCACGTGTGGAACTATGGGTGAAGACGAACATCTTAAAACTTCGAAAATGGTTGCCATAGTGTAAGGCATTTCATCAATATCATAAAAACTGATCGTTCGACGTTCTCGTGTTGCAATTGAATCGGCCTCCAATTGAATTTTTTTCGCAACATTGCGGTGCTTAGCCAAATACATCAGGGTAAGCATTACTAGATTTCCCACAGCTGAATGTCCTCCAATAAAATCCTCCAACATAAATATTATTGTATCCCGCGAGACATTCATGTCCTCAATGAGACTTTTAAGTAAAGCATCTGTGAAGTCATCTTCAGATTGGTTTTTAAATTGTTCCCGTTCTTTTATAATGCGGTTCATAATAAAGCAACGTATAGTAATGGACCAGTGAGTTATCTTATTGATGTAGTTTCTGTAGAATGGTGCCAACCAAGGTAAAAAGTCGAAAATATATCCTTGGTTTATTTCCCAAAAAATTTCATCGAAAAACTCAACTACTTTACAAAATTCCCGGTCATCATGTTCAAAACGTACCGAACACATATATCTAAAAAACATGTTTGCGCAGGTGCGTTGAATAATAGGTTTGATTAATATCGGTTTACCGCCATTGGTTTCTTCACTGAGCTGTTGCATTAGTATGTCAGTCTCCGAACATCCAATTTTTGACATCTTCTCAAAATAGGGAGATGAGTTCCGCGGTGAGCAGTGCCGCCGTGCAAGGTTGCGGCGTCTTTTTTGCAAAAGTGACCAGTCACAAAGAGCAAGAGCTATAATTTAAATGAAATTCGTGAATCCTTTGTTAAATGTTTGTAATAGTGTAATGATTTTCTTAAATATTTTAGGAACATTCTTGTAGAATGTTTAGGGATGTACTAACAACTGAACAAAAAAATAATTAATATAAAATTCAATAATGTAGTTGAACTCGAAATCTTTATTTCAGTCTGTGTCATACTTCGTCGAAAGCAAATTAATCGCCTAGGTTAGGTTAGGTTATGGTGGTAGTCGGTCTGTACGACCAACTTACTTAAACCTTACAAGCTCGTTGTGATACCACATTGCGACATGGGAGGCTCATTTATTTATCTTCATGAAACCATTTTGTGGCTCTTATGAAGCCCAGGATTAGTTCTATCCACACGCCATACAGTTCCGTAAGAGAATTAAAAAATAGTTACCAAGGAAACTTGCTCTGAGTTTAGCTAACGCTGGACAATTGCAAAGGAAGTGCACAACTGTTTCTTCCTCATCTCTACAACTTTTACAAATATTCATGGGAGAAAACTCCTAGTCTCAAGAAATGCCTACCAACTAGCCAATGGCCGGTTACATAAGCCACTACCTTCAAGATATTCTATTGAAAGGCTAAGCAATCCATTTGTCTTTTTCTTATTTATTCGCGGCCACAGTAGCTTAGCTGTAACGCATGTGCCTTCATCTCTCCATGACCGATTGGCCTCTTGGGTATTATTGTTTCTGATTTGCCCGTGGCCATAGGTATCTCAATGGTATTTCTGTCACTAATTAATCGCCTAACGCTTGAGTAACGTTGAGAGATATAATAATCTTAGCACCGCTTATTTTGTGACGTGTTCTGAAAGATTGATGTTGTGTCGAAATATCTGAATAAATTATTCTTTGAAAATAAATTTTTACGCACTCGGCTACGACGTTATGTAAGTTTCAAATCAAAAGAAAAATAAAAACACTATAAATTAACTTCCCAAATTATCGCAGTAATCTGAATATAATAATAATAATAAACATTTTAATATAATAATAATATAATGTATATTACGCCTATTTGTGGTGTGAGTCATGATGTTGTTCCACAAATGGAGAAACCTACAGTTTTATGCCATCTCCGAATGGCAGATGGTATTTTTATGAGGATCTTTTACACTCAGAAGCTTGCCATAGTCCGCCAAGGAGCGACCGTTATTAGAAAACCATATTTCTATCATTTTGTGATCCATGCCTAACTATACCCAAGGATGATGGTTTACAAAGTTTGGCTATCCAAAACAAAATGTGACAGTTACGTCGGCTATCACGTCATTGGAGTTTCGACAGCGGTATTCTACCCACTCGATTCCCACGTATTCACCCAGTCCTCCCATCACTCGTTTTTTAGACAACAACCACAGTTACGCCAGCAAATCAGCTGCTTCCTTCAGAACCGCTAAGCGCATCGGGCGAACGGTCCGATGTTTGCCACACCTCTAAAAACAATGCGCCGGCTGGCCTTGTGGAGAGGGTGGGATAGGTGAAAAAAAAAATCCTGACAAAATTACAAAATCTACTAAAATGAAGACACAACCATTTATCACTGTAAAACGACCAAACTAAATAGAAGCAACAAAATATTAAGCTAACCACACTACGACAGGCGGGCATACAAGAACAAAAAGCGAAAAACAACAAAATGCTCTAACAGACAAAAATCTTTTTTAGGAGGTTACCCACTCGCTGGGGACAACTTTAACCCGCCGCATGGTTAGGCTTTTGAATGAACAAGAGCTTGAGACCGACGCAGAACACCTTCACTGAGATCATGTAACAGCTTTCGAAAACAACTGTCCCCAAGGAAAAAATTACTTCCCCACGTGAAGTTCCTTGATGGAACAAAAAGCTTGGACAACTAGCGGGCAAACTTCTGCTTAAAACATTTTTTCCGGGACCTGATGGGTCGATTCTGTCTACTCCAGGATGCCTCAGGGGGTGTACTCTCTCCGATTCTGTGGACCTTGGTGTGGTGCTTGACAGAACCCTCGCTTAGGTGCAGTTCCGGGCATACTTCTTTATCTATCATGATAGAGAAGAAGGCTACCTTGGGAGCACTCAAACTTAATAATATTTCTGACAAAAGAATCAGGCATAAATTTACCTTGTATCATCCTTGCTGAGTTTCGCAAAAATACGGAACTTTTTCTCGAGTTATAGCTTCTCAATTTGACAATTTCGTTCCCACGTGTCGGTTGTACGCTATCGGAACAACTTTTATTTATATCCGGTCAAGGACTGTCAGTCCCGTGGCATTCAACAAATATGTATGTATGGGGAATGTTTATGCTACTACAACAAGAAAAACAACAACAACGACGTAACAATGTTGTGTACCTTGGCATACACTTGGACCTTACACATCAACATTAAAAACTCGAACATATAATATATACAAAATCAAAAATAGCAGAGAAAAATATCTAAAAAAATTGCAGACCCTTCCGAGTCCCATTGTTACTGCTCTCACACATACAATGGACCTATCACGTGTACAACGAAAATATCGCTCCGAATTAGTTACAGAGCCCACCCAAAGGAATGCGATGAAGATTTAAAAGGACTTAATTTTCCTCTAAGAGATTCAGTAAATAAAACCAGGTATAAAAATAAAAAGAAGATTATCTAACCAGCGGCGCTACTAGATATTTACTCATTATAATGAGACGTAGCCGAATGGGTGGTGAATGACTATCATTCGGAAAAGCGTGGGTTCCAATCTCCGTGCATAAAACACCAAAATGATAACACATTTTTTTAACATCGGTCGCCTCATGGCAGGCAATGGCAAACTTCCGAGTGTATTTCTGCCAAGAGAAAGATCATCATACAAAAATAATTTGCCGTTCGAAGTCCGCTTATAACTGTAGATCCCTCTATTCGTGGAACAAACTCAAAACGCACATGTTTAGAAGAAACTATTCACTAAAGATTTCAAGATTTAAGGCAATAGAACGGTATATGATTTGGCTGGATTTTGATATATGTATATGTTATTAAGTTTTAAGTAACGGAATAGATAAATTGACACTTAAGTTATGCTCTTACAATTGTTTCTGTCTCCTCCAAACAGCTTGTGGTATCGTATGAAATTTGGTCGACCGCCGAAAAATTTTCCATTTTGATTAAGTACCTCTCGAATCAGCTCCAAATTGCTCACGACAATACATCTGGTAGACCCTAGAGTTAATGTGTAAATATTTCCAAACTTCTTAGAAAGTTCCGTGAATGATTGTAAAGGCACTTTGTGGGAAGCTAATAGGCCAAGGCTGCCAAATATTGGCCAAGGAAAGGGTCCCGGTGCTTGTTGGTAAATTTGAATCATTCGTCTTGAAGATTCAACTGTTATCACTTTAATCTTACGAAAATGGTTATATAATATGGGAATATACAAACAACCAAATATTATAACTATTAAGCAACACGAAAATAACATCGGCGGCATTTTTTAAAATATAATATTTATGGTATCAAATATTCTTGATATGCTTCTAGTACGTTGAAGTAAATAACCCTTAGATCGTGTAAGTTTCACTATGAATAAGTCCGATACTCCAATTGACACGAAAGGTATCAGTGCTTACTCGACGTTTTGAATTGAGCATAAGTATTTTCGCCACTACACAGTGGCCCAGGAACGCTAATTATTGATCAAAATTCAAAGAAAAGATTTCAGATATGCTGTTTATTGTTTTTGGGATCGGGTAATTGCGATCAGGGCGGCCGCCGTAGCCAAATGGCTTAGTGCGTCTCCATTCGGAATTCGGAGAAAGTATGTTCGAATCACCATGGAACACCAAAATGGAGAAAAAGTTGATTCTAATAGTGGCCGCCCCTCGACAGGCAATGGCAAAACTCCAAATGTCTAATTCTGCCATGAAAAAGCTCCTCATAAAAAAAATATCTGCCGTTCGGAGTCGGCTAAAACTGTAGGTCACTCCATTTGTGGAACAACATCAAGACGCACGCCACAAATAGGCGGAGAAGCTCGGCCAAACACCCAAAAAGGATGTAAGCGATCTGAAGTGGTTCAATTCACTTGAAATTTGCTATCCAGTAGTTCTTACTATCACAGATTTAGAATTTGAGGTCATGTTAAAAAAAAATCAAAACAACTGATTTAGTATGACTGTTTAATTTTTACACCCGTTTTTGATTTGCTTGGTTGAATGTAATTAAAATTTTTTGCATTTTACGAATATTAAATCACATTTTAAAAATTCAAATCGACGTGGATTGTAGAGCTTTGGTTTTGTTTTAGTTGAAGTTTGTAAGTACTAAGATTCCGTATTTTTGTGAGCTGGAACTCAGAAGTTTTTATATCACTATGAACTTTAGTTAGTAAAACTAAAGCCTCTTTAGAAATTGGCAGGCATTTTTTTTTTTTTTTTTTTCGAAGACATGATAGCATTTGCTGTATCCATTGATCTATAAAACATATTCCTAAAAGATGCAGCTCTATTACTTAAGTTGCTTTGTTGATTTCTTTAAATTTTGAAATCCTGCTTCATTAAACAGTCCTACCGGTAGAATACTCGCACTCCCGTAAACAAGCATATAATGAACTTTTAGATATATGGGATACCATAAACAATATTCCACAAAAATTTGTGCAGTGCAAGAACAAAGTTTATCAAATTAGTTTTAATCCATTGTAAGCTGAATAGATAGGATCGAGCATTTTAAGCCGAGACATTCACCAAGTAGTGCAGGACTTTCGAAGGCTCTGGAAACAGTGTTTCCATCGGTTGTGTACCTGAGTCCCCTGATTTCTATACACCAACTAACAGTCCCAATATCGATCGTAGTGAATTTTGTAAAATGCCCAGCGTGACAAACAAATTGACATCACTAATGTTGAAATCAACTTCATTGCCTTTTTAGCTCAGTTTATATTCTGATGCCTTTATTGGGACCTGTTATTCGGTGTTTGGCTGAGCTCCTTCTCGTACTTGTGTGATGTGTGTCTTGGTGTTGTTCCACAAATGGAGGGACCTACAGTTTCAAGCCAACTCCGAGCGACAACTGGTTTTTTATGAGGAACTTCTGCATGGCAGAAATTCTCCTGGAGGTTTGTCATTGCCTGCAGAGGGGCGACCGCTATTAAAAAAAACTTGTTCCGTTTTACTTTTCATACTTGGGAGTACGACATCTCGTTGCAATATTACAACTAGATATGTTTGAAGTCGACCTTCCGTTCCTTAAATCTTAACTGCATCCTTCCGTGCAATTCTTACATTCTTACTTGACTTTTGTCTACACTTCTTTAGATAGCTTTCTTATAAAAAAGGAGGTCATTAGGTAAAAAATCGTGTTCGAAGTTAAAAAAAACAATTCATGAAAAACTAGTACTTTCAACTAATAATGTAAATATTTATACTAATATTAAAACTGAATATGATGGTAAGATTCGCATTCATACATTTTAACTCTGACTTTTGGTCACTTTTAGGTGCCACCTGGCTCACTGTGCACCGCTCCGTTTTTGGAATATGCTAATGACATGCCTACGTAATCTGATGATGGTTGATATCTACAAGAAAAAGGGCGGCACCAAAGTGGATTGGAATTTATGTGCATAACTTAATATTTTAAATGGTTTTACGAAAGATTTAAACTTAAAGCTCAGATAAAGATTATTTGATTTTGAATAAATGGAGAAAATTGTTATAGATGTAATTCAATGCGAATAAATTATTTCATACTTCTACAGATGGTGCAGCTGTTTTGCAAACCAAATCCGAAAATTCTTGCTTAAGTAGTAAAAAACAATGCCTAGATCCAAAATGAAATTTGCAGAAGCGAAATTTTGTAAGCCCGAAATATCACCCATTCTACATTTTACCAGTGTATCCCACTAAAATACATTCAATTTCATCAACTTACCCTGTATTTGTTGTATAATACTTGGCTAATTTTTGCTGTTTAATGCCCATTTTCTCTATTTCGAGCTAAATTATCTTTCCCATTTTCTGAACTATCTGTTATGTAGCATGTGCTGTCGACAAATTTAACAGGAAGTCAATTCACTGGTTAAGATTTGTTCCTTCGAAAGCACCACCTGCATTGTTTTTATTTTATTGAGAGGCCAAAAATTATCAATTCCAAGTCCCTCTCTTAATAAGGAAATGACTGACTTAAAGCGCCAGAGAAATGTTGTGAAAAGCAGCATCCAAGCTGTCGTTGGATCCGATTGAGTTGGACAGCCCACTTTAAATTAAATATTAAATTCACATAGCGAAAAGGATATGGAATGTCAGTCGAAAATAGAAAAAATTGATGAGGACGGCACGTCCCGTGGGGAGTTAGTAAACATAATTGTTGAAGCAAAGTCCATAATTAAATCAATCATAGCTCTAGACCGCCAAAAATGAGTTTGCCAAAACTTAGCGGCCAATTTTCTGAGTTTAAAAACGTCATAATTCTCTTCGGAAGCCTAATCCATAATGATTCTATGATAACAGACATTCATAAATTCTACCATTTAGCTATCTGTCTATCTGGTGAATCACTGGGAACCTGGAAAGTCTTCCAAAGAGTCTTTAACAGATTTTCGTAACTTTTTGAGCTGACAAGTATCCCAAAGCCATTTGCGAGATCGTTGCTTATGATGATAGATACAGTGTCAGCTGTTCGAAATTGCTGGATGATGATGATAACAACATAACAAATGCGATAATGCCGCTTAGTGATATTATAAGTTGATTCCACGACCAAGTCAAACTGGGGAGAGGGACTACATTTTCATGAAGGAATGGAACATCCAGTTCCTGATTAAGACCGTCAACGACCGCCAATATCTACAAACCAAGCCAGGGTACGGAGAAAATAAAGTTGGCCTTAGTGTAAATCTAAGGATCATTACATAACCTTACCATACCTTATTTTTAAGAGTCCCTCTGCGCAACAGCGATTAAAGATTCAAGAAGTTGGTTCCCTTATGCATAAAATGATTGCAGTGTGACTCCTGCATCAAATGCAGAGCGGATCGGTTGCACCACTCATTATACACCCATTTCTGTGACTCATTTCTTTTGATGCCGCACAGATCTCTAATGTCATGCATACGACAAGTATACCAGATCGTGTAATGATGGCTTGTCAATATTAAGAGAAGCTACGTAGAACACCTCCGGGCAAGAGTTCTGCTAGATTCAGGATCACAAGCAGAGCGAGAACAATTTTCTTAAGTTTTGTCTCTTTGGCTGCAAATAAGACTGACAACCTTGAAAGATCTGGAACTTCGCAAAATGTAGCTGGACTTCATGAATGCATATAGCGAATTAGGTCACATGAACCCAACAAATAATAATATAACGAGTGACCCACATGACCCTTCCACCTGAAAGATCGATGACAAAATTACGTGTTGTTTTTCACGCATCGAATCGAAGCTCTTCTCGAAATGCGTGGAATGAAATATTATTCGTTGGATCGGCATTCAAGGAAAGGTGTACTCGTATCCTTTTATATAAATATGCTTTTACGGCGGATATTACTAAAATGTACCACTAAATTCTCATGCGCGAAGAAGCAGAAACTTTCAGATGGTAGTAAAGAGACGGCACTCCTTTAAATCACTTCAAATTTTTTGATTTAACACTGTAGTATACGCCGGTATTTACAAATATATAATTGGCGCGTACACCTTTTTTGGGTGTTTGGTCGAGCTCTTCCTCCTATTTGTGGTGTGCGTCTTGATGTTGTTCCACAAATGGAGGGGCATACAGTTTCAAGCCGATTCCGAACGGCAGATATTTTTTTTATGAGGAGCTTTTTCATGGCAGAAATACACTCGGAGGTTTGCCATTGCCTGCCGAGGGGCGACCGCTATTAGAAAAAACGTTTTCTTATTTTTGGATCTTTCACCGAAATTCGAACCGACGTTCTCTCTCTGAATTCCGAATAGTAGTCACGCACCAACCCATTCGGCCACGGCGGCCGCCATGTGGATTACTTATAGGATCCAAAAATTTAGCATCTGTATGATGTTATTAGAAGTGGGATAGTTAATATATTAAATTTGAGACCACTCAAGTTAACCAAGTGGTTTACAAACCAGTCATCAATTTTAGATTTTAAAGATGCAGACTCCACAACAACACTGAGAATCAATTGACTGCCGAATAAATATTTATTTCGATTTGTTTAGATAACAGCTTTACTAATTTACGAGCCACCAAGCCAAACATATTTAGTTACTACAGTTATACATATATGTACATATATATATGCCTTCTTCTCCTATTTATAGAGTGCATCTTCTTGTTCTCGTATAAATGGAGATATCTATTTTCTGCAGCTACCTTCAATAAGCATTCCTTGGTTTGTAAATACTGATTCGAGTACCAGCTCCCAAATTTGTGGCATCGCCCACGCTTTAATACGAACGTATGGCTGCTGCGTATATATCGTAGCCTATCGGCTGGTGGTACGAAATATGCACTGCTGACGGTGGTTTGCCATTGTCTACCTAAGGGCGACCACTGTTAGGAAAAACTTTCAATTGGTGTTTTAGGCCGGGGGGTTTCAAACCTGTGCCTATGATCAAGTGGGTCGAGACTGTAACGTAGATGAATTGAATAATTCCAAGCTCCTGAAAGAGCCTACATTATGGCGGAAAAATATCCACTTCCAACTCTCTACAGAAGATGAAGCATGGGAGAAGAAGGAAAACGTACACATTTTAGTTGTTCAAGCTTCTGAACCAAATGCAATTTTGAAACTTATCAAAAGAGTTTTTTCTAATCAAAAACTGCTTCGTATTGTCGTCGCAAATTTTCAAGAGTTCAATTTTATTCCGAAGAGAGTGGCACCTATTAAGCGCATCTCTCCCATATGATGCCATGTTCCCATTGCTCTTAAAGGGAACCACATATTTACGGTACCAACACCATGCTGGGGCAAAAGCATTGGGTGTGCTTCTTCCAGAACATATTTGGTTGGTTAATGCTCAGTAGCCTGTAGTCGTACCATACGTACCAGTTTGGATAACCTAAAAAACTTGTAGCTCTACCCACAAGGTAACAATCGAACCCAACCACCCCGAACTGGTTCAAGAACACCAATATTTTCCGCAGCAGTGGGTTCCGGTTCACTTTGTCGCAATCGTCCCAGAACAAGACAGAAAGATCCACGTAGCAGACCTGGCAACCAAAGCGGGCATAATTAAACGTTCACAAGCTCGTCTTCTTACCGATGGGTATTGAATGATCTTGATCCTGTCGCGGGGGCCGGAGTTACGCCCATTTTACTAATTTCGACTTAAATTCGAACTTAAAAAAGTAATTTAATCACCTGCAATATATATATATCAGCAAATGAAATACATTAATATACTTACACTATATCTCCACCTACTAAACAGCTGCATGGGTTCATTCATCTTGAATTTCAAGACGCTCTCCCTCAGAACTCAACGACATGAGCTACACCACAGTAAGGATGATAGATTACTCGCTTTGGCCAATAACTATGATGAAAAACAAAATTGTGAGAGAACTTCGTCTGCCACGCCAGAGGGGTAATTCGCCAGCCGAATTCTGCACGATCATTACATGTATTCACTCATCCAATCAGTCCTTGTTCAATAGCAGAGAAACAACATGAGCGAAGACTGTGTTGATTTTTTTTTTCATATATCACTAACACAATCTTATCACCAGCCGAAATATGCACGATAATTTCACGTCAAATTTACACACTCGTCCAATCAGTCGTTGTTCAGACGGCAACGTAGTGACATTGTGTTAAATCGTTTACGTATATCACTAACACATTCTTAGTTTTTTCGTAAACACACCGATCCATTACCCCTGCTACGTCAGCCCACCAACTGATTCTGTATAATTCGCTGAGAGCCGGCTAACGGTCTGATATCGGCCATACCATTAAAAACCTTTTCAACATGGCACAACAGTAAATAAGTGATTGAGCTTATGAACAAAGAGAGCAATACAATGTATAATATAGATAGCAAATGTACAATAATTATACAACCAACTTAATTTAAATTTTCCTTTTTAGTTATTTACACAGAAAATAAATAGAATAAAATATTAAAATAATAAATAAAATAAAATTTCATCAATTATTCTTATTATAGGAAAAATTTATTTAATTTCTGCATCCTGCGAAATGTGCGACGTCACGAATACAAAAATAATAAATATGGCCAATGCGTTGTATACCGTATACATGGGTACTAAACATCCAACCTATTGTACAATGTGTTGATCCAACGGTTGGAGCATGTATACTCTACATAAGAACCCGCATCGATATTTTGGGATGTATCGCTTAAATATATCAGTTCCCTTTCAGCATACAATGTTTTCTTATTACCCTTATACTATGTTTGGACTTACAAGTTGCATGCGCTTTTTGTGGAACTTGGAATTGAGTCTGTTCGCACCGACTCCTAAAGCTAATACTTACTTCACAGCCGTGAAATTTCATCAGCAACAGGTATTTAGCTTGCTAGCAATATTGATTGTCAAATGAGAAGAAACGTCAAATTTATGAGCATCTCCCCGAAAGCACTTGGCAAATTTTGGAAAACAAGCGTTTTTAAACATATTATTACACATATGTATTGATACAAATATATAACAGGTGGCGTAAAATTAATCAATTATGGAAAGATTTATAATATTTGCAAATATCGTCCTACGGCAATCATATTTGACACTTGTAAGCTAGACAGTTGCAGGATACAAACAGACAAGCAATGGAGCACGTAAGGGTCAAAATAAAGATTTCCGTCATTCAAAATATTTTTTTTTTTTAGTAAAAAGTTGAATGGTTAATTTTGCGCCACCCGATTAATTTTGCGCCACCCTTTATAAAGAAGATTTACTTACACTCTTTCCGAAAACGGTTCGCTTAAAAATGTCATGTCCTCGGAGTATTCTAAATCAGGCAATTTACTGGTAAACCAACTACTAATTTCCGCTCCATTTTAAATGAGACGTATGTTCATTTTAAATAGACACAAAAATATTTTGCTAATATCATTTTGATATCATGTTACACGGTGAATTCACGGAGTGAACTGAGTACTACTTCGCTGTGAGATACATAGGATATTTCACGCATTTCGACATCCAATTCACATAAAACGTAAACTTAGTACCATACTTTGTTTTCTTTGGCATTTCTAGCCTTTGCATATACTTCTATTCCAAAACGTATATCAAAATAATCAACCACAGCGAGCGAATGAGATGTCAAAACAAGAACATGAATTCGCCTTAATGTCGACAGCAGATGGTGAGACAGAACTCGCCAGAAGATACGAGATGTTATATCTAGAAACTACAATGGTATATACATATATACAAGCAGAGCTGTATGCATAAAGTATTCGGTCTTAGGTTGTGTTGCCATTAATTTATAAACTTTTACCTGACAATCTAGTGATTGATCTCAGAGAAATTATTGTGAAAAATTTATTTGGATTTTAACGTAATAAATATATTTTTATGATTCCTTATCATGTTGCTCTGCATAAATTATGCATTGATTCCATGAATGGTAAAACGCTTCGCCAAAACGACATATTATTCCGATGTATCGAAGATAAATATCGTATCGACTAAGACGTCGATGTTTTCAACACATCCACAGTCGTTGTAAATATTATTATAAATCTATAAATTGTGTGAAAGGTGAAGTTTTAAAGTTGATAGAGTAACAAATAAAGATAAATATTTTGGGTTGTTATTTTGAACGATGGCGGAAATTAAATCGTTGGAACATTCTACACTTAAAGTTCCCTACGAAGTTTTAAACAAAAAATTTCGATCTGCTCAAAAGAACCTGGATCGTGAATTGGATCAGATTCAGAACGTGTCTAGGGATGCAGAAAAGATCTTAAACAGAAACAATGCTTTGCCCACCGTCTTCGAAGTGAGTAAACTTGTAGGAAATGTTGTACAACGCCTTCAAATATTAAAAAGAAAAGCAGAGGAGAGTTTATTGGACGAATTAAACGCTGGATTGGTGTGCAAGCGCAAACTGCAACATTTGCGAATTGTTGCTCCACCGGATTCTCACATTAGTTTGGATGCGTGGCAGGCATCAATGGACCAGTGGAAAAGAGTGAGTTCAAAAATGTCCTATTTATTTTTTTCTTAATAAAACATCAAAATAGAACGGTATTCACTTACATATAAACACCATTGATTAAATTAAAGTTATTTTCAAAATTGTTTCCTTTGTTCAAACCGTACTTTGAACATAAGAAATAAGACAATAGCCATGTTTTTTACGCGCATATTTGTCTGCGTTTACAGCAAAAACAAACACATATCGCCTTTTGAAGGACCCTTTATATGTATATATATCGGTGGTGTGGATCTTGATATTTCTCCACAAATGGAGACACCTACAGTTTTTTGCCCCCTAAGAACGGCAGATGTTTTTTATGAGGAACTTTTTAAAGGGGGAGAAATACATTCAGAGGTTCGTCATTGCCTGCCGAAGGCGACTGTCATTAGAAAAAAGCTTTGTATTGGTGTATTGTGTGAGGGATTTCGAACCCATTAAAAAATTTCGCTCCTCTCGAATTTGAGAGTAGACTTGATGTGTCCTAGATATCTCATTTAATTTTTAAAGACCCTCACTTCACTTTTGTTTTTGAGAACCTCCCAAGTATTTTATATGAATAATTTGTATATTTGCTTCTTTTATTTCAGATTCGAATGGATCGTATAGTAATCGAACATCTTCTACGAAGGGGATTTTATGAAACTGCTGAATGCCTTGCAAGGAAATCTGATATCCGACATCTAACTAATCTAGGTATTAACATTTTTTTAAGAACTGATTTATTATTTATTATTCAAATTGCCAAATCTAGCGATCCCACAATGTTTAAGGGGTTACATACGTCCAGAATTTTCAAAAAATCGATTTTTTTATATTATAAAGCATAGTATCTTAAGAATATACTGTGAAATTTTCATGCGGAAATTTCCAATATTATAGCTTCTACAGCCCATTAAGTATTTAGAGAGTGGTCCACGCGCTCCTGTACCTCAAACTTTAAACTCATTTTTTTTTCGAAACTCGTTTTTCCAGCACGGTCTGCATGATAACTCATACAGTTTTTAATATTTTTTGATGCTGTATTTTTTTTAAAATTCGAAAGTGTTTTCTCTATAGATTTGACTTTTAATAATTTATTAAACAAATTTATAAAAAATTTTATAATTATATTTATGACGTAAAACGCATACTTTGTTTTTAAAATGCCGTACATTGCAACATTTTTCGGAATTCAAAAACTCGGCTCGACATACTATAACAACAACTTTATTTTACAAGATTTTTTTTTACTTTTTACAGATCGAGCAGCAATTCTATGCTCTCTAAAATTATAAATAATTGGATTTGTGGAGCTTTTTCAAATTAATATATACCATTTTACAAAAATCATTAAAATTAAAAAAGGTGCCAAAATGTTAATGTTCGGCTACGCCGACCACGGCGAATTCATTATTTGTTTTCTAGGTTCTCAATACTTTGCTTTGACAATCAAGCTTACAGAAGAGTGTTGTTGGTCTAGTACCACCACCCTTAAAGAATAATGAATATTCTTGTAAAATCTTTTAAGCACAGTATCTACTATATTTCCTCGATTAACATGTGTACATTTATTAGAAAAAGCAGCTAATTCTCAAATAATGTTACAGATATTTTTCACACATCAAGGGAAGTTGAGGATGATCTTACCAAACACAAGACCTTAAAATGTGTGTTATGGTGCATGGACAACAAATCTAAGCTTAGAAAAATTAATTCGAATATGGAATTCAGCTTACGCGTTCAAGAATTTGTAGAACTAGTTCGAAGTGATAACCGAGTAGAAGCAGTGAAACACGCCAGAAAATATTTCCAGGCTTTCGAGAAAACACAGCTCAAAGAAATTTGCAAGTGCATGGCTTTATTAGCTTATCAACCAAATACAGGTAAGTCATTAAATGTTTATTTGACTATGAAAGGAAATCCTATTTTGTTTTTCAGTTCTTTTGCCACTGAAATCGAAATATTCAATCTCTAGACTTAAGATTATTTTTGCAAGAATAAGCTACGCCTCTTTTAGTCCGAATTTATGAAGTTTAGTTTAAAGAAAATTATTTTGCAAAAATCATAGAAACTGGAGCGATTTTAGATTAGTAATCAAACAGTTAAAATCCAATATGTAGAAATAAATATACATTTTATACTTCGATGCTTCGTGCTTCGTTTGCTACATAAATATAAAAGTCGAATAGCAATTTTTCATCGTGCAAAGCAAGCTGAAAAGCAAATGAGATGTAAAATATTTCAAATTTAGTTAAAAAAAATTTCGTTGAAAAGGATAAAAAAATTTAATGTACAGAGTAGTGCAAAGGTTGAAATTTTAGTAAATAAAAACCGATTTCAACAACAACGGTTAGTTTTATGTAGATACTTTTCGATGAATACACTAAGGATTCGTAGTTAAAACCTGTAAATTTATTGAATTTAATAAAACATCACAATTTGTATAAGAAAAATATATTCAATAACATTTTTTTTTTTTAATGTCAGCCCCTGGGAATTCTCCAAGTTAAGTCGGAAGTCAAGGCAATTAATTCATCATTAAACTGTAAACACGGCGCCCGCCGTGTTGGCTTAAGAGGTTTGCCAAGGATGATTCCAATCATGGTAGAAACGTTACATTACATTTTAATTGTTGTTGTTGTTGTTGTTTTAACAGGAATGGTAGCCCCGTCAGTGTAGAGCATATCACCGGCCGTCTTCGTCTAGCTCATCTAGGGGTAGGCCCAGGAAACATGCTGTTTCGACAGGTTGGGTCCAGAGGGAGAGGGGTGTTAGATGAGTCGGTTTTAGGGGGCATGTGAAGAGGTGGTTAGTGTCGTGCGGGCACTCCCCATGGCAGCCGGTTCTACGTTACCGGAATGACTCGGGTTTTTCCCGACCAAGGGCTGCAGCCCCAGCATACTAGCCCTGTCTAGTGAACAACATACATTTTACTCGTGACTTCATTTGATTCTGTTTTATCGTACATTGTCACACGATTGTTGAAAGCAGCTTAAATGGCTTCTAGTAGGTGACTTTTTTTATTGATTTGACACGGATCGAGGTTATCAACCAAACCCGAAGTGAATTGAAAAGTTCAGTTGCAGAGCTTCCATGCTCTTCACATCTTCTCATGCGCTCTGAGGCAAAGTATCCAAAGAGATTTAATAACTGCGTACTTACTTTTTAGAATACCAATTTTTGTAGAGCTACTTCTTTCTCTAATAAATTATATCTTTCTTATTTTTTAGAAACCGAGCCATACAAAAGCTTATTTAGTAAACGGCGTTGGAAGGATCTTGCATTGAACTTTCGGAATGAAAACTATCGACTGTTTCAACTATCAACTCAGTCTTTGTTAAGTGTGGCAATCCAAGTGAGATCATTGAATACGATTTTTGAAATTTACAAATAAAAACATTTTCGTGTAGGCTGGCCTATCAGCATTAAAAACGCCACAATGCTATTCATCGAATTGTAAGAGTATTCATTGCCCTGTTTGTCAGGAGGATTTCAATCAAATAGCAAAGAATTTGCCATATTCACACTGCGTGCAGAGTCGTCTTATTTGCAGGTATGATTCGTAGTATGATTAAGAACTTCTATAGGAGATTCACAAGTGTCGTATTATCGTTTGTCTTCAAGTTTGGAGCGGTTGAATAAATGTTTACAGGAGTTCAAACCGCAACCAACTATTTTCTAACTGTGTGAAATTTCATTATATGACTTCTGTGGTACTCTGCGAATCCTCTAAATTCATTTTTAGCCATTTAAATAATATTTCATCATAATAGATTCAACGGTCGTATATATATATATTTATTTGGCGCGTACACCCTTTTTGGGTGTTTGGCCGAGCTCCTCCTCCTATTTGTGGCGTGCGTCTTGATGTTGTTCCACAAATGGAGGGACCTACAGTTTCAAGCCGACTCCGAACGGCAGATATTTTTGTGAGAAGCTTTTTCATGGCAGAAATACACTCGGAGGTTTGCCATTGCCTGCCGAGGTGCGACTGCTATTAGAAAAAACTTTTTCTTAATTTTGGTGTTTCACCGAGATTCGAACCTACGTTCTCTCTGTGAATTCCGAATGGTAGTCACGCACCAACCCATTCGGCTACGACGGCCGCCATCGCTCGTACTTTTATTGAAATTATAAATAATAATGTAAACGTGACTATTTGAAAACTTTAGACAACCTTTTATTTAAATGACACAAAAATAAGTTCAAAATATGAAATTTCCGTTTGACTTAGATAAATTTAAAGAACAATTTTTTAATCTCGTCCTTATATATGTAGAATCACTGGACTTCCCCTAAATGAACATAACTTGCCAATGATGTTGCCGAACGGTCAAATATTTGGACAATTGGTAAATCCAGTCCGTCTTCGTGAAGCGATTTATTTTAACTTTATTGTTTATTTCAGGCGGTACCAGAAATAACCAAAGAAGATGGCGCTGTGGTTTGTCCCATAACAAATACAACATTTTCGAATCCAAAAGTTGAAAAAGTTTTTGTAATGTAAAGTAAATGTTGTAAAAAATTATTAAGTAATAAATCCGAATCGACAAAACAACGTATAAACCTATAAATTTAAAGATGAATATTTTATTTTTGCTAATAAACGGGCTATCTGACATTCAAGTTCAAATTACATCTTATCCTTTGTGTCTTATATTTTAAGTTATCAAGTAATTGTACGCTACTACGCTAGATTAGATATGCATCAATGTGTTTTTCATTTAACAGAACACAACAGACGCTAAAAAAAAATTGGTTTAACTCAAATTTTACTTAAAACTGGGTCTACGAAAACCTGTTTTTTTTTTTTACCAAATCCCTAGAGTTAAACATTTTAAAATTTATTTTAGTTTAATAATTAAAATGTATTTATAAATAAGTAAGTTGTGGCGTATTCAGATACTCTGCAAGGAACTCACAGCCATTTGTATAATGTAAGCCCCTTACTTAAGAGACGAAAATTTAGGGTATTTTCAGGAATTTTTTGTACAATAAAATAATGAAAAACGATATTTAATTTTTTAGGCTTTTTATTTAACTTCTTTTACATACAAAAATTAATTTTTTTTTATTTTAAAAATGTCGCTGGAGTTGACCCATCCGGAAAATTGTACCTGGACGGTGTTGTCCATTTTGGCTCTTCTATTTGTCTGAAGCACAACAACCAAAAAAATTAATAATCAATATGACTGCAGCAATGTCCCGCTACTAGAATAAAAAAACTTACAAAATGGCGCGGTTTTGAATTTGACACTCTAAAATTCGAGTTTTTGAGTTCTTTATTCAAAAAAAATAAAATAAAGTAATTGAAATAATAGGATTATCATACGAGCGTATCCATCTACTAGCCATTGATGTTGTGAACAACATAATTTCAGACGATTCGGTTGAATAGTTTTTTTTTTTTTTGACAACACCAGGCCGAAAAAAGTCGTTTCGAGAGTGAGTTTAAAATTTTAGGTACAAGAGCGCGTGGACCACTCTCTTCCTAGTTAATGGGCTGTAGAAGCTATAATATTGGGAATTTCCGCATGAAAATTTCACAGTATATTCTTAAGATACTATACTTTCGAAAGATCGAAAAAACAAAAAAAAAACGATTTTTTGGAATTTCTGGACCACCGAGTACGCTTAAGGTACGCCACCCATCTTACAGCAATAACCTACAATCAGATATGTATGCATTTCAGCAATGGTACGCAACGAACTATTTATATCTCAATGATATAAAAAAATTAAATGCAACATTTAACAGAAAGCCAAAGGTTGTTTATTCAACTACAAATTAAATCACTGTGTACTAAATCGAAGTCACGAAATTAAATATCTGGGTGTTTTTTTGACGCCAAGCTGTCATTTTGATTTCCTTGTCTCCAAAGTATTCCAAAATACTAATAACTTCGCAGATCTTCAAGCATTTAGTCACTTTTTATTGCCTTGATGAAAAGTCGTTTCGAATATTGCGCGTTAAGAAAACCAAAAAATATGTACAAAATTCGCATTTGCCAAATGGTTCTCACCATTATATCGGCACATGGAAATTGCTAGACCTAGTCATTGTCTGATAGAAGAATATACTTCTTGTTAATTTTTGTTTACAATTTTATCAAAAGGCTTTCCAATCTCTTGTCTCTCATATCTCGTCCTATAGTCTTAGAAATAATCGCTTGTTTGTTCGTTCAACTAACAAAACCAATTATTTTCAATGAATAAATCTGTCATCCGATATGCCCCATTGTGTAATAATTCAAACTTAATATTTTGAAAAATTTAACTCATTTTATTAGTCTCTCTGCAGACTGAAAATAAATAAAAAAGATGCATATTTGCTGTATTGCATTTTGTATTTTCCAAATACAGTCCATTATTTATTTTTGAAACGATATGATCTAAAACTAATTAAATTTTTATTTAATAAGTTTAATGTCGTTATATAGTAAAAGTAAATTTCAAAAACTTTAAAAATTGTTTCCTGTTACTTTTTCAATAAATGTACATGTAAACTACGATGCAAACAAAAAATCGCCCGTTAACTTTTACAAAAGTTGTGACTTCGGCATTTCGATAGCATTGAACATTTCGGAGCCGTTGTATTTTATTCCCTCACAGTAGATAAATATTAAATAATATACTTCATTTCTAAGCTTCTATTGGAATAAAAAGTCGAATTGTACACCGTTTTGTTAGAGTAGTAGTTGAGAAAATACAAAGATTTCATTTTTTTAGAAATTCAAGAAAGTGGTGTGGCTGCCTTCGACTTTTAAATAGTAACATACAATTTTGGTTTCATAACAGAAAGTCAATTAAACTATCTTAAAGCTACCCTAATCAATAAGCATAACTTTAAATCATTTGGAAACCATATTTATTCCTTTACGTATGGGTTCACCAATTATCTAATGAAGTAGGCGAAAAGTTTTAGCCGCGAAGTTTGTAATTTACTTGGAAAGATACATGTGTGAGGACTGCTGTTTTTAGTTACACAAGTTGTTAGAAGTCTTTTAACAGTGAAAGGCAGAAAACCGAAAATATGGCAACATTACGTTCTTTCGAAGAGCGAAGTCCTAAATAGTCTGAAGGCCATTATTTTTTATTTGAAAAAACAATTATTCGATATGCCGTTTTACAAATTTGAGTTCCTTCCAAAACCAATTAAATAAAGCCGAAGATTATTTACAGTTAAAAATTATTTTAAAGTTCGGTTGTTCTACATATTCACTGGTACTGCGATTGCTGTTGGTGTGTTTGTCCGAAACCGAATGATTTTGATGCACCTTCCAACACCGTCGGATCTTCGGTTGGCGGTGTAGGATTCCGGAATTGTTCCGCCGAAAGACGTGTAAATAAAATTCCAACACCTTCGATTAATGCCAGCAGAACTCCTCCAATTATAGCACTACCCGCCATTGCAGGGATTCCTAAAGCGATAATGGAAAATTATATTAGCTTTCAAATCATGGTAAATCAAACAAATAAGATCTTTACTAGAGTCTAGAAAAACATATTTATATCAGTATGCATAAAGTATGTTCTGCACAGCTATGCAATACGGAATTTTGGCAATCACTTGTTTATACTGCTAATATAGAAGTATTACATATATGCACATTTACATCTAATGAGATACTGTTAATAGAACCTTTACACAACATGAAATACGGGCTGGCGATAATTTTTGCTTGCTTATACAACAAAAGTTCTTTTTTAGGTTATGAGATTCTTCCAGCAAACAACTAATGTTTACATCCTCCTCGAGGCTCTAACAACCTATTGCCTATAGAGCCTTTATTTTTAGTCTAACTTGTGCCTCATTATATAAAGGTAAAAGTCGACGGCACACCAATACCGGCGGTTAACAACCTCAACATTTTTGGTGTTACCACTGACCTAACATCCCTCTCCTCTCCAGCTGAACTCAACCCGTTGAAAATGCACTAGCCAAGGCCTGGTGAGCTGCTACAACAACTATTAATCTATACGCTCAATCTACCAGTTCACTAATATTAAATATAAAGAAAACATCAAAACTTTGTACTTGTGTAAACGTCATTAAATGCTGGTGGTATATGCTAAATCTAAAGCGATATATGTATGTCCTTGCATTGGCTCAAAGTGTGTATGTAGTATAGATATTAAAATACTTTATATTTATTATAAATACTTTAAGCTCAGTGAATACAATAAACTGTTTCTGGTTTCAAGCGGTAGACGAATGCTCTTAGCCCTGGCCATCATATAAGCAAAATATAGGAAAGACTTGTAAAAGCCAATTTCAATAGTAAACCATAAGATTACTACAGGTCCTTGACATGTTGTAACTCACACAATACTTGCTTTTTAAAAAATGTATGCATATAAAAATCCAGGTATTATAATAATAATTACCATTTCTTGCTGCTAAAATTCCACCAGTTGCAAATCCACTTATTATGGAATTCCATGGATCCTCTTTTTTTCGGAAATGTACCAATGTGCAGTCTATAGTACTAAACATTCCTCCCCAAACTGCAAAATTTCCTGCAATCACTGGAGAGCGTATTTTGATAGCAGTCAAACTCCCAATCTATGTAAAATATTTTATTAGTTCACTTAATAATTTTATTGCCTTTTGTTTCTATACACTTAATAAGAAATTATATGTTCTTTATCAAAATAGTCATACACTTTAAAAAGCATTTCACCTTACAACATATCACCGTATTTGATATATCAGTAAAGGGCTGCCGAATACATGAACTCCGAACAAAATAGTGTAGCTCTTTTAGAGTCAGCTTAAAAGACGTATTTACTTTAGAACTGCGTTCTAAGTGGAAAGTGAAAACATGATTTTGAAACTTCGGAGGAAAATGCTCGATAAACCAATGCGATAATTTTTCATTCCGTCTTCATATTACCCTGACTCGTAAATGTCACAAAAAACTAGTAATATTTGGGTAGTCCCTCTGATTACGAGTTATGGCAATTCCATTGCACATACATATATACATATATATATATATATAAATTCACACACCAGCGCACATGTCGCAGTAATAAAAATAAGCTTGGAAGCAAGTCAGAATACCGATGATGCAGCAAGACATCATAGAGATATCCCCATAAAAGGGATAACGGGACCTATTCTAGACTTTTGAACATTAACCATATTTCACCATATCCAAGCCAAATTTGTACAAAATAAATTTTTTCATATTGTTTGATTATAGTACGAACGTGGTGAATTACATTATATAAAATATTTACCATGCGTTTATTGAAGCCCGATGGCGCATTACGAAATCCTTTAATGGCTTGGAATACTCCACCTCCTATACAACCCATTGCGAAAGCACCACCACAATCATCAATAATCCTGAATGGACACGGCTCCCTAGCATATTCTTCCATCTGGAATTAATTGATTTTTATGTTGTTTTTTTTTGTCATTTCACGTATATACCTTAACTAATACAAAATACTCGAACTTATACACAAATTTTAACGCTTAACGATTTTTAACCTCAAACCGTTAAAAAGAATTATTAGTTACGACTATTGTATGGTAATAGTGAAATGTAGTAAAATTAGAGATCCTCGATGTCCGTACTTACATGACAGTATTTCTTTTTTACTCATGCTTTTATCGAGTGTATTATTTGGTATCGATACTTTTTGCTGAATTTGCTATACAGTAGCTATCAAGGCGAATTTATTACAGGTGACAGCAAACACATATAAGTAAAACCCTACATGTATTTGTTGTTGCGTTTGGTGCAAGCATCATGTCAAAATCAGCAAGCAAATGTAAACATACGAATGTAAACATACCAATACATACAAACAAAGCATATCATTTTGACGTAAGCCATACCTACGGCGAAAAATTCAGCTGGGTGAATGCTGTCACCTTATTAAAACCACCTTGGTAGCTATGTAGCAAGGATCATTAATTATAGCTGGTAACACTAGACCAACAACAACGTGTTGTACATAAAAATATCAAGTTAAAAGAAAGTAGAAACGAAAAAGAAGACTAACTAACTATGTTGCGCAGCCGAAATAAATTTTGAGTTAGAATCATACGACAATAGTGCCAATAGAACGGCTTTTCGTCATATCATTTTATGCTGACATCCACATGCACGCGGTGAATGAAAAATTTTCATTGAAAATAGCAATTAGCCAGTTTGCCAATATCACTTTTAGTAGATTTGCCTTGCTATTTAGCAAGAATGATATAATACAAGATTGCGTCTGCCAATTTCGCTGCCACGTCATACTCTGAGAATCTACAAACAAAAGGAGGAGAAATCACTTGTTTGTAAAGGGGGCGAGTGGCCTAGAATAGAAACTACCAAACATTTTTTTTATAATTCTTGCTTTCACAATATAACATGGTACTTCGTTCTCTTTAGTTTGTATAGTTTATAGACAGTCTTTTATTTACTGCATATATACTCAAAGCGGCATTTAGTTCTAGTGGGTTGATTGCATAGTTTTTAAGATGTGCTAGTTACGAAGCGTATAGGTTCTCTGAGACCGCAATACACAACTCAGCTTATTATCTCAATATGTAAATTTAAAAACAGCATGTTTCTTGGACTTTCCCTCTGACAACATTAAAATCTAAAACTATGATACATTTCTCATGTATTTACACACTCGTCCAATAAAATATAATTGAAGTAAATTGCTTGCAGAAGTTGCAGTTGCACTCATGCTCTGAATTTTCGTATTCACTTTTGTTGGGACCTTTTTGCCGGCCGGTCATTTGCTTGCTCTTTTTCTTATTGTTGGAAATAGGAGAGAACAAAGTAACAAAATTTTCGCTATAAAATTCATTAAAAGCTTTATTTTTCCAACACTGAATTAACAGCAAATAATAATAATAATAAGCAAAGGACAAGCAGAGGTAGTGAACTGCTACAACAAATGTAACAAAGAGAGGTACCAAACAAACTGCACTTAGAGGTTTTAAATTGTGCTTTCATAATTTAAAAGACATCACTCCGTTGTGATTAGTTTACATTTCACAAATCACAATATTACCAAGCCATTCAATAAATTTTCACAAACATTTATATTTTCTCCTTTTTTTTTTGTTCGGTTGTTTTGTATCGAAAAGGGAGTTGACGTCAGACTTGTAAAAATCGCGAGAAAAAAAATGTTTTTCAAAGGCGCCACCTAAGGTGCTCTATTCGCCTTGGGTAGCAAATTGAATCATGAATGCGCCGCGGAAACAGAATAATTTGCGAATTGTGGTGAGAACGTGGCATAACAAGTAAAAAATTTCAGTATCGAATTGTAAAAGTATCGACTTGACATCGTATCGAATAATGTGTTCCTACGTGTACCTTTTCTAAAGATTGTGAATTGTAGCAAGTGGAAATAAAATTCGTAGTCCGCGAATCTACGGAGATTCAAGTTTTTCCATTATGAACCAACCTTCAAAAGTTATGTGGCGCAAATCTGTTGGGTTCAGCAGTTTGATAACGTTCACTATTCTCTTGATTGCGTGGCTGGCAGGTTTTTCATCACGACTATTTGCTGTAATTCGTTTTGAATCCATAATTCATGAGTTTGATCCTTGGTTCAATTACCGTGCTACTGCTTATATGGTACAACATGGATTTTACAAGTTTTTAAATTGGTTCGATGAACGTGCATGGTATCCTCTGGGAAGAATAGTTGGTGGAACAGTGTATCCAGGATTGATGATAACTTCCGGTGGAATTCACTATGTATTACATTCTTTGAACATACCTATTCATATTCGGGATATTTGTGTGTTCTTGGCACCAGTATTTAGTGGGTTAACATCAATATCAACGTATTTACTCACTAGTGAATTGTGGTCTGAAGGAGCCGGTCTTTTTGCTGCAAGTTTCATTGCCATTGTACCGGGATATATAAGCCGGTCGGTAGCGGGTTCCTACGATAATGAAGGCATAGCAATATTCGCACTTCAGTTTACATACTTCTTATGGGTGCGATCAATAAAAACTGGGTCCATGTTTTGGGCAGCTGCTACCGCAGTATCATATTTTTATATGGTGTCTGCATGGGGTGGATACGTGTTCATCATTAATTTAATACCACTTCACGTATTTTTGCTACTAATTATGGGACGCTATTCCCCAAGACTTTTGACCAGTTATTCAACCTTCTATATTCTGGGTTTATTATTATCGATGCAAATACCATTTGTTGGTTTTCAACCCATACGCACGAGCGAACATATGGCCGCTATAGGTGTGTTTGTCCTATTGCTCATTGTCGCTGTGTTGCGGCATTTGCAAAGCGTCCTGTCTCGGAATGAATTTCGTAAAGTGTTTTTGTTTGGAAGCGTTGTAGCTGCAATTATCGTATTTGTTGGCGTAGTTTCGTTGACTGCGTTAGGAGTAATTGCACCATGGAGTGGTCGTTTTTATTCGCTTTGGGACACAGGATATGCTAAGATACATATACCTATAATTGCATCAGTATCAGAGCATCAGCCAACAACTTGGTTTTCATTTTTCTTCGATTTGCACATACTTGTGTGTTCGTTCCCTGTTGGAATTTGGTACTGCGTTAAACACTTGAATGATGAACGTGTCTTCGTAATATTATATGCCATTAGTGCAGTTTACTTTGCTGGTGTTATGGTTCGTTTAATGTTAACGCTAACTCCAGTCGTTTGTGTACTAGCGGGTATCGCATTTTCTACCATATTGGAAGTATTCCTTAAAGAAGATAACACTTCAAAAACTTCTATACCAGGAGCAATTTCATCTAATGCGGAGGATCATGATGACAACAATGTGGAGAAAAGAAATCTTTACGATAAAGTAAGACACATTTTTCACTTATTATTGCACATAACTAATTAATGCACAAATAATAATACTTAATGTAAAATATGTAAATATTTTATACTTTGAGTTAAAACCGTAGATAATGCAAATGAATGAGTAGTAGTCTCGTTAGTTTGAGATATTTTACACACATATTGTTGTTAACTCTTTTTAAGTTATATAAAATAAAAGGTTGTTGTTGTCCTACAAATTAGTTTTTGTTGTCCTACAATGTAGTTAGCCCAGTTAATGTTATATTTATTTTATGTATTTCCCTATAATAATATTTTCATCTTCATAATTTTTATGTTTTATTTATGGATAATTTCATTTAAATCTTAATTTTTTTTTTTTTTTGTATACTTACATATGTAGTTCATACTAATTGTGCTTCTTTTATTGTATGTTGTGTATATGGGTGATGTAAGCCTACTGGGGAGCCGAGCACCCAAACTGAATGTGGAAGCTGAAATTTTCCAATTTGTATTTAAAAAATACCCAATTAGTGTCTCCTCCGGTGGGCCATCGCTGATGAAAGTTGTAAAAAATGGGCATTTTGACAGCGCTCACGAGAAAAAGAGTTTCGCGTCTAGTCATCTATAGTCTTAACGACTAATTGGACGAGTGTGAAATGAGCGGGCAGAATTCTGTTGCCGAGTACCTGGTGACATAGCAGCCGAAGTTGCTGGTTCAATTTCGTTTTTCACCATAGCTGAAGACCAACCTGGTAATAGCTGAAGACCAACCTGGTAATCTATCATCTTTGAGTGCACTCAACATTTTCATGTAAAGTGAACGTCAGAAGCAATTTTCGACAAAAGTTAAATTTAACGTTATGATGTCAAGAATGCATATAATCTGAACTGAACTCCTACTGTGACAAAAATGAATAAGAATCTTTCTGTTCCAAGTAATATAATATATTGGGTTGGCAATTAAGTAATTCCGATTTTTTTTTTTTTTGAAAATCAAAGACAATTTTTTCATGGAACTAAATAGCTTTATTCTGTAATGTATTGCCCATTTGATCAATGACCTTTTGCCATCTTTCAGGCAGCATCATAATCCCACGTTCATAAAACTTCTGGTTTTTATTAGCAAAAAACTGAATCAGGTACGATTTGACATCATCATCATTATTGAAATTTTTACATTCAAGGAGAATCGAAACAAAAAGTAATCAGATGGTGCAAGGTCAGGACTATATTGTGGATGTGGCAAAACATCCCAACCAAGCTCCAATAATTTTTGCCGAGTGGCCAAATATGTGTGTGGCCTTGCATGATGGAATACAATACCTTTTCGATTTGCCAAGTCGGGCCTTATCTTCAACTGCATTGTTTAATTTCGTTAGTTGTTCAATGTAATATAGACAACAGAATTGATCGTTCGGTGGGGTGGTAAGAGTGGTAAGAGTTCAAAGTAGACAATTCCTTTGTAATCCCACCAAGCTGATAACAAAACCTTCTTTTGATGAATATCAGCTTTTGATATTGTTTGAGTAGGTTCATCTGGCCTGCTCCACGATCTTTTCCGCTTGATATTGTTGTAAACAACCCATTTTCATCGCCAGCTATCAATCGTTTTAAAAATGGATCATTTTCATTACGTTTCTTTAGCAAATCGCAGCTGTTAATGCGTTGCGTTAAATGCATTAAAACTGAGTACGCTGAAAAATTCTGATTAAAAAGTAGAAAGTTTTGATGAAATTTTGGATATTTTCGTTTATTCTTTCGAAAATTGGTTTATTTGTAGGCTTGCTTAGAGAGCCTTAGAACTCCATATAACATATGTATACTTAATGTTTGGGCTAGAATTTAATTGTTAAAATATTTTGGAAATAACATTAAACAGCGATATAAATTTTTTAATCGATTCATTCAAGCCATAACTTGTTCCATGATATTTTATGTAAAACACATAGTATGTATTTAGCTCTTCGAGGTCTGGGTGGAATATTAAAAAACTAAAGAAGTAATAGTTCATCCATGTTGTCCTTTATAATAGTAATACTAAGATGTTTTCTTCTATTTGAAAGGCTCAGTAAGTTCAAAATTCAACAACAGAGGAACATTTGACGAAGAGCAAATTTAGTGAATTCTTTTTTTAATTCCCTCCAAATTATCGCAATGAGCGATGAACTCGGGACCATCAGAGATCTTAGTAGGCATGGAAAGATATTTTTAGGGTCAGCGGGTCAATGAACTCTTGGGAGTTCTGTTTGATAAATCCGATTTTAGAGCTGGCAGCGGGAATGATAATTGAAGCTTAATTTTGAGCGAGATAAAATCCTAAGCCTTTGTCCGTATTAGCGCGTTTAGAACTAGCATGCGTATTATACAGTTAGTTGAACATAATTGAGCAGAGGTAAGGTGAAAACGTTATGATGTTACATTTATAATAGTTTAGCGATAATCAACTGTTGCTACACCACGAGATAAGGCGATAGATATCTTCTCGTATATTTACGTAATCCTAAAAACTTCTCACGATATGATTTAGGTTTAGGTCGCCGGTGTATAGTAAATACTTAAAAGTTTCTACGATATCGTTGATGAAGATTGTTAAAGCAATAGGAATAAATGACAACTGTGCCACTTTTAACAACTAGCTTTCTGTTCTTCGGATACGATTCAAGCCAATTAAAAGCAAAATAGTGGACTTCAAGGGGAAAGTGCAAAACTTATGGAATAGGAATAAATGACAACTGTGCCACTTTTAACAACTAGCTTTCTGTTCTTCGGATACGATTCAAGCCAATTAAAAGCAAAATAGTGGACTTCAAGTGGCAAGTGCATAACTTATGGTTTGTGCCTTAACTAAATTAGTTTATAGAACATCCACCTGAAACCTATTTTCAAGAGTTTAATATAAAATTAGAAAAAACGGCGAAGTTCATAAAAGTAGATCTATCAGGATAAAAGCCATGTTGCTATGTGCCAAGGTGTATTTGAATGCAGAAAATAAGAAATTTTTAACTATATTAATTTATCCAATAATTTCCATATTATTGAGAGCTTTGCAATAATAGAGAGTAAACTGAAAAAAATTGGAAGAAAATTTAATAATTTTAAGATTTAGTATTTACAAAAATAGTATTTATATATATATGAAATATTTACTATATTTTTTCAAAATTATATTTGATATTAAATTAAAAAAAAAATTATAAAAATGGTTAAAGGAACCGAAGTCTTTAAAAACTACCAAAATTTTCAATATTGAATAAGTCTAAAATATTATTAAATTTTGTTTTAAATTATTGCAGTTCACTCCATTTTATACTCAAGCCTACAAGTAAGCCAATTTTGAAAAGAACGAACGATAATTTCCAAAATATTTTGATCACTTGGCATGAAATCCATGAAATCGAGAAAACGGCATAAATGAAAAATGTACTATCTTCAGTTAAAAAAGCAAACATAAAGTTAAAAAAAAAAGTGTTTGCTAGTCCATTGCTGCAATAAATCCGTTGCTATTTGATGTTAATTTAGAACAGTATTTTTTACCCTGCCAATTTAAATAATTGAATGGGTATTTGTCGATTAGTTGATAGCATACGAGTTCTATTACTTTTATCAGCTGAAGGTGTGGTTACTATTGCTGTGACTCATATGCAGTGTAGTTTTATAAGTAAATCATTCATTTTAATCAGTAAATCTATAAAAATGATATATTTTTATATCTTTTTGCTTTACTTAACTTATGTTTGAACTCACAATTTTTTTCAGGCTGGGAAAATAAAGTTTCGTCCAAAACATGATTCTCAACATGAGGCACGAGGTGGAATTGGCTCTAACCTGAAAAGCGTTATTATTCTCGCCATTTTAATGATACTGATGATGTTTGCAGTACATTGTACATGGGTTACAAGTAACGCTTATTCAAGCCCATCCATTGTTCTTGCCTTTCATAACAACCAAGACGGGTAAGTTCATTTCTTTTGAAAATTCTATTCATGTATTTGTATTATTTATGTATACCTATGTATGTATATTATATACATAAATGAACTGGGACACGTTCTAGATCTAGCATTTGCAAAATTTAATTTGTTTCTTACCATTTCGCATTGGAGACGGTTTCGTCGCGAAATGAGAGAATTGTGGTTCCCCTGAGAACCTGTGGTCTGCTCCTGGAAAGATGGGCCTCGAGTCAACTCAGCGAGCGCTGGGCTAGTGCGCAAACGTGCAAGGTCGCGAGATCCTTCTGGCCACGGGTAGATCGGGGACGCTCAAGGGAACTCCTAAGGCTAGCAAAGTCCCAGCTCTTGAATTTGGTGGGCATCCTTACCGGACATTGTCCGTTAGGTGTTCACGCCGTGAGACTTGGGATTGCCTCAAGTCCGTTCTGCAGAAACTGTCTGGAGGACGAGGTGGAATCATCTCAACACCTTCTTCTCAGCTGCCCTGCTCTCGTCTGGCAAAGACTTAGACATCTGGGTTCCCACTTTTTCGCTACGCCTGCGAATATAGCCGGTGTAAATATCATAAATTTGGTGAAGTTCGTTAGTAGCTTGTTACGGCTAACTACGAACGCAAATCAGCCCCCGTCGGCGTCGTCGTAAAATGTATGGTCATCATCGTCTCTAATCCCAAGGCTCCTTCTTCCTTCCCATCTCCTTTCTCCTCTCCCATGTATGGCACCACAACGGACGAATTTCTTAATATTTGTCCAAGTGAGCCCTTAGCTAGGGCAGCCATTTAACCTAACCTAACCATTTCGCATGGAAACTTCAAGTACTCCTTAATTGAGTCTTACCTAAGGTGACCAACCGTTCCGAATTGTGTGGGACGGTCCCGTAATAGCTGTTACAATCCCGTACTATAAAAATTATTATAGTTGTCCCGTGAAACCCCCAATATGTCCGGCATTCTACTTATACGGTTTCATTATTTCAAGTTTGAATTTAAGTGCGAAGCGTTGGTTTGCCTATTCATTCTTTTATTGTTTTTATTTTCCTATAATTAGAGAAGGTATTGCACTCGATTCGTTTGTTCAAATATCACCTTCCAGGGTTTAAAATTGCTTACATATTTTCTACAGCAATGTTTTTCTATTTGAAAAGAAAATAGCTTTCAGTACAAGCATTATTTTGCAGCACGAACAGGAGTCTGTTGCTTAGACTTTGAACAAAATGAGTAGCAGAGGTAGCACATGAAAAGGTTGAAGCACACTTCGGTTGTTGTAGTTGGCATTTTGAAAAGTAAAAATAAAGCACGTAGCAAGTAGTGTGCTGCACAGTCAGGGTGAAAAGATTTGAAAGATGAGTTCTTTAGTGCGGCTCTGAGCGATCTTGACTGAATCAGCTGATGATATAACGTCACTAGAGGTATGTTTACAAAAAACTGTCATTGTGTTGGTGGCTTACGAAAAAAATCAACCAATGACACTTCGTTGCCGTATGAAAAAGGACTGATTGGACGAGTGTGTGAATATGTGTGAAATGATCGTGCAGGTTTCGGCTGGCAATAAGATTGTGTTAGTGGTATACGAAAATTTATCAACACAGTATCGCTCATTTTGCTTCGTTGCTATCTGAACAACGAGTGATTGGATGAGTGTGTGAAATGATCGTGCACAATACCCAAGCGATGGGGCAGTCAAAGTTCCCCTCGCAATTTTCTTTTTCACCATAGCTAAATAGCAAACCTTGTTGCACAGCATATAACTGCAAGGGATTTTTAAGCAATAAAATCAAACAAATATTTCGCCTATTTAATTGACCAATATAAAGTAAATTTCAAATTTATATGCAAATAATATTTTATTGCTTAGTTCCTACACTCTTTTTTTTACTACGACTACGCGAACTAATCTTTGAACAATCTAAAAATGCATACTTGATAAAAAAATTCAATAATAATAAAAGAAAACTTAAATTATGCATCATATCTATAAATCACCACATTTATACATCATATTACTAAAGCAGGTTGATGCATTGGACCGCCTAGTAGCGCAGTACACATGTACACGCCAAACAAGACGATAGCCGATTGACTACTTTTCTAATTTGATCGGTGTTATAAGGCTTTTGTTATATGGAGTTAAATCTTGAATGGACCAACTGGAAATATTTTAAACGAAGGCTTTTTTGGTGGACTTATGTAAAAAATCCAGGGAACAGGTACAACGAACAATTCAGGACCATCAAATAAAAATAGTGCCCTTATATTTGCTCCATTTCCAAGCTCAGTGTTTCTTATTCATGAACATGAACTTGAACTCAAACAGGATTTCTCCCTTGGAAATGTTTTCTACTCTTTTGACCTGCTTTCCCTGTTTTTTTAGATCTCAATTTTAGCCTGTCGCTGTATGACATATCGTGTGCCTTCTTTATGATAATGGCGTTCGGTTTAACCGAACGGGTTTAGTTATCCATTCGCTATGAGCTATTTATTAAACGTATTTAGCCACATAAGTACTTCCGCTCCACTTTGGCTTGCTAACTTCCCTTTTCAAGGGGTCTTCTATGTCTCTTTTGAGAGGTTTCATACTCGGGAGGAGAAGTTTTGCTGGATTTTCAACCTCTCGGTCTTTTCTTGTACGCTTCCTTTCCACTTCAAAAGCTTCACTTTTTTGTAGATCTCCATAATCTCGTCCCCCAAGTTGATATTTTCGGTGATGTATACAGCACCTTAGAAGTGCCATAAAACCGACAAGACATCTCAATTTGTCACCTAAGGGAAGAAGCACATCTTTATTATATATAGAGTATAATCAAAAGACGTTTTCAAATTGCCGATATTTTTTGTTGCTCCTTCATAATCCGTTGCCTGATTTCGTGGTTTCCATATGACTGGAAACTTTATAGAAAGTTTACGTGCCTGTTAGTGTATTTTCACTGCAAAATTATTTAAATAATCGAACAGAGTGGAGCGTCAGAAAAAAATGTCACTGAATATTAAAAAATATTACCATATGACCCTCTCAAAATCTCATAATCGTATCCCTTCACATTATTCGCCCTTAAATTTCGAACTTTCAACAGTTATGGAGTTTTTGGATTTAGGAGTCTTATTAGATTCAGGTTTTACTTTCGTTATTAAATTGTAAATTGTGTGTTTCCTAGAGCCTATTCCAATTTAGCATTCCTAAAGCGCTACTCGAAAGGCTTCATTCTCTACACTAGAAATTTGGTTTATAACTTTAATTCGTTCAAAATAGGAAAGACTGCAAGCGCTACTCGAAAAACTTTAAGGGTTCCTAGTTGGTTAAAAAAAAGGAGTATGCTCACTAATCTGGAATACATTATCTAACTTCCATGCTGATTGAAGTGAGTGAGTCTAACATATGTAACTTCGGTCGCTGCATTTCTGAAACTCCTTTCAAATACGCGGAGCCTTTTATCTTTAATATTTATATATAACACTGTGATTATTAGTGGTTTAATCTGAGTTTTATTTTTATTTGCAGGTCTCGTAATATATTAGATGACTTCCGTGAGGCTTATTATTGGCTTTCACAAAATACGGCAGACAATGCTCGAATTATGTCATGGTGGGATTATGGGTATCAAATAGCTGGAATGGCAAACAGAACAACGTTGGTTGACAATAATACTTGGAATAATAGTCATATAGCTTTAGTAGGAAAAGCAATGTCATCTACAGAGGAAAAATCGTATGAAATAATGACGTCATTGGATGTTGATTATGTGCTTGTTATATTCGGTGGAGTTATTGGTTACTCCGGCGACGATATTAATAAATTTTTGTGGATGGTACGAATAGCAGAGGGAGAGCATCCGAAAGATATCAAAGAAAGTGATTACTTCACTGACAGGGGAGAGTTTCGGATAGACTCAGAAGGTGCACCCGCCCTTCTTAACTGCCTCATGTATAAGCTTAGTTATTACCGATTTGGAGAGCTTAGACTTGATTACAGGTAAGTTAAAAGTGTTAGTGTATCAAAACTAATTATTTTTCAATATATAGCATATGTATGCATGTGTAAGTGTGTTGTTGATATGACCACTTTGAAATATTTTTTTTTTTTTTTTTTTTTTTTTTTTTTTAAACATCTGTCCATTGACATTAAGTACGTTGTTTAACAATTTGGCCAGGATTTGAAATAATAAATCACAAATAAATGAATATCTCTAAAGATTTCGTACTGAACTTTTGAATTTACCACTTTGACACATTTGCGAATAAGGTCGATGCACCACGGTCCACAAGACTGAGTTTAAGCAAATTAAGAACTAAGGTTACTTGTAAGAACTTTCAGCAATGAAAGCTGATAAATTTGCAATCTATTTGGCATACCAAAGTTTACGAAAAAATGTAATTATAGAAAAATTGCACAAGTTCCAAAAATGAGTTTTATTTATTGTCATGAAAAAACTTCTCAGAAAAAATATCTGCCGTTCCGAGTCAGCGTAAAACTGTAGGTCCCTCCAATTGTTGAGCAACATCAAAACGCACACCACAAAAAGGAGGAGGAGCTCGGCCAAACACCTAACAGAGGTGTAAGCGCCAATTTTTTTCTTAATACATTTTATGGTACTGTACCGTGGACCTCGGTCCACGCTATTTGTCTGTCCCAATGATCGACATTGCTTTAACATTTTGTGGTTTCTCCACCTGTGTTATTTATTTATTTTGCTAAATAAGGTTGTACCTAAGTCAAGTTCCCCCATTTTTTTCATTAGTCGATTTTTAAACTTGGTGTGCATGGTGTGCAATATTGTCACGAATGCATTTGCATTAATCTCTATTTTTCGACGAGTTATTTTATGCAGGCTTTTATACTTTTAGTTTAAAGAAAAATAAATCCATTATTTTCTCGGTAGACGGCTGTAGTGATGCATGGATCTCGTAAAATATCGATCAAACAATTTAAATTTTATTTCACACTAAAAAATTCTTTTGCTGTGTTATTCCATTTAGTTGTGAGTTGCAGGATGTAATTAATGGAAGTCAACAAAGAGAAAATTCGGTGCATTTTACATTTTTTCTTTGATAAGGACGAAATGCAAGCCAGGCCGCTGAAACTGTGAATGGTGTTTATCAAGGCGAATTTATTCAAGGTGGTAGCATTCGAGCAACAACAAAATTTTTAAAATTAGAACTGTCAAGGGAAAGAGAATAGAAGAATGGAATGAATGACAAAAAGATGCAATTATTTTGTCGCACATTTACAGAACAAAAACAACTTTTCGTCATTCTGTTTTTCTGATATTTCAAAATTAAAGGCGAGTTGAAGAACAAGCAATCAACTACTCTAATCACACCACCTTCTATAGATGCGCCTTGGTGTTTATGGTGCCGATAATGTAGCAGCTAATTATGTGCAACTTTGGTTTCGTCGATTCCATCAGGCATTTTTGATGTTAAAGATGCATCTCGCACAAGCAGGCCTGAGATAAAATCAGAGAAATAATCGAGTTGACCGGCGTGTTAGTAGCCGTAGCATCGCCCAGGAACTAGAGCCATAGAACAGTTTTAAACCATTAATATTTTGTATTGCGACCAAGCGAAGTCAGTGTTGATTCACTTTCTTAACTTAAATTGTCTCCTCATTTAAAAACAAGTTGTTCATAGGTAAAATCAGCAATATTTATTTTATTTATTTATGTATTTTCAAAAAGTCAATAAACTTCAAAGGTTGTTACTGACTAAGACGATAACTCAGAACTAAGTACAGAAAGCACTAAAATAAACTTGAATTTAGTAATTTAGAAAACACTTTCTTGGCCAAAAAAAAACCATAATAGAATTCGAAATCTTGTTGAGTTGTCGCAGTGAACGCGCTAATGCTGCGTACTAAAGAACTTTACGTGAAAAAATTAAAAGAAAGTGTTCTCGCAGGAATAAGAAATTGGATAGCTAGCAGTAATGCCGGGTAATCAATTACAAAAATCTTGGCACCAATTAATGAAATTGAGCTTAACTCAATCATTATTAACTTTTTCCAACTGATCACTCGTAAATTTATTAATTAGTTATCATTTCATAATGAAATATTAAGAATTTAATTTTGAAACATAGCGAAGTTTGGCTTTTGACTAAAAATTTGGCTTTATTAAAACGCACTGCATACTCACTACAGTTCTTAACGGTTAAGTCTATAGTATATACTAATATATACCTATATATATACATATACACATACACATATACATGCATTTAGTTTCCTTCTAAGGTAATCATTAATGGAATTTCTAATTTTCAATTTATTTACATTAACATTTTATTTGGATTATAATTTTAGGGGCCCAGCAGGATATGATCGAACGAGGAACGCAATAATTGGAAACAAGGACTTTGATCTTACTTACCTTGAAGAAGCGTATACTACTGAACATTGGCTGGTGCGAATTTACCGTGTAAAGAAACCATACGAATTCAACAGGCCTTCATTAAAACTCAGTGAAAGAACATTAGCGCCAACAAATTATATATCAAAAAAGGTGTGATAATTCGTAAAGAATCTATAATTCTTTTTTACAACTTTTTTTGTTTTGCAGAATTCCAAACGCCGTAAAGGATATATAAGAAGTCGACCAACTGTGATTAAAGGCAAACGGTCTAAGAAATAACCAAAAATGCAAATTAATATAAGTGGATTGTATTATATTTAAATACACCATAAAAAGTTCACATTTCCAAACAAACCTCACTTTTAGCGAAATATGAAATCTTATAATTTGATTACAATAATACGATTTTGTTGTATAGGAAGTGTACAAGAATATAATAAGATCATTTTTAGAAACGTTGTCTGTTTATCTGTTAAACACGAGAATTTCTAAAACTATCACTATTATTCACACGAATTTTCAACGGGTTTTCTCGTTTAGTTTGTATGTGGATTACGGCAATATATTGGATTCAGAATCAGAATTAGATTTTTATCAGGATCGGTTCATAGAAAAAAGATAATTTAATTTTAGTGTTTATTATCCTCCGACAATGACTGGTACCTACCACGCGATGGAAAATTTTTAATTTCTTCTCTTTCTGTTTTCAGTTTTTCAGTGTTTTAACTGTCCTCTAATTGCATTAATTATTTAGTGCACTATGCGTTACCCTGTTTCTAGTGCGTTTTTTTTTTTTAATTGTGTGGAACGCAACGCGAACATATCTCTTTTACCGCAAGGTGATCATGCAAAATCTTATTGATGACCAAATGAATAACCAAAAAAGAAATTGCATTAACCCAGTGCTAAAGGAAGAACGTATAATGATTTAGTGCATATATGAATTTTCGTTTTTTTAATCCACGTCGAAAATTGTAAAAAATATTCGACTGAAAATGTTGCCGAGACGAATTTTTAGGCAGAAAAATTGTTGAACGAATTTGAAAAATTATTGAATTCTTAAACAACGCAGAGTATATGAATTAGTGGCGTACTTATTATTTTTTTTTTTCATTTTCGGATGAAAGATTTACAAGTTTGTGTTTGCGCGTTGATCGATATATTTTTATGATTCGTTTTGGTTTCCATACAGCTACACACATATCCGTACAGGTAGTAAACGTTTTTCTAAAGGATTATGGGGTCTAGCAGGTATAGGATTCAACGGTAGTCTATAAATTTAGTATAAATACATACAATAAGACCACTTTTTAAATCATACAGTTTTTGTGCTATGTGAAAAGGGGTTGAAAAGCTAATGTTATCGTATCTCTTTTTTCGTAAAAATATTGCATTTATTCTACATTTAATTTATCTTTGTACACAAGGTCGGAATATTTTATTTGTTACAAAAAAGCGGAAGTGAAATGTTCAATTTTATTACACTCGGTCTTTAATTTATGAAAGGGTTTAATTTTTCTTGTTCTTTTCGCATATGAAATATGCAACATTTACGTAGGGCGTATGGCAATATTTCGTTAATGCTGCCGCATATAATATGATATTTGTTCGGGAAAAGGAAACACCAATAAATTATGCGAATTTTAAGAATGCAACTAGAGCAAAGAGAAATATATTTTACTGTCGCGGAAAAAACTGAAAAATGGATTTGGTAAATCTGCAGTCGTATAAGCAACAGCAAAACTCGAGTTTAACACGTTCACGCCGGCGCTGTTATTCATGGTCTTCGCCCACAGACGGCAATGTTAACATCTTTTCGCTCTATCGGACGGGAGCGATTACAGGTCATGAAACGGAATTTGTTCGTAAGCGTAGTCAATTATGGCATCTTATCGCATAGGTACCGTCTAATAAAGTACCATTGGTGGTACGCGCTGCCAGATGACGCAATCTTGTGCGGCCCACCGGTAGCACACGTCGCCCCACGAAGCAATCTTGTGTGGGCCACCGGTGGTACGCGCCGCCCCATGAAGCAGACTTGTGCGGGCCACCGGTGGTACGCGCCGGCGTGAACGTGTTAAATTTTCCTTTTTTCTTCACACGTAAAGAAAAGAAGCGATATGGCCGTCGTACTGTTAAGCAAAGTGATAGTCGGTTCGTATGGGATTGTTTTTGATATGTTTGGAACAGCTGAGCCTTGATGGAGCAGTAAAGGCAATCGATTCTAAAATAATATTTAAATATAAATTACTTTGGCTTACAGGACGATCTGTCTGTAACGATTGTCACAGTGTTGGAATGGTAGGTAAACACTTTGATTACAATTTTGATATACTTAGAAACTATTTTGGAAATTTTCGGAACGTTTATTTCTTTGGCAGAAAATAATTAATCGGAATAAGAATTTTGATAGCGTAATGGCCAAACAAACTATAAAAGTACGAACTTTTTGAATACACTTGGTAAAATTTAATTACTATGTGAAAGTGGAAAAAAATTAATTACGGCTCCTCTGTGCGAAAATCTGGCATTACCTTTGTTGGAGGTGAAGTACAGTACGTACAAGTCGACGGTTTTTTTATTTTCTTCTTTTGTAGTAAACAACAAGGCATATCTATACAAGGTAATAGCAGTTGTACAAAAACAAAAAGTTACATGTATTTTGTTCTTGCTTTTTTGGCACAAGTGTCAAAATAATTATTTCCAAGGCGAATTGAATTGTGAATAGTAAATAAACGCAAACAACTTTTTTCATAATAACAAAGTGTTCGATTTTGTTATTAAATGAATAAGCAGAGCAGATAAAAAGAAATTTGCGGAGAGATAAGTGTAAAAGTACATTTTGAATATTATTAATATCTTGCAGACAGAAATTACACATGTGAATCATCATCAACATTTGTGGGTCTACGTTGGGGTGATGTGCATGTAAATGCAAGTAAGCAAGGAAATACTTCCTATATGCAGCACCTGCTATGAGGATTTCATAACTCCAAATTGAAAAGCTGTCGAAAAGCTAGTGAATAAAGGGATACTATAAAAATTCTCGACAAATGTTATTTGAATAAATTAAAGATGAAAAACTAAATCGATTTTTTTTCTATATCCGTTGTGAAATTCTTTATTACGTTATAAAATATCGTTAAACTAATAATTTATTACAGACTGTGTATACACAAAGGAAAATAAAATGGTATTCTTAAAATACAAAAGAAGCACATAATTTATTTCTGAACAGTTTTTCGAATTAGCCATATTTTATTTAAGCTTAAAGGTTTACAAACTACTTTTGTCTTTTTTATTACAATTTCTTTAATTAACTTATAGAATTGATGTTGACTATGATGAACTATATTATGATAACTATATAAATTACATTCGTTATGTACTACACAAAGCTAGCGTTATAATAATATAACTACATGTACACATACATATATATATATGTACCAAATAGAAACATGGGTATGAGGAGAACACATATGTATATAAATTAGTTTACATGCAGGGGAAAACTGTTTGCTAATTTACGAATTAAAAGTGGATTTGTTCGCATATAAAAAATTAGTTTATTTCAAACTAATAACTATTTGGATTTTGGATGTATTGATTTGCGCTTCATGCTATCCTTACAATCGGGCACTGAATGGGACCGTCTTTTGCAGAAAATGTGTCCTACTCGCAAATGCGGATATATTCTTTAGTGCCATAACATTGCGAAAAGATATTTCAATATTTTTACCACCAAATATATCCATTCCGTTATCGTAAGCACCAATCTATTTGAAACTGTCCATTTACCGCAAATAAGCAACCAGCCATTATTAGTGTTTTAAATTGACATTTAAATTGTTCATCTTCATTCCGTTGATTCATTTGTAATGTAACCCCCCAATTGAAGCCACTACACACCAAAGGACTTGCGTTTTATTCAAACGTATTGGGACTAATGAAATCCATAACCTTCACTGGACAAGAGGCTCAGCCTGCTGTTCATATTTTAGTATAGGAAAACAAGCACATCGCCTTCTGCAGCATAAGCGTCTACCATACCGAGATCTGAAATATAAATTGAAACACATAAGACAAAAAGAAAGGAAAGGAAAAAAGAACCAATTTTGCTTACCATCGTTTTGCGCACAATACACATTTCACCATATTTGCATTCAACAATGCAATAATACTATGATATTATGTACGGATAATCTTTATTTTTTGTATTTCAATATAACTGCTACAAATACTTTGAGTAACAATGTAGAAACAAAGAAATATGTAAACAAAGCAAATTCGCCTTGGCACAAATTTTTGACAGAAATGCCAATTCGCTCAAGGCGAATTAATTAGCTCTTCTAATGATACTACCTTGTATAGATATGCCTTGGTAAACAATTTTAAATTTTGTTTTTACCCATTCAATCCCAATGTTGCCTGAGATAAATTTCGCATGTTTATATGCTTGCAAGCAGCGTTGTTTCGGTTTCTCTTTTGTCAACCATAATTCCCGTATTCTCTTGCATGCGACCTTCAAGAAGAACTCCCGAAATTTTTTATATGTTACATTTATTCACGGTGACGAGGATACAGAAGGTGTCAGTTTTTTCACAGGCTCTCAGATAATTTTCAAACGTTACAGAAGATGTGACAACAGTTTACAATAGAGGTCGGCAAACTTTGATTCTGTGGGTCATGTACGAAAGAATCTACGCAGCCACAGCCCATATTACTTTGGTGCTGTCTGAACAACGACTGATTACAAGACTGATTGTGTTCTACTCACCTCACAAATCTGACGAAGAGAAATTACTTATATGTAAATATTCTGTGAATAGCTTGCCAATATTTTGAAGATTTATGTTTTTTAAATTAAACAAACCAATGAAAACAAAGTGCCGTGTGTTAAATTGTAAAAAGTAATTTTCCTAACTTTTGTTCGTATATTCTTAAGCGAATACGTCACAGTAAATTCGGAAGACGTAAACTTATTTCTATTACTCTTCAATACAAGGGTAACTGAAGTTACAAAATCCAAAATTTAGATTTTGCAATCAAGGATTTCAGATAAAATATATAATAGCCGCTTTCGATTCGCTACTTCCCTGCCTACTTTGCTTGGACTCTGCCCACTTGACAAAAAATTTGCATGTGAAAGCAGCTTTTCAGCTTTTTATCAATTGCCGAAAGTAAACTAAAATATTAAGCTTGAAAGAGTACGTTGTTTGCTTGTGTAGTCTTTAGGAAAATAAAAAAGTTGGTTTGACAAGCTACTTGACTAGTGCATGTAGGCTTTAAGTATTATTTCGCTTCAGACTAAAGTAAATATTGGTTGGAAAGGCATCGATTTCGATGATATCGATAATTATTTGTATTCTTATTGTAATCCGTCTTAGATTATAACATAAATTAGGATATAAAAGAGGATTCAATTTCGAAATATAAATATTACTTTTGAAATGGCTGCTCCTAAATCTAACTTCTCGGAAGATGAATTCGGCAGGCGTTTGGATCGATGCCTAACGGACGTTGTTGTTAAAGGATGTAAGATTTACGCAATTATGTAATATATTTATATTATCTTGCTCACTGTCAGATTTATAGTTGTTCCGCATGTTTGCTCAAAATTTCAATTATCGAGTTTGTTGCCAAATATGGAGTTAAGCAAATTCACCGGCTAATAGCAACAATGTTTCTCCAAATCAAAATCAATGCGTGAATATGCATTGCATTGGCAAATTGTAGCGTTTCGTCGTAGATGGGTAATACGTTCTCAGTTTCTGAATTTTTCGGGTATGCTGGCAAGAAAGTTACCAAGATGATAGCGAACTTAATGCGGCAGACTGTAAAACGCAGCATCTTCAAGTGTTGTCTTCCATTGCCCACCATTTTCTAACAATTGCAATTGTTTGCGTGCATTTCGATAAGTTTCACACAATCAACCATTCACCGTGCTCAAATGTAAATGCCATAGCTCCCCGAGCATTAACCAGCAGCATTCGTAGGATTAAGGCAAAACTAATAGGAGGACAATTCCGACTCCATAAGTTGCTTGCACTTGGGTGGCCGGTTCTAAACTATACTGCGTCTATTTGGTCAACGGTAAGTAGCGGAAGACAACGAATGAAGCTAGAGTTTTGCCAAAATGTCGCACTAAGGACTGTTCAGAAATATTCCAGAACCTTACCCTTCTTAATATGTTCGGAAATCAGTTGGTTGGCTGGATTTTACCATATTAATCACTCCATCAGCGACCTACTGGTGGTTAACTTACTTCTCAGAGATGTATGAGCCTTTATATTTTCGAACAGACTGATGTGGCCCTTAAATACTTCCGTCATCCCTTCTTCAAAAACTCACTCGTGCTATGAAAGGCCTAGGCGAAGACCAATAACGGCTCATTGCAGACGTACATATTCAACGATGCCTGATGCCTGCTTGATGAAACACATGCACCACTAGTTCAATTAAGCTCTGGATATTGTAGTTGGTCAAACTTCTTCCTACCCAGAATCGCTCCCATATACTCAACATTTCTGAATGAGCGTCGCAATAACTGTGTTTTGACCTAACGTTAGATTATATTCTTTCACTAGGATGTGAATAACTGATGTTCTAATATCCTTAGGCGAGGTTTTGATAAACCGGTACAACAACACATGCATACAAATTTCAAAAATCGCTATATTTCAAATATTCTCTATACATACATATCAGTTGCGTTATTTATACTTACATACATATAAAGTTTACAAACAGCTTTTACAACTATAACCGTATTTTCTTTTTAGCAAGCGGTCTTGTTCTTGGATTGACCTTATCTGTTCTGATGTTTAGAAGAAGAGCGTGGCCTTCAATAATGGGAGCTGGTTTTGGCATTGGCGTAGCTTATAAATCATGCGAGAAAGATTTAAGCCTTTAGTTTAATACATAAAAAAATCGCCTGAAAATTAATAAAACATAAATCTGATTTTTTATGTCGAAAAATCGAGACATTAATGACATTTATTTGCATATTAGTAGGATGGTTTTGAAAAAAGACCCAAAAACCGCTGAATCAATTTTGACGAATAATTTAACATAGTTGATTCCTGTAAAGATTGGTGCCGATCGAACTGCAAATAAAATAGTCGACACCTGCGATTGAATGATATAAAAATTACGACAAATTATATTCGAAAAAAAGAAAACAGTTGATAGCTGTGACGCCATCCGTACTTTACATTTTTACTTTGTGGTCTTTTGAAGATTGAAGAAATATTGGAAAAAAAATTAATTAACCTCTTTAAATTGATAACATATATTCAATAAATGTAATTCAGTGTTTTTTAATTAATTTACGTAATGTATTTCATTCCGCAAGTAATGCATTTCCACATTCATACAAATTAACAAGCCATTTGAAAAATCACTATTAAATTCATCGAATCAATAAAGCTTGTTAATTACTCGTACTTGTATTTAAGTGTTTTTATTTTTATTTCAATTAATGTCAAGGAACCGTTTTAGCTTTCTCAATTTTACTGCCTGAAGCACGACACTTTGGAGAGCCTGGCAGGATACATGGGCCATGAACTACTCCTAGATTCAGGAAGAAGAATACATGTGAGGAATTTTAATTCACCTCACCGAGGGTGGTTATTCAAAATCCATTCCAAGAATGATCAGTCTTTGACGAATTGCAATGGCGAACAACCCGAATAAGGGAAATAATTAATTTTAATTGAAATGAAACGCATGAATTCAATAAATTTAGTGATTCAATGGATTTATAAATTATATTTTAAATGATTTGTTAATTTGTATGGAATATAAGTCAATATCAAGTCGAATCCTTGATTTCCTTGAGTTTTCGACCTGATTTTTAAGTTGTTAAAGTAAACTGGTTCTTTTTTTTATTTTTGAATTCACTTTCAAGCTTTTTGTTCATTACGTAAATTTAATTAAAATTAATTTTCTGTATTTATTTGAAAAACTGTCATAGTTTTATGATATTTTCAAAAACCTGCGAAAGGTTTTATGGCTACAAAATCACTATTAACAGTTTTTCGGGTTGTGCTGTAGCTTTAACGTGAGGAAAGTTCTTCAAATAGAAAAATATGATTTGAAATTAGGCATAAACAAAGCAATAAAACGGAAAAAGCTATGTCTTATAGTATACCATATAGGCCTGGATTGCATAATTAGCAATAGAAATAAAAATATAATCTATATATGTACATATATACAGCATTTAGACAAATTGAGAATAAGAGAAATATTACAATGTAATATAAAGTATGTATTGTAAATTTGTACTTAATGATAGTAATAATAGCAATAATTTCCCTTTTTTTAAGTAATAAAATTTAATAGGCAACATTCATTATCACGGACGTTATCGCTTTCTCATCTTCTTACTAGCTTCCTTCGGGAAACACGTTTTCCCGGGAGCGTTAAGGGGTTAGAGGGTAGTAAGAGGCCCGAAAAAATGATGATTTTAAATAATTTTTGTGTGCTAGTCAATTGCTTTATTTTACAAAAATAAAAACATAGCGTTAATAAAGCTAGGTTAAATTTCAAGGGCCGATGTTGAATGTGAACCACACCTAAACGTCAACTACACCATTGGACTTCTTTCTTTGGGGTTATTTGAAACACACACCTTTTACGTCGATAAGCCAGCAACAATTCAAGAGCTAAATGATGAGATAATTCTGCATATTAACGGCATAGAACCTCAATTATGCCTCAGCGTCATCGAAAATTTGGACCATCGGATGGAGGTGTGCCATTTGATCGATATTCTGTTCCATACGTAATTGAGCCATATCAGTATTATCATAATAAAGAGAAATGACAATAATTTCCTAGAAAAATTGTATTTTATTCAAAATCAACACCGGCCCTTGAAACTTAACCACCCTTTTACATCATGTTTCGACTTGACTTCAGCAAAACTTCAAAAAAAAAATATAATTGTAAAAGTTATCGCTGTTTTTGTGGAACTCGTTTCTCCAGAAGTCCCTTGCGGTAATCATCACAAGTCCTTGGTGATTCATCTAAAATCAATCGGACAAGAGAAATTAGTTTTATTTATAGATAATCTTGTGCCTGATCGAAGCTTTTTTTTCAAAATTAACAATATGGCGGCCTCAACGACCGACAATTAATTGTTAAAAAAAATCGAAATTTTTGAAAAAAATCTTTCGATTAGGCACGAGTTTTTTATGTTTTTCAAAAGCAGTAGAAATTGCGTTGAAATCTACAAGCGGTTTTTAAGTTACAGTTCAAAAAACATAGTTTTGAGAAAAACGTATTTAAAGTTTTGCCATCGATTTATGTACAGTTATTCTAATTATTTAATTACTTACACTGTTTCATCTATTCCATATAATATCTAGTTCTTCAGCCATTATAGCAGTTTTCAAACTATCGATTTGCTATTGCCGAACGCTCCGGAGAGCCCGAGCGCCCTTAGTTTATTGTTGAATAACTCGAAAAGTATTTGTTGGATTCACTTGAAATTTTCACACAATATTTTTAAGATATTATACTTTAAGAAAGTGTAGGAAAAAATTCCAATTTTTTGAAAATTCTGATTACCCCTTAAGTCCACAGAAGCGTGACATAAAAACCACTCCTAGATGTTTTGTCTTTTTATTTCCAGATTATTGTAAAACAAAAAAAAAAAAGAATTTGTTAACGTTTTTAATGGGAATTACACAACTCAATTGAAGAGGCATAAATTGCTGCATGGATTTTGTTTTGTACATTTCACCAGCCGTAACAAACCAGATCACGATACTTACTTTGCTGCCTTTTGCTTCTTTCAACAGAGAGCGTCGCGGAGGCAGAAACATATGAGGATGTTCGACATTTGGACTCTCGGTCGTTGTAATCTATTGTGGATTACAGTATTGGCGACTGAGACGAAAAGTGATAGATAACCGACTACTGCTGCTAATTGGTGACACCATCAAATTAGGAGAGGAGCTCGGCCAAACACCGAACAAAAGATGTAAGCGCCATTACAGTGTACTCTCTCCTATAGGACACCTGTCCTAAGCGTACATCTGCGATAAGAAGACACTTTTTTCAGTACATGCCACAAATCCTTAAGCATTCTTTTTACATTTTTTCGCCTTCCCAAAACATATTATTAACTTTTTTTTACACATTTCTCATAAGCGGAAACCTCCGATAAGCGGGAAAAATTTTCATTCCCTTAGGTGTCCGCTTAAGGGGTTATATACCTTGTGTTTTTCAAAAAAATCAAAATAAATTTTATTTCTTTATCGTAAAGTACAATCCCTTGAGAACATTTTCCAAAAATTTCATAGAGATCTGAGCAATAGATCGAAAGTTACAGCGTTTTAAATTGTGCGTCGTCACGTCCTGAGCGTACGGCCTCATGCGGCGCTTGAAACTTTAAACGCGATTATCTCAAAAACGTGTTTTTCCAAAAATGCTTTTGCGGTGGACGCGATTGCAAAAAAAGTATTCAACCGATTTTTATAATTTTTTTTTTAAATTGTTCGTAATTGATGTCGCCTCTTAGTGAACGATCAACTTTTTATGTATAAATTTTTATTTTGCAGATATGAATTTTTTAATGCCAATTTTAGGACTGTAGAAGTGGAGTTTTTTAAAAACATGTTCCTATTTTCACAAAAATCAAAATATTTAATATATTGATCGTTCACTAAGAAGATATAACCCTATACTAATGAAATCTTTTCGATTTTTTGATTTCAGTTGACTTGGTGGACTTGAATCGCGTCCACCGCAAGCCTCTTCCAAAAAAAGGGTCTTGGGGGAAAACGCCATAACTCCGCCATTTTTAAATATTTTTACACAAACAAAGCCTTTTTTTTTTCTTTAAACATTGTAATATCCAATAATAAAAACTTTTATACAATAAAATTATTGCTACATATCTTTAAAAAAAACCCAACTTTCGCTAATTTCACCGGACCACAAGGTATATAACCCCTTAAGAGAGAGTACACTATAATTAGCGTTTACAGCTGTTATTGGGTGTTTGATCGAGCTTATCTTCCAATTTGAAGTTATTCCTCTCAAATGGATGGACCCAAAGCTTTGTGGCGGTCTCGAATGGTTTTTTGAAGATTTTTTCATGACAGAAATACAATCGGAGGTTCGCTATTGCCTGCTGAGGGACGATCGCCATTAGAAAAACAAACTTTTTTATCATCTGGATTTTTTCGCCTTCACATTTTCCCGTACTTTTTTTTTGTAATTAAATACAGTCGACGTCCAGTACTGCAAATTATATAATGTTGGCCCTTTTTGAAAAATTTAAAAATTCATATAAGCACAAAGAAGTACTTTTCTTTCATATTGTGGCAGGAATTCAAGAGAATATATTACTGTAAAATATCAGATTTTTTTTTATTTTTACATATTTGTCTATTTGTATACACTTGTATGTATGTACCTCCTATTCTTTTTGTCCCTTCTGCATTCGCACAAGCAAGAAATGTATTTCGTTCTTCGACTCATTTCGGCCTGGTGCACATTTCGCTTACGAATGGACATATACTCGTATATGTATTTCTTGTCTTATAGCATTTTCCAGTAGAGGCCGGATTCACTTGCATTAAACACTCCTTCATGTAAGAGTTTATATTTCTTTATGACACTTGCTGGCTTTTTAATGAGTGGTCGAGAATAGTTTTTCACCAGATTCCTTCAGAAGTAGATATGTAGTGTGGTAATACTTTTTAGGCAACTCATACGCTTTACAGATCAGTGGCATAACACCTACCGGAATATGAAATCTACATTGCACAGTAACGGTTTGCCTAACTTCTAGTGCTCGTCAACTTCGTGCGAAATGTGCGTAAAGGCTTTCCTTTATCGATATCCGCGAGTTTTGTTTTCTATTCCACTTTAAGTTGACTTCTCAGTTCATAGATGAGCTCGCTAGAGCAACAACAACATTTAAATATATTTTGGTTTACAACAACAAATATATATTAAGTTTCCAACCGCTGCCGTCTTTCATATTAAGATCGAGTAGAAGGAGAAATGGCAGAATACAAATCAATTATTTCCATTCCACCCAAACTAGCATTTTCAAGTTCTTTCTTTGCCGAAGCAACAGCCCGAATAATGTACAAAAACATTCCCATGTGCAATATTAATCGTGTAATTTTTGAAATTTTGTATTAACTTTTCACCGAATTCTTTTATTTTCGATTTATTTTCCATTTATAATACACTAGGAGTTGACATATAGATTTATGAATAAATTTTTAGTACCACCTAGTTACATTTTTTCTCTAGTTCAAAATTGTATCGTCAAATTCTTCGTCCTTTCCTACAGTCTGAACAGCAACTTTACGTAAAACTTTGTTTACTACCTCATTTAAGGAATCTCTCGCTCCAATTTCCAAAATTTGACATACAGAATTATATGTGGTATCGTTATCACGGAGATGCAAAATTGATATTAAAGCTATTTCAGAATTAGACTTTACATAACCATTTTTTTCTTTGGTGCCATTAACTAGCATTGGTACAAACAGTTTGATAATATCTGGCGTCATCTTATCCACAGGTAGTTCTGTAGCTAAGTAATTGCAACTTTTGGCAACGAGCTGTTTTATTTCGTTGCTTTTGTGGTTCATAGCTCGAGTGAAGCTTGAAACTATTGTTGGAGAATAAGGTAAATTATTGGACAAATAAAACTGTAACAAACAAGTTATTGAGCGAACACCTTTGCTGGAAATATTGATCTTCTCAGATGAAATACTATTGGTAATGGTCTCTTTTACTTTCTCTTCAAATTTCGGTGTTATAATCATGGCAGGACTCTCTTTTAATGCGACAAAAAGAACGGTGATTCGTCCATGAGCTATCGGCCCATCATCATTGCTTACAACGAGTATATGATTCTCTAATATATCCTCCACTTCCTGGACTGTTAAATATTTTAAAAGTGATCCTAAACAGCCCCCTGCAACAGACCGAGTGATGTCTTCTGAATGACCTATCATATTTAGTAAAGTAGTGCTTATTTGTTTCTTAAGAGAATCAGACATTTTTCCCCCCGCTAAGCTAATAATCAGACGCATGGCGGCCAACATAGTTTCTCGTATGGCTGAATCTTCACTTGATTTTATTCCACTTTGAATTTCATTGAAAATAGGATCTGGGCGCGAATGAATCATTACCAATTCAGATATGGCTTGGCCGGCCTTCATGCGTACAGCTCTATTTGGATCATGTAAAGCTTTAAGAAATGTTGTTTGCAACTGGGGCAAAAATTGTTTCAACATGACTCCGACCTTTCGCAGTAAAATCGCTAGCGATTCTAGAACAGCCGCTTTAACCCCCGCATTAAAACGATCGCCCAGAATACGAATTAGTGGTCCAGTGATTTGGACAACAGATGGCTGTAAGGACTGAGCACTGGTTAATGCAATAATTTCGCCTAGTCCCTGGGCGGCATTTTCCTTAACGTCTGGCATGCCATTCAAAATTGCCTCTCGAAAGACGGGAAGAAGAGGAGTAATTCCTTTTGGCAGGCAAAAACCTGGCAGCTCTGAACCCTTCAAATCACTTGCAGCAAACCGAACTGCTTGTCTAACGTCAGATACGTACGCGATTTGTTGGCTTGAATCTAAGCCTTTCACAACTGCATTTAACGCATCCCAAGACCTTTGAAGAATATCACGATTGGAATCAGCCATTAGGCGCAATAAACAACGTAGCAATTGCGGCACATACTGAGAATAATCGCCCGGAGAATGTGTGCAGAATGCAGCAAGTAAACTTGAAGCAGACTTTCGTGTATTTACATTATTGGACTTTGCGGATGCCATTAGAGTATCCACAATTGTGCGAATACCACTTTCGTCTGTTACCGAGAGTATAACTGCTTGGCAGTAGTCTAATTCCTGTTGCTCATTTATAGTTCCTTGAGAATCCGAAAGCGTTTGAAGTAGAGCATCTAAAATTTTAGATAAATATTTTGTCAGTGCATCCCCTGCAACCGACACTAAAATGGAGAGAGCTTTTGTATTAACTGGAGGAGTTGTTAATTGCGGAACAAGGAATGGCAACACCACTCGGGATTTAATTGTCATGACTTGCCGAAGACCATCTAAAGTATGTTCTGCAACATTTGGATCAGTATCGTTTAATCCCTCTAACATTGATGGCAAAATTTCATCTAATGCTCGTGTGCCAACTGTAGAATGTAAGGATTCGAAAGTTTTCGCTGCAGCTTCTCTTACCTCCGGTAATGGATCCGACAAAGCTTTTCTTACAGTAGGAACTAAACTGTCAACAAATGATAATACCATTTCCTTAGAAGTTGATGCCATTATTTCTGATAGGCCAATACAAACTCCCTGGCGCTGATCTGCTTGCTCCGAGTTAAGACCTTTCTCTAATATCGGTATTATCTCGGGAAGCACTCGCTCTCCCAATTTTCTAACGAGGTCACCTAGCGTGCGTGCAGCAACTTGTCGTTTATCATAGCTGGTGCTAGCCAAGCAACCCAGTAGTAAGCCAAACAAAGTAGGTAAAATTTCTCTTAGTGTGCGAGGTGTGTTGGTTACAACTACTTTCCAAACATGTAGAGCGGCTTGCCGTACCATTAATGATACGTCGCTGCGTCCCATATAAAGACCAGAGAGAACTCTATTCCGCCTTTCTTCGCCCAAGAATCGTATAATGGCCGTGTGTGACTGTTCGGTGCCAAAGTTGTCATCCTCACTAGCCGTTTCTGTAGTCATCTTTCCAGATACACCTGATATTCTATATAATAAGTCTCCTAACAACTGAACGGAGCTAAATCGAATTCTCCAGTTATCATCGAACAAGCCTTTTTCTAATTCAGGAAGAAGAAGCATCACTGCTGATTCGGCATACAAATTTACTATACGTTGTCCAGCTTTCAATGCCGTGTCACGAACATACTCATTTTCATCGGCCAATGCTTTTAATATCGGATTAATTATTTGACCAATATAAGGAGTAAATTCTTGGGCAAAGGGTCCAGGCATGTATATGAACATCATTATATAGCCATCTTTGACATGTGGTGCAATATCCGTTCTTTCGGAAGTTGCGATAATATCTGGCATTAGCTGATGCAACTTATCCACACCTAGACCACCCACGACTTCGGCGAGGCCTTGAGCTGCACCACTGCGATCGACGCTGCTAGTTTCCGATGTCAAGGTTTGCATCAACCATGGTAGTAAATCTTCAAATGAAGATTCGCCAATTCCACGAACCATTGCTCCCAAGGCCCGAGCAGAAATCGCTCTTACTTCAGGTACTGGATCAAGCAACGACATTTTTAGACCAGGAATTATATTCGGCAAATATGGAACTAAATCCTTTTGATCAGTTAGGGAGTACATATTTCCAATGATTTGAGCTGCCATTTTTCGTGTCTCTGTAGATCTGTCCATGAATGCTCTCTCTACAACAGGCATTATGAGAGCCAGAGATGGAGCATCGATAAAATGTACAAATTTTGTTTGTAGTAAACTGTGCAGACAAACCGATGTATTTTTTGATGGATCTTCTAAAGCCTTTAACAAAATCGGGACTATGGCTTGGATTTCTGGATTTTTAATTACAGATCCTATAACTTTCAGCGCGTCAGCACCAGCTTCTTGAACTTTTGTATGGGAGTCACCAAGCACTTCTATTAACTTTGGAACAATGTTGGGTAAACATGACGACAGCTGCTTCGGTGCACAGAACGCCATTGCTCCAAGAAGTTCAACTGAGGCTGTCTTTGTCCGCCAAGAATCCTCGTCTAAAGCATTAAGTAAAGATGGCAGTATAAGTTTAACACCATGCGCTGACAGTTTTCCCATAACGACTTTGGCTGTGTCATCAGCTGCTTGTCTAACATATTGCGAAGAGTCTCCGAAGCATTGCAATAGGTGGGGTAGCACATGTACAATATAGGGCTCAAATAAACGTCCAAGCGTTGTGCAAAGTACTTCAAAAGCAAAAAGGGCGCCTTCCCGAGACTTGTAATTTTTCTTCTCTTGTATAAATGTTGTCAATTTAGACATTATGTCAAATTGTTTCAGTGACAAAATTCCCAAGCCCTTTACAATACCAGCAATTCCGTAAGCTGCTCCCCTCCTCTCTCCATACTTATCAGACTTAACCAGTAATTGTAACAATTTTTTTATAATTTCAGGTGCCTTATCCCGCACTGAAGGAATCAAATGCGGTAAACAATTTGCGACTGCTTCTTGTACTTGCTGAGAAGGTGTTGATAGCGCAGCAATTAGTCTTCGGACTATAGGTTCAATTCGAACGTCATCAGCTTCTAAATGTCGAGCTAATGATCCCATTATGATCACTACAGCTTGTCTGACATTGTCGTAGCTTTGCGATTTAGGTGCTTTATCCAGAAAGTCTTCAAATACAGGTAACAAATAAACTATCGTTTCTTTGCCATGAAAATCCACTATACAAAGTGCAGCGGCAAGCATTTCTTTGTGAACGGTTTCGTTGCGATCGCCAAAACCATGTGAAACCATGAACTGCATAATATGATTCACATCTTCCACATCGAAAAATTTAGAAACTTTTGAAATGGATATCGCAATACCTCTTCGGGGTTCCCATTGATCGACTGCGGGAGAAATTTCACGATCAAATTGATCCAATTTAGGGGGAATCATGGTTAATTTTTCCTTGTATATGTCAAGTAAAACTTTCACTACATGCTTGACACTCTGATGATCGTTGGCAAGCAACGGTAGCAAAGAAGCGGACGTGGCCTTTTGTATGCATAACTCCTTATGTATAACATCTAAAATGAGTTCATCCAAATTAGGTGGTGAAAATTCAGCCGACTCCCATAAATCTGCTGCTAAAGTACGAATTTCAGGCGATATGTCATGCTTCGCAATCCATAAGCGTAGTTTCAATCGCAAAATTAAGTCTTTATTCATATTGCTTTCAAGCAAAATAGACTTTTCCATAACTTGAAGCGCTTTTAATGAAACTTCCCTCACGATTTCTTCGCCGTTTTGTAGTGACAGTAAAAATAGCTCTGTCTCATCTTCAGTAGCTTGTGCACAATATTCTTCGCCAGAACTTAAATTTGCCACTTCCAAAAGAGCAACTGCCGCTTGCGTTTGAGCTCTGCCTTGGTATGTTTTTACAAAATGTAGCAATAATTCTAACATTTTTAACCGAGGCATGTATTTAGGATGATTGTAATCTGTCACATCTCCAAATATTGTATTACCTCTAATTAGAGCATGATGTTCAATTATTTGGATGCCGGCCAATAGGAATTCCTCATTGCATGCTACGGAACTTATAATGAGTGCACGTCTTAGGAATTCAAATGTATACGAAAATGAAGGTGCGTCAAAATAGGTTATTGATGAACTGTCGTCTTCGTGGCTTACTATTCGGCTGTGAAGGTCCAGTAAAGTACTTACGGTGTTCTCATTCATATCTTTTACAGCCCATTCTTTTGGAAGAACGCAATCTGGGTTTTCTAACTGTATAGTTGCCACCGCCAAATTTTCTCCCAGCTCAAAATTGTCTTCGAAACATACTTCGCGTAATTTAAAATACAGCTTTGTCAATGTTTCCGCTGCAAGTGGGCATTTTAGTAATTTTAAAATTTGATTCAGTAATTCATGATAATGTAAAGAGACTGCCTTAGGGTTCCCGGAATATACTGCCTCTAACATAGTTGTTGCATTTATTAATTTTTTACTCAGAAGTGCAAGGCGTTCTCTTATATAGTTTTCTTTTTCAGCTTGAAGTTTTATAGCTTCTTGTTGTTTTTGGGTAATTTCTGGGAAATTTGCTTTGCCTTTGTATCGCTTCTTATCACTTTCAGTACCGAATTGTATTTTTTCTGTTTGACCTTTGTTATGGTGCCCTTTATTATCTCGTATATTCCCGGTTGTTACGTTTATATCATCATTACCTTGACCAAGTTTTTTATCCAATGTACTTAGGTATATAGCATACTCCTCTTCGGAAACAACATCTATTTCGATACTTTTAAAATCAGCTACAATTTTCTGTATAAAAGTTGGTAATATAACTCCTGGGCTCAGCCGAGCAATAGTAGAAATCGCATTTTCATACGGCCTTTTCTGTTCAAAATTATCCATTAAAATTTCGATGATTTGCTTTGTGTTTATCGAAATGAATGTTTCTGGATCAAAATTGAACTTCGATTTTAAAATACTTTCCCACAAAAACGGTTCATTGCACACCGCAGCTGGGTGGTGGCATATGAGTAGTGATTGTAAAGCTAGTTTTTTAGCATCGCTGATTTCAATTTGTTCAAAGTTACAAACACAATTCACTATTTCTACCAAAGGATTCACCGAGGCTGTATTTTCTTCATTGATGCCATCATTTTCATTGTTGAATTTTATATTATCCATCTGATTTTCGAATTCAACCAGTATTGTATTAATATACGCGACGCCGTTGGCTGATTGGATTATCTTTGGAAGTAAAGCCAAAGTGTATGATCTCAGTTTTTTGGAATTCGATATTAAATTGCAAACGATAGCTTTGAATATAACGTGTATTGGCCCTTTCAGCTTATCAGCATATTGCGTTAACAAATTTTCGGCCATCAATGAAACGTAGCATAGTGTTTCAGCCGGCGCAGCGACCATAAAGCGTTCAGAAAAAAATATCTGTTTATTCATGTCGAATATGACGCTCCAAAAGTTGCTTAAGATGATATTGTTCAAAGATCTTTCTGTTTGTAAAATAACACAGGCAGCGCAAAGTGCCTCACATACAAGAGGGATTTGTGAAGGATTTTGCAAGCCTTTTTCAACTAATGTAATAAGAAATGGTGTGAAATTGATTTCCTCGTGTAATTTTGCATTTTGAAGAGCAGCTAACAGCCACTGAAGATACGCCACACGAACGGGTTGAGTTGTTGTTTTAAGGTCTAATCCTCTGTTAAAGATATCGATGATTGTTTTTGGTAGTTCTCCAACAAATTTCACTGACCACAAACTAAACATGTCCAAAGTATGGCATATAACCCGCTCTTGGATTTCAGACGCCAATGCTTTCGAAAACAAGTCCACAACGAGATGTAATAACGTTGAAGTTTTACTACTGGAAATTGAGTTGAAACTTAAGTATCCTGCGCCCTGAAAATAAATGAGAATATTTATTAGGAAATCTTGAAATGCATTATAAACAATTTCTGAAATTGAGCACACAGAGTTGGGCCATACAGAATTATAAAGGGTGGCCAGAAAGCAATGATAGTTATTCAAATTGTTATGTTTCAGCAGTCATCATCGAAAATCCAATTTAGTTGTAAATACGGATGCCACGCCAGCAGAAAATACTAATGAACTATGGCAAGGAGTACAGGAAGCATGGAACTCTATTCCTTTGGAGATATGAGTTAATAGATTTACCTCGCAGGTGTGAAGCAGTTTAAAAAAGGATAGTCAACAAAATACTAATCAAGTAATTAATTACTTATAAATAAATTATTTGAAGTAACTAATTTCTGTTTTTCTTCTCAAAATGTGATAAATTCCAGTTTTTTGAACTCTTTATAATAATTTTTTTTTTTAATTTTAATTTTATTACCTTTTTATACGATTTGAAATAAAAGTATAGATTTGTGCAAAAATAACTGTTTTACTAAGTCATCCAGAAAAATAATCATCATTATATGTATGTTGTTGTGTGGCGCTATTTCTCTATACATTGCCGTATATAGTATATATCCGAGTACTGTCATTAATTTTTAAATATCCACATTTGAAGTTTATGATTATTTAATAATCAACAATGAGGTGTGCTGCCGATTGCCTTGGTATTTCAACTGCACACTCTACTATTATGGATAAATTTCCTTCGTGTGAGTGTTATAAAAATTCTTTTAAAACATTTAAAATAAATAAATAAATTTCCAGAAGAATCAATATTTTGGAAATGTAAAACGTTTCATTGAGTCAACTGGCTCGGTGCATAATGTACCAACACCAACGCGTGCTCGACTGAGTCGTTCAACTCAAAATCCCATAGCGAGATCTGGAGGCGTTGTTGGGTAATATTTATCGAAAATTCGGCTGGAAATACTGTCGAGAGATGTCAACAACTGAATTTTTGCCTATTATTGATGAAATGGACATTAATGACATATGGTTTCAACAGCACGGTGCCACGTCACTCAGTCATCGAAACCATACATTTATTGCAAACCAAATTTCCCAATCGCACAATTTCAGGAAATTCAGCTGTTAATTCGGCGCGCCGGTTATGTCGCTGGACTATTTTTTGTGGGGTTATGTCAGAGATGGAGTCTATCTACACAGCACCAGTCTATCATCAGAAGCGAGTTTCAGATTATTATCAAATGAATTAACAAGTAGTTTATATTTTTATTTTTATTTTCGTTGTAAGCTGTATGAATTGTAATAATTGAGGATTTCCAAGTAAATAAAAAAAATTTAGGAACTTAATGCCCTGTTGGTTAGAGGTCATATTTAACTGCATCCTATTCAATCAAAATGGGTTTGTAACCTGCCCAATCAATAATTTAATTAAAAAACATAACTCCCAACGTTCCCCTGTGACTATGTAGCGAATAATACGATTCAGGCGGTCCCAACGCAATCTTCGTGCATGAAACACCAAATTACAGAAAATCATTTCTAGTAGCGGCCGCCCGCTCGAAAGGCAATGGCTAACCTCCGAGTGTATTTCTGCCATAAAAAAGCACGTCATAAAAAAATATTTGCTGTTCGGAATCGGCTTAAAACTGTAGGTCCTCCAATTGATGAGCAACGTCCAGATGTACGCGACAAATAGGAGGAGGAGCTCGTTCAAACTCCCAAAAAAGGAGTAAGCTCCAATTATATATATCTATATATGGCACAACCATTGAGAACTATTTCTGGACTTATTCAAGCTAATTCTTATAGAGTACCGGGCAGGAAATGCCGGTATGGTCATTCGTTGAGTAATTTTCCTGATTTTTTTCATTAAATAAAGCACGGAAAACGTATCAAATATTAATTTTTATATTCCTTTTAATTTTGTTAACTTCTAATATTACGAGGATTGCTATTTATTTTTCTCCTTTTGGACACTTTAGTGATTTCATGCACCAATTGACGTTTCTATTAGAAAGTTTGGCATATTTTACACATATTGGTGTGTGAGTGATATTAATGTTGTTTACAGTGGCTTTAAAAATTCATCTCGGAAAAAAATTTAATTAAACCGGAAACATTTTCGTGCGATTATTTTTCGCAATTTTCGACGTAAATTAACAAGACAATAATGCATCGATGAACTAAAATCATCATACGACGAGCAAGGCCCATTCTTTAGCATCGTAAAAAACTGGTACATTAAATATTCTCGTGGTAACTGTTCGCTCACCGATTTCAACCATCAATGTTAATTTTTCCATCGTTAACCCAGAAAATAAATAAACAATCGTTGCAAGTTTTAAACGCCGCCTATTAGTCTGAAATTTTTGATATAAAACGTTTAACATATACGGATTAGAAGCCGGTCATTTTGTATGTAACTGCAAGACGGCTGTTATTCGGGGAACTGATTCGGCTTTGCTGCCAGACTAAAAAAACATTTCAGTCCGCCGCTCTCAATAGAAAAATTACGAGTTTCATATCATATGATCATTGACCGGGATTTCAAACTACATTTCTTGCTTCATACTTTTATACTACAGCTGGTAATAAGTGCTCCCTTATTTCTAGCAGACTTGGAAGCTTCCCTCCAGCCCAGCAGACCAACATTAAGATAGTGAAGGTCCACATACGAAAACATACGGTTCCCAAAAGAAAGTTCATATGTCAGGTAAGAGATAATAAAGTAGTCAAATAAATACAGTATTCACTAATGAAAATCCATGAGTACGGCTATTAGGTAAATTATACCAAGCCAAGCAGTCAAATATGAGGACGAGACCAAAAAATCCACAATAATCATTACATTTGCAAAAGTTAAAAACTTGGAAAGGTTGTCTTTTTGTAAATTTAGAGAAACATATTTTGAAGCTTGTCTGTATTAGTAGTTAAATAGCTTAATAGTATTACCTGAATAAGATTCATTCTGTACTCAGCAACAGTTATTTTGCCATTTTCTCCATTAAGAATAGCAAATATCCCATTTAGCAGGTATTCAATTGATTCGACAGTAGCGCACTTTTGGGATAACTCCTTCAAAGATTGCAGGGATTCATGCCTAGCCGTATCGTCTTTGCAATATAAATTTTGCAAAAGAACTTTTCCCAACGATTCAACATATTTACTTAGGTCTATGTTTAATTCGTGCAAAACCAGTCCCATGGTTTTTATGGCAACTTCTGGATTCCTTAATATGGATTTTTGCAATACCGGTAAAATGTTTTCTTCAAAATCGCTTTGAGTAAGTACTTGTAATAACGGTCGACAAGCGATTACAAAAGATTCAGGAAGTTTCGTCTTACTCGTTATAATTCCTTTTACAAAGTGGTCGAGTAATTCTGATTTGCACTTATTAATCCTATTTTCGATGTCGTAACTTTTATCGAAACGTAGGAGCAACATTAAAAATATGACTATATTACTTGCAGGTTCTTTCGCTATTGCAGTGGAAAAGCATAGCCCATAAATCTCCAGATTTTGCCATGAATCGAAAAATATTTTCTCCCCCATTTCTATGATGCGTGTATTAAATGAGAGATAAATATGTTGATACAATTGGCTCTGATAGTCCACTAATTTCGGATATTCTGTTCTAAAGATGTTTGAGTTGAAATCGGCGTGCCGTGTTATCAGGTCCGTCCAACCTAAGACAATCAATGAGTATTTGGCCGATTTTTGTGGCTGTATCCCAGAAAGGTCTTTGCTTAAAACTGCTTTTATTACTCCAATCAGGTGTTCCACAGCCACGTCATGGTGGCGTTTAATGATTTCCACAATAAGATTTCTAACAAGGAGTTGAGATGACGAGTCTTTATATTTTGTCAATGTCGTACCAATGACCTTACATATTCCCCTTACAATTGCATCATTTATCCCTAAAAAATATATATGTAATTTAAGTTACATTAATAGTTTGCTGTTTAATATACCAGGATTGTTAAGAACGGACGACACATTTCTGAACAAATCAGATCTCTCCTCCATAGGAACAGAAAGTACTCGATTTGGTAAATCACGTAACGCCTTAGATAGCTGAAAAGGAAACATTTTATTCGGTGTAATATGAAAAATATACAATTTAAAACAAACCTCGACATCCGCCATGTTAAACTCTGTTGAAATCTTGCCTCCTCTAAACCATAAAACAAGGTTAGGTTAAACTAAGAAGTGAAACCGAGTGAAAAATGAAACATTACAAAGAGGAAGTAGTAACAATAGCGGATTTCACATCGAGCTCGTTAAACTTGTATTCATTAATTTCTTTCGTGTAATTTCTTTTTGTAAAATTGCTGATTTCAAATTTTGATTTCAGTTTATTTCATCACAAAAATATTGTTAAATTAATACGAATATTATAACACCTTATAAAAATTTCATAACATTTTCACGTCAAACTTGTAAACTGTTTGTATCCCTGAAAAAGCTAGCAATAAATTTTTTACGACAGTATACAATGTACATATGTACTTTGAATTGCGTAAAAATAAATACCTTAATATTGAAAATAGACAATGTAACACTTAATTATTGTAAAAAGCGTTATCCTAAATCCTCATCAATAATATAGTGAAATATTCAACTCGGCGTGGAGAAAAAAAAACTTTACTGACGACAGGACCACAGCAACAGAATAGTGCTAAACGATTCGTGACAAAACGTTAGGCGGATCATTGTTCATAGAAATATGGAATAGTATACTTGTTTAAGAGTATTAAAATGATTATGAGGTGTTGACGACAATAGCTTCATAACGGGGTTCTCGCATAAATCAACTTGCACTCATGCAATCCTCTGCTGAGAAGCTCATTCAAGAAAAGGCAAATATTGTGGGGCTGCCTAAATCATTTGAGTTAATTTTGGAGCTGTTAATAAAGATATTTTAAGTGAAATTCATTGCATATAATCTTGTTATATGAAAAAGAAAATTTATAAATTAAATATTACAATTTGCCCAATTGAAACATTGAATTATGTCATGTCATGAAATCACTGATTTTCGTTGGGTCGCAGTGTTGTATTTTTTTATTCTTGTGAACAAAGCATTTTCGGCCTTAATAATATATGTGTTATGAACGATTGCCTCTGCAGACGTGAGATAAAAAGTTTCGGAATTATCAATCTAGTAGAAATGGGCTTGACCAGAATTTTTCAGTTTTAATCGATGGTCGGTACCGAATTTAGAAGAATCCAATAGTTTCGATAGATGGTACCGAAATGTTTGGATTTGAAATAAAGTCGTAAAATAGGGAATAAGTACAAGTTAGGAGACACCACCAAAGCTGGAGCTAATGCTCCTTAAAATTATATAAAAAGTTTCGTAAGCTTTATGATACAAATAATCAATGCTACATTTTTTCTTTTAATTTTTCATTTCATTTTTATTTTTTTATTACCATTGTTGAAATCGAATAACAAAACCTGAACCCATTGTTATGCCATTAAAATCGGTATGACAGGCTTTACTTTTTTTAGAGAGGTTTCCTAAGTTTGAAATATCAATATACTACATCAGCAATTATACCACAACAAAGGCTGAAGTATTAAATCGATATCGAATATCGAAAAGCAAGAATTGAATAACCAAATTTGTATAAAGTATTGGGTACCGGAAACTCAGCACATCGCTGGAATTTAACATAATTACACATGTGAGAGCAATAGTTCATAAATAAATTATTCGTCGGCAAACATGGATGAAAGTATAAAAATGTTCCAGGTTTTGGTGGGAAGCCAATATTCTGATATATATATGGACGCACTCGATTATACCGACCTAAATTTAGAGGTATGAAAGTTTTGTGATCAATATGATTCAAAAGTTTTAAGGAATCTCATCTCGTCCATCGAGGTAACAAAGTGTTAAGTGTTATTTTATGTTTTAAATTATTGCATTCGCCGTCAAACCATGAGAAAAATATTGTGCTTAACCCATTGTCAAATCGCCACATACTTCATAATTTTAACTTTAGCGACAATCAATGATTAGCATCATGAGGGAATTATAACAGACCACGGCACTTTGGCGACCGCCATTCGTATACAAAAAACAGCTGACGGATGTGACGAAATTTGTGTAATACGCGGTGTACAAAAACTAAAGGTGACACCTTCCGAAAACCGTTGCTTTTCGCGATTTTGACAACCTGTTGACAAAACAGAAGAAAGAGAAACTACTAGTTTGTAAATATTCAGTAAATGGCTTGGAAATATTGTGATTTTAATTAAACAAACTACATTGTGAAAGCACGATTTATAAAAATACTTCGAAATGCAGTGCTTTTGTGTTTGACAAAAAATAATGTCTCTTCCTTTAATTTGTATTCGTATCGTTGACGTCACAGTAAATTCGGAAGCGCAATTTTGGATTCTATCTTTCTTGTATGTTAAGAACGGATGTTGTTGTTGTAGAGGAAGATTAAATGTATGCGATTTTGGTTCCATAAATGAGCAGCCGGTCCAAATTAGTGATTATAAAACCTAATACTAATTTTATCAAATGCCGTTCATCTATTTCTTATTTGTTTTTGTCTTGAACGAACAGGCCGTTTTGGAAAAAGTAATAAATTCTTCTATCCAGAATACCGAAAGTAATTCATTGGCACTTCGGTTGTTAAATAGCTGTCAGAAGGAAGTGATGAGAAGAAAGTCGCACATTTGGACGTCATTACTTTTAAAATTATATGCGTCCTGTAAGGAAATCCGAGTTGCGAATCAAATTATTATAACTTTGGGTACATATATATATATATCATAGTATCAAAGGTCAATTAATATTTAAATACTTACAATTTGTTCGCAGGTGAACTCGCTAAATTGTCCAGCACAACGCAGGAGTCAAAAAAGTTGTTTGGTTCCAATCACGTAAAAACTATTTTTGATGTAATAACTAAAGAATATTTTGTGCCAATAGACAATTTAGGCGTCTTACGTTGTATGATTATTCTTTTACAACTTTATCCAGAGTACAGTGGTCAATCGAGCGGTACCGTGAAACTATTTCTATCGAAATTTATAGATTCTCCCAATTACGATGTAGCAGAGTATTCTGCAAAATGTTATCATCTTATGTTGTTTATATCAAAACATCGATCAAATGATATGCAATTGAAGGAGCTTTGGCAAATGTATCAACAAAAACTAATCGAAAACCTCCAAACTTTGGCACAATCTTTTTTGGGGCATATTTCTTCGCCTGTTATTAAAGCTGTGAACTGTGAACCGCTGCATACCTCAGTTTTACAACTTAGTGATGACCCAATAAAAAGACTACCACAAATTTTCATTCGCTTTAGAAATTTCGCCATACATCTTATTGTAACTTTAAGGTAAACAAATTTCTTGGTTTTTTCTCTTAAAAAGGCTGCTTAATCTCTTTATTTAATACAATAAAGGGAACCATTCTCTACGGAAAAACTTATCAACCCAAAGAAACTTTTAAATCTTATAAAAAGTGCATTTGGCGCCCCACACTTAATGCAGCGACGGAATAAAACAACTAACGATACAATTCTAGGCCTGTTGCTTCCTCAATTTTATTATATTGTGTTACAAATTTTGGAGACTTTACTCTTAACGTAAGCGTAAAAACAATCTGTGCTAAAGACAATCTATCTAAACTAACTTTGTATTCATTCAGTTTAGGAAAAAATTTGAGGAGGAGTTATAAAGAAATATGGGCCATTTTGGGAGATATGAAAAATCTTAGTACAGTTAAAGCAGTAAGAGAAAAAAATAAATCATACATGTAAGTTTCAATTATTTTCAGAAAACCATTATAAACTACATATTTGCATTTTAGGCGCCTACTCGTTAAGGTGTACGATGTCATCAGCTTATGGTGTAGAGTTGTGAGTCAAGGAAGTCGCAGTGATTTAATAAGCAATTTCATGATGAAAGATATGCTAGATATTTTTGAACTTCATACTACAAAGGTAAGTTAATGCAAAGTGAGTTGGTGATATGCGTTATTTTGTTATCTAAGACTGTAGGTAAGGTTACATTTTGGGCAGCGTTTTGTCACCAAGTGAACTTAAAAGTACTGGTCCAACCTCAACTCCTAGGAAATGGCAACTATTTTTAATTTTGATTTAGTAAGAAATTTTGTCTTGAAATGGTTAAATCGTTTGATGTAGATGTCATTTTAGCCACTGTGGCTCACACATAAAAAGTTCTGAGTGCGTTTATAGTAAAATCTGTCAAACTTTCCAATGGAAACGTTAAATGGCTACTGACACCACTAGAAGTGCCCAAAAACATAAATAGCAGTAGTGCCAGAAATATAAATGACAACCCTCGCATTATACTTTTGTAACTAATTTTTAGACATCCACCAGGTAATTTAAAAACTTAGGTTATAAGATTAAAACAAAAAAAAAAATGTGTTTGTTAGTTTCTTTATTTAAATATTCAAAAAAGAAAAAACATGCATGCATCTTTCTTATTATTATTATTTAAAAATAATACATTTTTTATCCCTTTTATTTTTTAGAGTCTGAATGGAAAAGATGATTCTAGAGGAAATGTGACGGATCCAATTATTCATGAGCTTATTCGATCATCTCAAAGATGTGCTTATGAAATTTTAAATTCAGCACCAAAAAATCTGAAAGTCAACATTGCTATGGTATTTACTCTCAATTTCAATCTTCTCATTTGAAATTCATTTGTAAACTTTTCAGAACATTGAAGAGAAGCTTATAAATATTTATCGTCTGATGTGTGATGCATCGTTAGGGAGCCAACACTATTATGAACATCGATGTGATTTGATAAAACTGCTGTTCGCCTTGTTGACAGCCAAAATTTATTTAAGACCCTCATCTGCTGAAGTTTTAATTAATATTATACGCGAATCCTATTTAACCTTGGAAAGGACTGATGTACGTCATAAATGTGAAATTATCTTTTTATATTTGGAGAATTGTATTCATCCTCAAAAGGATGATTTTAAGCATTCGATTGATTTACGGAGCATCCAAGGCAGTGAGCCCTTCGAAAACGGCGTGTACTCACAATTTTCAAGCATCAGTGCTGAGAACAATTATACATTGACGGAAAAAATTTCTGTGAAAGAGTCATCACAACCAGGTAAATAATATAAAAAATAAAATCTTTATATCAAAATCTTCACAGTTGAGAATTAAGTAAACTAAGGGTGCGAAGCTTTACAATAGGAAAACATTTTGCTTTATCACCATTTTAAATGTTTGCCCATGCATAAAATAGGCTATTTAGTACCACAGACCGATACGTGGCGGTGACATATCCAAAAGACTGTGCCACTCGATGCTTCCATTTAGCTGCTGTCGATTCATCATTCATCTGCTCGCTGGGCGAAAAATTTGTATGTGAAAGTAGCAACAGCTTAGTGATTTTGTTTCTAGCCGCTTAACTCAAATTGACGTGCTGCCAAGAATAAGTAGGAATATTTTTTTATTATATTGTGCATACTTTCAGTTGTCAGGTGATAGTTTTAATAATTTTTTGATAAAGGCGAAAATACAAGCTAGGCCGCTGAAATTATGAATGGTGTTTATGGTGTTGATACTACAACAGCCAATTATGTGCAATATTGGTTTCGTCGATTCCGTGCTGGCATTTTTGATGCTAAAAAAAATTTCGATAAAATTACAGAAATAATTGAAGTTGACCGGCATGTTAGTAGTCATAGCATCGGCCCGGAGCTAATCGACCATAAAACAGTTTTAAACGATTTGCGCAAAAATTCTATACAAAAATAATGGATTTCTTTTTTCCCAAACTAATTGTCTGACCTATTATTGGGAACCTATTATTTTCCAATTTTCAACTGATTGAAACATGAAATCCATAATGCTTTCTCCTTGTAGAACCTTGTGGATTTCGGAAACATAACACGGCACATTACATGCTCCCCATTTTCTTCACTGTCAATATAAGTTGAACGGTGTGGGGAGCTATCGTGACCAAATCTATTGAGGCCGTAGAGGAACTGTGTTAAATAAAAGTTTATTTCTCCGTGGCTCATTTCAAGCCTTGGTACTTGGTATCTGTTTATTGGCCCATCTACCTTTATTGATATATTCCATCGATTTGGCCTGAAGCCGATCGAGCGAAGTCTTTGGACTGATCCGATTTATTTTCGCCTTGCTCTTCCATCATGTTTAGGTAATTTTCATAAAATAGATTGACATTTTTTTTGTATGGGAATTTGTATTGAGTGAATTAGTCCAGATCGGGGGGCGTGAAGGGGAACCGAGCTGTCTACTCTAGTATACAAAATTCTTTTACTGGGTCTAAGATCGCTGCTACTTGATAGATTCTATTACATGTAATACGTACAACGTGCCTGTACCCCACGAGGCAACCAGCAAGGGGCCCATTGGGGCGAAATACCTTTATTCGTCTTTTCCTACTTGTGTGAGATACTATTAGTAGAAACTGTTCAGTGGGTCAAGGCTGATTGCACAGGGTAGTATTCTTGTCAGTAAATTGCAATCATTTCCATGACTGGTGTTTTCCTATGCTATGCTTCTTTCCTGTCGCATTCATTGACTACGACGCAGCCAATTATTACTACTTACAAAATACCCGAAATCTGCGCGGTATAGGGATAGTTGTGGCACAGGTGACTTCAACGCTCACCACGATGCTTGTCACTCAATCTTTTAAAAAGTGCAGAACTACAGAGGATTTGGAAGTACAGATTATTAAATGCGTCATTAGAAGTTCGAAAAAGGAAAACACCATTAGCTATCTAATAAAACTTAACCCACGACGTGTCAGTTGAGTATTCGGAGTATTTATCTGAGCCCAACGCCTTCAATACATTTTTGGTACAATAACGACAGTGTTCCTATCATCACCAAGCCGTTTCTGTGCCTGTTTCAGCCTGTTTGTGTTTTAATCGTCTCGTACGACAGGCATCCGTTACCGCGATCAAATTCTAACCCCCTAACCCGCTGAGGGAATCCAAATAGTTGAACAGCAGGAATATTTTCTAAGCTATGCTTTCTGCTAAGCCAAGACCGGACAATCGGCTGACTGCGGAGCTAATAAGAGCCAATATTTTTAAGAGTGTAAATGTTGTTTAAGATTTTTCTTTTTCTGTACTATGCCACGTAAAGTTAATATTTTTGAGAGATTCATTTAATTACTTATTTCTTTACAGTCCCAATGGTGCAAAATGAAGAAATAGTACGCCATGTGCCAGTGAGCGAAATTGAGGATTCGTTTGATACAGCCAGTAAGGCTGATTTTAATTCAGTATCCGACAGTGCCGAATCCTGTTCCGACACAACAAAACATGTTCAGAATGAAGAAAAACTACACCGATTGCCAGTAAAAGAAAGTGTGGAGCCCTCCAGTAAGGAGGAGTCGTTTGATAAAACCAGTAAAGAGGATTCATTACGTCACAAAATATGTTCCAGTGATTTTAATTCAAAATCGGAGAGTACTGAAGCTTATTCAGAAAATATTGGTGAACCTATTTCAGCGGACCAACTGGTTGAACCAAGTAGTTCAACAGACCAGCTAGTTGCAAGCATCATAACAACTTTCGTGGAGGATTTAAATTGAATTTGTATGAAATTTTATACTAAAATGTTTACTTCGGTTTTAGTGCATTGACGTGAGAATAATAAACTGTTGCTGTCGGAAGTGGCGTAGTCTTACGGTTAAATTTTATTTGGTGTCAAAGCTATGAAGGTTCAATAAGATACAATAAGTAAGTAGATTTTTTCAGAACCCTCAAAAAGCAATTGAAGAGAAGAAGAGAAGGTTTGGCCAATATAAAAATCATATTTAGTATGTTGAATGGCGAAAATGGTTCAAAAAGGTAGGCTGCCAAAGTTTTTCAAATAATTTTTTATTATATATAGAAATAATTATTCTTTTTAATAATAAACTTAATATTTAATATGAGAGATATTTCTAAAAATCGTGTTAAGGGGTAATCAGAGCCTCGAAAAGATGATGATTTTCAATAATTTTTTTTGCTAGTCAATTGCTTTATTTTACAAAAATAAAAACATAGCATTAATACATCATGTTTCCACTTGATTTTAGCAAAATTAAAAAAAAAATTAATAATTGTAAAAGTTATCGCTATTTGTGTGGAGCCCGTTTCTCCAGAAGTCCCTTGCGGTGTTCATCACAAGTCGTTGGAGATTCATCTAAAATCAATCGGACAAGAGAAATTAGTTTTATTAATAGATAATCTTGTGCCTGATCGAAGGTTTTTTTTTTCAAAATTAACAATATGGCGAGAAAAAAACCGACAATTGTTAAAAAAAATTTTTTGAAAAAAAAAATCCTAGGATCAGGCACGGGTTTTTTATGTTTTTCAAAAGCAGTATAAATTTTATTGAAACCTACCGAGCAGTTTGTGAGTTATAGTGATCAAAGTTTTTGTTTGTTATTGCCCGAGCGCCCTTTGTAAATTGTTAAATAAGTCGAAAATTATTTGTCGGATTCCATCATATAAAAAATATGTTTTTCTTGCACTTGCGAAATACAGTTTTGAGATGAGACAGCACAAAATCGAATTGTTACTACGTGCATCACTTTCTATAATTACATCTTGACATGTACTGAACATGAACAACACGTTAAAAAAATTTCGATTTGATCGTTGAACTTTTTCATGCCCTTAGCCTGATACTGTCCTTTAATGAACCTTGCATCTGGTATACCAGCCACAAAGCAGTCTAAAAGACTTTCACCATCTAAATTTACCTGTTTCCCAACTTCCATTAAGGCATATAAAAATTCAATTTATTTATTTATTTATTTACATGAAATATCATTATAAATGATTTATTACACAATTAAGGCAACTAGCAGCATAGGCTATCGCCCTTATACAACAAATGTGTATACATATGTATTATCAATTTAATCTTTCTACCTACGAACTTTTCTTATGTTAAGTCTCAAATTTTGTGCTCGTACAAAGGATCGGATGTTTCAAAAATTGGTGTAAGTATTTCTATTCTCGAAATAAAGTTTATCAAAGAATTTGCATCTCCATCGAAAGGAGTAATACCTTTTAATGTACTAATGGAATAAAAATGGATTTCTCTGCCATTTTATTCTTATTATTTTTGTGAATCTTATTCACTTGTGTTTAACTTAAGTAGGTAATACTAATATATGTATATAGTTTCAATAAGAAATTAATAATAATGAATTATTAGCAGTTGGCTCACTCGTTTTCGCAAAGTTTTATTTATGTAGATTTATATATTCGCTGGTCTTGTAGTCAATTTAAGTTAGTGCACTTTACTGCGCATGAGCAAATCATTCGTGAGATAGAGCCAGAAACCGTCACCAAGGTCTTGGAGGACTGGGTTAACCGGTTGCGCTACTGCTAAGCCAGCCGACACGAAAGAAATTTTGTGTCATGCCCTTTCGAATAAATCAATAATATACTGCAAAAAATTTGAATTTTAAAAAAGAAAATACCCTCTATGTGAATCACCTTGTACAAGGTAAAAATGTTCGTAAAGCAAAAAAATTTCTTGCGTTGTCACAATCCACAGTGAGGCTTTGTACCGTGAAAAACCATATTAATTTATCGTAAAGACGGTCGGATTTTTTTTTTATGTTTTTTTAGTTAAAAAAAATCACCAAAGTCAACAAAACTAAATAAATAAAAACAAATTTCTTCCGTATCCACATAGGTGATTTATTTTTTTTAATTTAAATATTCATTTTTAATCCCCGCTGCTCGTTGAGACTTAATCGATATAGTCAGAAAAATCGGCCACTCTACTTCCTTCTCTTCACCACTTTCATTTGCTGGAACCAATGGGGAGCTGTCATCAAATTTACAACTCCCAGAGAGATGACGCTACTGAAGCATATCGAGGTTATGTTTAGTTAGTAGCATCTCTTTGAAGAAAACACACCAAATTTCAGCCAGATCGGTCAATTTCTTTGTATTTAGTATTCGTTTAAATCGAGGAAGTCGTGTGATTTTCCTTTTCCATCCCGACAACTCACCAGCTCACGCGTCAGCAGTTGTGGTCGCAAAATTAACCCCTTGCCTTGTGAATCGTGCGACGTTTGTATGCCACTTTCGATGAAAGCTTTTCTCGTGCGTAAAAACAATGTCGTACTTGATACGGGGCCAGAAAAAGTCAGCTAATATGTGCTTTTCACGTATCTGCTACGAGGTTCTCATTTTAGGCATGGAAAGAGAATCATGTCTCCCACATGTTGTTTTGAGGCAAAGGGTTTATGAAAATAGGGTTCCAACTGCATTTTACAACCCCCCTATTCTCCAGACGTGGCTCTCTCGGATCCATCGGACTGCTATTTGTTCTCCAATTTGAAGAAATGGCTGGCTGGAAAAAGATTTTATTCAAACGAGGAGGTTATTGCTGAAACGAATGGCTATTTTTCAGATTTTGACAAATGCTATTATTCGGAAGGAATCAACATATTAGAACAGCGTTGAACGAAGTATATAATCCTTAAATGAGACTATTTCGAAAAATAAAAAAGGTTTTCGAACGACCGTCGTAATATCCGGTATATGTACCCAAAATTATTTTGTACCATAACCTTTACCGTATGCCTTATATTGCAGTGTACTAGAACTTAATTCATAGTGCGTTAAACAATATAAGGGGTTAGGAGTAGTCAGAATTTTCAAAAAATTGTTTTTTTGCATTTTATTAATATCTTTAAAATATTGTGTGAAAATTTGAAGTGAATCCGACAAATACTTTTCGAGTTATCCAACAATTAACAAAGGGCGCTCCGGAGCGTTCGGCAACAGCAAATCGGTAGTTTGGAAGCTGAAGAACTATTATATGGCCCAGGAATAGATGGCACAGTGTAAGTAATTAAATAATTAGAATAACTGTACATAAATCGATGGCAAAACTTTAAATGCGTTTTTCTCAAAACTATGTTTTTTGAACTGGTGAACACTGTAACGTAAAAACCGCTTGTAGATTTCAATAAAATTTATAATGCTTTTGAAAAATATAAAAAAACTCGTACCTGATCGAAGGATTTTTTATTTCAAAAATTTCGATTTTCGGTTTTTTCAAAAAAAAGAAGACGAAAAAGCTTCGGGGAAAACGGGCTCCACACAAACAACGATAACTTTTATAATTATTAATTTTTTTTTTCTTTTGTAATTTTGCAAAAGTTAAGTCGAAACATGATGTATTACCCCTACCCCTAATCCCATAAAGGGTGATCAGATCACTTTTTCATGTAGGGGTTTTTTGGCAGATTACGAGCGACTACTGTCAAACCAAATACAAAATTTCTTTCAGTATTCATTGACATTTTTTCATGGCACGACTTACGCCTCAACAACGTTTACAAACCGTACAATTATATATATAATTGGCGCTTACACCCTTTTTGGGTGTTTCGGCCGTGCTCCTCTTCCTATTTGTGGTGTGTGTCTTATTGTTGTTCCCCAAATGGAGGAACCTACAGTTTTAAGCAGACTCCGAGCAGCAAATATTTTTTATGAGGAGCCTTTTCATGGCAGAAATACACTCGGAGGTTTGCCATTGCCTGCCGAGAGGCGACCGCTGTTAGAAAAAACTCTTTTTTTTTGTGTTTCATGCACGTTCTTCCGAATGGTAATCACGCACCAACCCATTCGGCTAAAGCCAAATCGTACAATTGTTTTACGAAAATCGACGTTCTGTGAAAAGTAAAAATGTAGATTCTATCAGATTTCACTATTTTTAATTAAATTTCAAAATACGGGAATTAACAATTATAGGTGAAAATGGCATAATTTAAATGTCCACCATGAGCACGTCTACGGGTAAAATCTGTCAAATAGTCGATTCATGAATGCCCGATTGCTAAGAACGTCTAGATATCGATGTTGAAGGTTACTCAGCAACACTTTGCGCTACAGCAAGGCTGATAGATAGACACTTGACGATAGATACAAGGTTTGCTCGTTAGGTATGGTGGGAAAAAAATGTTGAGGGGAATTTTGGATTCTACGTCATTCGTTTTGAGTTTCACAAAGGCCCTTATTATGAGCAACATTCGATCTTCGACTATAGTCGAAAGTGCTGATCGAACGAATTTTCATTTGGTATTATGGTGCTCATTCGTTGAAGAATAGGACTATTGTGAATTTCGATCGCTCGATGCATTTACAATAGATAATTTTTCTCAGCTGATACAGCAAATCAAAATAAAAGAAAAACCGATTGTGTTGAAATTCTTTGCTAACAACAATTTTAAAAGTTAAAAAAAAGTATTTTTTGTGAAAATGGAGTTGTGGTTCGACGATTCAACGCTCGATGAAAGATTAGTGGAACTAGCTAGATGTAGAAAACAGCTGAGGGGCGCATCCAACCCCCTTGAAATGGCTTCCACTGAGTAAGTTTAGTATTTTCAAAATGTGTTGACGTACTTAATATTACAGAAATTTCCTTACAGTTTTTTAAAGAACTTTAGATTATCTAAAGAGCCGTTTATGAACCTACTGTCCAGTACAAAAAACCAGTTGCAGCAGTGCACCCGAGCCAAGAGCTCTTCACTATTCTCCAAAAAAAGCAACACAAATTATTAATGTGTGTGCAGCTTTGCACAACATTTGCTTGTTTTATAATGTTCAACTTTCGGATGAAGAGTTATCCGATGAGACCCTCAACGATGATGCTGAAGATATTGAAGTGGAGCCAAATAACGGAGAAGCAGAAAACATAAGAAATGAAATTCTTAGAATATTATAGAAAAATCTAAAAAGTATTAAATAGAAACCTTTACGCCACAGTTTCTGTTTTATTTTTGTTATAAATTTTCTTTATTCAATTATTCGTCATTCGAAAAAAATATGTATTTCAGTTCCTCTACGTATTTCAGCCCATACCTGCCAAGGGAAAATAATAAAAAAATAAAAATGTATTTCTATAAACATCACAAAAAAAACATTATTAACCTTAATCCATTTTGCTGCCGTTCTAACTGGTGGTCCCAAGCAATTCAGCTCCGTTGTAAATTCCTCGCAAAATATTAACATATTCCTGCATAATATTAACAAAATTAGTATATATTTATTATTTGGTTACTATAAAACAATAAGTAATCGCAAACAACTTACATTTTAACAAGTTTTCCCACAATAAGCTACACAATCGAAAGCAAAATTGCATTCGACTCTAAATTCGGTATACAACGAAAATTTCGACAGCGTTGCACCGCTCATAATACCAAATTGACATTCGATTTTCGATCTTCGACAACCAACGAATATCGAAGATCGAATGCAACTCATAATAGGGGCCAAAATTTAGCTTTAGCTTAGTGAAGCACAAAATGAATGTACAGATCGTGCAGTTTTTAGTATGGCAGGCTTTTTTCTATCCTTGACAGAATAAGTTTCTTGACATTTTTTCACAAACCTTTGAATTGTCAACTCATTTAGACAATTATTTCCTCCAATAAAATTACGAATTTTTGCGATATGTTGTTTTTTAATAAAGATCGACGATAAGTTTCAATAATTTTAACGCGTTGTTCAAACGTGTAAGTATCGACTGTTAAAAATGTACAGCTGTCCGCTTAACAAATGCTCAAGATGAGATATGAGGAGCTTTTTCATAACAGAAATACTTTCAGAGGCTTCCCATTGCCTGCCAAGGGGCAGAAAAACATTAAACAAACATATCATTTTGCTGTTTCATGCACGGAGAATCGAATCTACCACTTCCAAATGGTAGTCATGCACCAACCCATTCGGCCACGGCGGCCGCTGAAACGGTATAGGCTACTTAAAGCAGTGCACTATTGTAGAGCTCATACTTTTTTATTATTATTATTGTACTTTATTCATTTTAACTGTTCATTTTGAAATGTTAGATTTAAGTGATTTTTGCACATTTTGCATTCAAAGTGAAAATTTTTATTATTATTATTCTTAGTTTTCTAGCTGTTGCGAACTGTTGAATTTTCTAAATATAAAACTTAATATTTTTTAAATTAAAAATTCAATACCTACACCTTTTTCATTCGTTTCATTCCGCGTCCACACTTTTCTCGAATTTCCAGTGCCTCTAAATTTTTTTAATATTTTATGTTTTAAAAAGCCTAAAAACTTCTTAATTAGTAGCATTTTCATTTCAATTAAAACTTGCATTAAAATAATTTACCATTCGTAGTTTAAAGTCTTGGTATAGTGCTGTTGTTGCATTTACATTATTTTAACCCCGGATCACTACGCATTCGTCTAATAGACTACGCACGCCCGCAGTTTTGTGAATTCCATATATTCCCGTCACACCACCACACTAACAAAACTTTCATAAATAGTTAAATCGAAATAATAATTTTACCTATAAAATATTCGGACTTAGCTCAATAGGTATGAGTTATTGGACCAATACCGACTATATGACTCGAAATACTATTGGGTGAAGAGATTCCGAACAACACTAGAATAAGAGGAGTGTAAAAGAGGTATAAAACCTAGTCCCAATACGCTGAATATATTTACTGGCGCTTCGAAAATGATGGACGGAGTAGGTGAAGGGATTTATTGCGCAGAGCTGGGCATCAGGCGGCCAATTAAGCTCCCTGACCATTGCAGTATTTTTCAAGCAGAAGTCTTTGCGGCAGGAAATGCTGCAGGAATAGCACTAGCAAGGGCACCAAGCAACTCCAATATAAATATATTGACTGTCAAGGCAATAAACTCATATGAAATTTCATCTAAAAATGTTCTTAGGACCAGGGAAGCCATAGAGATACTGACCGCAGACAGACGGTTACACATCTATTGGGTACCTGCGCATAAGGGCATTGCAGACCAAAAGCGCTGTTTACATACAACTCGAACAAGAAACCCACATACTGAAACTTTTAAATACGGTATACAATGACATCGCTGCTGACATGAAAACACGGATAGATAGGAGGTGGAATAATGTAGCCACTTGTAAAACCGCGAAAATCATGTGTTCACAGAATGCAGATAAATACACCAGATTCATATTAGCCCTGTCTAGAAAGGAAAGCAGAACTATCGTAGGCGGACTGACACCCCACAATTTGTTAGCGGCACACGCATACAGATTGAGAATTGCGAACAATGATAGCTGCAGATTTTGCAATGAACTGGAAGAGAGGGAAACTCTTGAACAACTTCTATGTTCTTGCCCTGCATTAGTTAGAACCCGAATGAGATGTTTAGGAGTTCTACTATATGTGAGGTTAGAATGGCTCTCAGGGTTAGAGATTCACAGCTTACTTAGATTCGCAAAATATGCAAGCTTATTGCATCAAATCTACAACAAGGAAACGTGATTGCTTTCAGCCAGCCAGGTCAACCTAACCTAAATAGAAATAGTATACGTTAATTTACACTCACTTGTTTGAAATAAAAAAAGGAAATATAAAAATATACTAGTCTTTAATTTGTAGTCTGTGAGACGAATGATTATTGACAGAGTAAACCACTGATGTAAGTTTAGTGATCTAGGGTTAATTTGTGTGTAGTTTTATACATTTCGTCTGTTTCATACACAGTATTATTTTTGGCTGTCCACCACTTACAAATGCAATTTAAATCTTCAATAGCATTTTCCTATTCCTATGCAATTGATTAAATCTCAGTTACGTTTGTTGTTTTTATATAAGATTTTCTCAATTTATTTATTCCATTTTTTTGTTTGTTTGCAATATTCGTTGACTAGAAATTAATACAAAAAAAAAGAAAAAAAAAAATACTTAGCGCTATACTTAAGTAAGTCTTAAAAGTAAACAAAAAAAAGGAAAATATTTCAAGTCAATTTATGAAACTTAAACTAGTGCAAGCAGTGCAATTTATACAAACTTAAGGCAAATTTACATACATACAGCTGACAACAAAAAGTAAATGTCAAGTAGAATGAATGGTAGTTGAAGCATGCAGTGTGTTTAAAAGTAGTACTAAAACTAAACTTTATATAAACTTTATGTACAGAGCTCGTTGGAAAAAATAATTATACACTCATAAAAAAGGTTTACCACAAAGCAGGCAAAACGTATTAATCACTTGAAATAAATGCAAACTGTATGAAATTTCGCAACTGCGGTGTCTATTAACGAATTTGAAAAGCCAAGCAAATATGGAAATTCATCTTTCTGTAATGTCTTGCTTTTTAAATATAAAATTATGCTCTTAACTTTATGTGGAATTGTTGAATTAATCTTTTTAACTTTATAATTTAGTATTGTTGTGCAAAAGTGCCTTGTTTTAATACTTTTGCAGTAGTGTTTTGATAATGCACTTTATTAAAAAAAAAAAGAAAATGCCCAAAAAATGTATGCATAAAAATTCGTTTTTTTTACAATTGTTTGAAAGCAACTTAAAATGCTTAGTTATTTTTTTGTTTTGAAAATGCACGCCGGTGCTTATAAAATAAAAAAGCTTTCTAATTTTCACGCATTCACATTTAGAAAGTTTACATAAATAAAATGCACGCATACAATCATAATACAGTAAGTAAACCGACTGGTAAATATAAATATGGGTTTGTTCGTTTAATTTAATGTTTTTCCGTCGTCCTTTGCTTCTTGCTTATATTATATTATAATTAGGCAGTTATTGTAGTATAAATTGCATTTCTACTTAATTTTGTACAACATAAAAATATAATAAGTTGTAATTAGCAATCGAATTGAATTTGTCTTTTTAATCATTTGTGGCAGTTTTGCGTATAAATTAAAAAAAAATTAGGTGCGTACACTAATTGAGTAAAATTTTTTGTGAGCTGTTTTTCTTTCAAAGTGCACACAAGCTTGTAACTAGGAATATGTTACCGATTTATTGTAAAATGGCTGCATTATTGTTAAATAAATATGTATATAATTAATAGCTAATATGGAAATACATGCTGGTATTATGTGATTAACTGATTCAAGGAAAGGCTGATTTGTTACAAAGATTATTTTTATCAAAGAATGCTATGCAATATGCGTTAAAAAATACGTTAGTTAGCTGGAATTAATGTTGCTTTTGAAAAAATTTAAAAACATAAATTTACGCATGTTTTGTAAATTTTTTAAACATCAAAACTTCAGTTTCATGAAAACAATTACGTTTTTAAGCCATTAAAATACTTTACAATTTATTCACGCCAACATAAAATCAAAATTCGAAAAAAATCGAAAAAGGTAATCGTATATTAAAGCACAATCATGTAAATGTAACTTTTTTCTAACTCAAAATCAGCCTTCTAATTAATTACATAAACGTAGCAAAATTTTAAGCGACCAAAAAATTCTATCAAGTCTCGCATACAAAGTAAATTTTGCGCATTTTTGAAAACATAATTAAATCTAAACACACACACACATTTTTTGCATTAATAATAATAATAATTATGACAGTAATAATAATAATAATAAATTTATATAATTAGTTACAATTACAATTTTGGTAGTCGCCAATAAATGCTGCTTTCATTATTTTCTTGTTTTGCTTTTTATAAAATCACAAATTTAGAATATTGTTCTGTTCCGTTTCAATTAATTATATAATGTTTTGCTTTTTCAAGTCTAATTTTAATTTACAACTTTAGTCGTGTAGCGCTGCATTTCAATTCGCCGCTGGAAATTTAACGCTAGTCGTCGATTTTTTTTATTTTTTAATTATTACTTTGTGTATTCGCAGTGATACGTTTTTTCTTCACTTCAAACAGGTAATTACTAAATATAAAATCTACATATGTATGTATGTACGCTTGTGTTTGCTCTGCTTTAGAGTAAATGCTTTTTTTATTTTACCTTTTTTTCAATTAATTAATTTTTTCTCATTAACTATTTGCTTAAAGTATTCTAGTCTGCGTTTTAATGTTAATATTAATTTAAACTTGTATTTTTTCGTATTTCTTAGTACACTTTAGTTTACGTTTAATCATAAGTGCTGAGTTCTCATTTATTTATGGACATTTTCGTTTCATAATTTATATGTTTAGCGTTCCTCTTAGTTTGGTTGCCCTTTTAAAAGTAGATGCTAATCTTCAACGAAAATTGCGAGTTTTTCAGTTATTCGGCCACGTGCCTATTCGCTACCCCCACCCACAACCCAATTCTTATTCTCAACTGTCTTTGACTGCGAGTAATAATTTGCGTGCTGAGTTTTAACACATGACGGCTTTACTGTTGCTTATTTGATTTCGTTTGATTTGTTTGCTTTTGTTTTGGTATTTTTTATATCATCTTAGGAGACATTTAAGCAAAATTAGGAATTAACTTTTCATCTTTCTCTCTCCCTATATTAAAATTGTTTTATGCATTATTATAATAGTGTTTTAGCTACGGCGAAACTCTACTTTTGGCTTTAGCGTGTTTTTTTATCTTCCATTTCTCTTTCAATGTGTGCCTCAAACGCTCGCTCATGTAGTGTATGTGCGTATAACGTCGCGTATGACGGCCCGACACAGTGGGCACTGACCACCACCAACACCGCGCCATTGCTCGATGGCGCAATCGTAACACATGCACATGTGTCCACACATGTAGAGCACTGAGTCAATTTGGTTTTCGTAGCAAATCGTGCATTCAGCGCCAGTACCGCCGTTACCACTGTGATCCACCACATCCTTCCATTTACTCATCTCTTGGGTGGAATTGCAGCCATTCATCGCAGCCGCGGGCTGTATAAAAGAAAAAAGAAAGAAGGGTAATCGGTTAGAAATGCAGCTAATTATTTTAGATGTTTCAGTTACAGACACTAACAATCGTTGGCGAACCAAGAAATATAATTTAAATGTATAATCACCTCAATAAACTGATTATTGCCAATAGTCGAACAGGCGCCCGCCAACACACCTGACGTAGGTTGCCGCGCAGTGCCCACACCATTGCCAACGCCGCCGCCCCCGCCGCCACCCACACTATTTAGTTCATGTGTAGAATTCGCAGGGGGCAAGTTCACAACCAACACAGTACCACCACCATTAGGCTGTATTTGTATAAGATCACCACTTGATGGCATACTGATCATGTGACCCGTCGCAGTCGCGGTGGCATTACCATTAGCATTGTTGACGGGCGTGACCGCCGCTACTGTCGGTACAGGTACATTACAATGTGTTTGCGATGCCGCATTAGCAGTCAACGAGGCTAATGCCGCCGCAGAACTGTTCATGGTGTTGTGTGATGCTACCGTAAGCGCGGAAGTGTGCAACATCTTGCGCGATTCAGACATTTGACTATTCAGACTATTCATCGATTCGGCGATTGACATATTGGGGTGTTGTGGCAGGCGTTGTGACGAGGGTGCGGATGAGAGTGGTTGTTGCGGATAGCTGACCATGTTGGGTAGTTGTTGGCGGAACATGCGCACCGACTGCGTTGAGCCGTAAACATCGAGGAAGGCCCACAATTGCAGCGATTGATCGACGTGCATAACAACCACAGCTGGTCCATTGTTTTTGCTGATTGTCACTTCACCGTTGGGCGCAACAAAGAAGGCAATCTCGTCACCGCGTTGCGGTTGTGAAGCGATGTCTTTGCTAACGACCCAGTATTCGGGACGATCGAGCAGAAAATCAGAATCGTTGGGTAGATCGGAGGGTTGTAGTGCGGCCGGATTACAGGAGGTAAGGCCAAGCGCCAATGCGCCCAAGTACATCTGTTCGGTTTTGAGTATTTGCACGATCACTTTTTCGCCGATACGTATGGGACGTGCTGTGAACACATAGCCCTGGCAGAAATCATTTTCGGTGCGTGACGCAATGAAGCGATCCAATGAGAGACGCACATTGCGTCCTTTGGTAATGTGAAAGGGTACCGGTATAAGGCGGCCGTTGAGATTGTAACGCAACGGTGGCAGCCCATTGGACATATCTTGCGCGTATGGCATTTGCTCTACTGAAATGTTCAACGACTGCATTGAGGGCAACACATGCCGATCCAAATCCTGTTCAACGGCGGGCAATGAGCGACGTGACTGCTGATGCGGATGGTGTGGATTCAGAGGTATTTGTGGTCCAGGTAATGTGTTACTAGCGCCAATTACAGCGCTATTGCCTGCAGGCAACGCCACTCCGGCGGCAACAAGACCGTTACCGCTCTGTTGATACATATATACACGTGAATCTAGAAATTCGATCGCGGTGCAATTCCCATAGATGTCTACTAAAGTCCAAAGCAGACCACGCGTGTCAATGCCGCTTAGTATGACACCCTTCTCTACATTATTGATGCCGTAGATTACATCGCCGGCCGAATTGACATAGTAATAAAGTATGTTATCTTTTTCGCAATATTGCTCGTGCAGTGCTTTTGCCCAGAAACCAGGACGATTCGTTAAATCGGGGCAAGCGTACTTGGGCAGCGCACCCTCCAGCGTTGCAGGATCGTTGCTGGTGAAGCCGAAACGTATGCCACCATTCCAATTATTCGAGATCTCCGTGAAGCGCACACATATACGTTCGTTGATGCGCACCGGACGTGCAGAGAAAGTGATTGCGCGGCAGAAACTCTCGAAGCGACGCGCTAAGGTGCCATCACGTGATATCCGTATGTTGTCACCGTGGACGCTGTGAAACTGGAGGGGTGGTAAGTTATTGGGGCCAGGGCAGGAGGATGGCGATCGACGGACTAGAAGAAAAAGGAAGTAAAAAGATGAATGATAGATATTTATGTACATATAATATATAAGTATAGAATAGGAAATCAAATTCAGTGAATTATATTTTTTGACATATGTAAATATCCTTATAGCTTATTTTCCTTAGAATTTAACCATAGTTCAGAGCTCTTTTAACTATTAAATCAAAAATATCAAACATTTTCTTCAGGATAAAATTTGTTGAAATAGCTGATTTTTGTCTACATTTGAGAACTGCTTGACCACAGATGGCTACCAGAGTTGTCTTTACTTTTATGTAAAGAGGATTATATGCGAGTTTTATATTTTAGGTTCGCTTTTCGAAATCCAAGAACGAGCTATTTTTTTACGAATATTTTACTGCACAAAACTAAAATAATGATCCCACTGCTTTTGTATAGTTACGATTCTGGCAGCGCCGCAAAATATTTTGTTAAATTGATATGATATGATTGAGTTGAGAAGCTGATGAGTTGTTTCAAATGAAGAAGATATGTATGTAGGTACAAACTATATATGAACCCTCGAAAGTTTAACAGTATAGGACCACTCATATAAAATAAATTAATTATGTTTTCTAATGATCGGGACGCACTTTTAGCAATAGCAACACTTAATTGTAGAGATGTTAAATTTGTAGAGCAAATACATTGAACTATGCAGGTGCATGCAACAATCAAATGAATTCACATTCATATAAAAACTGGTGGCGTTTGTTCGGCTTCCTGTGCGCTTCAATCAAATATGTACATATAAAATCTTGTTTTGGGTTTTTCTTAAAACTACGTTCTTCTTTTCAACATATTCGTATCACCCTCCATACAACAAATAGATGTACATACGTATGTATACAGCAACGCTGCGTATCTACTATTTTTGTAGGTTAGGTTTTTTGTATTAAAATATTTACCTATGTATGTATGTATTTGTATGCACATATCCACATACCCATTACATTTTCTGCAATTATGTATATTTTTATGTACTTATTCATATGTACATATATAACATACACAAGACCCTCTGCATTTGAAAAGCAGCTGGCACATGCCGATTTTCCAATTTTCGAAGTAAATGAAAAGCATGCGAAGAAATAAAACATGTAACAGCCATCGGTAACAGCCTACTTGATCCTTTTTGGTCGTCCTATACTCAACTGGCATAGTCTCAAAAGCATTTGTTTCAATTGTTTTTGCTTTTATACCAGCATCTTGTGTGCCCCCGTCGTTGTTATCCTTGCCAATCGACCAGTTTATTGTCCTCATTTTCAAGTCAGCCAGCAGATGCCATTACTTGATCCCTGCGCTTTTCTATATCAACAAAACGTCTGCAACCTTAAAAGATGTACATATGTATGTAAAGATGTGCATATGTATGTTATGTCGATGCGCCATCAATGCTCCACATTTACACGGTGGCGCGCATGCGTACTCGTTTGTACGTATCTGTGTGTTGGTATGTTAATTTTTTTGTACGGCTGCGCGTCTGTTGCCTTTATCGCTGTTTTTGGCTTTGCTAGCAGAAGGGTAGCTGATTGTTGATTCTTTTGTTGTTTTTTCGCTATTCTGTTGTTGCTGGTATTATGCACGCAAGTGGCACGCGTCTCAGATCGTCCTTATGTCGTCGTTGCGGTTGATTTCAATACAAGTTTTTTGTTTTTTCCTTCAGATGGCGTCAACCGACAAAACTACACAACTCCATGTGGTCATACTTACATATATTGCATGTATCATTTGTATGTTTGTGGCGGTCCTTTGCTGGCAACAGCCGCCGTCTGACGCCGAATCGATTGGTTGTCCGTCAGAACGTCTGTCGGATATATTAGCTCCTGACCTTTTTATACCCACGCACTTATGCCCAAGGGTATTATAATTTTTCTCACATAAGGGTTGTATGTAGCAGCATAAACGAATCAAGAGAGAAAAATGGACTTAGCCATGCTTGTCCGTTGTTACGGTAACTCGTCCAAAAATTAAAATATCTCAGTGAAGCTTAGTACTCCTATGGTATTACTCTCTGGTCTAAGTAGTTTTGTATTGAAAATGGGCGAAATCGTAAATAACCACGCCCACCTGCCTATAATGGCAATTTTCAAAACTAAAAAAAAAACGATATCTGTTATAAATGAAACAAAATTATTCAAATTTGGTCGAAGTAATAAAAAAACTCGACGCAAGTTAAATTTTGAAATAATGGGTGGTACTTCGTTCTTTTTTGAGTAGATGCGTGTATCTCGCATCTTAATAAAATTCAACCAAACTGACTAAACGTATTGCTCTCCATTTCATTTAGATCCGATTTAAATATTTTGTATACACTTTTTAGAGATATGAAGACACAGCCAGGCTACTTTGGCCGCAAATAAATAAGAAAAATATAAAGGAACTGTTTAGTCCTTCAAGGGAGAATATATCGAAGGCCGATCATTGGCTATTTCTCAGGCATTTCATGAGACTAGGAGTTTTCTCCCATGAAAATTGTAGAAGTTTTAGCGATGAGGAAGAGGAAGAAACAGTAGAGCACTTCCTTTGCAATTGTCCATCCGGCCTTGGGTAAAATCAGAGCAGATGTTTGGCATGGGGATGGAATCAATCCTGCGTTTCATAAGAACCACAAAATGGTCACAACGGTCTGTAAGGTCTAAGTGAGTTGGTCGCACAAACCGACTACCACCGTAACCTCAAGATTAAATTTCCGTTTGTCCCTCTGATGTTATCCCCTATAACTCTCATTGTCTATGAGATTGTTTGATTTCGAAAATTAACAGCTAGGCAGAATTACATTTTACTAAAATGTGCGCGCGTATATAAAGTTCGGCCCGGACCGAGCTTCAGCCTACCTTATTTTTTTTTTTTTTTTTTTAATAAAATTGACTTTTTTTTGGTAGAATTCCTTCGCAACTGCTGCTATTTTGGGTAGCTTTTTTTATGTTTAATCATTTTCGCATTTCTTCAAAACTTGATGCATCGTTTATAAATAGTTTTATGTTTACATACGTGCATACAAACATATGTACATTAACCATACCATAAGTTAGGTATGTTCATATACGTTGAAGTGTTGAGCCAACTGCGGTGGCCTGCTCCTGCTTACGGTGCGAATGCCGTTTATAATTACGAATATGCGCTTGCGTATGATATGGAGAATATGTCAGCGCATAGTCGGTGCCTTTACCAAGCTTACTCCTATACTCTACCCACGTACATATAGTGCATATACAGGATCTTTCAAGTTTTTTGTATACAATTTTAAAAAATTCGGCCAATTTTTATTAAAATTTTAAACTTTAACTCAGAATTTTCAGAAAATTTTCGGGTATGCACTTTTATATATCATTGAATTTTGTATAATAAAAATTCTATTTTCAAGTGGTTCAAAAACCGCTTTAATTTTTGACATTTTTTTCTGCTGACGGTGTTAGGTGTTTTCTTTCATATAAAAGAAATGTGGAGTAGACGTTAAATGGAGAAAATGCTCAAGATCACGACTGAAAAAATTCTAAAAAATCAGTTTGATTTTTGATATACTTGAAACTTGCACCGATACCCAATGATATATAAATCTGCATACCCAAAAATGTTCTAAAAGTAAAAAAGTTTGAATTTGTGATGAAAATTTGCTGAATTTTTACAAATATTATACAAAGTTCGAAACTTTGTTTTATATGATTCTTGTTGTGGTATGAACTGTAGTTTTATAAAAAAAAAATGATTGAAATTGCAAAATTAATAAATAAATAGTTAAAACTTATCACTCTCTACTGTAGTAGAGGGGTAGATGTCAATTCTCTTGGAGAAATAAGCATAACTGTGGCTCCATCTCAGCAATTTTATCTTCCAAAACGCCAATTCTGGTTTTTGGTTTAGTAAAAAACTCTATCCAGAGGCGTTAAATCGGATGATCTTGCCGACTAAAAAATTAGCCCGAACTTGAAAGACTCTGCACATACGAGTATCAATTCGAAGCTGTATTTGTGTTTGTTCACATTTGTTTTTGCTTTAAATTACGCTACTTTTTATATACTCTTTTTTATCTAGAAGAACTCGAAAGCAACCCTCCAATATAACTGAGACTTTTGACCACGATGGTGTCATCATCAACTAGATCTGAATGGCCATGCATTATACATACATACAAACATACATAGATGTATTTATGTGCGTAGTTTTTGTTTCGGATCATTCTCTACTTTTCCTTTAAAATTACTCTGGTTGAAAAGGCAATTGAACTGCTGCCGTTGAAATATTTTTAACCACAATCATTATCTGTTTGGCGTGCTGCTGCCGGCCCGCCAATTTTTATGTGACTAATAAATACATACACACGAGTACATTTTTTACGTACTTTTTTTAACTTTACTTCTTTTTTGGCTACAAGTGCTGTCACTTTTGTGTCGCGACATATGCTTGTATATACTATGCCGATAAGTGTTTTGAGATAAACATTTCTTTTTATACTGAATGTCAGCAAAAAAATTATTAACGAACAAGTGAATGATTCCGATGATACATTGATATTTTCGAGTGTGAGCTTCGGTGCTTTCTGAACTTCCACTTTTGATAATCTAATATTTCGCGGAAAACTGTACGAATGATTGTAAATGATAATGTTGTGGTTAACTTGACAATACTTAAAGGGCAATTCCACTTCACTTAACACTGATTAACGAATGATTTTTTAGTTCACTCATATGATTATTTTAGAAAATATGATAGCTAACGAAAACTTCACAGCAAATGCATAAACTTGCATATCAGCTAAATTTTATTTACAATATTTATTTGATAACTTCTTTTGCGTCTATAAGTACAAAATAATTGAAAAAGAAATGAAAATTAGTCTTGCAAAAAAAAAAATTTATATATCGGCACCGAATTCCTCCAAATCCTTCCGGGTGAGTACGGATTTTTTTTTTTGTATTTTGACTATAATATATAGTGCCCGTATAAAGTCACAAAAATCTCCTTTGAAAACAACCTATAGCAGAATTTTCAAAATTGAACAAATTTCAAAATTATTAAAATTTTTCAGTTTACTTCTTATTGCCTTAAGCCTAAAAATAACCCAATATTTAATCTATTTGCATCATCCGACGGAATAATCCGCGACCAAAAACTCTCTCTTCTCATCAAGTACAGAATAATCCGCAATTTATTTATTTTTTTTTTTGAGTTTGAGGAAAATAAATAATTTTGGTAATCCTGTGACACTCTTTTTCAGACAGTAAAAGTCTTGATGACGCAAGGTATTTTAACTACATCGCGCATTTCAAGCGGTGATTCAAAAGGGTTAAAAGAAACGATACGATAATGTACAAAATACTGGGATCACTTGACATGGAATCGCACAAATATTCTCTCAATGTATGGTTGACCAAAGCAAATTAATAGTTTCAAATTATTTTTAAGTTCTATTAGAGTTGAACTAAGCTGCGATATATGTTTGTTATTTCATAGCGCACATCTGTGAAATTCTCAACAAGTTTGATGGATAGTTTTTTGAAAAAAATATAAGTGTAATATAGGTCGTACCAACATCAGCCAGGGATTCTCTTTGACGCAAACTCCAAGCAATGAAAAGCTAGAGCCCGAAATAGTTCATATTTTAATTAATAAATGCTAATTAGTCCCACCCTGCGCTCTTGCTTCATTAGCCTGCCAATATTCTTACAGGACTTTTCAAACTAATGGTAGATTTCTTAAAACATAACTTTTGTATTTTTTAATTCAATTTAATAATTTTGATGCCGCTAATAGAATTTCTTCCTGCTCAAAATATCCTCTTGCTTTTTTTCATACTCAATTCGAAACCGACTCAAATGTAATAAACCAGAAGTTTTGAGTATACGAGTATAATACAACTAACAAATTGGAATTAAGTGAGCGAATATCTGAGTGATTTCAAATGAGAAGACATTCTCAAAATTGTTAAAATGAGTAAAAAATTGGTGAAAGGTGATTTTTGCAACCCCTCAATTGGGCAAAGAGAGTAAACAGAAAGGCTCAAGTAAAGGAGGCAGCAAAAGCAGACAATTGCATTTCATGCGCCCCAGGAACTAAGAGACCAAACAAAATGTGAAACGTTCGCTACTGCGCCCTTAAAAAGTCACTATAATACAACGAGCTCATTGCACACAATTACTCACAAATAAGTTGTAAGGCAGTTTGTAGATAATTTTTGGGGGTTGAAATTTAACGTAAAATCCCAATGAAGGTAAATTCAAAATGCAACTGCGAGCAAACAGAAAAAAAGTAGCACTAAAGTAAGTAAAGCAAATGAGAACGGCAGATGTTCAAATTTCCAAAAATACACGCGCAACGCAAACCACACATACACACACGCAGCCAAACAATGCAAAGTTGTAGCGAACTGCCAGGGTTTCTAACAAAAAAAATGTTTGTGTGCAAATGTATGTGAGGAGTAAGTGTTGAAAAAAGTAGAACGCCGAAAAATTGATAACTGCTTAATATCAAAGGCTATGAATCTACATATGAACGATGAGTAAGAAACGTTTAAGTCGAAGGGAGAAAACACTTTGATAAAACAAGGTTTGAGGTAGTAATACAAGAAGTAACTACTTAAAAATGCAATACACTTCAAGCTAAGAAGGGTTGGTTGGAAGAGGGATACACATGTATGTGCATACAAACATTCACATGCACACAAATTTTATATACAGTTAATAAGTTGTAGTACATGAGAAAAAGAGGGGGCATTAAACCTGGACTTAGACACGCTTAAAAATGAAATTCAATACCACTAACGTCTGAACCCAAAGTCTGCTAAATGCATTTGAGTTTGAGCTCAGCCAGGCGAGCGAATGAACTACGTACTATACGAGTAGAGGGGAACCAGCAGCGGTAAAATCACGAACTTGTTTCGGGCAAGGCAAGCTGTAAGCATATGTGCATACATATGTACACAACCTCATATTGATATACTTACATACATACATATCCTAATGTGTAGGACAAAGCGACAGCCAGCGTTACGGATATGCATAAAACGGGATGAATATTAAGAATACATCCGGTCTCTTGAGGCGATCAGTAGGACATAAAACAAAAACACCAAGTAAGGATGAGAAGTCTTGGACCGTAGAAAGGAAGTAGACTGCGTAAGAGCGCAGATACGTAGCAGCAACAGCAGCAAGCAGAGTACTAATACTTCGCAGCAAGCAACACTACTTCCGGTCTTTAATAGCGCGACTTGACGCACACAAACACGTGAGTATGTATGTGTGTATGCATATCAAACTTACGCGCGGTATCAAATGAACTGGCACTTTGATTGCAGATAGAGAATGAATCGTATTTGTGTGCGTGTGTACACGAATCCAGGCAAAAAAAGGCACGTACGACTATTGTAGTGAACTGAAACATGTTTGATGAGAGCGAGTAAGCAGCTGCAGCTTCAAATGCATTTGGATGCGCAGCAGTTCAAGCAGAGGCACTGGAAATGGTGACAGTGCGGGATTAAATAAATTAAAATATATGCATTATGAATATTGCAAGCGAAAACTAGATACCGAGAATGCGTGAAACATGTTTCATATTTCATATGAAAAAAAATAATAATAAAAATAAAAATTCATTTCACCTGGCTTCAGTGGCAGATTTACATTTTTGTAAATCATATATTATTTTGACAGCGACAGTTATTTCGCGCTCAAAAGAGTGACATAACCCCGACATCGTTTCTCAGCGATACGAAGTTAGTGTCGATATGCTCAAACTATGGGGCGAAATCCTTATTGGATACAACCAAAGGAAGTTTAAAAGACTCATAGACTTTCGGCCAACTGCAGCCAGAGAAAGGCACATACGCTGAATTCAACCCGGCTCTATCCTGCGTTTAATAAGGGAACTGGATCAGGATGAGGTACTGTGATAAGCAGAGGGAACAAAAGACTATGAGGTCGAAGCGCAAACCTCTAAGTAATCTATCTATCTATCTACGCTCCTACAACGTTTCAGAATATTGAAAACTTACATACTTCCAGATTTATGGATTGTCGTTAAAAATTGATGTCATGCGGATGATCCAGAAACAAATATTGCAATACGGCAAAATTAGATTGGAAGGTGGGCTACTGCAGGGCGAATCGAAATACCCATTTGAACGAAGTTATATTTCCCAATTAATTGGCAGGCTCATTCTTTATAATAAACCAAAGACCACTGAAACATTATTAATGGTGCTTTTATGGCATTTTTAAAAAGAAGCACGCCCGTGACACACCCTTTATCCCACATATTAGTTTTAGGATTACTGTGGCTGCAAAATTTGGTGCTATCACTTTATAATTTCCAAGCCAGCGCTGCTGAATACAACCCTGCACTTCCTCTATAATGTATAAACACATATTTTGTATGTATTAGAGCACGAGCCAAGCCAAAAAGAGCTTCGATCAAAAAGAGCCGAACTTTGCCTGAACATTTCGGTAAATATTTTTGTTCAAAAATGTTATAAATCTGTAGTTTTTGTAACATTTTGAATACCCACATTTTTTCCCGATCGCTTGGAAATATCATCTCCATCGAATGTGACTAGTAAGCAGTTGTTCTATGCTGCAAGTCAGATCTGTGCCGGTAGATAGACGAAGTATTTTTTGTTATTTTTATAAACTTAATGTATAAGTATATGAAATTAATGTAATGAAGACTCTTGTACCTGTTTTTGGTTTTTTTTTTATTAATAAAAATATTTGATTTTTAGAAAACCATTGCTTGTCTTTTACTTGTTTTCGGTTCACCTCGGCTCAAATTTGCCGCAATTCAGTTCGGCCTTAAATATCGATGTTTGGTTTGTTCATTCTCTAGTCTGTATTATCTTCAAAAAAAAGGAGAAGGTGAGTATTTTCTACATTAAGCGACCATAAAAAATAGAAAGGAAAACTTTTGCTTAGACACTTTTACAGCGAGAATTGTATCATAAAAAAATGTAACCCTTTGAAGCATCAGCTTGTAAACGTTTCAAATTGATAAGCGTTCGCTTAGTTGATCAAACACATTTGCTGTTCTGAACAAATAAAATTTTATTACAAGCACAAAAAAATTTTACAGTAAATTGAAAAGGAAGAAATAAAAATAACACTAAAATACTAAGGATTTTGCGGAACAAAATAAATATATATTTTGCTCAATACTAAAAATGAAAAGTAAGGAAGCACTAAAGAGGCGATCGCCACAACAAAAAAAAAAAAAACAAAAAACCACAAGCGCCTGCGACTACAAACGTTTTTTGTTGTTTGGTGGTGTAACCAATTGATATTGATGGTCTGTGACTAAATAAAAAAATAACAGTGGAATGTGCAAAATATACAAAAAAGTGCATAATTTGTTATGAATTTATTTTTCAGGTGAGAAAAATGCCTAAAATATCGGTTTGAGTATAACAGAGTGGCGACCATGGAATGATATGACCAAGAAAATATAATAGGCAAGCAATGGCCCTGCAGGGAAGTAAAATAGTACTGGACTGGTGCGCTTCTAGTGATTTTAGACCACGTGGCCACATTCTTGTCAAGCAATGCTTCTTCCTCTTTCTACACAGAAACAATTAGCGATAAGAGTCGCAAGTGCAATCAATTAGTGTGCGTTTGACAAACAAACAAGATTTATTGCGCGCTTTCGCTCAAAAACATTTTATCAAATCTTTAACATATGCATAAATGATTATCTTTTTGTAGAAAATATAAATAATATTACCTTGCAGTCCATAATGCCAAATTCAAGAACTAATAACGAGGTACCCCAATGGGTAACTTTATTTATTAGATATTTGACTTGCACGAGATGCGAGGTGCCTATAACAGGCACGTAAGACAAGATCCGTAGTCGATGGATAAAGACCAACAAGTTAAGAACTACGACGAATCGAAATTCGGCGTTTTCTTCAACACTTCGCTCTATAAACTTCGCAAACAGATTTTTTTTCTAAGTAAAAATCTACAGTTTGGATGCATTGTTTTGGCGTTAAACGATTCATGATGACTTGCCAAACCTTACTGAACAGAAATGTCAACACAGTTTACCATTATCAGCTGCCAAATGATAGTTATCGATATCGGTAGTTCTCATGCAGCTAGAAAACGCCAACAAAATATTTGATTTTTACATCAGCTTTGCCGTAGTCTTGGAACTAACCAATTTATTTTTATCAGGCAGTTGAAAAAAACTTAAAGTTAAATGGCATTTTTTATGTTATGAGTAGTTTAAGCGCTCAGTTAGTAAAGTTCACTTTATTGGTTAGACCAGAAAACGAGAATTAAAAGGAAAAAAGTAAAAAAATTTATTCTATCTTTAAATTGTTGATAAGTTTGGGTAATTGTGAAAAAAAACTCGGTAACTTTTGTAAACTTAAATTAAGAATTCTGCCAGACAAAAAAATTATCGATTGCAGTTTTGTTCTGTGAGTTGTGTTTAACCCACGTGGGGTGCGAAGGGCGTTTTGTAGTTTCGCTTCTCGGAAGGCAGTCGCTAATTTAATAGCTAAAAGTTTTGCAATTTCCAAAATATTACAAATGTGTAACATTATCGTAAGCTCATCCTGCAGGGAGAATTCATATGTACATATGTATGTGGGTATAGACATGAATCGACGAATGACGGGCGGCGGCGCATGCAGTCTTCAGTCACTCGTTGCGCATTACTATTAAGCATTTACAGTTATGATGCTACAAACAACAATAGCATTAACTGTGGCTAAATTTTATTGCCGGCTGTTAGATTTGCAAAAATCTCAACAATGTCGGCAACAGGCTCGCAAACATCAAGCAGGTATGCAGGCATTCAGTCAGCCTTAGGCGCCGCAAGCGTTTGTGGGCATTAAAAAAAGAATCACAGCTTTTCTAAGCACTACTATTGCTTATGAATATTCTGTGTAATTAATATATATGTATGTATGTATAATAAAAAATATTAAATACATTAATGTGCTGCATTGCATGGAACAAATGTGCAACGCATCGCATGTGTGGCAAGCTTATTAAATTAACACGGAAGTCGCCAGCGTCATATTCTCAGATTCACATACTTATACACACATACATGCATGCATAGAAGATAGTTGAAATTATTACAATTTTTTATTTTGTTTCTATTCGTTTTTGCAGTTGGTGTAGCAACAAATTACAAATTGCCACATGTTTAACAATTAACGAGTACATATTTATTTGCTACGCTTTGCAACTACCCAACTAATACTCAGAAATAATATTGCTCATTGATTCATTCATTCATCATTATGCGTTATTATACGTTTCATTCATGCTCAGTACTCCAGCGAATATTGTGGTCAAGTACATTGAATGCGACGTAAGTTGCGCCTAGAAGACTTGTAGCTGTCAACAACCCGCCAGCCACATCCTTTACATCCAATACGAGTGTTAAGTAATACGAGCACATAGCTAGTGGCTAGCCAAACTGACAGTCATTGATATTTCTTGCCAAGGTAGCTAATTTTTTTTTAGTTCTTTGCTATGTTTTCTTTTGTTGTAGAGGAAAAAATTATACAAAACGTGATTTCCTTCCATCGACATCGGCAGTCAGTTGTCCATTCAATTAAACATGCAACCAATTCACCATGCACTAGTTCTCAATGAACTTCTGCTTGTAACAAACATGCTATATAAAGGGTCTTCCCAAAGTGAATACTTCCTAGACCTTTTTTTATGTCATCTGTGTCAGGTAGACAGATGTGCACTTTGACACGATCGAGGGTTAGGTTAGGTTGCTTGCAGGACACGTGGTGAGCCTAAGGCCCATTGTGAAACCTGCATTTGAGTTCAATCCTCTCACTAAGTTGCTTAAGCCACTTAGATCTTTTTAAGAAAGTAACTAGCTCTTGCAGGGAGGCATTTTGCAAATTTTCCAGGTCTTCAAAGAAATAATCGTCAAGAAATTTGGCACGGTTTTTTTGAAGTGCAGGACATTCACAGAGGAGGTGTTGTACCGACTCAATTTCTTCATCTCCACAACTTCTGCAGCAGTCATTGTGAGGTACACCCATTCTACTGGTAAGGGTGCCAATAGTGCAGTGACCTGTTATAACACCTGGGAGGACGCTGGTAGTTGATCTGTTGACTCCAAGCAGACATTTTGTCTTTTTAAGATTCAGTATTGGCGCTTTAAAGACCACTTTTATTAGTTTCTGCAATTACGCTTAAGTCAATCGCAGTGTACATACAGTTCGTTTAGAGGAATGCTAATATCCTCTACCACTCGCTGAAGGTCAAGCTCACAGCGTTTCCTTGCACACTCATCCGCTCATTCATTTCCCTCCACTCCAGATTGGCCGAGGACTACACAATAGAACAACGCGTTAAAACTATTGAAATTTGTTATGAAAATAGTCAGATCGACTAATTTATTTATTTAAGAACAACATATCGCAAAAATCGTGATTTTTTTTTTTTGGTGGAAATAATCATCCGAATGAGTCGACAATGCAAAGTTGGTGAAAAAATTGTAATATAAGAAACTGGTTCTGTTAGCTTAGAAGAAGGACTGACAGACCAAGAACTGGACGTTCTGTTGAGAGTATTGCTGCTTTAGCGCAAAATATTGCTGAACAACCTTTAACATCAATGTCTCGACGTTCTCTACAATTATACATTCATGAATTATCTTAAAAATTGTAATTCTCGTATGACAGCCAATGGACGTGCTCATATATAAATATAATTTCCTATTATTCCGCGTGGGAGCAAAGAGCCACAGCAGTTTGTTTTATCCGAGGCTTTTTTGTTGTGGTTTCGTTGATAGTATAAGGTTTAAGATTAGCAGGTTACCAGCCTACCTTTCCGATTCTGATGCCGAGGTTTCGGCTAAAGATCCCAGACTTGCTGCCAAAAATGTTTGCTTGTTGCAAGAGAATTTCTTCTGTCACAGTTAGCCTTTACTCGGTCGTCAGAGCCTCATCCGTTTTAAACAGTGGGCACCACGTGAAGATAAGGTTGACTGTTAGGAGGGATAGTCTTGTATTCACATATAAATTATTGAAAGCCATATTATGAAAAAAATAAAATAAAAATACTGAATGAAGCTGAATTTTTACATGTTTTATTTTAAAACATCTTCTGAGCGCGTCTTTTGAAAGACCCTTTATTTATTTACTATAAATGTCTGATTTCTTGTGATATCACACTTTGCCACTACAATTTTTCTGCATTAATGTACATTTTTTTTTACTTTGTGTTTTGCACTTTTTGCCGCAGTTGTCCACTTCCTCTGGCTACCTGTATTTGCTGACATTTACAACTATACATTTCTTACAACTTCTAAGCTAAACTCTAATAATATACTATTAGCGTTATTGCCGTCTTTTAGCACTATTAGTGATTCCGTAGCACGTTGCACTCACTAACTGTCATCAGTCGGCGAATACACATATTCGTACATACAATACAGGAAAATAAAATGTTGTCAACATCCGCATGTTGGAGGGTTCGTTGAACAAGTTGCAAGAAATTATTGAAAATTCTTCAGCATTCTTTGGACAATTGAAATATTTTATATTGAATGTGATATTGATTCCAGGCTTGTTATTAATGCTGTTTCATCACTAAATCCTGATCATCAATTCAGTCGTTAACTTAATCCACTAACGGTAACTTTATGCGTGACACTTTCGTAATATTGGACTACAAATAAGGAGACGTAAATCTTAGCTCGACGACTAATTTGATAAAGACTAACAGTTGGTTAGAGACCTAGGGACATCCATAGATGCATATTATGCTTTTAAAACCATTTTCTAATCTCATAAAGAAAGCGGCCGTTACTAACCGAGCGGATAAACTGTGAATAATTTTAAGAGAGGGTTAAAGAAATCAAACTTTTTTTTACAGAATATCTCAAGAATATATTTTTATTTATTTATCAAGCCAATGCATACAATAAATTCATATATACTAAGTGGACATATTTTAGGGTTAATATGCATTAAAGAAAAAGGAAATACAATTAAACTATTTATAATAAAAATTTCAATAATTCAATAGACAATCTTTTGAACATGAAACATCTGCCTCAATAAATTTAGAGTTTTTATTAAACTCGATTAGTACTCTAGTAATAGGAGCATTGGAGGATAATGCGATTTTGAGAGACCAACTACGAACTACGAAGATCTCTGGCTGGAATATTAAAGCAAATCCTCTGAAGTAGCACTGGACAGTCAACAGCACCGCGGTTCAAATCGAAAATGTAAGGCAAAGATAAAATTATGCTCCTGTCCGCAATGAGTTTAAGCCGAGATGCGTAAATTACGCAATGCTTGTGTCAAGTTGACGCTTGTGTCAAAATTGACGAAGATCAGACCTGATTTCTTACCTTTTCGACTTTGAAGCCTTCTTCTGAAACTTGTTATTTTTGACGTGTGTGCCATAACTCAAAATCTACTGTCTTGAAATGTTGGTATTCCGGGAATGTTTTTTTAATAATTATTAATCTTACATTAACAAATTCCAAAATGTTTTTTAGCGAAGATCGGTTTTGGCTTCCAAGTGCTACGAAAAATTGAGAAAACGAAAACATTATCCCAAGGATACCTCGAGAAATATTTCTTTTAGCAAATTAATTTTTTTTTATATTTCAGATGGTTCTACGGCGAGTCATGATATATATCGCAAAGCAACTTTCAAGAGCAACCTTTCGGGAGTACGTAGGTTCCAATCTCCGTGCATAAACATCAAATAATAGAAACGGTTTTTTCTCATAGCGATCGCCCCTCGGCAGGCATGGCAAACCTCCGAGACAATTTCTGCCATGGAAAAGCTCTTCATAAAAAAACCATCTGCTGTTCGGAGTCGACTTAAAATTTTACGTACGAGGCGGGGCTGGTCAAACACCTAACAGAAGTGTGCGTGCCAATTATTTATTTATTTTTTTTATGCACAGGTGCTGAATATTTTGCGGGAGTGCTTGGAAACATTTACCGAAAATGGATTTCTACTTTCTCTTAGCGCATTAAGATCAAACAGATTCTCCCAGGCTTATCAAATCAGATAAACTTAGTTTGTCAATTCAATAGCCATCCAATCACTTGCCCATGCAGTGTAAAAGTTGTAGATACAACAAAAGAAGTTTTGAAAACGTATAATTATCAAAAGATTGCAGTTTGTGGAAAACAAAAACCGCATAAAATCATTTCCCAGATCGCTGGTAACGCGGCCTGGCAATGGTCACTTCCGCTGATTTGCATACTTTGAGATTTATGTCGCATGGGAGGCAGTGAGGCGCAACGAAGCAAAACTATTTGAATGTGAAAAATAAAACCAAGGGAAGCCACAAAAGCTAACCGAGGCAGCGAAGTATTTCTGCGAAATAACCACAATACTAAAATGAAAACATACATATTTACTTCTGTAAACAAAAGTATTAAAGTATGCATTGAAAATCGCTCAGCCAAAGAAGGGACAAAGGCCAGTTAAACAGTTGAGAAACTGCCGCCGATAGCCAGGCAAACAGCCCGCCAGCAAAGCGAGTCGGCAGCAGCTTAGATGAACGAGTGAGCGAACATCAAGTGTGATGAACTTCTTAATCTGTGAAAATGTGCACACGACTCCGCTAAATAGTAGTGGGCACTGCACTTGCCGGCGACAGCGGCGTATTTCCGCTATTTTTATTCTTCAAAACAAAACAAAACAGTGCACTTTTCAATTTTATCGAAATAAATAAAACAAACAAATCGTAACGAGAGAACTGCCGCCGCTGATACTTTAGAATGCATGGGAGCTCATCAGTTGGACAATTGCGATAGAGTTGTCAGCCAGTCGTTGAGGTCAAAGTGGAGTGCAATGCACTGCGACAGAGGTTGTTTGTTGGTGCGCATTGCGAAATATGAGGCTTTGGACAACGCAAACCGCAAAACAAGAAGATTATGTACTAAGTGCAACAACAACAAGAACAACAACAAAAGCGTCAAAATGGCACAATAAAGTGAAGTAGGAGACTATGAGTACATTGCGAATTCGAGAGCTGGCCAGTTATTGGATATCTTACGCCTGCAAAGGGAAAAGAACAAAAAAAAAAGAGATATTTGTAATCTAATAGATAAATTGTATGCATTGTTGTTGATGCATGTAAAACAAGCTATGCATGGCGAGATTGCTTACAACGACCGGCGAATTGTGTTACGCTTTGTAACTTTATCGCGATTGCAATAAAAATGTAGTGTAGTGTATTTGCGTAAATGTTGTAGAAATAATAAAAATTACACATCAACAACATTATTTCAACAACTCTTTCGGCTATCTCTTTCGAAGTTTTCGACGGTGCGTCCATTTTTGGTAAAGCTTGACATAACAATCCACTGTTTACTGCAAAAATGTTTAACTCTCGTTTCAGAAATCTTAGTCTTATATACGAGATGCAGCTATTAAGTTACGAGACTAACGCTGTACAACTTTTTATTTTGATTTCATAACATAGTGGCAGACCGTCGTCATCGAAAACTAATGAAAACATCAATTAAAGTGTAAGAAAAGTTGATCAATAACCGCAAACTAACCATGAGAGAACTGACAGGGAACTTGAATATTGTTTATAGATCTGTTGAGGATATTTAGTTTATGATTTGGGTTTGCATCAGGTTGCTGCAAAGTTCGTTCCAAAGCTACTGAATGTCATGCAAAAAATAGACCGCGTCGATATCGGCAAAGACATGATTGCCAAGCCTGAATCCGACCCAAAATTCATCAAACGCATCATTACTGGAGACGAGACGTGGGTTTATGAGAACGACACGCAATCCAGATATCAAGGAGTGAGTGGAGAGCTCCGAATGAGCCAAGACCAAAAACAACCACATTTTTTTCAGTCAAAGCAGAAAGCGATGCTAATTTTTTCAGGTTTTTATAGATTACAACGGTGTTGTACACCACAATTTTTTGCCAGAAACTCAGACAGACTATTATGTGGGCGTTATAAGGCATTTATGTGAAGCATTTTACCCAAAAAAAGAAAGAATTTTTGACCAAGAATGAAATGAATATCATCCAGCAGCCATCGAATTCACCAGATAAGGCTCCCTGCGTTTGCCTTATGTCTGATCGAGTCAAAAAACCACTGCCGGGAACGCGTTTTAATAGCCGAAAGGAAGTAATGGAAAAATCGAAGACGGCTCTTATGGCTATACCGAAAATAGAGTTCGAGAAATATTTCGATAGCTGTATCAAACGCTGACATAAGTGCGTTGCAGTTGATGAGGAGTACTTTGAAGGCGATAATATAACTTTTGAGGAGGAAACTTGAATCTTGAATTTTCTAAATATATTCCGGGAACTTTTTGATCAAAGTGAAATGCACATGCATTTTTTTTAAACGGACTGTAAAATATTAAATTTCGAAGGGATTGAAGCACATCAGGGGCTTGAGCATTTCAAATGTATGCCAGGCTCTCAAAATTTTATTAAAACACTTCAAAGTATGTATTTAGTAAACATATTTTTATTAGTTTTTTTTTATGTTGGTGTTTGTGTTTTGTAAAAACTAAATATCTATGCATGTAACTTTAGCGCGTACGAAAGGTAAGAAAAATAATTTACATTTTTTCTATAAAAACCACTCATTTTCCCTTATTAACACCCGGCAGAGGTGAATGTGAATGACCTTAGAACTCTTAACCAACACAGTCGGAAGCTCTTTCAGCGGTAAAGTTAAAAACTAAGTCACAGTCAGCTTTTTAATGTGGTTAAATGAGCGTTTTGTTTAAATTAATTAAAATTTAGCCACAGAAAAAATGTGCGTGTGTTCGCAAACATACTTATGTATATGAATATATGTATATATGTATGCAGGTCCATCCATTTATCGTAGCGTTTGTTTGAACCCATTACTTTGTCGAAGGCCACTTAAAAGTAAACATTTTTCGATGCAGATGCTTTTAATTTTACTTTTTTCGCTGCTCGGGGCACACTCAAAAAAGTACTCTAAAAGAGGATAAGTAGAGCGCGCTCGGGAGGCAATGCATTTCTAAATACTTATACATACATACACCTACAATATGAAATTTATTTTGTTTTTGTTTTTTGGTTTGTTTGTTAATTTTCCAACACTTAAATTAATGATGTGTCCATTAGGTATGAAGAAGGAAAGAAGTGAGTAGATGAAAATGCTAGGCTGCCGAACATCGTATTTTCTTACACACTCGAATAATACGATATTATTATCTACGAAATAATAAGAAATTATGGATGCGTGAAGTGGCTGAAACTGAAATCCCCTATTTCATAGAAGCTTCAAGCTTTATTATGAATTTAATTGCTTCAGCGAAGGCTTACCGTAGTTTAGGCATCCAAAAACTAAGGCTACAAATAAAATACCAAAAGCCACGGTAAAAACATAAACAAAATATTTAAAATGCAATGTATTTGCTGGTGATTGCCACTCTTCCTCGGTCATATTTTTGGCCTGCAACAATTACAACGGTTCGATAAACTACGAGCAACCAAACACACAAAGCGCTCGTGTAGAAGCAGCGTAAGGTAAAAATAACTCCACAAACGCCTTCATACAAATGTACATTCATACATACTTATATATCTGCACACATATATTTTTACATATACGAGTATGCATGCACTGGGTGCATATATTATGCACCAGCAGCTACGCCCGCAGTGTTGATGCGATTTCTCAGAAGGGGTCGCATGCTTCAGTGCCCAAAGTATGGGCCTGCAGATAGGCAGAAATGAGACAGCAGCCAAGACGAAAAAGAAGCGCGAGTACTCGTCATTTTGAAGTAAAGAAATAAGCGTGAAAAATTTGTAGTAGTGGGGTGGCATGATGATGGCTCATTATAAACATAGCAACAACACACATACTCGTACACACACAAGCGCAACTAAAACAGAAAAGGTATAAAAAATTGGTTGCTTTTTCTAATACTACAGAAATGTTTTAGAGCAGAAATTTTTATTTGGTGTTGTTGAACTGGGAAGCAATTTGAACGACTAGAAAATTTCTATGCCTGCTCGCCACGCTTTCAGCCAGCAACAGCTGCTATAAAGTTAATTATATTTGATGCGAGCCGGTGAGGTAATTTGCGGTTCAAGCGTATAGGAAGTTTTTCGTATTTGGGTTCATGCATAGATAGCGACTAAAAGAATACAGAAGGCATTTTGAAAAACGAAACATTCAATAAAATGAAATAAAATAATATATAATTAATTTAGGAAATAAAATAAAAAATACAAGTAATGTAACAAGTAGTAGTAGTAAAACAAAACAAAACTAAATTAAAGTTGAACAAAATTTAATTCAATTAAGTGAAAAAGATGATATAAATGATATAAAATCATAAAAAGCAATTCAATTAAGAAAAATAAAGGAATTAAGAAAAAATAAAGAAATTAATAAAAGAAATAAAAAATTAAGTAAAGAAATTAATAAAAACAAAAAACAAATAAGTGAAGAAATTTAAAACACGATTAATTTTTAATTAAATAATTTTTTAAATCGAATTTAATAATAAATGAAATAAATATAAAACGGACAGTTACATTGTCCACTATCATAAATTAGGATTTATCAGCATAAGAGCCCCAATAAAAATAAATAATTGGCGCGTACACTTCTGGTATTTGGCCGAGCTCCTTCTCCTATTTGTGGCGGCGTCTTGATATTGTTCCAGAAATCGAGGGACCTGCAAGTTTACGCCGACTCGGAATGGCAAAGGTTTTTTTGTAACGAGACCTTTTTCATGGATGAAATACACTCGGAGGTTTTCCATTGCCTCTCGACTGGCGGCCGCTATTGGAAAAAACGTTTTCTATCATTTTGCTGTTTCATGCACGGAGATTTGAATCTCCACACTTCCGAATGGTAGTCACGCACCAACCCATTCGTCTACGGCAGCCGCAGGATCAACTGGGGATCCCGGCAGCAGGCGCTATTTAGAACTCGGTAGGTATTTAGAAAAGCAAAGCCCAATCAAGAACAACATTCCACAAATTTCTCCTCCTGCTATTTTATGCATCCACATGTAGAAATTTAGGTAGGTATTCAACTAATTATGAGAAAAAATTGTCGTATAATGAAAAAGATTAAATATCACACGAACGGAGTAATACCAGAAAATCATTCTTTCATTCGGAATTATGGTATTGCGTGGACAACCTCACTACGCTTGGTAACGTTAGAAAATGAAAGTTCAGAAAAGAACCTTTTTGCACTTGAGATGAATAATTCTCGCAATTCGCGACGCAGAGCAATTTTAAACAACGAAGGGTTCAAGAATCAAATAAAACATAAGTAAGTTAATAAAATGCGGAATATTTGAATTTCTTAAGTTGTAATTTTTATGCCATTTGGACATTTAGCAAATACCATCCCGAAGTCTCGTGAAGACTGGTCGATCGGTCTAATTTTGCACCTCTCTTTCCATAGCCAGTCTTCACTCGCAAATAGTGAGCTGGTTGCTGATCTCCACCTGTGGTTCATAAGCAAAATCTAGTGGTTTGACGTGCCGCCACAAAAAGTAAACCAAAACAGTAAAACGACATGACCGAAACGTTCAAGTGAAAGGTCCATTTCTTGAAAGCATTCGTTCGTATCCCAAAAAGTGATGGATATGTATAGCTATCGGAATTGTTATTGATAACCAAAACATCGCGCCCCATTATTCGGTAGCACACAAAATGCCTGTTCTGAAAACTTTTGGGCCAAGGATACCACCTGCTGTATGCAAAATACACAAGCAGTCATTTTTGCTTATATTTTTATTATGTTATGGGTTTTAGGGAGTCTAGTGAGCATTGCAGTTCACTTCAAATATTATTCATATATTCATTAAACCATAAATTAGTATCATCTCTAAACATAATTTAAAGCCAATTCACCGAATGTCTTGCGTAAACGAATGTGAATTTTTTGAGTTATGACTTTATTTGAGCAAACCAGCAGTGTATCTACTTGCACACTCCTTTTGCAAAATATTTCGCTTAAGAAATATAAAACGCACACATTTTCTTCTACTTTTGCTGAGTAAAAGAACTTTTCAGAAATATTCATAAACTCAAAATAATTAAAACAAATATTATATGATGAACAACCCACTCGGACACCAACACTTCAGCATAGTATATTTTTCCCCCCACGCTTACATGAATTGAAAATACACAGTGCACCCATACACTAATCAACGCCACTTTGAGCCCATGAGCCTACACAAATTGTTTTGCATCTAATTAACAAAACAAATCGCTGCACCACGCATCATTTTGCATAGGTCAACGCTGTCGACGCCTGCGCCGTGTACCATTAGTACGCAAATGGGGTGCGTGACGCACTGCCACGTGCCGCTGACACAACATGCTAAATAAAAACAACAACAATGTCAACCGTTCACCCGCAAAAGAAGAGCAGTGTCTAGACTTCTGCAGGCGTCGTGACATCAATTTCTCATATTGTGGTTGTTGCTTTATGGTGATATTGATTTTTAACCGGCACAAGTCGAATTGGTGGCAGCACGCGCCGGAAAAACAGTAGGCGAAAGGTTAGTGCTGCACAATAATGCCGGCAAATGACGAGTGTAAAAAATTAAAACATCGAACTTCAGCAATTAGTTGAGGAAAGGAAGAGCAAATCGTGCCGAAAGGTGGCATACGAGCTGCATAATTGATTGAGTAGCCGCCTATGATACAAAAAGAAACCGGAAGTGCGTAGGTTGGCTGACCAATGGTAATATAAAATTGTACGCATAAAAAGTGTGGTGGACTTGAAAGATGACAGCGGCGTTTGTCGCAACTTTCTTTTGAAGTCAAATGTAAGGCAATAATAATATTGTAATAAGGAAAGTGATTCGAAAAAAAGGGTTTCAATTCAAAAGAGTAAGAAAAAGATAGCTGTTAGGAACTGCTTGGACCGAAGTATTAATTTTTGAAAACAAACTAACTTAAAGACAATGGAAGTATTGGCTTATAACTTCAGACGGACGAATGGACGTAAATACAATGAAACCTCTCCTAATGGACACCTCTATTAATTAGATGGACATCTCACGGTCATTTTTTCTTATATAAGTATACATATATAGAAGTATACATTTCGAAAGAAATTACTCTCTTAGCCAGACGCCATTTCCATAAAAGGTTCACAAAAATCTCTATTTAGCGGACGCGAACTTTTTATCAAAGGACATTAAGATTTCTTTTCATAACAAATCAAACAAAAACCACTGTTGAACGGTCGCGGACAAAATATAAAAAATGTTAGTGAGCAGCTACTTGCATACATACTTACATACATAATTGTCATTTATACCCTTAGTTGGGTTGTTTGGCCGAGCTCTTCCTCTTTTTTGTGGTACGCGTCTTAGATTTTTCCATAACTCCGAACGGCAGATATTTTTTATGGGGAGCTTTTTCATGGCAGAAATACACACTCGGGGCGTTGTCATTGCCTGTCGAGGGGCGACCGCTATTAGAAAAAATTTGCTCTACCCTTTGAGATTTCAAGCCCGAGGTTTTGAACTACCGAATGGTAGTCACGCACGAACCCATTCGAGCTCAGATGGAAATTTAGTCTTGACATACTCGTAAAAAGAATGACCTTGGTTCCTACCAAGTCTCAATAATGGGTGTGGGGCAGCCCATTTTTCAAAATTTTTCTTTTATCGTAATTTTTTTTTCTTCGTAATATTTGAAAAAAGCTTCATTGACTTATGGATGGACATATATTAAAATACAATACCCTTGTGTTTAAGTGTGCGCCGGTATAAAAATATGTAATGGAGTTGAGAACAAATACCCATATCACTAAGTTTAAGAAAATGTAAATAAACAAAAAATTAGAACCTAAAAGTTAACACATAAATTTAGTAGAGAGAATTTTTTTCATAAAAAAGGCCACAAATAACACTTACATAGCTTTGCACTCAGCCTGGGCATGGCACGCTTGAACGGATTAACAAAACATTTTCAATTTACAAGTTTTAAAAATATTTAGAAATAAAATGCTAATAGAATCAAAATGCAGTGTCTAGACTTCTGCAGGCGTCGTGACATCAATTTCTCATATTGTGGTTGTTGCTTTATGGTGATATTGATTTTTAACCGGCACAAGTCGAATTGGTGGCAGCACGCGCCGGAAAAACAGTAGGCGAAAGGTTAGTGCTGCACAATAATGCCGGCAAATGACGAGTGTAAAAAATTAAAACATCGAACTTCAGCAATTAGTTGAGGAAAGGAAGAGCAAATCGTGCCGAAAGGTGGCATACGAGCTGCATAATTGATTGAGTAGCCGCCTATGATACAAAAAGAAACCGGAAGTGCGTAGGTTGGCTGACCAATGGTAATATAAAATTGTACGCATAAAAAGTGTGGTGGACTTGAAAGATGACAGCGGCGTTTGTCGCAACTTTCTTTTGAAGTCAAATGTAAGGCAATAATAATATTGTAATAAGGAAAGTGATTCGAAAAAAAGGGTTTCAATTCAAAAGAGTAAGAAAAAGATAGCTGTTAGGAACTGCTTGGACCGAAGTATTAATTTTTGAAAACAAACTAACTTAAAGACAATGGAAGTATTGGCTTATAACTTCAGACGGACGAATGGACGTAAATACAATGAAACCTCTCCTAATGGACACCTCTATTAATTAGATGGACATCTCACGGTCATTTTTTCTTATATAAGTATACATATATAGAAGTATACATTTCGAAAGAAATTACTCTCTTAGCCAGACGCCATTTCCATAAAAGGTTCACAAAAATCTCTATTTAGCGGACGCGAACTTTTTATCAAAGGACATTAAGATTTCTTTTCATAACAAATCAAACAAAAACCACTGTTGAACGGTCGCGGACAAAATATAAAAAATGTTAGTGAGCAGCTACTTGCATACATACTTACATACATAATTGTCATTTATACCCTTAGTTGGGTTGTTTGGCCGAGCTCTTCCTCTTTTTTGTGGTACGCGTCTTAGATTTTTCCATAACTCCGAACGGCAGATATTTTTTATGGGGAGCTTTTTCATGGCAGAAATACACACTCGGGGCGTTGTCATTGCCTGTCGAGGGGCGACCGCTATTAGAAAAAATTTGCTCTACCCTTTGAGATTTCAAGCCCGAGGTTTTGAACTACCGAATGGTAGTCACGCACGAACCCATTCGAGCTCAGATGGAAATTTAGTCTTGACATACTCGTAAAAAGAATGACCTTGGTTCCTACCAAGTCTCAATAATGGGTGTGGGGCAGCCCATTTTTCAAAATTTTTCTTTTATCGTAATTTTTTTTTCTTCGTAATATTTGAAAAAAGCTTCATTGACTTATGGATGGACATATATTAAAATACAATACCCTTGTGTTTAAGTGTGCGCCGGTATAAAAATATGTAATGGAGTTGAGAACAAATACCCATATCACTAAGTTTAAGAAAATGTAAATAAACAAAAAATTAGAACCTAAAAGTTAACACATAAATTTAGTAGAGAGAATTTTTTTCATAAAAAAGGCCACAAATAACACTTACATAGCTTTGCACTCAGCCTGGGCATGGCACGCTTGAACGGATTAACAAAACATTTTCAATTTACAAGTTTTAAAAATATTTAGAAATAAAATGCTAATAGAATCAAAATGCAGCTTACACCCACGAACAAATTACGCACGATCAAGTCGTCAATATTAATTTTCCCAATCCACCTACGGCACCCAGATTAAGTCGCCCAAAGAGTGGAAAGTAGAAAACGGAGATTGCATTCATGCAATACGCAGAGTGACCTATAGCCAGTCAAACAATAACAATCACCCACATTCGGTAAAAATTGTTGGAAACTTAAGAAAAACAAAACATGAATAAAAAATTGTGTCATTTGACGCGATCAAGTGGAAATCGATTAATAAACCAATCTAAAAAATACTTCAAGTGGTATTCACTATGTGTGGGCATCGCCAACGCCAACACAGGCAGATCGATGTGTGAGTAATTTTGCGTGGTAGAAAAATTATACTTGAATGCACTTATGCACATGCTTGCATGCACGCCCATGTAAATATGTTTTATTGTAAAATGTGAAATGTTTTATTATTTTAAAACATGAAAAATAAAATATTATTCAAATTCATACAAGATTTATATATTCCAGTATTTTGTTATTAAAGTAAATAAAAAATATGTTTTTAAGTAGGTGCTAATAATTAAGCGGAAGAGTCGGAACAGCATTTGATGCAATGCAGACAGCCGGATATTGTAGTAAACGGTTGACCGAATGATGGCCGATTTACCATTGAGGCATAGAGTTTTTTAATTAGTTAAACCACTTTAAGTTCACCATATATTTTTTATTTACTGTGAAGTTCGGGCACGAATGACTTTTACTAATTTACCATACCATAAATTACTACTGAAATTCTTACTTGCCGGTCGCTACTTTAAAAGCTCTTCCCTCTATTTTCTGTAGGAATGTCCCACAATTCAAGTCAGCATATGCACTTTATTGAATGTTTCTGTTACAGTTTTTTGAATATAGAATAGAATAGAAAGGAATATAGAATATATTCGTTGCAAATAGAAAAAAATAGTAGGCCGAAAATGTTTAATAGGGGTCTTAAACATCTGGGAACAATTAATTTTTATTATATTACAATTCATTTTTATTATTTAACATCGCCATACTTTTTTTTTGCGCTTGAAAATTTCGAAATGTGAGCCAAGTCGGTGGCATTTGCGGGAGTTATTGGTTTCTGCCTTCAAATAAAAACATCTGTGGCTACGATGCGTGGAATGCTTATAAAAGCTCTTGAGAGGCTTCTGAACCAACGTACCCCGAATGGTTTCAATGCAAAGACTATGGTCTGGTTAAGGTAGTAGACAAGGAGCGGCCGGAATAAATAAAAAAATGCATAAACAGTAGAGTTGCTGTCATTACTGGATAAAGATATGAAGATTCGTGACAGACGCAACTTTCAAATTCATTAGGTCTGACTCAGTTATGCATTTTTCATCGTTTGATGGCATTCATGGTGAAGGATTTAGTAATAAGGAAATTTAGTGGCGTTTGACTTGAACTAGAGAGGCTTCGAACGACGCTTTTTCTAGAACGAACAGCTGCTTCAACAGCAAAATGTGGTTTCTGCAGTGAATAGTAACTGGCGATAGAAATGAGATCGATTGCAAAAAACAAAAAACATGCAACAGCATCGGCTGTCAATAGATAATATTTTTAAGAATTACTTATTTCACTTATCTACAAAATATAGATGTTTAAACCAAACACATCGAAGTAGCCATAACTAAATTTATTACTAACCATTAATATAATAATACTATATGCGCCCTCTCTTTGTCAATGCATAAATACAATTTGTCAAATCATAAATACATTTGGGCAGCTCTCCATAAAGCTTATGTCTGATTAACAGCCCATTTCTTTCAACACAAAAACTTACGTATATGTTTTTGTTTCATTTGTTTAGAGAAAAGATAGTATTTGGTTATTAACGACAACGTATTACTATATTATGCTGCCAGCTACGTTTTATTGTTGTGACTACACGCGTTTCGCTTTATTAGCATCATAAGTCTGACTAAAGTCGTCAACAAATAAAACACTGGTGTTGAATTATGTAGTTTGCTGTAATGCCTTGTAATTTTATTATTGAACGAGTATATTGTCTCAGGTATCACAGGCATATTGTTTATTAACTTATTTCTATCTATGAATATATGTACGTAGATATGTTGTTGTTATTATTTAACGTTTGGTTTTGTATGTGGTTTAAGTTTTCCTAATTTTTTCTTATTTCATTCTCATCTGAGGGTTGCATCTTAATAGTTAAGTTGTTTTAGCTGGGCAAAATTTTTGTTTAGCTAATTGATGGCTTACGGCAGTATTCCCATGCATAGAAAAAATTAGTTATTATGATTGCAAGAACTATTATATTTTGCTATGCAGAATGCGCACTCTGTGATTTGCTCCACAATCACAAAAGGAGTAAAAATTACTAAAAAAAAGTTACTTTTGAGAGAATTGGTGATAAGAATAATCTTGTATGCTTTTGTATTTTTATATCATTTGACCAAAATTTATTTAAGCAGATGGAGCCAAGCGAGGAATTTCTAATCAAAATGAAAATGTAAACATTGAGCAGCTGTTTTTCCGTGCAGAAATGTTCAACTCATTTGCTGAATTATATGACATTCTTACTTGTCATTGTTCGCTGAGTATATCTATGACTACTGACAATGAGAATTTAACTTTTATAACAAGTTACGGCTATTGCAAAGCCCGAACTTGGCTGTTAATTTTATGAAAATTATGTATTCTATGCAGCGTGCTCTTCTAAGGAATTAATTTGCATCCTTATAGACTATTAAAGCGATCAGTTTGCAAAAATTACAAAAGCCTTAAATAAAATTTATCAAAAAAGAGGGGAAAAATGCAAAAGAAAAACAACAATTCTTATTCATGTTTTGTTAGCACAAAAAAGGTAAGTTTAAGGCCGGCGGGCCAATTAGATGTCCTAAATTCAGTAGTTTTCGCGAACCGTTGTAGGATGAGAAAAAAAACAATTAGCCAAATGAAGTTTTGGGGATAGTTTAATATATATTTGAACTAAAAAAAAAAAATTTGTACAATCTCCAACAATATATTGTAAGCCGAGTTATCAATAGATTCCCAGAGCGCCTGTATCCAACTTCTGTACAAGATACAACTTGCAATTTTCATCTGAAAACAAAAAAAAAAAGATGATTAATTTTGATGTAATTATCTTCTATGTGAACTAGAAAACATACAAAAACTTTTTTAAGCGACTTTTTTACCCAGTTGAGGAGTTTTTTTTTTCCTTGAAAAACCACTTTTTTTTCTACCTTCCCCAAAAATTCGAATTTTATGTGTTTCTTAGTTCACATCGAAGATAATTACATCAAAATTAATAATCTTTTTTTTTTTTGTTTTCAGATGAAAATTGCAAGTTGTATCCTGTACAGAAGTTGGATACAGGCGCTCTGGGAATCTATTGATAACTCGGCTTACAATATATTGTTGGAGATTGTACAAATTTTTTTTTTTAGTTCAAATATATATTAAACTATCCCCAAAACTTCATTTGGCTAATTGTTTTTTTTCTCATCCTACAACGCTTCGCGAAAACTACTGAATTTAGGACATCTAATTGGCCCGCCGGCCTTAAGGGAAATATAAACAATTAAACAATTAAAAGGCAAAAAAAATGTTTTAAATAGGAAAATAGATACACAAAAGAAGGAAATTTCATTGCAGCTATATTTTGTATTATCAAGCAGATTTTTGCCATTTCTAAAGATGAAAGCATTAAACAAACATTGCCAAATTGGAACTTTTTGGGAAGGGAGAGTTTTTATAAAATATTTTAAAGTTTCCCTCAAGCGTTTAGAAGAGCCTTTAGAGTAGTGATGGGCAAACTCAGCACATTTGCTCTGTGCATCAGCGTGTGCTTCTGCGTGCGTAAAAGTGCTAGGTGAAGGGGGATAACAAAGCACAGGGAAGAAACAGAAAAATTGAGCGAGTTGTGTCTGTGTTTGTACCCTGAATGAGAGAGCAATTATTCTTGAATTCTTACCAGGGATGCCAACTTTTAACTTCATATCAACAAATTTCTAAAAAAATAGGTTTTTTTGGTACATTTTTCTTCAATAACTAAATTTAATACAATACATATTACACTTTCTATTATAATAATGAATTAAGATAATGAACAACAATAAACAAGCAATTAAACATTTCAAAAGTTCGCGTAATACTGTTTTTTAATTGCTAGATGTAAAGAAAGTTAAGACCTCTGAAAATATTTAATTTGAGATTAAATTAAAATCTTACATATTGGAAAGCAATGTCAGTTAAATCTTCAATAATATTGATCACTGCATATACTGACGAATCTGTAAATTATTCACACTTATGTTATGATTACTTAAATGGTTTTTGAGATCGGATATATTTTTTTAAATTGAGCTAAGAAATCCAGAAAATCAATTTTTTTAGCAAATTACTTTATAAAACTGCAAACTCTCTTCAGCTAACGAAGTTTGTCGAATGTTTCAGAATTTTTAGCTACTGAATGATACCATTTTTTCTTTTATTTTTCACAAAAAGTGGACGTGATTGATAACTAATTTCGCCCATCTAAATCCAATACACCCTGATATGCACAACTGCAAATAAAAATAAACAACTAAGAGTATATACAATACTCATGTATATAAATTATGAATAATAAAATCAACAATACCCAAAATTGATTCCCACATTTAACAACTGCGGCAACTCTTACTCATAACTTTTGACATTTCATAAATAAAATCAGTTTTTTTGTGATTTCTTCATTTTTCGACGATATTATTTGAGACCGTAAGTTACATATTATTGTCGCATAAAAAAACACTAATATTAAGTGTATTTGTATGGTGTGGATGCAGTGAAAGTGCTGAAAATTCTATTTAAAAATTTGAAACGGCGAACGTCAAAACAAAGTGCACTGTGTTCAACTGCCGACAAAAACCCAAATTTATTTCTAATGTGTAATATATTACTCTGTTTTAACTTTTAATTCAGATAAACAAAGTTAAATAAAATATTAAATATAAAACATTTGGTTCAGCATGACCTCAAATAAAAGAACATTGTTAAATTTGAATCCGAAGTGGAGTGTAACTTTTTTATGCAAATATGTAGACGGAGAATCACAATGCCTTGTATGTGAAAAACGTGTGGTGTGTAAGGTTTTTAACATAAAGAGACATTATGAGCTGCACAGGAGTGATTATGATGAATATGTAGGAAAAGAAAGGAAAAGTATATACAAATCCTTAAGTCTAAGCGAAGAGCCCGATTCGATGTGCCAAATTACAGAAGGTCGGAAAAATTCAAATTATTCAAATTTTTTTTTTAATTTCTTAGGAAAGCGAAGATTACGTTGTAGATGCAAAGCGTGCAACTTATGAAATCGCGTTAAACCTTGTTCGTGAGAATCGTGCATTTCCGGATGGCGAATTGGTGAAGTTTTGTATATTAAAAGCAGTAGGAATTTTGTCCCCTTATCTCGTAGAACTATAAGCAGACGCGTAGATGAAATGGCGGAAATTACAGAATCGCAGTTAAAAGAGCGTATAAAATCATTCACAGCGATTTCATTGGCAATTGACAAAAGTACAGATATATCCGACATAGCCCAATTAGCGATTTTTATCCGAGGAGTTGATGCCCACCTAAATATATGTGAAGAACTTTTGGACATTATTCCAGTGACAGGGACGACTAAAGGTGAAGATTTATTTCAATGTGTTAATGAATGTACTGTACGTATGGGTGTATCATGACGAAAAGTGATTTGCGTTGCCACCGATGGTGCGAAATCCATGAGCGGATGCAAACAAATTTCTCTAATCATTTTTGTGTACTTTGTCATACTGTGCACATTGCCATATGCGTGTGATTTGAATTTGAGAGCAACTAAGTACTCACCAAGAATACCCACTCTGCTATGATAATTTCCTCAATGTTTTTTGAAAAAATCCTCTATTTTTTTTAATGGAAACATGTATAAATTGTCCTTTTTAACAAAATAAAATGTATAACATCCATTGTTTAAATAAAACTTGGCTGGTTGAGATTACTGTTCGCTGTTGTGACCAGCACTCTTTAAAAAAAAATGCACTAATATAAAAACATACGATATACGATCATTCAGAAAAATATACACCGATTTGTCAGTACAAATTTATCTCCACATAGTTTAGCAACTATGAAACTTTGACATGCGAATGTTCAAACTTCTTGATTATAAAATCGCCTATGCTTCTTGGTTACAAAAATTATAAAAGTAAATAAAATAGAAATTTGCAAAGATGATGTTAATATTCAAAGAAGCGTTTCCAATAAAAAAAAACCAAAAGCATTTTATTATTTCATATGAACGATCAACACTTCGAAATCCCTTAACATGGAATGAAGTCCCCTTATCTGGTAACTTTGCTGTTGGCAAAGCTTCAGTCTCTTTTTTACAAACACATATGCGTTGCTCAGAAGTGATTAATATACGTACACGCCTATTGCTTACCCTTCTAATGTAAGTTTGTCGCCCCCCCATCTAGCACTTTGCTAGCACGCTCTGCTGCGAGCGTGCCACGCTGCTGCCCGTCCCTACTTTAGAGTATCGTTCTAATCGACGAACACTAGCTTTAACAAAAACAAAAATACTTATAAGCTTTCTTAAGTTAAGAAGAATTTTTAATTTAAAAAATTCTGAGAAAGCCCCAACGTAATTTGCATTAATTTCATACATTTTTTTTTATCACTATTTTTTATTGCTCTCTAACAGCTTCCATTTCATTTAATTGTCAGCGCAGCAGGGGTTAATATGCGCGTGACCTTTTTTGACAGTTGTTTCAAGACGAAGAAAAACAAACAGCAGCAAACTTTAAGTAGAGTGCAATTTAAATGGCGCGCAGTTACCAGAGACAAGAGCTCTGAAGTCGAGAATACAATTATTTACAAGTACATACAATACATTAGGATGGGGCGGTTTTGCAACGATTTTTATTGTAACGAATAAAAATTATTACACCACATATGGCTAAAATGCATTTCGAGTTTCCAAAGATTGACTTTATGGAACATAGAATTCTCTATGTACACTGACCGACAATTAAAATACGGTGATCAAGTTCATATACCATAGTAGCATTAAACCAAGTACATTGCTCTTATGTCCTCACCAACAGCCTTATTTACAACAATAATGTGCTAATGTGCCAATAATACATTGAAACTCCATATTTTTTCTTACGAAGAATACATTTTTGATACTTATTTCTACCTTAGAAGTCCGTTACGATATTTTTGAAATCTTTTTTAAATAATTATAAAAAACGAAGTATTAAAAAACGGACTTAAGAAAAAAATTAAAATAACTATTACAAAGGGCGAATTTAATTTTCATCCAAGTGTGCCCTCTATCTGGGCAACCATTTCAACTTAAGTAAATATCGATGTTATACTGTAAACGTTAAAAGTGAGTTTTTAAAGTACTCAGAAAATTAAATTTTCATACAATTTTTTCATGAAAAAAGAAATCCGACAATATCTAAAAAAAAATAATTTATTCTGACTCCATATAAAAAATTTGTACATGAAATTGATGTATCAAATGCCGTGGTTATTTTTAGTATGCATAGAAAATTCTATGTTGTTCCATAAAACTCAAATTTTGGGACCAATCATATTCGTTAAAAATCAAATTTGGAACCTCGAAAGGCGTTGCTCGTACTAACAAGATATAATAATAGAGAGACCGCGCTGTAGAGGTTTCGAAAAATTGTATGCCATACAAATCGCTCCGCTCTAATATAAGCACATTTCTTACATGAGTGTATGTGTATAGTACATTCATCTCATCTATTTAGGTAAATGTTGCTTGCTATGTGGACTTTTTTGGTTTTGCATTCCATTGCGTAAAATCAATTTAACCATCAAATTCAAGTGTAGCAACAAGCGAAACCTGATTTACCGTTCAATGAATGCGCAAAATTCCCACGCTAGCGAAACCGATATCGGCCAGTGTTACCAATCGACGGTACATAAATTGTCAGTAATGCGGCGAATGAGACGAAATAAGTAAGAAAAAAAGTTTGAAAACCAAAATAGGAAAGATTACTTAAGTTGTAGGAAAAAAGTTTGCGAAATCGCAAGAAACACAAATTGTGAACGCAGAAATAAGCAAAGCAGGAATTACTTGAAAAAAAGAAGAAATAATATTGCACAAATGTAAATGCAATTGGAAGATAAAGTGACGAAAAAGAAGCTACAGCATCACATTTTTCCCACGATACCAAATTTGTGTATTGGAAGAGGGAATGAAGTCCAAGTAACATATCGACCCTCTTCACGCCAACCACAACTAAAATAGCAGCCACTTACAACAAGGTAATTTGGTACATGCAACAAAAATAATCTTCTCAACAAGCTACTCACTGCAATCGGCATGCGAATCGCAGTGGCAGCAAGCTGAGCTGGAGCCGTTTCAGGAATTGCTCTCAAAAAAAAGGCATCAACTGTTAGTTGAAACTGTTTCTGGTCGGGGGTATGCAACAAAAACGATTTTAGCGGCAGAAGCTCCTACACTGACGGTTATAACGGCACTTGAGGTTAAAATACTCACGTTGCAGGTAGCAGCGAAGGCTTTGTGGTTCATGCCACAGGATATGTGGCAGCCGAATGCTAGCTGACAAGCGCATCAAAAACTCGCCGCGAACAAATATCGATATGTGGCAACAAATGCAGCGCGGATCTGCAGTCAGCCAATTACACTTGTGCTCACATAATTCAGACTATAAATGGAAGAAAATTCCCAACATCGTATGGAAAAAAATATTCAAATTGAATTGGCTATAAAACTGCATGCCCCGGAGTTTTCTAGGAATTCTGATTAAAAAGGTGAAAATTTTGAACATTTTTTGAAATTTGTTAGGTTAGGTATAAATGAAATTTGTTAAGCTTTTGTGAATTTTGTAAGTGAACTTTGATTCATACAGTTTTCGTTATACTCATGCAATCAAAATTATTTTTATATAGTACAAAATTTAGTAAGATAAATATTGCGAATATTGTAAAAGGATAAAGTGACTTACTTATATAAACACCAGTGTATGTATGATATGTACATAAGTACTATGGTATGGCGTAGTGGATAATAATGGATTGATAATGTGAAAAACGTGCAAGAGGCATCAACTTGCAAGTAGGTTAGTCATAAATGCCTATGTACATACATGCAAGTACTCGTATATTGGCGATTAGGTAGTCAATTTGGAGTCGTGTGTGTCAAAGATTTTCGATCAAAAGCAGTTTTTTTGAAGGCAGGCGACACGTTGCAAAAAGAAAGCAAAAGATGGCGCTAAGCACACAGTTAGAGGATGAGGAGATAGCTGAGCGTCGCCTGCATGAAAATCCACTTGGTAAATATTTCGTATAGCCCAGCGAGCTAACTCGCACAGCCAATAATAAACTCATTTATGTATTTATAGATCAGTATGTACATTAGGGTGGGTCAAATGTTTTATCTTCCGTATTTCGGCGATTGAATTATTCTTCTGCTAGATTCATTGATTCATACCTCCAAAATGGATTTCGAGCCACCTTGTTTTTAGTTTTATTTATTATTACTCAAGCAACTGTAGTGCTAACATGTCAGTTGGAGGTCCGTAGTTCACTTGTTTCGAATTTTCCAATGCATCATATGGAAGACGATATGACAGCTCATTTAAATGTAAAAGACACAACAACAAATGTAATGGTATTATTAACTGTATTTCAAATTATTTACTTACACCGTACAAAACAAAAAAAAACAAGATTCTGACAATGGATTCTGGTAATGGAGACGAAACAAATTTTATGTGTATCGCGATTTGAAAGTTTAGGTCTGAATTTTATTTTATAGGACTCTATGTGATGCTTACATTTTAGGTATATATGTAATATAATTCAGAAATTCCATGTAAAAAAAGAGGAAAATCTTTGTGAAAAAAACTGGACCTTTCTCTAACGGAATAAACATTTAAACACGTTTTCCGTATTTCTAGCGTTTAAGTTGAATATTGATCTTTGGTTTATTAGTATCAACGAAATCGAATATTGAGAATTTGTATGCTATTTTCACCTTTGTTTGGAAGATAGGTTGAAAGAAATCTTAAAGAACTCAGCCAAAAAATTAGTCCGTTCATGCAAAATTTTTAAACATTTTTATGCATACTTTTTACAGTTAAACATATGACAGAAATGTGAGGTGATTTTTTGGAAAAAATATTTTCTAAAAGTAATTTTATTTAAAAAAAATATTTACTTTTAAATCGGTCCAGTTCACGTAAATCCTAATATTTTTCCGAAATCTTTTGGCAGAAGACTTACATTCTATTATTCCAGTGAAAAAACCGCAACTTTTTTTGTCACCCTAATGTGCACGTACGCAAATGGTGAATAACCTTCCGTGTTCATTGCACTTTTGGCCCATTATTTTAGGCGAAAATTCCTCAGAAAATAGCAAGGAGAAAAAATTATACGCGAGAACAAAAAAAAAGGTCGATAAGGAGCAAAAACTAGTAACTTCAATCAATTCCCGAAAATCCAACAGCCATCTATCTCTTCGCGCGGATTTGCACACAAAGCAGCTGCACTCGAAATACCTGCGCTGCAAGGCGCGATTACCAGAAACTCCAACACATTAAAAATTCTGACATCGACACCAACACATGTAAACAAAGCACTTATTGAAATGAGTGGCATTTTTCTCCAACTTAAGGTCATCCGCCTAATGCCTGCATTTTACAACGCTTCCAAAATCTTTGAGTGCCATAGAGTGTCAAAAGCTTTGCTGAAGTCGGCAATTATCACGAGACGGTGATAGTCTTTTCCCAGGTTTTCGTTTGTTACATTAGCAAACTGCCCTAACAGTTGAATAAAGTTTTTTACCCACTTTAGATAGCGTAATGGTTCCTTACTATTATTTGAAATTTATTATAAAAAAATTCTAACAATTACATCTTCCAAGAGTTGTTCTTTCAGGCTGCATACTCGTATACATACACACACACACGCACCAGTATGCAGTTACCTGTATCAACTGATTGGCACCACCACTGTGCTGCTGGTACGCATTTGGATTTGGAAACAAAAATAATAAAAGGTAAATGTTGGAAGTGTAGTAAAATATCTGGTAACTTTAACCAGCTGTAGTTTGGATAAGTCTCAGAAGAAAATGGATAAGTAGTAATGATACAAAAAGAGAGAAAGGTAGATAAAGAAATGAAAACAATAAATCTTAAAAAACTATCGAAGATTTTCTGTGCTACAAAGTAAACTAAAGGACAGCAACCCCCGCAGCTGGCTGGCTGGAAGGTGGTGCTGAGAAATCAATTTCATTGGCTACGAGCGCAATCAAGCCAGCTGCTTATGCGCCCACTGACATATTAATTACGTACAGCACGTTTTGATCCAGCGAACATGAATCGTACGTGTTCAACTTCACGAAGGTGAATAAGAATAGAACATAATTGTGAGAACTCTCGTTCAGGTGTATACAGTTCAACTGGCTTTCAACTGACTTTACCTCCACACACGTAGAGATCAATAAAAATCTGTAGTAATTGGTTTCGAGACCAATGAGAGCAAACGTTATATGTACATACTCGTATATAAGTATACTACAACTGCGCATTAGGGTGGCAGTTATTTTGCAAGATTATTTTTTTATTGGTGCTACCCCCAGATTGGTTCCTTTATATATAAAAATGGTGGAAAAAAAGTTTGAAGTAAATTTGGTAAGTGGAAAGTGTGCCCCCGGGCCTTCAAAGTTTCAAAAAACCCGAAAATTCGTAGTATAAGTACTAGTAGTAAGTAAAGTAGCCGAGCATTTAGTTTATCATATTACAATGATAATTCAAATTATTACGCTTAAAAAAATATATTCAATGCAGAATCCACCAAGTCATTCGACCCTTGCTTTTTGACAATTCTGTCAAAAATGTTGCATTTTTCTTCAATTTCTGAATTACAAAAACAAAACGGAAGTTAAAATATGTGAGATAACTTATCAACTGATCACATTTCGAAATTCGAAATGAAAATAGATTTCTTCAAACAGATTTCCGCGCATAAAAAATTGGGTTCGCGTTTTGACTAACGTACACATGGTGTCTTGGATAATATCAATATCAAAAACTAGTACTAGTATCAAATAAAGTAGGCGAGCATTTCGTTTCTGAAATAACAACGGTAATTCAAATTTGTATGGCTAAAAAAGTTTTGTATTAAAGTTTTTTAAAAAAATCATTAGTTGCGTACAGCATTTGAAGTGAAGACATTCGGTAGTACAATGTCGCGACCTCTATTACGAGAAAAAGTGTATCTGCTCGGGTATTATTCAAATGAAATTTTTGGAAACAAACTTCCATCTGTAAAACAAACGTTACAAGTTTTTTTTTTCAATTTACGGGTGTGTAAGTTAACAATACGAGGCAGTGCTTCACTAGCTGTGCGGGAAGTGATGATATATTGGGAGAAAGCCCGAATTCCGACGCAAGAACTAAAGAACTGTATACCAAAGTTAGATGGTCTCTATCAGCAGTGGCGGCAACTTCAAAAGCATGCTGCAAGAACGTCGATGGATCATAAGAAAAAAGAAAAAGATTTCGTTGAAAAACTCTTCGTCCTCTCTAGCTACCTATTTAACATGAATATTTTTGTATATCAAACTAAATCGTACTTATATTGTTAATACTAATATATTTCTAACTCAATCTGATATACTGACGACGTCGAGTTCAAGCAGCGGAGAAGATTTAGAAGCGCGTGCTTCAGAGGAAATTCCGCAATGCTCAAAACATTTGTCTGTACCAGCAAAACAAAAAAGAGGACGACAAATAATAATAACTCCTAAGCTTGCTGCTGCTTTAGATAAGTGCAAAATCAGTGACAGGAATACAGTTCATATTCTTATAGCTACACTTGAACCCCTTGGTCAAGATGTGGAGAGTTTTGCGATCAACAGGTGATCTATTAAAAAATTCTCGTGAGAAACTCCGCGGAAAAAAGCTACCGAAATCAAAAATATCTTTAAGGATAAGGAATTGCCTGCCGCTACGATACATTGGAATAGTAAATTACTGCCATCACTAACAGGTAAAGAGACAGTAGACCGACTTCCTGTTATTCTTTCAAATTGCGGTGCTGATCAACTTCTTGGTGTACCTGCATTGCCATCAGGGAGTGGAAAAGAACAGGCAACAGCTGTTTGCGAAACCCTTGAGAAATGGGGCCTTCAGGACTACGTAGAAGCATTGGTTTGTGACACTACTGCCTCTAATACGGGCGCTTTTAATGGTGCGTGTGTTTTGATTGAAAGCTTTCTAGAAAAAGATCTCTTATATTTGCCTTGCCGCCATCACATATACGAAATCATTTTAAAAGCCGTTTTCGAGGAGAAGATGGATAAAACTACCGGCCCAACCGTACCAATCTTAAAAAAGTTCCAAATTGCATGGCCTAAAATAAATTTAAATAATTTTAAAATCGGAATCGTGAATAAGAAGATCAGAAAACATTTGGATCCGGTCGATGTTTCCCGAGTTCTTGATTTTATACGAAGCATGTTGCAAGAACAACAGCCGAGAGAGGATTATCGAGAATTTTTACAATTGGCTGCTATTTTTCTTGGCGAAATACCATCTCGTAGAGTATCCTTCCGGGCTCCAGGAGCTATCCATCATGCAAGGTGGATGGCTAAGGCTATTTATTGCTTTAAGATATTCATGTTTCGTGATGAATTTAAATTATCACCGCGTGAGGAAAATGCAATTTGTGATATTTGCATTTTCCTTATCAGTATATATATCGAAGCGTGGTTTTGTGCACCTTCTGCAGCCAAAGCCCCATTTTTGGATTTCAGTGTTCTTTCCAAAATTTATAAATACCGGACAGTTGACGAAGACATCTCTCGTGTGGCTTTATAAAAAATAAAAAATCATTTGTGGTATTTATCACCTGAATCCATCGCCTTGGCCTTCTTTGACCCAAATGTGACGGCAGAATCAAAAATTAAAATGGTAAAAGCGTTGAATCGTGAAACTGATGCTGAATGTGAAAAAAGTATGAAAAGGATAACCGTGGAAACAAGCCAAGTTACAGAATTATTAAACCAAGGACTTGAACAATTTGTCTCCAACAAATCAAAACGATTCGTTATAAGATTTAACAAAATTACGAATTCCTATGCACAGATCCTGCCCGGTGGCACAAACATGAAGATTTCTTTAATTTTAATTCATTTTCATTTTATTTTCTTCAATGAGTTATTTCTTTTTTTAGTTATTTTTATATGTTGTTATTAAACTAAATTGCAATGAAGTAAGTGTCATATGGAACTATATATGCTAAATACTGTATGCATAATAATTTCCTTCTTCAATTTATATATGTATGTATAATTTAATATACTTTACCAATTAAATTCTTTGACTACTTATTTACGCTGTATATATACTCATGTAAAATAAAAAACACACTTTTAATGAAATTAAAATTTTTTGTCATTTTGGGGTAAATTTTGCATATTGAAAGGCTCGGGGGCACACCTTTCCCCTATCCGATTGGCACCAAATTTCACAGAGGTCATTTTTATATAGAATGGAACCAAACTGGAGGGTAGCCCGCGAAAAAATATTGTTTTAAAAAAACAGGTCAAATAACTGCCACGCTACTGCGCATGAATGTATAAGTATGTGAAAACTACGATGCTATGTTAAAGGATGATGTAAAACAGGAGGATGTGATGTAATGTATATTTCGAAAACCATGAGCCCGTCTCCCCGAGAAGATGTGGGAAGAATACCCTGAAAATGTTTTCCAGCAGGAGCAAGTATTAGAGAAATAACACGTCACCCTTTCCAAATTCAATCCATTCAATCCAAATCCATTTTTTGGGTCGATCGTAAAAAGTTATTTGACTGTCATTTGTCATGTGTGGGTACTGAAGTTGAGTTGTATAGAATTACCCAAATATACAACGTATAGGCATGAAAATCCGATGCAAAATTGTGGGAGTTTGACGAAAATTCGAAAATGTGGTGACAGTGACATTCCGCTTCGTTGTAAATTTATCATCAAACAAAATTGCATGGATGTGGTGGGATTTCTCTTATCGAAAATTTTTAAAGGAAAGGTTTATGCCAATAAACCAAGAACATTTCATGAATTGGAAGGTGAAATTAGACGCGGCATTGATAAAATTGGGCCGGCACTATGAAAGGTACACACCTTAAGAGGCAATCATTCACCAGATATTGAATTCATACTATGACGCATAACATTCTACACTATCTACACTTTTTTTTCCAATGCCAAGTTCAGAAAGTTTTAATTTTTTTTGTTTGCTTTCAAATTTCCAAATAGGCGAACTTAGTGGAACACCAGTGTGTACTTCAGGCAGTCGATGGTTTTCTAAGTAAAACTGAGCATTATTTCATAGCAAATACAATTGAATAAAAAAAACAATATTTGTATCTTTTACTACATATAAATTACCGTTTAATTTGTGATATCATCGATATCATCAAATTCCTTCCAGATGGTCAATTTTACGATCAACTCAGTTTCCCACTGGGTAATTTGCATTTTTTCGTCTTTTATTTGTCAAAGTTTTTATTTATTTCTTTGAGCGCACAAACGCAGCCTAGATTCATTTATGAAAACCAGTTTTTCGCATTTTGCATGAAAGCGAAAACGGCTGTGCGATGGGAAAACTTCAACAGAAATCGAAATATTCATATGGTAAACGTAAATATTGAAATTAGGCAATGAATCCACAAATAAAGGCGGCTAATGCCAAGATTAAAGTGATTAAGAAAAAAAGCACGTACAAAGCGTATTATTTGAAGGCGGTATTTTAAAAAGGCTGAAGATTTTAAGCATTTGCTTAATTTGGTTTACCATTAGTGCCGCTTATGTTGTTCAAAAAAGAGATGTGAACATTAAAAATTCATTATAACAGCGTTAAGATATGTGTAAACGTACATACATACAAATATGTTCCTCAAGTCAGATTTTTCATATTCCGGTTTCAAATTAAATTTCTGCAAGTTAATAGGTGACTCAGTTCAAGCAGATTTTTCAAATCCTTTCGGCTAGAGCGGACGCGCCTTTTTATACTACATTTAATTATTGAGACTAATAGAGAATTTATTAAATTTCATTAGGCGCTTTCAAGGGTTAATTAAAGTCATTAAATCTCTTAATACGAACCACAAATTTTCATTCGCTATAACGGTAATTGATATATAACTATATTTTTTTCGGAGAAAATGAAACAAACTGACCAAAATTTGGTACAAATGAACCCAAGAAGAAAAATACGGCGCCAGTATAATAAAATTTGGAAAAATGGGTGGTATCTCCGTCCGTCCGTCTAATGTTACAGTCTATAACTCGGGGAAAAGTTTAGATAGTTTTGCGAAACACCGCAAGGTACGTTTATGTTAAAAATTGGCGAAATTTTTTGAGATATAGCCCACCTCCCATGTAACGTTCATTTGCAAAAATTTGCAAACCATAACTCCCATTAACAGGCAGCCTAAATTAAATTTTCCTAAAATGTGTGCGGGTATATAAAGTTCACTTCGGACCGAATTTAACCTGCCTTACTTTTTTCCAATTTAGCAAAATTGAGTATTGTATGTTTTGAGTATGAATTATTTAAAAAGCATGTATGAGTAATGCCAAAGAGTAAATATGACTGTAAAGTGCATGCTATTAAAACATGCTTGTGCTTCGTGATGGGGGATTCCTGAGGAATTATAAAAAATTAACAATTATCACAGTTTAAAATAGCCATATAGTGGCTATTAAATGTATTGAATTGGTGAAAAATTGCGCTGTATGACGAAATTGAAAGTATTGAAGTAAAAAAAAATTAATTGATAATTATCAGGAGTGGATGTGGTCATAAATTATTTTTATAGATGTAACAATAGACTTAATCTTTTCAAAATAGCCATAAAATCATTCAATAAAATCATAGACAGAATAAAAGAAATTTCCCATAGAAATAATATTAATTTCAAGTGCCGCTGACAACACATGAATATTGGCTGCAATGATGACGCATGCGCGAAAGATAACTGAGCGTGTGGGAAGTACAGGAATTCTAACAACAGAGAACCCACAATTGAATTACAAAGCTCACTCAGGAGAGCAAGTAAGAGTACTCGTACTGCAAGTGAGTGCAAGTGTGAGCCAGCGGCTTAAACAAATAACCAAGTTAATAGCTAAGCAGCGGAAAAGCCATTTTTTCTTATTTTCTGCCGATAAACAATGAAGTCATAGAGCTTATGGCGCCTCATACCCAAAACAAGCAAAAGTCAGCTAAGCAGTTATATGAACAAAAAAAAAAAGATAGAAAAAAATACAAAAGAGGTAAAAAAAGCAAAACAACAAATAAATAACAACAAGCAACAGAAACAAGAAAAGTGGGTTAAAGTAAACCGTGAGAAGATAAGAAATGACATCGGTTGAGCAAACGTAACAATAAGTTTAGAGGAATCACGGAAGGAAGCACGGAAAAAAGAGGGCAGACACAGTTGAGTTGATTGTCTAAGCGGGAAGGAAGGTGAGTGGAGAAAATAATCAGGGAGATAGCAATAAAACTTGTTGAATAATAAGGTAGACAAGCGAATGAAGAATTGAAGATTTGGAGGTTTATACGGCTGATTCAGCAGTCGATGGCAAGTTGGCGTGTGAAGTAAGTAGATGTTTGTAGGCAGCTGGATTGCAAGGTAAGAATATGCAAAGAGAACTGATTGATGTGGGTATAGCTGGAAAAATTGACGAAAAAGGGAAGGTGAAGTATACAGAAAGCAGTAAATATTTTTGGTGGTAATGAAAAAGAAGAGCTTCTAGATAAACATATGCGGATAGGCAGAATATAAGAAAGGGGAAGGTTAAAAAAGCAGTACAAGAATTATTCTGCACATTATGGGGTGTGTAATTTATATGTAGACATATTCAAAGAGATTTTTTTGAGATGCTTTTTGATGGCGAAGACGTAACTGCCTGCCAAGAGACGACCTTAATTAGAAAAAAAACTGTGTCCACCATTTAATATAATATTTCGTTAGCGAGCATCGAGCTCAAATTGACTTATAAAATATTTGTATCGCTCCTAACTTTATTAACATCTTGAAATACAACACAGAGTGTGGGAAAAAGGCCCTTTAAATATACACAAAGGCTTTCAATTTATTTCGAAAAATTAAAAAAAAATATAGGGTGAAGTTTTAGAAATATAATTGCAAGTTGTTTCTTAATTGTAGTCAAAGATGGCATTTTACAAAATTCCTACTTCAGTTTAAATCGAAAAATCGTCTGACATTAAGATTGGGCACATTATCTTTATGGTGCAATATTTTCCATTGTAAATAATTCCACATTTTATATTCTGTCGGGTGTTTTTTTTTGCTGCATGACAACAACAACATAACGATAACAACAACAGCTGGTGATAGCAAACAGTGTCTTGGCCAGTTAATGAATCGTTCAGCGCCAGCACAATGCGCCCAATTTTGGAAATTCTCTTTGAAAAAAAAAATCTGTTCAAGAAGTTCATAGAGCGAAGTGTTGAAGAATATGCCGAAATGTCGATTGTCGTTCTCAACTTGTTAGCCTTTGCCCTTCGACTATATGGAAAATTGTATGCAAGGATCTTAGCTTACGTGGCTATAAAATACAGCTCGGGCAAGAGTTCAAGCCAAATGACGTCAAAGATTGAAAACAGTAGTCAAAAAATGCCATGAAATTATCTATGCACCAGATTATATTAAAAAATAATATACTATTTCTGTTAACATTTTAAGATCTCACCGATATCATTATTTTACCATTGTTGCCACCAAACATGAAATGCAGATAATAAAATAAGACTTCAAAAAGCAACTTAAAAGTGAGGGCTCCTACGTCACGGAGCAACAAGGAAGAAAAGCAACATTTTTTTGGTCGCCAAATTGTGTTAGTCTTCTTAAGAAAGGCGTGCACGATGAACTTGATAACCATCGCTGAGTGCGAGTATACGAGTACATTTATCTAATATGTAAAATTATGCATCATTTAGAAGACTTAAGTGGCTTCGGGAGCTGTTGAAAGCTGAGAGGGATAAGTGTAAAATACGTGCCAAAGTGGGTTGCAATGAATCACCGTCACTTAATACCAAGCCTAAATAGTTTATTATTGATGTGCAAAGATAAAGAGTCTTAATACAAAAGGTAAATAATACACAAATATTTAAATGCGCAGAAGTGTAACGGACTTGAAGAGCAAACAGATAGTAGTGGAAAAGTGGTGCTTAGCAAAGTCAAGTACTCCGATAAAGCATGAATTGTACATTAACGTTTGACGACTCATTCACTTCACATGTTTATAATGGCAACGCGCACAGCAGCGGCAATTGCTTGAAAGTGGGCTGCAGCGAACAACAGCTGATTAAGCGTTACGATGTGATGAGAAAAATATTTGAAGTAATAAAAAGAAAAAATCACGCGCACACAAAAAAATTGCAAGTAAACAAACTGGTTTTCCTCTCCAATGGAGTTGCAAAGCAAAATGGCACGCACACACATACAACACATATATATGTATGTTAAATATTTTACCCTCCAAATGAAGTTCATTGAGAGCTGCATTGAGGTGCGGTACACGTACGCGACAAAACTTTTTCTACAAGAGGTGCTGACTCTGCCTGCCATTTCATTGCAAAGTCTCGAAGCTGCTGAATTGCCATTAGACCGCGAACAAATGCACTCACATGCGGTTGACAAAGTGAGTGCATACACATACATGTACATCTATATATAATATGTACGAGCTTCAAACCAGAATTTATTCCCAGCATTAAGTGACGTATGCCGCTAGGTAGACAAGCGGCGAATAGCCAACAGCCAGCTGGAGCGCCGGCGAAGACAATTGAAAAGATAAAAAAGAAGAAAATTAAGTTAATGCCAGAAAAAACTTTAAACGGTTGCGTGCGTTGACTGAAGTATGTACAAATGTACATACGAGTGCTTTTCCGTTTTTTGTTTGCCGCCAAACGAGCTTTGCAGAAGCGCATTGCGAAGAGCAACACACCAAAGGCAAAGAAAAACAACAAAAAATAATAATTGTTGTTATTTTGCTTAGTTTTTGTTGCAAGCGATAATATTTCTATCGGCTGATTGTACACGCACAATAACAACACAAGAAACACACACATAACCACATACACTACGAATGTATGCGAAAACAATTAAGCAGTAGAAGGGACGGGACGAGCCTACTGGGCGTATGAGTTATGTGTTAGGCACGCAAGCAGAAGAGGCAGCGCTGCCGATATGCATATGTAGGTACTATACGTACATACATATGTATAGTGTCAAATCATGCGAGTGAGTGTGTGACAATCGGTTTATTGTTTGGGTATTGTTTTAGCTGAAGTGCTTTTCAGTTAAGGTCGCACATGAGTGCTAGAAAAACGTCGATGTACGAAGAAAGCGCAGAACAGCAGAGAAAAATGTATTGAGAAAAAAATAATAATAAATAAAATGTTAATTTATATGAAGAGTGCGAGAAAAATCACGATAATATTTTTTCACAGGAAAACCAAGTAAATTTTAATTGAATGAATGAATAGTGTTATCCACACACATACATACAGACATACATATTATATGTGCATGCATACAACTTTTTTATGTTGTTTATTTCTTTTTATTAACAACAACAAAATTTATTGTTTACTCTGAACTACAAGCTAAGAAATGAGTATTGGGGCCGTAAAGGGCGCATAGAAGTGTAGTTGAATGGAGACGAAATTAGTTGTAGGTGTACCGGACAGCTGTTAAATAAACGCTATGAACAGCATATATGAATTTTTAATTTGTAACCACAAATGTGGGAATATACATTGTTCAAGCATTTTTAGTATTACTATTCATGCCATTACTTAAGGGAAAAAAGCGCAAAATAGATAATTAAGCAAACACAATAAAATGAATAAAAATAAGAAAAGTTTTAATTAGCCCTGTGTTTCAGGCATTACGGGGCAGCAGCAGTTAATTAAAAAAAACTGCTGGCAGCGGCTTTTCAGATGCTTTTGTACAATTTTTCCTTGCGAAGTAAAATCTTCATTAAAACGGCATGCATATATTTTTCAAATTATTAATAAGCAGATAAAATGGCCATAAATACTCTATAAGCAAAATATTAAATAATCAAATTGTAATATTATGAGTTCCCATACGGCTAATATGTACTACCGCTATGTACTTGAAACCGCCTATGGGCACTTGAATATTACCCCAGGCATCTCTATAAGAATATCAGCTGGTTAGTTCGAAAATTTTGTTGACCATGAAAGGCAATATACATTTAATTTACAAAAGTAAATGTGCGATTTTTAGTTATTTATGTAATTTCAAAAGTGGGGAAATAAAAGCAGATTTAGGGAAATTAATAAAAATTGTAATGCTCTAAACTATACATACAACATGTGTCATAATTTAATTAAAATTATTTTTAAGGCACTATACAAGGTGGCGAAAAATTAATCATCCATTTTTGTTTTTGTATGTAAAAAATTTGTATTGTACCTTTACGCGCTACATTGCGTTCCTCTTTGTATGCTGCTGCTTTTGTAAATAACGTAAGAGGTTCCCGAAATTAGTCGCTGCAGATAAGATACAAGCGAATAGTGTTGCAAAACACAACAAAGTTTGTCTTATTTGGGTGCCTGGGCATTGTGGTATTAGAAGGAACAAGTTGGCTGATAAACTGGCTAATGAAGCGCTCTGCAATTCTGCATCGATTCAACTATGGATTGACGACTCCATGAGGTCTACCCATAGAAGACGTTGGTCTGAATTGGACTCCTGCAGAGTAACCAAATGCTTTGTGAAAGAAACAGGTAGGAAATTAGCGACCTTCCTTCTAAAACTTAGTAGGAACGACCTGAGAGTAGTGATGGGTGTAATAACAGACACCACGCCTGTGGTCAGCATATGGCTACCATGGGAAAGAAGGTGGTTTTTGGAATGCTAAAATGTTTGGTCATAGTACAATTCGAGATGCCCGAGGGCTAAACGCCAATCTATCAGGCTACATTACCGCTACCCTAGACTTCAGATGTTTCCCACGCGAAAGGAATGAAAGTTAAATTTAGTAGTCAAAGATGATACCACCGCGCTTTACATCGATAGATCCATGATGGATTGCGGCGTCGGCGCAAGAGTATATTTGGAAGATCTCCTGGGGAACTGGCACAGTGTTTTTCAAGCCGAAGATCTCGTGATAAAGGAAGCATGCAGAAGAATTAGGAACCATCCACAACATCTATCGGAATATGTATGCAGCCATCACCAATAACCAATTCAAAAATCATCAGTCAATGCAAAGAAGAACTTAATGATTTAGCGCGCACGACAGACATCACTCTCATCGGGGTACCTGGCCATAGAAGCATAGAAGGAAATGAAAAGACTGATGAACTGCAAGACTTCGGACATTCTATATCGAATCCCAATTGGTAGAAACAGGCTGTCCCCAAGGCGTGCGCAAAAAGGAGATCTCTTCGCTATTCCAGAATCAAGCCGTAGACAGATGGACTAACACCGATACCTGCAAAATAACTAAACAAACGTGGCCCCATTTCAACAAATCCAGAACTGACAAGTTGTTAAGAAAGTCATGAGCAAACATATTCAGAATTATGTCAACAACCCGCCACTGGGCTTAAGGAGACCATGACATAAAGATGGAATGGCCGTACAACGGTGGATGCAGAAGCAGCCATGAAGAAGAATCTAAGGGAACAGTATTTCGCTATCTGTGTGAGTATCCAAGTCTGGGTGTTCTACGACAGAGAATTTTAGGGGAATTCTCGGTGGTTAACTTGAAAGAAATTGCAGAAAACTGAAAAGTGAAAAATCTTATGAAAAGTATCGCTTTATTTTAAACGATCCCACGTACACAGAAATATTATTTTCCACAAAACTATATGAATAGTGTTGGAAACCTAACAATTTGGGTAAGTTGAGACACACAAAAAAGAAGTGAATAAAAATAAAAATCCTCCCCAATCTACGAAAATCGACTGTAGGTAGCGCTCAACAGGCAGATAAAGACTTTAAATAATAGAAATGAAGCGAAAGGGATGTTTTTTTTTTCAAATTTGTTTTCACAAGACGGTGGCTGTTAGGGGAACTTCGTTTCTAAGGAATACATAAAAACGGAGCCATCTACATATATAAGAAAACAGCAAATTGAATTAAATATTTACCTGCGTATAAAGGTTATAATCAAAGAGCCTGTGGAAAGTAACACAGCAAAAATGCTTGAAGGAATTTTACTGGAAATGAATTTATTAAAATTCGCACAACAATTTGTATGTATGGCGACCCAAATTGCTCCGCAGCCCCTAAGTAAAAATAATTTCAGGTAATAACACAATACTCCACCTAAACGCCAGGCTTAAACATTTTCTTCTTTCGTATTTTATAGTAAGGCTCAATAGATAAATATATAATCCTGTTTTCTTTTTTGTATTTTAGATAGAAAAACCGCATCGAAGGTTTCACTTAAAAATAATTAAATTCTCTAAAGTATTTTTTACTCTTCGGTGTAATGAAAAGTGATTGTTAAAATTACTTATCGCCCACATTTTCACCGTCAAGAAATATTAAACTGGCTCTGAGCTTCATCTGGGTACCTGGGTACCAATAATTCACAATGTATGTATAGTTACAGCAGCTTTTACTTGCTGGATATTTTAAATCGTGTTTTCTTTTATTTTTCATTAAAAATATTTTATAAATTTCCTTTCTAATAATATTTAATTTTATCAATATTATAAAAAATTGTGCATCTCGATACTAACCTAAACCGAAACGTTTCTTGATCTTCTTCAATATGTGCAGCTTTTTGTTTGACATGCGATGATTTGGGCACTCCACAACAACAACCTGGCCGCCAGGTCCTGTGCTGGTTGACACATAATTGTTTGCTTGATTTTCCGATAAACCCATGGCGTAGTGATTTTTAATTTGTGCTGGCAAATAATAAATTAACTTTGGTTCAACAAACTTGCGGCGAGCAAGTTGCACAGATATTGCGTTCAAACAAAATAAATTAAATTAAATTTAAAAAAAAATTAATGTCGTATGACTTTTTGGTATGAAAGATATGTGTTAAGCACTAACAACAAGAGTAACTTATATTAAGTATTAAGTTTTTGTCAGAACATTTTGTTTATTTGATTATTTTATGGTTTTTGAAAACACATTAATTCAGTTTTTTGTGCCGTTTTTTAATTTGAGTTCTTATTTTTATTATTATTTTTATTATTACATATTTTACCGTGTATTTGCTTCACTTTTGCATCAAAGTTTCTGTAACATATTACCGTATTTTGAATTTCCGTTCAGGTGTTTTCTTTCTGTTTATTTATAACAAAGCTTCTTCCACCAATTTTACAATTTTTATGATCGACTGATCTTTTTAATTACAGCGCACCGCTTCCTGCTTTAGAATTTAGCTGCGACTTTTTTTTGCCCTGCGAGCGGAAGCAATGAATATTAGCTTCACCGATAGTCAACACAAAACTTACTGCAACGGCAGTCAACAACGACGCGCATTGACTGTAGAAGAAATGCTTCTAAATGACGTTGTTTGGTGGCAGCGCAAGCTAGCTAGCATTGGCTATAACCAAACGAACAAGCGAAAAGAAAACCGAACGTGCGGGCCAGTGACCGAATGTACAGAGAGCTTCTTGCGAATCGCGCGAAAGTCAATCTAAACTGCCTGACGTGAGAATATTAACTGAATAACCCTGTCGTCATCGTCGTTGGTGTCACACAGTTCCTGGCGAAGAAAGGCCAGGTCAACAATGTTGAGTATAGTGGAGCAGCTGAAAACCAACAGCACACTCAGTAGTAATTCACTCACTCAAACTTATTTTGCGCTCGGCTATATGAGTACTACACTCAAAATGTGTAGGCAGACGGTAAGTAAACAAATGTGCGACGTGGTGCTGAGTTGAATTTTAAATAAATGAGCGATAAAGTATAAAGCAAATACATTCACATGCAAACATAAATGCATGCAGACATCCCCAGCCAGGCATGCGTTTTTATGTTAGTAAACTATCTGCGCGATTGCACAGGCACATTTTCGACAGACACACCGACAAACTAAGTGACTAACTGCTGCAGCCGCTGCCTGCTGTTGCTGGCTTCTTGGCTTGCTGTTGCTGGTTCTTCTCGATTGTGTGCAGGCATACCGACCGCCTGCTAACCTGAATACAGCAACAACAATGTATGCATACATGCTGGAAGTATTACGAGTGTTGTTGTTGTTGATGGCGTCTTCATATGCTGGTAGAATTGCAGCTGTTTCGTTATTTTTACACATTTTCTATTCATTCTGCCTTGGCACTGTGCTTCACTCAATTCACTCAAGCAGTTTGAATGCTTTGCACTCCCTTCCAGCAACAATTTGCTCCGATCATTTTATTATTGTTGTTGTTTATGTTATGTAGGCAAATGTGGATAAAACTATCTGTAGCAGTTTTTTTTTTTTGGCTTGGCATTGCGAATGGTACAGGGTTTATATGGTGGTGTTGGTGGTGGTGGCTTTTGTTTCCTCACCCAACCGTAACCGCGACGTGCACCGGTGCAAAAATTCAATTGCGAATAATTTCGTTTCGATTGAGCGCGCATTTGTGCTCAAAAAGAGAGAAAAAAGGCAGTCGTTAAAATTGTACATTATTTTTCTTTTCACGATTTTTTTATTCATACGCTTTAATTTTGTGTTGCTCACTCAAATACATAAATAAAAAATTCGAAATAAACGAAATGCTCTTGCAAATCACAATATTATTGTGCGAGAATAAGTATTATTGGCATTTATGGTGGAATGATTGTGGGAATTGGAGTATTGCAGTTTCCATAATTTTCGCATTTTTTTATTTTATTTTAATAATAGCAATTATTGCTTGAAATTTACATATTGGACAAGGTCATAATCAAAAACTTATTAATTTGTGTGTAGAGCAAATTAACAACAGAACTTACATATATTAATAAATGGTCTAATGCACTTATACAAGGGTTGCTTTGTATATTGCATTTCTGGCCTAACAATGAAAAAAAGAGCATTGGTGGCTGAAAACGGTTTTATCTTTTTTCAAAATATTCTTCAAAATAATCAATAAACTTTTGCAATCGTTTGAACCAATATTCGAACTTTGTCCAGTCACGGTGCCAGGGCGTTTTTAACCCCTTACTGCATGAATTGATAAAGAGTTGAAAGAAAATTGTTTCACGATGGAAGTAGCTTTATTTAATTATCAATAAGGCATATTAAAAGAAAAATAATGAAAAAATTTTATATTTTAGTCTTTTTCTTTTACGGAACCATACATAAAAACGAGTTGTAAAGTATAGAAAACAGTTGAACATACTTTTTTTTGTCAAAATGTACCTACGCTTTACTCTGTTATCGTTTTTTCAAAATAAATCACTCGCACTTCAATTCTGCTTTTTCACCCACTTGCACAAAACCGAGGTTATTTCGAAATGTCATAAAATTATAGACAACTTTTGAAGTGAAACTTCTTAGGCGTCGATGGACGAGCGAGAATGGAGAGCAAAATTACAAGGCTCGGAGTAGTGCGCGTTGTTGCCACGGTTTGTGTCCGGCGTTTACCTACACCGGTCGACCTTTCTCCGTTGTTTGTAAATTTTGTCTATTTATATTCTCTGCAAATGCTCTGAATATATTTAGATATTTTCTCTCTCTCTCTCTCTCTCATTGTCTCTCGGGTCTCTCCCTTTCTTTGTCTGCCTTGAAAGTTTCACTTCTGTTATGTGTACTACGCTACACGTTTTTTTTTGCGTTTTATCATTGCTAAAAATATATTTGATGGATTAAATAGTTTGAAGTAATTGGAAATAAAATTGGAACAAAACTACAATACCTATGGGCTCATATGCGTAAAGGGTTAATTTGTGTGGGATGCAACGTGAGTACACCTTAATCTAAATCTTATTGGTGCTCGTCGCACTAATGCCCAAGGATGCCTCAATCTCACGGTAAGTGGCAAGACGATCTTGCTCAATCATTTCCCGCACAACATCGATATTTCCTGGCACAACTGATTTTGGACGACCTTGCCTGGGCTCGTCAGTGAGCGAACAGCGACCACTGGATCAGCAGCTGATTTTCACGGTCCAGAACCATATTGTGGTTTTAACCGGGCAGAAACTAAATGCTAGGTAAATAGTGGGAAGAATACTCAAAGAATTACACATTGAGAAGTCACACAAAGCTCAGTCAAATAAAAATGCTTACTTTTACTTACTTCTTTTACTCACAATAGCGAAATGCGCAACATACGTAAAGTAGATATAAAGCAAATAGGTGGCTTTCTGACAGATCACTATTACTAATTTTGACATCTCTCAAAAATTCACATTGGGAATGAGACAGAGTGTACCATCTGTCTGGCGGATGATGAAACTACAGAGCACATCTTGTGCAGCTGTATTGTCTTGGCAATCTTGGATCCGAAAGAAATCAAGAATGTTCCTGTTGCAGATATTCTGAATTTTGTCCGCTAGGCGTTAAATTTATTGAAAAAATTTGGTCTTCCACCAATTGCCAACCTAAGGCAGGAAACCTCTAGGTTAAATAGAACCTTATGTAATACATTTAAGGTATTAGTGGCAGTCATTAGGACTAGTATTAACTACTTCTAAAACATGTATATTAGTAGAACACAAAGGATCTTTTAGGTCGAAGTGTAGGCTATTGGGCACACTACAGACACAAAATTGTTATTATTATTATTACGCATAATTCTTCTTTAGACATTGACTTCCAAGTGATAAAAAAACTGTTTAAAACTCCGCATGTAAGAATTTATTTTTTCTTGGTACTACTCGACCTAAAGAAAAACTTTTTCATGAATTGTTATAAGATGGTCAAAAGCACTGAGCATAAGTCACAGTTACCGAAACTTAAAATTTTCACACATGGTCTGTTCGTTCTCCTACAAATTTTTTAAAGGAAGAGCGGAACCAGCAGCGGGGAAAAATATAAACAACGCCTAAAGTAAAACATGTGGGTGAAGTTTGTCGAGTCATGATTTTGAACAGTAAAGTACAATTTGTAGAAAAAACAGCACCAAAGATGTCACAAATAAAAATATGTTCGAAGTCCGAGTCAAAGCGGGAGGGCTCAGCTCACGCTACTAAGCGCAATGATATGGCCAGTAGGTATGTATAGTAAAAATTAAGAAAATAAAATTTTCTTGTAAAATTTTCGTTCTTTTTTCCATCCAGTCTCTTTGTTAAATCGATAAATAGTTGTATACCCTGCTCAAGAACTTCTCTTTGAGGTTTTGGATTCATTATACTCTGCTTTTTTTAGTTGTCCTGAGGCTAGGAGTTTGACCTCAAATAATTTTATACATACTAAATCGTGTTCGCAGTCGAAATTGTGCGGTGGAGCTTAAACTCAACCTTTAAGCCCAATATAGCGCGGCCTTATCCAAGTATGCGCAGCACAAAAATATCAATCTAAATAAAACAAATTCTACTCCAGTCGAGGTAAGAAATACTTCTAAAAAGCTGAAGTAGAAGTATTTGAAATGAACACCTTTACTTCTGACGCTATGAACTAGAATCGTTATTCCTATTTTAATAAACTCAATTGGCCTTCATCTCGAAAAATTAGCAATAAAGAAACATTAATTTTACAACTCTTTCTCATACATTTTTCAATTAATTATTGCAAATAAAATTTAAAAAAATGTAAAAATTGCGATAACTGATTCTTCGAAATGTCTTTTTTAAGACAGCACTCTTAAAAAATGTACTTTGGAGTAGGTTAGGTTAGGTTATACTGGCTGGCCGAAGCCACGCAGAGACCATTTTGGTCCATAGCGATACCAGATCAGAGTCCTATTTAGCGAAAATATGCATCACTCAAGATGCGCGTACTGCTCGCGAATTTTAGGAGTCGATCGAGCTCCAGTTCAGGAATAGATTCTAGCCTTTCAAAGCTGCAAGCACGCAGGTAGCATAGTCTAGTTTTCGAGAGAGCTGGACAGCAGCATAGAAGTACTTTGAAGTATAAGATGAGACATTTCGGTGACATATCTGACCACCCAGATCGGCCGATCTTACCCCTATCAACTCTTTTGTGGGGATATCGCAAAAGTGAAATCTGTTAAACACACCCAGCGACTAACTCAGCACTAAAAGAAAATATTGTTCATGAGGTTAAGGGCATCACGACATCACTTTTCCAGCAAGTGGTACTCAGTACGGAGGCCAGATTCCAAGAGTGCGTCCTAAGTAACGATCAACATTTGGAGTAAATAATTAAAGAAATAAAATTCGCACTTCTTTATAGGAGTTATTCTTCATAATAGTTTTATCACTAGTAAATCTTTTTTAATTTAGTTTTATTTAACTTTTAATTCATAATTCTGCCTCTGCACACCCTTACCACTAAAGAAAATACTCGTCATTGAGTAGTGATTTCAAGAATCATTTGCTTTTAAATTTTTTCGCAAGGAAAATACAAAGTAGAATAAGAAATCTAAACGTAAAAATTTAAGGGATGCTATCAAATAAAATAAAAATGATGTGTGCTGCTGAGTCGTTATCCTGTGGTTTTACAGCAAGAAATGTTGAAAAAAATCTGAGCAGATGTTTAAAAATTGTGTGGGAGTAGATATACCATGGCATAGAGGCACACACATACCAATAAATATACGAACAAGCTGAAATAGAGGGTATAAATGCCGGGTAAGTCTTATGTATGTGAATCCAAGGACTTCAGGCAATAAGAAAAACAGTGGCCGGACAAGGAAGAAAAGTATGCATCCATGTGGACACAATGCAGCAACACAACAAGAAATTTGGAGACACACATATGTATGTATGTATGTAAGTAAGCAGTGAAATAAAAATAAATATTATAAGTAGTTCGACTGAATTTTGAGTACATATTTATAGAGCGATTCCATGACTGGTGAAGTATTTTGTACATTGTCGTCAATTCTTCTAAAAATTGGTCTATTTGTAGGCTTGAGTATAATAAGAAGTAAACTGAAAAAGTTGAAAAAAATGTTGATATAATTTAAAAAACACTCGAATATATAGCTTTTTAATGTGAAATATCTTCGGTTCTTTTTCACATTTTTATAATACATATATACATTTTTTTTATTTTTTGGTATAAAATGTACTTAAAAAAATATTATTTTTTTTTATCAGTAGCTGAGACTATGCTCAGAAATCCCTGCAAACCATAATAGGATCCCCGCTGATGTCTCGTACGTATTGAAATATAACTCAGAAAGTTATGGGGATGCCATTAATTAATTTAATTACTCGTCAGTGAGTTGCGTGTTAATCTGAAATATTAAGAGCAACAATAGGAAGAGTCATATTATTAGATTCCTAACTTGCTGCTCTCTCGCCTTTACTTATTTGTGATATTGGGGCAGGTAGAAGTTTACGAGTGCACAAATATTTGGTTAAGAATTTGAAGACAGTCAATTATTTTTTTGCCCAAATTATGTAATATCAAAGATTAATAACTTTATAGTAAGTATATTTAATAGTTGGAAATAAGTTTTGCTCACATATGATAAAATCGTCATATGTCCCATAGTGAAACTCAGTTGAACAACAGTAAGTCTGCATGTTTAGTGTTTTCAGAATTTGTAAAAGAACTTCAATGTTTCAGCTAGGGCCTAGGACTCGAAAAACTAATAATAATCTATAAAGGTATGATATGAACAAATTGGGTATAGGTATTGAATGAAAGAAAAATATAAAGGCAATCCAAAATTGTATTTTGCTTACAATTATCCTTCTTAAAACATACAAATAATGCCTTCATCCTACAATATCCTTGAAGATCTATAAAAGCATATAAAAAACATGGTAAGCAAAAAGAGTAAATTTTCAGATTTTTTGATTGTTTTTTGTGTGAGTATGCAAGTTCCTCGTAGATATGCAGGCATGTTTTGAAAATCGTACGACTTAGAATTGGATCCGAAATAGTAATTCGTGCGATTTTGTTCGGGGTCTACTGTAACTCGTTCTATTTCATTTAAATTCGAATTGAAGTTCGAAACAGTTGATTTCTCTTTGCCAATTAAATAAAGCAAATACAAAAAGATTCCGCTGCATACAGGTCCCAATTTTTTTTGTTTTTTAAGTTCAAGTTGAAAAATGGACTATTTATTTAATTATTTTGTAATTTCAATTATTTTTTTAATACTTTTTTTCATACTAAAACATGCACCATATAAAAAAGTTTCGAACTTTGTATAACATTTGTAAAAATACGACAAATTTTTATCAAAATTTCAAACTTTTTACTCGGAATTTTTAGAAAATATTCGGGTATGCAGTTTTATGCGTCATTGAATTTTGGTATAATAAAGTGCAAGTTTCAAGTGGTTCAAAAATCGCGTTGATTTTTGAATAATTTCTTTCTGCTGACGGCATACGAAAAATGTGCAGTAGGTGTTGAATGAAGAAAATTAACAAGATAAAATTTTCAAAAATCAGTGTGATTTTTTTTCCTACATTCTCAAGCCGTTTTGCTCTGCCAATAATTCTTATTGGTTTTCAACGGCCCGGCAAAGTCGTCAAATTTAGTCCCTTACCTATTCCTGTACTTTTCTATAATATTTTGTGTATGCTTTCGCAAATCTCACCCAGCTTTGCTGAAATATTAGTTCGGAGAAAAAAATCCATTATTTTTGCTTATAACTTTTTTATGCCAGTTAACTTCGATTATTAATGTGATTTTTTAAATTGCACGTAATTAGCTGTTACAGCATCGGCACAATAAATACCATTCCCAATTTCAGAGGCCTGGGGAAAACCAAAGGAAAACTGTAAAATGTACCGAATTTTCTGTTTTCCATTGTTAACACCCTGTAACTTATAACAGAATGTAACACATAATAAACAGCAAAAGAATGTTTTTATTGTGAAATGTCACCTTGACAGCGAGCATAAATTTTAAATTGTTTGATCCATACTTTATGAGAAAATAATGAATTTCTTTTACGCCGAGCTAATAATTTCGGCCCAAGGCCAATAATTTTGCCTAGGGGCAGTCTTGAATTCCCAAACTCGCGATCGTTTTGATGATTATGGGATAACCAAGATTTGCCAATGGTTTGGGGATGTTCATCTTCTGTTGCTGCAGCTTTTTTTCTATACCAAAACTTTTTGCATAATGTATGCCCTTAATAGCCGTTGCTCCCGATACCACGTTGAAACTTTTTACGAATGCATCCCTTCCTTAGCAAACATTCAAAATGCATTGATTATATTATTTGATTAAATAAAACTTATTTTTTTGCCATTCATTAACGCCTTTCTGTGGCGACCATTCAGCATTTAACAATTTATAAAAATGTTAAAAACAATCGAAGTTATTTCTCTTATAAAAAAATTCTCTGGCGAATTTTTCAACATTGAATAAATCTCAAAATTATTAATTATTTTCAGTTTACTTCTTAATATACTGAAGCATACAAATAAACCAATTTTTAGAATAATTTATTTGTGATCCGAGATACGTGGATCACTTGACATGAAACCGCTCACCATCAAATGGTCTTCACATGCTTATACATACATAAATATTAAATAAAACAGTTTAGTGAATTATTGCAAAGCCATCAAACGAAAGGTATTTACTCTATGCTGTACCAACAACCTAACGAAACTACCACGAAGCACCAAAAATATTTCACGCTTGCGCGTCTTATCAAAAATTAAACAAACGCCGAAAACAAGCTGATATTTTCTAGAGTGATGAGGTGAGCAATCAATATTTAAACTCTTTTTTCGGTTGGGTTTGTCATTATGTGAATGCTTTTTTTTGTGTGTTTGTGGTGATAATTTTACACCTGGAATTTGCAAATACAAAAAACAAGCGAATAAATAAAACTATTCAAAGGAATAAACACGATTACAACGTTTACACGTACAGCAAACAAGGCATTATAGCATTAAGGCAGTTAGGCAGACTGGCAGACGGTCGAGCAAGCGGCCTGCGTGACGGCTGTTTAGCAGACTGGTTCAATGAATTGCCGGATGATGGCGGTAAGAAGTGGTCGATTGCACGACATTCACTTCATTGTGGCACGCAAATGCGAAATGAATGCCACATGCCAAGCGAAGGCGATGGCAAACAAATGCACACAATGAAACAAGTTGTCCCCCTTTCTTGTCTTTTTTCTACCCTTTTCATGACGCTGCCATAAATGTGGTCGTGTGCGAGGCTGAAGTGCTTTTGTTGACAACATTTTCATCAACCGATGGACAAACATACGCACACAGATATTCTTGCATATAATTTATATTTTATTTGCACAAACAGCTGACGCTGCATCCATCCCCAATTTGCCAACCACAGCCACCATCTACATCGTCATCATCATCATCATCTTTGGCGTTGGCAACACATGCTTTCGCCTAACCCGGCTAGCTGCAACGGAGACAGAGGTTTTTTTCCTTGCAGTTTTTTTTTCTTCGTTTTTCATTTTGCATCTTTGATATTAAAACTTTAAATGGTTTTCATTAAATGAATGTACGTGAAAGTGTGTGTTCGTACATTTTTTCTTTGCAAAACGCCAAGCAGGAAGGAAAGACCGACAGGACGGAAGGAAGGCAGGAAAACCAGCTGCAGTCTGCGTTTGTTAGTAATTATTGCAACCCCAGCAGCCGCTACAGCAACTGATGCAGCACCGCGAACGGACACGCGGACCAACACACAATATTTCCAGTTGTCGACGGCTGCAAAATATTAAAACACAAATGCATATAAATTGGCAAATCCAAGCCAGTCTATTTGGAATTCTTATTAGAGAAATATAATTTTAGAGTAACACCCCACGAAAAAATCGGTTCTGTTTTCCCAACGGATTTGTAAAATTTACTATATTTCAAGACTTCCGCCAAAAAATTTCGGAAAAATATTAAGATTAACGTCAGCTGAACCGAATTTTCAAAAATCTCACCTCATGCAGCGCTCACGGTTGACAGTAACGTGCACTCTAATTGCAGGCTTGGAACTGTATGGGCTAATTATGCCCACAAAACTATAATGGTTCTTTCAAAAGATGCGCCTAAATGTTGTTTCAAAATAACTCAAGTAAAAATTAAGATTTTGTTTTTTTAGGTTTTACTGCTTTCATTCATTATTTATTATTACGAGGAATCGAACCAGCTACTTAGGAGGGAACATTTGTAAGTTTTCATCTTCTTCAACTGCTTCACAGTTGGTGATTAAGTGTGCCATGGGCTCCTCTTCATCACAGCAGAACTTGCATAAACTAGTGCTAGATAGTCCTATTGCATTGAAATGTTTATTGCAAGCAAAGTGGCCTGTAAGTGTTCCACAGAGTAATCTGAGGCCCTTTTTGTCTAGGTTAGAGACAATTTTGCTCTTATGATATTAAAGTTCAGGAACTTTTTGGAGTGATTAAGGCCGTTTGTACCGTTCCAGTATTCCTTGGTTTTTATTTGGATCCATTTTTTTTGTTTCCTGTTTTAGGTTGTTTTTGTGTTTAAGTTGAAAAATGGGGTTGGTCCAATAAATGGCCCTTCCGCCTATTTTTAAAAAAAGTCTGTCCTTTTATAAAAGTCTGCCTTCTCGTTTCCTTTGCGTCCCTCATGTCCTGGTACCCAAATCAGAAAAACCTGATTGAGAGTCGTAAGTTTGTTGAGTGAATTGTTACACTCTATAAGGTCTTTTGAATTGAACGGTGAGCTATTTAAGGCTAGTTGACTGTCAGAAAGCATTTTAATTTTTACTTTTTTGAACCCTCTCTTGGAAACGATTTCCACTGTTTCCATTATGGCGAAAAGCTCCGCACTGAAAATTGTGGTATCGGTATTCCTGTTCCTACTCCCTGGGGCGTTTTGTAGCCATCTGTACACCATTACACTTTACTTTACTTTTACAAAAAACTCCAATCTGGTCTGTCCGTCCTTTTCTATCCTCGGTAGAACCAGCTCCTTGAAATTTTTTCAGCAACCTTAGAATTGTCTACTCATTCGGACGATTATTTCCACCAAAAGAATTACAAATTTTGTGATATGTTGTTCTTAAAGACCGACGATTTTCATAATAAGTTTCAATCATTTTAACCCTACAGTAGTCGCGCCCCTGAAACTGACGTAATTGGTCGCGCGGTCTACATATGTAATCCATTTTAAAATTAAAAATACAAAAGATAAATATTTAATTCTTTCATTGCTTTTGTTTTAAATATTCTTCTTATTGTTTAATTTATTAATATTAATCAAAAATAACATAAATAAACTTTCAGTTCTTGCATAAAATAAATAAAAACCAAAACATCATTTTTTAACAAAAAATTAAGATACTTCACAAAAGTATAAAATATATATAAAATAACCAGAAGATAATTGAGATATTTTAATTATTTTCGAAACATGACAAACATACAGTCTTGGAATGATCAGGACAAATGCGTTTATTGCAAGCGTTACACACTTTACGGATGCTTTTATTACGGGCCCTTCCACAATCGTGGCAACGGCCGACGTAGTTATTGTGCGTTGGACCTTGATAAGTTACAACTTGTGGAAGATCCAGGAAGTCTTTTATTTTACATTTTTAGTGTTCTAGGTAGCGTGGTAAGTGTTAATCTTTGGTGAGCCAGTGGTTTCATCCAAGACAAGGCTAAGGCTATGAGAAAATCACGCCTTTTGACAGATTCATAGTTACTGTTTGCAGTGTAAATGCATAATGCGTTGAGAGCACTGAGGTTTACAAGATTATAGAACTTAGTCAGCGGCCACCTTCTCGAATTCCTAGATACGTCATAAAGAGAACATACATTGTCAACCAGATCAACGCCATTTTTAGTGCGATTATAGTATGTTATTATTTCCGGCTTTCGTTGATCTCCGTTGTCAGAATCAATCGCTGTATCGTTGAGCATTGTAGACATGGCTATTACCACTTTCTTGGCTTTTAGTACATAAGAAACCAGAGTATATGGAGAGTGGAATCCAAATTTTGAGGAGCATATTGGATTGCCTCTAGCTATGAATTCCCGGTGAACTTCGCTTTTATCTTTTCGAACGGTAGCAACCATTGTAATTCCATTATCAAATCATTGCTTTGCTATTTTCAGAGAGGAAAACCAATTGTCCATAGTAATATTGATATGTCTATTCGAAATAGGTTGCACCATTCTCATCACGATATCAAATCTCTCGTTGCTTAACCGAAATGGACCTTCGGGTTGTTGGCCGGCGTAAATTTCTAAGTTATAGGTGTAGGGGTAATGAACATCTACAAGTGCAAAAACTTTCAGTCCATACTTAGCAGGTTTATTTGGAATATACTGCCGAAAAGAACAACGCCCTCTGAAGGACAAGAGTTGTTCGTCCAAAGTCATTTCAGCAGAGTAGCATACATATGCAAATATTATCAGAAAAGTTCCACAAAATTGTAAAATGAAAAAGTATGCCAAAAGTCCACTTTTCTTTACAAAGTATAACTAGCTATTAGCATAAAACCTAATTTAAAATACTTACGTAATCGGTCGCGCGGCATACATACGTAGACCATGAATTTCACGAACCTCTAGCGATAAAACTGCATTCGACAATTAACAGCGGAACACTGAGAGAGACTCTCTATTTGTTAGTTACAAGTAGCAAAAATCTCCGATGAAATCGATGCAAGATTTTCAAGAAATTTAAAATTTAACAATGGTGGATTACATATGTAGACCGCGCGACTACTGCAGGGTTAACGCCTTATTCCATCGTGTAAAATTGTATGTATCTGTCTACTTGACAAATGTCAAAGATGATATAAAAAAGATACCGTCTAGGAATTATTCACTACTGCAAACTAGGCGTCACTTTTGAAAGACCTTTTATAAAGTGTATTTCGTTTTTCAGAATCAACATCACTACAAATGGTACTATTTTCCTTATTCCCAATACCTGAGCTCCCCATAAAAAAACATCAACAGAAGCTACTGTAGAACTGTAGTTTCTTGCATTTGCAAGAAAACATCAAGACGCATAGTAAAAATTGGAGAAAAAGCTTTCCCTGAACACCTTCAAGGGTTAATGGGACAGTCTGTAAGTATATATATATTATTATTCTTACAAATCGTCACTAACTGGTAACCGAAGGGTAACACTCTGACTAACCAACAAGTCAAATTGGTGTTAAGAAAATAAAAACAAAAAACTAATAAGAAAATCGGCACAAAAAGTAACTATTCATGCAGCAACCAAGCAAAACAGTTTATCGACTTTTTAAAATCTTCAAACAATAAATAGTACCTGTTTATTTCACAAAGGAAGCTATGTAATAACGCCATTGGCGTAGTAAATAGGGAAAGATGAAAATTCAGTAAAAACCAGTGCACCATTGTGCACCATTGAGCAATTTAAGTACAAAAAATTTCAAAAATCAAAAGGAATCATAAATAACAGTTTATTGCCTTGATTTTGAACAAAAAAATAAGTAAAATAAAAAATGCACCTTTCCATCTCTTTGGTATTTTTTTCTAGATTTATTTCTTTTAATCAAAATAAAAAAAATTCACAAAATGTTTCTAAACTCACGTTACAGCTGATAAGTAAGCGCAGAGAATTGAGCACATACATATGTATGGACATATGTATCTACGTACACATATAAAATGTCTGTAGATAATGTAAGGACATGCGAAGCAGGTAAATAGACCCGCTGCGTCTGCGCACTATGCACGAAAAATACAAAATTTTCAAGCACAAACCGTAAACTTCTCCCAGGACGATAGGCCAACCGAATGTCTGATATAAATACATTTGTACGTATGTACATACGTACACAATAATGTGATTGAATCGACATGTGTGCAACACCAGTACACTGTGAACGACTCAATGCGTATGGAGCGCGGGTAATTTTTCCTATCCGACAAATAGTTGGCTGGAAATCACAAGCATTTGCGAGTGGGAGAGATTTGAAAGGTAAAATGTCTGCACACCTTTGCATTTACGGGTGCACAGCCAGACACCCAATTAACACACATCCATGCATACTAAACACACATACATATGTGCGTTGATTTTGAAGGATATTTGAAATTTGCGCCTTGGCGTTTACTATTTCGGCAAACACTTCATGCAGCGCCGTAAAATTTCAATATTTTTCTTTCGCTAACTTCTTGTTAAATAATTCGCTTTGGTACTTAAATACGAGTATACATATATATGTATGTATATTGATGCTGTAGCAAGTCATACATTGGTTTGTCTTATTTTTATATGTAGATGAAAACGTACCTACATGCCAACATATGTGTATTATAAGGACATATGTTTCGCAATGCAAGAATCGCCCTCTGCCTATTCAAAAATGCCAACACTCGAGAAAGTACTTCAGTCCTAATTGACATATGGTAACGTTAGATGCGCGAGGTCGAAGGAACTGTAGTACTTCATATGCATGCATACGTACATACGTATGTAAATATAATCACCGTGTATTTACCTACAAACACACAGCGACATGCGCAGCTCCAGAATCAAACGGCGAATAGTAAATGCTCCTTTCGCTGTCTTTGCTATTTCCTTTAAATTTACCCTGCAGGGAAAAGCCAAACTAGGATGGAAACATTCTAGCTCAGATACTGACATTTAATAGAAGATATTATAATGTAGAGTATACACGCTCCAACCGTTGTATCAATGGCTGTTTAGTATGCACGTTCCAAAGTGAGTGTTGTCCACCTTTATTATTCTCATATTCATGGTGTTGAACATTTCGCAAAATACATGAGTCAAGTGAAATTTTTTCAATAATAATAATTGATGAAATTTTAATTTATTTATTACTTAATTTTTTTTTTAATTTTTTAATTAATTAATTAATTTTTTTCTTTATATTTTTTTAAATGTATTTATTTTCTGTGTAAATGACTTAAAAGGAAAATGTAAACAAAGTTGGTTGTACAATCGGTTCCAACTCATTGTACAACCGCTAACTACGCCCACCAAAAATTAAAACATTTAATTTTCATGCAACCGTTGGACCAACGTGGAATATCGGTTTATCCAACATGTCCATGTTGATACTTTGCATAATAGTTCGTCATCGAGCAGAATAATATCAAGAGTAAAAAAATCAAAATGTCTGCAAATTAACTGTTTTTTTGAATAAAAAACGGTATTTTCAAAGAAGGGAAAGACGGTCTTTCCAAAGAAGGGACATTGCAGAAAAATAGGAAACACATAAACCTAGCGTTAATTTTATTTACGTTCCTAAAGTGAATACCTCAAGTTTTATTTATTTATTATATATACCCAAGATGAAGTTCAAAATAAACAAGACTGGCGTCATAAAAATGTTTTTGATGCCGCCATTTTTTCAATGAGTTAGTGAATTCAAAGTTACATCCCTAGCTGACTTCCAGTGAGAGCTTGGTGACATTCGGTTCAGTGGAAGCGAAGTTATTGCGTCTAAAGTGTCAGTATACAGGGTTGGCCATATTAAACTGACCCATGTGATTATTAAAAAAATATGGAAAAAGAAAAATTTTTTTGTGTTTCATTGTGAAAAACATTTAATTTAGTTCAAGGAGATTCGTTTACATCACTTTTTGAATATGATATCGCGCAAGTGGTCGCCCTTAGCTCGTATAGCGTAATGTGCCCGTTTTTCGGCGTTTTCCATAGTTTTGGCCAGCGTCTCGGCCGATATGGCGGCTATTTCCCGTCGGATATTGGCCTTAAGTGCGCCTAGTGTCTTTGGCTTGTTGACGTAAACCTTAGATTTCAAATAGCCCCAAAGAAAAAAGGCCGGTGGCGTCAAATCCGGTGATCGTGGCGGCCAGTCAAAATCGCCGCTTTTTGATATCAAACGGCCAGGGAACAAAGTCTTCAATAAGTTGACGGTGGCTCGTGCTGTGTGTGGTGGTGCGCCATCTTGCTGAAACCAGAAGTGCTCCATACCATTTTCACGAACAATCGGCATCACAAAATCGGTTATCATGGCCCGATAACGCTCTTGATTGACGGTCAATGGTTGGTGTTGACCATTTTCAAAGAAGAACGGCCCAATGACCATATCAGCGCAAATGCCACACCAGACTGTAACTTTTTGGTCGTGGAGAGGTACCTCTTCAATAATTTGAGGGTTTTCAGTGGCGTAGAAACGGCAATTTTGCTTATTTACGGTTCCGTTCAAGGAGAAATGGGCCTCATCACTCATAATGATTTGATGACGTTGCGTTTTTACAATCGAGAAGGAATTTTGAATGTACAGCTGAACAATTTCAGCGCGTTCTATTGGGGTGTACTGTTTCATGGTATAAATCTCCTTCGACTGACGCTTCCAACGCGGTATGTCATTAGCTGATCTGAAATTACAGTAAAAAGTTATAGGGTTACTCAATGGGTCAGTTTAATATGGCCAACCCTGTATTTGTGTCATTGGTACAAAAATGAGATTCGAACAAAGGGCGAATATCAAATTTTGTTTTAAAATCGGTAAAACGTTTACAGAAACATTTGAATTGATGAAAAAAGTTTATGGCGATGAGTGTCTATCTCGTGCCAGAGTTCATGTGTGGTTTACACGTTTCAGAAATTGTTCTGAGGACATAAATGACAATGATCATACGGGCCACCCAAAATCAGTAATATCATCGTCGAAATTCATGGAATAGTTGAATATCTCCAAAACATCGATTTATTTCATTTTAACTGATCATTTGGGCTTACGAAAGGTCTGTGCTCGTTTTATTCCGCCCTCGTAAAAGACGTGCCGCTGCTGAAAGTAGGTAACTGGATGCCACATCAATTTAAGGAGAGGGATATCGAGAGACGATTGGTGACGTGTGAGATGCTTCTTGAACGGCAGAAAAGAAAAGGTTTTCTGCATCACATCGTCTCTAGCGATGAAAAATGGATCTACTAGTTGAGCCTGCCAGGTGAATCAGGTCCATCGACAGAGAAATAAAATATTCATGCTTCAAATGTTATGTTGTGCATCTGGTGGGATCAGAAGGGTGTCATCTATTATGAACTCCAAAACCATCTGAAACCATCACTGGCGATCGTTACCGACTGCAACTAATGCCTTTGAATCGAGCTCTCAAAGAAAAGCAGCCGGAATGGGACTGTAAACATGACAAACTGATTTTTCTGCATGACAACGCCAGGCCACACATAGCTAAATCGGTCCAGAAATATTTAGAGGGACTGAATTGGAAATCCTTGCTCCACCCGCCGTATTCCCCAGACATTGCACCTTCGGATTACCATCTGTTCCGATGAATGCAGTCAACCCTTATGGGAGAGCGGTTCACTTCCTACAGGAGCATCGCAAACTGGCTCAATCAATGGATCAAGTCAAAAGAACTGGAATTTGGTATGCTGCCTGAAAGATGGAGTAAAGTTGTAGCTTCCAATGGCACATATGTACTTCACGTAAAATCATGTATTATTTATATTAATTGTTTAAATAATTCGTACCTCTGGCTAAGAAAGGACGGAAACTTATTCCCATACCCAATAGAATATTTTAAAACGGTGCAATGAAATGGAATGGATGTTTTTTTTCATCTTTTAACTAGCCTAAAACTGGTTATTTTAGGAACACATTGGAGTAAAAATTTTTTGATTAGTATGAATTTGTATTTTAACTGGTACTTTGCTGATGTATTTTAACTGGTATTTATCTGGTGAGCAGACCGGATAACTGACATTTCGTAAAACATCGCCATGTTAAAAATACCACTTGCTAATAGGAAAAAAACATAGAACACGAACTGGATGAGCTAAAAAGAGGACTGGTAGTATTTGCGTGCAGGGTACTTACATGCACATACAGTTATGTATACATATTTATTGGAGTATGCATTCTTTACTTTTTCACCCTCTTTAAAATTTAATATTTTATGAATTTTAAATTACATTTATCTTATATCGACAGCAGTCGCCACAGCAGCCACGGCATATGTTCATTTTTATACAAATACAAATTTGCTACACTTTCCTGCCATTTATCTTCATATGCAATGGTAATCTAATGAAGCTGGAAAAAGAAAGGTAAGATAATAAATGAAAACAAACATTTCGGAAGGAAATTTCATTAGCGTTGAAAGAAGCCGGAAATTATTTATTCTGTGAAGCCAACTTGATCATATGTGTTTTGGAATGATCGTTGCAGAGAAATGTATGTAGGTATGTATGTACATACATTTACGCATATGGGTGTACTTATGTACATAGATGAATTATAAAAAGAGAAAGTTCCAATTGATAAGATGGCTCATTAAAGATTGGCAGCTTAGGCGGTCATGGCGTAATAGGAAGTAGCAAAATTAAGAATACCAACATATTTGAGAATACCAGACATATTGATTAATTTTAATGATCAATGTCCATCCTTAACACATTTAATATAATATTTATATTATTATATTTCATATTTGTCTTTTTAATGGACTTAGCAAGGCGAATTCATATATGGAGATAGCAGTAGAACAGTTTTTTTCTTGCGAGTTGATTGTTTGTATGTCAAAGGTAGAATTTTTGTTTCCTGTTTTGATTGGTGGGCTTGAATCGCGACACTCGTCATCGAGAAAGCAATTGTATCGAAAAAAATTTCATGACGTGCCGAGTAACTCGTTAACCGCATTCAATACGGAGCGAATTTAAATTTCCCAGAACAACACTGATCTTACTACATATGACATCTATTACATGTCAAGTCAACACAAAATAATACAAATAGTATTTGTAATTTTAGCGCGTGTGATTAGTCTACGGCACGTTAAATTTATAGAATAATTAAGTTTATGCAGAAACACTGGGTTAGCTAAATGTTTGTATTATTCAGGGGAAAAACTTTAAAATGTCCAACAGAAGATGAATAAATGACAAAAGCAATTCCATGGTTTGTCTGAGTAAAGTTTTATTCAGGGCATGCTCGGAAGTCTTTTATTTGGAAGAAAATGCTCAACATCGAAGGCATAAAAAGGTTGTCAAAATTCAACTCGATATTTGAACTTTTAAACTTACACATTATTGTACTGAAATTGAAATATCTTAAATTTTTGTGAATTTTGCGCACAAAGTTTGGAACTTTGATTTATAAGGCTTTTGTTATATACGGGGTCCGGCACTCGAAGTGTAACTAATTAAAATGGTCAGAAATAAGTTTGGAAAATTACTTTTATTCAATTCAAAGTAAAGAATGTGCGAAAATAATACAAAATTAAGAATCAATTTACTTTTACTCGATATGACCACCTTCTGCCGTGAGACAATCCAGAAACGAATCGCAAACTGCCCGAATGTGATTTGCAGGTATTTTGGCCCACTCGCGGATAATGGCTTTTTTCAGCGCCTCGAGGCTGGTGAATCTTTTAGTTTGGACCTTGCTCTCCAAAATGGTCCAAAGAGAATAATCCATAGTATTCGCGCCTGGTGAGTTTTAGAGTCATTGTGTGGACGTTATGAAGTTCGGAACATTGTTTTTTTAGCCATTCTTGGTTCACTTGAACTTTGTGAGACGATGCTGAGTCCTGTTGAAACGTCCATAGTCTGCCACCAAAATGCTTAGCTGCCCACGGCTTCAAAGCAACCTCCAAAATACTCTCCCGATAATATTTCGCTTTTACCTTCATGCCAGGCCCGATGAAAACGATGAAAACGCCCATCTGCGGTCACAGCGGCCCAAACCATTACCTGTGGCGGGTATTATTTGGGAGTTTACGAATTGCTCAATTTGAAAAACTTTTTCGTCAGAAAACACAATGTTCGGAAATTTACTGCTTTCGACCAAGCGAAGCAACTCCTTCGCTACTTCAAGTCTGACTTGTTGCTGCTTTGGTGTGAGATCATGCGCCTTTTGGGATCTCGCTCAAGTCGCTTCTTCACTTTTTGAACCATTTCACTTGACGTTGCAATCTCTTGATGACCACCTCCATGACGTTTTGCGATGCTACCAATATCATTGTAACGAGTAATGGTGCGATAAACGAAAACTTTATTTACTTTAAGGTGATTTTCCAGCCAAATACATATAATGCAATCACACTATTACGTTTGAAATGCATTACTGATTTTATTTTTTTCGCGTTTACTCTCGGCAAAATGCTTCCACGCGCTTGTGAACAATACTATGGACTGTAATTTAGCTATCTAACAGATAGCTAATGCACGAATGTGACTTACATCAGCTGCGCGAGCGGTCTGAAGTTGATTTCACTTCGAGTGCCGGACCCTGTAATGAGCTATACTTCTATAAAAAAATAACAAAACAAAAATTGTTATGAAAAATATTGCGAATATTGTAAAAATATAAAGTGACTTAATTATGTGGGCACAAGTGTATATATTTGAAAAAAAAAAAATTATCCTGTTATCTCTTAGAAACCTAAGCTTAAAAGACTTCTTTGATCGTAGTCATCTGAAATGCTTTTAAAACCGGCGCTAGCTCTTGCAAACAGAGATGAAAATCTAGCTAGAGGCATCCAAGGAAGACTTGCACAAATATAAGAAGCAACTGTCAAACAGATAAAATATCGGGTGGATTTAAAATGATAATACAGAAACAGAACACAACAGAAATATTGTTGGAATGTCTTCTTTATTACAATCAGGTAAATAATTTATGTTTAATTTCTATTATAATCTGTTAGATAAAAGATTTAAAATCAAAGCATTGACATGCTGAATAAAACACTGTACAACGCAAAAAAATTATAAATTTCCGATAATGAATTCTGATAGAGGATAAAAAATGTATACATACGTGCAACGGCGATTTGAAAGTTTACGTCTGAGTTTTCACCCTTTTCAACATTCTAATGGCAAATCAGCAAAGGAAACTGTTTGATCTTTGCATGGAAAAACAAAAGGAAACATTTTAACCCTCTAACTTCTCAATACATAGATGGGTATTTTCATCTCATTTGATGAACAAAACTATTTGCCATAAATTTCTATTATAAACACACCAAAGCTCAAATTTCAATTTAAAGGACCGACGCAACTTGTATCCCACCAAAATAAAATTCTGACGTAAACTTTCAAACCCAAAATAATGCAGTTTTTTTTGCTACCCTCTACCGTCGCCTAATTACGTGACTTCCTATGCCGATTAACCATATGAATATGCAAGAAGTGGAACTTTGACTTTCCCTAAAATAAACTCAAACGTAAACTTTCAAATTGCCGATACATTTTTATTTTTGTTTAATCGATCAAAAGTCGATTTTAAAGTGCTGCTCTTTTATGTCACCTTCCACCCATATTTTTAGAGAGGATGTGAATTGTCATTTCCAAAAATGCAATCTATTCTCAATTCCAATTAGAAGATCAGACAATCTATCTGGTTTATCGCAATAAAATCATTGAGAGGAAGTTCCCTATATGACTCATAGTTAAAGAAGCGGAGGGCGTGTCACCTTCCACCCCTAGTTTTGAAGAGGATGTGAATTGTCATTCCCAAAAATGGTACCTTCAACCACCTAGGCCTTCTATGCGTCCCAACAGACTGCTTAGGAAAAGCGCTGAAAATTACAATTCTTACTTGCGTTTTCACTTGTTTTAGAAAAATGAATTTATGGAAAATCAAATTCTTGCAATTTTACTATATTGCTAATTTAACAAATTTCTAGCAGAACTCTGCGTAGGCGGTCGTCTGCCACGATTAAAAAAATAATCCTCAGCAATCATCTCCGGCTTTTCATACAAAATTATGCTTGGCTTGTTCGGTGTTTTTTTGGTTGGCTTTGCACAAGAAATTTGGCATGAAAACAACCAGCTGTTTATGACATTAAGAATTCCCAATGCAAAAACAAAATAATACCTACATGTAGTTTTTTACTTATATACGGTTAAAAATTCGCCTTGGTTGCCGCATTCCAATAGAAAGTGTTATTGGAAGCGGAAGTACGAATATGTAAACACCAACACACCAAAAACACAACCCCTATACAACAAAAACAACGCATTGTAGCATTGTAGCACATGCACGGAGCTTCAGACCGCAAAAACAAAAAAACCACAAACAAGTGCACGTACAAATCATATGTATGCACAATTATATTGAAGCTTACAACCGCACATCGAAAGTGCTTTGTCGATTAATAAAATTAAAACTTTAAAAATATATTTGGTGTTAATTTATAAATTTGTCTTTTAGCTTTACTGCAAACACTTTTCAGCTGATATTTCCGATTGTCCAAAACTCAAAAATCTAATAGGAATTCACTGCAACAACTTACCGATTTTACCAGCGGTCTGTCCCATGGCTGCGTTTTTTCGTTACTTAGTTAGTAATTTTGTGTTATCGCACAATTGGCACATGCGTTCATATTCACAGTTTATTCATAGCCGGTATTGTACACTAAAATTGTAGGAATATTAATATAATTTCACTAATTTTTCATAGCTATTTTGCAAATGCGGAACCAACAGAAGAAACCAGAGAACTTGGCATTTCAGGCAGAGCTGTGTTTCGTTGGTTTAATAATAGTTGCAGCGCCGACGACAGAGGCCGTTGTTTGAATTGTGGCTTATCCAGTGCTTATAGGCTTAAATTTGCGAAAAAAAAATAAGCCTAATTATTCCAATTTCTCAGAAAATTTTTTGAAAGTGCCTAACATTGTATTGACTCGACATTAATAAATTATATGTTAGGTAATAATTGATAGAAGGAAATCATACAAATTAGAATCGATTTATCAAGAAAAAAATGCTCTAAAAAATTGTTGCTATTATTTATTGACTGTAATATCGCGTATTTTGTTGTTGGCTGAATTTTTCAAATATTAGTATGAGGGCACTTGGCTCTGCGACCTGAAAGAGCTATTGTGCCCCCTTCATGGAATCAGAGTATTTGTTTGAGAACAACTTCGTTAATAAATGTTTCTATTTGTCTTATTTCATTGGGTTTTATTTCCTCCTCTGGTAAAATATGTTTATCCAGGAGTTTGTCCTGCTTCTACATCAGTGTTGAGCACGATGTCAGCACATACTCGTATTTGGAGGTATCATCTTCAACGCCTCGATCTTGCTATCTTTAGCCAACGTTACCGCTACGTCAGCTTTTATGATATTTTGAACCGACTTTTTAATTCGGTCTGCTTCTTTAACTGGGCTTTCCGCAACTTCTGGGGGGTTGTTATCCTCGATGTGACTTTAGCCACAGATTCTTTATAATCACGTCCTTTGTGTCAGTGGACGAGAGTCGAGCCGAAGTTGTCGTTTATCCTACAGATGCTCTCCTTGACTGGTTTTCGATGCCGATTGATAACAGTTTCCCAGTTTTCAGGTTCTTGCTGCTAAATACGACCTACAGGTGTGTACGCAGATGCTTGTTCTTGGTGATGATGCGGTGCAGAAGCTTATTTGTTTCAATGCCAACTGCTCCTAGTAGATTCACAGCCATTAGGCGTACAGCCGGTCCTGAACCTTTTCAACCGGACATTTTTGGCGCAATTTTCAAGCAGTTAGTTGACAGTTTCCTCAGTTACACAATTGACTAGAGTAATAAGCTTAGCCTAACTTTTATACCTTCGAATTCAAGTTTGGATTTGCACCCCTTATACACCTTCTCTAAGAGAAGCTCCTCAACCCTTCTCTCTCTGGCATTAAGCCTTCTTTGGATTAACGTAGATAGCATTTGGTGCGTGTGCCACTCACACTAGTATGTTTTCCAATCTCCCTGCACCTGAAAGTTTGCACATAAACCTACCAAATACTTATGCTTGGCTTTGAAGCATCCTTGGAGAAACTAAAAGTAAATGAAGACTGACCGCAGAAATGATCCTGTGAAGTATGATCTTGAAATACAGTGCAAACTTCTATTAAATTGAATCTAGAGTCCAATTGCCCTGGACTTTCCTTCCGTGATTTTATCACTTTACGAGGGGTAGGTAGGAACATATACGAGGAAAGAAAAAAAAATTATTGAATGAACGATTTAAAAAAATGTCGGTAAATCAATCTATTTGGAAATGTTTATTCTTGGTTTCCATTTCCTTCCACTAATTTAATTTTTTCTTTTTCGTTATTTTTACTGCCGTGACGGCACTTAGGAGAGCACAATTTTATAACCTGTCATTCCTAGTTTGCGTTGTTGCATGTCGAGACAGAGGGTAAATTTGGCTGTCATTCTAACGAACTCACCTCTATAAATCTGCCATGAATACAACATTGCCACCATACTTGACTAACAAACGTCAAACTTCAAACGTCAAACGTGAAACGTCGTTTTCGCAACAAGGAGTAAAAATTTATTTTTACGAAAGTGAAAACGGTTTCAGATATAAAATAACTAATTAATTTTTTGGAACATATTTAAAACGGACTGAAGAAATACCATCAATTTATTGCCTGTATTGTGTGTGCAAATTTTGTGAAAACTAAACAATGGCGGATCCACTGAGTCTCCTGCGCCAGTACAACATAAACAAAAAAGAAATTATTGAACGTGATAATCAAATAATTTTCGGTGAATTCTCTTGGCCGAAAAATGTGAAAACAAATTATTTAAAATATGGGTAAGTAGACCTACGTGGCGATTTGCTTAAATATTTAACCGAGCATACCTTAATTGCTACGAATTTTATACGCAGTTCCGGGAAGAAAGGGGCGCCACGCGAATATTACACGTTGGAATGTTTATTATATCTGCTAAAAAATGTTATGCTCCAGCACTCGGTGTATGTGCGGCAATGTGCTGTTAGTATCCAATTAATTTTTTGTATAATTGGTGCATCGAAACTTACCTTATCTACTCCACAGGCAGAGGATATACCGGCTGTCAATCGGCCCGATCGCAAAGAGTTGCTTGCCTATCTTAATGGCGAGACTTCAACATGCGCTAGTATAGATAAAAGTGCCCCACTTGAAATCCCCACACAAGTAAAACGACCTGCAGACGGAGATGGGCCGGCGGGTGATTCACTTGCGAAGAAGGCACGCTTTGAAGAAACGCAAGTGCAGAAGGTGCGTGAGCAGCTGGCAGCACGTTGGGATGTCAACAAAAAAGAAACTACGGTCAACATAGATAATATCAAATCGCTCTCGGAAACGATGTCCGTAGAGAAGATTGCTGCTATCAAAGCAAAGCGCTTGGCCAACAAACGTACTACCATCAAACGCACGGACAATGAAGATGCCATGGCTACAGATTTACGTGCCATACTTGATTATGATGTGGATTCAACGAAGCATATAATAAGTCGCGAACGGCAATGGCGCACGCGTACAACGATTTTGCAGAGTGCGGGCAAAATGTTTGCAAAAAATATCTTTGCTATTCTGCAAGGCATAAAGGCGCGTGAAGAGGGACGAAATAGGCCGGCAGCACAACAAGCAATTAAAATGCCAGAACCGGCGCGTATTGCCAAACCGCAACCACAACTGACGCAATATAATCGTTACGATCAGGAGCGTTTCAACAGGCAGAAAGAAGGTTTGCTGTCTACTCTGAGCTTAATTTTAAAAATTCTGAGTATTTTGTCGTTCTGCAGAAACCGAGGGATTCAAAATCGACACACTGGGAACTTACCATGGCATGTCACTGAAATCAGTGACAGAGGGATCACTGGCACAACGCAAGGCAAATATGGCACCCCAAATACGTAAGTTAGTTTATTCTATTTAGAAAACTATATTTAATGGAAAATTTAACTACAGCTGGTCGTCCAAAGGAACTGCTGCCTACTGCTCAAGCTCGTCAAGTAGCGCCATCGGCCCAGAAACGAGTCTCACGTACGCCCATAATTATAATACCTTCCGCCAATACCAGCCTCATCACAATGTATAATGCCAAGGACATTTTGCAGGAATTGAAATTTATCTCGACAGAAGATAAGAAACGTGCAGGTGGTACACGCGATAACGAAGTCTTGTTGCAGGTACGTTTTCGAAACGGAAGCAAACACAAATTATTTTGTCCAATGTAACCGGAGCGACCTAGTTGTATATTCATTAAATTGAGTTTATTTATTCATAATCATTGCCTGAATATGAGAAATTGTTTCATGTTTTTGCGGTAGCAGTATTTCATTTGCTTGTTATTAACTTATTCTAAATAAATGTATTATTATTTGACTTGTAGCGCAAACGAAACAACCAAACTGTGCCTTATCGTATTATCGATAACCCTCAGAAGCTTTCGGCTCAAGATTGGCAGCGAGTTGTGGCAGTATTTGTAATGGGGCCTGCTTGGCAGTTCAAAGGCTGGCCTTGGGATGGCAACCCGGTCGAAATTTTCTCCAAAAGTAAATAGGTTGCATTACACCGCATCAGAAAAATATCATAATATGAATTTCCTCTGTCTTTTCGCAGTTTGTGCTTTTCACTTACGCTTTAGCGAACTGAAACTGGACACCAACGTAGCAAAGTGGTCCGTTACGGTGTTGAATCTTTCTCAGAATAAACGACATTTAGACCGCGCTGTATTAATGACTTTCTGGGAGACTTTGGATAAGTGAGTAGAATAATCAGAAATTGTTATAGATAATATTTTAAATGAAAACAATTTATATGTTACAGATACATGGCAAAAAATAAACCTGATTTAAGATTTTGAAGCACCTGTACACGCGTTGTCGCAAAATCTGTGCTTACTAATGCTGCAGCACATCATACAATCCTCTATTGTGCTAGATATGAGGGAGACTTGTATTTTTATTTTTCAGAAAGAAACGTTGTAGTTAGTAGTTCAATTAATTTAAAATAACCTCGAAAATATAATGCATTATCACTGTCGACAAAATGGAAAGAAATTCGCTTCTCATGTCTTTTTCAAGCGCGCAGCACGTTTATATGACTGAATTGTTCTCCTTCCACAACATAGTAATACATTAAAAAAACACAACTTCATCGAAACCGTTTCATTTTCATTTACTGCAAAGAAGCCAGCCTGCAAGCCTCCTGCGAGACATAATACATACCTAGTATGTTAAAAACCAAAAACAAATTACATATATAAAAAAATTAATATTGTTTATTGTAGCTACTAAAGAGTTAAATATATAAACGTCACTAATAGTTTTATAAACAGGTGAGTACATTTATTTGGAAAAGTTCTTGTCTGAAATTTCATAAAACTGGGGACCACAACAGACCAATCGGAACGTGGAATGTCCACACAATAAAGTGTCTGAAAAAATTAATACAATCATCTTTTTTTACAGCAATTTTTTCAACAATCACAAGTGATGCGATAATTTTTTAATACAATCAATTAAACACCAAATAATTAATTATTTCCATTCTCCACTTGGTCACTTTACATTGCTCCAATTTGCAATATCGGCAGAAACAAATGAAAAGCCTTTTCGATATGTTGCGTGGCGACTAGCATTTCAGCGAAAAGCGTACTTATACAAGTATTCGCGAAATCCTCTGGCACTATTTGGGGGTCCAGCTTGATAGCCGTTAATGCTGCAGCAAAACGATTTGTCAGCCCATTTAAGTGTATATTGAACTGCTTGCACAATTGGACAATACAATCAACTTCGTTGGCCGTGCTATGATGTTCTTTCACCAACAACAATTCAGCGATTTTATGTAATTTATTCATTTGTATAGCACACGCTTGAGCTAGTGTGGTAAGGCCTTGAGCAAAAGTCTCCTGTACGGTGTCTTTGGTGACAACCGTGGGCGTAATGTGGAGCCATTCCAGCGCTTTTGACCAGTTGCTGTAAAAATAATGGCACATATCTAATGTAAAACAAGTCCAAACAAAGCTAGCCACTTTAACCTACCTCGTTATGTCATCGAAGCTGATTGCCAAATCTGCATCTTCTATGGCGCTCATTAAACGTGCATTTAACTCCTTTGCATCGTAGTCCCCATCGCTTTCTCCTTCCAAATCTTCCAACTCCATAAGTTCTTTTACTTCCGTGATTGTCTCTTGCAAATCGGTAAGCGCATTGCCACTAACTGCGTCCTGTAATTTCTGCAATTTAAGTGTTGATTCTTTAGATAATATTTCCAATGCTTCCAGGTGTACCAGGCCACATTCGTTTTCGAAAAGCAGATCGAAACGTAGCATTTCACGTGATTTCTCCAGTTTCATCTCTTTTAATGTATTTTCTAATTGATCAGCATCTTTTTTAGCCTCTTTAAGTATCTACAAGTAAGGAAATTGATAATTATACTATATAACAACATTCTATTTACTCTCTTCACCAACCTGGCTTAAGTTTGGCCTCTCCGCCTCCAAGCCGAGCAATTTTCGTTTATTCTTTAAGAGCGGGTCATTCTCTTGTAATATGTGCATTGTTTTTTTCCCGATTCCCTCAAGCGTATCCAAACCTGTGTTCAATACTTTTGTTCCAATCGTTGTTACTCCACTAACAATATTTAAACTAAATACAGGCGCCGCCTCTTCCTCCTGCTGAACATTATGTGATCGGCTATCACTTAAAACGTTTTGATTTTCGTTTTTATCCTGCACTGTTGGCGTTTCCGACTCACTTTTAGCCTTTGTTGCCTCGGCAGCCTGCATACGTACCAACTCCTCCGGATCGGGTACACCAATTACTTGATTAAGCCCTTGGCTCACAGTTGACGTAATATTTCCAAACCCTTCAGAAGCTGTGGAAATGACTGAAGAGACTACACCTCCGAAGAGACCACCCCAACCTGTATTTGGCCTTTGGGCTGTTAAAGGATTTTGTCTTTTTTGGCTCATTGACTCTGTGGATGCGTCCTTGTTGCTATTGATGTCTTGCTTGATTTCTTCTACATTTTCCACTGTTTTCGAATTTGAGGAATGAATATTATTATTAGTTGGACTTGACTTTTCGCTATTGTGGTTTTGTCCCAACAAATTATCATCCTGTGCATCATCGAAGTTATCCTCTGCATCACCCCAATCATCCCAATCGTCATCGTCGTCGTCGCCCTGACCCGATTCGTTTTTCTCAGGCACAGACCTGTTAATATGTTTAGCTTCACTTTTGGTCGACATAATTTCCTAAATAGGAATTCACTTTGTATCTAAGTTTACGCGAAAATATTTCCTTTTATTTACGTGTCGTTGTTGAAGGTAAAAATAGGGATGGCCCAACCTATGAGCAATTCGATGCAACGACTATGTATACAAGGTGATAACAAGAGTGTTAGAATACAAGATTGCGTCTTCCGAATTCGCTGCAACGTCACGCCTGTGGAATATACAAACAAACGGAAGGGAAACTACTTGCTTGTGAAGAGAAAACGTAAACGAAAGAACTGGAATTTAGAATAATATATATTGGGCAACTTTTGGCAAACTATTATGTCTTTATTAATGAAACTTGGTGGAGATCTTAGTGAGGTGTTAAGGAACACTCTTTATAACTCCAAATTATTCGGGAAATAATAATTTCATAATTATTTGCCTTCAAAATGCCCTTTGGAACTTCACTATAATCTGCCACATTACACTATATATTTTTAAAACTGTTTTTACTTATTTTTATCCTTATATTCGAATTATTTTTATTAAAATTAAATGCAAATGCATTTGTCCATACAGTCACTTTCCAATTTTAAACGCGAATAATTGTATAATTCTAATTACTTTATAATTTTTGTGATACGCTTAATATCATTGTGTTTAAGTTTAGATGAGTTGTATGTTTTTATTTTCAAAAATATTTCTCAACTTAAAATTACAGCAAAAAATACTGCAGTTTTACAATGAACCTTCCACTGAACATCCCTGCACACGAACTTCGTTTTTTATATCAGGTGTATGGCAACACCAATTTTTCGCTAAATTAGAGAAATTTAACATTAAATTACTTAAAAACTATAAGCCTCCGGCAGGTTCGGTTTTCATTTTTAAGATGGGGATACACCCCTCTATCGCCCCCTTTTAACTTTTTTTCAAAGCGATATACATTATACTAAAGTTTTCCCAACGAAAGCAATAGATAGCCAAATCCGACGTCATGCCTCAAAAATATACAAACAAATGGAAGGGAATTTACTTGTTTGTGAAGTTGGGGGACTAACGAAAGCAATAAACTGCCAAACACAAAAAATTATACACCACACACACACATATTTATCTTGACGTCAGGCCATACTGAATATTTACGAACAAGTAATTTATCTTCCTCTTGTTTTTCTTAATTATTTGCTTTGTATTATAGCTCATGATGTTAACCTGTTGTCAAAAATCGCGGAAAATAAAATAGTGGTTTTCGGATGACGCCATCTTTAATTTCTACATATACACCATGAGGTGGTGGTATTAAAAGGAAATTAATGAAAGGGAATTAGGAGAACTTTTATTTATAATCAATTCGAAGAGCAATAAACAAACCGTCCAAGGTTCCACTATATATCAGATAACCGAATTTGAGATTGCGGCGAGGATATGGGTCGTCGTCCAGTTGTTGGCTCTTATTTCCACATACCTACAATGAAATTGGACGTTACACCAAATATGAACATCTCATTGGGCAAGGGCAGCACTGAAGGCTCTATCGAGGAAGCCTTAGCACGAGTGATAGAATGCAAGATTGTGCCTTCCCAATTCGCTGCAGATATACAAACAAAAGGACATACAAACAAAATAGTAAAATAGTGAAAAAAGAAGCTCGACTTAGTCAAACACTCTTGGCTTCTATTTGTACAATGTATCAAAGACGTATAAAACATGGAGTTGCATTTGTCGGTCCATTTCGCTACCTAAGCCTAACCAAACTCGGCTAGAAAATTTACTACCAAAAACAAATTAGCTCTCATTAAAATTAGTCTTGATTCTAATTGATTTTGGGTTGGTGAATGTCCGTGCCTAAATTCTCGTAGAACTCTCATAAATTATGATAATGCACAAAAATTTACTTACAAACTAAGAGGAATAAATTTGAAACTCAAGAAAATTTGCTCAAAGAACTTTTAAAGAGAATTAGGTGCAAATCCCGGCCCGCTCCCTAATAAAGCTCGTCTAGGAAATTCACCACCAAAAACCAATTGGAAGTAATTAAAATCAATTACGATTCTGAGTGGTTTTGGGTAAGAAATTTCAAGAAGAGAAATGAAGTTTGCTCTGCTTGCCAAATTGTTTATTTATTCGTTGATGGTAGTAACTCACAAATTACTTATTGCTTACAATTGCTTACGACAGAGATCGCCAAGAACTGATATTGTGTTGGCGATATACGAAAAAATCAACACATCTAACGTTGACGTTACTTCGCTGCTGTTTGGAGGACAACTGATTTTAAGAGCGTAAAAATAGGTGTGAAATGAGCGTAAATGAAGGGAATATCTAAATATTTTAAAATCCATCGTGTAGCAGACGCCTTAAATATTATGCATTTCGGATCACGATCCGTCAATATTTCACCCTAAATGGTCAATAAATTTACATTTACAGTCTCAGTACCTGCTATATGCCGACGACTTAAAAATCTTAAGATCGATTACTAGTGTACAAGACATCAAAATTCTCCAGAGTGATATTGACTTATTGTCGGCCTGGTTCAGCAGAAAGAAACTAGGCCTGAATATCAAAAAGTGTGCCGCAGTACCTTTCTCAAGATCGCACGTCTGTACTCCAACCAACTACAATTTAAAGAACGAGACAATAAGTGAAATCGACAGCATAAAGGATCTAGCGTTTAAAACTCTTGGTTTTATTACTAGAACCAGCAAGGACTTCACAAATCCCAACACCTTACTGAGCCTTTTCTCCTCCTTAGTCCTTCCAATTCTGGAATATGGCACAGTAATCTGGTCTCCTTTTACTGACTCTGCAATCAAACGCGTTGAACGAGTACAAGTGAAACTCTGCAGAAACCTGGATTACCGATACAGTCGCCAAGGAGGATACAGATGAACACTTGAGATTTATGACCAGTTCCACATCAATAATTTGCAAGCACGTCGGCAGGTAGCGGACCTAATATTCTTTTTCAAAGTTGTGAATGGCCTGATCGATGCCCCAGATATCAATAGTTGCTTTGAATTCGCACCTGTTGGACTTCCACTGAGACGCAATCGCCTGCTAAAAACCACAAGGACAACTAAAAACTATGTTTTTAACGGTCCACATAACCGAATAGCTAGGATCGTCAACTCTCTGCACAACGAGGTAGACTTTTACAGCGGATCACTCAATACCTTCGTACCAGATATTAAATCACGTCTATTACCATACCCCTAGGTCAAACAACATTTCGACATTTTTTTTTTAATCAATTAATTGTTACAAATACCCTATTAATTTGTTTAAACCTTTCCCCACAAAATTCATTTTTTCTCTTTTCATTAATTGTTACTAAGTTGTATATTACCGATTGGCGTTTGTGTATTAAATAAATAAATATCACCTTTGAATATTATGACCATTTGGGTCATCGTCATATTTATTAACTATTTAGGGTTCTCCAAAGTATTTCAATTAATCCATACAATTTGTATAAAATTAACAAAACACCATACGTAAACACTTTCCTGAATTTCTATGTTCATTTCTTCATCAAAATTCTTCTACAACATATTTTTGGCTTGTCTTTTTATTCTATTAAAATTTGGAAAATAACTCGAATACAACTCAATAAACCGGCTGATAAGGAGAATATAGTTGCATTTCTTGACCCAGCGCTATCATACAAGAAATCATATAAATAAAAAGGTGTAGGACTCATGAAACAAAAATATATGAGCTTTATTGGCATTTTGGATTGTTATTTACAAAAAATTGTCATATTATTTTAAAACAACTTTATTGCCAATAAGGTTACCACAACATATTGCGCGGTTTATGGCTGTTTAGCACTTTCGACTTTTGTTTTTTGCAAGTTTGTAGATTACATTCCACAAAAGCATCTCTGCAATTGTACTTTCCTTCGTTTCGGTAGTCGGCTGAGTTCGGCCATTTTTCTTTTTCTTTTACTGAACGAGTGAAGTAGACGTTCGACGCGTTTTTCGTTCGTGTGCTGAAAATTTGCAAGAACTTGGTATAAGTTTTTCTTATTCACAAATAGTTGATGAAATTCAACCAAAAAAAGACTATATGTATACGAAAAGTGTTTAGTATATTCAGCGATATTAACTATTTAAAATTTCAGTAGCCCATGTGAAAAAACTGATGAGATAGCAAAAAAAGAATATACTGCCGTATACACCAAAAAAAAAAAAAAAAAGTCCCTTAACTGAACTGAAACTCTTAATAGATAGAGAAAAGACAATTTTGGTTTTATTTCTTCTCGATTTCTATATACAATAGAAGCAGTGTAAGCAAGTGAGCAAGCATTCGAGATTTTCCTAAACGGAAAGAAAGAAAAAACCAGCAACTGATTGGAGGGTAATATGAGTAATGCTATTAACCAAAATGGCACAGGTCTAGAGCAGCAGGTAAGTTTCATGAAAAGAATGATTGTGATAATAATGTATATAATAGTGCAGGTGTAAAAGTGATTTATAAATGGTGAATTCAGTTTTTCTAAATGTTTATTAAAAAAATTATTGATTTCATAACATATTACAACTATACATGCTGTCCTTCCTATCGCAGTCTACCGCTTTAGCTACCCGTTCGTTTCGACCCCGTCGTGCGGCGTTCGTACAATTTCATCGTTTCGTTGATTGTGAATTACATATTTCGTTTCGCTTTTACATTCTTTTTATTACTTAATTTCCCTTTTTTGTCAATCATCACATTTCTTTTTCGCTAAGTAATTCTTCTCTTTGTTGTAAGATTTTTAGTTTTTTATTTCGCCAATTTGTTCCGCTTGTCTATTTTCATTGGATGTTCTACTTCGCTTTGCTTCGATTATCATTAAGCCGAGTTTACCAAAGAACATAAAGTTTTTTATGTTCAGAGTTTATTGGCTCATTTGGGAGGCCCTTTCCGCGGCAATTGTTGCTACAAGTTTACGCTGGTGCAGTTAGTATACCCGTGTACTTGTGCCCAAGAGTATTATAATTTTATTCACAAAACGGTAGTATGTAACAGCATGAAAGAATCGAGATAAAAAAAGACCTGTGTATATATACCAAAAAGCTCATAATGATGAGAGATATTGAAAATGGGCGAAATCGGTCAATCAACAAGTCCACCTTCCATACATCGATATTTTAAAAAAAGAAATAAATATGATGTAAAATTAATGCAACCACAATTTGGTAAAAACTTTAAACCCATGAAAAGAAAGCCGCAAGTAACATTTTTAAAAGTAGGTGGTGTCATCCCATCTTTGAGTAGATAGTGTATCCTTAGATTCGACATATTAATATTATTGATATCGGATAAAAGTCACGCAGTACGGTAGCATCACATCAGCTTGGTGAAGTAGTATTATATTATTGTCCCTAACTGGGAGCAAAGGTACCTTGGGTACCTTGGCTAGGAAATTCACCACCCATAACCAAATTAGAACTAAATAGACTCAGTACAGATTCTAATTGTTTTTTGTGTGTCGGATTTCTTAGCCTGGATGTAGTCAGAATCAGTGTAGATAGACATATAAACATATTTTATATATTATGTGATAAAATATGGAACATACATTAGAAATTTATATATACGTATATATGTAGAGGTAGAAGAACAGCACAATCTGTAAACCTTTAATTACAGTAATTAGAATATTAACAGTAAAGGATAGAGAAAGCTCAGATCTTCTACCTTCTACTGGTTTCTTATTTATTACAAGTAGCCGTATCGAATGATGGCAGAGGTTCTGAAAAATTTAGGGTTCGTAGAGCAAACTTCAGGACAATTTTTTGAGCACATAAAATACGACTCTACAAGTTTTTTTGGGCAGGCCTCCAAAGAAATATGTACAGCATTCCAAATTCTAAACTTATTTATTACACCTTACGAAACACAACATCGGGCACGATTTCGCACCAACTGCGGAATATGGCTACTGAAAGAAAAATTTGAAGATAACTCCAATAGTCTTGTGAATTTTTGTGGGACCTCTGAAGAGGCTATAAAAGGCTCGGGAATTATACCTTTTACTGGGACAACACAAAAGCACTGAATCTCTGTCTTAACAGACAGTTTTGAATCGGAAAACAAAAGGATTAATTTGTGTTAAAGTCTGAGTGAGGAAATTAGAGCTTGTTTTATTCACTATTCGCTAGGTGGTTGGTGAATCAGAAGTAACTATTATGCAATTAATATGCACAGCGCAGCAAAGGTGAGCTTAATATCAAAATAAACACCCAAATTCGCTAACAGAATTAAGCATCGAGTGGTGGGTAATGTGATACGACGTATGAGTTGGGAGCAGTTTTAAAAATGACAAACGTAATTTTTTTGGTATATTATTGGTTTATTTGAAAGAGAAAGAATTCCATCGTTCCTTCTGGGTCGCCAAATCCAACGGCGTCAAATCACAGCTTAAGTGAGCCCGAAAAAATGGATGATTGTCATAATTTTTTAAATATGTTTTAGAACTTTTATTCAAATGAGGCATATATCATACTGAAGGGTAAGTCTCGAAGAATACATTTTGGTGTTTTTATTTTAAAAAATGTTATTATTTGTTGTTGATATCGAACAAATAAAAAAATTTCTCGATATGAAAACCGCTTTTCGCCAAAAAAAACGATTTTTGAGGGGTTGAAAAATTAAAAAAATTAATTCCAGAACTATGCAAATATTTATAAAATGTGAACAGTTCAGATTCACCAGGTTGTAACTTCGAATAATAAAAAAAAAAGTTTATGCAAATCGATCAAATAGTTTTTGATAATCGCGTCTAAAGTTTTGCGTGCACTTCATTTATGGATAAAGGTCGCGTGCTTCCACGGTCTGTAACTTTCGTTCTAGTGCTCCGATCTTTATGATTTTTTGAATTTATATTTTAAAGATGATGCCATAAAAAAATTTTCGATTTTTTAGTCCAACACAAGGTATATAACCCCTTAATTGACATCGCTGAGGCGGATTATGATAATAGGATTACCGAACTTGGCCTGCAAAAGATCGATCGTTGACAAGAATGGCATTTCCGAAAACTGAGCCAATAAGGTCACCGCAAAAAAACCGCACTGAACTGTCACTTTCTGATCATGCATTGGCTTCTCGGTGATCACTTTCTAATAAACGCACTCTTGGGGCTACACATTGGCTTTGAAAATAAATGTTCAATATTTCTGTTTGTTTGTTTATTCTCTAAACTGACGCCATGGCACTTGAGAAGGTGCAATCTTGTATTCTATCATTCTTAGATTTCGGCTATTTGTTTCGTTGTCGGCGGATAAGAGTCTTTTTATTTTTCTTAACATTTTTATTTTATGGTTATGTAAACATAAAAATAAGAAACCAAGTGTTTATATCCGCTTATAGGAGCAAGATTGGTTCTTAAAATGCTATGTAAAAGTTGGTTCATGGCTTTTTGTCCGATTATGAGAAGTTCTCGCAAGTAGTGGTAGTCTCTGTGAATAGTAGTCACGCACCAACCTATTCAGCTACGGCGGCCGCCATACCTGCTAAATTAAAAAAAATTGTGTCATGTTATGTCATATTGTTTTTTTTATTATTTTTTTTTTTATTATTTTTTTTTTATTATTTTTTTTTTATATTGTTTTGAAAATTAAAAAAAACGTTGCCTATTCCTGTGCATATATATATGTATATATATATTTAATTTATATTAACACTAGTTTATATTAACATTGCGAATGATTCATTTGTTATTTTAGTTAAGTCTCTGATTACAGTGCATTGATTTGTTCATAATTAGGGAACAAATCAATGCACTGCAGTGTTAATTCCTAAACTAGTGAAGTAGTTTTTAAAGTAATTTTAATCCGTTAGTATTAGTTGTTTCATTGTTATGCTTCAAGGATTGACGGTAATGAATCCCGCAAAAAATGAGTAACTGTTCTTGTCTGAATTTATTTTCTTCTCATTCATCATTCGCGCATTGTTGCCGGGCGGCGTTGGCCTGTTAGCAATTTTGTCGACGTCATTATACAATATGTAGTTATACACACGCATACATTTGCACATGAAGCTAAAAGAAATAGTATAATTATGCCTTAATTTATTTAACATTTTGCTGTTGTGGAGAATTTCGCATATTAATACATATGTATTTCTACAGTCACCAACGTGTAAGTATGTGGCTGGTGCGAATTATGCTATGGGCCATTCCGTTGTGACGTGGGACGTGAGTGGGACGTTTTTACTCGTTTTTTGACAAGCATTTAAATATTTCAAAAAGTAGATAATACTCAAATAATCAATCCACTCAATAGAGATAGTATGCGTTTTTGATGTACATATTAAGTTAATTATACTTCTATAACAAGCGCATACGTGTGATGTGTGGGGGAAAACAAATACGCTTAATTCTCGAGATACTCGTATTAAAGAGTATATTTTTTAAATAATAAAAGAAAAAAAAAATGGAAAAGTTTGTGACGGACAGAGCACTGTTTCGTGACAGGTGGAACGAGTAGAAACCACTTCCATATAGGTATGCATATTTATTCAAGCACTAGGTGTATTTTTTTTTAGCTATTTTTATTAATATTTAAGTGAGAATTACATCTATTTCGTAAGTCAGAAAAACTGAAAAGCAAAATTCATGATAGGCGCCACTTTTCACGGAATGGCCCATACACTCTTATTTGTATGTATGCATTACATATGTACATATGCATAAGTATAATTTGTATTATATTTGAAAACAGCGCAGTGCACTCTAGACGTGTGTACAGCGTTGGCGATTTTTTCGATCGTTTTTTTTTTTTTACGAATATCGCTTTAATTGTGTGATGACTGGGAGATACGTGCAGTAGAATCAAAATGTAGATTTTTTGAAATTGTATGTGTAATAGAAACCACGTGCGGGAAGCAAAATCTTCCGTAGCTTTTAAGAGAGGTTAATCACAATCAAGTTTTGCAGCTTTTGGCGGCAACGAAATTTTATACTATTTCGGTGTATTAGTGCTATGGGCTAAGCGTTTTCTCTGTCATTTCGACACTCAACGTCTCAGAGCAAATTTGTGCTACCAAAAAAAAAAAAAAAAAAAAATAATAATAATAATAATTCAAACTGGATTTTTATGGGTTGTGGCGAAGTTTGAGTTTCATGTAATCAAAATCGGAAATACTTTTATTCTAGACAACCCCTTCTAATTTTCCGCTCTTGCAACACAAGCGAGCAATCATTTTCTGTGCTTTTTATAAATTGTTTTAGAGAATGGATCATTGGCTGAGCGACTTCGACTGGCGTGTCGTCGTCTACACTATTCTTATTTTGTTTCTATCGGATGTTTTGTTGTTTTTATGTGTAAATGTGTTTATGTAGATAACGATTTAAAACGCGGCCAGCAAAAGGTTAGTAATATTTCCTTAGAAACAACAACACAGCTCTTGAGCAATATTTTTCCTGAATAAACAAATTTAATGGGATCACCTGGTAATTTGAAAAAAAAGTTATGTTGCGATACCATCGTTCGGTGGGAAAGTCTACATTGACCTATTTGTATAATTCTCGCCATATTTTCTTGCTTTAATTTGTCTTATTCTCTTTTTATACGTGTTTTCACTGTTTTTTCACTCATTTCATGCAGCTTCTTTTTCCGTAAGCTTAATACGATTTCCCTAACGCATTGTTATTGTATTATGTTTGACCGTGTTTTGTAGCACCTTGCTTGCTGCCTTGTTTTTTTTTGTTTTTTTTTTTTACAAGGTAGCCACTTGTTCGGATTACAGGTAGTGATATTTATCAAGATCATTGTGTGAGCGTGCTAAAATTCTTTTAGCAGAAAAAGCAATCGCAAGAATTAGTTATTTTTAAATGGGACCAATTTCTTTATGAGAAATGCATTGATATTACTTCATTTTTTATAGAACTTTAGAAAGAAAATCAAATATTTGAGCTTCCTAGCTTTGTATGCGGGCGGCCGCCGTAGCCGAATGGGTTGGTGCGTGATTACCATTCGGAATTCGCCGAGAGGTCGTTAGTTCGAATCTCGGTGAAGGCAAAATTAATAAAAACATTTTTCTAATAGCGGTCGCCCCTCGGCAGGCAATGGCAAACCTCCGAGTGTATTTCTGCCATGAAAAAGCTCCTCATAAAAATATCTGCCGTTCGGAGTCGGCTTGAAACTGTAGGTCCCTCCATTTGTGGAACAACATCAAGACGCACACCACAAATAGGAGGAGGAGCTCGGCCAAACACCTAACAGAAGTGTACGCGCCAATTATTTATTTATTTTTTATTTTTATTAAAAAATTACGACATGTTTTGATAATCCCTTCTAAGTACTTCAATGTGTCATTGAACTCTAGGTGAGGTGGAGGAGACAGAATGAAAATAAATAGTATTTTTCTTTATATCTTAGTTCTGTTGATTTTCCATCAAGTGGAAACTACAAATTTAAGCTACTTTCGAATATTTTCACTTTCCATAAAATTGAGGAAAATATTCTTATACTGTCAATTTTCTTGTTTATCAGAAGCTTGACTTTTCAATTTTAATTTCCATAATGAAAAACATTGGTGGAAATGGTTGGAAAGTTGGTAAGTTTATGCTGGAAATTATATGGCGCCTTACATCAGATCTCGCAACATATGTAAAACACCGCACTATTATTTTAGATATTTAAGTATCTGCTTTGTTTTTCTCCAATATAATATTTCTACTACTTACTATTCATAATACTTTTAGGTTGCTGGTCTGGACTTGAATGGCGGCAAAGCTAATAATAGCAGCCCCATAACAACGAAGAGTTCATCTAATTCCGGCGTTTATATCCCTCCACATCTTCGCGGAGGTGGCAACAGCGCACCTAACGCTAATAGTGATAATCGCGAGGAGAGAACTCCATCGTCAAAGTACGAAGGCAGAGAACAGCGCGGCGGCGGCGGTGGAGAGTATCGCAGAGGCGGCGGTGGTCGTGGTTATAACAATTCTGGTGGTGGTTACGGCGGCGGTGGGCGTCGTGGTGGTGGAGGCAGATACGAGGAGAACAGCGGCGGTTTCGAAGGTAAGTCAATTTAAAATGTGACTGGTGTTTGAAAGAGATTCGAAATGTGGGAAAAATAAATAAAATTTTCTAATTTTTCCCCATTTACAGTTGAAGGTGAAACCCGACGAGGTGGAGAAGATTGGAATCGTGGAGGTCGTGGCCCGCAAAATTCGCGAACATTTGATAGGCGGGAAAACGGAGGCTATCGTGGCGGACGCAATCAAGGCCAGGGCGGTGGTGCCGGTAGTGGAAATACCAGTAATCGTAATAGTGAAACCTTCGACGATCAAGCACAACCACAACAACCTCGCAACGATCGTTGGCAGGAACCAGAGCGTCGCCCAGAAGACGGTGCACAGCAACGCAACGAAAGAGGCGGAGGTGGTGGTGGCAACGGCGGAGAACGTAACTATGGCGGACGATGGAAGGAAGATCGCCGCGGCGACATCGACTACACTAAATTGGGACCACGTGATGAACGCGTGGAGACGGAACTGTTCGGTGTCGGCAACACCGGCATTAACTTTGACAAATACGAGGATATACCCGTGGAAGCGACGGGACAGAATGTACCGCCTAACATCGTATCGTTTGATGACGTGCAGCTGACCGAGATCGTACGCAATAACGTGATGTTGGCTAGATATGATAAACCGACACCGGTGCAGAAATATGCGATCCCAATTATAATAAATGGGCGCGATTTAATGGCCTGCGCACAAACCGGGTCGGGCAAGACAGCAGCTTTTTTGCTGCCTATTCTCAATCAAATGTATGAGCATGGCATGACGCCGCCACCGCAAAATAATCGCCAGTACAGTCGCCGTAAGCAGTATCCGCTTGGGCTAGTACTGGCACCGACGCGCGAGCTCGCCACACAGATTTTCGAGGAGGCCAAGAAGTTTGCGTATCGCTCTCGTATGCGTCCCGCTGTACTCTACGGCGGTAATAATACAAGTGAGCAAATGCGTGAATTGGATCGTGGCTGCCATCTGATTGTGGCTACGCCGGGTCGTCTGGAGGATATGATTACACGCGGAAAGGTGGGTTTGGACAACATACGATTTTTGGTATTGGATGAGGCCGATCGTATGTTGGACATGGGTTTCGAACCTCAAATCCGACGCATTGTAGAGCAATCTAATATGCCACCAACTGGGCAGAGGCAAACTTTGATGTTCTCGGCTACTTTCCCCAAACAAATACAAGAGCTGGCATCTGATTTTCTTAGCAATTATATATTCTTGGCTGTGGGACGTGTTGGCTCCACATCGGAGAATATAACCCAAACTATTTTATGGGTATACGAACAAGATAAGCGTTCATATTTGCTTGATCTATTGTCGTCGATACGCGCCGGTGCAGAGTACTCAAAGGATAGTTTAACGCTTATCTTCGTAGAAACGAAAAAAGGCGCCGACGCACTGGAAGAGTTCCTCTACCAATGCAATCATCCGGTGACAAGTATTCACGGTGATCGTACACAAAAAGAACGTGAGGAGGCTTTACGTTGCTTCCGTTCCGGCGATTGTCCCATTTTGGTTGCCACTGCGGTGGCAGCACGTGGCTTGGACATTCCTCATGTGAAGCACGTTATTAACTTCGACCTGCCCTCAGATGTGGAGGAGTACGTACATCGCATTGGTCGTACAGGCCGTATGGGCAATCTCGGTGTTGCTACATCGTTTTTCAATGAGAAGAATCGCAATATTTGTGGTGATTTGCTGGAGTTGCTCGTCGAGACAAAGCAGGAAGTTCCTGGTTTTCTTGAAGAGATGCTCTCATCAGACCGCACGCATAGTGGCAATCGGCGACGTGGAGGCGGTGGTGTTGGACGCTACGGCGGCGGTTTTGGCTCTCGTGATTACCGTCAAACTTCTGGCGGAGGCGGTGGTGGAGGTGGCCCCCGTAGCGGTGGTGGTGGTGGTGCTCCCCGAAGCGGCGGAGGTGGAGGCGGTGGATCGTACCGCAGCAATGGTAAGCAGTATTGGCGAATTGAGGAGTTATAGTCCAAAGATTTATTTTTATAAAAAGAAAGTTTCTGTGTTTTAAAGTTTAGTTATATTAAAAATGTAAATAAGTTACGCTATTTAGAAAATAGATATTCTTAACCCTAGATCATTAAACTTAAATCAGTGTTACTCTCTCACTAATAATTCGCCTCACAGCCTACAGATTAAAAACAAGTATATTTTTATATTTCAAACAAATGAGTGTAAATTAAGAGAAGTATTATATTATTTCTATTTAATTTATTATGTAAATTCTGCTAGTAAGGTGGTGTGACGGGAATATTTAGAATTCGCAAAACTGCAGGCGTACATGGTCTATTAGACGAATGATCTAGGGTTAAGCTTCAGACTCATATTGAAGAACTCAAAAAAAAACAACGGAAACAATTTTATTTTTTTATATAGTTGCCGCTTTCGATTCACCACTTCTTTGTTTGCTAGAGAATTCCACTGCTCGCTAAGCGGCAAATTTGTATGTAACGTAATGTGTATGCGCATTTGTTTAACCGCTTAGCTCAAAAGCGGACAAGTGTATGTAAGCAGGGCTTTTTTTTGTTATTTTGCATACTTTAGCCGCAATGCTTTGAAAATCAACGGGATTGTGACCGTTCTATGGCGGGATATTTTCAGGGGGACGCTTTGTAAATTAATGAAATTACATAACAGTTTGTATAAACGAAATCAATGCTGTGTTCAAGGGGGTTTTTTTTTATTCACTACGCGCTAGGTTCTGGGTGGTTGGTGAATCGAAAGCAGCTATTTTCTAAATTCATTGCAGAAAGTCTCAATTTAAATTTACACTTTCAGGTGGCAGTTCTGGTGGTGGCTACTATGGCGGTAGTGGAGGTGGAGGTGGAGGTGGTGGCTCTTACGGAGGCAGTTACTCGGCATCTCATGCTAACTCCAACTCCGGTCCCGATTGGTGGGGAAGTTAAATAAAGTGAATTGATTGCGAATATCCGCTGAAAGCGAAAAATCAAATAAATGAAATGTATGAAAAAGTAAACAAAAAGATGAAATCAGCAACTGCAAAATATAAGGGTTGAGAGAGTGCAAAGCAAAGCAAGATTAACAATGCATACGGAAGACATTATAAAAAGGAAACATAATGGAAGCGGAACTGCGAAAAAAAAAATAGAAATTATATATTACAATTATTTATGTATAGATTACTAATTTTATAAAACAGTAAACATTCAAACAAATCATATACACATTTATACAAATAAGGAAATATTATCCCTTCCCACACCAAAAGGTACACATTCGTCCAAAAGGATTTCACACATACAAAATTAAACATCCAAACGGATCCTAATGAATTTCTCAAATTTGCTCCTAAGTATTTTCTTTTATAAGAATACCTATATAAAGAAAGACACACACACACTGGAGAATTACATAAATGGCTCATATTTATTGAAATAATAAACAATGGCAAACCCTGCAACAATAATAAAAGAAAATTTTAAATTATATTATAAAATACGAAAAGGCGTAAGCAATTGAAATACGAAGAAATTTTAAAAGGAGCACGAATGGGAATACAGTAACACTTTGAATTGAATGTGTGAGTGAATGATTGCAGAGGGCATGCAAATGCATATGCGCGCGTTGAGTTAAGCAACAGTTTAGCTGGAAAAGTATTGAATAAGGTGTGGTTGAAGGGTCGATCGATTCGGTTCGTTTGCCGAATCGTGATGGTGAAATACATTCGAATGCACTTACTCAATTGTTATGATTATTAGAGAAAAAACGTATAACAAGAAGAAACACAAGAGAACAGATACAATTGACATTTTTGAATTTCATTTTTATTATTAATAAATGTAATAATGTAATCTAATTGCATTGGAAAGCACTTGAAAAAATGACGAATCTGAAACAAGTTGAAAAATATAACTCTTATTAAAAGCAACTAAAAGCGTTGGAAAAAACGTACTTGCAATAAGAAATGTAATAATTAAAATCAGTATACAGCGGATATATATAAAAAAAAAAAACGAGAATCGTCAGCAACAACAATTTCAAATAGTAAATTACAACAAAACCTACAACAAATACAATAAAAAAATATATATTAAACAAGTTTGCTAAATAAATGTACTTTTTAGCAAATGAAAAAAAAGATGTTTCATTCATACTAGCGCGACTAAGTAAATTTATAGTGTCAAGCTTGGATAAGCAAGAGCTGAGTGTGGCGCAACTCTATCTTCCTTAAGGTGGTTTTTCCTTAACCAAGAATCTTACTTACGGAAATGAAATAAACGGGTTTTCTTACTTGCAAAAACAAAAAAAATGCGAATTTGCTGTAGTTATTTCCTCATTGTAAAAGTATTTCAAATACGTTGCTACTTCCCGTAGTGGTTTTAAAAATTTGTTGATTGTGTAGAAGAGAAATTTGCGCACCTAAGTTTTTGAGTCTATTTTATTTATTTATTCCAGAAATCAAGAAAACATGATTCCAAAGTGAATACTAAAACTAAAGAATAATAAAAGTATATAATTAAATTACAAAATAACGTCTAACTAAACTAAAAATAGAGTTGAATGGTACAGAAAATTCTTATTCTGAAACCGAGAAATCTAGCATGTTAGAATTCGAGATTTCATTAACCCTTCGTTGGGCACCTGGGCCTGGACAGACTTTGGACGTGAATATAGTATATTTCTATTATAGCTAACGACTCGAGCTTTCAGGTACCTTCCTAATATTTAATTTGCTATCAATTTATAAAATAATCTTTTAAAAAGGATCCTCGAACAGGTCGAAAAAAGGCCGGACTCAGATGATCAACCGGATGTTTTAAAAAAGGTGTCCAACGGAGGGTTAAAATCACGGAGTGCACGTTCAAATATTTAACCGATTGATATAGAAAGGACGAGAGTTACGAAGAAGGAAAAAATACCAGCAGAGAGCAGAGCAAACCTCATTAACGTTGAAAACGAATGAGAGAGATCACATATGGATCTTCTACTTTCTTAAAAACTTGAAGTTAATAAATAGCAAACGGGGTGTGTAATATGGGATATGATCAGAAAGCTTGAATAATCTCGGTACAAATTTAAGAGACACCTTTTGCTCACGTTCAAATCAGCAATTAAAATTTTTTGTAGTATGGCCGCCAAATAAACGCGGCTTATTTCAACCAAGAACTCGAAAAAATTTAAGCTATTGCGTCCTAATACAGAATGTGATTTTGATAAGATGAATTTGTGGAACAACATTAGGACGCACATCAATAAATAGGGGCAGGAGCTCTGCCAAACACCTAACAGAAGTGTACACGCAAATTATTTATTTATTTTACGATGAAATCAATTATTTTACCTGGGAGTAGCTGTACGAACGAAATTGACAGGCAGTAGGCTTCCTCGACCACTGTAAACGAAAGAAGAACCATGTATGTAGATGCACTTGGAACGCCCCATTCATACGGCAGCCAGTTCTACGCTACCGGAACGACACGGATTTATATCCGGCCAAGGACTGCCACTCCGGCAGCATTGACCGTACATATAATGGGAATGTTTGTACTGCTACAACAACAACTTGCAATGCCCTTTCTATTGATGAGTATCTAAGGTTCTGTAATTCACTTCCGAGTGAATTTCATTAAAATTTTCTGATAATTACATGAAATCCACTCGGAAATGAATTACAGAACCCGCCCGAATATCTCGCCCAAGGAAATAAACTTCAAAGATCGCTTCAATAGTATGGAATGTACGTGCGAAAGCTTTCACTGTGGAACTTTAGTCCAACGTTCGGATAATTGGGCCTGTATAACAAAACCTCAGTTATTTTTATAAAAAAATAGAATATGTACTTGACTGTTACGTAATCAAAAAACAGAAACCAAATCAAAGACATAGGACCAGTGTATTAGATGAATCTACGCAAGATAACTAATAGTCATTCGTTGCAATCTTGTGTTTTGTCACTTCAATTGAAAAGAATGACAATTTTCAAATCTTATACTTTTGACGAGATAATGTCTTATAATTCGATTTAGCCGGCTGCACGCACGAAAAAATGTGTCGTTATCTTGCTCAATCGTCGTTATCTTGCTCATTCGCCGTTACCTTGCTTGAACTACAAGCGAGAGCGCGGAACAAACGACATAGAGCACAATCGGCCCCCGCATTCGGCAACGTTCGATATCTGGCTCTCTGCTACTTGAGTGAGCATATATATGTGCATATGTATATGCGCATATGTATATAAATTCACATATTTGTATATGCATATGCCTTCTTCCTGTGTGCATGGTAATGCACCATTTCTCTGTTGAGAATAGGACGATGATAGGGTGTTTCGAGTGTAATGTGTCTTAAAAAAGGCAAATCGATGATGGTGCCTCTTAGTGTTGTTGACTTACTAACGTCTGATGCTCAATCGAAATTGAACATATCTGTCATAAATTTGATAAATGTTTCGTCATTTTTCACGTTTGTGTAAATGTAACTTGTCCTATTCCATTGCGATTCCATTTACCTCCTTTTCTATATCCATACAAAATATCTATCAAACAAATAAAATTAAAATTTTGTTTTGAAAATTGCAACCATTACATCAGTATTTTCTTATGACGTTGTCACGTTAAACTATCGTCAGTAAACCGACTTTACGATACGAATTTTAATTTTCGAACTGTTCCCAGTGAAGTTGGATTCATCGCACGAGTATTCCCTATTGCCGTCTGCCCATGTGTATAAGCATGTAATTTTGTGTAAGCACTTCCTTTTATATTGGACATCCAATACGAGCGAACAGTGGGGGGATGGGGCCCACCGAAGAATTATCCCTCAAAGCGAGTAAAGAAAAGGGGTGCACAACAAAATAAACAAGAAAAATGATTTCAGTTATTTCATATAATTATTTAAAAAATTTATTATGTTGATTGTTTACAAAAACAAAAAAAATTAGAAATCATTTTGTTTCAAGAATTATCAAAAATATTAACTTTAAGGACTTTGTTTCGTTGATATCAAAACAAAATGCCAAGAGGAATTTCGTTTCAATTTTTTGGGAAAATATGTATGCTCAGTTCTAGTTGCACCATTATACCATTTCAATAAAATTTAATTATTTTGATACACAACACGAATCTTTTAATGAATGCGCCCTGCTTGGAGCCGAAATAAATATATTTTGTAAATTAATAAAATTAAATACTTTATATTTATAATTTATTTATGTTATATGGTACACTTAACGTTTATAACATCAATTATTTCAGAAGAAAAATTTAATTTTGTTTATTGTTAAAACTAATGTCATTATGCAGCCCTAGTAAAAAGGGGCTGCAGATTTGACTAGTTTTTTTTTAATTTATGGGAGAAATACGCGTTTTCAGCAGAAATGCAACTGGAATTGGTGTTTCAATGAAAAAACTAAAAGTTTAAGTTTAAAAATTAATTTGGTTACGAATTTTATTACAATCTAAGTTTTTATGAACTTACATTTAAACGTAAAACAAGCATTTATGTAATATATATAAAATAAAATAAAACATCACTTTTCAACATTCTATAGCTTTTAATGTGCAGCAGTCCTAGTTAGAGGCATTGTGTGCAATATTCAAATTCACAAAAAAAATTTATCAATAATTAAACGTCCGATTTTTGGTTGAGTGCCGCATATCCAACGGGAATCTCTTTTAATTCAGATTTAAGACATAAAAATTCGCCACCAATGCACATTAAAGTCGTTGTAATTGCATTCAATAACCACCAACTGACATTTGATGGAAAATTCGAGTTATACCACCAACAGATGAGTAAATGTATGAAGTGGAATGTGCAGCTGTAATATGGAAATAATATAAGTAAATAAATACACACGATGTAGTATAAATATTTTGTCTACTCTAACAGCACTTACCTAAAATCTAAACATAACTTCGCACGACGTACAATGAACCACAACGCCAACGAAGCAACAAATGAATTGAGCACAAATGCGAGAATTATCAGTCGCCCACCTGCATCTGAAATGTGTATTTCCTTACCCACAAATAATAATTACATTAGAAGCTATACAATTTTTATTCCTTAACATACTTACATGATACTCGAAAACATTATCCAAAGTGTAATTATCGCCAGCCAATATGTTTGCGAAGAATACCAGTAGACCTAATGTAAAGTATATGCAGGATTGCATGGAGATGATCTGTGTTATTAGCAACATGGGATCCCATTGCGTATTACGAAATGTGCCCGCCTTCATAGCGTGACACTATTAATACCTTTCGTTCGTTTAAAGTCCTATATATTTCGATATTTCACTGTTTTTGTTGTTCAAAACAAGAAAAATAGTTAAATCGTTAGCGAAAAAAGAAAATAAACATTACAAAAGGTAAATGTCAAATGTTTCCTATTTGTGCATGTCAATTCAATGTCATCTGATATGAAGTGCTGCCAGTGTGAAACCAAATTACAAAATTTTTCTATACTACCGTTGCTAATGAAAATCTTATAAGAGTATTTCCAACCAAGAATATAATAATGAGAATTATTTTCAATAAATTAGTAAGGGTGGAAAAATAAAGCTAAAATTTTCAATTCAGAAAAATCGTAATATTTGGAAGTTGTAGACTTAAAATCAATTGTGAAAATTTAGTAAAAATACTTGTAAATCATTTTTTGAAAATTTACCTTGCTAACGATATTGAAATATATGTTGTCAGGATTTAATCGTTCCCATCACACTTTACATAAGATACGAAAAGCTTTGGATATAAAAGTGTTAAATTGTTTTGTTGATTTTCATACCGTTATTTAAATAGCTAAAAAAAAATAATTATTATTCAGTTAGTTGCCACTTACGTAAACTTATTTATTTAGCACCCAATCCCTAGTTGTTACTCTCGGGCATAAACCATTGCAAATCATTTTCCATGCCCGATTTTCTGATTTGAATACTGTGCTCGATGATGAGCTCAATCCACATTTCTTCAACCTACATATATCATAACTTTATCAGCCATCATTTGAGTAAGAATACACAATTTTCGGAAAAGGATGTATACATTTTTTTAATGTCTACCACAAACTTGTACTTGCCAATGATTCGAAAGTGAAAAACTTAATTAGAAGTCAGATGACCTACTTATGTTTGGTACTTTTCAAATTACGATATGTAAACTTGACGTATTGTCCTGTTCATAATATGTGATACAGAATTCGCAAGTTTATCTGTTAGCTTTGGTAAATACTATTCTCAGTGATGAAGCAGAAAATAATGAATTTTTTATTTCAAGTCTGAGTTACAAATTATAAAAAACTAAGCTTATAATTATTTATTTATCCGTAAAGTGTGAAAATGTTGAGTATTTATTCTTCATCAGTAAAGTTACTTGTATAATATCCATTTCGAAATTCAATGAATAGATTTGTAATACAGCAAATGATGGCTTTATAAATCAGAACAACATCGCAGTGGCAGTTTCAAAGTTTTTCGGAGATGAGGATGAGCTTGGTGAAAAGCGTACGGTTTTATATATATATAATTATATATTTTTTTCTTTTATAAGAATTTTTCACAATACTTACTATAAGTTTTACACAACTTTAGGACATGGGGGATATGTTCATGAAAAAATGTGATATTGATGAAGATGGACTTATTTCATTCCAAGTTTCGAAAACTACGGTTACTAAACAACCGTAATTGATGAAATTTTTGGGTCGCTGTTTGTCTACGGGCACAGGCACCACAGTAATTTCTTTGTACGCAAGTATTTTATCTAAAACTTTTAATGATAAATAATTATATGAGTTCATAACTTAAATGCATCGAATAAATGAAATAAATAAAATTTTTGGGTCATCTATGATGCGCAAAAAAAAAGTAGATTAAAACCAAAAATATTACTTCATCAGCGCTCATCAATAATCATTCCTTTAAAGCTTATATTTTATCTATCTATTGATCATTACAATACGCTTCTACGACAAACTTACTTTAACAGGTCACATGAGTTAATCCGATCAGATTCACATAGTGACTATAACATACTTGTCTTTCATGTGTCCCTTCATAAAAAAAATACCCATGCTCAAAATAAAAACACTATTTTGAGGCCATAAAACGAAAAATTAATGAACCTTTATTGCTTAAATATTCACACTTTCTCCATTAACTATTGCATAACAACAAGAAAACAAAATATATAAGTTACACTACATAAAATTACCATACTAACAATGTTAGCGTACATTTTTCTTTATACTTTCGGCATAGTACTTTAATACTTTTAGCTTAAAATCATTTAGTGCATTTGCGCCCACTTTTGTATTTGTATATTAAGTAATGAGGCTCAGCGCATCGGCGACACGTTGAGTATCTGGAATTTTTCTTAAGTAAAGGCGAAATTGCACCACAAATTTGCAAATGGAACGTATACAGAATTTCGGAATTTGCTGCTTAGTTATATAGTTAGATGTTTAGTTAGTTCATTGAGAAACTTTACAATTATACGACGAATAATACAAATGCATGCAAGCTGGCATATATGTAATCCCTCAGCTTAGTTATGATAATTTACTTCATAACGAAGTTTTTGTGTAATTCGGGAGTGATATTGTACACGAATTTCAGAACTTCTTCGATAACAGGTTCCTTGCGTGAAACAATCGCACGGTCCATTTCGGCTAACTTGGTACGTGTGTCAGCATCGATCTTAGCGGCGACACCTTCACGTGAGCCCATATGCTAAAAAGCGAATATATTTATTGTGGTTTTACTTGCAAGAAAAAACAATGTGCGGTGAATGGAATGGAATTTATCATTCCATTAATCACTTACCTTGGCTTCGAATTCCTTGAACTGACGTTCACGTTCCTGGCGGTATTTCTCAATTTCCTCGGTAGCCTCATCTTTGGCTTGTTTCAACCTTCTTGCCTTGCCTGGAGTATCAAACCAAAAAAAAAAAATAATAATAATAATGGCATAACAATAAATCTTGTAACATTTCTCAAAGTAATTAGTAACTTCTCTGTTCAATAATTGCTTATCACATGACCCCTTTGATTACTTATTTTGGGGCAAGTATGGAAAACTTGTTTTATTGTTACTTACGTTTTCTTGCCTCTGCTACCTTCTCGGCGGCCTTCTTTTCAGCAGCGAGTAGCTGTTGGATACCTTGCGTTTGGCTAGTCATTTCACTTTTAATATTTTAAGAAAACTTAAATAAAATCACTTCGCAACTACGCTGTAAAGTTTTCTAACTTCGTTCCACACAAGACAAGGAGAAAAATCCAAGTGACGTTCGTTGTGTGACAAACGTAGTCACATGAAAAATCCACCTATTGATTGAGTGGAATGTAAGCGTTCGGTAAACGAGACTCGTTTGAGGTTCGGATAAGTGGGGTTTATTGGATTTTGTTGCGCTGCCAGATCAGTTTTATCGCGAGTGAATAAGAAAGATATGTCAAACATTGTGAAAAAGCATTCCTTTAAGTACATGAAATGCATGTTTCTACCATAAAATGACTAATTAAAACAATAAATTTTTGACAAATTGTAAAATGAGCTTTTTATGAAACTTAAAATTATTAATTTAAAAATAATTTTCTGCACTCATCTGATAAGGGGTGTCGTTTATTATGAACAATTTTTTACCTCATTTGAATTTCCATGTTCACAGTAGGCATATTTGATTCAATGGAAGTCACGTGGCTTCAATCGTCAATATTTATTTTATTTGAATATTTAATAACTCGGTAATTTTGGCAATATCTTGCTGACACTTCTATGATGCGCACAAAACCGCCCTGGTATCGATACCAGAATCAAATGATACCTCAGATTTGAGTATTGGCCTCTGGAACGATCCAGCATGCTGTCCAGCAGGTTTATATGTGTGCGTGTCGGGTGCTTGACGCTAATATCTAAAATTTTTGATTTTCATCAAGCAAAAGCCGACAACAAGTATGTGTGACACGAAGCAAGTACGAGTGTCACCCGACACGCACACATATAAGCCTGGTGGACAAGCATGCTGGATCGTCACCAGAGGCCATATAGATATAAATATATGTACTGGTATCGAAAGTAAAGTATCGATAATTTACTCTTTAGTACTTGCTACTGCAGTATGGAATAACGTAAATATGGAAAAAATGTCAAGAAAGGTCAATGTTAAGGTCAAGCTTAGTTATGTGGCTGGTTACTTTATTTTTTGGTGGTGCCATTGAGGTCGGAATCGGAGCAATCCTACAAGTGGTCGCATTTCCAAGTAAAAATAAACGAAAAGCGCTCCGCTTCATTTTGTATTTGAAGTGTTTGAAGGGATGGTGATAAAATAAAGGTATAAGTACTAATATTGCATGACGTATTATAATATTTGGATTGATATCGGCAGAACACGAAAAATTGAACGTTACAACAACGATGGGATCCTGATAGAGATATGGTTCAATTTATAAGTCGTTCTGATCATTTTGTTTTGCATTGTTAGTTTGGCAGCGGAGTCTTTTGCAATTGGTAGCACTGACCAGTTCTGTATATGAATATTTACAGAAACATGAAATTATGTGGGGTAAATTAAGAAGCGATACATTTTATATTGAATCATATTTTTGCAAAAAATTTTAATGCTATGTCAGTAGGCCTACACTATTACGACAATCGGTATTCCGTTACCAGAATGACCTGGAATTATGTCGGGCCAAGCATAGTCACTCCAGCAGCATTCCCCAAATATTTGAATTTATTATAATAGCTTTTGCTATACTCTTTTACGTTGATTTTCATTTGAATATCGTTCTATTGAAAATGTGTAGTATTTATAGAGCTTTCGTCTTCTATTAACACTTTATCGTCAATGTTAGCATGATCTAGATAACAAACGAATACATCCGCGTATACATAATCACATTTGTTATTACTACCCATTAGTGCTATTAACACACTTAAAAATGATCCGGAACGTTCCTTGGGAATTGATAGGGATATTGAACTGAATAACCCAATAAAACAAGCTAAATAACGAGATAGTATCGAAAGGAAGTGCTTATATTGCTATCAATAGTATTGCCACATAACTATAGATTACCAATATACCTGGTATCGAAACGAAAGTATCGATACTAAGTCTTTAGCATCATCACAATTGACAATTTAGAATATTTTCATCCTAAAAAGGAAATCATTGAAAACAATTTTAGAATTATTCGGTTAAACAAGACGTGTCGTGTGTAAAAATCGGGAAAATTTCACACGTTTAAAAATGGAAAAGGCTGCAGCTAAAACTAAAAAAGAAGCTAAAGATGAAAAACAAAAGGATCAGAAGATCGAAGAGCAAGTAAGTCAACGACTTATGGGATGTATATCTATGTATAAATTATCCCGGTGCTATGCCGGCTAACGAGGCCAAGGTGCTTTGTATTATAAATTTTAAACCTTTCGTAATGTGTGGCGCATTCATTTTGATGATAGATAATGAAAACGCTGGAGGAAGAGGCGGCAGGAGCTGCACCAGAGGAGAAATTTGTATTGCTACTCCGCAAGCACGTGGAAAGTGAACGTGGAGCTAGAAAACTGCGTCAGGAAATGAAGGTTCAGGAGAAACAATTGGAGACAGTATTACGAGAAAAGGAAAATTTACAGCGCGAATACAATAAAAGTGTGCTCATGCGGTATGGTGTAAAAATAAATGCCTGGAAAAATGAATACAATAACTTTTTTTGCATATAGTGACAAATTACAGGAAGTTTGCCGTGAGCAGCAAAAGCTAATAAAATCGGTGAAGAATGAAAGCATACAAAAAATACGAGAGGAAGAAGAGCGACGTAAGGAAAGCCAATCAAAATTCCAAACATCGTTGAATGAGATCACACAATCCTTAACTAAAAACAACGAGGAAAATCTGAAATTGCGTGACCACAATTTAGAAATGACTAAAAAGTAAATGAAAAGTTTTAGCTGAAACATTTAAGAAACTAATTTTTTGATAATAATGTGCAGATTGAAAATGTTGGCGGAGCAATATCATATGCGTGAACAACAGCTGGAGAAATTGAATGAGCAGGTGCAGTTGGAGTCGCAATTGCATCAAGCCAAGTTGAATAAGGTGCAAGTGGAAGCTGCTATGGAGAAAGAAATTTTGCTTAAGTGAGTACCTATTGCGAAATTACCAATACATGACTACATAAGCCGATGTAAAACTTGTTTTAGGGAAAAGCAAATCGCTTTAGAAAAGTTTGTGCATTCGCAAAAATTACTGCGAGAATTGACGGAGCGCGAGGCAGCACTTAAGGAGCAACTTACGCTGTACACAGCTAAATATGACGATTTTCAGAGTTCCCTGCAGAAGTCCAATGATATTTTCGCGACATATAAAGTAGAATTGGAGAGGGTAATTAAACATTTACGAACATTTTTATGGTTTTAACGGGGGCCCAACATAATAATTATCAAATAATTCAATTTGAAATGTCAAAGACAAAATATTCTTGTAGACAAGAATTTTCGATGTGTTTAAGGTCCCCAAGAACTCCTCTGTGCATCCTTTTTACTTTTCGAGCTTTTTTGAAAAAAGTTGGATATAAACTGTTAAAAGTTGACTTTTTTTCATTCAAACAATAACTGTTAAAATGTGACTTATTTTTTTCGGCAGAAAGAAAAGGATTAGCTAAATAACAAAAAAGCCCTCAGTGTAATTTAGATAATTTTGGTATAGAGGGATTCGTCTTGATTTTTAAAAATATATAATTGTGAGTATTGGGTAATTCTGACTCAACAAACGAAAAAAAAAAAACAAGTAAGGAAGCTAAATTCGGTCTTTCTGAACTTTATATACTCGCGCATATTTTAGTAAAATTTAATTTGGGCTGGCAGTTAATTTTGCAAATTCAAACCTCAAACTTAATATGAGAACAAAAGAGTTAATTGTGGCTATATTTTGCTGCTAAATAAATAAAGATAATATTGAATTTAAATTTATTTGAGAAGTCCGCACGAGACTGCTTATTGGGATTCATTTAAAATAAATGGAATATTAAAAAAAACCCGATATCCGGCAACCTTTTGTGTTAAAGAAAATGCATTGAACAAAGTTAAAAAAAACGAAATTAAATACTTTTTGCTCATTCCGAAAAAGGCAATCCTAATTTTCTCCATAAAAAAAAGAAATGATCGTATTTCAAAACTTTCAACAAAAAAAGATTTATTTAAGCAGATTATTTGTGAATTTATTGCTACTAAGCTTTAAAAGCCAAATAATTTTGGCATTGTGACCGAACACTTTATGTTGATGTGTTTCTTCAAAATTTAAGTGCTTTTTTTACGAGTTCTTCAGGCCGATTCCTCACGAAAATAGCAGCTCAGAAGAACGTGCGTACTATGATTATTTGACTGAAAAAAGAAAACGTTTAGCAGCTATTTTTTTTTTCAAATACAAGAACAGCAAACAAAAACTTTTTTCTCGAAACTTTTATTAGAAAAGCCATAACCGTTTGGGTCCCTGGGTTTTGTGCTATTTTCAACTTCCAAAATAAAACTTTTATTCAACACAGATGGCCAAGAATACACGGAAATTAGAAAAGGAAACACTTGAATGGAAAACAAAGTGGGAAAAGAGCAACGCCATACTTATCGAGTTGGCTACGGAGAAAAAAGAACGCGATGAACACGCTGCTCGTTGCAGCAAACAAGTCGAACAGCTACAAAAATTGCTGCGCGCCCTACAAAATGAACGTTCCCATCTCTATAAGGTACTGCGCGACAATAATGTCGAGTGTCCCGCCATGCCGGCACTACCCCCAGAGCCCGAGCCCATACAAACCGCGCCAGCAACAAGTAGTGGTGGCGCATCAGACAAGGATAAAATGGAGATCATGTCACGTAACTGCGCCGAGCTGAAGCAAACTCTCGCTAATCTGCAAAGTCAAATGAAATTTTTGAATGTTGCTACAGGGGTAAGTACCGATGCTATAGCTAAAGGCGGTCAAACGGCCGCTAAACAGCAACAATCCGAGGATGCAAATAAGAAACGCCAGCGTAAAAAACAAAAATCAAAAAGCAATAAGAATGGTAAAGAATCTTCCCCTGCTATCGGCACGGAGTTGCTAAATGGCATCGTAAATTCCACCACAAATGCCGATCAAACAGCAAGAGAAGTTATTAATCTGCCGGAAGAAGTTGTAACTGTTAGTACCACTGACTTGTCGACTGCGTCACCAACAGCGAATGAAAATACGATTGAAGTAGAAGCAATGGATGAGGCTGATGACGTGGTGCCAAAACCATTGGCACCAGAGTATACTGCGAATGCAGCAACCGTAGCAAATGGGTCAGAATCACCAGTGTCTGCGGAAATTGCCGCGAAGGTTGCAGAATTAACAATTGCTGGTGTAACGGAAGCTGCGGTCGCGACCGTAGCTGAGTTGAAAAATTGTGCTGATCACAAATCGGCAATAGAACCGCAGCAGCAACCCCAGCAGCAAGAGCAACAGCAACAGCAGCAGCAGCAACAACAACAACAACAACAAATCAATGAACCAGTGCCAAATTAAAGTTGCCATTTTCCATACTTTCGATATTATATTTAGTATACCAACAACTTTAAAATTGATTGCTGTGTATACAACGAATGCATACTCGCAAATCTACATATTCACCATGACCATGAAATGCGCCCTCATCACATTGTCTATGTTTGCGTGCGTTCAATTAGCTATCGATTATTTGTGAACATTATTTTTCGCCGTCTTATTTATTAACTCTTAACTTTAAGTCGTTTTTTGGATACAATTTTTCGGCAATTCAGTGACATCTTTTGGATGTTTCCTTAATGCGTGGCTATACATATCTCTTTATTTGATATGTGTGTATAAACTTTTTAAATTTTTTCGCCTTAAATTTGTAACGAAAATATCTCATTATTTATTACTATTTTTTTGCATTAGCAAAATTTTTTAATTTTTCTCATTCATGAGCACATAAATAAAAACATAATAATGTAAAAGTTTCGAAATTATAAGCGAAAAAAAATTAATAAAATTCTATCAATAAAATATATGCATTTGAATATTTTATTATGGTTTCTCGTGTGAAATAGTGGCTTTCCAGGCACAAATATCATGTGAAAAAACAGAGTTAGAAAATACCACGTTTTTTATAGGAAAGTAAAGTAACACTCCCAATAGGAATCAACAAAGCAATCAAAGTAATAATGACAAGGTTTATGAAATGTTCTCGTGCAAGATCCACCAGTGTTAGGCCCTCCTAAATATTGATAATTTAACATTTATATAAGTAAAGTTTCCGCCAATTCCAATTCGTCCTGATTTTAAGTAATGAATGCTGAATTTAGTATTCACTAGAAAAACTTGACAAAGCAACCCATTGAAAGCCTGGCCTAATCTTTTGTAAACCCTGGACGGAGGTTCTGTTCTGATTGCTGTTAAGAGCATAAAAACCGAGAAAAGGCCATTTTGGTCCAATGATTTGCTATCGACGATAAACCAAGTTTGTTTATATGAACGATATTTTTTTACGAATTAAAAAACTGTTTAGAGAACTCCTAGCTGTGGTAGGCCCACAAAATTGGGAAAAGTGTGACGATCGGTTTTAGTCGATATTGAAGAAATCAATCTTTAAAGTTATTTTAATCGGCCCAATGGGTTTTTACGCAACGAGAGCAACCCACATTTACATACTTTCAGATAGTTAGTAGGTGGTAATTAACTGCCTGAACCTTCTTAGGCAACTTCAACATAGTATTATTGGGTTCGTTTCCTGGACATAAGGGACAATGAGGGAAATGAAATGGCTGATTATTTAGCTAAAAAGGGGACAAACATACCTCTAACTGGTCCTGCGCCTTTTTGTGGACTAACAATAAAGGCACATTAAGAAATTTCCCAGAAAGTTGGAGGAGCAGAAATTCGTCGAACACTGGCGAAATTCGATCGGCCTCTCTGAGATCTCGATTCTGTGAAATGGATACTGAAATTCAGAACACATTCTTTGTGAATGTCGTGCACTAGGCAGAAAAATGCTACACCACCTTGGTCATAATCATCATCGGTTCCTGTTTCTCCCATTGGAGCTTAGGGCTTCAGTAAAACACCTCTGGTTTTGTTTTTTGCAAGAAGCTTCCTTTTGAACCGTTCTCCTTCAAGATATTTTTGGACGGCCAACTTTGGGTACACTTTGAGGATTCCAATCCATTGTTTGACGACAGATTTCATTTGCATCTTTGCGAATCGTATGCCCAATCCAGCTCCATTTTCGCAGTTTTAAACATCTGTTTACACAGCTTTGAATTTTGTTTTCAATCCAGTCGTTTGTGAGCCAGGTTTTACTGAAAGTATATTTGATTTAAAAATCCGCAAATTTGTGTATACGCTGAGGATACTCGACGACTAAATAGATCGGAGTTGTGATCGTTTTATTTATTCTGGCGATAATGTCTAGTTTCGCACTCAGCGGCTTTCAGCGGCAATGGTACTACCCAAGTAAGTAAAAGTGCCAACGTTCTCAATTTGATCACCATTTAAGGGGGGGGGGGGGGGGGGGGGCCTGGTTTATAAGGCCAAAAAAATCAATTTTTTTTTTCGTTTTAAGCGATTCCTAATATATTTCAGAATATTCACACAAAGTTACAGAGCCTATTTCTCAATATTTCCGTAGATACAAAGCCTAAGGTAGGCGAGCGTTAGGTAGTTACGCTGTGACCGGACAGCTATAGTACAAACTTTATCTTCTTTTCTCGACTTTTCATTTTTATGATTTCTTTGAATTGGCGTACATGAATGAAAAAAAACTAATGAACCTTTTGAAATGAATCATAGCTTGTTCCCTTCAGTATTAAATTCTCTTCTATTTGAACTAACAAAATAGATAAAAAATTTTTTTCAAGATTTTATACCAAGTTGAAGTGAATTTTTTTTTTATAGAAAGACATTTTTTTCTTTAAAACCTCCAAAAAGTTGAAATTTTGGAATTTCTCTCAGTTTTCTTAGTTCATCTAGAATAAAAAATCATGATAATTAGAAATCCATTTGAATCTTTTGCTTTAGGTAATAATTACGAGCTGTATCTTGTACGCTAGTTGGAAACTCCAGCGTTGCAGCGCTCTACTAATTTCTATGTTAAACATTTTTCTCAACTTATTTTAATCAGTACAAACATTTTTTATACTTTTTAAATGTTCATTAAAAGATAGAAAAAACTTTGCAGTGCTAAATTAATTTTTTTCCTTTAAAAAAAAAGATCGCAAAGAGATTCAATTTTTAGACCTCATAAACCAGGCTCCCCCCTTAAGAAGAAGGGGTGGCTGATTCAATGAGGTTGAGAAGAGATCATCAATTTGTTCTGCATGTCGGTGTGTTTAACGAAGATAAGGCATATATTATCAGCGAAGGCAAGGTCTTAGAATTACGCGTGGAAGCTCCTTGGTGGTATTTATTTATTCCTTGGAACATCTCAAAAGTATACAAATAGCATGCATAAATTTAGAAGAAGCGCGGCTCTTTGAGCATAGGGTGGAATTTAATCTCTTCCACCGGCTTCTATCATACGCACAGCTAATAATTTGACTCCAGGAATCGAATTGCTTGCTTTCGGTGCGTACCAGTACCGGTGGTACTGCCGTGTATTTACATAAAATGTGGAGCAATAAACTCCAGAATGTGCCAAAATTTTTAAAAGGCCTTAAAATATAGGGTGCAGGGTCTGCAGCAAATTATGAAGTTCAGGTTCAGTTATTAGAAACGTGGCTTTAAATAATTGTGTGACCTTTTCCTAGGATTACAGAGTTTTGATCACTCACTAGAGAGTTGGGCAGTGTAGACACTTGGTCTTTTGAGGCGCTATAGCTTCTTCGGTTATTCTCTGCAAAAATTATGTCCTATTGAAAACCCCTCTTTATTCTTATATGTGTAGTACATAAGAGACTTTCTGAGATCCAATCAAAGTATCTCGATGGTCGTTTGAAAAGTTTATGCAAAATTAAAAAAAAAAAAATAATAATAAAAGCTGTTTTTTTATTTTAAAAACTAATTTTTTTATTTTTGAAAACTAATTTTTTATTTTTTTAAACTAAATTTTTTATTTTTGGAAACAATTTTTTTTCTTTTTTGACATACCCCCTTTTAGGCTTATTCACTTCGTCCAACGCCGTTCTAGTTTGTTGATATCTTCCGAATAATAGGATTTGTCCAAGTCTGAAAAATAGCCATTCGTTTCTGCAATCACCTCCTCGTTTGAATACAAATTTTTTCCCACTAGTTATTTCTTCAAATCGCGGGACAAATAATAATCCGAGGGATCCAAGTCTGAAGAATAGGGGGGATGTGAAACGAGCTGCTGAGGTGCGAGCTGGTGCGTTGTCATGATGGAAAAGGAAAATCACTCGACTTCTTCGATTCAAACGAATGGCAAACACAAAGAAATATACTGATCTGGCTTAAACTTGGTGTGTGTTCTTCCAAGAGATGCTACTAACTAAACATAACCTCGATTTGAGCCAATAGTGCCATCTCTGACTTTGCACGGACTTTTCAAACGACTCTCATATATCAATTCAGAAAGGATTATTTATTAAGGTGGTTTCAAGCCTCAAAAAGTCGTTTACTTTTACGACTTTTACAAAGTTACGACATGTTTAAGATTGGTAAGTCTTATTTAGCCTAGCCGATGTATTCAATATTTTTGCACAACACATATTTAGCTTCTCCAGTTCCGCAATTGCTATATAAAAATGAAAAAAAAATAATCAGACGTCGGATTCACTTCACTCGAGTTGTCATGACCGACAAAGTAGAATTCAATTTCACTTGTTCCTAGTTTATAAATTGTCAAACGCTCTAAGGTAGTCGTAAATTTCAAAAAAATTTAAAATCAATAACCGAAAAGTGCCTTAAAATAATATAAATCGATGTTTCTTAGTTATCAGCGTTGGTGTGCGAACAGAACTCAAGTTTACTCTTTCCGGCCATGAGTGTGTATTCATTGTGATATACTCTCTGTGATACAGTGCGTATGAGTAACATTCGAATGCACTCACTGCGGAACAGTTTGAATGCCACGTATACAACTGGAACAGCTTAGCCGCTGTACATGCAGAGCTCAGGTGAAATTAATCAGAACTACAATAGTTAGAAACAATTACCCAAATCTTGTGGAGAATTATGGAATAATTTGGTAATACATATGCTTGCATGTATAACGTGTATGCAATTGCGGCTCTGGGCATACTGACATATTTATAAGTATATTTACATACACATGTATAAAAATCAAGATCAAAACCAAACAAAAAAACTGAACAAAGACTCCACATCAAAAGAAACAATGCTTCCCTCCCCTTCCTTCTTCTCACCTTGCTCAGTTGAATGTATTACATCAATATGTACGTGCGTATGTATGTACATATACCCATTTTTTTACACCCCTGTCCTGTTCTTCGTACATAAGCCTTTGGACAGCCTTAAGTCGCACACTTGTCAAATATGAAATGAGCTTTTCAAAAGCCGTTAAGTTGGCATTGTTGGTAAACAACAAAAGTGCACATGATACGTAAAACGGGCGTGTGCTTATGTAAGCAAGTACGTTTGCCCTTTTGATGAGAATAGAGGGGGCAGCGGCGGTACAATAGGAGAAAGTAAGGTAGAGTGATGTCGCAACTTGTGTTTTGTGCATACGTGTACGTGTATACGCCTACATACATACATATGTAAGTGCTACTAAGTGTTGTAAGTGTCGATTTAGGCTGCAAATGTTGACAAATAAAACTTGCCAGCGGGCAGAATTTGCCGCAGCTGCTTGAGAGATGTTGAAAAGGGCAGAAAGGTTTGGGTAGAGGGTGGGCGGTTGTAATGAGTCTAAATAACGACAATTAAACAAATTACAAAGAAAGAAGTAGTACCAAGCCACTCATGGCTCTTGGGAGAAGGACAAGTGGTTATGTGAATATCCATTTTCAAACAAAGCTTTCTACAAATTAAAAGTTTTTAAATTATAAATACATATATATGTATGTATATATAAATTTGTGGCATCTACATATTTGCTATTATGAAAAATTGATAAATGATATCTGCTCTTAAAATGTAGTCAAAATCGAAATTGATCGCATGCGTCATTTGTTTCAAATGTAGTCGTGGCAGACGTTTGATTACGTATACGCAGTGTAGGTCGAAACGCTGATCAAACCGACGTGATAGAAATATTTTTGATAGATTTGATCGTTTCACTTATTTCAAATAATAAAATATCAAATATTCAAAAATACCTCAAAGCGCTTTTAAAGCTGTTTTCACGCGTCTGAATGGAAAAAGGTGATGGAAAGCAAAACTAACTCGAAATAGTAACAGAATTGAAATTTCGAAGGCTGTGTTTACAAGGTGGTGCAAAGTTAATCATCCGATTTTGATTTTGAATAACTTTATTAAAAAATGATTTTAGGTGAAGGAAATATTTATTTACACCTTTACGCGCTTTCCTGCTTGTCTGTGTGTATACTGAAGCTGTCTAGTTCACAGGTGTTAAATATGACTGACGTACGACGCCATTTGCAAAAAATATAAACTTTTCAATAGGCTGACTAGTTTTGCGCCACCTTGTAGCTTAAAAACCTTAAAGAAGCCAACGACACTTATTTTGTAGTAGTAGGTTTTATAAAAAAAAGTCTTAATCAGTTGTGTATTGGGGAATGCAACCTAAATATTATGAATAAGCGAAAAATATTCAGTACGAAATACCAAATTTGTAAATTTTTGTTTTTTGAATAAAAATGCTTAGAACATAAAAAATATGGTTTAGCCCATTTCTCATGTTTGCTCTACGTGGTAATAAGGCTGTGTAGCTAATAATTAAAACATTTATTTAAGGTCTCTTAAAATCAAGTTACCATACTTTTTTAATTTCAAACTAAACACCTATTTTGAATAAAAATCAGTATATGTTTTGTAGAGACTTAACAATTTATGAATCATACATAAATCATATTTCCTGAATGTGCCCCGAGTGTTTTTTTAATGAAGTGCCTAACATACTTTGAGCACCTATTACCTCCCGAAGCTTCAATTATTCACAACTCTACCCCCGAGACGACTCCAAAAAAAAAACAATTATGTCTTTCACAAATATAGGGGGCTTCAGCGCACCTTCAACTTTTTTCCGATAGGGAGAGCGAACGACGCTATACTTTTTATTTTTCGCTTGTCATTTGTAAACTTCATTAGTATACATTTCATCATGGAACACTACACACTTCAGCAACGATTGCAAATCGTGCAAATTTTTTATGAAAATAATCGTTCTGTTTTTCAATTGGCGCGGGTCGATTTTGGCGCCCTGTGGCAGCCACTTTGTTTTGGTGACATCTGTCAAATCTTTTGCTTATTATTCAGTTGTTTATGCCAAATCATCATGGCAAGTTACACGATTGAACAGCACGTTCAAATGATAAAACTTTATTATGGGCATTGCGCCCATTTTTCGGTAGACGTAGTGGCCCTTCCAATTTCTTATGGCCCATATTGCACCATATGGATCTAGACGACATGTGGTTCCAGCAGGATGGCGCTACGTGCCACACAGCAAACGCCATTTCGTTCCATTTCAACATCTACCCGCTCTTATTGAAAAACCCTTTAGTTTGGGTTAGGTTTTTGTAGCAGCCGGCTTAGAATAGTCAACTCATTTAGACCCAGGTAGCTGCGTTGTGGTACCTCTGTGTAACACGGGAACCTCAGTGTTTATCCATCATGTAACCATCTAGATGCTCTTATGGGTTTTATCCCAACTTAGCCTAACCTAACCACAAATATTTTAGCTATACGAATTTTCAATAAGGACAAAATATAACATGAAATGATCGAGAGGTCACTTGTTAAGTTTATGGGATCATGTAAGGTTAAAATCTTTAAGTAAAAATTTACCACAAGCTGAACTGGGTTTGTTTGAACAGAAGCTGCCCCATTGCAACAGAAATATTCAATAGTGAAAATATTGACTCGTATTTATCCATGAGCGTGCACACCTAATTATTACGAACTATCAAATTAAGTCCTCCATCCATCGCTGTGTCTGCAGTGACAGCCAAGCTGCGCTCATGGCTTTAGACAGCTCCCCAACCACTTCAAAGGTAGTCGAGTCCTGTAAATCCAGGCTGAACTATGTCGGTAGATATAATAGCCTGATACTAACATGGGTCCCGGGACACGTGGGTATCGCGGGTAACGAGATCTCTGACTCTTCAGCCATAATGGGCTCTTAGGCCAACTTCTTTGGCCCAGAGCCCGTTTTGCCACTCCCTTCTGCGGCCATCACAGCCACGGTTAGCAAATGGGTAACTACCACCCACAAGCGAGCTTGGCAGGCTGAGAGAGGCTGCAGATGGATTAAACTGATGTTACCTGTCATGTCCGACCGACTGTCGCAAATCCTCCTGTCATTAAGCAGAAGGGACTGCAGACAGCTGGTTGGACTGATGACGGGCCACTTTCTGTGGGCAAAGCACATGGAAAAGGTAGGTATCTCAGACAGTGTACTCTGCCCAGCTTGTAAAGAGGAGGATCAGACGGCGGACCATTTCCTGTGCGTCTGCCCGCCTTCGCTCGCATAGGGATTGAGGTCTTTGGCACTGATGTGTTAAGAAGCGACCACCTTGGCTCCTTGGCACCACAAGATCTACTCAGATTTCTTCGGATGTCGAATAGATTTAAAGAAAATTAAAAACGTAATCGAGTGCAGTACAATAGACTTAATCGTGTCTGAGTGGAAAAAAAAACTTAAGTTGCGACTACCGACTCACAATTTCATTTGTAATTTTTAATGATTTTCAAATACAAATGTTGACCTTAAATAGCGTTTTGACATTGAAAATAAAGTAAAATAAATAAACTAAAATAAATTTTATTTAAATTTCAATCATAAAATAAATTTAGACGTGTTTGCATTTAAATACTAAATATTTAGAAAATCGGATTAGAATTCAGCGCAAACGGCCGACTTGTGCTTCTTATGAAGGCACATATTCAGAAGGTAAACTATTAATCTGCACATGTTTCCACCTGAGCCAAACAGACACAGGTTCTGTCAAATTCGCCAAAATTTAGGAAGTGGTATTGTGGTTGGCGCCACCTTTGTGTTCTCTACATCGAGGCTTACAACTCAATTTGGTAATTAGAGTTTTCAACTTTTATTAAAAAATCGTTTGTTATACTTTTCCCGATTAAGAATGTTAGTCCAATCTAACAACTTAATGCTCACCGGAAGGTCATATTAGACAGAGAGAAGGATGGTGGATAGTAAAGCAGCTACGCTGAGGTAAAGTTAAAAAAAGTGAAAGTGAATTTCGAAAAACAGCTCGGTATGACAACATTGCTACTTTTTCATTGGAAGAACTACAAGAAGGCTCATGAAAAGAACTTATATTAAATCTATTAACTTTTAGTGCCTTAATATTTACCAGAGTTCATCATAAAGACTCGCAAATGATTTTGGTAAGAAACATAGCTGTAACAGGTGGACAACACAAATGTTTAGTAACGACATTATGACTTAAGTGAAGTGTGGTGGAAGAGTGAAAGTAAGGAGAAAGATTTTCAATAAGGTGTGAACTTGTTGTTCAGATGAGTTTTATGTTTCAAACGCAAAAGCTACATCTTAGAAAACCCTAATAAAACATTGCATTTTGGTTTTCAGTGAACTCTGCATCCAAAGTGAGACCAAATTTCAACTTGATCTTCTGCTAACTACAGAAGTAAATAAAAAGTTATCATAAAACAAAAAAATGTGCGCCTGTCTGACAATAACAATCTAACAGCAAGCAAGTGAGGGTGCTGACTACCAGAGCTGCAGAAAGGATAACAGCACTAATAACAGAACTTGAAAGTGTTGTTAAAAGTGAAGTGGACGGCCAGTTCGCTGTTATTGGGTGAATAACAACAGTGCTAGAGGGCAACTAACTGCCGTTAAAAAGCTCTTGAGAGCATTTAAAGCACCAAGTGGCTGTGCTTACGCGGCAAATGGACAAATATCCGCGCACACAAGCCATTACAAGTATTTGCATACATGAAACGCCATAAAAGGCGACTGATATGAAGCGCGCTTAAAGGGAACGCGGAATGTAGATATAAAAAGAAGTGGGTGAAAAAATTTAAAGGCGGAAGGTACCCCCACCCATTGGAGCACAATTGTTGACATGCGCGTCTGTTAAGAGCGGATACACATTTAGATGTAGCTCATATAAACTCTTGTTAATAAGAGGAGGAGGAGGATTGGTATTTCATTAGTAGAAGTTAAAACATATGTACAAATATTATCTGAAAGAAAAAGCAAACGTTGGCGCATGTAATCGGCAGTCGCTTGGTGGTCGGACTTCGGCTAAGCGCAGAAAATACTGCTGCTAACGCATTGATGCGTGTATTTCCACACGAAAACTATGTGAAACTGATAGTAGTAGTAGCGGCAACAAAGTCGACGTTAACAGGGCTCCAATTTGCAGCAAGAACAGCAGTAGCAGCAGAAAATAGCAACCGACGAGTAGCGTTTAGCATCAGTTGCGTGTTTGGACTGCTCGTGTACACAGGTTTGTCTTTTGGCCACGGTGAATCGGTATTTATTTATTTTACTTGACTGTAAAGTGCTGTGGCTAGAAAGCGTGCGCTTGCATAAACTCTTGTGTGCGTTAAAACTTTACCTTTTCTCTCTTTAATGTGAATTAATAATATTTGTTTGATAAGAAAAACGGCGAACCGGACGAAAAGTGCGGTAATTTCTTAAAGAAATCGAATAATTTTTTTGCTGCTATGTGTATGTATACACCGTTGCTCCTTCCAATCTTTTCTGCTGTCCTTAAATCTGTTATCTGCAATGACTTTAGTCATTGTGGCATCTTCCTGTAAAAGGAAGGAATTTTATATGAAATGTTTTAACCTAAGACGGTCGCTGCTTTGCCATTTCTTTTGTACCCTCTAGTTATTTCGCTGTATAACGAGATATATATATTTTTTTACGAACAAAAGGGCTGCGGCGTTGGCAGACAGACTACTACTGCTCGCATTAAAAAGAAGAAAAAAAAAGTTAACAAATGAAGCTGGATGCTTGGCGTAGCAGCGGCAACGCGAGATGAGCCAGGAATATAAATGAAGCAGAATAATAGGAGAGGAAGATAGTCGTAAAGCGCAGATGAAAGAAAAATCAGAGACTGTGCAATGTGCGTGAGTGTACGAATTGCGTGGAATGTGCGAAATGTAAGCAGTTAGATCTAATAATGATGTAAAGAAAGAGAGAAAATAGTGAAAATTGAAAGTTTGCAAACGGCGAATTGTGTGGCTGGGCATGTGGGAGTGTGTGCTGTGAAAGCATACAGAACCTACTCGTGCTGTTGGTGCAGAAGTGATTTAAATTGAAATAGTTGAAAAATTTAATTAGATGTTTAATTGGTTTTAAAATGAGTGTCTACAAATAATTACAAATAAAAAATATATTACTATAAAAAGGCTAACTTAAAAAACCTTTAACTAATTAATTTTTTTTGAGAAAAATTTGTTGTATCAGCAACATTGTTGGAAATTTTTTTTCTTGTCTCAAACCACAGCAGGCAAACGAAAGCAAAGCAAAAGGAAAAAAGTAAGAAAAAACGAGAGAACGTTGGCCATCAACAACAGACAGCAGGGCTCCACAAAGTGTTAAGCAAAGTTAAAATGCAAACTACAATAGCAACAAACGCAAGCTTAACGTGTTATAATAATAATAATAATATTTGTAGTAATAATAATAATTAAAGCAAGAACGGAAGCAGTTTATTATAACAAAAGATGTAGATTGTAAAAAATTAGAAAAAAAGAAAACAAAGAAACAAAAAAAAGTAAAAACGAGTAAAAAAGTAATAAAATAATAATAAAATAACATAATAAACACAAACACTACAAAAACCAAAGAAAGAAGGCAGATAAAATAAAAAAAGTAGAAAAACAGAAAAAAAGAAAAAATATAAAAGAGAAAAAAATTAATAAAATAATAACATAATAAAATATAAGAAGGAAAAATAAAATACAATAAAAGAAGGGAGATAAAATAAAAAAGTCAATAAATTAATAATATAATAAACATAAACGTAATACTAACAATAAAATAGAATAAGTACAAAAACAAATAAAAGGAGGAAGGCGAAATAAAAAATTAGAAAAAAAGAAAAAAGACAAACAAATAAAAAGAAGAAAGAAATAATGACTAAAATAATAACACAATAAAAATTAGCATAAACATAATAATAAAAATAAAAGACAAGAAGTAGAACAAAATAAAGTAAAAGAATGAAAATGAAATCAAAAAATTAGAAAAAAATAAAAAAAGGTCAAAAAAAAAGAGAAAAAAAATAATAACATAATAAGCATAATAATAAAAATAAAATTAATGAAACAAATAAAATAAAAAAGGAAGATAAAATATTAAAATTAGAAAGAAAGGTACAAATAAAAACAAAGCAAAAAATCAATAAAATAATAAACATAAACATAAACATAAACAAAATAATAAAAATAAAAGAAAATAAGTAAAACGAAATAAAATAAAAGAGGAAAGATAAAATAAAAAAATAAAATAAAATAAAATAAATAATATGTCATGCGACATAATAATATAGCAAAGATCCTCCACCAACAACTTGCGATAAAACACGGCCTCTTACAAGCAGAAGTCTTGTATTTTAAATATGAACCAAAGGCAATATTAGAAAATGCAAGTTTTAAGGTACTTGACCACCTTGGAAAGCTAAAAAGTACAACATATTCAATAATTTTTTTTTCATGTTCTGTATAATATATTAAAATACATTTTTTTTTTAATTTTTATTTAGAGCTTATATAATACAAAAAAAAATTGATTTATTAAAATTTCTTTTTTTAACATATATCCAGGAGGCGCCAAAGTCGAGGCCTGAAGAAAATCATGTCTTGCGGCGGACAGTTAATCTTAGAAATGGTAATTCTAAAACAAAAGAGAGAAACAAAATTTTCAAAAGGAAGGTTCCTTGCGTGAGAATTTACCACAAACTGACAAAAAAAAATAATAATAAAAAAATGGCGGATGTTTGAAAAAAAGTTAAGAAAATACCCCTGTTTTTCACAATGTTATGCTTAAAAAGCAATACTTTATTAACTTTTTTTTTGCAAAATGTGGTAAATTGGCATACAAAACATCTTAACAAATAAAACAAGACCAAAATCATTAAAATCGGCTAAGCAGTTTCGGAGATAAAGTGTCCGCCATTCGAAAAAAAGTAATTTCTGGAAAAACGCGTTTAAAGTTAAAACTTGCTATTTTCTTTCAGCTGAGTCAGCAAGTAATGAGTGCAGGATGCGCCTGCACATTTTCACAGATTTCATTTTGTTAGAATTCGAATTTAAAAAAACAGTTTCAGGTGATGATTTTTAAAAGTATAAGGATTGAAAAAATGTAAAAAAAAAAAATTTAATTTTTTGAAACTTATAAGGTGGTCAAGTACCTTAAACTATACTGGGGCAGGTTTATTTCCACAGATCAGCTGCCAACAAACCTGACATCATCTTGTTCGACAAGATAAATAAAACAATCAAAGTAATTGATATAGCGGTGCCTCTCAATCGCAACATACAAATCGAGGGAAATGAATATAATACCAATAATTATATCTTCCTCTGAATTAGTGCTTAAGCATCTAATCAAAAATTTAAAGAAGTACGACTGCCAACACCTTTTAGAAGACATGCAGAAGTCGACCATACTGGACACATGTGCAATAGTCCGTAGATTTTTAAATATTTCAGCAATTGCAATCGCATGGGCGTCGAACTTGGACTAGGCTCCACCAGAGCACAATCCCTTGAAAATTTTATCCGGGATGTGTAATCTCCGGCAATAGCCGAGATGGATTAAACTCAAAATAAAATAAATAAATATTGAACCTAAATAAGTCGCAAATTAGACTTAAATGATTAAAAAAGCCTAAACTAAAAGTAAAAGAAAAGATTTACTAATAAAACTGTAATCAAAAAAACCCTCGTATGAAAAGAATGGAAAAATGTAAAAATAAATAGAGACATCATAAAATTATAAGCTAAATATATAATATATTTTATAATATTTATTAACTATTCCTGAAATTTCTGAGTAAATTAGAAGAGCGTAAATAATTTGCAGTGAATACATTTAATGATTATAATTTATACAATTAGTACAAGAATACATGCGCACGTACTTAGTAGTGAAGGTGTTGCCGAATGTCTGAAATTACTCGAAACACAATGGCTCGTGTCTGTTTGTCAGTTACTGATTTACAGTAGCAAATCAAGTGTTAATGCAAATGAAAAAAGTTATGCGAAAAGCTCTGTGGCGAGTATTAATATCACATGTCCTTATACTTAAATATACAAACGTATGTAGACAATGATGGTAATCACAATATATGTATGTATGTATGTGTTTTAAATGCCATGCTAAGTGAACATATTGCAATGATTAACAAAGCAGTTTAAAATTTGTCTTACAAGATTGAAATACAACTCTTGGCACTTAAATCGGCTGTTTTTTAAGAGCTTGATAACTTAAAATGGTAATATAAAATAAAAATATTGTTGGAATACATTTTTTTATTATAATTTGGTAGATATTTTCATAGTAATATGATATCTGGCATACGTCTTCCGTAGCTACGAATTTCATGGCCTATTCGAACAGTCCAATTTTAAACTAAATTTAAACAATAAATCGATTCTTAAGTGGGGGAGCCTGGTTTGTGAGGTCTAAAAATTGCATCTCTTTGCGATTTTTTGTTTTTAAGAAAAAAATTAATTTAGCACTGCAAAGTTTTTTCTATATTTTAATGAATATTTAAAAAGTATAAAAAATTTTGGTACTGGTTAAAATAAGTTGAAAAAAATGTTTAAAAAAGAAATTAGTAGAGCGCTGCAACGCTGGAGTTTCCAACTGGCGTACAAGATACAGCTCGTAATTATTATCTAAAGCAAAAAATTCAAATGGATTTCTATTGTAATTATCATGATTTTTTATTCTAGAATCTAGATGAACTAAGAAAACTGAGAGAAATTCCAAAATTTCAACTTTTTGGAGGTTTTAAAGAAAAAAAATGCCTTTCTATAAAAAAAAATTCACTTCAACTTGGTATAAAAATCTTGAAAATTTTTTTTTTTATCTATTTTGTTAGTTCAAATAGAAGAGAATTTAATACTGAAGGGAACAAGCTATGATTCATTTCAAAAGGTTAATTAGATTTTTTTCATTCATGTACGCCAATTCAAAGAAATCATAAAAATGAAAAGTCGAGAAAAGAAGATAAAGTTTGTATGTACTATAGCTGTCCGGTCACAGCGTAACTACCTAACGCTCGCCTACCTTTGGCTTTGTATCTACGGAAATATTGAGAATTAGGCTCTGTAACTTTGTGTGAATATTCTGAAATATATTAGGAATCGCTTAAAACGAAAAAAAAAAAATGATTTTTTGACCTTATAAACCAGGCTCCCCCCTTAAGAGCGATGTATGGCAAATTGCGCCGTCAAAAATTCAGTCGGCATGGCTCGTCATTCTACGACAGCTTTTTCCTGATTACGACAGAATTATGGACCGGTGTTGAAGCCAGTGCTATAAGAACTTTGCGAACAGATTTATTTTTTTTCTAAGTAAATTTCCACAATTGGTAAGCGTTGTTCTGGCGTCAAACGGTTTATGGAGACTTGCCAAATCTTACTAAAAACAGATGTCAACACAGTTTGCCATTCTCGGCTGTTAGACCATAGTTATTGACATCGATATCTCTCATACAGCTAAAAAAAAACACCTCTGATTCATAGGTAAATTTATAAAAATATAAACGAATTCAAAAGAAAGTTGTATGCCTATATGCGACTACGGACAGAACAATACAAGCAACTTTTCATATTTGAAAAAAATATTATTTTGTTATTTTGAATAATTGATTTTCTAAACCCTGTTATTAACTATACTGTCACTACGCATGTATAACTTAAGATAAATTCTCATTTCCAATATGAGTAATCTTTTGGAGTAATTTTTTAGCGATTTAAATTTCTAAGAGTGGTCAAGAATAAACACACTTATGATTGCCCTAACCCTCGAATATTACGAGTATCGTTTGAAAAGTCCATGCAAAAATAACAACTACTTAATTGTTTGGGGTAAACTTTTTTTTTAATTTTCGACATAGTCTCTTTTTAGGCTTATACAATTCGTCCAACGCTGTTCTAGTCGAATCCCTTCCGAATAATAGGAATTGTCCAAGTCGGAAAATAGCCATTCGTTGCTGCAATCACCTCCTCGTTTGAATAAAATATTTTCCCCGCCAGCCATTTCTTCAAATTGGAGGACAAATAGTATTCCGAGGGATTTGAGGAAACCAAGTCTGGAGAATAGGGGGGGATGTGAAATGAATTGGAACCCTATTTCCATATTAATTTTGTGACCACAACTGCTTAGGCGTGAGTTGATACGTTGTCGTGTTGTAAAAGGAAAATCACTCGATTTCCTCGGTTCACACGAATGCTAGACATAAAGAAATAGACCGACTGACTTGGTGTGTGATTTTTCAAGAGATGCTGCCAATTAAACATAGCCCCGATACGCACCAGCACTACCATGACTCTGACTTTGCACGTACATTTAAAACGACCCTGTAAGATTTACTCACTCCTGTTAAAAAAATATTATACCTGCAAAGTTCAGCCAGCATTGTGTTATAGGTTGTTATAAAAAAAATAATCCAAATTTTCGATATGAAGTTGAGAATGGGCGAGGGCATTCATGATGCTTCTAGAAACGTAATTATTATGGGTGATTCAATAAGATCGCAGATTTCCTTTAATAAATTAAAACACAACAAAATTTTTCGACATTATTGTTTTTATTTCATAAAGTTTTTTTTTTAGTAATTTATGGTATTTATGTGTAAAGCCCAATATCCATTAAATACCCCTTACGGCTCCTCTGGCAACACAGGAACTTTTGGGGGTTGATTTGATTTCGTTCTTGAGCTCCTTATTGGCAAATACCATACTTTTCACTTAGGCCCAGTAAAAGTAGTCCAGTGGAGTCAAATGGACTTGAGCATCGTTTGTCCTGAGAGCATCGTTTGTAATAGAGCCTTTGTTTCATGCGACGTCTCGTAAGTTCGTACAATCTGATTCAAGTTAACATATAAAAAGTTTATTACCACGTCCGGAAAATTTTCAGCGCCATTATTTTCGAAGAAGTGAAGAGCGATGACTCTATCAGCCCAAAAACGGCACAACCAGTGCATCGTTGTGCGTGCATAGTTATTTTTTTAATGATAAGTGGATTTTCAGTACCCCAGATACGGCAATATTGCTTGTTAATGCATCCGCTTAGATGAAAATGTGCTTGCTATGTTGACCGAAAAAATCACGTAATGCAGTTCGAATAATTGTCATCAGAAATCATTTGTCGAGGTCTCGCCCGATTGTAGAAGCCACAGAATGTCTAAATTTGCGTACTTAACTGCTCTAAAAAATACTGTAGAACCTTTTGTATTTTATTTTCTGTTATTCAATTGAAGTTTTATGCATGACACTGATCATAAATTTTGGTAAAATACTTGTTTTACACTGGAAAATTTTATATTTAATTCAGGTAGCAGAAAACTCTTATGGACGAAATTGATAAACTTTGGAAAAACTTAGGTTATACTCTCCTAAACATGGAAAGGCTTCAAAATCCTTCGCAGAATCTTTCTCGATGCCGCCGCATCGGATGTTGTCATTGTCCAAGCTTCTGCATACAATACAGCGGGCGTACAATTGGATCGGCATGATGAGAGATTCTTAAACTGTGGCTTTTGTTACTCGAAAGAGAACTTTACTACTCAATTACCTACTTAGTTTAAGGTAGCACTTGTTGATAAGAGAGATTCTCTGTTGGATTTCAAGGATGATATTATATTATTATCGGCATTAATGCTGTTTCCTAAATTGTTTTATTTTTAGTATTAAACTTTATTTTGTATTCTGTCTATACTTATAATTCATAGAAGACATTTTACAAATATTTGATTACATTAGTAACTTTGATTTTAGTATCAAAGGTATATTTCCTCTGAAATATCCTTTCTAACAAATAAATTCAATATTTTATAGGCAGCTCTTAGACGAGTTGGATCGGTGCTTTTTTTTCAATCTTAAAAAGACATGGTGGTGACATGAGGGTAGAATCCAGTTCATTTGGGTGCGATGGAAGTGGATTTCGGTACTTTCTGGTTTAATTTTGTATTTTCTCGTTTATTGAAGGGATGTTTAAGTCCCGAAGAGTTTGTGCATTTGTCACGTGCCATGGAGCGTTGACTAGGTTGCGTAGGGGTTTGGACTGACACCATTGCAAGACTTGTAAGTTTAAATTTGATCCTGTACCCCACAGTTGGATTCCATAAGCCCAAACTGGCTTTATCACAGATTTGTAAAGAATAAGCTTGCTGTCCATTGAGAGGGTGAATTTACAGTTTAACAGCCAATACATATGTCGAATTATTAATCCAAGAGCTTTCTTTTGTCAAAGACGTGAGCCGTTTATCCAAATGATTGCTTAGACATTTAGCAGTATCACATTGTGGGATTGAGATACGGCTTAAGTTGGTTTGTAGGCCGGTGCTTCTCTTTGTGGTAAAGGTTTCGTGTTGAGATTTATTTTCGTTCACTTTCAACCGCCAGCTCCGGAACCATTTGGAGATTTTATTTATGCCTATTTGGGGCATATAAGAGGTTTCTGCGGGATCCGCTGTACACCATTTGTGGTTGCAGATTGTATGCAAAAATTAGATTCAAGATAGAACATAATATACTGCCTTGTGAGACCCCAGCTTTAATTTATTGGAAATTGGTGATTACATTTTCGTCAATTACATAGAACATTCATTGGTTTAGATATCGTCTTTTCATAGAACATTCATTGGCTTAGATATCGTCTTTTCATGGGCCTCTTACAAGAGTTGGAGTATTATAAATACCTGGTAAATTGTGTATTTTCGAAATCTAAAGCCACACTGATAAGATCTAATCGCAAAATGCGCTCGATAAAACCTTGTACGCGATGTTTAGAAGACTAATTCAGCGGTAGTTGGCACAGATTGCAGGATGACCCTTCTTATCGATGAGGCAGAATATACTTAAAGTCGAATCCACAGGCATGCTTCGACCACATTTCCGACCATATTTTGCACAGGAGTTGATGCGTGTAGCTGGCCCGCTCCTCACCAACATGATTGAAAGGTTCAGCCGGCAGTTTGTTGGCTCACGCGACTTTCTTGCTCCTTAACCGCGTTTTGCTATCCGCCCCTCTTTATGGTCGTGTAAGGGAACGACAGTTCTACCGTCAATGATTGGGGTATTCATTTTCTCTGTGGCATCTAAGGCTGTCACCATTCAACAGGTGTGAGAAGTACTCTTTCCATAACTTAAGTATGGACGTCAGTCACCAATCCAGCCTTTGTTCTTACAGTACAATGCCCTGGACTTGAAACCTTCCGTAAGCTGCACATTCGTATGTATCCTGGCAATGAAAATCTCAAGACGAGTGACTTATCCTCGAGTACCAGAGAAGACATCCTAAACAAATGACCGAATTCGTTGTTGCTAGGATGCATTTTAAGATTTTTAAAATTTCTGAATGCAATAGAACTGATTCTAGAATAATAAAATTCAAGCCAGCTTTATTAATTATTTAAATTGGATATGTATGTATGTACGTTTGTATTACTTGATTGCCATGTGAATATACCAGCTGGATTTCATGGTTACATACATATAATAAACTCCTATGTGCATACTCGTACGTTCACAACATGTGCAACAGTATTCCACATCCTAATGGCATTTGTATTTTAATGCACGCAACAAGAAGATTACCTAAGGGATTCTATTTGCATATATTTATAATATATATAAAGTAAAACTTGGACACTAAACAAGGCCGATGAGAAAAAACTCAACGTTTTTGAAAGTAAAATCCTACGAAAAATATTTGGTGCTCTTTGCGAAAACGGTATTTGGAGAACACCATTCAATCACGAGCTTCAAAGACAGTGTAACCACCCGGGTATTGTCACGACAATAAAGCTTAACCGTCTACGATGAGCTAGTCATATTTCAAGGGCAGACGAAGCATACCCACCGAAGAAAATCATACTGGGTACGTACAGAAAAAAAAGAGGCAAAAGATGACCAAAACCTCGATGGTTGGATGTCGTAGATCGGGACGCTGAGCTATTTGATATACGTTGTTGGAGAACTGAAGCGAGGGATAAATCGAACTGGAGACAAATGATACAGAAAGCCCAGACCCGGCCCGGGTTATTGACTAAACAATAATGATGGTGATGTATATAAAATTGGCGTTTATACCCCTTATTGGGTGTTTGGTCGAGCTCCTCTTCTCATTTGAGGTGTGCGTCTTGATGTTTCTGCACAAATAGAGGGACCTATAACTTCTCATCGCTCCCGAATGGCAGATGGTTTTTATTTGTTTTTTTATGAGGAGCTTTTTCATGTCAGAAATACACTTTGCGGTTTGCCATTGCCTGTCGAGGGCAGTCACTATTAGAAAAAACATTTTCCGTCAATGGCAAGCCTCTAAGGGTATTTCTGACATGAAAAACCTCTTCGTAAACACTATTTGCCGTTCGGCGTCGGCTTCAAACTGCAGGTGCCTCCATTTGGGTGGTTCCACTCTACACCCCGGCTTTAATGCTTGGGATCGTTTTCTTCGTGTAAAATTCAAGGTTAGAAAGTTCTTACAACAGCTGAGGATAAAGAAGTTTTTTTGGAAACTGCATTCAAATTGGCGGTAAACACAAATAAACAGCCAAATACTTTTTCGAGGAACCAGCGCCAAACATAAACCTTAATTTGATGCTTAACAGTTCGTTGAAGTTGTCGACTATCAGGAGTACACTGGGATCGACGTATACAACTATTCACCAAGGAATATTACGTTATTCACGCTGCTTCAGCTTCGCGCAACGATAAGTTCAGCTTTGTCATAAACAAATCAATGATCCCCTGATCCTGCTTTGGAGAGGGGTTCTTCGTCCGGGGACGTCGTTAACGTTTTTAACCTTCATTTGGTAGCGCGCATGATAGAACACATTTTTTTAATAGCGGTTGCCCCCGGCGGGTTATGGCAAACCTCCGAGTGTATTTCAGCCATGAAAAAGCTCCTTATAAAAAATATCTGCTGTTTAGAGTCGGCTGAAAACTGTAGGTCTGTCCATTTGCGGAACAACAGCAAGACGCATGCCACAAATAGGAGGAGGAGCTTGGCCAAACACCCAAAAAGGGTGTAAGTGCCAATTATATTTACATATTTACATATACCGTTAAAAAAAAAAATAATTGGCGCGTACACTTCTGTTAGGTGCTTGGCCGAGCTCCTCCTCCTATTTGTGGTGTGCGTGTTGATGTTGTTCCTCAAATGCACCTATTATTTATGAACGTCTTCTTCAAATATTTTCCTGCAGGTGCACGTGATATTTTTGGGACTGCTTTTAGACAGACTGTATATACCATATAGTAAATATATATCATCATCATCATAGCAATTACAGCTCGGGGTGAGCCAGTGCTTCCTTCACAATCGCGTTCCATACGAATCGGTTAAGGGCGTCGCTTCTGCTAGTATATATAAAGCGTAATTCTACACCGTCTGCCCATCTTGTTGACTGCCTTCCACGGTTTTTACTGTGCATAATAAGATAGTTGAAGGCCTTTTTCATAATCTAGCTGTAGTCCATCCTGAGTAGGTGTCCAAACCATCTCAGCCGCTGAGCTTTAGCGTAATGCACAATATTTTCACCTGATATGAGCTGTTCGATCTCATCATTGTATCCGATTCTATAGAATCCATCAGCTTCCCTTACTGGTTCAAATATCCTTCTTAAGATTTTACGCTTAAAGCAGAGAATGTGGTTCTTTATGTTAGATGTCATTAAGCATGCTTTGCATCCATATGTTGCTACTGGTCTTAGAAGAGTTCTGTAGATTTGTAGCTTATATGAGCTCGATAGTAATTTATTTTGGAGAAGTTTCAGGTGAGCAAAATAACTTCTTTTAACAGCTTGTAGTTTATCATTCACGCCGATTAGGGGGTCTGCAGCGCAGTTTTACACCCAGGTACATAAAACTCTCCACTTTGTGAAAAGTATATGGACCGATCTCCAGGTGGTCATAGCGTGTGGCGCTTAAAGACCGAACGAGGTATTTGTCTTATTGACCAGCCTACAGTCAGCAAGTGAGCGTGGTTTTCTCGCAGCCATAGCAAGGTCGTCAGCTCCAGGGCCTATATCGCTGATTACAAAATTTAAAACTAGGTTAAATATGACAGTAGAGAGTAGAGTATATATGTATGTATATTCGGCCGCCGTGGCCGAATGGGTTGGTGCGTGACTACCATTCGGAATTCAGAGAGAACGTAGGTTCGAATCTCGGTGAAACACCAAAATTAAGAAAATGTTTTTTCTAATAGCAGTCACCCCTCGGCAGGCAATGACACACCTCCGAGTGTATTTCTGCCATGAAAAAGCTCCTCATAAAAAATATCTGCCGTTCGGAGTAGGCTTGAAACTGTAGGTCTCTCCATTTGTAGAACAACATCAAGAGGCACGCCACGAATAGGAGGAGGAGCTCGGCCAAATACCCAAAAAGGCTGTACGCGCGAATTATATATATATATCCACCCGTCATTTAATATATATATGTAAATTGTCGTTTAATTCATCATTCGTTTCATCCACCATTATTATTATTGGACTCTGCGGCTAAAAGAACCATTTGCGACTATCTAAAAAAGTTACCAGTTTAAATCTCAAATGATATCTGCAATATAAACATTTTGCTGGTATAAGTATGTACATATTCATATAAGCATATGTAAACACGTCTTATTTCTAGTAAAACTTTCACCCATTGAACTATGTGCATACACGCAAACGTACAGACATAATATAACTGAATTACGTGAAATGAAGTTATTAATCACTTTTATGGTATTTTTACATATGCATATTTCCGAGCAGCAAAAATAAAAAAAATAAAAACGGACTATAAACAATCGCTCAAATCATTTATTATTGTCATTTTCGCATTTGGAAAGACAAATGGTCATTTTAGTCGTACACAATTTTCTTCTTAGCAAGGCTTCACCGAGCTGGCATGGCATTGACCGACTCCAATTCGTGGCCAACACGCCGAGTCAGGCAGAAACACTTTTTAGAAAACGTAGTAATAATAACAGAAAAACAAAACAATAAGAAATTAAAAGAAAAAGTCATCAAAAGATATTATGAAAATCGATATTACATAAAAGAACAAAAAAAAAAACAACAAACAACACAAATAAAATATGTAAATTTACGCTAAAGTAACGACCAAGCTCTGGGTCTATACGCGCGTAACAAGCCGCACACAAACTGGCGCCTCCAGCTGCAAGTTAGCCATAAAAGTTTGTACACTGCTTAACCTTTATACACACACTCACTTATATATAAATATATATATATATGTATTATCCTTAAGAAACACGCACACACACCCGAACACAGATCAATGCACGCATTCGCCACTATTCGCTTAGGACACATTCGCATATAAATAACCAACATAAAAATTGTACTGTTCATTTCACCCCATCCCTTCATTTACGCTCGGCTATTACGATATTTGTTAAGTGTTTGACTGAATAAACAAATATTCGCGTATAATACACGCTACGGTCGGGCGTGTGAGTATAAATGCTGTATGTGGGCTATATGTCCAGTTTGCCACGTAGACTGGCTACTAGGCAGGCAAACATTGCACACACATAAGCAGGTATTTAAAACTTGTGAAGGGAATCTCACTTCCCCACAAATATGTTTGTATTTATATATGTATATATATAATCATCCTTTGTTGGGTGTTTAGGCGAGCTTTTCCTCCAATTTGTGGTGCGCGTCTTGATGTTGTTCCACAAATGTTCCCCCCAAATATCGCTCCCTTATTTCAAATGCTCACTCGTGACTCTCTGTATCGCTTGTTGAAGGGTGTACGTTGACGCGATTCGAGCCCGAATGAGCATGTATGTCGACTGCACGGTGACATCCTATAATTGTCACTATTAACAGTGCTAATCAACTTTGACATGCTCCTGCTGGGGACGTGTGACAGTTGCGATTGACAGTGGTGCAGCACACTGTTCTGCACATCTGTTTTCTGAACTTTCTTATTTGATTTTGCTTAATTTTTCTTCTGCTTCTTTACTTGCATTTAGTATTTATAGTTTTTTTTTAGAATTGAATTATTATTATTTTTTTATTGTTTTACATTTTCCTTCATTTTTATTTTGTTGGTTGTTTTTGGTTTACATTAAATTTATGTGTGTTGTGTTGCGCAACAATTCTCATGTTATTTTAATGGCCTTCAATGAATTTTCACTCTTAATTATGACAAAGGAATTTGCAAAAGTACTTTCCGCCTTCATTACCGCCACTTAGTTCCACCACAAACTTTTCAAAGTCATTCTCAAGTGAAGGTAGTTTAGCCTGTAGAATTCCTCATAACAACACCATCGCGCAAATTGATGTGTGATTAAATTTAATACCCAAACAAAAGTTGTTGAGAAACTTGGCTCATGCGAGTAGGCTCACATTCATATTGATGTGTACTATACGCTATTGTATGCAAGTATGTATAATATAAAGATTAATGCCTGTTCTATATGCAGATGTTTGCTGTGTTTTGCATTAGGGTGAAGTGACAAATTATTTAATTGTAAAATTACTTTACATATGTACGAAGTATCCTCCTTTACTGTTGTCGATAGCTCAAAGTTGGACATCAAGTTTGATGGAGGGGTGTTCCGAGAGGATCTACCCATCAATCTCAATTTCATGGTGGTAGCCGCAATCAAAGAACCAGTTGATTGGCTGCTCTCTTGTAAAGGGTGATCAGATTGGTGGTACTTTTTCCAACTGAGTTTTTTGGCAGACCGCGTGTGACTACTGCCAACTAAATACACAATTTTTTTCAGTATTCATTGACATTTCATCATGGAAAGACTTATGCCTAAACAATGTTTACAAACCGTACAATTTTATTGCGAAAATCAACGCTTTGTGAAAAGTGTTCATCGCGCGCTTAGGCTCACTTATGGTGTTCAGCGATGAGACCCATTTTTGAATTAATGGCTACGTCAATAAGCAAAATTGCCATATTTGGGTTGAAGAGCAACTCAAAGCCATTCAAGAACAGCGATTATATACATTGAAAATAACCGTTTAGTGCGACCTATGGGCTGGAGGAATCATCAGCCCATATTTCTTCAAAGACGAGGCTGACGCCAATGTAACAGTGAATGGCGAACGCAATCGCGCCATGATAAACAACTTCTTGATGGCGAAAATTGAAACCTGAGATATCCACAACAATGTGTTCCAAAAAGACGGCGCTTCTTGCCATACATCCCATGAAACAATGGACTTACTGCGTTGTCGTTTCGGTGAGCAATTTATCGCTTGTCTCGGACTAGTGTATTGGCCACCAAGATCGTGTGATATCACACCTTTGGACATTTATTAATGGTATGTAAATCCTAAATACTTTGTGGATAAACCAGCTTCGAGTGAGGCATTGGAAGGCAACATTATTAAAGTTATTCACGAAATACCGACCGAAGTCCTCCAGCGAGTCATTCAAAATTGGTGTTTACGGATGACCGAAGTACGGCGCAATTGCGGCCAATATTTGAAAGGAATTATCTATAAAAAATAAATGGTATAAATAGTTCTGCACAAAAATAATAAATATTGTCCAATCAATTTGAATTTTTGTTCTTTTACTTCAATTTAAAGTCCGATACCTGTAAATTGATCACCCTTTATGATAACTGTCAAGGAAATAAAAATTGGCTGACAGTGCGCTCGAAACAAGTCGGAAATACCTGACATCGCTCCCGAGCACATTTGAATGCTTTCAAATTAAGACCATTTGAATACCTATTCACAAGAATATGTATTACAGGAAACTGCTGCAGGGGTCAGCTATCTAGAATATGGCAATGCGATGGTTTCCCGTGAAGTGAGAGGATTATGATTCCCTTGACCACCTATGGGCTGTCTGTGGAAAGGTCGTGATATCCTTCTAGTCACAAATGGAGAAAGCCTGTCTTTTCTACAACGTTTTCAGATTTAGCAGATTCAGATTCCAACAATGATGAATTTTATCAGTAGAACGAAGCGGTTAACACACTCATAAGACGTCCCGTTTGATATTTTGTGTCAGTGAAAGCTTTTAATGGATTTCCACCACTTTGCGGAGCCTTTTATCTCAAGCCTCTTGTAAACTCTCTTTACTTTACCATACCTGCAATAGAAAATTGTTAAACCTACCTATCAATAATAGAATGTATGTCAATCTGGAATATCTTACTGACATAGCCTATACAAATATCACTCATACGCCCTGACAATGCTTTTGCAAATTCGACTGCATTTAAGCTTCATTTCAACGAAAAAAAACTGGATTGCGCGTCACGAACGACCAAATATATATATTGCGTTACCTTCTTTTGAGTTCGTTACAAGAAAAATATATTTAAGCAATATTTTTTTCCACATTAGCTTTGAAATTTGGTATTTAAATAAAGATAGACAACGGCAGGCTAATCAGGAGGAATCAGCAGGAACTAATACAAGTGGTCTCGTACGTACGTTTGCTATGACAGAAGATAAAGCGCTTGTCAAAATAATAATACCGCAATATTTTGATTAGTTCTGACTATTTTTCTTTTGTTTGTTTGATGTTCATTCATTTTTTTTAAATGTATAGCTCATTATAGAGCAAAATTTATAAGCATATAAAACCAAATTTTAAACTTTGCTTAAAAATTAAAAAAAAAATTAACAAAGCTTCATCAGAGCTTCAAGCTTTTTAATTAGAGTTTCTAGAAAATATTTTGGTATGCAATTTTATAGCCTATTAAATTTTTTTATATGGAAGAAAGTGCACAATACCGTCAGCAAAAAAATTATCATAACAAAGAGAGTTTTTTTTCAACTTCAATCTTCAATCACTCCATAGCACTCACGAAAATGCCTTTGCAATAATTATATGCTCAAGGGTATTGGTAGTTACTAGCGATAACGGCTTATGTTTTAATCAGTAAAGGGCTGCTGCCGTGAATTTTAAAGTAACGAATAAAATGCGGGACAAAGGCGGAACACTTGATATTCATTACATTTTCATGTCTTTCTGGTTTGGAAAATTACGCAGGAGAGACGTGTGAAAAACGTTCCTACAATTTCTACTTTCCAAAGCTGGTGCATGGCTGGAAAGATGCATTATGTCGTTTTCGGCTAATATACAATTTATATTTAATAATTGAAAAGCTACTTGAAGAATGTTAAGTATTTTGATTCCAAATAACAATAGTAAATAGCGACAAAACACTTACATATGCCCATTCCTAGGGGGCCATGCAAACGTATATTTGAAACCGCACCCTAATTTGCATATGAAGAGCTTTTCTTGTACTTGTGGTAAACCGTCATAATCATATGTGAATATATGCCATACAAATACTATGCATATTTTCTATGTATGTATGTAGGTAGTACATGTTTGTGTTCGTGAATTCCTTTACACTTGTTCGCATTAAACCTTTCATGAGCTCGGGTGCACGTGTGCTAAGGCACTAAAAATCGTTTCGCTCGTTTTTTATGACCTGTTCGGTGATAGTTTTTAACTGCTTGCTGGAGGTACAACTAAATATATGTAGTTAAAGCAGTTAAGTAGTGGCGGATTTCACAGGATATCTTAACTGCCTCTTTAAGTGACTGACTGACTGACTGACCGACAGCCCAATAAACGATGAAACCATTGATTGACGGTGTGGCTTCTACAGTATACCGGAAATGCGCTCACAGTAAAAGTTTGCTTGAATTTTTAAATTTTTATTAATTTGGTTAGAGAGGCGTCTTAAGGCAGTCAAAGGTGAAAATAGTAATGATTGTTACGTTGGATGTGTGAATGGTGGGAGAATAGTTCCTACAGTAAACATTCTTGAATGTTAACGTGCAGAATCACGGAAGGAGTTCGAATAATGTTTTTTTAGTTCACAATTAGTTTAGTTCAATTTTATAAATATTAATATTACATCTGTTCTGATGGATAAAAAATTGCATATTTTTTCATATATAAATCCTTTTCGAAGTTTATGGGTCTCTTTTCATAAAAATTAGCTTGAGTTCCAAGTTGTAGCAAAAGAGTTCAGCTCTGGCTATTGAGTTCAAGTTTTATTCATATCACGAAATTTTAAAAAGAAAGTTGGTAACGTATAACGTGAAGGAAGGTATAAAATTAATATAGGCGACTGTCGTATCCGAAAGGATTGGTGCGTGACTACCGTTCGCGAGTGCGTAGATATGAATCTCCGTACATGAAAGAGCAAAATGATAGAAAAACCTTTTTCTATTAGCGGTCACTCATCGGCAGACAATGGCAAACCTTCGAGTGTATTCCTGCTACGCAAAAGCTCCGTTCGGAAGCGACTTAAAAGTGTAGGTCCCTCCACTTGTGAAACAACATCAAAACGCACGTCGCAAATAGGAGAGGGAGCCCGGCCAAACACCTAACCTCGTTTTTATGCATATGATTTTAATTACGTTACACTAGTTTTCGTTGCAAGACTCAACTCAACATATGTATATTTCATATTTCAGAAGCTACTGAAATAAGTTTAAGAGTTCGCGCTTAAAAAATATGCATTCATATTATGTAAATCGATCTTAATCTCTTCAGAGCCTCCGTACACCTACGTGTGTGCACCTTTTTCTTGAATTCCTTGAATAAATAGAATACCACCATGATCAAAAAGTTTCCGGAATTTATTCAGAAAATTCAAAATATAAGTTCATTCTTAGTGATGCTATCGTCTTCAAGGTACTTCTCATCAACTGCAAGGTATTTATGATATCGTTTGATCCAGTTTTCTAATAATTTCTGGAACCCTATTTTCGAAATAGCAATCAGCGCGGCCTTTGAGTTTTCCATAACTCTCTTTTGGCTGTTAAAACGCGCTCCCTGTAGTTGTTTTTTCACTCGATCAAAAATAAGAAAAATCGCAGGGATCGTGGTGAATTCGATGGCTGCGGGATGGTATTCGTTTTGTTCTTGGTCAAAAATTCAATCAATTAATGCTGGCTCTGTGCGATGGTGCTTTATCAAGCTGCAAATCCACGAGCTGTTTTCTCACAAATATTTTTTTTGGCGAATTGCTTCACATAAACCTTTCATAACGCCCAAATAATAGTCCTTATTAACCTGCGTCCTTATAGCAAAAATTCTTGGTGTTCAATACCGTTATAGTCAATAAAAACCGTGAGCATCGCTTTCTGTTTTAACTGAAAATGACGTGGCTTTTTTGAAAACGACGTGGCTTTTTTGAAAGGAAAAGGCTTCATTCGGAGCTCTTCACTCACTCACCTCTACTCAAGTCTCGTCTCCAGTAATGATGCGTTTTATGAATATTGGGTTGGATTCAGCCTGGGAAACTATATCTTATCAACGTACTCTGTACCGCATGACATGCAGGTCGTTTGGGAAAAACACGACGCAAACCCAAATCATAAACTACAATCTCCTGAACGGATCCATAAGCAATGTTCAAGTCCTCTGCCAGTTCTTTGATAGTTCATTTGCGGTTATTGATCAACTTTTATTTCACTTTATTGATGTTTTCGATGTCGGCGACCTATCAGTACGTTCGTCATGCTCGATGGGCTTTTCTGAAATGTTGATGCCACTTGTAAACGGTTGTTTTCTTTAGAGTATCGTTACCGAAACAGTTCCCCAAGATTTCTAAGGATCCGTACCATTGAATTCATGATTAAAGCAAAATTTGATACTAACTCAAATCCATTTTTAAAACTGTTCAAAGTCGAAAAAACCAGCGGAAGTATTATAGATTTACTCAAGACGGCATACTATTTACAAATGTTAAGCAATGGCGATACAATTTTGGTAGGAATATTCACCAGTTGACTTAGATCGTCACTTGGCGGTTGTTCTGGGAACTTTTTGATCAAGGTGGTATGTGCAGGTAGAATTTAAGTTTGATAATACATGATTAGGAATCTGAATTAGGTCTATCATGAAAATATTTGTTTAAAGCTTGCTTATTGCTTTGGCCCGAAGAGGTAAATTTTGATATTTTTAGAAGGTGTGTAAGTCCAATCCTTAAGTATGAAGACCAATATGTACATAACAGCTTTTTTCAAATACCGATACTTTAATAAAAAACGGAAATAGATCATGGCAGAAGCGTTAAAGTGCTCCATACATACTCAAACTTTCGAAGGTTTCGAAATTTTTCACATATTTTAAAAATTGTTGACATTATTGCGCCTATTTTTTTTGGTATATGTAGAAGAGCAAAGTATTCAGATTGATACTGGCTATAGCTTTTTGAGGTAGGAAATGAAGAAGTATACAAAAGTTCTGTATTTATGTTTAAAGGTTCGTCAACAATGAAATATTAAATATATAATTAATTTAATCGAAAAAGTTGAAAGTCAAACATATTTGATAATTCACACACACACAAGAGAGAGCGGTACCACCACTTCCAAGACTTTAAAATAAATGAACTTTCGCTATATTCCAGATGTTTATTCTTTATATAATTGGCACTTACGTCCTTTATTGGGTGGTTTGCATGGCTGCTTCTCCTATTTGCGGTGTGCGTCTTGAAATTTTGTCGAAAATGTAGGGACCCAGTTCTAATGCCACGAACGGCAGATGTGGAGCTTTTTCATATCGGAAATACATTCGGAGGTTTGCCTTTGCTTGCCGAGGAGCAACAGCTATTAGAAAATCATTTTTCTATTATTTGGTCCGGGGTTTCGAACCAGTGCACTTGATAGCCACGCATCAACACATTCGGCTACAGCTGCCGCCGTTTAAGCATTTTCGACATTTACTGTTGAATGGATAATCCATGAACACCATTTATGTTCGATTTTTAATACCACGCAGCCTCACCCAAGCTTTGTTCAGATATTTAAATGTTTACTCAAATTACCATATGCGTAGACGGACAGACAGACATAGGCCCCTATTATGAGTTACATTCGATCTTCGATATTCGCTGGTTGTCGAAGATCGAAAATCGAATGTTAATTTGGTATTATGAGCGGTGCAACCCTATCGAAATTTTCGTTGCTTACCGAATTTAGAGTCGAATGCAATTTTGCTTTCGATCGTGTAGCGTATTGTGGGAAAACTTGTTAAAGTGTAAGTTGTTTGCGATTATTTATGGTTTTATAGTAACCAAATAATAAATATATACTAATTTTGTTAATTTTATGCAGGGCGAAAGTCGTGAGTACCAAACAACAATTAGAAAGGCGAATCCACAATTCGCAAAAGGGATTTGCACCAAAGTTCAAGCAGCAAAAAAATGGGAGGAATTTACAACGGAGCTGAATTGCTTGGGACCACCAGTGAAAACGGCAGCAAAATGAATTAAGCTTAATAATGGTTTTTTTTATGTTTATAGAAATACATTTTTATTTTCCCTTGGTAGGTATGGGCTGAAATACGTAGAGGAACTGAAATACATATTTTTTCGAATGACGAATAATTGAATAAAGAAAATTTATAACAAAAATAAAACAGAAACTGTGGCGTAAAGGTTTCTATTTAATACTTTTTAGATTTTTCTATAATATTCTAAGAATTTCATTTCTTATGTTTTCTGCTTCTCCGTTATTTGGCTCCACTTCAATATCTTCAGCATCATCGTTGAGGGTCTCATCGGATAACTCTTCATCCGGAAGTTGAACATTATAAAACAAGCAAATGTTGTGCAAAGCTGCACACACATTAATAATTTGTTTTGCTTTTTTTGGAGAATAGTGAAGAGCTCTTGGCTCGGGTGCACTGCTGCAACTGGTTTTTTGTACTGGACAGTAGGTTCATGAACGGCTCTTTAGATAATCTAAAGTTCTTTAAAAAACTGTAAGGAAATTTCTGTAATATTATGTACGTCAACACATTTTGAAAATTCTAAACTTACTCAGTGGAAGCAATTTCTAGGGGGTTGGATGCGCCCCTCAACTGTTTACTACTTCTAGCTAGTTCCACTAATCTTTCATCGTCCGATGAATCGTCGCACCACAACTCCGTTGTACTCATTTTCACAAAAAATACTTTTTTTTAACTTTTAAAAATGTTGTTAGCAAAGAATTTCAACACAATCGGTTGTTCTTTTATTTTGATTTGCTGTATCAGCTGAGAAAAAATTATCTATTGTAAATGCGTCGAGCGATCGAAATTCACAATAGTCCTATTCTTCAACGAATGAGCACCATAATACCAAATGAAAATTCGTTCGATCAGCACTTTCGACTACAGTCGAAGATCGAATGTTGCTCATAATAGGGGCCATAGCCAATGCAATTCCTTTCTTCATTCTGAATACTCAAATTTATAGTACACACATATCTACAATATCTGCAAACTACCGTTATGTGATCAAATTGCAATATCCTAACGCGCGGGTATAAAAATTAAAGAGCTCACTTAAGAAGTGGCCTTCCTTCTGCAACTTGCTTAAACCACTGCAAAGTAACGAGGGCAAATAAGTAGTAAACACGAAAACTACACCAACTACATGGAGAGTAATATCAAAACTCTTATTGCCTCAGAAGTTTTTTCCTTTCGTTTCCGGTCACACGAAATTCAAATTCAAGGAATTTGGTGTGCCGAAATTACTAAATACAAAGTATATGCATAGATGTGTGCTTGTATGTGTGGATAAATAAGAAAAACAAAAATAACAAAATGGTAAAATTAAAAATAAAAAACATAAAAATTCTAAAACAGTCTGTATAATATCAACCAAACATGCCAGCACAGCCCGGCTCAGTCCAGCTCAGTCCAGCTCAGTCCAACGAAACCGAGTGTGCGTGTAAATACTCAAACGACCACAGCAGACCAAATTCAAAACCAAAACACATTCAACCACCAGTAAAATAGTAAAAGTAAAAGTTTGCCATTGATGAGGGCGGGTGAAACAACGTAGCGGCTAGTGAAAATTCTATATAAATTTCGCGTACTCAGCGAAAAATGTTGCTAAATTTATTGCACAAGTTTGTTATTCCTTGAAAGCGCGGGTGTGCGCTTCGCAACTTTGGACTGCTCGAAAATAGAAACTCATACATACATACACATGTGGCGCTATCAAAAGCTTAAGTGCTCACTAAAAAGCATATATTCGCTTAGAGGGTAGCAGTAGATTGAGAAAACAAAACAAAGATAAGCAAATAAAGCAACTTTTTAGTAGAAAACATTGTCGAAAATGTAATTTCAGTTTTGTAAAAAACAAAAAAAAACTAATTGTGTGCATAATACGCAAGGGTTCGTGTGTATGTCGGTGGTGTTATAAAAGTGTAGCAGAAAGTTTACATAAAATCATTTGTTACTCTTGCTATTTTGATTTCTGGTTGAAAAATCAAAAACATCGTACGCCAAGCTAGTTATTTGGGGTATTCACAGGGCCTATAACGACCAAAGTGAAAATTAAGGTTATTTAAAAAGTGTATGTGTGTGTGTGTAGAGCGCCAGAAAAATTAAATAGACTGCACTGGAGGTAGTGATGACAGCGGTAGAATCGGTGTATTGGAAAAAAAACCAGCGGATAGAGAAAGAGGCGAAGTGATAACACAGCGGCATAGATAATTGATGATGTAGTATTTTTAATTTAAAATCGTCGATAAGTCTGAAAATCCACTAAATTAATCATCTTATCGGAAGATTTATATTTATTTATTTATTTATATGAAATATAAGGGGTGATTTTTTAGCTATTATCCTTTTAAACAGTTGGTTTAAACAGCTGACGCACGTTTCGTGATTTGTTTCACTGCCAAACATCTTCAGTTAGGTCTATAATTTAACCATGAATCGTCTTACAAACGAACAACGCTTGCAAATCATTGAATTTTATTATAAAAATGCGTGTTCTGTTAAGAAAGTTTATAGCGCGCTTCTTCCATTTTATGGTCAGTTTAATCGACCCACTAAAGCGGCTATTCGAGCTATTGTGACTAAATTTAGAACCAAATTTACATTATTGGACATCAAACCACCAACACGCTTACGTAGAGTGTGAACTGAAGAAAATATCGCAGCTGTATCGGCCAGTGTTAATGATGACCATCAATTATCGATTCGTCGACGTTCGCAGCAATTGGGCCTCTGTTACTCAACAACGTGGAAAATTTTGCGAATTTTTTTTGCCCAAAATGCAAGAGCTTGACTTGCATGACATGTGGTTTCAGCAAGACGGTGCCACATGCCACACAGCACGCGTAACAATGGACTTGTTCAGAGATGAGTTCGGTGAACATTTTATTTCACGTTCGGGACCTGTCAGTTGGTGACCCAAATCGTGCGATATAACGCCTTTAGATTATTTTTTGTGAGGCTATGTTAAAGCTCATGTCTATTCAGACAAGCCAGCTTCAATTAACGCATTGGAAGACAACATTAAAGCATTTATATGTGAGATACCGGCCGAAACATTGGAAAGAGTATGCCAAAAGTGGACTAAGCGGATGGACTATTTGAAGCGCAGTCGCGGTGAACATTTGCATGAAATAATCTTCAAACATTAAATTATATGGACTGTACTATCGATTTAAATAGAAATTTCATGCATTATTCTGAATTTTACGTGTGTTTTTTTGAAAAACGTTCCTATAGCTCTTAAAAAATCACCCTTTATATTTATATGAAATAAATATTGCAGCCAAGCAATGGAGCGCGTTAAGATCAAAATAAAGATTTCCATTACTCAAAATATTTTTTTTATGTAATAAAAAAAAGTTATTCCAAAACAAAAGTGAATGATTAGTTTCTTGAAAATTTTCATGTTTGTAAAAAAAAAAATTTTTTAACGTGTAAATATCTTGAAAACTTTTAATTGTAATGAAAAATGAGACATGAGCGTATGCTTCAGATTTTTTTTTATGACATATTATTTCTTTACTCGAATGTTACATCACAGAAAAAAAATTACATTGATTTTCCGACGGGTAACCTGGTTAATATTTCGGCTGAATATAAAAAATGATACTAAGTACCCAACTTTGCTTCCGCCGTTTTTTTCCGCAAAATTTTAGAAAATAGCTCCCGAGTTCCTTGTCTTTTGAGACAATCCATTAACGGATCTAATTCTTGACATGTTTATAAGAGTGGAACGGCTTTTCAGACCGAGCAACTACCCCTATCGAACCTAATGATAGTGGTGAGAGCAACATCTGTAGAGTAAGGCGGATGAGGTAAGACCTCCTGTTTTAGTGTTTCTAAGAGACCATTTTTATTTGAGAGCTTGAGAACTTAAAATGATAATACAAAACAGAAATATTTTTGGACTGAATATTTTTAGTATAACCTGGTAGATTATTTCATGGCTTTATTTTTAATATGATTTTCGACATATTTTGAATATAATATTCAGTTTGCCGAAGGATAACTTTGTCATGTCTCCCTTGATATACCGTCGTCCTTCAGTGTTCGACTTAGATCCATTGATTGCGTTCCATTGCGGCCCCCTGTGATACAAATCCATGTCGGTTTTTGACACCATTCTTGAAGCGTTCATACTACTGACAACGCATTCTTTCTCTAATTACAGTCTCACCTCTCAGATTGACGCTCATCCTCTAAATGATAAGTATGTTCACATATGTCCAAGCTTACTGTAAAATATTCTGTAACTACCAATTTTAACTAGCGCTCACCACTGCCGTCATCTATCGAAAAACAACGGAAGCAAAGTTGTATACGTACTACTACTGGGTAGTCATGTCAATATTTTTCAAGAGGGGATAGGTTAAGATGACGGTGAAGATACTCAACGTCCAAATATGAAATAAATGCCATTCTTATTCCATACTACACTGTGACTGTGTTGACTATGTTAAAATGGTCCAGCTTTTTTCCAAAATTTTTAATTTTATTTATACGCTCCCGTAGTAGTTATACGTCCACAATAAAGTTATACTGCAAGAGCTCAAATATCTTCTGCTTATTTTCATCGAGCAGCTTCTGTAGTCATTATTTTAAGCTACACTAACCCTCGGGGTTCAAAGGGCGTAAGACTTCTGCAATAGGAAGCACTTCTGGCTGGATAGAACGTGCAAAATCAGGATTTGAAGAAAATGGATTTTCTAGCCTTCCTGAAGTCTGAAAGTCTGAAGTTCCTATTCCATGATCTATCTTGGAGTTGTCGGCGTATATAAGTAAGTAGTTGATCCAGGTAATTCACTGCCCCAGCCAGATCTCGATGAACAATAATCTCAGGGAATCTGTGGAATTCTCTTTGGGATCGTTTACAATCAGCATTCTGTCTGATGGTGGCGGATTGTCCCATCAACATCTCATTTCGTAAGTCCAGCTCTCAGAGTTACCCAGCAGACACTATTGTAGTGTGCATTATACGAAGACCAATTGGAAAGAATATTGAGGGCTCATGTTTGCCGCATTGTCACTGTGCCTTCTTTATTTTTCCTAGTTTAATATGCTCATATTGCTGCTGTAAAGCTATCCATGGTACTATAAAGTAAGATGGAAACCATAACAAAACAAAGGGTTTTCCAATGGCAGGTGTTATGGGTTGTTGATTAACGATTTTTTGTAGCCGGCCAACGTTTATTTTCAACAAGACGGTGCTACTTGCCACACAAGCATCGAAGCCATTGATCTTTTACGAAAAAGTTTCCGGAACGTGTTATCTCTCGAAGAGGTGATCACAATTGGCCACACAGATCTTGTGATTTAACACCTTGTGACTTTTTTCTTTGGAGCCACGTGAAAGAGAAGGTCTACGCCAACAGCCCAAAGTCGATTAAAAGATGGAATTCGTGAGGATATCGAGGACATAGGGCAGCCACTTTGCAATTCGGTTGTGGAAAATTTCATGAAAAGGATATTGTCCTGTAAGCATGGTCGTGGTGGTCATTTGCTTCATGTTATTTTCCACTATTAACGGCATACCTTCCTCTTTATAATGAAATAAATATCATCATTTATATTAAAAAATAGCATTTTTCTTGTTTTTTTCCGATGTTCGGTAATTAATTCTCTTTTTCAGAAAAAAATTGTAATCAAGAACAAAAATAATTTTGAATGAATTCCCAGAAGCGTATATTTCATTATATTTTAAAACTTAATAACTTCACAACTGCCATTCGGGCTGTGATACTTTGTGAATCACCTAACGGGGTTTGTTGTTACGCTTTGTTTTTTTGCGGTTTAGTTTGCTATTAGCTGGTTTCGTTTTTGGCTTTTGTGAGAAAATTTATTGCTTTGTTTAATTTATTTCCGCCATCAAATAATTTACGACCATCCTTCGCTTACCAAATAAATATGCATTAACCCGATTGTCGACGACGCGAAAACAAACAACAATAAAACACAGAAATGGAATGGCGATTCAAATGCGTTCCGGACTAGACTTGGCTTAGCGGTAAAAGACACGCACGCGACAATATTTTGACTGTATGAAGATATGAGGGTATGTGGGTATGTATGCATTTATTAAAGCATGGAAATTAGATAGATTATACAGACCCTGAAATTTAAACCTTTTTTTCGGCTAAATGCACTGAGTGGAGATTCGGACTTTGCTCACTTACATCTTTGACCATTTGTTCATACGTATACGTTAATTTTTAACAATAAAAACACGACTTGTTGCTTCAAAAATTGATCAAATTACCCATTGCGCAATGACGAAACTCATCCTGTGCAAATTCATTTAATTGTTGCGCCCAAAACTTTGACGTATTGGAAGTATTGTTTCGTCGTTCTCACGTACTCAATAACAATGAATAGCAATTTTTTATTAATTGAGTGCTTAAAGCCAAGATTTTGAAGCATACTTTTAGGTGGTAGCAGAAATTATCAAAAATGACGCAAACTGACTGCATCCAATCACAGATTAATTACATAACTCCTCGCATAGCCTTGTTTTGACAATTTAACCTTATTGATTAAAAAACTATTGATAAAACCTGAAAAATAGTTTTTGTTGAACTGCAGCCAGGGTTTGAGCTATATTCAAAATTTTGAGTCTCTAGCTCATCGGCGAATTGCTTAAAAACCGCCTGCAAAGTTGCTGCTGAAATCTCGGATAAAAAAGAAAGCGAGTTGATATGAACGTAGTAAAAGAGAAATTGCATCGACATCTGCGGCTGTTATTGCACCACTCATTCCGATAGAGTCGGAACAAAAATATATGATCTTCTTCTTTATTATGTCTATTCGATTTCGAATTATAAGCGATCATACAGATCCCACTTCTTAAAGAAATAAATATAATTTTCAGCTAACAAAACTGAACCTATTTTATACTATTTACGATGATTTTATATAAGTCCATATCTCTGCCTTGCAGCATTGCTCACCAAATCTTCCGATACCAGTCTAATGGCGTATATTTCGCATCCTAGACATTTGTTTTCTCCAGACATTTGTTTTCCCCCAATGCCACGTTTACCTTCTATTTTCCTTCTAAAATAAGTTGCAACAGATGATATTTCGGATTTCTGATAATATGACCGAGGTACGCTGGTTTTTTCCGTTTAATACAATAGTTTTTAGAAGTTCTCGGTCTTTTCGTATATGTAATAATATTTCATTGTTAGAAACATGATCAGTATGGAGAAATTTCAATATTTCAGTATTGTTTGAAGAACCACATTTCTATTGCTTGCAGCGGCATTTCATATCAGCGGCAAATTTTGATAAAACATAACATTTGGCAAAGCGTATTTTAAGATTTAAGTTTAAGTTGTAATTTTTTTGTACTTTCAAAACGATTGCCGTGCTATTTCTATTATCGTTTTAATATCTGAGCAGAAATCCTAGTTTTCAGATACTTTACCCTATTGTAGATACTTAAACTCTCTTACTTTTTCGATTCCTTGGCCATTAATACACAATTTTACATTTTTGGATATATTTTTCCTACAGACCACCATGAGTTTAGTTTGGCTGACGTTTAACTTGATGTTGTATTATTTACCAGTTACTTTCGATATCACACTTTGCAAGTCTTCGATATTACTTGCTAATAGGGTGGTAGCATCGGCGTATCTGGTGTTATTTATAGGAACACTATTGACTTTAATACCCTCATGAGTATCGTGGAGTGCTTCTATGAAAATTTGTTTCGCGTTAAAAAGTAGAGGTCCTTTAAAAATGCGCACTTCGCTGGTCAGCTGATCATCAACTTTTACTGCGGCTGTGTGATTCTAGTAAAGATTTTTTATGCGACGGATTTCTTTTTCGTATATATTCAGTGTCTGCCCAATTTCAAACAGCTTATCATGTTTTAGTAACGAGGGTTTTTCGTAATCCAAGAGGTCCAAAAAACATTCTTTTGTACATCTTTGTCCAGTCCAGTTAAATATTTCGTTTTTAAAGCTCAACAAGTGACTTAATACCTTTGATGTCCATCTATGCTCGATGTGCTGATGCAAGCGTCTCGGAGAAACCATGGCTGTGCTTAAGGATAAGATGCCACTGATATTCTTTATTTTATATATATGATATTCTTTATTTTATATATATTAATTTTTTGTTTGTTTAATCTATTTCTTTATTGCGATCTGTTTTTGAAACATTAAGCAATATTTTTACTTAAAAATTTTTGATTAATTTAAGAGAAGAAAAAAATTTATGGAATACACCCAGTGGTGCAACCATTTACTAATTTTATGATAAATAATAATGAGATCTTTTGTAGATTTTCTTTTGAGCCGGGTGAAGGTTATGGGATTTGCAATTATTCCTGTGACAAGAGGGTTTGAGTGCGATTGGAGTCGTGTGTTGTGTGATGGGTACTTTAGAATTACGATGAATTTGTGCATTTGTGATATAATAAGGGACGCTTGCGATCATTCTGAGAGTTTTGGACTGGAATCTTTGAAGTATTTCGATGTTGGTAGTAGTAGTGTAGTGCCCCAAAGCTGAATGCCGTGAAGTGAGAGCTTACTTTCGAGAGAAATAAGTGAATTTCGATGTAGTAACCAATTTAGGTTTCTAAGTTTTATTCCTAGAGCCTCCCGTTTGGTGAAAATATGGGTTACCCATGTGAGTTTGCTATCAAGACGCATGCCGAGATATTTTGTGACATTAGTTTGGTGGATGATTATATTATTGAGCTTAACGGGTGGGCAAGTTTTTCGATTTAGTGTAAAAGTGACTTGGGAAGATTTTGCCTCGTTGGGCTTAATGCGCCACTCTTTTAACTAATCAGTAATTTTATCAAGTCCTTTCTGGAGTTTTTGGGGGCCACATGGGTGGTGGTGGGGGTCAATTGTGAGTGCGGCAACGCGGACGTTCCAACTATTGTTTCTTCAGAAGCTGGTAGATCGTATGTGTATAGCAAGTATAAAATGGGGCCCATAATACTACCTTGGTTGCTTTCCATAGAGAGTAGTCAGTGGCAGGGGTTGCATCAAGTTTGCTGAGATAGTTTTGGAGCTGAGAGTTGTGTTCTTTTTTAAGATGTTCTTTGAGCTCTTCAGTAAGTGAGTTAAGTGTTTTTGGTTCTCAGGGCGTTTGCTTCTTTACCATGTTTGTCTTGCCTGTCGGTTTTCCTCCAATTTTTCTTTTACTTTAAGGGATATCTGTGTGTGGTGTTGCTTGGTGTGGAGTTTTATGCTGTATGTTGGACTCTTGAGTGGGTGTTTTAAGGGGGGAGCCTGGTTTATGAGGTCTAAAAATTGCATCTCTTTGCGATTTTTTTTTTTTAAGGAAAAAATTAATTTAGCACTGCAAAGTTTTATCTATCTTTTAATGAACATTTAAAAAGTATAAAAAATTTTTGTACTGGTTAAAATAAGTTGAAAAAAATGTTTAACATAGAAATTAGTAGAGCGCTGCAACGCTGGAGTTTCCAACTGGCGTACAAGATACAGCTCGTAATTATTATCTAAAGCAAAAAATTCAAATGGATTTCTAATTATCATGATTTTTTATTCTAGATGAACTAAGAAAACTGAGAGAAATTCCAAAATTTCAACTTTTTGGAGGTTTTAAAGAAAAAAATGCCTTTCTATAAGGCTCAAAATCACCAAGGTGCAGAATTGGCTTTGCTAGCAATTTAATATCTTAAATCTTGACTTATTTGAGAAAAAAAATTAATAAATTACTTCAACTAACCTGTTTTGTGTGTACATGAAACAATATAACTAATTAATAAAGCAAATTTTAAATAAAATCAATATACATGCATGGATAATCATTTCGGGAACGCGTCCTAATGTACAATCTTCAGCAACAAGTCCAAAATTAAATATAAAAATTTGAGGTAAGTTACCCATTTCATTACCTAATACATCGTATTTTTTATACAAAATTTAGTTTTAGAAAGGATACTAAAAGATGATTTATTTTTAACTATAAAAATATCCAATATAGTTTGTCCGATACCGCACAAGTCATTTCAGTGAACGTTTCGATAATAGATCAAAAATAATTTTAAGTGAATGCAGCCATTCGGTGTCTAACGTCAGCCGAGGAAGAAAACAATAACAAAGCGGGCTGTCAGAGTATTTATCGTCAAATAAAATAAATCCAAATGGTAAGTACCTTTCAATTCATTATTCGTAGAGCGTACATCAATAGTCCGTCATTTCGTGAACGTAATTATTACATTTAATTATTGATGAAATTCTTTTTTACGACACGAAATAACAAAGTAAACTCACACATTTTCCTATTGGCAAGCCCAGATCGCATTTAAGATGGCCGCCGTCTAATCAAAGCGCGCGCTTATTTGAAATCGTCATTTCGTGAACGGTCATTTCGGGAACGTTCCCGGACATGATGACACGTTCCCGAAATGACTGTTGCGTTCACGGAATGATGATTAATATTTCTAAGGGCGAATCATTTAGAATTTTTTAATAAATTTATTTTAAAATTTTGTCTCTTTACAATTACAGCATAATGGAAACTCCTGATAAAGAAAAAAATAAAAAAAAAAATCTCAAAAAAAGCTTAAAAAGGATATTGCAGCTTATTTGCGCCAAAGATAAAAGGTGAATGCTAGAAGAAGAAAGTTTTTGGATAAGATGACTGAAGAACAGAAAGAAATTAAACGGGCTAAGGACAGAGAATATTATAGAAAAAAAGGCGAGGCTGGTCATGGTAAAGGCCCAATGGATGGTGTAGGAAGATACCTAAAAAGAACAGCTGACAGACATGTCTTGATGGGTAATGATGTTAGAACAGCCTCAGAATTCGCTGATTTGTTCAAAAATGCTGCTATCGAAGTAAAAGTAATCCCAGAAGACAACGTGATTTAGAAGAAAAACCGCGTTCCGAAGTCTCTGGATGCTATTCCAGGTATAATGGACATCACAAAAGTGTACTGGCAAAAAGGACTAGACGTTTTAATATAATTATATCGATACGAACATTTTCATAAAGAGCTAAAACTATCGAGGCTTTCTAGCCTTTGTAATATGAGTGCAGTTGAACCTAAGGAAGTTTTAATGCCTGCAATTGAATCTCCTGTTGACGAAGAGCCCATGATCACAGATAACGATTTGAGATTTAAAAATAGAGTAAGCATCTATGAATCTGAAACTGGTCATCTTCCTCGGACAATGAAGATTTAGAGACAATATCTCGTCGTCAGCAGATTAAAGTTAAACAGATTGATGTTGAAGCAAATACGTCTTATTGCAAAGAATCCATATCTCGTATCCCCTGGGACATTATTGCTTGTTAAAGTTCCTACTGAGAAGCCAAATATTTGCTTCAGATATGTTGCTACCTGCCAGACATGTGTCGATGACGATGATGAAGAAATATTAGTACCCTTTTTGAGATCTGTGCGTAACAATATTAGAAAATTTAATCTGGTATCTAAGGATATATCATATATTGATTTTGAGCAAATAATCAGTATTATTCCAACACCGACGCTAAAAAAAGAAAAAAGTCAAGAATGTTATTATTTTGATAATGATATTGATGTTTTTGAAAAATAATAAGTTTTGTAAAAAATAAATAAATAAATAACTAAGTTCTTTAAACGGTTGTTTATAATTTAAATATTTCCTTATTTCTACCTAATTAATTATATCAATATCATAATTTCGAGAACATTTTTGTCATTCCGGGAACGGTTGATCATTTTCGGGAACATTACAATATTTCAATAAAATACGCATAAATGGAGGTATTCCATATTATATATATATTTATTACATTACAGAATTTTTGTTCTTTACATATTACGTTAATTTGATTATAAGAGTTTTAAATATTTTGAAATTTCTTAAATTTTATGCGGAACAATAGCAACTTCTTTAATTTTTTGACGTATTTTGCTTGTAGAAAATTTTGAATGTATTGATTTCATTATTGCTTATTCAATATAGATATATAATATACCCATGTTTTTAAACAAAGCTCAAATTCTGCGCTTTGTTTGGTTTTTGCGGATTTTATGAAACTTAGGAAAACGTTCCCGAAATGATGGTTTTCTACAAGATATTTACTGCTAAGCAATATTACTAAAAAAATAAAGAATTCTGTGCGCTGCCCTGTAAAGGTTTAAAAATATACAAATTAAGCAACAGTATAAGCTAATAGTCATCATTATAGCTTGCAATTTTTTTTGTCATAAAACCGATTTTGAAATTCGCAACCTTGGTGATTTTAAGCCATAAAAAAAAAATTCACTTCAACTTGGTATAAAAATCTTGAAAAATTTGTTTTTATCTATTTTGTTAGTTCAAATAGAAGAGAATTTAATACTGAAGGGAACAAGCTTTGATTCATTTCAAAAGGTTAATTAGATTTTTTTCATTCATGTACCCCAATTCAAAGAAATCATAAAACTGAAAAGTCGAGAAAAGAAGATAAAGTTTGTACTATAGCTGTCCGGTCACAGCGTCACTACCTAACGCTCGCCTACCTTAGGCTTTGTATCTACGGAAAGATTGAGAATTAGGCTCTGTAACTTTGTGTGAATATTCTGAAATATATTAGGAATCGCTTAAAACGAAAAAAAAATTGAAGTTAATGGTAGAAGTAATAAGGGGTCGGAAAAACGGCCAGTTGGTGGGCAAGTGATTCAGCTGAATCTTTATTTAATGTGACAAATACAAGAGAGTGATCGGAAGATAGTTCATAACATGAGCTGCAGGTTATTTCATTAGCTGGAACACCTACACAAAAGTCGATGAGATCTGGTACTATACGTTGCAGAGCTTGAAGAGGCTGCGGTGAGGTTCAATTTCGTGATGGTTGTCAATAGTTGGCGACCTTTTGAGGTGGAGAGATGGAATCCCCAATGGGTGTGTTTGGCATTATAGTCTCCTCCAGCTAGAAACCTGTTTCCAAGGGTTTTAAAGAATTTTTCATACTCCTTTGTTTTGATAGAATGCTTGAGTGGGCTATACACTGATGATATTGTGAGAGGGCCATTCGAATAAAAATAGCATTTTGGTACACAGCTATTTTTTACTTATTCAAAAGTAGTCCTTAAATGAAAATATAAGTTAATCAGTACATAACAAATAACAAGGAAATTACGAGAATTTATTAAGAACAAGTTCCCTGTATTTGAGGCAGCTAGATAAGGTTATATACAGAGCTTTATAATCACTACCGTTCAAAACGTGTTTATATTTAAGAAATCCAATGTCTTTTCACCCAAGTACTTACAACGAAAATTTGTACGAGAGGGGTTCAATAAGTACCCGTGTTAGAAACGAAGACACGATTTGTTAAAAATTTTTTTTTTATTTTTCAACATTGTCCCCTTTTAGAAAGATACACTTCTCCCAAAGCTCTGGCCGTTTTCTTAACCCCTCCAAAAAATAATTTTTTTCCCGCGAGTCATTTCTTCATGTTAGGGAACAAGAAAAAGTTGCACGAAGCCAGATCGGGTGAATACGGGAGGTGCGGCAGCAATTCATAACGCAATTCGTGCAGTTTGGCGGCAACAACTCCGGATGAATGTGCTGTTGGGTTATCGTGGTGAAACAGCAACTTCTTTTTCGCCAAATGTCGCCGTGTCTCCTTAAATTTTTTATGAAAGCGGTTCAATAACTCACTGTGGTATTGTCTAGTGATCGTTTTTTTGTTTTCTAAAAAATCCATGAGGATAACGCTGTTCGCATCCCAAAAAATCGTCGCCATGATCTTTCCGGCTGATGGGACTGTCTTTGTCTTCTCTGGAGCAGATTCATCGGGAGAAATCCATTGCTTTGATTGTTGCTTAGTTTCTGGAGTGTAATGATGAATCCAGGTTTCATCAGCGGTGATAACTCGACGCAAAAATTCATTCGGATCTCACTTACATAGATTGTTCCAAGCACTGCTTCGAAGTTAAAGCCGCATCCGCTTGGTGACCACCGTGAGCAATCGCGGCATCTATCGAGCCGACAATTTTTTCATCAACAACTTATCACGTAAAAGATTAATTGCCACTCCGGTCTACACACCTATGGTCTTTGTTACTTCGCACACTTTTGTTCGTCGATCAGCGAGAATCATGTCGTGGACTTTTTGAATGATTTCCTCGGTAACCACGTCTGTAGGGTGTCCTGGTCGTTTCTCATCAAAAACGGATGTTCGCCCACGTTTAAATTCGTTGAACCAATATCTAACTGTGGTCATAGATGGCGAAGCGTTCCCATAGACCGCATCCAAATTTCCTATTTCCTCGCATTTTTTCTCATTTAAAAACAAAAAGTGAATAACCGAACGGTACTGCTCTTTTTTCATCTTAACAAAAATCACGACATACGTCTTACTCGAATAGCTGCCAAATCGAAACTAACCTATCAATCAGTCTACAACTTGTTTCGCCGTCGTTTAATAGATGACAGCACACGATACTAACACCAACTTCCCTCAAGAACGGCTTCGACTTGCACGAAAGATCAAATTTATAGCATAAGCGAAAAGTCGTCACTGAAACTGTTGATATTTGTAAGTGATAAACCCGGATACAAATCGTGAGATGTAGATTTTTTTATTGAGTTTAAAAATACCGAGAATTATTTTTTATTATTTAGTTTTTTTATAAACTACTGAATATATGCCCTCAAAGAAGCAGAAGAAAACACATTTAGAGGTTACATATTCACAGTTTGTGATAAATCTTTCCCTTTTTTAACCCAGTGTACGCCAAGGCGCACAGTCTCTTTAGCAAAGATATGCGGAAGGAACTCTGTCATTTGGGAGAAACAAACAGAGCAACCAAAATTATCAATTTTTTTAATAAAGAAATGTAAAACTCTCGCTACTGGCTCATATTTTCCTACACCTCAAACCTGTGCACCAAAAAACACAATCGATCTTACCATCATGCCATACATACGTATTATATGCGATTGTGGGAATCCATGAATCCGTTCAATACGAATGATTAGATAATTTAAGAGAGTAAAAAAAAAATCGATAGTATCTAATAAGTGTTCTCATGCACACCATTTCATATGTCTGTGAGTGAATATGCTTTTATGTGTTTTTTCTTTATTTAATATTAAGTCGCGTGCTGCTAAAATATGTTTTTGGCTGCCTAAATCGACTTCGGTTGTCATTTTGCTTAACTTTTAGCAATTTCTTGTAATTTTGCCAATTCCGCCTTATCGCCACAAATTTGAGGTCATTTTGTAATATTTAATTTGACAAAAAATAAATGACAATTATTGGCGTTGATTTATGTAAAATCTCGCACTCGTAGTCGGGGGTATTTTTGTCATCATGGTTGCCCACATTTTTGGCAACGCTACCCAAGGCTTATGAAGTCAATGTGGCGAACGATGAACCGTTTTTTGGCTTTTGGCTTAAATGCTTAAAAAACGGTTTGAAGAACAAAAGTTGGAATGACTTTGGGCAATTTGTTTTGAGCGCGTAATTGTGTCATGTAGAGTTGTTTAGAGGCGCGTCTTATATGGGCATGCACATATAATCGCGCCTTGGCCGCCGTTTCTAACGTTCAGTGGGCTTGGTCGGTTTTGACTTATTTGAAGTATATTAAATTTTAGTTATGCCATATTTCTTTTATATAGTATTTATTTTCTTTTTAGTTGGTTTGTAAGTGATTTCAGCCTATTTCGCTCATTTATTTGCTTGTTTAAGTGCAACAACTGTACTTGACACAATTTGTTAAGTTGTCTTATTTATCAATGCTGCCATTTGTAACTGTTGATGGTGGTAGCGGTGTCGCATATGCACGTACATACATATGTGTAGGCATGTATGTATTGCTATAGCCTGTGGAGGCGCCATACGCCGTGGTGGCACTCCCTCACGCATTGCATGTCAGCATGCAAGCCGTCCTTTGTGGCACTGACTAGGAAAGGAGGTTAGGGTATACATGGCATAGTCCTTCAAAGCAATGTTTTGCGTGCATCAAACCATTTGCGATTTAACGCTTCATCTCCTTCTCATGCACTACTTCGCACCCATAGACATAACTACTTAGAAACTATTTCACATACTTAAAAAATGTCACGCCATCTAAATGAATATTTATGCTGATTTCTGGTTTTTACACATTTTCTCTATGAAGTTTTCGTGTAGCTATTTTTCATAACTTTGTTGCACAACGTATTTTTATGTCATGTTTTGTATGCTCTCGAAAATAGCAGGAAGCAGTGAAAGTAAGATAAACTCAACATTTATGTCATTGCTAACAATTCTATGTGAGGATGTGTGCGTGTATGTATGTACAAGTGTTACATGTTTTCCACTTACTTCCGCTTATTCTTCCTCTTCTTTTCGTTTGTTTATTTTCTGTATGTACGTCACTATGCTGGAATGGAGCAATCTTCTATTTCATCATTCGTGGATGCTTTTACGAGTGTACAATTCGAAAAAAACAAAAAAAAAAGTAAAAAGTCAAACCACTGTGCTAAAGATTTTGTAAAAACGCTTTACTATATTATTGATAAGGATACTGCTTTAAGTGCGAGTATAATAGGCCATAAAAAAGCTAAACAAATACTGAAGCGAGACTAAGCTAAATTTATATGCGTACAACGCGGACGGAGAGCAAAATTTTAAGTGGGTGGGAGGTGGATGTATTGTTGGGCATATTTTAATAACTTCAATAATTTTTAAAATCAAATGAAGATGATTTGATGAGATCAAATGCCATATTACACAAAGTTTATTAGAATTTCATAAAGAAGTTTCATACATATGCACGTTTACTCGTACCCGTAACTAGATGGTGTGGCGCTCATTTTTCAGCATTTTTAAATAGTCCGTTTTTGCTTCTGCTTTGGCCCCAGTACAATAGACGCAAGACGCTGGGGACTCCACGTCATTTAATTTCCAAACTCGTATCTGAACGGTGATTGGACCCTCGGACACGCACAGCACAGCTAGCGTTACCATTTAATCCCCATTGCAGAAGCTGTGAGGACCTTTCGGAGAAGGAGACCGTTGTGCAATTGCTCCGTTGTGCAATTGCCCTCAATATACATTAGAAGTACGTTCACATATGCAGTGATTAGCAATAAAGCCAAAAAAATAATCTACACGTTCACGTATGGCAGATTAGTTGCAAAATTGACAATGAGCTGTTAAGACTGCTTTGAAAGGTTTCTCTATAGTCAGTGTTTTTGGTTTGTTTAAAGCAATAGTTAATTTAAATGCGCAATTTGATGAATAGCCAGTTGGAGGAAATCCGTAAACGACGTCTACCGAGGTTGCAGCAATGCAATGCGTATGCCAAATTCGATATTCCATTTTATAACGAGCAATAACACGCCAAAGTGTCTATATACATTCGTTTTTTTTTCTGTAATATGAATGCATAATTAATAATATCGTATCTAACCGTTTGATTTTAGAATTATGTCTGCAAACCTCTTTTATTTGCTGGCGTTATTTAGTTTTTACTTTGAAGGAGAAATAAGTTTTTACACGGATGGATCCAAGCTAGAAAACAAAGTAGGCTGTGGAGTTTTTTATAAAAGAATTAGGACTTGAGATATCTGTCCAATTTCACGACTACTGTGGCGTCTACCAAGCAGAAGTCTCAGCCATAAAGAAGGTGACTGTGTACCTTAATACACAGGCAGTAACGAAAACTACGATACTTAACATTTCGGATAGCCAGGCTGCTATCATATCAATGAAGGCAGTTATACTAAGATGAAAGTTTGCTCAGGATTGCCTGGCAGCTCTCAATGATATTAGCCCTGTCTTCAAGGTCAGCCTAATATGGGTTCCAGGACATGGTGTTATTGAAGGAAAGTGCTAGCTAGCTAAGAAGTATGATGATTTAGACAGAAAGGCTACTATTGCTTGAGAACAGAGGCAATATTCGAATTCCTATGGTAACTTGCAAATTAAGGATAAAAATAATATTCTCCACGAGGTCAATAGGCCAAGAAGAGAAGAAAACACTTGTGTTACAACTAGCGTAATTGACCACAAATAGATAAGAAAAGGTCAGAGAATAGCTCAACCTCAATTGTCGTGGCTTTTGCTCCCGGTAGGGAGGCACTTTTCTAGGTAAGGAGTGTTTTCTCAGGAATACTGCAGATGCTGTAGAGAAGAGAAACAGGAAGAAACAGTAGAATACCTCCATTGTAATTGTCCAGCCTTAGCTAGGAGTAGAGCAAGGTTGTAAGGAAAATACTCTTTTGACTCTTTTGCGGAACTATCAGGTGTTGGGATAAAACCTATCCTACGCTTCATATGAGCGTCTTAGTGTTTCCACGAAAAAACAAACACTATGGCTCCCGTGTTACATGGACTTACAAAAGTGGAGTTGGTTATTCTAAAATATTGCCACAAAAACCTAATCTAACCTACTTCCACGTTTCTCCTTATGGTGCTTACACTCACCCATGTAAACTTACGCCCGTACGCCCGTATCAGCTGACCCGATAAAACAATGATCTACGATACTACCGAACGGAACGGTGGTGAGAGTTCATTTACATGGGGCTCTCATTAGTTTCATCGTGTCAGTTGACACAAGCCTGCGTTTACGTTGGTGAGTGTGAGCACCATTACTTCATAATAATAACACAGTCCTGCGAGGGTGAGTTTCTAGAATGGCTGTACTTGTTTCTTGTAGTTTTTTATGCGCTGAAAACGAATCTGACCTTCAAAATGCTCCATCACGTCAGGATTTTTGGTAAATGAAGCCTAAAAGGTCAAAAAATGGCCATTTTAGCAATTTTTGATAATTTTTTTTGGGATAGAAAATTTTTTTTTTAAATTTTCGATGAAAAGGTTGCATAGTATAACTCTTTAGCTTTAAAACCCATTTTTTTAAATTATTGTACGATTTTTAAAAAAAAAGTTATGACATTTTGAAATTAACAGTTTCAGTTCAGTTTCAGTGGGTATAACGTCTATTGGCGTAACTGAAACTGTTAATTTCAAAATGTCATAACTTTTTTTTTAAAAATCGTACAATAATTTAAAAAAATGGGTTTTAAAGCTAAAGAGTTGTACTATGCGACCTTTTCGTCGAAAATTTTCTATCCCAAAAAAAATTATCAAAAATGGCTAAAATGGCCATTTTTTGACCTTTTAGGCTTCATTTACCAAAAATCCTGACGTGATGGAGCATTTTGAAGGTCAGATTCATTTTCAGCGCATAAAAAACTACAAGAAACAAGTACAGCCATTCTAGAAACTGAAAAAAGTTAAATTTCGCAGGCCTGTGTAATCATCGATAATACAGAAAACACAGGGTTCTATGGAAAAAGTATTTTTATAATATTAGATTATTTTATAATCTAATATTTATTTTATATTCTCGGATTTCGGGAGAGGAATTTTGTATGGGTAATTACATTTTTTAATTACGGATATTGGGAGCTAAGCTCGAAAAAGTAGATAATCTAGTTATATGTGAACCTATTATATGGCATCTGTCCACCGTATAATACTCTTGTAAAAATGCATATTCTGGCGCCGCTATTGCGAAATTCAAAGTTTCTTAACGCATTCACGCTCGCGTTTTCCACGCTGCCAAAAATCTTCAAACACCACTATTCCTTTTTACTCAGCCAGAGATTCTTATAACGGGAATAATATCTCGAAATCTTGTATTATTATTATTTTTAGTTTTAGCACACGACATTCTTAGTCGAGATTCTGAAAGTTCTACTGCCTCTGAGCTTACTCAATTTTCATTAGTATAAACCTCGCCTATATTTTGTTTGGGGCATTTTAGGTAATAAACTAAAACCGCATTAACAATTGTTATTATATTTTATAGTAATACTTTATTCTCCTTATTCTTCTTTCAGTTGCAGGCAGCAATAAGAGGATTTTGATTTTGTAATAACAAAAAGTGTATAATTTGCGTTGATCGCAACCACACACTGCAGTGAACAACTATGTTCAAGGAAGAACTGAATAGTTAAATAAAATAAAACAAAACAAAAATGTGTAAATACAATATATAGCAACAACAAAAAATTTATAAAATAAATTCGAAACCGCCGAAACAAAAAGTTAACAGGGTAACCAACCAAAAACTATTACCTAATTAATACCAAACAACAACAAATAGAGCTACAAACACACCAAAAAGTACCACAAACGAACAAGTTGTTGTTCACTAATCAACAATAACCACTATTATTACTAGAACAACTGTTTAATCAAGTGCTATTCAACTAAACGCCGTTTCGGTCAACCAAAGAATGCAACCCACGACCTGGTAGCAAGCCAAGCCAAACCAAATACTTAATCAACCAGCGAACTGACTAATTAACCAACCATCCAACTAACCAATAAACAATAAAAAGCATGAAACAAAACTAAACAGTCGAATTGATTTTAACAGAATTATCACGCATTGCAATGCAACTAAAAAAATTTAAAGTTTCTTATCGGCCAACGCAAAACTACTATCGGCTTATGTCAATTTAATTAAAAAGTTCAACTGATTTCTAAATTTCTAAGGACAACAGAATTAGCCAACGAATTCTGACTCCAACTTAACACAAACTTTACTTATAATTGATATTACTTCAACCACCACAATCGCCATTTTATACAACTCCTTTATCCCGTTATCGACATTCTGCAAAGAACATATAAAGACAAGTCTTTATAAAGACAAGCCTTTATAGGTCCTTTGCGTTTGGCATTCACAGGTAGGGAAAATTCTCATTTTCTTAGAACGAAAGCAAGCACAAAAACAAAACACATCAGTTTCATCAAAACAAACAAAACGTAACGAAATATACAAATATTAAAACAATATGACTTCGCCACCGGAAAGCCCCATCGAAGAGGTTGTCTTCGAATTGGAACACACCCGAGTGCCTAAGCCAATAAACGTAACGATAGAAGATTTGTATCGCGAAACGAAGTTCTCAAAGCAGGAAATACGAATTATGTATCGTGGATTTAAAACGGTAAGTGATGAAAGAATTAAGAAATAGTTATGTATGTGAAATAAAGAAGGAAACAAATCCTGTAAGGAGTATTGAATTTTACTATATTAGAATATTTTGTTATCGACACAAATACTTTAAGGTTACATTTTGTGGTTAATTTCATGGCGAAACAGAGTTTAGTTTAAAGTTAAGGTCCAAATCGAACGCTCCAGGAATGTCAGCCATTTTTATTTCTCTTGTCTCTCCACGAAGGTAGATACACAAAATTTATTCGAAAGCAAATACAATTATTTGAATGATAGATTACCAGGTTTGGCCATTAGCTATGGGAGAAACAAAATTGTGCGAGCAACCTCGGCTGCCACGTTACAGGGACTCGGCAGTTGAGTTCTGCAAGGATGATGCAAGGAGGTTTGCTCGTTAGGTATGGTGAACAAAAAATGTTGAGGGGAACTTTGGATTCTACGTCATTCGTTTTGTGTTTCACAAAATTTAGATTTAGCTTAGTGAAACACAAAACGAATGGCGTCGGCATATCTGTCAAATTCACTCAGAGCCGAATAACGGTCTGCTAGGTAGTACACCTCTCAAAATCTTTTCACCATGGAATTCTGCACAATCATTTCACATGTATTTACACACTCGCGCCATCGATCGTTACCAAGATGACAACGAAGCAACATGAGCGAAGACTGTGTTGATTTTTTTTTTCGTATATCACTAACACAATCTTATTGCCAGCCGAATTCTGCACGTTCATTTCACACATATGTACACCCTTGTCCAATCAGTCGTTGTTCAGACGGCAACGAAATGACGTTGAGTTGATTTGTTTCGAATATCACCAATCTCAATTTATTTCTAAATACATCCCCTGTTTCGTCAGCCTATCACCTGATTCCGTCAAATTCAGTGAGAGCCGGATAATAGTCTGTTATTTTCGACACCTTCTCAATTCTTTTTTTATGATTATTTACTATGGAGACAACAAAAAATTGTCATTGCTTGCCGAGGGGCGACCGCTATTAGAAAAAACTCATTTTGGTGTTTAATGCACGGAGATTTGAACCTATGTACTTCCGAATGGTAGTCACGTATAAAGCCATTCGACTACGGCGGCCGCGAAAAAGAAAATCGGATGAGCAATTTCGTACGCATATCCGGGCATATTAATTAGGTAGCAGCAGTAGGGTTGCAATTTTGATTGCATTTTATGTAATTGGTCTCTAAATTGTCAAATTTTGTTAAGGGGGTCTTCTGGTCTCGAGGCCCTGAAATGAAGGGTTTTTTTGGGGATTGATTGTGACAAATCCTGTAAATATTTAAAAAAATTTTTTTTTTTTATTTTAAAGGTACATGTCTTGGCTTTTAAAAAATGGTTTTGACTTTGAAAAAAATTAACACCCGCGACCTTGAAATGGCGCTGAAGACGTCCACCTCCAAACGAAACAGGTCTCCATTTTGGTCACGGTTTTTCCACCTGGGTAATCAGAAAGCAAAAATTAGATATGCGTTGTCTTCAGAGTTGCCCTGGTTAAGTTTTCCCGTGACAGATTTTTTTTTTTAAATTTTTTTCAAAAGTTTTGCAACAATTTGCAAAAAAAAATTTTTTTTTGCTCATTTTTTGAACTTTAAAAGGTTATAAAAATGGAATGAAAAAAAATTTCAAAAATCGTACACGGGGAAACTTAGCGGTAAGTTTTCCGAACCTTTTAAGACCAAAACCATTGAAATCGGAGTATAACTACTATGAAAAGTGTGACCAAAATGCTTAAAAAACACGATTTTCGGAGAAACGCGTTTAAAGATAAAGTTTATGATGAAAACGGCCGGAGGAGGGTACACTTCGGTGCCCAGAAAAATGTGAAAAATGCGATTTTCAAAAAATCCTTTCTGTGGCGTATTCTCGCATACACATACAACAAAATTATGCAAAAAAAAAAAATCGATTTTTTTTTCGCTGGAGACCAGAAGACCCCCTTAAGTAACTCTAAGCTGTCAAACTTTGTTTATAGATTTTGACATTCTAGGTACAAAAAGCAAAAACAAAATACGTTGCTCTTACTGTTTTCGTTTTACTGCTGCTATCCGTTTAATGTGCTTTGATGCATATGCATACTCGTACATGCTGGACCATCTAGCATTAGGAATTTCAACCATCAATTTTTTGGCTTTGATAGCTAAAATATTGTAACTTTTGTGGTTTATTAGAAATTTAGTTTACGGTTAGATTTTTACAACCATCGCCAGACGATTTAAGAGTTGAAACATGACATTGAAGTTATCATTGCTGAGAAAAATGTCGATACTCGTGAAAAATTGGATTAGCAGAATGAGCTGCAATGTAAAGCCAAACGTGGACGTCATTTGAATGAAATTATATTCCACGTTTAATGACACTTTTTACTCATTCCAATAAAACTTCATTGGAAAATATTCAGGCGTCTTTTATTTATAGCCGAATTACATGGACCATCTCGTATGACTACTTATGTCCATATAATTTGCTTTATTTATAAAAAGTAATAAGCGCATAAAATATTTACGATATCATTGCGATTTAATGGATGCACTTATACTCCACATCTTTTTTACTTTGCTTTATTTTTGCTTTTGCAGGAATGTCCCGAAGGCGTTGTACATGAGGAATGCTTCAAAGAAATTTACGCCAAGTTCTTTCCACATGGTAGTAAGTATCAGTAAAATATTTTATTGAAAACTATGGTGATTTTCAGAATTCAACAGTATTACATTAAGAACGCACACGTGCATACATAAATATTTATAGTGTGATTTTTATAATTCCAAATTTGTGCAAAAAGGTAATATTTTTTTTTATATTTTAGACTCCAGTTTATACGCTCATCATGTGTTCAGGACATTCGATATAAACAGTACTGGGTCTGTGAACTTTCGGGTGAGTATTCACGCACTTAAAAAATCGATTTAGTTTAAGTTTATGTTATGTAATTTTTTAATGAAACAATTTTCGCAATAGGACTTTCTTAATATCCTCTCGACACTGTTGCGCGGTACAGTGTACGACAAAGTTAAGTGGACCTTCAAATTGTACGATGTGAATGCTGATGGTCGAATAACACTCGGTGAAATGAGTGATTTATTTCATTCGATACATGAGCTAATGGGACGACGGCCGCACCAACCTGATGAGGACCGAAAAGCCAAAGAACAGGTAAAATGAAATGGCACTGAATAGAGAAAATTGCAGTTATTAGAAGATGACAAATACAAATCAAATAAATTGCACTAAAATAAAAGTATGCAAATGAATTTGAAAAGGTTTTTAATGCATTCAAACCTTATAATGCTATTAAAAATACAGTCCTTTATATGAAAAACTTTCTTTATCTCAGACCAGTAATGCCATACGAGTAGGTGAAGTCTAATAATTATTGTTGCAAAATCTGCTAAAAAGTTTGTGGAATGTGCTCCCTCGTAACGGACACCTCCTCTAAGCAGACACTTTTTTCAGTATCCTTAGGGATCTTTTACATTTTTCTCTTTTGAGCGAGCAATTCTCTCAAAACAGGACGCGAACACCAAAAGAGGAGGCCGTAGTAACCGAATCGGTTGGTGCGTGACTACCATTCGGAAGCACGCAGGTTCGAATCTCCGTAGATCAAACAGGAAATTATGGAAAAATGGTTTTCTAATAGCGGCTGTACTTTGGCAGGCAATGGTAATCCTACGAGTGTATTTCTGCCATGAAAAAGCTCCTTCGCCCTTTCTGAATTTGAATAATTTTGCTTTTGAAGAATTTTTAATGTATTTTTCTCTCCTGTCAAGGGTTTACAACTTGTACTGTTTATATTGCATTTCAGCGCTTGTTGCCTGTAACCTCAAAATTACATTTGTGAGTCCTATAAAGTCTAAAGAGTGGGCTGTACATAAACCGTCTGTAAGCAGACCTATTTTATTTTAGTGGCTGCAAGTCTTTAGGCAGGTTTATTCTAAGTTCTCCTACAAATAGGAGAGTCTCAGAATAGCAAATACTTTTTATGGAGATATTTTATGGTACAAACGTCTCAGAAGTTTTTTATTGCCAGTTGAGGGGCGACCGCTATTAGAAAATTTGTTCTATCATTTAATGTGCCATGATTACAGTGGGTATCGGATCCCCTTTGGGGGTCATGCACAAACTTAGTCAGACAATGTGGCCGGCCAAAAGAATCGCGTAATGCCTTGTGCTGAAGTTAAACCAATCAACTCATTTCCCTCGTGTGTAGCGAAAAGAAGGTTAAAATAGTTCACTTCGTAAATGGGAATAATAATGGAGGATGGTGACCTAAAATAGGAGGATCGCAGAAAAGAACTTACTCGTATTAAAGTCCTCATTAGAATATAATTTAAGTAGTTTTAAGCATGCAATCCGCCACTTTTCTTATATAAATGTACATTTTTCTTTCCTCTTTCAGTTGGAACGTACCTTCCGTTCATTCGATCCACACAATGTCGGCTACATTAATTTCGAAATGTGGATGAAAGGTTTGCTCACCAACCGAACCATAGTGAATTCTTTTCATGTCTTTCACTCGGATCCCTGATGGTCGGAGAGTGACTTCGAGAGTATTTTGAATAATCAAGAAGTTATATCGCTTATAGATCTCTGAGAAAGTAAACCTAATAATGACAGGAATGCACGAAAAACCAGCGTTAATCCCCAGGTAAGTGCAAGAAGGAGAAAAACATCACTTTTGCCCGTTTGAACAGTGGTGAGTTAATTCGCATTCGGCAGTTAACTATCGACTTAACTCTCTTCAATTTTATAGTACCAAGTTCATTTAAAGTTTACTGCTAATATAAAACGTGAGTTAGTGTCTAGCAATTTGAATGCTCGTTGAAATTAAAATATGAATGTAAAACTCAAATTATTCCTTATTCGTTTGAAAAGTTCGTGCAAATTCAGACAGATGGTACTACTGGCGCATATCTAGGATTTGTTTAGTTAGTAGCACCTCTTGGCAGAACACACATCAAATTTCAGCCAGATCGATGTATTTTTTTTGTGTTTCTGGCATTACTTTGAATCGAGAAAGTCGCGTGATTTTCCTTTCCTTTTCCATCACGACAATGCACCAGCTCACGCGTCAGCAGTTGTGGTCGCAAAATTAAGGGAAATAGGGTTCCCACCTGTTTTAAATGCTTCACTTTTTCCAGACTTGTGTCTCTCGAATCCCAGGACAATTATTCTTCATTCAAGCGGGGATGTGATTGCAGAAACAAATGGCTATTTTTTCGCCTTGGATAAATTCTATTATTCGGGAGGGATCAACAAACTAGAATAGCGTTGGACGAAGTGTATAAGCCTAAAAGGAGATAGTCTCGAAAAATAAAAAAATGGTTTACTCCAAACCATTAAGTAGTTTTTATTTTTGCACGGATTTTTCAAACAAACCTCGTTACAGCAGGAATTATTCCAAGAAGTACGCGCTTTCAGTGTGGCCGTAGGCGTTGTTGTAGGCATTTAACAGATGAAATGCAAAAAAAAAAACATGATGAAATAAAAAATAAAAACCTTTCGACAAATTCAGTTGTGCTTCATTTATGGAGGAAAATCTGCTATCTAATGTATCACCGCATATCCTAGTAGCTGCGATGAATTAAAAGAAATATATAGCTTTCATTAGGGAAATTAGCTGATTACCCTTCCTTTTATTTGAAGGTTAGCGCCTCACCGTGTTAAATTCAACTTGACGTTAACCTAACACTGTGAAAATGGCAATTGAGCATTTATCGAAAATTGGTCTAATTTCTTGTTCTAATTTTTTGTTTGTTTTACAGACGAGTAAGCCGTTGAACAAAAATAAGAAAACGTAAAATTACGAGAAAATCTGCAACTTGTAAAAATGAAATTGAGTTGAGTGAAAAAGGGAAAAGCGTGGATGCAAGGTAACAAGCCGTATGAAGTGGTGCATTTGTATAAAGCATTTAGCACTGGATATGCGTCTGAGAATTTCATCCTGCCGTGTACGCGAATAGGTAAATGGAAAAACTATGTTGTAATTTAGGTGGAAATTACAATAAATTGGGTATAGTAAATATTATTGTACAAAATAAATAAAAAACGGATACAAACACAAATTGAAAATAGACATAGAAAATTTCTAGGAATTAAATACGAATTGAATGCTCCAATAAGTCAAATACATATAGCATACTAATTATACCAAGAAAAATTATAGTAAGTACATAAAGGAATGCATGTAGAATATTTGAAGCAGCGGCAAAGAAATGAGCTAGAGTTGACATTTTTCGCTGGAAAGGCACATAATTTTTTACAAAAATACGTACTTATTTCTATAAATCTGAATATCCACCAGTTACGAGAAGATATGGGAACATATTTTTATTATAATTTTTTTTTTTTTTTGTTGGCAGCAGGGGCTAAATGAAGGAGTTTATTATTTCATTGTTGTTTTTATATAATTTAATTTTTGTTTTTAAAACATTTTAGTCTCTTTAGTTTTATGCCATTTTATTTAATTAAATTTGTTGTATACGCCTTTTAATTACAATAAATGCACATTTCTTGCATTCATTTTAAAACTAAGCTTAAAAATAAATTGAATCACCGCCGATGCCTAACAGCGCGCAAGAAAGAATGTCCCGTTGTCCTTTTTCTCAGGCAATTACAAGTCTACCTGGCGTGAGTGGAGAGTCGGGTGGTGAGTACCCAGTATTAAGCCAAGTACGCTGATCAAGTTCATGTAATAGCGGTAAGCCAAGTGCATTGGTCAGGTACATGTCTCATGTCCTTAACAGAAGGCATTTTTAGTAAACATAACTTTAGACAGTTTATACGAACGAGCATAAGATTTCAAAGCAGATGAATATTTTGAAGCTTAATATTTTTTATTAGTTCGGCCGAAAACCTAACAAATTATGTACGCGTCATTATGTGTATTTTTTTATTTCAATTCATTTTACTTTAATTTTGGACTATTTAACTTTCACCGTTGGCGAACAGCTTTGAAAGAACTTGTACAAAGTTAGAGTGGACAAAGTTAAAAAATTTAAATTCTGCCGTTTATTTTAAATTTGCGTCAATGGTCTACTCAAGGCCATTGAAAAATCGGCCTTGAACAGCTGTCAAGTGTCAAACCTAGAACAGTTACTCTTGAATTGAATAAAGTTAAATGCGACAAAGCACTAAGAAATAAATATCGAACAAGATTCAATAAATCGAAAAGTGTAGAACCAAAATCCCGAGAAAGAATTACTTTACTTATTAGTAATAACAGTAATTACATAGAGTATGAAAGTTGCAAAAATTAGGGTATTAGTAATAATCGCTGCAAAACAATAAAATCGTATAATTTACCAAAGTGTGATGGAATGTTTTGAGAAAGTATTAAAGAAAGGAAAGAAAGGAATAAATGAAGTAAATTTAAAATATGTACAAACAAAACCAAAACAAAAATTTCGTGAACGTATGGAAAAATTTGTTAATTAAAAATCTCAACATTTTAATTTAAATTTGAAAATTTTAAAGCAATTTACTCTACACTAATATTGACTTTGCCAGCAGCGAAATTTTGCAAATCGTGCTTTAAGCTCTCTCAGTTCGCATTAGATTACGAAATTTTAGTGTATTAAAACTAAACTTACAAACATCATTTTACAAAACTTTTATTTAATACTCTACGGAATTTGTATTTTATTGTGTGCCTAATTGCATGCAACATGCTTACCTAACCAAAGAAAAGATAACAACATGAGCACTGACGGGGAAATTAGAAATTTATTCATCAACAATCAGCTGTTTACGGTTACGGCGAAAAAACTAAATTCAATTGGTTTTGGTTATGACTACGGAATTATGGCATGTCACTTCTAATCTATTACAGTAACACTCATACTATATGTTGGTTCAATCAGCAAATTTATGGAGTTGTGGATATGGCACCACTACTTTGAGCTTTAACCCTGCAACCAGTCTACTCTATTCGGTTGAGATGACTGCCAAAGCACACTAGTAATTTACCCATTCCCTAGCCTTTTAGAGAATTTTACACATGCTTCTCTTCAACTTCTCACGAAATTTAATCACCAACTTTACGAAGAGTAGAATGTTGCGAATGCTCGCAGAAACTAAGCCTACCAGGTATTCAAATAACCACTTTTGTAAGTAGCAGTGCCGCTTTTTGAACAAAACAGGTCGGTGGCAAAGCTAAAAATCTACATACTCTACCTCCTCGTCGTTCTTGTAGCTGCTACAGAAAGTCGAGGAAAAACGCTACACGTCTGCACCCAATAACCTTATATGAAAATGACCCAGATACATTGTTTGCCGACTTTTAGTCTGATCTTTCTGGCCACCCTATGTGGATTCCGTGACATGAAAATTTAAAAAAAGAAAGGTATTTCTTTATTATAGTAATTCGGTTGTTGTTGTCGTTGTAAATGTTCATTAAGCCCTGCGAGTGCAGTACAGTCACCGATCGTCACCATCTAACTCATCTAACGGTAGGCCCAGGAAGCATGCTGTTTCAACGGGTGGGATCCAGAGGGAGAGGGGTGTTAGTTGAGTGGGTTTAAGAGGGGATGTGAATAGGTGTTTAGTATCATGGGGTATTTTCACATGCCGGACATATTTTGAGGATGTCGGGGTGGATTCTGGATAATTAGGAGTTTGACCTGCTACAATATCTAGAAAGTAATTGAGCCAAAATTACAAGGGCTGTAGTTATATTCCAATAACGAGATTTGATAGTCGGTCGTTTAGGAAGGTGGTAAGAGGCTCTCGATGAATGTCATTTAATATCTGTTTGTACACTGTCCGATCCAGTAGTTGTAGTCGAGTTTGGTCCTGGGTCTCGTCGAAGAGATGCATTCTGATTCACCTGGGAGGTGGCTCAGGCTGTACCTTAGTGCTTGCAGACGTGATTCCTACGGTAACACCTCACAGAAATTGCTGTCTGAGCAACTTACTGCACTCCTTAACCGGGAGTATGGAAGCCTCGTTGTGAATTTGTTGCAGGTGAGACATCAGGAGGTTCTCTGGCTGTCCTGATATCAGTATTGTGGCACGTCTAAAGCTTTGTCCACTGCGAATCGCTAGTGCCAGGCTACCAGACCGGCGCAGCGTAGTTTAGAATCGAGCGACCAGAGTAATACGGTCGTTTTACTTGCTAGCTCAACTGAGGCGCTGTTTCCATCGATGCCCCTGTGACAAGGAAAAAAAAATACTATTATCGTGCTACGTCAAGGACCCTTATGCATACATAGCTACCTGCGAAAAGGTATCGTTAGGTTTAAATATAGCTCGGCTGCCAGAGTAGCCATAATAAATTACAGCAGTCGGCATCCTTTATTGCTGCCAATCGCCAAATGCCAAACAATAGGCTGGGTTTAGTTTTGAACTATCGGTAGAGATGACTATGTGCGTGATGACCCATGCTTCTTTGTTCAACCCAAAAAAACGTTTGGATAATTTATTGTCAATAGCGATTAAAGGAATAGGGCAGTCATAGCGCTCGTAAGCTTACACGGACCTCGTCCAGAGTTATTGAGTGTCGGAATCTAAGCTCCGAGCTGAGTTGAATTCGATTCTGAAGTTTGTAGTTGCAAGCAATTTGAAGTTTGTGGTCATACAAACGGCAACACTGGTTATTTAAGCACGTACTTGCATACATACGTTTTCTTACTGCATGAATAACTTGTAGATGAAACTTCATTTCGTTTAAAATATTTTCAGGATTTCTCTGCTGGAATCTAAAGTTTCCTAATACAAGTAAAGTTTTCTAATATTTGTGGAAATATTATGTTAAATTTAATAATTCACTTTATTAACTAGACGAGTACAACTTTGAGTTATTAAAAGTAAGTTAAAGGAACGATACACCGCGTGAATTTTGGCAATATTTCTAGTAATTAGTATACTATGTAAACACATCTGCCAACTATGATAATTCTACTTATGTACGAATAAATGTCGTAACCACTGTTGTTATAATTTTTTGCTGTTATTACGTATTTCCGGTCAATTAATTCTTAACCGAAACATATGAATGACAATTTGAAATGTAATTCCAAAGGCAATTTATTTCTAAGATTCCATTTAAGTACATTCATACGTAAAAAACTCAAAACTCACAAAAATATAGTACACGTACTAACTATTTTTAAGAACTGAAAATGTATTGAAATTCATTTGAACATTTAAAATATCCATTTGTAAACAGCAAATAATACCTAAATGATAAAGAAATAGAGAAAAAGTATAACGACAAAATAAATATTAATAGACAGAGAAGTCCAACTAATGTAAAACAAGCAAAAAATTAAAAAATTAAAATTACAAAAATGAATTTCGTGCACCGATAGCCCAGCGCCAATAGGATAAAAAATACAAAATGAATTTGAACGTAAAATGCAGCTTATAGCGTGTTCTTATTGTAAAAATAATATTAGTCGACACGTGAAAATAAAAACAAAAAATTATGAAAATTGTATAAAACACTTTACAAAAATAGAAAAGAAATAATATATGTATGTATTTATGTACTTTTTGGAATTGTTTTGTTTTTTCGTTTTATTTCAATCTAATTTTTCACTTATATGGAGCCAAATTCCACCGAAGCTGTAAGCAATACCTGAAGTAAAATATAACAAAAAAATTAATAAACTACAAACATACGCAACATTGATTATTTTGTAAAATGTTACACGCAAATAAAAAACAAATACATACTTATAATAAAGGAAACATATAAAAAATGATTTACGCAATAGATTTGATCCAGGCGCATCCAGACAAGGTGACAGCTGCAGTACAAAAAATACAATACAAAATTTACATGCATTTTGTGTTTGCAATTTGGCGGTTTGAATGTGAAAATCAGAATGTTAGAAAAATAAGAAGAAAAACAATAAAGAACAAACGTTGAAACCACCAAAAAGCAAAACAAAAAAACATTCAGTCGCTCTAGTAACTTCACCTTATATGAATACGCCTTGGCTTTGATCTCAACACCAGCATCTAAAATTATTGAGCACTCAAGTCACCTACTGGAACAAAGAGCACCAAAGAGGAAACGCATGATATTATACATTACAATAGCATTGTATACATACATATATTCTCACATATTCTGGGTATTTTGTTTTGCTATTTTGGTTACAGGATAATATTATTGAGGAAAAAGAAATCCATATTTCCTTGGTAGATGGCAATTTAAAGTTTTTGCTCGTTGTAAACGAGACATTTCACACTAAAAAATGCGTTTGTTTTTTTTGTTTGTTCCATTCAGTTGTGAGTTACAGGGTGTTAACAATGGAAAAAACGAGAAAATTCCTTACATTTTACAGTTTTTGTTTGATAAAGGCGAAGATGCAATCCAGGCCGCTGTAATTGTGAAATAATCAGAAATAATCAAAGTTGACCGGCATGTTAGTAGTTCTAGCATCGCCCAGGAGCTAAGGATCGGCCATAAAACAGTTTTAAACCACTTGCCTAAAAATTTTACGCAAAAATAATGGATTTATTTTCCCAAGTTAACACTGACTAATCGCTAGGTTTTCGAGACATTCGGGTGAATGTGAGCTTTCAGAGTGCAGTTCAAGAGTACTCCAAAAAAAGCGAACCTGTACTTAAATAATTCAATGTACACCCCCGCTCGGGTGCAGCATCTGGACACAAGGACTGGTGAAGCTGTTCACGGATGGCGTGAAGTTGGATGAAGGAATAATCTGCAAGGAGCACCTCCATCGAATTCACATTCAATCAAAGAGGTAGAGAAGATAAGAGTGGCTGCTTACTTGTGCAACAACTGTCAGGGAAGTAAATGTCTACTCGAAATTATTCAGGGAATGCCACACTTCTTTTTCGATAGCATCAGAATTCTTTGATATTAGACTCATCTGGGTATCTGGTTAAGTACCTTTTTCTAAGTCTTTCGATTTAGCCTCACAATAAATAAACATGTATAAATCATCGAAACATGATTCAACAGCTAGAGAGACAGAATAAAATACTTTTTCAGTATTAATTGATTCGAACATTTTTGGTATTGTCCATAGCTTGGCAAATCTCCTGTTCATTATAAGTTCAATGTGGTCGTATTTTTACGAAACGGCTAAATGAACGAGTATTTCAGCAATGCTTTATTACAAGGTGGCCAAAAATTAATGTTCCTTTGGGTTTTTGAATGATTTATTTAATAAATTAAAAAATTATTCTGAATGATGGACATCTTTATTTTGACACTTACCCGGCCCATTGCTTCTGTCTGTTTGTATATTGAAGCTGTACAGTTTACAAGTGTCAAATGTGACAGACGTACGAAGCTAATTGCAAAAATTATACATCTTCCGATAGCTCGTGCCACCTTGTGTATATGTAAAATTCTATGTAAAATGAGTATAAAAATTCCTTTGAAGCACTTAATATTACATTTCATTTTTATGCATTTTTGTCTTTTATTTATTTCACCTCAAGTTCCACCAGCAAGTTCGGTTTTTAAGAAAACATTTTCAGTACATTAGCCAGTAATTGGAAAATTAAATTTTGAGCACCTCTTTTCCTCAAAAATAATTTCACGAACTTTTATTTTGCTATAATACCTATTACTTTCACTTGAGCAGAAGAACTCACTAGACAGGGACTTGTTAAATTCGAATTGGTTTTCACGGTGAAAAGATTTTTAATGGTGCGGCACAAGGATGACAGATTTACAATGTTTGCTCTTCAACTATGGTATACAAGAAAATTGTGAGGGGAGCTTCGGTTGGCACATCACTTGGACATTCGGCAGCCGAATTCTGCCCGATCATTTCACATGTATTCCCACACTCGTCTAATCAGCCGTTGTTCAGAAAGCAACGAAGTGTCATTGGTTAATTTTTTTCGTATATCACTAACACAATCTTAGTTTTTTCGTAAACAAACCACTTCGTAAAGGCCGGTTAAAGAGCTCGCCTTTTAAATATTTTCGCCATGACACTTTCTTGTCTTTATATTGTCTTTGTTCAAAGTATAATTTATTTCTAAAATTTTTGCAAGCTACACCCAACTTTCGAGTTAAACCAAGTTTAGATGCGCAATTTCGCAGGGTCTAATTCTGTGGCGGCCGCCGTAGCCGAATGGGTTGGTGCGTGACTACCATTCGGAGTTCACAGAGAGAACGTTGGTTCGTATCTCGGTGAAACACCAAAATTAACAAAATAAGAATTTTCTAATAGCGGTCGCTCCTCGACAGGCAATGGCAAACCTCCGAGTGTATTTCTGCCATGAAAAAGCGCCTCATAAAAAATATCTGCCGTTCGAAATCGGCTTGAAACTATAGGTCTCTCCATTTGTGGAACAACATCAAGGCGCACACCTCAAATAGGAGGAGGAGCTCGGCCAAACACCCAAAAGGGTGTATATATATGTATTAAATTGCCGCATACACCCTGTATAATTCTGTTTAAAAACTCACCAGCCAAACTAGCACTGAAAACTGGACGTAAGTCGACTCTTTGAACTACGCAGGATTGTATAAAAAAAGAAAAAAATGAAAGCTTCAAAATATTTATTACTTTCTTCATTCTCAAATATATTACTTTAAAGTTCTCCCAGAATTCAACGATAATTTGTTTTATATTGTTATTGCATTCAAATACTCACGTTTCCTCTCTTTATTCCATTACGTGTTTGGGAAAGCTCTCTTTAAAAGTTTGTGTGCGAATTTACAAATACCATAGACTGGATTAAGACAAAATTCCCAACAACTTTAAGAATTTTAATATAATTGTATTGTATAATATATACTATTATTTTGCTGTAAAACAAAAACAAATGCTGCTATGAAATATTTATCATTCGCTTATTACCAAATGTATTAATTAAAGGGACTTTAATTTTTTCCGCTTAACGAAGCTGTTGTTGGCATACACATGTATTAGTACAACACGTATTAAAACGAAATGGACAATCAAAGCGGGTTCACATTTTTGAAAAGTTTTGTATTAACCCAAATATTACAATATACTATTTATTACTCAGCACACGCAGTGAATTTATAAGACCGAAAATGTTCGATTTAACTCTTTTTTTTCAAATGTAAAAGTTAATTTTTGCAAGTTCTGGTTTTTTTTGCAACTCTTTCCTTTTCTCAATGGTTAAAAAAAATATGAACAAGAAATTGAAAAAAGAAGGTAATTATCAAACTAACTAACTGTCCTTCCATTTAGGTAAATAATGAATTAATCTAAAAGAACGAAATCGAATTAGAGATTCTTCCAAAACTGTGTGTGTCTAGGCTACTTAGTAAGCTACTAAACTAAACGAATAAACTATTACTAAAAAAAAATACCGAAAATATCCACTATGTATACAACATATGGTATGTATATTTGTACATATATACATGAATGTATTTAAGATCCTAACTAACTTTATGTGCATGTGAATTGTTGTATTTTTGATAATGCTAGCGTATGTGTCACTCTGTGGTTATCGGTTATCTCGAAAGGTATTTTGAGTTTCCAAAATCACAGAGTGGTGCAAAGGCAGTATTTTGAGTGTTAGTTTCATATGAGCGCTTGCAAGTACTTTTATGAAAGTATTCACATAAATCTAAAAATTAAAAAAAACTAGAAGAAATTGTGATAAAATGCCGTGAATTTTAGTGAAGCTCACATTCAATGCGCTTTTAAAGACGGAAACTTCATGAAAGCTCTTACAAGCGCTTGATTTAAGTAATCAAAAGGTGACTACTACTCCTACTACTAATATTTAATATTTATCTATCAAACTTAGAAAAAAGGAAATAAAAATTCAAAACATAATTACGGAAAAACTGAATAATTTAACGTCCTATATTTGTATAGCGGAACGAATATCCTTCCAAGAAACTTATGTGCTTATATTTAATATGCAAATTTACTATTTTTACATTTAAGGATATCAGCGGTTTTTTACCTTTTGTAAAGAGTATTCATCTTTCGAGTTTTTCGAACACAATTATTTTCGCTTCTCCAACTTTCTTTTCAAACACAAGAAAACATCTAAAAATTTTGTATGAAGCGGTTATTTTTTATTTTATGTATTAATAAATTAATTTAATTGATTAAAGTTTGTGTTTTAAAAGTCCAACATAGACATGAACTGTTCCCAAGCCCTGCCAAAAAAATTCGCACTGATTTATTAATGGACATATATACAACATTTATGGATAAATCTCTCCAAATTTGAAATTTCTAACCCGTTACGAAATCGGATTCAGAATTTTTTGCGAAGACGATTCGCGAAATTTCGGCAAGGTTGGCCTGGTTCCGATCTCTAATTGAATGAAAAATTAAATCATACAGATTTGAGATGTATTTTGATTTGAGGAACTGTTTAGTGTTTTACTCAAAAGGAATCGGAATGCAAAGCAAGTCACATATGTGGATCAGAGAGAGTCTAAAGCAATTGGACAAGTTTTTCATACATTTGTTCTGTATGAAATTATAAACTGTTTTGTTAATTTATTTTAGTTTTTTTTGTTAATTAACGTTTTTAGAGAGTTTGCTTTCGAGAATTTCTGAGTTTTAGAAAGCTACGTAAATTTGTTTGTACATTTCGTGTAAATTAACAATATATGTTAAATATAAATTTACATATACATATATATTTCATCTTATATACGTATTAAGCCAAAACGAAAAAAAAAATGTTAAAAATATTACTTTATTAACACAAAGCATACACAACTAGGCAACTACTTACATGTAAGTGTATTTAATATTAATATATAAAACTGTTTTTTGACAAACATTTTCTTAGAAACATTGAACTTTTTACTGATGCTTAAGTTCGATTTCTGTGATCTCAACGTACGAGTTTGAGTTCCTTTTTAGCATTACTTTAAAAATAATTTTAACAAAATTTGCAAATCAAAATGTACCTTAAACAAAATAAGAATAATTTAAAAATAATTAAGTTAGAAAACAAAAGTAATAACTTATATGTCCAGCTTGGATATACTTAGTGCGAATATTTAGTTTAATTTTCTGAGCTGTTTACAAAATTTAAGAGAATAATACATTTTTAGAATGAATTTTTGTTTTAAGCATAAAATAGCTCCAATGCAGTAAATACTGAAGAAGATAGTACTAAAATATATCTAAAATAAATTAGGAGCTGAAAGATAAACGAAATATTAAAAAAATTTAAGCAAACAATTTATCTTTTGTGTAATAAAATACATTTGTTATTAAACATAAAAATTCGATTGAACAATTTTTACTAAAACAACATAAAAATATAAATCAGTCACATATGAATATTATTTAGTAAATATTGTTGAGCTGTTCAGCAAGTAAAACAAGCAGGAAAAATGTTATAATAATACATAACTAAATTATGTTCAAGAACTAATCTGAAATAATATGGCAACAACTCACAACAATGTTAAAAAGTAATAAGAACTTAGCAACAACAAATTGTGGTTAGTGATTGGAATGTTTAAGCATAAGATGAAAAAAAGCAAAAACAAAAATTAACATAAATACAATTTTAAAAATACAAAAGTACGTGTATGTATATTAATTTAAACAACATTACATATGTATATGTAATTATGTGTATTCAATAATTTTTGGTAGCACGTAAATACTAAGCTAGAAAATAGAAAACTAAAGAAAATAAAAAATGATTAAAAAACGGAAATAAATATACATGTGTGTATATTTAAATGCATAGGTACGTATAGGTTTGTACGTAAATAATAACAGCCGATCAATTCCTGGACTGTTTGTGAAAAATTGAATAGCATGAACACCTTGTGCATGCTGCGCTTGCAAACCATGCATATTGTGCACCTTGCATTTGCAATTCGAATATTATCCAATATGTGGAGTCACTAGCACAACAGCCACATTTATGTACGTGTATTTTGTTTTTGCAATTAGGTCGTTTTGAATGTTCAAATTTCAATCAGAATAAAAATAAAGAAACAAAGCTACAACTAAAAAGCAGATCTCTTTGGCGTTCAAATGACCGAATTGCAAAAAAAAAGAAAAATGTTTTTGCTCTAGTAGTAACAGCTGGCACAAATTTGCCTAGATTGGTCGTCACGCCAGAGCTCCTTTCAGGTGTTGCCTCGTACGCCGATTATGACTCGAAAGATAAATTAAATGAACTATGCTCTATATATGAAAACGCCTCCACAAGCGAAGCCCGAAATGAACAGAACGCTTGAAAGTAGTCAAATTTTCCTCTTTTTATAAATGTTTCAGCCGTTGGTGACAAATACATATGTATGTATGTATGTAGATGTTTCCAACATTAGTTCTGGTGCGAGTGAATACAGCAACAATGTAATCAATAACTCTATGCTACAACACTATACAAGTTTTGCATAAAATATTGACAATCTAATAACAGAAGAAGCTAATACGTACTTTTTTTAAGTTAATACGTTCTTGAAGAAGGCCTACAGTGCAACAGTTGAATTCAAATTTAGTCGTTAATTTACATGTCTGCAAATTCTTCCCCACACTTTTGTACATAAATAGGCACATTTTGGTTTTTTTTGTTCGTTGCTGCATTTCATTTGCTATTTACGTATTAAAAATGAAAATCACAATAAATAATAAAATGCTGCACTGCCCACAAATGTTCGTTGCAAAAAGTAGAAGAAATTTCAGGCCTAAATATCATAAATTTGCTTACTTACAAAAATGAATAGAAATGTCCTGTAATGTATGAAAGTTGGCTAAATGGCAGCCTTGCTACTCTCTCTTGAAGGGCTTTGAAGTTTCTAATAGCGAAAAGTTTGAATTTACATTGCTTTGTCGGCCTTAGACCTTTCAATTTCACTCGCCGCTTCATATTTTCATATTATTCAGAAGACATTCAAAGCTAACATTTGGCCACATAATCTTTCAAAGTAAAGCACAGCAAAAAAAAAAAAGCAAGCATGACAAGCTAAACATGTTTGCCGGCTACGACTGTAAAAGCTAAACAACTTCGAAAAGGACTGGTGTGGAATTCTAGCTTCATATAAGTAGTTTCCTTCACTCGAACATAGGTAGCATAGAAGGAACAAACTTTGAACGCAATTAGAATAGACAACTACAACTACTATCGCGTAACTGAACAATTATAATTACTACATATTGGCTGCTCACATTCAAAATAAAATTCTTGTCTTGAGTGTGGAAATACCAATATCATAGACTTAAATAAATAACAAACAATTTGCCTATTTTAACCTAGCCTTAATTACAGTTAGTTCTACAGCGATCGCTTTCAAATGCCCAAATTCTCACGTAATCGTTGTCGTATCTGAAACTTAACAGATCTCTCAAGTGCAATAAAGTTTTTGGTGGAAATGGGCTTTAAACTATTCAATTCGAATTTATTTAAGGTGCAGCTGATTTTGGGATTTTGCACATTTTGTTATGAATGTGATTTTTATGCCGGACAAACACTATGCACCATTTTGAGTATGGTCACATTCTTCTGATCTATGCAGAGAACGTAACGTAGAGAATGTAAATAAATACATTTACGTTCTCTGATCTATGCAATGCAGGGTGTTACAAAGAATTGAGAATCCAAGCAATTATATCGGCATCCACATTCATATGCCTGTTTGTACATACATATGTGCCATTTTTGTGGCCGCTGATTAGGCGCTTATGCCACATAACAATTTATAAGGGTACAGGGGGTAAAAAAAAAAAAGTGTAAGACAACTGAAAAATAATTGAAAAAACCAGAAATAACTTTGATAAGTTTAATTTCTATTGTAAATGAAACATTTTCAAATCATTTTATTTCTTAAAAATGTATTTTATGGCTAAATTTGTTACTACATATTTTCTTATGCATCAGATATGTGTTATTAGTAATAATACAATAAATAAATAAATAGAATGTAAAAATAAAAATTATAACAGTACAGAAATAATTAAAATTTAAATAAAAATTATGCAATAGAATTGATAAATGAAATTAAAAAACAAAATGGAGTTTTTTATTTAATTAAATTATTGGGAAATAAGTCTTGAAGCAGAGGCAGAAACGAAATTGGTTGGGGTGGCGTTTACAATTTATGTAATAAAAAATATAGTTAAGAAAATTGAAATCTTTACATTATTAGTTTTTGAATTTATCTTTTTCCACATTTACTGTAGAATTATAAAGCAATTACACTGTACAACACTCGGCTGGGTATTGGACTAAACCAATTTTTTTAAAGATTGAGTCATAAGTAAAAAAGTAATTTTTCCGATTTTCGAAGTTAACCTCCGAAATCGAAATATGGGCCTTTGAAGTTCCAAAAAGGGGCTTTAGTAAAAAAATATTTAAAATTAATGTGTACAAATAAATTAAAAAAGGAAAAATATCGTTATGAGCCGCTTGTTCCATCTACTTAAATAGGATATAATTTTTTTCTCAAAAAATTTCATTACAGGTGCTATTAGGTGCCAAAGATCAGATCTTCGAAAATTTCAAAACCTCATATTTTAATAAATTGTGACTAATTTTTAATTTAAAAGCTTATTTTTATTTTAATATACAAAGTATTTAATTATGCATATCAAAGAAAAGAGCATTTAGTCATCTTTACAACAACACCAATTTTCTAAAAATCGGCGATGCGATACCTGGAGATGATATTTTACCGTTTCACTGATGGCCAGACGGCGAAAAAATTCCTCACAAAACAGTCGACAACCTCCAAGATAGCCAGGAGATGCTGAGTCATTTCACCCAAAGGTAAGGTGGGTTCCTGGCATTGAGGGTAACTGCACAGTCGATGAACTAGCGAGACTTGGCACCAAGTTGACCGATGAGTACACAGACAATGGCAATATTTGTCAAATGTTAAGCGCACAGAATCATTGCTAAGCCAAAATAAGCACAGTGATTTCATCTATAGCGGGGCACTGCCTAATGGGCAGGCACGACCCAGGATAGGCTTCTTCTGCTGAAGCTGTCTAGATGAGGAAGAGTAAGAGACGGTCTCGAATTTCTTGTGTCATTGTCTTGCTCCATCCAGACGCAGATTTACCATTTTTGGTAGACAATTCTTTCATCAGTTGAAAGATTTTAGTACTGTGGAAATCAGGGACCTTCTAAAATTTTTGAAAAGTACGCACTGGTTTTAAGAGAGATAAGGCCAAGCTCCCCAGGTGGCAACAGAATACGCTATGAGTCTGAATGTGTCCTACAGGACAACCGATTCAACTTAACATAACCTAACGCAATTATTAATTTCTATTTTTCGTATTGTTATTGTGTGAGCTCAAGACATAAAATAAACTAAAAAAAACATGAGATCTGAATGCTTGGGGGCCATTGAAACAGTTTAAATCATTTATTTTGGTTATAATATGTAATTAACAACAATAATTAACTTTTTAAATAAAAAGCTGAAAAATAAAAATTATTCTTGATTTCTTTTTTTCTTGTCCGGGAAAAAACTTAAGAGAAGCAGAAAACCGTTAGCAAGTTAGGCTAGGTTAGGTTGAGTGGCAGTCATCCGACACACTTACGCCTGAATAGTCCCATTGTGTTACCATCGGAGCTCGTCCCTTACTTGTCTGAGTCTTCTCTAAACCAACCTGTGGTTAATTTGATATTTTTCATACATACTCGTACAGAAGTTGCCGGTGAAAAAATTGTCTCGGAAAAAATTTTTTAACAATCTATTCGAGTTTTATTTAACAATTTCGTTTTTTTTTTTTTTTTTGAATCTTCTTCAATATCTGAATCGGGTGACAAAGTTGGCCGCAAGTTGTAAATTTCGGTTATTTATTGTGCCTAATAAACCAGTAGTGGTGTCGTAAAAGATTGTTTCCATTAATACTACATTACTACATACTCTTGTCCAACTAAGCTCCGTTAACAGTTGTAGTGTTGTGAATAAAAACCCGTCGCGATGCCCCCTGGGGCCACAAATCTCGGAGATAACAGGTTTGCCCTGCTACCTTCGAGCAGCAGACCAAAACGAAAGAAAGCTGAATCAACCAAACTCGAAATCTACGCAGAACTACCTACCGTCAAAAAAGATGATCCGAAATACATCACAATTAATTCTTTGGATGATAATAAACCGCTGAGTTCTCTTTCATGTTTCGCTGTACACAAAGGTATTTTAGCCATAAGCAAGGAAATTAACAACATCACTGAGCTCCGCGATGGAAGCTTGCTATTACTCGTCAAAAACATTAAAATTGCGGAAAAGTTTCTCGCTGCTAAATCCCTACCAGGAGTGTGTGAAATTAAAGTCAAACTACACGACAAACTCAACTGTGTAAAAGGAACCATATTTGCGCTATTTCTTTCGAATGTGACAGATGTTGATATTATCGAAGGACTTAAGCCACATGGAGTTACATCTATATATAAATTTGTAAAAACAACAAATGGTGTATCAAACCCTACTGGCTGCATTCTTTTGTCTTTTGATAAATATAAATTACCGGAAAAAATTGAAGTTGCCTGGAGAATTCTGTCCGTTCGTCCAACCCATGAGATGTAAGTCCTGTCAAAAACTTGGGCATACAAAAAAATGTTGCAAAGGTCTTCCAACATATCTATATTATATAACTATCTCAAAGATACTGATCTACTTCGTCGGATCTAATCGAGACATAATCAACCTGCCAGCCGAAAGCCTCCGATGCTAGCGCTGCACTACTTTCAGTTTGTATAATAATTTTATTGTTATGTAAACCTTAATAAATAAATAATTTGATATTTTGTATAATAATTTTGTTAATTTCGGTAACGCAATTTGTGAGACTTCTTCAATTCTGTCAAGTAAAGTGAATCCGAGAGTTTAAAGTCTTTTTCTGTACATGCAAACAGGAGTTGTTCCACGGTTCCCTCTTCTTTAATATCTTGACAGCTTCGACAGAAGTCATTACGTGGTACCCCCAGTCTATTTGCATGCTTTCCAATTGGACACTGCTCTGTTAGTACCCCTATCGTGTTTCTCATATCCTGTCTCCTAAGATTCAGCAGCGATTTTGTGCGGCCGTGGTCCCATTCCAGCCAAGTAACGCCTGCTTATTTGGCAAAAGGTGATTGCCTCCAATGGGCATTGGCAACATTGATATTAATAATTTGCGCGTAGCTAAGGAAATTCGGTAATAGTAAATTATCTGGGTGAATATATAGAGTTGTATAATTTCTTGCAATTACCTTCTTTATTTCTATGTCCTGGCACTTAGATCAGGTTTATTTGAAAATATTGAAATACTTCGCATAATAATTTGAGTAATTCAACTGTTTTTGACGAGTGTTTTACTGACTCTGGCGATTTACACTACTACACCTGGCCTGGCGTTGTCGTGAAAGAATATGGTTTGACCATGTTGATCAGGTCTTTTCAGCCGAATACCTTCACTCACGCGGTGTAGCTGGGCAATGTAGAGCTCCTTGTTGATTGTGGCATTCCTTTCGAGCATTTCCCAGTGCACCATGCCCTTCCACCAAAGCATATCTCCTGGAGCCACCTACTCCTTTCTTTGTTTCATTGATATGTATAGGCACCATTTCTCATCTCCCTTGACGATAAGGTACAAAAATCGCTGTTTATGACCGCGTGTTCTCGATGGCGTCCTAGATGCTGAGAAGCAATTTGAAGGCGACTTTCTTTGTTTTTTGCATTGAGCTCGTGAGGCACCCAGGCTTCCACCGTTTTACGAACGCAGTTAAATTTTTTCCGCCAATTCACGACTAGTTTGGCGACCGTTCGCCTTCAAAACCGATTGGAGACGTTCTTGATCAAAGCCAAAGTCGCCAAATTCAAGTCAAAGTCGGTACTTTGGAACTTTGCCAACCATTTTCGTGCTGCAGAATCGCCTATGGCACCTTCTCCGTACACGACGCAAATGTTCCGAGCTACTTCGGCAGCTTTTTGACCTCGATGAAAAGCAAAGAAGAGCAGGTGTCGAAAATGTTGATTTTTACCTCCTGGGTACTCTCTTTCTAAGCCTCAAAACTAATAAAAAATTAAATAACTCAAAAATACAATTGACATAGTTTTGTAGAGCAGAAAGAGTTCTATCGAATGAATACTTACCCTTTGCCAAATAGCAAACAACTCGTTGTAAAATAAAAGAAAATATAAAAACGTTATGAACTTATTCCCCATCCCAATATAAAGGGTGGTTAAGTTTCAAGGGCCGGTATTGATTTTACATAAAATACAATTTTTTAAAGAAATTATTGTAATTTCTCTTTATTATGATAATATTAGTATGGCTCAATTACGTATGGAATAAAATATCGGCCAAATAGCCGCCGCGGCCTCGGCGGCACACCTCCATCCGATGGTCCAAATTTTCGCGACGCTGAGGCATAATTGAGGTTCTATGCCGTTAATGTGCCGAATTATCTCATCCTTTAGCTCTTGAAGTGTTGCTGGCTTATCCACGTACACCTTTTCTTTCAAATGACCCCAAAAAAAGAAGTCCAACGGTGTCAAATCACATGTTCTTGGCGGCCAATTGACATTGCCGCGACGTGAGATTATTCGGCCATCAAATTTTTCGCGCAAAAGAGCCATTGTTTCGTTAACTGTCTTACAAGTGGCACCGACGTGTTGAAACCACATATCCTCCACATCCATATCTTCCAATCCGGGCCAAAAAAAGTTCGTTATCATTTCACGATAGCGAACACTATTCACAGTAACTGCCTGACCGGCCTCATTTTGGAAAAAAATACGGCACAATGATGCCGCCGGCCCATAAACCGCACCAAACAGTCATTCTTTGTGGGTGATCACTCTTGGATTATCATTCGCCCAAATACGGCAATTCTGCTTATTGACGAATCCACTGAGGTGAAAATGTGTCTCATCACTATGAAGTGCGCGATATGCATTTTGATTTGAACGCCCGTTTTCATAATAAGCCTGAATAACTTTAACGCGTTGCTCGATTGTGTATCTTTCCATGGTTCCACTTGAGTTAGCCTGAAATTGAAAAATGTCAAATGAAATGCAGAAAAAACTTGACGTTTAGGTGTGGTTTACATTCAACATCGGCCCTTGAAATTTAATCTAATTTTATTTTCACTGATTCTCATATAAAACATGTTTTCACTCTTGAAATAATAGAAAATGTGAGTTCAGGTGCAATCAATTTTATGCCGCCACTGTAAGCGAGTAAAACTTTTAAGCTGTTGTTGGTACGTCGATTTTACAGTAAATGCTCATCGAAGGAATTAAAATTAAAAAAAAAAAAATTAAAAATTTCGTCAATTTTTCTATAATATTTTCTTTTATTTATTTTAATGATTTCAATGGTTTGAGTTTTTTCTTGTTTTTAAATTTGATTTATCAGTATGTAGAATGTGTTTTGAAGAACTTACGAGCTAGTAAATATTATATTTTATTATTTAATATTAACAGATATATGTACCTATTTTTGATGTTATTTACTTTTTCAAAATTTAACGTAAGTAGTGTGAAGAATGAGCGTCGACACTTCTATGAGCATTTTTCGTATTAACCAAAAAGAAAGATATGCCACTATTGCATACATTTTTTTGTTTTTGTTTTTGTTTTTCATTTGCTAATTTAACATTCCTGTAAAAAGTATTTAAAGTAATAAGTGTTTGCTTCCTTTTTATTTGAAATATTTTCTATTTTTTTCATCTTATTTCATGTAATTATTGTTTTTTGTTTTTGAAAGTAGACGTTTTTCGGTTTTTATAAATTTGTATTCCTATACATTTATATATGTATGTGTATATGTGCGCAATGCACGCTTAAAATGCAATGCCATCAAGTTCTAGGATGGAAAATATTTGATGTTGAAATTATTCTAAACCAGAATTCATGGAAAATATGAAGTTAAAAAAAAAATAACAGGGCTTATAAAATCAATTAAAGTCGGTTTTTAAATTTGTATGCATTTGAGCGCACAATTTCATTGTTTTTCGTTTATTTATTTATTTTTTTCATGTTCCCATATTTTTTACTTTTGATGCATAATTTTACAAATATATGGCAATTTTTTTTGTTTTTTGTAAAGTAAGTACATTTTTTACTGGCACATGCAACAATGCGTCGTTTGACATCAGAAAATAAAGGGAAATCACTTGACAAATGAAACTATCTCAATTTTTTTAATTAAACATTTTTATTTTCAAAATTTTTTAACTTTACGCTTGGCTAAAGCGACTAATTTAGAGAATTTCGCGAAGGCGAAAAATTGAAAAACTGTGGTGGAATAATTCATAATTGATTTTAGTTCTAAGCCATGGAAAGCTATGAGCAACGAGTTTCGCGGTTTTCAGCCTTTAAACCTGCGTTCTATTTCAGCGAAGTTTGATTGTGTCACAACAAATATGATATACAGTAGATTCTGTTTTTATGCGGTATATACGTTCCGCAAGAAACAGCATAAAAAAAGCTACCAGTTCTACAGTAAAACTATAGATACGTTTCAAAAATGCTAAGAACCGCATAAATATGAAATAATGTAATAAAATCGCATAAAAAAGGGTACTAGTCTCATATTATTACTATAGATACGTTCTATAGACCGCATGAATCAGAAATAATTAAATAAAATCGCATAAACAAAAAATTGTGTTTTTGAAAATTATATCTTTATTTAAGAAACGTCAGAATCGAAAAATAAATTTACATCGTCAGAAATAGAATCAGACAATATCCGCATATTGCGCATTCGTTTAGGATTTGGCGTAAAATCACTTTCGTCACTTTAGGAAATGTACACGTCTGATCAAGATGGTGAATTAGGCGGTTCCATACTTGTAGGGCTAGCATTTCTGATGAATCTGTGATGAGTTTTAGCTTAGCTGGTTTAGAATCTTGTTTATACAACTCCCGATAGGTCGACATGAATTTTTTATTTTTTTTAAAAACCGCACTATTTCAAAACTGCATGAAAACAGAATCTGTAACTGTATTTGTACATGCATTACAACAATACATATATGTATGTACATAAAAATAAGAAGCTGGTGTTAGATTTCAAGGTTTGCTCTTTAACTTTGGTGGAAAAGAAAATTGTGAGGGGAGTTTTGAGGGCCACGTCACTTGGGTATGCGGCAGCCGAATTCCAAGGATGATAGATACCAGGTTTGCTCGTTAGGTATGGTGAAAAAAAATTGAGGGGAACTTTGGATCCTACGTCGATCATTTTGTGTTTCAGCTAAGTCGACGTAACTGTCAAGTTCGCTCAGAGCCGAATAACGGTCTGCTAGGTAGTACACTTATAAAATCTTTTCACCATGGACGAGTTCTGCATGATCATTTTACATGTATTCACACACTCGTTCAATCAGTTCTTGCTCAGACGGCAACGAAGTTTCATTGGTTGATTTTTTCACCTCAAGTGACGTCAGCCCATCAGCTGATTCTATCAAATTCACTCAGAGCCGAATAACGGTATGTTAAAGCACTCATCTTTAAAATCTTTTCACCATCTTTCTGTTTTCGAATACCTGTTCAACTGTGGTGAATATGTTTAAACATAATTTAGCTGAGTCCTTAGCATTTTGTGTAATCAAACTTCATAACCAAGTTTTGTTAGAGGAAAGAACTGGAATTACTTTTCCTTGCATTTACACGTACTCGGCTGGAAAGTAGAATAAACTTTGTATTGAAAGTCTCATCTATGTTTGGGTAAGAATACATGTTGAATTCATATATGATTGGAGGGCAAACATTTTGTTAGGTTTCTGACCGAGCGTTTTCTACAATTTGTGGGGTGCGGGATTTGATGTTGTTCCACAAATGGAGGACCTAACAGTTTTATGCAGGCTCCGAACGGCAGATGGTTATTTATGAGGAGCTGTTAATAGAAATAAACTCGAGAGTTTACCATTGCCTGCCGAAGGGCGACCGCTATTAGAAAAAACCTTCCTCTATTATTTTGTGTTTCCTGCCTGCTGTGGGTTTCGAATTTGAACCCTGGCGAGTGGTGGTCACACACAAATCCATTCAGTTGCGGTGACTTCCTAATATGAGTACCTAACAGAATGTTCAATCTATCGAAGAATAACTCTTGCCAACAAGTGTTACTTTGGGTAGGTAGTCCTCTCCTCTCTCTGCGAACAAAACTAACACTCTACAAGGCTCACATCACGCCCGTTCTAACGCATGACGCAGAAGCTTGGACGATCACAATATCCGATGAGGCGTCGCTTGGAGTGCTTCAAAGAGAGATTCTGCGGAAGACTTTTGAACCTTTGCACGTTAGTGACGGTGAGTATCGTAGGCGATGGGACAATGAGCTGTATGAGCTTTACGACGACATAGACAAAGCGCAGCGAATAAAGATCCAACAGCTTCATTGGCTAGGTCATGTGGATACAAACGCTCTAAAAGTATTCGATGGGGTACCAGCTGGTGGTACCAGAGGAAGGCTTCCTCTGTGCTAGAAAGATCAGGTGGAGAAAGACTTGGCCTAACTTGGTGTGACCAACTGCCACCGGTAAGAAATTACTGGGGCACCAAAATCGCATAAGCGTTTATAGCGCCAATCAAGAAGAAGAAGAAGAAGGTAATGTCTGACTTCTAGCTATGAATTTCGGCATTTACTGATTGTGAGCTTCAAATTTTGTAACCACAGCCAAAGGAAAAAAACTTTGACAAAATCGGAGTAGGATTTTTGTGACGATATTCTATTATTTTTTAATGTTAGCATACAAATTCTAATTTGGTATAACAACCTCGTCAATAGGCTCAATCAGAAAGACCAATCACTCACACCATCACACACTTAGGTGCCAGTCAAAAAAATAGGAAGAAGAAGAGTGTTTTTAGTTGTAATTTTGTACAATGGCTTGAACTTTGAAATCAATAAGTCTTAATTTAATTGGCGCACCTTATAATTTATTTAATTTAGTCAGTGAGACTTGGGCGTAAGCAAAAAAATCAAACTATGAAAATCAAACTTTGAAAAAATGCGAAAATCAAACTTTGAAATATTTTTAGCTAACAACTCTCTTTTTTCTAAGTATAAAATTAAATTCAGTGTACTCTCTCCTAACGGACACCTCTCTTAAGTGTACAGCTCCCATAAGCGGACACTATTTTCAGTACATACCGCAAATCCTTAAGACTTTTTAAAAGTTTTTTTCTCTTGACAACCTTTTCATAACATATTTTTAACTTTTTTTACACTTTTCTGATAAGCGGGCAAATTTTTCAATCCCTTAGGGTTCCACTTAAGAGAGAGTACACTGTAAAGTACTCATTTTTATATTAACAATTTGTTTAAATTTAAATAAAAAAATATTTTTTTTAATTTACCTTTCTTAAATGTTCATCAATTATCAATAGTCAACGCTGTCTGCTAAACAACTAATAGATCAAACTTAGTTTAACCCGGCCAAATTAACTTCTAGATCACTAATAGCAACTCTGGTTAGATAAGGTATACATTTTTATAGTTACAATTTTTTTAAATTTACCTTTCTTAAATTTCCATTAATTACTGATAGTCAAAGCCAAACAACTAATAGTTTAAAGTTAGCCCAACCCCGCCAGATAAACCACAATTAAACTTGCACTGAAAAACCGGCTTTTGTTCCATACATTTCCCCACAGGCTCAACCACATAATGGCTTTGAACTTAGCTATGGTGAATTTAAGAATTCTATCAACTGATTTCGTTTTATTTGAGCATTCCACTTTACGTGAAGTTCACATGCCACACATTTGTACATGGGTTTTCATATTTTAAATTAAGCCACAGTTTGAACACTTCAACGCGAAGGTTCTAGTCGTTTTAAAAAAATATCCCAAAAAGGTACAATACTTTGACAGCATATTCTGATACATTTAGAGTGCGCAATATTATTTTTATTCAAAGTTTTAAAGGCCTTATTACATAATTGGTAAAAAATTTCGAGTATTCTATTTATTGACTTGTTTTTTTTTATAAAGTAATCAATGTTTTCAAAGAGATTCCTCAATTAAATTGGCTAAATTTTCATCCGCAAAAAATCCTGAATACATAAATATTACACGCCTGAAAATTCTTCACAATTATTGTATGTAATTATTATTAAGATTTTATAGATCTGTGAAAAAACTTGTTCAATTTTATGAGCGCATTTTCATTTTGCACTTTGGACGATGTAAAAATAGCGAAGCGCATTTCTGGATCTAACATCAATTCATTCCTTTTCACAAAATCTAATTTGAACAAATCACCATCCTTCATTAGAGTTTAGTTCAAAGATCGATTTATGGATTTCGTACGCAATGCGTTTTTCCCAAAATAACACCTTTTCTATATTTGGAATTATATTTGCTGTTTTTTATATTTTTAGTCATCGACTGTAATTATTTTTGTAAACTACTTGACCTATTTTCTGCTGGTGCAATTCCTTATCACAAACCAAAACGGAAATAGTTGAGCAAGTTTGGGATAGTTTTTGGCATAAAATTGGTTCAATTTACACAAAGAAAATTTAATATTGTATATATTTTTTGCTGATAACCATCGCCTTTAAAAGTGATTTGTATATTTAATTTAAAAAAACTCCATTTTCTATTTCTAAATACGCGTCATTGGAGTCAATTTAGCACCAATTGGTTTTTGTGGGGCAAAATGTGCTATGCGAATTTTGTTAGACGGGAACGGCGTCTGCTTATTTTTATACGTTCCTTGACTCTCGTATCAAATAGACCTGTATGGTGAACTCGACAGAAATTATCCCAATAAATAGTGAAGACGCCTTAGATGTGCGAATTACAATGCCATTTCAGGAAGGTCAGCCACAAATTCGGATAAGGAATAACGTTGTTGTTTTTGAATTTCTTCAGTATTTCTACTGAAATAGTTCTTATTAGCAATCGAGCGCCATTTTATTACCACTGTTCTCTTGTGATGTCCTGCTTTTTATAGATTTCTTTTTTTGGAGTGAGATACATTTCTTGAGATCCAAGTATAGCAGCAAACTTTTTATCTCTATGTTTAAGATTTCATTAATATGCTGTGGGAAAGAGGGAAGTCTTGCTCTAGCTAGACCTGGACATTCGCATAAATGTGGAAAAGACTTTCTTTCACCCTTCCCCCAGACAGCTTCTGCAGATGGGATTGAAAGGAAGGTTAAGTCTGCCTGCATTATCCCCTATTTTCCAATGACCTCTAAGGGTTGCAGTGATACGTGAGATGTTTGGGCGAAAGCCTCCTAACAGGTAATTCGTCGTCTGGTTGTTGTACGATGGCCATGTTTTTCTTGTTGTAGTACGCGTAGTGAATTGCTCTTTCGGTTAAAGCATGGTAGTGTGAAGCACTGGATGTTTTTATTGTGTTGAATGGGTTAGCAACTGCCATCGCCACTGTTCTGTCTAATGCCGACTCGTTTCTTGCTAGCTCATCTGCTGTCTCATTACCCTCTATATTCCTATGACCGGGAAATTAGTTTTAATGAAATGGAATTGGAATCTAAGGCCTTGATAACTGCTTGACCGTCTGAGAAAATAGCTACTCTTGATGTCGGGCATTTTCTATGCATATATAAAATCTTGTTTGGCCATTCTCTACCAGGAGCCTTGAATTGCCTCGCATGCGCGAAGAATGACAGGATATATGAGCTCTTAGCTATGAATGTATGTGTTTGACGAAAAGTACCAGTCATAAGGGAATACTTGATTTTGGGCGTCTGCTTGGATAGCTTGTTTTTCTTTCGGGATCCTCAATTCACTGGCAACTAACAAATTAGCGGTCAAGACATAGTAAATCACACGGATCCATCACCAGAGTAATGTAGTAAAGTAAACATGCACTTACAGTCTGTCTAATAAAAATGTGTTCTCCATAACTTGGAAACTATTTGATGAAATCGATTTTAATAAATTGCATTGAATGGGCTTATAAGATTTATAATACGCAATATAATCTATAGCCACCACCATTAACTATAATGACTGTACATCTTCGAGTCATACTTTAGGTTAATTTCTGCGCCAGTAGTGGAGGTAATCGGCTCCAAATCAGCCTAATTTGCCTTGACAACTGTTTGAGCGTCCTTATTTGCTTTCCCTCGAGTTTTTGCTTATCTCTTGCCCAAACATTTTCAATAGGGTTGGCATCAGGCGACTGTGAAGGTCAATCCAATATTTCAATCCCATTTTGCTGTTTCCACTTTACACACCTTCGGCCTTGACGCTTGGAATCGTGCTTTTGTAAAATGCAAGCTTGGCTAGTTGTTCCAAATATCTTCGCAGCTGATGGCAATGATGTTTTTTGGTAAATATTATTCATCAAAACGGCATTCAAATTGGCGATGCATACAAATAAACTGCCAAATGATTTTTCAGATTAGCAGCCCCAAACATAATCCTTAACTGGATGCTTAACAGTTCGTTGAAGTTATCGGTTATCATCAGAACATTGGGACCGACTTATGCAACTATTCGCCCAAAAATAAAGATTCAACCGTTTGCTCAATTCCGTTCTGAACTTCCCTTAGTTCACGTAAGTGCTTTATCAATGTGTGATAATGAGAGCAGTGGTTTTTTCAATGTGCTCTGGAATTTGAGGTCTCCTCTAATAAGGTAAACGTCCTTGAATTGTGTCCTTGGAGACATTAACACCACTTTTCGATAAAACTGGTTCAGCTTCATTTAACGATAAGTCCGGTTTTGTTACAAACCAATCAATGATCTTCTGATTCTGCTTTGGAGAGGTATTTTGGGCCTCGTTCAGGGAGGTCGGCACCGTTTTTCACTTCGATATACCGTTGCATCCATTTATTTATGAACGTTTTCGACTTCTTCAAATATTTTGCTGCATATTCACGTGACATGTTTTGACGTACCTAGGAGCACTACTTCAAATCGTTTCTCATACGCGGAACTCATTTTGTAAAAACCTCGTACGCTTTCCAAATTTCTCACAAAATTAACAAATTGTGCACAACGCGTATTGTAATATATTAAGAAACATTTAAATTTTTTTTATAACGGAATCCTAAGTTTGAAGTTTGTCGGTCAGGTTTTTGTTAGGCAGGCCATACCCCCTTAAGCAGCCCTAGGGATTTTTCTAATGTATGCAGATATATGAACCACACCCGCAAGCAGATGCTCCTTTTCAGAGAATACCTACATTGCGGAACAGAGAGTTTTTGTTAGGTAAATACCTCGAAGGCCAGTCGAATGGACACTTTTTGGCGTGCTAAAAGACATCAGTGGAGATTTTTCTAGTAGATTTGAAATTATATGAGATAATCACTGAATAAATTCTCGATTAGGTAGAACTTCAGTGACAACTAATGGACTAATATTTGCTTGCCGTACTTGGAGCATGATGAGATTATCAGGATATATTCGGCCAAGTGGTTTCACTTTAGCAGTATTTGCATAGCTGATGAAAACTTCTTACTTCTTTAGAGAAACTCGCGTTATTCTCACGTAACTTTGTGCAGGCTGGTGCATTGGTTTCAACGCCTACTTATCCAGAGTTGATCCTGTCATATTGAATGTACAGGTACGTGCGCGGTGTGCAAAGTACACGTTAGCCCTCACCCACTTCGCATGTTAAGTGGCATATCACAGAGGATACCCCAAACATATCGAAACAATTCATTTTCTAGGCCTACAGCAAAATGGTTGTGGAGGAGATAACTTCCTTAAAGGTCAATTATAATCTGACTTCAATGCATGGAAAAGTAGTTGGCGATGTCATGTATTCGATTAATGGAGTCGCAGGAGATGGCGAATTGGCTGGGGATGTGTAAATAAGATATTTGAACAGGTAAATCTGGACGATATTCATTACTCGTAAAATTTTTGATTTTCTACTAATATTCCTCATAAGAAATTTATAATTAAATTATAGCACTTGCAGAATATACTAAGTCGGTGAGAATAGCTTTTTTTTAATAATTCATAAAAATATTTTTTTTTCCAAATCCATCATTTTTTACCGTTTTTTTTTACCACACTATTGCTACTTTCCAAAACTGGTTGGTTGAGTTAGTGCATCTAACTCACCTACAATTTTATTAGACCATTTTTTTTAATAGTTCTTCTTTTAGTATTTTGGTTTTATATTTTTAAATATTGTGTATATTTTAGTTAATGTAAAATTAATTTAAACATTGCTCATCCGTTCATATTAAATAGGGATTTCTTATATCCTTAAACTGACTGGCGCAAGTTCTCTTACTGAAGGCAGAGTGCAGTGACATTCCAATATTCTATGGCATAAATAAATTTGAATGCATAGATGTGGCATGTGTAAGAAATTCAATGGCATGCGAGTGTTTTTTGGTTTGCTAAAGGAAGGTGGAAAAAATGAAATTTTTTTTATTGGTGATTTTTGAAGGTTTTAAAGCATTCCAGCGCTTTTACATGAACATAGCTGTGTACTTTTGAGTGCAAGACAATAAATCTTAATTTTTCACTGCAAATTTTCAAATGCATTCAAAATTTAGTGCAATCGATTCTTAAGCTCTGGTTTGTTTGACTATTTGGTTTTTTATTATTTTTCTGTTTTTTGCTGAATCAAACCTGCACTCCGCCACTGTAAAATATTGCATTTCATTGACTAATCACATTCTTAAGTTTATTTTTACACTACCAAACACTTTTACTTACGATTCTACAATTATTTTGCTCTCAAAGTGTATATGTATATTAGTAAAATTTTTGCTAACAACTCTTTTCATAACTAAATTCACTTCCAGAATTTTCTGTTTTCGGTTTTATATTTATTATTTACTATTTTTTACTTTGCTATTTTTCTCCTTTTTTTCGCTACGATGGCAACTTCAAAACGAGTGCGGGTTTCAGTACTTACTAACACTTTACATTTCTTTTTAATTTTTTTTTAAGTTTTTTATTTTTTGGTTAATTTCTCTATTATTCTGTATTTTGGTTTTGTTTGAGACATTTTTGTATATTTGATGTAAAATTTAAAAGGTGTACACTTTCAAGTAACAAAAACAGGGCTTTGATAATAATAAGTTTATTTTCAAAATATTATATAATTTATTTAATCAATAATAACAACAATCATTTTATGTCATTTTGCTTAAATAACTTCTTTGTGTGGATTTCTTGTGCTACAATTACATTTGTAATTAATATTAATATAGTTACAATATAAAAAATATTTTATCGTAGACATTAAACTTAATTAAAAATGCTTACAATTTATACATATTTTTTAACATTATGTTGTATGTATGAATGTTTGTGAGTTGATGCGCGTTCGTTCGTTAGTTGAGTTAATACACGAAAATTTCGAAAAAAAAATTTATGTTTATTTTACAAAATGTAAAAAAATGAAATAAATTAATACAAAAATTTATTAATAAAATAAAAAAAATTTAATAAAAGTTAATTTAAACCTTGGTTAGGTTAGGTCGTACTGGCTGGCCGAAGCCACGCAGAGGCGATTTTGGTCCATAGCGATACCAGATCAGACCAAATTTAAATGTATGCATGTATAAAAAAAATTCGAAACAAATTCAAAAATTAATTACAATACTTTGTGAGGTGAGAATAGGTACTTAAAATTTGCAAGTTTAATAAAAAATAAAATAAAAGGAAACTGAAATTAAATTAAGTACAACTCAATTCAATTAAAACTATTAATTTATAAATTAAATTTTAAAATAATAATATAAAAGCATTAAACATAATTCCATTAAAGCAAAAAAAAAAAAAACTAATAATAATAAAATACAATACCAGTTAAAACTAACAAATCTAACATTTTCTTAAAACAAAAAAAAAAAAACAATTTAACAAAACATTAAAAAATAAAATAAAAGGATTGATTACATTTCCTTGCAAATAAATTGAAACTAAAAAGTGAAATTAAATAAGGTAAAACTCAATTCAATTGAAATTAATAACTTATAAATAAAAAAAAAAATAATAATACAAAAGCATAAAATATAATTTAATTCAAGTAAAGAGAAAAAAATTAAGAAAATAAAATAATAGCAAAAAACAACAAAACTAAAATTCTCTTAAAAACAATAAAAACATGTCTTTAATTGTAATTTAAAATTTATTCTAAAAAATTAAAAATAAAATAAAATCAAAAAAATGAATAAAAATAAAATCAAAAAAATTAAATGAAATAAAATTGCATATAATAAATGAAAAAAATAGAGAAATATATAATGCATAAATTATTAATAATTTATTGTAACAAAATTATAATAATTTGTAAGGCGTGAATAGGTACTTAAAATTTGCATGTTTAATGAAAAATAAAATAAAATAAAATAAAACAAAATAAAATAAAATGAAATAAAATAAAATAGAATAAAATAAAATAACGGCAATAGAAGATAGGTGCCGAAGGTGCGGCATTTATGGTGAAACAATTGACCATGTAATTGCTGGATGTAACGTATTTGCCCCCCCTCCCCCCCCGTGAATATGTCATGAGACATAACAATATAGCAAAGATCCTATACCAACAACTTGCGATAAAAGACGGTCTCTTACAAGAAGTCTTGTATTTTATATATCAACCAAAGACAATATTGGAAAATGCAAATTTTAAACTATACTGGGACAGATTTATTTCCACAGATCAATCCGCAGCTGCCAACAAACCTGACATCATCTTGTTCGACATGATAGGTAAAACAATCGAAGTAATTGATATAGCGGTGCCTCTTAATCGTAACATCCAAAGCACATACTCCACCAAAATATCAAAGTATGCTGCTTGGCCATAGAACTAAAACGGATGTACAAAGCGATGGAAGTGAATATAGTTCCAATAATTATATCGTCCACTGGATTAGTGCCTAAGCATCGAATCAAAAATTTGAAGAAGTATGACTGCCAACACCTTTTAGAAGACATGCAGAAGTCGACCATACTGGACACATGTGCAATAGTTCGTAGTTTTTAAATATGGTATTTAAGCAATTGCAATCGCCTGGGCGTAGAACTTCGACTAGGCTCCACCAGAGCACAATCCCTTGAAAGTTTTATCCGGGATGTGTAATCTCCGGCAATAGCCGAGATGGATTAAGCGCAAAAAAAAATATAATAAGAATAAAATAGAATAAAATAAAATAAAATAAAATAAAATAAAATAAAATAAAATAAAATAAAATAAAATAAAATAAAATAAAGTAAAATAAAATAAAAGGAAATGAAATAAAATAAAATAAAATAAAATATTGTAAAATAAAATAAAATAAAATAAAATAAAAGGAAATTAAATAAAACGAAACTAAAGAGTGAAACTCAATTCAATTAAAATTAATGATTTCTAAATTAAATAAAAAGATACTATAACAGAATAAAATATAAATTAATTCAAGCAAAAACAAACAAAAAACAAAAAAAGCCAAATAACATAAAAAAATAATAAAATTAAAATTTTCTTAAAAAAAAAAAATAAACCAAAACAACAAAAAAAATAGCAAAAAAAAAAAATAATAAATTAATTCATGAAGCAAAATTAAAATAACGGACTTTAGAATAAAAAAGTATCACTAAATTCACATACATACATATATTCGTATCTAAAATAAATTCATTCGTTAAAAGCAAGGGGTAGAAAAATAGATTTGTGTTTCTTGACATTCTCGTGGAGTTTGTGACAAACGTAGATTTTTTATGCTTGGGGCCGGTTAGGTATTTACACTTGCCATACATATGTGAGTATGTATGTGCAACATTAATTAAAAATTGATTGGCATGCATTTAAATACTCGACTACATCACCGTTCATTTCACTTTTCGCCATAGAGATGGGTTCATTTGAAAAAAGTTCGAAGAATTCGAAATTAAGTTCCTTGAATATGCATTTCTTGCTTATTTAGTTTTATTTTTTGTTATTTTTTAATAATAAAAAAAATTAAATATAATCAGCCTCAACGCGAATTTCATGTGAACAATCATATCCATAAATGATAAGTACATTACAGTACAAAAATAAACTTAGTACAGTGAGACCTCGATATTTCGTATTTATGGCATAACAACACATCAGTGCAAGGAGACTTTTTGAAAAAATTCATTATAAATATAGTTTAGTTTTTTTGGTTTTTATTTTTTGCCTGTCTTAGATTGAACAAGACTTTTACCAACGTGACTTTAACCGTAAATACTTATATTCCGATGGTTTTCATGTTTACTTCTATGGACCATTTTTGTATGAAAAATTTCGCAACAACTCGGTTTTTTCGGGGGTCCGAAGAAATGTTTTTACATTGAGTTTTTAATTTTATCAAGGCTAGTTGCATTGAGGTTTCACTGTAGCTCGCACATTTTGTGATTTTTATATGATTAGCGCTTACACCCGTTTCTGCGTGTTTGGCCGAGCTCCTCCTCCCACTTGGGGTGTGCGTTTTGAAGGATTTTTGTTTTTGTACTGCTTCGTAATTTATTGCAATTATTTGTTGACATGAAGTTGACGTTAAAAATGAAATATTACTTTTTAATATATGTAATAGTTTTTGTAAAAATAAAAACGTAGACAAAATTGTCTACAAAATTGCATAACTTTGAAATTCGTTTAGTTGCAGGTCAATTTATGACAATTATTTAAATAATTTCCATTAAAAATTTTCAAATATGTAAACAACGTACGTATATACATATGTATACAATATATTTTCAAACAACGTTGTTTTTTTAAATAAAAAATAAGGATTTTGCATCTTTTCTATGATCTTTTATTTATGCCAATTGCCAAAAAATTAAATTTATCGCTTGAATCTGGGGTATCATCAACTAATTTCATTTAAAAAAGAGGAAAAAAATGATTCTTTACAAAATATTCATTTAAGTTTTTACTCTCTTGTTCTTCTCTGAGATTGTCTTATAAATACCGACTATAAAATAACATCACACAATTCCACGGCAGTGGATTCTACGCTGCCAGAACGATGCCCAGTATCTTTTTCAACATTTTTTGGAAAGTATTTTATGCGACTACACAACATAACTTTTATACGCATTGGCATAATTATTTTATGTGATATTTTGAAAAATCATTTATTTATAAAAAATTTGGTTGATAATCGAACAGAAGAATATAATCGATTTATCGAGACGAGAGCTTTTAATTTTTACAAATAGGTTGATTTTTTGTTTGTTGCTAATTATTTTTAATAAAACCATTTTAAGAAAATTTTTGTTATTTGACTGATTTTTTTGTTTCTTACTAATTATTTTTAATACAATCATTTTAAGAAATGTCGTTAAATAAAATTATATAAGTAAATATAAAAAAATCAGAAAATTGCTAAATTATAATTAAAATTTTTCTTGACTCTCATTCCTTTGCCCATCTCTAATTGCTTTGTTTATGGAATGTCAATACTCCAAACCATAAAAATTACTCTAAAAAAATCTGCATAAAAAGTAGTACAAAAATAAATTTCTTAATACGTACAGTGTGAGCAAAATGGCAAAGCACTCCTTATATTGGGATATGTTTATACAAAAAAAATAAAATAAAAAATAAATAAAGTTTTTGTACCTAACAACTTTTATAAGGAAAAGTCTTTTTGTAAAAAATAGATCTTTAATGGCACATTGTTGTATTTCGAGAAAATAAATATATAAAGAAGCAAATTAGGCATAAATGTAATTTGAGCTAACTTGTACTTTGGACTTTGTTTAAACAATGAAATTTTTTGTATAAAATTAAAAAATTACATTGGCCCTATTCATAATGAGCACATGTTCAGCATTTATTGTATGTAAGTAAGTATAAAATTGGCGCTTACACCTTTGATTGGTTACTTATGTAGCTGATCTTCTCCTCCTATTTGTAGTGTGCGTGTTTATGTTTTTCCACCAATGGAGAGACTTACTGTTCTGTGCCACCTAAGAATGGCAGACAATATTTTTATGAGACCCATTTTAATGGCCGAAATACTCTCGGAGGTTTTGCCATTGCCTACCGAGGACGACCGCTATTAGAAAAAACTTTTTCTATAATTTTGCTGAGATTCGAACCTACGCACTCCCGAATGCTATTCACGCTCCAGCCTATTCGGTATGTAAGTACGTACATATGAAATAATTGGGCAAAGGAAAATTTTCATAATTTTGGATTTCAAGCCGTTCACTGAACCTAATCTGATTTTCTGATGTGAATTTCTTCTCTAATTAAAAGGCAACTCTGGTTGGAGTACTGACGGGATACTGTCTCACCCCACATCATGCAGCCAAGATGCCAATGCGTGTAACACAAGCAACGAAGCGAATGTTAGGCGTATTTTGGAACACCCACATTGCCACTGCCCTGCCCTTTGTAGGACTCGGCAAATGGGCTTAGGATCAAAATATTTCGCATTCTTGAAGGATATTGCTGACTAAAGGCTGAACGGCTTGTTAAAACTCGCGAAGAGGTACATTAAGAATTACATAAAATAATATCTTCGACTCCAAATACAGAGCACTAGAGGAGAGGAGAAAGTGAGATTTTGTACAGAACAGCCAGCACTACATAACCTAAAGGCAGCTCTAATTGTGTATAGCGCGCGCCCACGCAATTTGAAATTAGACGTTTCTTCGTGCATGACTATTCCGTATTCCAGATGTTGCATTCTATTAGGAAATCGACCTTCAAAATGCCGCTGCAGCAAATCACCTGCTGATTTATGAGTTTATGAGTTGAGGATGTTAAATAAAATATCTTACATAAATAATAAACAAAAATTATAATAAAAAAAAAATAATCAGTTTCACATCTTCATCTCACACTGTACTTTTCACTTTGAGAGATTCTCATAACATTTTTTTTACTTTTAAATAATTAAAATTTTTGTTACATTTACATTTGGCAAAAACTAATCATACATTTTTTTAGCGGAAGACTCAAAACTTATACAGTTTTTGTTCAGTTGAAGAAAATTATTTGTCAACATATTTACTTAATTATTTAATTTGTGCTTCGCAAAACGTAAATTTGGCATCATAAAGTGTTAAAAATAGTTACATGTTGGGATCAAAGTGCATATTTTAACTTCTCCTTCAACTATACAAAGTAGTGCAGTTGGGCATGGGAGCACTAAAATTATATTTGTTACATTTATTTGCAAATTTTCATCAAAACTATTTTGTGCTTTCCTTATTTTTTATAGTATCTATCGGGGCGAATACATTTCAGGTGGTGGCATTAGAGCAGCTCATTTTACGATTTGATGTTTTGAATGTCAAAGTGACCTGCTTCTTTGTTTACATTGCTTGTTTGTTTACATGCTCATGGAAATTTGAAACATTCGAAACACCAAACTGCAAAAACAAAATACACGTAAATGCGGTTGTCGCTCTAGTGCCGCCTTATATAGATTCGCTTTGGTATCTATGCATTTTGATTATTGTTGTATGAAGATGAAAGTTCAGTTTCCTTTATAAAGAGTGTTTTATTTATTTATTTGCTGCTTTAAAAAGGTTTGGAAAATACAAAAAGTTTTTGTGAAAAATTTTACTAGAATGTTTCTAGATATCTTTATGCTATGTTTGTTTGTTTTTTAACGTTTTCTGTCTGCAAAGTCCTGTTATTTTTCATAATATTACTATTTTCCTTTAAGCGCTTAAATCATTTTTCTTACCTTTTTGCACTACTTGCATGCCACTTTTCGAATTTACTTCGCACTTACATTTCACAATTTCTTTGCGCTCTACTACTTGGCTTCACTAGCTTAGCACAGTACTTTCAAAATTGTTAAATTATTTAACACCGCACTTAATTTTAAATAATTTTCTCTAATTTTCCTCAACTTCACCATAGCTGAGTTTGCTTCCTACAAGTTTTGTTTGTTCACATTTTTTTCGATTTAATATGCTTTTGCCCTCATTCTCTTCGGTTTGGTTTGTTAGTACTTTTCGTCGTCATTTATTTCCCGTTGGGAATTCAGTAATTCTCAGGCTTTGTAGTGTTGATTGCGTACCGCACAGCAAAGGCTCAATGAGAAGGTCAGCGCCAACAGTTCCAATAGAATCACACCCGCGGTGATGCCGAATAGCAGTACCCAATTCTCGTAGATGAGCTCAATTAATTTGTCAACGCAACCCTACTCCAGTCGCATGTGTGTATGCAGATGAATTGGGTATGGAAAAGAAGAAAAAAGTAGTTAAATTAATTTATTTGTATGAAAATAAGAGGACTATAAATAAGAAGTCTTAAAATGTTAAATAGTTGAATTGTTAATATGTGCGTTATTATTTGCGCTAACAGACGACAAGCTATCTACAGGGTGTCGCGGCACAATAGACTAGAAGGGCATAATAAGGTCTATTATGGGTCAACATGCCACATATCTACCCCTCTTTCGACTCCTTTAGAACTGAGCTAGATATTTCAATGATACAACAACAATAAAGTGAAGGTCTTGTGGTATCGATAAGGTGGCACACAATTAATCACCTTAACGGAAGACTCATATTTGACACTTGTGAACTATACAGCTGCAGTATAAAAAACAGATACGCAATGGAGCGCGTAAAGGTCATCATCATACATTTTCATCACTCCAAATCATTTTTTGATTTCATAAAAAAGTTATTCAAAAACATTATTGGATGATTAATTTCGTGCCACCTTGTATTAACATTTTACAGTACTCTCATAAATATGATTCGCCAAATATTTTTAAATATTCCCAAGGGCAGATAGTGGACTAGGAGTAGCGATGCTAACGGGGCACTGCCTTTCACCATTTCCGCCGACAAAACTAGGACGGGTGCACAGTACACCTATCACAGTTTGTAATCTTGCAATATCTTAAAGCAAATTTTGTGCCACTGCCCAGTACTGGATTTATGCCCCTCCAATGACTGTCACACCAGCAGCATTTCTCAAGTTATTATGGGGAAGTTTATACTTAGCTGTCCACGTTCTATGTTCTTCCCCCTCATTGAGAAATAAGGCGGACTTGATGATGGCTTCTCCGCTTTAAGAAGAGATTCGCAAGCTACTATAACAACAATAACAACGAACTATAGGAAAATCAATTTACTAAATCTTGCAAAACATTGGATTACGAGTAGGGTCTAAAGCTTTTACCTAAATGTCCGTGCGGTGGGTCACAAAAATGCATCAAAACTGATGGATGTTGGCCTCACTGTCGCAAACGATCTATGCAATCTTATTGGGAGACTACCAGCCTATGACGGCGACGAGCACATGGTCCGTAACGATTTTACCCAGGACTTATACACGCTAGACCATTTAATCTCCCATCGAAGGACGTTTTACTGCTACTTCTTGGCTCAGAAGGGAGGGGATCTATGAACCTTCACTGTGTGGTTTAAGAACCTTATTAGGTTGTTGACGTCCAAGCCAGACAGTTGTTCGGGACTCTCGAACAGTGGTTTGCCAAGGGTTGAATTTCTCTCCTTCCAAAGGGCAGGGCATTCACAGAGGAAATGGAAGATTGTTTACTTTTTCTCCGGTTGTTTACAACTGTGACAGTGTGTGTTGTGAGGGATGCCTATTTTGGCTGCTTGTTTTCCAATAGACCACAAGCCAGTTATCACTGCAGTGAGTTTATAGGCATCCCTTCGTTTCATATTTGTCAGTATTGACGTTTGAAATAAGGTGCATTACAATTTTTTTTTACTAGATTTCTGTTTTTTTTTCATATGAAATAAGCAACATTTTCACAGGGCGTGCGAGGAAATTCTTGAAAAGTAAATTTGAGAAAAGAAAACACTATATGTACGAGGGTCGTTTGAAAAGTCTGTACAAAGTCGGAGACATGGCAATGCTGGCGCGTATCGTAAGTATGTTTAGTTAGTAGCATCTCTTGGAGGAACACACACCAAGTTTTGGCCAGATCGCTATATTTCTTTGTATTTGGCATTCGAATATTGATTTTTTTTCCATCACGACAACGCATCAGCTCAGGCCTCAGCAGTTGTGGGCGCAAAATTAATATGGAAATAGGGTTCACACTTGTTTCACATCTTCCCTATTTTCCAGACTTGTCTCTCTCGGATACCACGGACTACTAGTTGCATTGGCAAAAATGGCTGGCGGGAAAAATATTTTATTCATTTGATTTCTGAATTTTATTATTTTTCAGACTTGGATAAATTCTATTATTCGAATGGGATCAACAAACTAGAACAGCGTTGGACGAATTGTATAAGTCTAAAAGGAAACTATCATATGTAGAAAAATGAAAAAAGGATTGCGCCAAACAATTAAGTGGTTTTTATTTTTACACAAACTTTTCAAACAACCCTGGTATGTCAATAAGTATAGTTTCCAACGAACCTGTTGATATATTGCCTGATTAAGTGAACCACCAAATTTCAATTTTCTCGACATCTCGCACACGTTTTCCTTCAGCTCATCTTTGCAACACGACTCGGGTATATTGTAGAATACATTCATCGATGAAATGGCAATATCAACGATATTTGTGCGATCGACATTATTGAAACGGCTCGTTGCCCAATCGGCCGGTCCATCAGCGCCGCAACATTTCAACTGTAACGAAGTAAAAATAGCAAAAAAAAAAGAGAAGAAATTTGAGTATCAACTTGTTTGTGTTTACATTTGTAGGCGTGAAAATCTGTGCATATGAAAATAAATAAACATTGCACATTCCACTCGTATCTATGGCATCTACATACATTCTTCTGTATGGTATCAAATGTGACGGTGCGCGAACTCATGCTCAATTGGCCATACTCCTCCTGCACGGAATACTTCACCGAAGCGCGTACAATGTCATCGAGTTTGTCTTTATTGTGGAATGCCCATGCGCCGGCGGCAATCTGGGCCACCATCACAACCAAAATTACGCAGAAGAACTACAAAATAAACACTGAAGTCATAAATCATGTTCGTAATCATAAAAACAGAATAAAAATACACATCATTCTTTTGCTGCAAGAGTGTCACAATAAAAAAAAAGACTTATTTTGAGAAAAACGGCTTCAAAGTTCTCACTTTACTTTGTTTCCCTAAGTAAAAGTAAGGGCAGGCCTCCATCTAATAAGATACTGTCAATGGATATGACCACGTATTTTTTACGCAGCATACAATAAGAGCTTGCGTTAATTTTTGCAGTTATCTAATTTATGATACTTATTTTTTTTGATTTTGACACTCTTGCAGCAAATGAGCGATATGCAAGTACATATGCATAAAAAAAATGTATGCAACACGCCGCCAGTTTGCAGCTGCTAAGAATTTTCGCGAGTCGCCTACAAACATACCCATGGCGCCTACGGCGCTACGAATGGCAGCACGCTTACTTATACAGCGCGCAGTGGGTGGCTAAATGCGTACACCGCCTCATCGCCGGCTGGAGAGTGCAGCCGTTCAAGGCGTGGGCGATAGCGTCCACTTCAATTGATTTTTATGGGCGATAATTGGAATTCACAGCCACAAATTTTTGAGGTTGTCGCATGACATATAAAATTAAATGTATCATACCATAAATATGTATATGATATGCATATGTGTATGTTTATATGTAAAACTCACCGATACAAGCAGACATTGCGACTCTTTCACAACGCCACAACAGCCAAAGAAAGCGCCCAGCGTGATCAGCACACCAATGCCAAGGAAGACATAGAGCGCTATGTAGTAGTGATTATACGATTGCGTCATCGAGAGTACGAATGTGGGATCGGTGAGCATCCATACCGAGGCGACCACTATGACCAAACCAATAATCTGCAAAGAAACCAAAACACAAATCGCAATTGAGAAAATTTATAACATTCGAAAATTATTGGAAGTAAATTCGCAAATAAAACTTAGATAAATGTGAATTTAAGTGAGTGAAAATGGGCAGGCTAACAAAGTGGTCTGCTAATGTTTATTTTTTTTCCAATATAACGCGCAAACACGCGAACGCCCAAAACAGCTCAGAAAGCTTTTTTGTATTCGAAAAATGGGCATGAAGAGGGAATGAGGATTGAATGATGTTGGACTGTAAATGGTTTCTTCTTCCAATGCGAAACATTCCGGACCTTTTGTTCGAGTAGAAATGTATAAAGTGGCCATCCATACATCACCTGCTTTGTTTGCGTGCGAAAACACAAAATTAGAAAATATCGGAGAAGTTCCGGAAGAATTAAATATTTGCAAATTTTACCCACTTAACCTAAAAGAATTACATACATATGTATGCGCATGAACATATATGTATGTACATATGTACATATGTGTTTACCATTTTCCCTTACACATACAGTGAAGGAATTAAGTCTACATATAGCATAATATTTTCTTATTGCCCAGAGTGTATGCAATATTTGAAAAAAACTCTTGATGTAGTTTTTTTGGCACTCATATTTATTCATGAATATATAAAAATTTAATTATTTCCCTTCACAACAAAACAAAAAAAAAAAAAACGGTATGGCAAAAGTTTCTCTACAGTTCAATTACCTTAAAACAAAAAACAAATTTATTCATTTTAAAACTAACTTTGCTGAATACTTTTAGTATTTAGTAGGCTGTTTGAAGGCGTCGTGGCATTGATCTAACCAGTTGGACAAGCTCTTCCCGCATTTATTGCTTCCATGCCTCCATCAACTATTTTGTAACGGTTTTGCGTCAGTTACTATATATGGATATATATATGTATACATATGTATTTTGGCGCGTACACCCTTTTTGGGTGTTTGGCCGAGCTCCTCCTCTTATTTGTGGTGTGCGTCTTGATGTTGTTCCGCAAATGGAGGGACCTACAATTTCAAGCCGACTCCGAAGGGCAGATATTTTTATGAGGAGCTTTTTCATGGCAGAAATACAATCGAAGGTTCGTCATTGCTTGCCAAGGGGCGACCGCTATTAGACATTTTTTTTTCCTAATTTTGGTGTTACTATACTTTGTCGAATTTTTCGCTCTAAAAGCTCCCAAACATGCTCTATCATTTAGTGCAGTATGCTTAGGGTCACTGTTCTGTTGGAAACCCAATCTTGTTCAACACCGAAACATTCTACTGATGACCTCAAATGTTGTTCCAAAATGTTTTTTATATTTAAATCTGTCCGTAGAATCTTCTAACATCAAATGCAGCTCCCAGCTATAGCTCCTCAGACCCTTACGCTACCTCCGCCGTGGTTGACAGTAGGTATCAAAGTTTTCATTCCATATCCGCATTCCTACTTTTCCCTGTTTTCGCACGGTTATCACTTCCAAATATATTGAATTTTGATTGATCGTAAACAAAACTTTAGACCAGAAATCCATTGCCTTGTCAAACTCAAGCCAAAGGCGACGGTTTTTTCTGAAATCAGAGGCTTTTTACGTGATGTCCTGTTGAAATATCAGCTAATATTAAGATATTTTTTAATAGTTCTTGGATGAACACTTTTTCCGGATGTCTCGACATATGTTGGACCAGTTTCGGAGCACACTGTCGCGGATTTTTGTCGACTTCACTTAAAATGGAGCTTACATCTCTTCTGGACAGCTTCTTTGGGTGGCCGGTTCGCTTTTTATTTCCAAACGAATTAGTCTCTTCTGTGTTTGTAACAATCATTTTTACCGTTGTTCGTCTCAAATTTTTATTATTATTATTATTTTTGCAATTTCGCCGAAAGATTTATGTATATTCTTTTCTGTGCTTAACAACAATTTTCTTAAATCTTTTTTCGGGGTCACTATTTTACCCACATGACAGGACTAGCGACAAACCAAGAAATAAAAAATCGCATGTTTGTAATAGCAACGACGATTTATCAACTTTCGGAGAACGATACTTTACAGCTACTTTTCCAATGCTTGCCTTGCTTGCGTGAACCAAATCAAATGGATGTATGCGTACTTTTGTCATACCGCTTTTTTATTGTATGGTTTATTTTCTTGTTATGAAGCAAGTGAAATAATTTATATTTTGTATATTTTGAAATAAATATGAATTCTGAAAAAAACTACATCAACAGTTTTTTCAGTTATTGTATACCTTCTGGGAAATATGAAATTATGCTGCTGTATGTAGACTTGACTCCTTCACTCCTTAGCCAGTGCTCGGCTAACGTTGCAGCGACTAATTCTGCTATCAGAGAAGTTTGTTTGCTTGTATGTATGCATGTAAGAATTGTTCTTTGAAATTTGTTGAATGATAGTTTTTAGGTCAACAAAAGCAATTCTACGTATCATGCCACTTTTATGAAGCATATGGGTCCAACGATCGATTCTGAGCAGCAAGACGGAAAGCAGAACAATTTATTGTTATCTAATGTTAAAATATTCAGCTCAGACTGTAGGATGGCTGAATCATTAGAATTTCTTATTTCACCACAAACTTTTAGATCATCAGCATAGGAAAAAAAATTAGCAAGGAAGAAACACGAACAGATATCATTAATAAGCAAAACAAATAACAAAGGTCCTAAAAATGCTACGCAGAGGTGCACCAGATGTATCAATAAACTGTCTCGAAACCCCATCAATAACTATTGTGCTGCACCTCTTTATTAAATAGAATCGAATCCAATCAAGGGAAACCGAGAAATGTCAATTTAGTTACTAAAATCGTATGGGAGATTTTATCGAAGCCTTTAGAGAAGTCCGTTTATATTGCGTCAATTTGGTGTCCATCCGCTCTGGAAATCATTTTAAACCGTTTGCGCAAAATTAATGGATTTCTTTTTCACCAAACTAATATATTATTATGGCAATTGGCGATATGCAAAGCATTTAACTCCGTATAAGCGTGAGATTAGCCAGAAGATGCTTAAGAAACCTGCCAACTCATAAAAAAGTGGTTACTAAGCGTATTCCATGCCGATCATTATTTTATTCGTCTGGCAGAAACATTTGCAATTCTTAAAATGCTTCATAATTTATTGCCATAGTAGTACTCTGGTGAAAACAACCTCCCAACAATCGATGAGCGGCAACAAAATACATCCAACTCTGTTTTTACACTGTAGAAAAAAGAAATATGTACATGCGACATATACATAGTAAATTTGGGAGATTAGTAAAGGGTTTTTCAATAAGGGCGGGTAGATGTGCAGAATGTCAATCGTGGCGTTTGCTGTGTGGCACGTAGCGCCGTCCTGCTGGAACCACATGTCGTCTAGGTCCATATGGTTCAATATGGGCCATAAGAAATTGGTTATCATCGTTGTGTAGCGCTCGCTGTTGACGGTGACCGCCTAACCAACGTCGTTTTCAAAAAAGGACGGACCAATGACGCCGCCGGCCCAAAATCCACACCAAACGGTAACTTTTTGAGGATGCATTATCACCTGGTGAACCTCGTGTGGATTGGTGTCGTCCCATATACGGCAATTTTGTTTGTCAACACAGCCATTCATCCAAAAATGCGCCTCGTCACTAAAGATGATTTTTCGCCCAAAACTGGGGTTCTCTTCCAAACGATTCGACGCCCAGTCAGCGAACAAACGGCGTTGTCTATGGTCATCAACTTTGAGCTCCTGGGTCAGTTGGATCTTGTACGGGTGTAGGCCCAAGTCCCGACGCAAAATTCGCCAAGTTGAAGTCTGCGAAAGGCCAAGTTCTTGTGCACGGCGAGGAATAGACTGTCTCGGGTTCAGCTGTACACTTTCACGGACCACGGCAATGTTCTCGGCTGATCTTGCGTTCCTTGAACGTACGGATGTTCGCTGGTTGTTTACTGACCCGGTCGTCTCAAATTTGGCCACCAAACGTTGAAGAGTCGACTTTGAATAAAGTTTTATCATTTGAACGTGCTGTTCAATCGTGTAACTTGCCATGATGATTTGGCATAAACAACTGAATAATAAACAAAAGATTTGACAGATGTCACCAAAACAAAATGGCTGCCACAGGGCGCCAAAATCGACCCGTGCCAATTGAAAAACCCTTTATATCCTTCAAAAAATCGTGTAAAATGAAAAACCTAAATATTTTCTCAAAAAACCGTGCAGAAGGAGTACTAATGAAGTCCATATTACATAAATATTTATAGAACAAAAACAATTGATTTTTATTACAAAAAACAAAAAAGTTAATATTTGAGTAAAAACTCGAATTGAAATTAAGAAAAAAGCAATGTTTTACGTATGTCAGATATGTCCAGTCGGGTCGGGTTTTATTGAAATTATTAACGGCTTCTGTTGTTTTTTTCGTTGCAACAAAGTCTGTTATTAGCGACTGTTTTTTTGGCTTCTCGAGTTGTTTATCAAGGTGGCGCAAAATTAATCATCCTAACGGAAAATTAATAAAATAATACAATTTTTGCAAATTACGTCATATCCGACGCTTGTGCATTCGCTAGACAGCTTCAGTATAAAAACATACAAGTAGTGGAGCGCTTAAAGCTCAAAATATAGTTATACGAGTAGATGCGCATCACTCGAAATAATTTTTTTTTCAGTAAAAAAAAAAATGATTCAAAAACTAAATGGGATGATTATTCCTATGCCACCTTGTACAATGCTTGTTATTCAGCCAGACGTGGCCTACAGATGACCTGGAAATGTTAATGCCCAGTCGGACTTGGTTAGCTCTAAAATGTACTTATTGCTTTTATCTTACATGACAGATTTTTAGTTAATAATTGTATAATTGTAAGAATTACGTTTTGCTTTGAACAACATTTTTTGTTTTGAGATTCGCGCAAGAACGTGTATAAAAATTTGTTAGTGAACCGTGTCATTTCAAAATCGTGTAAAAAGTAAAGTAAAGGCCTTTATGAATCCTAAAAGGTGCCGGCACCTTTTATGTACCCTTTTGTAGTTCCTCTCCTCCCTTTAATGCGATTCCTCATTCAAATATTTACAATTATATGAGACCAAATTATAATATTTGAAGCCAATTTTTGTATAAATATGTTATATTATGAGTTCAATGTACATACATACATATTTATGTTCAATAAATACGAAGTATGTGTATTCTTATATCGAAGTACATACATATGTATGTATGTATATCAAGTTCTTTTTGGTGTAATTTCTTTGTCTACGTTAGCTGTGGGTTGGACGCACTCGAGTTCATAAGTTTCCATATCAATAATTCATAGCACACACTACCACAAAATTTTTTACATTTCACAAATTTTTTTTAAATTGTTTTTATTACTTAGTGAATAAACATACGTACATATGTGTGCATGTATACGTATATGGCATGTTTGCAATTTCTGTTTGATTCAATTGAAAGTGCCCATATGGTGAATGTGTATTGCTTTTCCCGGCTATTCGATAGCGCCACCGTGCGTAAGCGGCGTGAAATGTTTGGAATACAAATAAACTTTCGTATATCCGCATATGCAAATACGTATACACTTGTTTAGTAAATACAAATCGATGTTTTAGCCATAAATTTAGGAAATGTTTATTGCTCTTCAATACGGAAAATTTATTGAAATACTCGTGAAACAAAATAAAATATAATAATACAAAAATCAAATAAATAAAATAAAGTAAAATTAAAAAAATTAAATAAAATAAACTAAAGCAAAGTGAAATGAAATCAAATAAAATTAAAAAAAGTAAAATAAAATTAAAAACGATATGAATAATAATAAAATTAATAAAATAACATAAAATAAAAAATTAAGTAAAATAAAATAAAGCAAAGTGAAATAAAGCAAATAAATAAAATAAAGTAAAATTTAAAAATGTATTAAAATAAAATAAAGCAAAGTGAAATCAAGCAAATAAAATTTAAAAAAAGTAAAATAAAATAAAGTAAAATTAAAAAAAATATGAATAATAATAAAATTAACAAAAGAAAATAAAATACGATAAAAAAATTAAGTAAAATAAAATAAAGTGAAGTGAAATAAAATCAAATAAAATTAAAAAACGAAAATAAAAAAAGAAAAATTAAGTAAAATAAAATAATGTAAAGTGAAATAAAATCAAATAAAACTAAAAAAAGTAAAATAAAATAAAGTGAAGTGAAATAAAATCAAATAAATAAAATAAAGTACAATTAAAAAAATAAAGCAAAGTGAAATAAAATCAAATAAAGTTAAAAATAATATAAAATAAAACAAAGTAAAATTAACAAAAAATATGAATAATAATAAAATTAAAAAAATTAAAAATAAAATAAAAAAAGTAAAATAAAATCAAGTCAAGTAACATAAACTCAAATAAAATTTAGAAAAGAAAAATTTATATAAAGTGTAATAAGATTAAACAAAATACAATAAAGTTTAAACATAAAAGTCAAATGATTTAAATTCAAAATACTAATAAAAAAACAAAAATAAAATCTTATACTTAGTTTTGCCATTTCAATGCATATGGCGAGATTCACAGAAAAAAGTTCGGTTATTTTTCCTTTTGTTCAAATGCATTTTCTACTCATAAATTATACTCAGTTTCGTGGCAAATTTCGCGTGTTAACAATGGAGGTGGGAGCTAAGGAAAATCGCATTGCAGTGACTGCATTACAAAAGTGTGGTAAAAGTGCAAGTGAGATTTACGAATTGCTGAAAAAACTTAATATATCGAGAATGTTTGTTTACCGCACGATCAAACTCAATTAACTTTTCCCCAACGTCTGAAGTGACAGGCAGAAAAAAAGTGGTCGTCTTAGCGCGGTTAGCACCAGTGCAGCCATAAAAGCCGTTCGAGAAAGAATTCGCATAAATCCGTTTAGGAAGCATAAAATCATGTCCTGGGAAATGAATGTATCGACCAGATTCATGTCAAGACTAATTAGAGGTGCTCTTCACATGAAAACCTTCCGCCGCTCGGCTGGTCATCTTTTAACAACGCACTTGAAGAAAATTAGATTCGACAGATGGTGGCACGCAGCCAACGGCCATGAAAATATTTTTTTCACAGATGAGACAATTTTCACTGTTGAAGAAGTTTTTTAAAGCAAAATAACAAAAGCTATTTTAAAACTCCACTGGTGCAGCGTGGCCACCGTCCAGCCTCCGTAATGGTTTGGTGGAGAGTGTCTTGCAAAGGTGTTACATTTCTTCATTTCTGCAAAAAAATGGTTAAAATCGGGCCAAAATGTACGAGAAGATGTCTAAAACGGCGTGGGGAAGCAGTTGAGCAGTACTCTCTTCAATGGAGAGCGTTGAATCTTCCAACAAGATTTCGCTATAGCCCATAAGGCAAAAACCACCCAACAGTGGTTAAAAAACAATATTCCTGATATTCCTGGGTTTATAGCCGCAGAAGATTGGCCGTGTGGAAGTCCAGATCTGAATCCATTGGACTACAATTGTGATCAGAATTGAAGAGTATGGCCTTACAGAAATTTGGAGAGTCTCAAAAAATCTTTGGTTCGAGCAGCTACGTCAATATCCATTTAAACCGTGCGTGCTGTAGTAGCTGAATGGCCTAATCGTTTGAAGGTACGCAAATGGAATATAAGAAAATGGTGACCATTTCGAATGAAAAGTAATTTTTTTTTTAATATTTATGTACATGATTAAGTAAAACTAACTTCGTTAAAAAAAAAGAGGTTGTCTGTAAAGTCGGTTTACTGACGATAGTTTAACGTGAAAACGTCATAAGAAAATACTGATGTAAGGGTTGCAATTTTCAAAACAAAATTTTAATTTTATTTGTTTGATAGATATTTTGTATGGATATAGAGGAGGAAGTAAATGGAATTGCAATGGAATAGGTCAAGTTACATTTACACAAACGTGAAAAATGACGAAACACTTATCAAATTCATGAAAGATATCTTCAATTTCGATTGTGCATCAGACGTTAATAAGTCAACTAAGAGCCACCATCATCGATTTGCCTTTTTCAAGGCACTTTAAACTCGAAACACTTCCTTTCATTTCCTACTTTTTCTATCATCGTTCTATTCTCAACAGAGAAATGGTTCATTACCATGCACACAGGAAGAAGGCATATGCAAATACAAGTATGTGAATTTATATACCTACATATGCGCATATACATACATATATATGCTCACTCAAGTAGGACAGAGCCAGATGTCGAACGTTGCCGAACGCGGGGGCCGATTGTGCTCTTTGTCGTTCGTTCCGCGCTCTCGCTTGCAGTTCAAGCACATTAGCTTACATTTGCTTGCGTACGGAATACATAGATTCGTATATTTGATATGTCCATATGATTTGTATGCATCTTTACATATAGATTTGTTCTTTTTGAAAATTGCGCGAAATTGTATATGTATATGCATGTTTATATACATATATTAGTATACAACATATCTTATAAGGTATGTGGTAAATATTACCATACATTTTTTCCTTCATATATTATAAAAAAATTAATAATAATAACATTAAGACAACAGGTATTATTAACAAACTTGGTTTTATTTTAAATTCTTCAAGTACAAATACAATACAAATACGTGAATTTATATATGTACATATGCGGATATACATACATATATACGCTCACTTAAGTAGGAGAGAGCAAGATGTCGAACGGTGCCGTTCGTTCCGCGCTTTCGCTTGCAGTTCATTCAAGGTAACGGCAATGAGAAAGGTAACGACAAATGAGTAAGGTAACGACAAATGAGCAAGGTAACACTAATGAGCAAGGTAACGACACATTTTTTCGTGCGTGCAGCCGGCTAAATCGACTTATAAGACGTTATCACGTCAAAAAGTATTATAATTTCATATGTATAACGGACTTCACTTGTAACAGAACTTATGGCAGGACTAAGTATATAAAAATATCAATAAAATAAAAACAAAAATAGTAAAAAATAAGATAAGATAATATAAATTAAATAAAACAGAGTAAAGTAAAAGAAAATCAAATTAAAAAAATAAAAATAAAAGGAAATGCAATAAAACAGAGCAAAATATTGTAAAATAAAATGTGAATCAAATGATTTTTTATTTGTGTTTACCGCCAATTTGAATGCAGTTTGAATGAATAAAATTTACAATTACTGCTGTCAGGTGCGAAGATGTTTGGAAGATCGACGAGTCCAAAGCATCGCAGCCGTAGGTGTGTGGAGTGGAAACAGCAAAATGGGATTGGAATGTGGGATTGGTGACCTTCACAGTTGCCTGATGCCAAGCCTGTTGAAAATACATATGTGGGCAATAGGAAAACAAATATGAAGGCATTATATCCAATGGTGAATATATTTCGTATAATAAATATTAGGCCTCTTCTTTTCGCCAAGTGTTAGCAAGTGGCGAATAGATGAAACAACTGGTATAAATCTTGGCAATGCGGAAATAGAGCTGCCTTAAGGGGTTACAACGTCCAGAATTTTCAAAAAATCGATTTTTTTCGTTATTTCAAAAGTATAGTATCTTAAGAAAATACTGTGAAATTTTCATGTGGAAATTTCCAGTATTATAGCTTCTACAGCCCATTAACTATGTAAGAAGAGAGCGGTCCGCGCGAATTATATAACAGGTGGCGCAAAATTAATCAATTATGGAAAGATTTATAATATTTGCAAATATCGTCCTACGGCAACCATTTTTAGTAAAAAGTTGAATGGTTAATTTTCCGCCACCCGATTAATTTTGCGCCACCCTTTATTTAAAGTGAAGTGAGTAGTTTGCAGAAAACATGACTTTAATCTTCAACGTCAACTTAAGACTAATCTGGACATTCTAAAATAAATTGCTTATTACCTAAAACAAAGCTGCATTTTATGAACAGTTAAACAAAAAGCATCACGCCACCTAAAAGCTCAGTTGCAATTGTATTTTTCCATCCAACATTCATTTTTACTATTTGTTGTTACTAAAACTATTTAATTTAATCTATTGTTTTTCCATTAACAGTTCTTAACATTTAACTTCTTAACATTCATCATCGTTTATATTGTTTAACATTTGTTTAACATCACTATTGTACGAAAATTACGTACGGCAATGGGAAGAAGAAAAGCACCGAATGAAGCGTATGGATGAAGCTCATTTCCATCTCGGCGGGTATGTTAACAAGCAAAATTGCCGCATTTGGGACTCAGAAAACCCGCACGCACTCGAAGAAAAGCCGATGCATTCACAACGAGTCACTGTTTGGTGCGGATTTTGGTCGAGAGGCATCATTGGTCCATTTTTCTTCGAAATTCTGATATCGTTTGGCCGCCTCGGAGCTGCGATTTGACGCCGTTGGATTATTATCTTTGGGGTGCCGTCAAAGACCAGTGTTATGCCAACAAACTAGCAACAATTGATGCACTGAAGACCAACATACGCGATGTCATAGCTGAAATACAGCCGCATACAATCGAAAATGTGTTGAAAAATTGGACCGATCGTATGGGATGGTGCATGGCTAGCCGAGGCAGCCATATGAATGAAGTTGTGTTCCATCATTAACCGGAAAGATTGTACTTCAAAATAAAAAAAACAGTTTGAAAAAATATTGAGTAGTTTCTTTTTTATAGCATTTTTAATTCCGTAAAGCTATATGGCGGACCATGTACATAACTCCTCTACCTCACACTTTTTCTCAAAATTACTTTTTCCGGCATTTTCTGCATGATAACTCATAGTTTTTAATATTTTTTGATGCAGTTTTTTTTTAATATAATATTAGAAAGTGTTTTCTCTATAGATTTGGTTTTTGATATTTTTATTAAAAAATTTTATAAACATAGTTAAGGGGGGAGCCTGGTTTATGAGGTCTAAAAATTGCATCTCTTTGCGATTTTTTTTTAAGGAAAAAATTAATTTAGCACTGCAAAGTTTTTTCTATCTTTTAATGAACATTTAAAAAGTATAAAACATTTTTGTACTGGTTAAAATAAGTTGAAAAAAATGTTTAACATAGAAATTAGTAGAGCGCTGCAACGCTGGAGTTTCCAACTGGCGTACAAGATACAGCTCGTAATTATTATCTAAAGCAAAAAATTCAAATGGATTTCTAATTATCATGATTTTTTATTCTAGATGAACTAAGAAAACTGAGAGAAATTCCAAAATTTCAACTTTTTGGAGGTTTTAAAGAAAAAAATGCCTTTCTATAAAAAAAAATTCACTTCAACTTGGTATAAAAATCTTGAAAATTTTTGTTTTATCTATTTTGTTAGTTCAAATAGAAGAGAATTCAATACTGAAGGGAACAAGCTATGATTCATTTCAAAAGGTTCATTAGATTTTTTTCATTCATGTACGCCAATTCAAAGAAATCATAAAAATGAAAAGTCGAGAAAAGAAGATAAAGTTTGTACTATAGCTGTCCGGTCACAGCGTAACTACCTAACGCTCGCCTACCTTAGGCTTTGTATCTACGGAAATATTGAGAATTAGGCTCTGTAACTTTGTGTGAATATTCTGAAATATATTAGGAATCGCTTAAAATGAAAAAAAAAAATTGATTTTTTTTACCTTATAAACCGGGGGGACATTTATGACGTAAAACGCATACTTTTTTTTTAAATGCCGTAAGTTGTAAAATTTTTCGAAAATCAAAGATCCGGCTCGACTATAACTACAACTTTATTTTGCTATAATTTGTTTGCTTTTTACAGATCCATCAACATTTCGAGGAGAAATGATGCAGACTGTGAAGCAACTTTTTTTCATTGTACTTTGGGTCACGTGATTTTTTATATACTAATTTTTGTTGGCGGCCGCCGTAGCCGAATGGTTGGGGCGTGACTACCATTCGGAATTCACAGAGAGAACGTAGGTTCGAATCTCGGTGAAAGATCAAAAAGAAGAAAACTTTTTTTCTTATAGCGGTCAATCTAGGCAGGCAATGGCAAAACTCCGAGTGTATTTCTGCCATGAATAAAAGCTCCTCATAAAAAAAAATATCTGCCGTTCGAAGTCGGCTTGAAACTGAAAGTCGCCTAGGAGGAGGAATTCGGCGAAACACCCAAAAAGGGTGTACGCGCCAATTATATACATATATAATTTTTGTAAAGAAAAATTAAAATAATTTTTTTTTTATTAAGTTTAAGTACTAATAAATAATGTATAATTTTTTTATATTTATTTCTATTGTTATCCCTTTTAAAAACAGTTTTTATTTTAGCGCATTTTTGGCCCTGCTGGACATATGTATGTAACCCCTTAAATTACATTTGCTTGTAAAATAGTGAATTATCGCTAGTGGTGAATCTTACTCGATAACTTTGTTGTTGCTTGCACATGCAAATGTTTCGTCAAGTTAATCGAGCATAGAGATAGTGATCAGAGAAGTGGTGAATAGCTCATAAAATGCAGTTTGTTAAAATCGAATTGGTTAAATAGTTTCATATAGAGCACACAATTCGCCGTATGGTACGACGAAAGTCAAATGAAGAGCTGCGAATCGAAAACCTTACATCGTTTGTTAAGCACGGCGGATGACGAACGTAGTGGCAGGCCGGGTTACCGTACACTTTTCCCAATCCATTTTTCCCAAAAGTCATTTTTCCCAAAACTTTTGTTCCCAATAAAATAACTCCCAAGCCAATTTTCCCAAAAACAATTTTCCAAATTCAATTAAAATCCTATTTTTCCCAAACTTGTTTTTTTTTTTGCGTAGAACTCCTTTTCGCGTGGGCGGCTTTCGGCCGCGCTTCAAAAAAATAACCCTCATCAGTCCAGCTCCGGCTACGCAATCCACCGTATTTTTGCGTAGAACTCCTTTTCGCCTTGGCGGCCTTCGGCCGCGCTTCAAAAAAATAACCCTCATCAGTCCGACTCCGGCTACGCAATCCACCGTATTTTTGCGTAGAACTCCTCTAAAGAATTTATTTTATTGGGAACAAAAGTTTTGGGAAAAATGACTTTTGGGAAAAAAGTCTTGGGAAAAACAGTTCGGATGAAAAAATTTGGGAACATTTGCCTTTGGGGAAAGTAAGCATTGGGAAAAAAGTTTTGGGAAGAATGGATTGGGAAAACTGGTCGGTAACGGGCAGGCAGTCGACATCGAAAACTGATGAAAAATTCAATAAAGTGAAAGAAAAGTTGATCAATAAGCGCAAAATAACCATCAGATAGCTGACAGAGGACTTGAACATTACTTATGGATCCTTACAGGGCATTGTAGTATATGATTTGAGTTCGCGTCGTGTTGCTGCAAAATTGGTCCCAGCGTTGGTAGGATCTGAATTTTATGCAAAAAAGAACCGTTTGATATCGCCGAAGGCATGATTTCCAAGGCGGATCGGATCTAACATTCATAAAACGTATCATTACTGGAGACGAGACGTGGGTTTATGAGCACAATACTCAATCCAGACATCAGGCGAGTGGGTGGAGAGCTCCGAATGAACCAATACCAAACAAATCACGTTGTTTTTAGCCTAAAAATAAAGGGATACTTAGGGCTTTTATGGATTACAACGTTATTGTGCCCCACGAATTTTCGCCAGAAGGTCAGATAATTAATAAACACTATTACACGCAGAAAAAGAAATTATTTGTGGGAAAACAACGCGTGAATTTTGCACCATAATTAAGCCCAATCGCAGTGGCATTATTATCCGTGAATTTCCGACCAAGAAACGAATACCCTCTAACAGCCATCGAATTCACCTGATATGGCTCCCTGCGATTTCTTTTCTCTTTGATCGAGTCAAAAAACCACTACAGGGTGCGCGTTTTAATGGAACATCGAAGATGGCTCTGATGGCTATATACTACTGTGGGCAAAAAGTAAGTTGAATTTGGTTGTAAAATGAAAAATCTTTATTTATTCTTGTAAATCAATTTCATCCCCTTCAAAATAATCCCCTCTCGATGAAATACACTTATGCCAACGATTTTTCCAATCCCCGAAACGTGCCAAATAGTCCATTTCCGGTATAGCCATCAGCACCTTCTTCGATTCAGCTTTTATCTCCTCAATCGACTCGAAACGCGTTCCCCGGAGTGGTCTCTTGAGTTTCGGGAGTAGCCAGAAGCCACACGGAGCCAAATCAGGCGAATACGGTGGTTGCGGAACGATATGCGTGGAATTTTTGGCGAAATGGTCACGAAGAACGAGTGCAATGTAAGACGGTGCATTATCGTGATGCAAAAACCAAGAGTTGTTGGACCATAATTCTGGTATTTTTAGACGAATTGCTTCACGTAAACGAAGCATAATGCTCAAATAATATTCCTTATTAACAGTTTGGGCAGGTGGAAGGAATTCATAGTGCCCCACACCACGAAAATCGAAAAAAACTGTCATCCTGACCTTTATTTTTGAACGACTTTGACGTGCTCTTTTCGGTCTGGCCTCGCCTTTAGCACGATATTCGCTTGATTGGTCGGTTGTTTCAGGGTCGTAAGCATAAATCCAAGTCTCATCTCCCGTAATGATGCATTTGAGCTTGTCCTGATAGTCTGAAAGCATTGTTTCACACACATCAACGCGACGACTTTTTTCCAAGAAATTGAGAGTTTTCGGTACCAAACGAGATTTGACTTTTCGTAGGCCCAAATGGTCTTTTAAAATGGTTTTCACAGATCCTTCTGATATTCCGATCATATTAGTAAGGTCTTTAACAGTCAACCTACGATTTTTGAGCACTAACCCCTTCACTTTATTGACGTGTTGGTCGTCTGTTGACGTCGATGGTCGTCTGGAGCGCTCCAAGTCATCAACACGTACCCGACACTCTTTGAAGTCTTTGCACCACTTATAAACATTTTTCTGCGACATGGTCGAATCACCAAATGCCTTCTGCAACATGCTAAACGTTTCCGCAGCCGAAATTTCATTCCGCAAACAAAATTTTATGGCACTTCTCTGCTCAATCAAATCAGACATTGTAAAAATCGAAAAATGCATTCTTGGTTGTTTGGTAAACACAAGCGTAAATATATTACTGATAATGACATTCACATGAAAGTTGGTCCAGATGTTATTAACAGTGCTGCCAACTCATGAAAATAATAACTAGAGCGAAATTTTAATCGCGCGAAGTTTGACAAATAAATTCACCTTACTTTTTGCCCACAGTAGTACTATAAATTGAGTTCCAGAAACATTTCGAGAGCTGAATCAAACGCTTACATAAATGCGTTGCAGTTGATGGGGAGTACTTTGAAGGCGATAATATCACTTTTGAGGAAGAAACTTGAATTCTGAATTATTATGAATATATTCCTTTTTGATGAAGGTGGTATTCAGGACAGGCCAACTTCAAAAATACTAGTAGCTTAGAACTTAGTTGATGGTATCTTAAAAGAGAGAACTCAAAGCTTTTAGTTCAACTGCTGATGGCGCACTGTTTCTTGGCAGTACATGTATCGAAACTGGGCTTTATAAGACACAAAAAGTGTAGAAAATGCAAACATTGGTAGGACAAGGTGCTTTCTCTGCACTCATCAGACTTAGGCTTTTCAATTTAGTATTAGATTTGTAGTAGGCCATCGACAAAGTATTGATACGACTACTAATTCGACGAACGGACATTAATGTTTTCCGACGTGGCTGCTGGTAAAGGAAACCGGGGTGAAATGTTCGTAAATTTCTTTGCGAAAAATACGGACACACCAGCCATATGCAAATAAATGGTATAAATGTTCTGCAAGGATGAGTTGGCGCTGCTTTCTGACTCCTCAAAATCAACAATTAATGCAAATCAAGTTAATTGGACGTGTTGGAAACTTACATAAATAATTGTTCCCCAATTTGTTCTCATATTTCTATCTACTTTTTAAATTTATATCTACAATCGAATTTTACACCCATGTTTTCTCTTTGTATAAAACTTAATTTACTTGACTGAATCCTCCAATGTGGAATATCTTGCCAGCAAGATTCTTTTTAAGTGGCACATCAAAATCAGATTGAAAGTTTGCAAACAAAAAATTAACACCAAAACCAAAAACAAACAAAAGTAACAAAGAAAATTTCACATGCATGTATGCATGCACGTGTGCGAACAAAAACATGTGACATACTTTCAGGCGCATGGCCTAGCAAAATAACCACAAATCGACTTTTGATGTTTTTATGGAGCACGAGACGTGGCGGCTCCGCGCGGGAAGCGATGGAAACAGTGCATTTCACGCGATAAAACCAAAAGTACGACTGCAACGCTCCAGTGAGGCGGAATAGGCGGATAGGCTGATGCAGACGTACTAGGGTTATTGCTTATTTTACAGTTTCTAAAAATGTGTTTTCGCATGCAAATATGAAAAACTCAGACAATCCAGTAGTCGTTAACTTTTGATAACTTTGGGAGGTAAAACAACATTTTAAGCAATTTACTGTTGTTCATAGCGGCAGGCTAATCTCCTACCCTGTCAGAAATCAAAATAGATTAACGAAACCAACGCAAGACTGAGTTCACTCGAGAGGAGTGAAGAAGGAGGACAAAACTGCTGTTCATATCATTGAATCGAATAAAAAAGGTGCATCTTGGTTGGCAGTTACAATTCCACGACCTTTCGGGCAGCATCATACCGCAAATAAAGCGTGTCATCATCATCATAGTTCCTCGAGCTCCGTTACGAAGCATAGGGCAAAAGTAAAATTCTTCCACTCCGTTCTGTTCCCTCGCTTTGCTTTTACTTGCTGCCACGCGGGATTTTGTTCCCAGCTTTTATTTCATTTTCGATACAATGGTGCCATGAGCTCTTAGGACTGCCTCGGTTCCGCTGACCCTGGGGATTCCAGTAGAATTAAAGCGAATGACTTTTTTAGGATTACAAACATATTCAGGGATTTGTTTAAGGGTGGGCACATGGAGTATCCGATTTCTTCTCGACTGCTACCATCATCATCCAGGAGACGCGATAGAGGAGTCCAGTTGCCTTGTAAAGGAGCGGGAATACAGTTTTGGATCCATGGTGGGAGAGATTTCGCCGCCTACGGTATTCCATCTTGTGGGAAGGGAACGATGGTACAACTTAAATTTCATTAATTGAGCTCTGGGAGCGAGTTTATCAAAATCATGTTTAGATGGTCAAGAAGCGGGTATTGGATTCCATTGTCAAATATTTTGCTTTCATGAATAAACTGTCGCACGACCTCTTTGAGTCAAAAAAGGTAGGTTAATATAATTGTAATAATAGGTTAGGTAGGTAAAGTAAAGGTAAGCAGAGATCCTAACTACGGTTTAGCTTATCGTCTTGTTAAAGCTCAAATTCATAAATAGCCCAATATATAATAGCCGCTAACTGCATAATCCTGCTGCATGAGAGCAACATAATCGGCCTTCGATTGTATCTTGTTGTCAGAAAACCTGAGAAAATGATTTGTATGACAAAGAAATCGGTTGCTTTTAAAACGACCGACTGGCGTAAAACGAGTTACTTGTAGGTAGTAGAAATTCAATAAAAAACTTTGGATAAAACGGGGAGGCGTAAGTTTGCACTGCTTGTAAGCCACGCGGCTTGACTTTCGAAAGACTGCCTTCTGCAGCATGGACAGCTCGCTTTCTAATGGAGACGCACACGTGTGGATGAGAATTCTGGCAATCAAGTTTTCCCATAGGGGTCGTGGAGATGGGAAAATCGATTATATTATTATTTTTTCCACTGTCACGTTCTAGTGACGGCATAGATTTAGATTTATTGGAGGTTTGCACTTCTTCTACTCATCACAGTACCTCATCCAGACCCAGTTCCTTAATTGACGGCTAATTATATTACATCAATACTCATCATGTACTCGTTTGCTTTATTAAAGGGATAAACTGTTTATATTTCTTGGAAAGCGGAACAAGGGTGGACGATGGTATTACAACGGCCCTCTGCGTTATCGAATGTATAATGTCTTTCCTTGATATAGGCGAAGGCAGCCACTCAACCTAACCTAACCTAACTCACTTATTCTTACGGCTTGGTATGCGCTTACTAACGGGAATTTGTTATGTTCTGTGCGATCCACATATTCAAAAAGGGTGGCCATGGAACATTCAAAATGTTTGTACAGAATCGGTTTAGAAACTGGACTGAGCGCCCTAGTGAGTACATGCGCATGTATGAAATACACGTACTCCTGTGAATGTTCACATATACACATACATACGTACCTGCGGATATACGAGTACATATAGTATGTACATATTTATGGTATTGTAGAAAATTGGTATGTTAAGAAGTAGAACGGTAGCATACGGCTCAGTGTGCCATATGAGCACAGGCGCAGGGCGAGGATGTCGGCTACATATAAACAAGTGTCATTGCGCCAAATTGTCTGGGTATTCGTCGATTGGTGGCACACTGCCTTCAGAGGATAACAGAACCTACGATGGGTCAAAACGCCCACCACTTTTCTACTATCCTTCCTTTTTGCTGCAAAAACAAAAACAAAACACAAAAAAATGGAAAAAGAGAGCTTCGTATAGTATAGAGAAATATTGGTAGTAACTACGTAAGTACGAGTGCCTGAGAGTAACAATTCATGCGAGAGTGCAAGTGAGAGCGTACAAAGCCCTTTTGGCCGCAATGACCTAGTTCCGTTCAAAATTGTTAATGGTAGTTAGAGCATTGCAAAAAGTATACCTATGTACACACAAATATGTATGTGTATATGTATGAAAACAAAATATAAAAAAAAACGAAAAAATAAATAAAATGTTCAAAATGGATGTGAGTAATGAAGATGGTTTGGAAGGCTAAATTCATTTGCAGACTGACGTACAATACATATATGTATATGTATGTATGTGTTTATTCAGTTAATTAGACAGCAAATATTATTAGCATAAAATTCAACAGGGACTTGCGAGTCACGCCCTTTTGAAGGTTCATAGAATAGTTTTAATTAAACAAACAAGCGCAGAATACCACATTTTTACTCTCTTTCGCATCAGCTCGTTTTATTTTTATTTATTTTGTATTTAGTTGTGAGCAAGAAATAATTTTATTTCAATAAAGGGTGATCAATTTAGAGGTATTGGATTTTAAATTGAAATTAAATAACAAAAATTCAAATTAATTGGGCAATCTTTATTTCTGTATCTTTATTATTTTTGTGTAGAACCATTCATGGCATTTATTTTTTAAAGATAATCCCTTTCAAATATTGCCCTCAACTGCGCCGTAATTCGAACATCCGTAAACACCAATTTTGAAGGACTCGCTGAAGGACTTCGGTCGGTATCTCGTGAATAACTTTAGTAATGCTGGCTTCCAATTCCTCAATCGAAGCTAGTTTACAAATCTGGCAATAAACCGATTGTTAAGCGCGCTCTATGGCAAGGTGCACTGTCTGGTTAGAACCAAATGTCGTCGATGTTTAGCTGATTAATTTTTGGAAACAAAAATTCAGTCAGCATGGCTCGGTAGCGCTCGCCATTCAACGCAACGTGTATGAATTTCGCGAACTTATTTATTTTTTTTTTTTTTCAATTTCCCCAATTTGGAGGCATTCTTCTGACGTTAAAGGATTCCTGATGACTTGTCAAACCCAGCTGAACAGAAATGTCATAGTTTGCCATTCTCGGCAATAGCTATCGATATCGATAATTCTCATGCAGATAGAAAACACCCCATTACATTCTAATGCTTCGAATTTTATATAAATAGAATCTTATATTATAAGACCACTAAAGTTGTACGTAATTATTCTATATATATTATTCAAGTAAGTAACGCATTTAAAAAAAAACGTATATAAACCCAACTTATTTTTTTATATTCTCATTGTTTGCACTTTAATACATTTTTTTGTAAGTTCTGCCACTCTCTAATGTCAGTTCTCTAAATGAGTTTGTCTCTATAAGTTTTCACATAACTGTATGTTGACATTGCAGATTTATGGTACATATGTACCACCCCAGAGAATGAAAAAACAACAATAAAAATAAAAACATGATTATTAATTTATTTCTGACTTTCCAACAGCTGGTCGCTTATGTGGAAGAATGTACATATATTTAATTATTTTTAGCACTTGTTGTCATTGTTATTTTATAAATTGTATATGTTCATAAGAATATGTATGGATATACATACATTCATATATTATATACGTAAATTATTTCATTTTCTATTAATTTTAGTTGGCATCGATGTTTGGTCGCTTTTTAAAATTCTGATTGCGTGAGAAAATTTCAAAAATAATTACTAAGAAGAGTCACAAAACAGAAGTGTAGGAGAATTATGAAATGTATATGTATGTATGCATATATTAAAACTATGATGCATTGTGAATGCGCAACGGTGCAATAATAACAAATACGTCCACAAGTACATACATACAAGAAATGAGTGCTCAAGCAAAAAAAAAAACAACAAGGCATCGATATTGTATTGATATTTTAAAATAGATCTTGACTAATAAATACATGTATGTATGTACATTTGCGATGAGATTGATAGGAATGGGAGGAACTTTCGAAGCACGACAATTGGAATGAAATAAGAAAATAATATTGAAAAACATGCATATCATAGTATGAGAGTATGTACAAGCATACCTTTTGAGAGGAAGCTCACACACTCATGCATACACTCGTTCACTGCGGCAAACTGCAATGCTGCTGTGTACGTATGGCAATGTGTGAAATAGGGCGCGTCACACCACGGGGGGAAATGTATGCATGATCAGCGGCGCATAGTAGTAAAACAACAAAGCAAAATAAAAAAAAATTAAGAAATGGAAAATTAATATGCACATATATTGTAGGTATGATAGCCAAAGGCGTTGAACAATTGTCATCACCACCGACTCTTTTGAAATGGCTACCGCGACAGTAACAAATGACCGCCTAGTCGCTGCAGAGGAAACGACTTGGCCAACCAATGAAATGTTGGAAATTACGAAATGTGCGTATTCCATTACCATATTAATACAATTATTTATGGATTTGTAAGTTTTGGGCAGATTACGTTTGTATTGTCTGCGGCGCGCCGCAGTGATGGTGACGCCACCCACCCATGTAGCTCCCCAATGGCAAGAGCATTTTTTGTGTTTGTTGCGCACAGATGCTATCGGTAGAATACTCACACACACACACAAGCCTACATCGGGTTGTTGAGAGATGCGCTGGAGTTGATGGCCAGTGTGCAAACTTATTGGTTTTGATGCGATAGAATATTATTTATTTTAAACACAATACACATACACTGTGTTCACATGTATTTATAAGCACATATAATAAATATTTGCTATACAAAAAGATTTTTCATTGATTAGAAAGCGTTTAAGATTTATTTGATGTAACTTATATTCCATGCACAACTTTATACTTCTGCGCAAAAATATTTAAGTCATTGGGGGTTCATATAAATTATTTCCATTATATATTTCTTCAGGAACTATCTATATACCATACACTGTACTAAGATTGCTTATGGACTCAGTTTTTAACCAATTTTTTCGGTTCTTATGATTTTTATAACAGCCGCACTGCCATTAAGTAAAACAGCCACCAGCTAGATATGAAGTTGCTGCAAAACATGGTTTTGTAGCATCTTATTTTCAAATGTTGCCACGAAGCTCAATATTTTGAACAAAAGTTGCCAGACAAAACGAAACAAGTTTTGCATCCGAAAATGCGGTAGATTTCAAGCCTTGTACTGTAGATGTGTAGATCCTCAAATTAAAAAAAAAATGCTGTAGGTCTACCGCATATTCGGTAGTAATGTGCACACTGTTGATTGCTGCATTTGCGCAAGAAATCGTTATATACAAGTCATACACATACATGCATATGTAGGCACACATGTATGCACAGTCAAGTCAGTATATGTAGTTTTTATGCTTACGAAATGTGTGCTCCTTATTATTAAACTGAAAATAATTACTAGCAAGCGGCAAATCTTTTGATTTTATGCCTTTTAATATTGCAGCCAATGACCGACATTCGCTTTTCCAAATTGCGGTTGCCTGCCAACGAAATGCACGCACACACTCAACTAAATAAATGCGTACTATATTCTAAAATTCCCTAGGATAGTCGAATTATATGTAGAGGGTGGTCCATCTGGCGTTTATAATTTAGTACAGCTATAAATAAAAGACGTATGTATATTTTTCAATGAATTTTGTTTTCTTTTTTGGAAAGAGTAGATTTTACCATTGCAGTACAAGACAAGTCATTTGAATTAAAACTAACTTCGTCTGGCTTTACAAAAGCTCATTCCGTCAATCGATTGTTTAGTAGATTTTCGCGAGTTTTGACACTAATATTTCACCAATTCATGTTTCAACTCTTAAATCGTCTCTGGACGATAGGCGTAATATTTATCCTTAACTGTGCCCAACAAAACATAGTCTGATGGAGAAAAAGCGCAGCTTCTAGGCGGACAATTGACATCACCGTTCCCACTGGTTTTTTAATATTTCCCAACTTTGCTCAAGTGAAAGACTTATATTTGAAAATATCTAACCATGAACTAAATTTCTGACATATCAAAGTAAAAAAAAAATCTTTGATTCAAATGTTGATGGAGATTTCCGTACGAGATTTGCTCAAAAAGAGCGTACTTTAAATTTCGCGATCATTCATGTGATCATTCCATTTTCGATTTCATTTGGTATATTTGTACATAAGTCTCCAACATATGCTGACTTTATCAACCATTTTATAGCCTAGATAGACAAAGGCGTTAATCGGGATTACCGGCGCAGTTAATTCTGATTAAAATTGTAGTGTGACAGACGGCTGTTAAGCGGATTAGTAGACATCTGATTTGTTTATTGTATAGTTTTGTCAATAAAAGATGGACCGCAGGCAACAAATACTACCCTGATACTAAGGAAAAATATTTAATAAAAATATTTTTAGTTGCAATTTTTCAAACTGCAACGAAATATCAAAACAATTAAGGAATTTTTATTTTATTTTTCATTAGCAATGGATATTAACTGCCATTTTTCGGCAAATGTTACCATCAAAAATTCCCCTAATCCACTTAAATTATAAAAATTAAGAATAGTTGTCAATCCGCATTAATTGCACTTAATTCCTGAGATAATTCCGAATTAAGTCGTTAATCACGAAATTCCTTTTTGATAGTTACAGGTATGCTTCGTTTTCATTTTCGTTGTCACGGTATTGTACTATGGCTATGTGCCAGCTTACACATCATTGCTGTTCGTGATTTTTTGGCCAATAATAAAATCATAATCAAGAATTAGCCACCACATTCACTGGATCTTGTGATCTTTCCTGTTTCCAAAACTAGAAAGACCGATGAAAATACAAAAATTTGACACAATTGAGAAGATTATGACCACATCGCTGGAAAAGTTCGAAAACATTTTAAGAAATAGGCAGAAGCGTATTTTAATCCGAGGGTGGCTAGGGTGGTAGGGGGTTGGTCAGATCAACAAAAGTTTGTGTATGTTCGTTGATAGAGATATTTACAGCTGAAACTATCTTCTATGATAAGTTAGGTTAAATTATACTGGTTGGCCAAAATGAAGCAAAGACCATTTTAGTCCAGAGGATAAGATTTCTATTTTTAGCGAAAATATGCATCGCTCAAGATGCGCGCACTGTTCGCAAAGTTTAGGAGTCCCTCAAGCTCCAGTTCAGGGATACATTCTAGTTTTTCAAAACTACTTTTCGAGAGAGCCAAACAGCAGCAAAGGAGATGCTCCAGGGTTTCTATGATACCCGGCTCATTACATTTCCTGGAAGCATCGTTAAGTGTTAGATTTAGCTTGTAGACATGCGCTGCAACTAGGCAGTGCCCTGTTAATACACCAACTAAAGTTCTACAGTTTCTTCTACCGAACGATATAACCGAGTCAATATATCTACAAACGTATGCGCGCTACACATTTTCCTAGCCACTTCGTAGTTGGTTAAACTAACCCATCAGCCTTTCGCCTTTCTCATCATGTGCTCTTCTACTTCGTTTTGAATTGTGCGCAGAAGTTTAAGCACCATCTTCTCTGATATCAGATGATAAAAATTACTTGATAGAGATTCCCACTAACTGAAATCTCAGTAAACGCCTCGGAGGAGTCCTTTCAAATTCAGGTTAATGTTTTTTTACGAAGCCGGTTAAATTTTGTGGCGATTCCAAATCCATCTATGCGGCATAAAGCAACTTTCCTTCACTTGACTTTCTTTTCACTATCGACAACAGCTTTGAAATCGGAAAATTTAAATGCTTGTCGATGATTTTTATGATTATTTTTCCCAGGACTTGGCGTAATGTATGTATGTAAGGAATACCTGGTAGATTTTCTATGCCTAAGTTAATACAGAGAGGGTCCAATGAGTTTATCAACGCCGGGTTTCATATGCGACGTTGAGAAGGTTAACACTGAGGTAGTTGGCATAGACGGTTGTGTCTGGCCGTTCGGCTAGAACGCAATTGAATTCTGGTCAGCAGTCACACTTAAATTTCAGTATTGTTATATTTTGCCCAGGACTTAGGGATATTCAAAAAACATGGATGCTTTGGATCTATTCGATGTCGGTTGGTTTTCGGTAGTAATACGACAATAAATTCGACTTCTTTCTTGATTGTCTAAAACAGTGCTTAACTTGAAAGTTGCTAAGTCCACTTTTTCGAAAAACATGTATTTTAATGTAAGAAGCAAGAAAAATAAACAAACATCATCATCCTAAAATATGAAGCTAATAAAAGTTTTGTTTCTAACCGTTTCCATTTAGTGATAAATTGATAAATTTGCTAAACTCAAAATATTCGCAGAAACGATAAGTTAATGTTTTTACGTTTTAATATAAAATTATTGAATTTTGAGTATTAAGTTCGGAAGCTGTGTTTTATATGAAAAATTCTTAACATCTTAACTGACTTAATTATGTGGTCACAAGTCTATGTTATGAGCTGAAATTAATATGATTGAAACTTATGCAATTTTGCTAAATTTTTATTTAAAAAAGTAGGTTATTTAAAAAAAAACCATTGTCCTAAAAAAACCTAACCTAACCTACATGGGTCTTTTAAAATGATCGGTTCCGTTTCAATGCAGCTTCGGCTGAAGTCGGCCGAAGTTCGATTCGGCCTTAAAAATCCATGTTCGCTTGTTCTCTATGTACAGATGTATATTCCTTTTTAGCTGTTTGGCCGAATTTATCGTCCAATTTTAAGAGCGTGGCTTGATGTTATCCTACAAATAGAGGTATCCTGAGTTATATGTCGCTTCCGAACGAAAACTTGGACTATCGTTATTGCCCGTGCAAGAACAACGGCTATTAGAATCATTAAATACTTCATGCCCACAGTGCACGAATCCAGAATAAACTGCATGGCTCACAAGGCCCTCTACTACGATTACAGCAATATTGCCTTTGATTCTCACATTTTCGCACGCACCTCAAATACACACAGTGTACGCAGCCACCGCCTGTTCAATCCAACCTACATTGCATACAATAGCAATAAATGACAATAGGGACGCAAACTATCTAGCAAAGGCATGCCACTACTTCCTATAGCCATTTTTCTTTGCTTCCTCTTAACTTTCCTCATTTAGTTCTCCTTATGGCACAATTGAATGGTTGTTTCTGTGCGCCCTATACTGCCTTGACTTGGCGATCTGCACATTGGGTTGTGTTGACTGACAAACAGACAGATAAGCCAAAAGACAGGCAGCTTAGACGTTCGAAAACTTGATTGGGAAAGGTTGTGCGGAGCAACTGCATGCCCGAGCGCAAAAAGTAACAAGATAAGAAATTTTGTATAAAAGAAATAACAAAGAAACAATAATTTGTAGGCAGACAAACACAGCTCGCCTAAAACTAAAAAAAGCAAAGCATAAAATTTACCGCATAAACACACACTACGCTAATTGCGGCTGGTGTGGCAACAACAGCTACCGCAATGGCAACTTCGGCTGCAGCGCGGGGGAGCACTCACTCATTTATAGTACTATCAAGAAACAAGTATACAGGGGTATACCAATGAAAACAACAATAGCTACGCATAGCTATATGTGCATAGCCTGGCACAATATAGGGTCATACATTGGACGTAGATACCATATGTGTGCGCATATTTATATGCGTATGTAAGAAGTTATGTATGTAGTCGAGTGACAACGTAACGGAAGCAATGACACTTTGTGCAGGCATGCATTGTACATATGTCGTCACTGTATATACACACACGTGTGTAGGCTAGCGCCAATGCAGGCTGCGTGCATTGTATACTAGTTAATTTACTGCAAACTCCAACATAGGGCGTTTAAATACCTGCGGGCTGGGGAAAGCGGCAACAATAATAGCAGTAAAGATGATGGCAGAGGGGCCAATGGTTTTGGAACAAAAACAAAGAAAACATCCGTATGTTTTAAAGCAATTCTTTTAATCCTGCAAAACATACACACACATTTCCGGCAGTGATCGCTCTTGGCACTCACAACTCCCACCAATTCAATGAATTTGCAAACGAATGACTTACGGGAGGAGGCAGCTAACAGCTTAAGCCAAAGTAAGAGGCTTACATGAAGTAATAATCGAAAAAGGACAAGGGCATTTGAAGAGATTTTCGATAGTTAGATAGAAGATTTTATGAATTTGTACATAATTTTTCATTCCTTATTTAACTTGTGTACAATTTTTCCACTATAAATATCTGTTTAGCGCATTTTAAATACTTTGGAGAGCATCACACGAATCCGACACACATATACACACACAAATATAAATTGGTTCATTCTCATGTTAGAAGACAGTCGTAAATCGACTGAACTCCCACCACCCAACAACACATCCCACCCATTCAGATGCTATTCACCTGCTGTCTTCCAACAATTGCCTCCACGTAGTACATACCCAAAATAAGATGTTTATGAGCACCATCAAGTATTTTACACACGAACAGCAGCCGTTCAAGCCCATTTTACCGCTTTGTATTTTGCTTTTCTGCTTCTTCTTTGACCTTTTTTATAGTAGGTATTTTTCAATTTGATAATCACTACACAACTATGGTATATTCCACACAATTTCATACACAGCCGCACTATGCAGGGCTTTGCATCTTTTTATTTGTTGTCGCACTTATTTTCGAGTTTTCCACCGATTTATCACTATTTAATTCAACTTTCGGAGAAATTTTGCAAATTTCTACTGCACTAATCTTTACTACTTGAAATATTTAGCTGCTTCCGCTGCGTTTTCTATCGGTTGTACAATGGTTGCTTCTCTATCCGCTTCTGTTTCTGTTTTTCTACGAAATTCACTCATTTGTTCATTGCTCATTTGATTTCTGAATGGCGTTTTTTGAGTGCGTGTGGAACATGCAGGCGCTCTGGCCGTAGACAGGGCTGCCAATATGCGATCGTGACCTTTAAAAAACTATTGGTATTTTAATTCTAAATTTGAATTGATATGAAAATTAACTAACAAAACTTAATTAACTAAATCAACAATCACATGGAGCGGTAGCTAGTAATAGTACAGTAAACAAAAAGTGTCAAAATCTATGAACAATCCCTTAACAAACTTTTACAATTTACAGACCAAATAAATATAAATAAATCATATCAGCGTCTCTACTGTTACTATCTGTTCAATGTTCCTTGCGTGAAACTAAAAAAACAATGTATGCCTTATAATTTAAAAAACTACGCTGTGCTACGCACTCATATAGATTTTTGCAGGCGAACATATGTCTCCTGTCAAGTACTGTCATTAAGTAGCAACAATAATATGTGGTAAATGCGTCCCAAATGCTTTTTAACTTTGATATTTTTACTCTTTTTTAACTGTAGCACCAAATCCAATAAAATTTAACCTTAATCCATCCGTTGACTTTAGTCTCCCATTGGAGTGGTAAACTTTGATCTTCTGAATGTCTGTATCCGCCTATTAGTGAATTAGGCCAGTTTCAGCTTATGCGGGCGTACACAGAGCGTTAGAATATACTGAGCCTATAAAATTATTTGCTTTAATTTAAGATTGAACAACTATTTGTTTTCCAATTTAATGGAGATGGAAATATTGTAACATGGAACCTCTATCGAAGGGGGATGTAATTCCGTGCTGCCAGATTTGATGTTGCATACCTAATAGATGAATTCTTGTGGAACGTAATGTGTTTAGGTATGTCAACTCAACCTTGAAACACATGATTCCTATATTTTTTTCGTAATAAAAATGTGAAAATAATTATTTTAAAATACCAATTATTGGTTTTGTAAGTATCTATCTTCTGATTGCAGGCAATATTTTCCATTTCGAAATTAGAATATGTTCCAACTTGCACATCGATAACTGGCAATCGATATTCTTTCGTATCGATGCGCTATGAACGCAGCCAATTGACATTTCAAAGTTGTGCCAGAGGCATGAAAAATTCCAATTTGCGATCAACAGCTCTATTTTTCTATTGTGTGTCCGTCCAATTGTCGAATTGTCGTTTACTTGTGAAAAAGTGGAAAATAAAGCTATCATTGAAGTGGCTAATTGAAATTTAACAGCCGAGACAAACAACAAAAGTGTAGGCAAAGCAAAGTAAAGTGCAAATTATTTTTAACCCCAACGCCAATTAAAAGAGCACGCGAATTCCAATGGCAAAGCGCTGTGATTACTATTGTTGCTAAAGGAGGCAGAGAAGCAGGCTGTTGCTGCTGTGCACTGCCTGTACATTCGGCAGCCACACACTGTGTTAGCTTGTTGTGTGGCGTGCCAATCTGTGTTAGCAGTAACGGCAACTACGAAGGGACTGCGGCGCCTGTTTACCAAACCTTCAAGGTGAAGAGACAGTGAAAGTACTACTTGGTTGTATTGAGTAAATGGTAGTTTCAGGTGGGCGTTTTGTGGGTTATACGTAGGTGATGATTTAAATAAAAATAAAGGAAAAACCGAGCGATTAAATATTAAGTTAATCACGATGGATGTAGCTGTTGTGATTGATACTCAGATAACTGAATATCTGGAAGATCGTAAGTGCGCATTGGAGGAAATGAAGCAGGCTATACAAGCGGTCGGCGCTAATTTTCAACGCGTGCAGGTGAATACAAATACCTTAACAGATTATCCAACAGTTGAACGAAATCTTCCACACGAAATGCCTATTTTCTAATCTATTTTTCATGTTTAGTTTGATAAACTTGATTTTGGTGAAACGAATATGTTGGAAACATTCTACAATGCGGATGTGGCAATCATTGATTTAAGTATATTGGTCCAACAGCGTTCACTTTCCTATCATCTGGGTGTGCGCGAGAGTTTCGGTATGAAAGGGAATATCATCGTCTATAATGATGTGCAATCCAAGCAAACATTGTGTCTCAAGGTAAGTAGCCGCCTATCGAAGGAGAAGGATTATATTTATTTAATTTGCTCAATTAGCATAAGTTTGAGCATGAAGTGTGTGGGCCTGAATGTACAGTTTTACAGACATTTAATGCATAATTTTTTGAATAGTAGTGAATAAGTAGTGGTGTGGCGCTTGAAATTTCCAGTTGGTGATAAGATAAATATTTTGCCATATTGGCGTTTCACGTCTCCACTGCAGACACAGCCACAATTGCCAGCTAACAGCTTGCTGCATCTCTCTAATTGAACCACATATCAATGCATTCAATTAAAATTTTCCACATTCTATGTGTATGTCAACATCAATCAAAATTCGAATTTTATTTCTCTATTTTTCATTATTGAAGCGGCAGTAAAAAGTGAAATAAATTTAATTTAATATAATAAAATTTGTGCTGCATTATTCTCACTATCGCATTATTGCTTCGGATTTTCTTCAAGTGTGCGTGTTCGCATTGGGGGGCCTGTAAAAAATTAGACTAGCATTTATTTTTCCAAACTTACGTCTCTGCTAGTATTAATTATTTATGGTAATTTATTGCTTTATAAAATTTCCCACTGTATTCAACTTCCGGTACGACGCTGTAATGAAAAGCGCGCGCATTCCTCGCTGTTAATTATTATGCAATAATAATGCGTTGATTTCCCCACTAGCATACCACAACACCCACATATTCAGCTTAACTAGACTGTTAAATAAACAATAGCAATAAAAATTGAAAACACATAGAAGCGGGTATTATATTTAGTGAAGGCACATCGTATCTTGATCTTATTGTTGTTACTTTAATTGTTGCATTTAATCAAAGTTGTTTTTATTATTTGTTATTGTTGGGCCTAAAAACCCCCCACGCAAAAACGCTTGATCCACACTCGCCGGCTTGCCAATCTATATTTGCTTTTGCTGAGTTTGTTGTTGCTCACGCTCTTATTTGTTGTTGGCATATAGCACTAAACGCAAAAATGATAGAACATATTCTCTACATTGTGCATTAAACGGAGCCAGACAACTTTGCTGCCGCAGATTGTTTGTTATTGCAATGCGGTTTGTGCTGTTGTTGTTGTTCGCATATGTTTGTGTGAGTGAGTTCATATAGGTAACTCGTGTTTGTTTTGCTTGCATTTTTGTTTTGTTACTTCCTCCGCGTTTGTTTACCTTACAAGTTTATATTTGTTTACCGCTTTTTGATTTTTTTTCTGCATTGCTTTATCCGGTTACTTGGTTTGCTTGCACAGCTTTATTGTTCGAGGGTTTTATATTGTTGTTAAGTTGTTAAAATTTATATTTATATTACAAAAAAGTACCTGCGTTATAATTATCGTTCCATAGTAAAATGTCCCCTAAGCTTTGCAGTTATCGATTTCCATTGGGCATTTCGTTTAATAGTCGATAAATTTGCGGGTTTCTGTAGTCCAATGGAGTACAGCTTTGGCCAATTTTTCACCAATTTGTTTATTACATTGAATTTATTGTAAAGAGTTAGGTTAGGTTTTTGGGGCAGCCGGCTTAGAATATCCAACTCTGCTTTGTGGTACCACTGTGTAACACGGGAACCTCAGTGTTTATTCGCTCTTGTGAAGCGTAGGATAGGTTTTATCACAATACCGAATAGTTCCGTAAGAAAGTGAAAAGAGTATTTTTCTAACAACCTTGCTCTACTCCTAGCTAAGGCTGGACAATTACAGAGGAAGTGTTCTACAGTTTCTTGCTCTTTCTCGTCTCTACAACTTGTGCAGTATTCATGAGGAAGTACTTCTAGCTTAGAAGAGTGCCTACCTAACAGCCAATGACCGTTGACGCAAGCCACGATCTTCGAGATGTTCTCTCTTGAAAGGTTGAGCTATTCTCTGACCTTTCTTTATCCAAATTAGGTTGGTTGTAACACAAGTATTTTCTTCTCTCCATTACCTATTGACCTCATGGAGAATATCACTTTTTACCCTTAATTTGTAAGTTGCCATAGTAACTCAAATATTGCCTCTGTTTTCAAGCTGTGGAAAATTAGCACCCTTTCTAAAGTTAAAAGTGGTTTTGATACGTTTTTTAGAGGTGGAGAAGCTTAAATAGATATAGAAAACAGCAAAGCGTTGTAATATTCATACAATTGGCTTTTTTGATAGATAATTTTCTGTCATTAATGTTTGAATACGATTTGACATATGGTCGTTACAACTGCCGTGTACATCCGATTGGTGGAAACTAAACAAAAATTTTGTTTAATAGCTAGATATATCACCTTTGCGTGAGTTAAAAAAATATTTAGTTTAGACCTTTGAAACTTTACAGTCCCTAAAAAATTAAATGTATGCGAAAATAAAAATCGTAGTATGCCGTATTACATATATAAAATACATAGTTTCACCTGCATATCGAATTTTTTCTGAATAACAAAAAAAGTTCATTTTTGCTTAGCGTAGGCGTGCGACTTCACATTTCCCCCAAGGAAGTTAATCTAAAGGTGTTAAATCGCACTAACGAAGTGCTGGTGATCCCACTAATAAAGCGCACTAAACAGTGACTTTTCATGAGTGCAGTGGTGTTTCTTAGCGCAATCGAGAGCTGACAAATCGGCTGTCATAGAAACAGGTCTCTAAAAAACAGTTTATATGTAAATTATACGGAATAAATAAATTTCTGCAAAGCATTATGTCAGCACTTTTATCTGTACTACTCGCACGCATGCATATGTGTGCACAACTCTTTTTTGCTATATAATATTCCTGCCTTTTTTATACTTACACTTTTCCACAAAATTGCAGCTTTCATGTGCCAATTATCAATTTCTGTCCTACAAACGCAACGAAGAGACTTCCATCTGCTATCTTACCAATTTCAATAAGGAACTGCCGGCCGATACGAAAATGCCCACTTTGCTGTCGCGCCTAAAGCGCCTGTTGCAGGATGTCGAAATTCAGTCCAAGTAGGTGCCAAAATAACAGCTAATTCCGATTTCATTCACTTTTAATTTTTACTGCAGGGCGCACATGCGTGAAAAATTTCTGGCAGATCTGCGTGCAGCGCGTGAAACTTACGGGGCCAATGCATCGAAATTGCAAAAAATTCTACATGAGATGCGAAGGCGGCTGGACGATGTCCATGTACTATCCGGAGAAGTGGTGCACAGTTTTATGTGCTCATTGCGCGATGTGCAAGATTACGATTCCATGGTGCGTTTGGTGAGCGATCTCCGCAATATTCCCAATACACGGAAATATGTTGAGACGGGCAATATGAGTTTTTTGTATGCCTTCGCTTTGAATCGGCGCAATCGCAAGGGGGATCGCGAAAAGGCGCTGGCTTCATCGCTGAAGGCTTTGGAGAAGAAGGAAAATGAGTTTCCCGATATGTTGTGCCTGTGCGGGCGCATTTATAAGGATATATTTGTGGAATCTGATTATGAAGACAAAGATAGTTTGAAGAATGCCATAAAATGGTACCGTCAAAGCTTTGAAGTGCAGCCAAATGAGTATGCGGGTATTAATTTAGCTACGTTGCTCGTAATTGACGGCAAGGAATTTAGTAATACGGAAGAATTGCAAAATATTGGAATTACATTGAATAATCTGATTGGTAAAAAGGGCAGCTTGTCGTCGCTAACTGAGTACTGGGATGTGGCGACGTTCTTTGAAATTTCGGTACTTGCCGAGGATTATGCGAAGGCGATACAAGCAGCAGAGTGTATGTTCAAGTTGAAGCCACCAAATTGGTATCTGAAATCCACGATTGGTAATATTATGTTGATACATCGATTCCGCAAAAAACCCGAGGATCATATTTATTCTGTGGAAGAGCAAATATTTCAATTCTGGATGGACTTTTTCATGGTAGCGACTAATACAGAGGAGATCACCAGTGTACGCATGCCGATACTAGTAAGTTGGATGTGGAATATGATTTGATAATAATATTTTAAACAATGTTTTTGCTTAGATTTTAGAACCACAAAAAATTTACATGCCCAGCTATGTTAATATTAACATGGATGCTGATGAGAAATCTATACAAATCATTAACATTTGTTTGGCACATTCAAAGAATGCGTGCAAGAAAGTGCATGATTTTGTGTTCACTGCTTCGCAAATAAAGTCTGTAAGTTTGTACAAGCGAGATGACCGTTGCGCCTATCTTTATGTGCATCACAATTCAGACGATTTTCAAATTTATTTTCCTTCTACGGAATGTCGGGGAAAATTCTATGAGCTGATACTGGAAATGGCTTCGGGGCAAGATGTGTTTGTGAATTTAGACGTTGATGAGATGCGACAAATTGAGGTGAAGCATTTGAACTGTTTTGCATAGCTTTTAATTTGTTTTTAATATTCGCAGCAAATAATTTGGCAACATTTTTTGCGTACTTATTTTTAATATTAATTTTTTTTTTATTTTTTTGCTAAAGTACGAATATGACTATGACGATCAAAATCGCAAAATTATACTCGGCAAAGGCACCTACGGTACCGTCTTTGCGGCGCGCGACAAACAGACTCAAGTCCGTATTGCTATAAAAGAAGTGCCAGAGCGGAATTCGCAGGACGTACAGCCGTTGCACGAAGAAATCAAATTACACTCACAACTGCGCCATCGTAACATTGTACAGGTAATTGATTGCTATGCTTTCACTATATACAGTTAGATGTTCACCTAATATATGCGCACTGATGCTTGCAGTATTTGGGCTCTGTTTCGGAGGATGGATTTTTCAAGATTTTCATGGAACAAGTACCTGGTGGTTCACTTTCTGATTTGCTTGAAAAGAAGTGGGGCCCACTCAAGGACAACGAATCCACCATGGCTTTTTACTCGAAACAAATACTCGAAGGTCTCAAGTATTTGCATGAGCAGAAAATTGTGCATCGTGACATCAAGGGTGACAATGTATTGGTGAATACCTACAGTGGCGTAGTGAAAATATCCGACTTTGGTACATCAAAACGTTTAGCCGGCATTAATCCCATGACAGAGACATTTACCGGCACGTTGCAATACATGGCGCCTGAAGTGATCGATCAGGGATTTCGTGGTTATGGGCCCGCTGCAGATATATGGTCATTCGGTTGTACGAATGTTGAAATGGCAACGGGCAAACCTCCGTTCATTGAATTGGGTTGCGCGCAGGCAGCGATGTTCAAGGTGGGCTACTACAAAAAACATCCAAATATACCGGAGGAATTATCGCCTATGGCGAGAAACTTCATATTACGCTGTTTTGCCATAAGCGTCACGGATCGACCGACGGCGGCGCAGTTACTGGACGATCCCTTCTTAAATGAGTGAGTTGGCCGTGATGATTTATGAAACTTCGCTCTCGCCAGTATTTTGTGTGAAACTAACGTCATTGCTTTCCTTGATTTAGCAAACACCGTAAGTTACGTTTGAATCCGCCATCTACCTCGGAGTTTGGGCGCAGCATATCTGTGCCTGCCGATCGTTTAGTCAATAAGTCTACCTTACCTGCCCTTATAAGTTCAATCAGTGCTGGCACTTGCAATACTCCTACAACGCCTGAGCTGGAGTAAGATTACTTATTTCTATTTTTTTTGGCAACATAAATGCAAGTTTTATTTTCTAATGCAGAATCACACACTCGTCTTCCGTCGATATCGATGAGCTGCATAGCACACAGTTCGCGCTGGAACGTCGCAACTCATCCGGCTTTTTGCTGTCTCCCGAAATTGAGGCTTCCACACCGTCATTACGCACCAACGCAAGTGAAACCAGTGAAACTGATGGTTTCTATCGTTTGAAAAAGGACTCACAACGTCGCACTACCTTGTCGAAGGTGTTGAAAATGGACGAGGACAAGATATGCAATTTGTGGATGGATCGCATACAAACGGACCACAAAATAAGTGTGCTCATAACGAAGGCAGAGCTGCAAACTCTAATACGTGGACTGCGCGAGTACATTGTTAACGAGAAGGAGAAGAATTTAGAGGCTACTATAATGGGACTGAAGCAAACTTTGAACGACGATGTTGCCGTCGATCATCTGCACTTGGCATTGTACGCCTTTCAGGATGCAGTGGTTACAGTATTGCGTTCACATTTCATCAAACCACATTGGATGTTTGCGTTGGATAATTTAGTAAAAAGCGCTGTACAGGCAGCGGTGACCATTTTGTCACCAGGTATGTTTTGAACGATGCTTTGAGTTAATTGATGATCTATACACACATTTGACTGCGCATTTCAGAGCTTGGCGCCAACTTAGCTGGAAAGGAATTATCATGCAATGACGACGAGAGCGTCCACAATCCGCAACACACCTCAACCGACAGTCAGGAAAAGATAATCGTCGAGCAGACTGTAGTGCCCGCATTAGTGGAAGAGGATGACGGCAGCTTTTCACCTAGTGAATGTGTGCGCATATTGCGCGACATGAAGGATAATGACAAACAATTTCAGCGCCAGCATTTGGAGCAACAAAAGCAACAGCTAAAGGCCTTGCAGAACATCAGCAAAGAATTGGCGCACATCTACTCGGGACGGCGAAGAGCGAGGTGGGTTTGTAATAAAGTTGTCTGCTTAAGGCACAAAGGAGGTAATTTAATTGATTTAGTAGGCTTTGAAACTAATTCGTATATTTTATACTTTTGTTGGTATCAAAAGGTATATCAAATGTTAAATGTTAAATTCTTATAGACGTCCATTTGTTGCCCTCCATCGGCGTCCCAACCGCTTTGCTACACACAAACATCACAATTTCAATCGCTCATTAAATAAACGTACTTATGGCATCAGCGAGATCGATGAGCAGTTGGCGCAATGGCTCACCAACCATGACATTGACGAGTTTTCACAGACTATAATCCTTAATGAAGGTTTTACTTATGAAGATTTTGTGTTCAATATGGAGAAACTAGATCTAATGCGTTTAGAGTTGAGGTGCTTAAGATGTATTCATTTAAAAGTTGTGCGCCAATATCACTAAATTCTAACTACTTTCAGATTGGGCGTGGAAGTGCGTCTATGGAAATTGATCACGCAAACTCGCGCCAGTATGGATGTGGTGGATGCTGAGAGTTCGTTTAGTCAGCAAGTAAATACGCAGAGTACTGATAATTCAAGTGCCTTAAAACGTACTAAAACTACTGATCATAATTATAGAAGTAGCCTGGGCAGCAGCGAAAATAGTAGTAAAAGAATTTCAAATGTAAATAGGATTAACAACAATACCAGCGACAATGACGATGCCAATGCTAATACGAGGCAAACTGAAAGCGAATACGACTCTTGCAGTGAATAAAATGAGAATCAAAGGCCCAGGAAAGATGCGATGTGGGAATGCATATAAAAATGGGTACACAGTTGTTGGCCTTAAGCGGCATAAATTCTGCCATTGTTGTTCGTTCTTGCGTATGTTCAGTTACAAATTAATCGCGCATTCATAGAAAAGAAAAAAACAAAAAAAAAAAACACGACAAAACAAAACTACCAAACTTTGGTACATCACATAAAACATTTAAGCAAAAACAAAAAATTACAAAAAAGAAAATATTTTTTAATGTTATAAAGTTAAAAGCTTGAATTAAGCAGAAAGTTATAAATAATAAAAACAAGCATGATTGTGTTAACAACTATTGAAAAAAAGCGCTTTTTAAAAAATAGTGGATGAAACTAATTTGCGGGAACTGAAATACATATTTTTGCGCATATTTATATGCATTTTTTTATTATTTAACATTAATTGCAGAAAGGAGTAAGTATTTTCAAATGTTTCACCTATTAACATGGCTTCCTGGGCCAAGATGTGTGCATCATAATGGCTAGATTGCTTTAGTGGCCACACCACTCGACGCAGTAAACGACGCACAGAGCGGCCGATTCCCGAAAAGCTGGCCAAAACTCAAAAAATTAAGTAATTGATTCAAAATTTCTTACTCGCGGATTGTCGGGGTCTCTGATTACGAATTTGATCTTAAAATTTTGAAATTCCACCCCCTTCCACCCCTATTGGCCACCCCCTCACGTGAAATAGCGTATATTCTAGAACATAATCAAGATGCATGTAAATTTATATGTTTTCGGGGTCGCTGATTAGCAAGTGGTAGCAGCTGAATCTTGTTTTATTCAGTAACCATTACTTTTTTGAGTAACCTTTAATAGGTTTCAAAGCAGCATATGACGGAGTTGTATTACTCTACAGTTTGAAAACTCAAATTTTATAAAAAAAATTGCAAAAAATGTATCTACGTATTGCTGCAGCTAAAAATTTTGTGTCGAGGTATTGATATGTACTAAAGATTTCTCGTATTTTACTAACCTTCCAAAGATGATTCCATTTGGTTTTGTTCAATTTACTCCATTACAAAATCTTTCAAATGTGTACAACTTTCACTATTCATCGACAGTAATACGATGCCCAAACGAAGGCCACGTTGCGACTGAAAATACAGAGGATACTTAGGGTACAGGACGTTGCTATGAACGGTTTTCACTACTCAAGGCATTACTGTAGCCAACCCAACGACAAAAAAACTCTATCTAGAAACTTTTTTTTCGACTTTTGGCCAGCTTTTTGGGAGTCGGCCGCACAGTGCGACGGTCGGTTCTACGTTACCGAAACGACCCGGATTTATATCCGGCCAAAGACTGTCACTCCAGCAGCATTCCCCGTATGTAAGTATTAACTATGGGGAATGTTTATGCTGCTACAACAACAACAACAACAACAACAACGGTCGCTGCAAGCGCAAAGGCCTTTTGAACCCTACCTCATCCACAAAATAAACAAAAAACAAATAGCTTGCGGAGAGCCAGTGCTTCTCCGTCAACATCGTCTCGGTCCATTGTACCGCTGCTTTTAGCATTTAAGCGCCGTAAGCCATCAATCCATCAAGCCATCAATGAATATCATCAATCCATTTTCTTGGGAGTCTTTCACGTTTTCTAGTGCTCTTCACATAACAGTTGAAGGTCTTTTTCGTTATCCTGTCGTTGTCCCAAACATCGCCTTGGCAAAGCGCACAATGTTTCCGTTATCAGTTCTTCGACTTCGTTGTTATATCTTATTCTATAAGTCCCATCAATTTCTTTTACTGGACGAAGGAGGTGGTTCTTGATGTTGGTATCATAACGCATGCTTCGGGAAATCGGATACTTACTATTATTTGTTACTGCAGCAGCATCACTCAAATATTTTTAAGTGTTATCGATGCCGTCTCTTATCGACGGTTGTAAACTCTGTAGTCTTCTGTGCTGTCCCGATATGGGCGGGTGCCAAAATGTAAGGCATTCAACACCCAGCACGGATACCTCGCGGAATTGGAATAAGAAACAATAGTTGTTATCGCGGGCAAACTACCAGCTGACATTCAGACAAATGAATTCCGTAGTCTCTATGTCAGTCGAGGAACTAGGCCGTCATTAGAAGAAAAAGCTGCAGAGCGACTGCATTCGATAGAAGAATGGCAAATCAGATGGGATTCGTCAGCTGACGGACGCTGGACTCATAGGCTTATCTCAAATAAAGGGGTTTTCAATTGGCGCGGGTCGATTTTGGCGCCCTGTGGCAGCCATTTTGTTTTGGTGACACCTGTCAAATCTTTTGTTTATTATTCAGTTGTTTAAGCCAAATCATCATGGCAAGTTACACGATTGAACAGCACGTTCAAATGATAAAACTTTATTATCAAAATGAGTGTTCATTAACGCAAACGTTGCGCGCATTGCGCCTATTTTTCGGTAGACGTGGTGGCCCTTCCAATTTCTTATGGCCCATATTTAACCATATGGACCTAGACGATATGTGGTTCCAGCAGGACGGCGCTACATGCGACACAGCAAACGCCATTTTATTCCATTTCAACATCTACCCGCCCTTATTGAAAAACCCTTCATTAGGCAATGGGTGGCCATGAAATACGGAAACGTTGACTACTATCTCCCTCAAATACTTAGTGGTCACGGTTGTTTTTTGAAGAACCTCCATCAGTTTAATCTGGAGAACACCTCGTTCTGTCCAACCTGTAACAATGCGATTGAATGTGCAGAACACGAATTGTTCTACTGCGATCGTTTAGAGGGGAGCGCTTAATGCTTGGGTGGACAGCTACGCACGGAAAATCTAATCACCAAGATGATCGCATCAAATACTTGCTGGCAGGCAGTAAAAACATTTTGCAACAATGATAGTGCCATACTTTCAATGCCCAGAGTGGCAACGCAATATGCAGCTGAGAAATCAACAGCAGCTTTCGACTGGGGGTGGATTGCCTACGCACTGATGACAAATCACAGACTTATGAAATGGAAGCAGTGGAATACTATCGATAGCGTGTAACCTCCATACGCTCATGTGAGAGGAACATGGACGCAGGTACCTGTTGCATCAATAGACAAAAACGCGACTCCACCTTGATGAAAAGTTACCACGGTCCAGGGTGGAATTCAGTCGAGAAGGAGGATTGTTATAGTGTTAGTGGGAGCATGCCCCACATACCACTGGTGCGACCTTTGCTGATGTTTCTGACATTTTGATTTTAACCTCCTTAAAAAAAGTGTTATCGATACCATCAAGCGCCCGCATCCGGAACACGTTTGTGTATGCCATGGTCCATTGTGGATAAGTAGGAATTGAACTTTTTGTTATATGCAGGGCGTTATGCGGATCCCATGAGACAATTCGTACTAAAATTCCCATTAGACGTGTATACCTGGTCGGAAAAACTGCTTCCCCATCTTTACTGATAGCTCAAATCTTGACGATAAAGTTAGCTTTTGTGTCTACTGTAAAAAGCCAAAATTAAGCGTTTCGGCTTGTCTTGCTAATCAGTGTGCAGTATTTCAGGCGGAAATTCTAGCCATTAATGAGGCAGCTGTCTGGTTAGGCAAAATGTGACTGCCTTTAGAGAAGTCTATATTTACTCCGATAGCCAAGCGGCGATTAAATCTCTTGATGGCGTCGTCACTAACTCCATCATTGGTCGTAAATGCCGGGCGTCTATTAACGAGATGGCGGAATATTTCCGCATCCATTTGATATGGGTGCCAGGGCATAGTGACATACCAGGGAATTGTAAGGCAGATAAATTAGCGATATAGGACACTACCACTCGCCTACCTCTTGATATGGAGATTGTAGGTATACCCCTCTCAAACTACAGATTGCGTGGCACAAGTAGCATTAGCAGGACACGAAATGGGTGGGTAGTCAGACATGTAATGCTACGAAAAGAATTTGGCCAAAATGGGACGATAGGCGGTATTTAATCGGTCAAGGAAAAACGTCTCTATGTTAGTTGCTTTGACCACAGGCCACTGTCTCCTAGATCGACATGCTCAAAGATTGAACGTACCTCATTTCGATTATTGTAGAAGCTGCAAGAATGAAAAAAAGGAAGAGTCTGTCTGATATCTTCTTTGTTACTATCCCGCGGTGCATGCCATTAGGTTTATATACTTTGGCGCATCATTTTTAAATGATACTTAGGATCTTAGAGAATGAGTGCCATCCAGATTATGGCTTACCTTTAAAAGTGCTATAACTCGCTCATCTTTGTTCTGATTGGCTTGAAATTTCGACACGTAATTGCAGAAGCGTCTTTCTAAATATGCAAAAATTATGAAAATCGGTTGTCAAACACCAAAACTGTCAAATCATCTCGGAAAAAGTGCTGTAATTCGCTCAATTTTGCTCTGATTGGCCTTAAAACAAAATTGTTTAACGAGGAGTAGCAGATAAACTGCCACTAGGGTATTACAATGGATCGGCAACAGTCTAAGAGAGTTGGCTTAGAAACCGACTGCCACTTCTACCTACCTACTTATACGCCTCCTTAGAAGAAGAAATTGTGGTTGTAGCCGGGACGTTCTGAACCGACTGTCGTGGGAACGCTGGATCTTGTGATCCTTTCTCACACTTATCAAAAAAAAATTGTTTTTTGTTATGACCCTGTTGCAGCTAATGGCGAAATATGTTTTTGAATCTTTTCAGTGCTTCATGAAATCTGCGGAAAGTAAGATCCTCTTATGCTGTCCAGAAATATTTGCACAAATTGAATATTTATTTTTATTATAGAAATGAAAAAAATACACTATTTTGCTATCAGAATCACAAATTAAAACAACAAAAAAAATGGATATTCAATGATTGGTACAAAATCCTTTTTGGTCTGATGAGACGAAATTAGGATTATTCAGTTTCAAATGACGAGTTAGTTAGAAAGATCACTTAGAACACCAGAGTGCGCCCATCAGAGAGGTGTAATTGCGTGAGAGAAATGTCAAAATGCGTCCTAGACAGCAAAGGGAAGAAGAAGAAATTATAAAAAATACACTATTAAATTGCACAAGTGTGACGTCACACACATAGTGTTGCTGTCAAATTCGCTTAGAGCAGAATAGCGGTACGAGATAGGCGCTACCCATGATGGATAGAATAATGAGATGGCGCCTATCGTGGTACCGTTACTTTGCTCTCAGCGAATTTGAGAATGAGTGACGTCATACTAGCACCAGTATGACCAGATTACCATTTTCGTAACTTGATTTAGCATTTTTTTTTTGTTATTTTTATTTTTTATTATTTATAAAATAAAATACCAAATTCTGTTATTTATAAAATAAAATACCAAATTTGTATTGAATTACTTAAAGAACTTTGTATGCGTGACAAATTGTCTTTAAAATTTGCGCTTTTAAATAAATGTGTTTTGGTTATGTACAATTTAATTTATGATTTTTTGTTAAGAGAAATTATTTTGTTAAGAGAACGATTTTTTTGCTATATTTGAGGTTATGTAACAAGATGAGGTACTCTTTTTGTAAAAATGAATACACCTCTTGATGCCCTATGTCCCACTAAAGATTGAGGACCGGAAGAAACGATTACACCTCTATGGTTTTAATTCGCATTTAGTAAACTCAAACGCTTTTTAACCATTCGGAATTCAGAGAGAACGTAGGTTCGGATCTCGGTGAAACACCAAAATTAAGAAAAAGTGTTTTCTAATAGCGGTCGCCCCTCGGCAGGCAATGGCAAACCTCCGAGTGTATTTCTGCCATGGAAAAGCTCCTCATAAAAAATATCTGCCGTTCAGTCGGCTTAAAACTGTAGGTATCTCCAATTGTGGAACAACATCAAGACGTACAAATAGGAGTTCGGTCAAATACCCAAAAAGGATGTACGCGCCAATGATATATGTATATATATACATATAAAGGTTTTCAATGTTAAGAAGAGTTAAGAGAAGAGGATTCAATATTCTTGCATAACTTTAAAAGGAGCAAACACTTAAATTTGCACTTTCAAAATATCAAATTTTATAAGACTCAACAAATTTTCATTAGCACTAAACTCAGAAAAATCTCAGAGTGACGCTTTTTAACCTTCTTTTGTTTAGTAATACAGTTTTTTTTTAACTTACAGTTTCAGTAACTTTAAATTTAAAAAATAAACAAAAACCAAACTTAATATTTTCGCATTTTGGGTATAAAAAAGCACTAAATTTATTGCGAAAATCAAATGGTCGGCAACTCTGTATAACTCAGTAATGTGACGTCACGCACTCTCTGGTGGGCGCAATCTTGTTTCTATCATTCTTGAGCGCCACCTTTGTATTCTGCACATCGTGGGTCAGAATTATATGTCAAGCATCGAAGGAAAAGCTATGTACCAAAGCACTTAAACAGGTAGCAGCTGTAGGGTTTCAATTTCATAGCCTAGATTATAGCCTAGAGCTATGGATGCTATGGCCTCAATCTTATTTTATTTCGTTTTATTTATTTTTGTTTTTTTAGATTAAGTTTTTTATTTTATTTTATGAACATTTTTTGTTTTTATTTTTATTTACTTTATTTTTGTTTTTTATAATTATTTTATTTTTTCCCTTGCATAAAACATAAAAGACAACCATATTTTTTTATCAACTTTTTACAAGTTCGTTTGCTGTTTTATTTTTTTGTTTATTTTTTTTTTTAAGTCTTTGATGACGTTGCACTTTATTGTTTATATATGTAAGTAAATAATTATACTCATATACAAGATTTTCGCTCTTTCCCCTATAAAAGAATTGCATTTCTTTGTTGATCGAAAGCGTTTCGTTCTGTTGCTGCAAGTTTTTCCCATTGTTGTTGTTGTTATTGCTGTTGTTATTTTCAATCTTGTTGCTGTTGATGCTGTTTTTACTGAATTTGTTGCTGTCATTAGTATCGCTGAGTGCGGGTACACACACTCCAACCATTTATGCCTTGGTTTCTGATTCGTTGGTGGTGGCTTGCGATTGAGCATCGCTGGACTTGCCATCGTCGACCTTGCCGAACACACAGCATGGGCACCTTTCTTTCAGCGCCAAGCGGTACTTAGGATGGCTGATTGGTAGTAAACGAGAGAGAGAGACAAAGTAGTGGGTGCGTCAAACTTCTATTGCAAACTGCGTATGATTTCAGTGTTTAATTTCCTAACATTTACCTGATGCCGTATACGATGGGATTGTAGCAAGCGGCCGATTTGGCAAAGCAAGCGCCCCAGATGGTATTAAGTGGGGTCAATCCCTCGAATTCGAATAGGCCCATGCAGTTGATCACCAAGTATGGTGTCCACGCCATGAACCACAGTGAGATGGTGACCAGCGCCACCTTGGCTAGTTTTCCTTCGGCACTCTTCTCGGCATCCTCAGAGGAGCGCAGAGATTTGACATTCATTTTCTTGGCCTGTTCACGCATGGCCTTCTCGTGAGCTGATACAGCCTATGTAAGTGGAAGCACCAAGCCATATGAAGGAGAATGGAATATGCATTAAAATTAATTCGTGTAAATTTGAAGTATCCTCACTTACAGCAATGATGAACCAGTAGGAGTAGCAGATTAAGAACAGCGGCATAACGTAGACGAAGATGGAGTAGAAGATCAGATATGATCGTGGATTCCAATCGCGCTCCAAATAATCAATGCCACATGAAGTCAAATTGCCCTCAGGCACATACCTAATGGTCCACAAAAATAAAGCATACGCAATATCCAACTTATTTAACACCACTTACCTGCTCCAGCCGAACACTGGCGCCAAAGTCCAAATGCTGCTCATTGCCCAGATGAAGGCGATTTTCATTAGCGCCAATTTAATGGTCATTGGTCGGCCAGCTACACCCTTGACAATGACTTGATAACGATCCAATGAGATCATGCACATCGACCAGATGGAACTGCAACCAAAGGCCGACCCCAGGCCGCCATACAGATCACACATAGCCGGCCCCAATACCCAGGTCTCGAAGTACAAATTAATTCCCATCATTGGCGTATTCGTGATCATTATGCCGAAATCGGAGAGCGCCAGATTGATGACTAGTAGGTTAGCAGGTGTGCGCAACGATTTCGTTGTCGAGAAGATGTAAATCACCACGCCATTTCCACACCATGAAATCGAACCGATAATGATCATGTACGCCGTTAAAATTTTCGCCCAAATGGGATCCATAGCCGGGAATTGATTCCAGTATGGATGAATTAAGTGCGCCATATCGGGCGTCACCTAAGCCAAGAAAAAACATTTATGAATGACTGAGATTATTTTTGAAGATACGAGAGGTTTATAGGTAATGGCGATTGGTATAAGGTGAAGAATTTTCAATCGCGCAATAAAATATCAAAACCGAGTTTGCAATAAGTTTTGGTCGCTTGTAGTTTTTTTTTATCTATAAATCAATATTTCCACTACGTGGCGTAAGAATAAGAAAAAAATTTGTCTCAACTATTATACTAGAAAAAATGTAATTCACAAAAAACATATTCCCGGAGGTTTTTATCTATAAAACAGTATTTGCTGCAATACAGTTGAAAAAAAATTTAATTTTTAATAGTGTTTCAGCAGATTTAGTGCAGAAAATTTATATTGATGAGTAACTTTTTTTTATATAATATAATGAAAAAAAAATTCAAAAATTATAATAATAATTCTATAAAATTAATTAAAATGCAAATTTTCAATTAATCCGCCCAATGTTACAAACTATAACTCTCATTGTTTATGGGCTTGCCCGATTTAAAAAACTAACAGCCAGCCCAAATTAAATTTTTACATTACAAAGCTCGGCCCGGTCCGAATTAAACTTTCCTTATTTGTTTCTTGAAGTGTTTATTTTTGTTAGGAGAGAGCTGTTTTTTTTTAAACACACTCTTTTTGTTGATTAATTTTTATTCTTTTATAATTTTTTTAATTTTTTAGCTTACCTTGTCTGTGACTGATCCATTGGACAGTGCGGCAAAATGCGGTCCCAATGATTGTAAACTGATGATTTCATGAAGAAGTGCAGAGAGAAAGCGATAGAGCATAAGTCAGAGCAGGAAGAGAGAGGAGAAAGAGAGAGAGAAAGGGAGAGAGAAATATAAGTGAGTATTCTGAAAAATAGTTAGAGCCTAGATGGTTTGAGCCATGTGTCTCTTTAATTTTTCAATGTTTTCAATTTCGTACGCCCAACAATCAGCATCGATATCGATATTAGCAAAAAATATGCCTTTTAAACTGCAAAGCACGCTGAGCTAAAATCCAATCTAAAAGAGCTAAAATAGATCTAGAGATCTTCGTTTATCGAGAGCCCTATTTATAAGACATAAGTTTGTTTTTGGATATCTGTTGTCGCTAAAGGAACCCAAAGCCATTCCTCTTCTATCGTTGTAGTGCCATGGTCTCAAAAACTCCTTTGCAAATGCAGCAGTTTGTATAATTGTTGAAAGCACAGGCAGACAAAATTTAGTTGTCACATTTTAAAGTGCAAAAAAGGAAACATGATTTTTGGTAGAATTTCAGGTTATGTAGCATCATGAGATATTTTTTCTTTAAAGATCGTTACGGTATTTCCAAGTACAACTCTAAAACCATTTTGAAACAAAACAAATTATATTAGTCTCCGAGATATCGTATGTATGTTTTCAGTTTACAGTGTCCGCTGGCCCTATGCTTTATGAGGAGATCAGAACAGCAGTAAGTACTTAAGTAAGTAAGGTCAAATTCGGATTCAGCAGGTCAGAAGGGCGCAGTATGGCTTTTGGTTCAGAATTTTTATCAGTCTGCGAAATTCAATTCAGCTAAATAGCTGTGCTGAAGACTTGTATTTTCTAATAACTGTTATAACTGTATCATCCTATGAGATCATTTGCTTAACTTTATTTACTGCACAGTAATCAAATTCAACCCATCTTCTACGTAAACTGGTTTATCTCAACAAAACCACAAGATTGTTTTTATATACTACATTTACAGACGGGCTATGCTATTTCTACTTGGAACCTTTTGCCTTTGATATCGTAAATAACTCTTTTGCCATTGAAAGTGCGATACACATATGGGCAAGGTGTTAGGCTAGGTTGACCTGCCTAGCTGAAAGCCATCACATAGGCCTACTGGTCTGTAGTGGTACCATGTGAAACTACACCTTTACGTTCCTCTGTAGTATACTCTAAGTAAACTCTGAATCCAGCGTATTTATCTGCATACTGTGTACACACGACTTTCGCGGTTTGCAAGGAGCTAGATTGTTTCACCTCCTGTCTATCTGCCCTTTCATGTCCGCAACGGTGTCATTGTAGATCGGCTTTAAGGGGCTTAGTGTGTCTTTTTCTTGTTCAAATGTCATGTAAACTGCGCTCTTGGCAATCTCATCTACAATTTCGTTTCCTGCAATGCCCTTATGTCCTGGTACCCAATATATGTGCACTCGTCTAGTTTTATTTAACTATTAAAACTAATATTAATAATAGCCTTGATTATAATTTTTAATTAATTTAATTTAATTTTTAATTTTGTCAAATCATTTATCGTTAAACGCGACAAATTAGACACTGTGAATTATGCATTTATAAATTGGCGCTTACGCCCTTGTTTTTGTGTATTTGACCGAACTGCTCCTCGAATTTGTGGTGTGCCTCTTGATAGATTTGCGCAAATGGAGGAACCTACAGATCTTATGTCTCTCCCAAATGGCAGAAGGTTTTTTATGAGCAGATTTTTCATGGCAGAAATACACTTGGAGCTTTGCAATTGCCTGCCGCTGGGCGACCGCTATTATAAAATATTTTTCTAACAATTGGCGTTTCGTGCACCGAGTTTCGTCACGCTACAGCGGCCACTATGCATCGCCCCATAATAACTAGAATGCACCCTCAAAACCTCACTAGAATTCTCACAAAATATTCGTCGAATCACAATTACTTATCCTGCGCATACAGGAGATTCTAATCTTTTCAAGCACCATTCAAAGTCACTTTACCAAACTGTTTAAGGCACCAAGTCACTTTTCATTTGTTATTGTAAAAATATTAACATGCATGCATACCTCTCCATTGTGTAGTTTTTACTGTTGGTGTTGTTGTTGGTGTCCGGTATATATCCCTATATGTGCTTTCGTGCAGAAAGATTTTTTAATTAATTTACGTTCAAAAAAGATGCAAATTAAGGAATAAATCTCATTTCTTTTAAAGTAAAGTACTTTTTTTTAATTTTTTCGGGATAATTCCAGGAGTGGACTGCTCGCGGCGATCTGTCGTCAGAACCTACGGGCAAGTTGCATACTGCTACGGTTTTTATAGGTTCATAAGATTTTCAGCCACTACAAGTTTCAGTCGGCTATAGTTTTGGTAAATTAAATTATGGGCTCGCCGGCACATGGCACAGACGTAAGAGTGCGTGGGAAAGAAAGAATAACTAATGTTAGAAACATTTGAAAATAACGTAACGTAATGGTGATAATGACGTTGGACGTTGATGCTCAAGATAATTTGAACTAAATGAAATGGCAACAATAACGATAACAATCGTATGCGAATTTTGTTTGTAAAAACGGTATTTCAAAGCCGATAACTGTTTTAAGCGCATTATATTTAAGCTTTGTCTTCCCCCTTTCTGTGCATATACACATATATAAGTGTGTACATGTGTGTGTACATATATATAAACGTATCGACCACTTCGACGCCTATTTTGGGTTATTGTTTGTATACAATCTTTTAACGGTAATTTTTCTGTCGATGCCAATGTCAATAGGCACATTACAACGGCTTCTCAAAAGTGTTTCAATGTTTTGACAACACTAGCAAATACACATACACATGTACGTACATATGTTTGCATAGTCGGTTTATTAAATATTTCATTATCATCATTTGCCTTCGCTTGCAATTCTTCAAAAATGCACTTTGGGTATGACAGACTAAGTAGCAAATATAAATAATCATAAATAAAGCAATTTGCACCTATTCGGCCACTGAGATCGATTGTTTAAGCTCACACCTACCTCGTGGTACAGCGGGGCGTATGAGTGACGCATTGAAGTGATTTCCTCCTTACAGCGGAACTAACAAAGGTACATAGTTAAAATAATCTTTAACAATATTTTTGGTGAGAATACGAGGGTTACCTTTTATATTTAGCGCCCAACAATGAGAACACAGTAAAATAATAATGAAAAGGGTTTTTCAAAATATTCTGCTTGGAAGTCAATACACTGTTGCATTTGCTTGAACCAATTTTCAAAGCACTTTTGCCACTCAGAAGTGGATACCTCCAAAACGAGCTGTTTAAAGGCTTTAACAGCTTTTCAAGACATTGAAAAGCGTTAACTTCGCTTTTTATTTTTGATGCTCGACAACAAAAAGAAATCATTAGGTGCCAAATCAGCGCTGTAGAGCGAATGATCCATTACTAACATGGCAAACAAATGGTTTTGTACCACTCAGAATTCACTGTTTTAAGTTTCTGTAGTGGTACGGCGGCCGCCGTAGCCGAATGGATTGGTGCGTGACTACCATTCAGAATTCACAGAGAACGAATCTCGGTGAAACACCAAAATTAAGGAAATCATTTTTCTAATAGCGGTCGCCCCTCGGCAGGCAATGGCAAACCTCCGAGTGTATTTCTGCCATGTAAAAGCTCCTCATAAAAAATGTCTGCCGTTTGAAGTCGGCTGGAAGCTGTAGGTTCCTCCATTTGTGGAACAACATCAAGACGCACACCACAAATAGGAGGAGGAGCTCGGCCAAACACCCAGAAAGGGTGTACGCGCCAATTATATATATATATATATATTATATATAGTTGTGACATATGTATATATGATATATGTACAATTGCGACTTGACCCGATTTGCCGACGATCATTTTCAGGCGACCATTTGCTTTGAGGTGCTTCCTCCATGCACCACTTTTATTGGATTAACCTTGTCGTGCAACATACATGCTGTAAACTGCTGTTTCGTTTTCAGCTCAGAAGCATAGATCCAAAATTTTTCACCTGTTACGATGCTATAGATCTGCTTTGAAATACCGCGGCTGAATTTCTGCAACATTTCTTTATAGCAATCGACATGAGTGAGAATCGTTTTTCGGGCTATTTTGAAATTATGTGGTATTCAACGAGATCTTGGATCTTCTTGACGACCAAATGTTCACGCAATATCGAATGTATGCGGATGCCATTAATGCCCATTGATGCCTATATTTCGCGGTAAGTCACAAGACGGTTTTGCGTTATGAATTGTCTACAAGGATAAACGGCCGCTTTGGATCTCGTTGCTTCCCAATAGATAAGCGTGGTGCTTCAACGCCAAAAGTCGAAGTAAGATGATCAATACACTCCTGTCTCGATAATCCATGTCGAAAAACGTAATAAATCATCGTCGAAAATCTTCAAGATTTAACTCTTTTTTTTGGCGAGATGAATTTCTTAACTCACTAAAAAAAGAACAGATAAAGCTCGTAAGTGAAAACGTTATATGTAAGTTTATGCCAAAAAATATAAAACTTTTTGATAAAAATATCGAATTACGTATTGTTGCAAAGTGGAAAAATATAAAAGGCGGCCCTCGTATTTGTATACTAAGTTACTCTGAGTTTATGGATACTTATATTGAAGCAAGCTATAGTTTATTATCTTTCTTAGGCAGTTACGTATTTTATAAAATTGGGAAAGCAAACACTTCAAACGAATATGCTTTATATTAGGTTGGAGAATAAGTTTGTATCGTTTTTACGGAAGACTCTTGTTTAAACTCGTTGTTGAGCCAGTTTTTAGGGACATCTTTGTTATCGAAGGTTCCCTTCATATGGTGTGACAGGGAGCGGAAAATATGGTAATCGGTCGTTGCAAGGTCCGAAGAATACGGTGGATGCTGAAGGAGCTCTTGAAGTGAGACTTTGACGACTTGTGCAACATGTGGCCTGGTGTTGTCGTGAAGGAATATGGTTTCACCATGTCGATCAGGTCTTTTCAGTTGAATAGCTTCATTCACGGGGTGTAGTTGGGCAATGCAGAGCTCTTTGTTGACCCCGGCATTCCTCTCGAGCATTTTCCAGTGCACCACGCCCTCCCAGTTCCACCAAACACATATCATGATCTTCTTTGGATGGCTTGACTTTCAGCTTTGGCGTTTCTCCTGGAGCTAACCACTCCTTTCTTTGCTTCATATTAATGTAAAGGCACCATTTCTCATCTCCCATGACGAATGGGTAAAAAAAGCTGTTTGTGATGCGCGTGTTGCTCGATAGCGGGCGAGATGCTGAGAAGCAATTTGAAGGCGACATTATTTGTTTTTTTCGTTGAGCTCGTGAGGCATTCAGGCACCCAATTTCGCAGTAAATCCCATTGAATCCCAGTAAATCCCATTATGATAGAATTCATTTTTTCCGATTAAATAACCCAAAAATATAACTAACCTTTGCCAAACAGCAAACAAATCATTTTAAAATAAACGAAAATATAAAAATGATATGAATTTATTCCCCAACTCAATTCTTGATTGTGAGATGTCTTCGAAAAACTTTTGAATATTTTATGAGAAGATTTGGCTCTATTTGCATACATTAAATCACTTCAATACAGACGGTTCGCTCTCACTGTCGACCTCGATAAAGTAGACTCTTGTTTAAAAGAGCGGCGCAAATTCTCAAACCCTTGTACAATTCGGAATAAGCAATCTAAGATGTTGGTGGATAGAATTAATACTCAAAAATAAAATCATGCAACCACCCCATTCACGTAAGGACATTGCAGGAAACTGTATGGTTGATGAGCTGACTAGTAAAGAAACTGTCACTTTTTCGTTTAATGTTACTACAATGCCCTGACTCTAAATTGCCACCTTTCGAAAGCAGTTTAGCAATTTAATGACTATTGCGGCAAACAAATTTTTCCCACCTTTGCAAAAATGCACTAGCAATGGAGATCACTTATTTTTTTATTAAAAATAGCTATAAAAGTACCCAAGATTTTTGATTAAAAAAAAAAAAAATTAAATTAAATTGAAATTAAAAACCAAACCTATTTTTGGCTTAATTTCGAAGTACCTTCTGCTCAAATATGAACGAGACGTTATCAATAAAACGGTCCGCGGATGACATATGGCAAAAATAAATTTTTTGTTTTTTGGCAGGACTGTTATAAGCTTCCATGGCAAATTTCAGCGTGATATGTCACATAGTTTGTTTTCTGTGCTACTGTAAACAAGTCAAGCTCGAATTAAACAGTTATTTTGCGTTTTATTGAACAAATCCCAGTACTGTTTTGACAGAATGTATGTTTATACATCGCCTTTGGAATACCGTAAGGTATCGAAACCAGATTTTTCAAAACGGTGGACATGATAAGCCAAACAGTTTCCAATGATTGATCTTTGAATTGATGCAAAACTTTGTAAAAACTTATGAACAGAGTCTCCTAGGGATTTTTTAATGTTGGAAAACCGCTAAAATCGAATAGTTTTAAGGCTTACCCTTGTTGTATTAGGATTGAACCACTGAATAAATAAAAATAATAAAAAATAAATAACTAATAAAAAATGTTAATATATTTAACTAACTTTTTATAAGAAAATACGAAAGCATTCTCAAAATGATTCTAATAGCGTAAGAAAAACGGCTACATGACTCTTATAAACTTTAAAAAGTTTTTATGTACTTGTTTCAAATAAAAATTGAAAAACTGCATTACTGGGAGCTATGCACAAGCTGGTGCAAAATTAATGACCCTATCGGAGGATCTATAATTTTTGCAAATGGCCTCGTACGTCAATCATATTTTACACTTGTGAACTCCACAGCTGCAGTATGCAAACAGAGAAGCAATGAAGTGCGTAAACGTGAAAATAAAGATTTCCATCACTCAAAATACAAGGATGACAGATTGCAAGGCATTGAACAAAATTTCGAGCAAAAAATCTTCTTCTTCCTATATTTTTGACAGGCACATATGTAGGTGTGAGTTTGACACACACAAAAGTGTAATAGTGTGAGCGCTTGGTCTTGAGCCTAGTGGCGGGGTTGCTACGTCAAATTAGAATTTTTATGGTTAGATTAAAAATAACAGAATATCGTAAAAAAAAATATATATATATATACAAGGTGAAGTCTAAAATAAACAAGACTGAGCTAAAGTAGAAATGGCAGGAGCTTTGTTTTGATAACTTCAAGTTTATTTATTCAAAATAGTCCCCTCTGGCTTCGATACACTGCTTTGCGCGATCTAAAAGCTTTTCAAAAGAATGTTTCAGGTCATTGGCCGAAATGCCCTTCAGGATGTCGGCACAAAACGTAAAACGTTTTCCTTTCATGGCCAAATACAATTTTCCGAATGTGTAGAAGTCACAGAGAGCCATATCAGATGAATGCGGTGAGTGATTGTTTGTGTGATTTCCAGTTAAAAAATCAATCACAAGAGTGGTTCGATGAGATGGTGCATTATCATGTAATAAGAGCCAGCTTCCTCCTTCGCGGTATTCAGGGCGAATTCAACGAATGCGATGAAACAAACGCTTCAAAATGCCCAGATAGAAAATAACATTGACGGGGGGACAATTCCCTTGGAATCGTAAAAGCAAAGGAGCATCGACTTGATTTTTTACTTCTCTAAACGCGATTTTTTGGGTGGTGGCTCGTCTGGGGGGCCTTCTATTCGGCACTTTGACGCTTAGTTTCAGGTTCATGTTGGAAAGACCACATTTCATCGCCAGTTACAATGTAGTAACGGATGTTCTTGTCTTTTCTCGCCTCTTTAAGGGGTTACATGGGTTTCGTCGGGTAAAAAATGCTTATTTTCAATATTTTTTTTTTCTATGTAAAAAATTATTTATTTAATTCAAACTTTTTTCTGTCTTATAGATACATGTTCAAAGAATTATTTCTGAAATTTTCAAAAAAATTAAAACTGCTCCATTGTGACGTTATTTCCGGTGACCCTTCGAAAAAAAGGTGCGTCCGCGTTGTCAGCATAACTCCTGACAGTATCACCAAAAATGAAAAAACAAAAATAAGTGTTTTAGTTAAGACCATAAACTCGTGCTTAAACGAAGGAAAGGAAAAAAAGTAAAAATTGGAATTTTGACAGACATTTTTCCAAAAAATGATAATTTCGGTCAAATTTGCTTCACATTTTGTTTTTTTAAATAATTGTAATTGAAAAAAAGAGAAAATCCTCCGTCCAAGCGCGAGTAAATTGTATCTCAAACACCTGTGTAAAATTTCATCAAGTTGTTGAGTAGTTTTCGAGAACATTTGACAACCGACTTTGAAAACACGGTTCCGAGAAAAACGCGTTTAAAGTTTTGAGTAACAATAAAAGTGGCTTGGAGCGCACACATTCCAAAGGCTGTATCTCCGAATTTATTATTCGGATCGACTTGGAAATTTAGGATAATATTCCTGAGATGTTGTAGAAATTAATAAGCTAAAAAAATTGATTTTTTGAATCCACGAAACCCATGTAACCCCTTAATGAGGTCATTCGAATGTTGAATTCTGAGCAACTTTTTGTCCTTAGTTAGCCAGACAGACCTTTCGTAAGCCCAAATTATTAGTTAAAATACGAACTAATCGATGCTTTGGAGGTATTCAACTCCGATTCCATGAATTTCGACCATGATTTCGGTTCATTTTTGATAAATTTATGAACAATTTCGATGGAGTTTTCGGTGATTACTGATTTTGGGCGGCCCGTACGATCATTGTCATTTATGTCCTCAAACCATCTCTGAAACGTGTAAACCACACATGAACTCTGGCACGAGATAGACAATCATCGCCATAAACTTTTTTCATCAAGTCAAATGTTTCGGTAAACGTTTTACCGTTTAGATCTTTTGATATGTAACTTCGGCTGCCAATTCATCGGGAATTCGGCAGCAGACGGTAACGAAACAACATGAGTGGAGGCTGCGTTGATTTTTTTCGTATATCACAAACACAATCTCAGCTTTTTCATAAATAAACCAATTTCATAACCTCGGTTATGTCAGTAAGTCTGCTGGTTGCTTTAAAATCGTTGAGAACCGGTTAATATACTGTTGTTGGCCGCGCCGCTTTCTGTAAATCGTGACGTAAATAAATGTGAAAATATGTACATGTCTAATAGTCTCGTCAGAAAAAAATAATTTGTAACTTTCTATTTTTCATGCCGCAGGATAGTCTATCTTTCTGACCTCTTCCAAGTCAAATTATCAACAAATAAAATGCTGTGGGCTGCCGGCGACCACAAGCATAAGAAATAATAGCATCACGTCAGTCATCGACTAGCTCTCAATCTATTCAGACGTGTGCTAACAAGTGTTCGTAGTTCGCGAATTAGTTATACATAACAGTTAACTCTAAATTATCCTACTCTCGCTTTTGTACACTTTTGTGATTCCGTATACAACATAAAACAACAAAGCAAACAGTTATAACAACACAACAGCAGCAAAATGCCATTACAACCAGAACCGCCAGACAAAACAACAAACAGATTTTCTTTACTAAGCCAATTTGACGACTATACTTCCGACTACTCTTTTCCGCCGCTCACATACAAACAAACATCACTCAATCAACCCAAATACATAACTATTAAATCACCTAATAATGAACTACAAAAACTCAGTCCTTTCGTAATTAAAAAATCGTTAGACGCAATATCTACCCAAATCGAAAACATTAAACAACTTAAAGACGGCTCACTACTGATACTAACACGTAACTCAAAAGTAGCTGAGAAATTTCTAAAGTTAAAAACGATTGCTAACCTCTGTCCAGTGACAACAAAATATCAAGACAATCTAAACACAATAAAGGGAATAATATACGCGCCTTGCCTAAACGAAGTAAACGAGGAGGAGATTTTGCGGGAACTTAAAATCCAAGGCGTGACTGGTATATATAAGTTTACCCGCATGACTGAGGGCAAAGTTGTTCCTACTGGCAAAATTGTCTTATCTTTTGACCTCTACCACCTACCCAAAGTCATCGACATAGCTTGGTATAAAGTTAAGGTCGCCCCTTACTATCCAACACCTATGCGCTGCAAAAACTGCCAACTACTAGGACACACAAAAATACGCTGCACCAATACTGCTACATGCGAAGGCTGCAATCTTCCACCCCACTCTCCATCCGACTGTACACGTAAACAATGTGCAAACTGTGGCAGCGATCATGCATCGTCAGACAAAGACTGCCCAAGATTTAAACAGACTCAAGAAATTCTAAAAATCAAAACCATCACAAAATGCTCCATGGGCGAAGCACTGCGCAAATACAACGAAAATAATACACAAACTGTAAAATCCAAAAGCACTTATGCAAACGTCACCATAACAAGTCAATCAACATCCACTAACAAGACACCATCATCACCAACGACAACAAGTACAACAATAGGAAAACGCCCTGCTACATCCCCACCAACAAAAACTAGTATATCAAAACTACAAAAAACAAAGAATTCACTCGAAACCAATAGTTTAAATAATCCTACTAACAAAACAACATCAAACTCACTCACTCAAACCGCTAACGCCAAACAAACGCAAAACTCACCACACCACATATCCCAACAAACCAATAATATTCTGGAAAGCCTTTCTACTATCTCACCATGCAGCAAAATTACTCAAGAATTACTAAAAAAAAACGATTATTTCATGCCCATATCCGACTCCGACGAAGAACCTAAACTATAAAAACTACCAAAATAAATCACTCACACTTACACTCATTTCTATTACCAATTAACTTATTCAAAACAACTATAAATTTTAATTTAACCATACTTAGATTTACATTTACGTATACAGCAACAATATATCTAAAGTTTATCTCCAAGCTAAAATATGAAGCTTAAAATACTACAATGGAATATTAGAGGCTATCTTAACAATTATAATGAGCTGTTGTTGCTAATAAAGAAACATAATACAAAAGTGATAGCACTACAGGAAACGCATATTCAACCAAACTCACCAATTCCTATTCCAATTAACTTTAACATTTATACCCTTAACTCCTCCAATGCTTTTGGAGGGGTTGCCATTCTTATTCACAATTCCATCCAGCACGAGCAAATAACCTTAAATAACGATTTCGAAGCTATCGGAGTCAAAATATACTCACAAAAACAGTTCAATGTGATATCTGCTTACATATCACCCAACATAAACTTCAACACAACAAATTTGCAAAATGTTCTCGGTACTTTCACATCCTCTAGCCTGATTATGGGCGACTTCAACAGCAGGCATCCCAATTGGGGATCCGTCTATACCAATCGCAGAGGCAGAACCCTAGCCAACTTCATTTCTCAATCTAATTTCATTATCCTTAACGACAACTCCCCAACTCATTTTAGCACACACAATACTCTTACTCACATCGACATCTCAATTTGTTCCCCCACAATTGCTGTCAGCTGCAATTGGTCTATACAGGACGACTTATGTGGAAGCGACCACTTCCCTATACTCGTCTCACTTTTTGAGTCTCAGCAGCCTAGCTCTCAAGTCCAAAAACCCCGATTTATTACTAAAACAGCCAATTGGGTATCATTCAGTCAACACTCAGAAAAACACAACTGCAACCGCCCGGTAGCCGATAATATAAATAAAGAGGCCGCTAATATCAATAAAATTATTCTTCAAGCCGCACATGCTTCCATCCCCCAATCTAACCCAAATAAGTACACCCACAATGTCCCATGGTGGAACTCAAAGCTACAGGAGCTTCGTATTCAAAAAAATAAGTGCTGGAATTCCCTCAAACGAAACATTAACCAAGGCACTGTGATGAGGTACAAACGAGCTAATGCGATTTTTAAAAGGGAACTTAAACAATCCAAAAGAAAATCATTGGAAGAATTTACCTCCCAAATCAACCCCAGCACTCCAACGGAAAAAATTTGGGCTAATATAAAACGACTTAGTGGTTATAAAACAAAACACGGAATTCACTGCCTGAAGAGTCTCAACGCACCCTTTTTCAACATTACAGATCGTAAACAAATATCAGATGAATTTGGCTTGCATTGGTCTAATTCATCTAGTGATAATAAATTCCCTCTATTATTTCAAGATAAAAAGAATATATCTCTCAACATTACGTTCCCACAAACCTCCGACGCCAAAGCATTAGAAATTGAAAGAGAAATAAATTTACTCGAACTTAAATCCGCTCTGCAAAACCTCAAAGGTAAAACACCTGGTTATGATCGAATAACGTACTCTATGATCTCTAAACTTCCTCTGTCAGTAACAAACAGATTGCTTAATTTCTACAATAGCATTCTCCAATCCCATATACCCCAATCATACAAACTTGCTATAATAACCCCTATATTAAAACCTAAATCAAACAAAATTGAAATCGATTCATACCGGCCAATTTCCTTAAATCCATGCTTATCTAAACTATTGGATAAAATTATATCAAACAGGTTATGGTGGTTTGTTCGAAGCAACAAACTTATCCATAACAATCAGGTTGGATTCAAGCGGGGAAAGTCAGTAACAGATGCTCTATTATATGTAGACCATCATGTTGCAGAATCTTTATCCGCAAGAAAACATCTGTCAATAATATCACTCGACTTCGCAAAAGCATTTGATAAAATTGGAATCCACGCTATAATAGATCAACTGCTCGAGTGGAAACTCGGGCCGCGAATTTGCAACTATATAAGAAACTTTATGACCCATAGGAAAATTAAAGTCAGATTAGACAATGTCCTTTCCGAAACTTACCCACTTCAAAACGGAATACCGCAAGGCTCACCCCTTTCAGTAATTATATTCCTAATAGCATACAACAAGCTTTGTGCCACAATTTCTTTTTATAAAGAAGTCTCGTTCTGCGCTTACGCAGATGATTTCAATCTTTTAGTTAAACAAAAAAAAGATAAAAATGTTAGTATTAATCTAAACAATTTATTTGGAGACATTAACTCCTGGTGTAACTACTCTGGTGCTTCACTCTCGGTACAAAAATGCAAACACTTACATATATGCCGTAAAAAACAGTGCTCGCCCTCTGTCCACTGCAACAACATCCAAATAAATAAGGTAGATACTCTAAGAATACTAGGAGTCACTTTTAACAACCACTATAATTGGAATTCACACATAGCACTTCTTCAACAAAACCTTTCACAGCGCCTTAATATCATCAAGTGCCTCTCTAGCTTCAAATTCAATTGCAACTCAGTAACACTTATACAAGTAACGAAAGCGCTCTTGATATCAAGAATTGATTTCGGCCTCTTCCTATATGGTTTCGCACCTAAATCTGCTCTAAATAAATTAAGAACTATTCTTAATGCGGCTATAAGAACCGCGCTAGGAGCATTTAGAACGTCCCCGATTAATAATATGCTTTTTGAAGCTAACATTCCCTCAATAGAAGCGAAAAGGGACTATATCACAAATAAATTAAATAAAGTGCTTATGAACAGCTATGATGCCCCTCTCTTCAAAATCGCTCAAACCTACAAAAAAAATAGGCCATCTAAAAGAGTCCCATCAGCAGTTAGTAGAGCAGTCCTCAACAGCAAAAAACTTAACCTTCCATATCTACCACTAAAACCTATTCTAACCCACATCCCCCCCTGGCGTTTACAGAAAGCCATAGTTAACACTGAGCTCCGAAAGTATAAAAAATTCGAAACACCAGCTATAATATATCAACAAGCTTTTGCACACATACAAAATGAACTCAAGGATTACACCTTCATATACACAGACGGCTCCCAAAGCAATAATATGATCGGATTTGGCGTAACTACCGAAAATGCAAACTTAGTAGTATCCAACCTAGCTGCATACAGTACAGTCTACTCTGCTGAATTAATTGCTATCATGTCGGCTGTTAATATAATTAGAAATAAAAAAGGTAAATTTGCAATTTGCTCCGATTCACTTTCATCTCTCGATGCCATATCCAATATCGAAAACAATGATTACTATCCCAGTTCTATCCGTAGTATTTTACAAACAAAATACCCAAATATTTTACTGATATGGTCCCCGGGCCATGCCCTTATAAAGGGTAACGAACTTGCTGATAGCATAGCTAAATACGCCACCATAGCTCCAGTATTAACAACTACTAATCTAAATGTTAATGATATAGCTGAATTTCTTAAGAAAAAATTCATAAAACAATATAAGTCTGAGACTTGGCAAAAATGCTCAACTTGGTACAAAGCGCAAAATGTAAAAAAGCTTGATTTAAGCAACCTCCCAAAACACGCTAACCTTTCACTTTCTAGAATGGACCTTGTTAAGCTCACGCGAGTACGTTTGGGCCATTCAAAATTAACCCATAATCACCTTATCGACAGCAATACCCCCAGAACATGTCAGTTTTGTAACTCCACCCCGATCTCCATTAATCACGTTATGTCCGAATGTTATGCCTTCAACTCACTAAGAAAAAATATATTCCATAACTCCGATCCCATTCAATGTATTTTCAACCCCACAATCGATAATATTAAAAAAATTATAGCTTTCTTAAAAATATCAAAATTATATTACGAAATTTAAACAAGCATGTCGAAAAATTATATTGTATCTCCTAACTTATAATGAAATTCTAAACGACGCATAAGCACTTAGTATTAAACATTAATTAAGCACTAATTTTACATCATAAGAAGAAGCTGAAGGCCTTAGCAGCCATAGCTTTCCTAACTAGGCTTACAATTTTAATTATAAGTTTCAGTTTGTAATAATAATAATAATAATAATAATAGCATCACGTGCACGGTAAATGAAAATACGAAGACGATTTATACTCGTACGAGAAATGCTTGCGTTGTCTATGGGGATATAACTCATTTCAACGTACTTCACTGTTTGCCACAGTAGATAATTGCCAGGTGCAATTCAACCGCTTTGTTTCAATTCCTTTCAATTATTCAATGTTTATTGTGTAAGTAAATATTTATTTATAGAGAAATATATGATTTGTGTTGATTTAAACAGTTCGCTTTATTTATTCACTTATGCAAGTACATACAAATACAGTTGGGAGCAAAACCACGCACAAATTTGCACTTCCAGAATATCAGTAAAAAGGAGAGTGGGAAAAGAGTCTGTCCTTAAATTCATGTCATTTCAATCTTCAAATAAAATGGCTTAAATAGGAATAACATCACGTGGGTGCGTGATTACCATTCGGAAATTTGTAGAACAAGTTTTTTCTAATAGCGGACGCTCCTCTGCAGACAATGGCACACCTCTGAGCGTATTTCTGCCATGAAAAAGTTCCTCATAGAAAAACCATACCATACCAAACCAACCGTTCGGAGTCGGCTCAAAACTGTAGGTCACTCCATTTTGTCCTTGCTTTACACTTATTCTACATTTCAGCATACATTCCACCAATTATAATATTTATTTATACAACTAATTTCAATTCAAATATATTTTGCCCTTTCCATGGTACACGGGCTAAAGAAAACCCTTGCTGGGTTCAAGTGGAACATTCTCCATGCATACGTATTTAATCAATGTAAGAGTGGCGAGATGCAACATTTGGTGTCAGAGCATGGAATCTGTTCACGAATGGCACGAAGTTGGATAGAAAGTTTGGTGGAGGAGGGTTGCGTGAGGAGCTTCTCCTCATGCTCAAGCTCAGGCTACGGCACACTGCTGTGTGTTTCAAGTGAAGGTAGCCGCAATCAGAGAAGCTGTTCGGTTGTGTAACAACTGTCAATGAAGTAAACATTAACTATTTGACTACCTGTGATTTGCTGCTGGAAAGGTGGGATCTGCGTCAACTCTGGTAGAGCTGGGCAAGTACATTAACTTACAAGGTCACGAAATCCTTTTGGTCAAGTGTGGATTGGAGGCGATCGAGGAAACGCAGCTCTCTCTCACAGTTTATGAGTGTTCTTTTCGGAGATCATTTGGCATTCAAGTCTCACCACTTAGACTTGAAATTTCTTCGAGTTCGTTTTGCGGCAGCTGTGTGAAAGATGAAGTGGAATTAGCTCAGTGCCCTCTCGTATTTTGCTCTCTTGCTACGACTTATGCATATTGGTTTCCACATTTTTTTGCTACACCTGCAGATATTTGAATTTATGTAGCAGGTTTAGATATTACTCGTTTGAGGTATTTCTTCAGCAGTACGAAACAGTTAACACAACCGTAAATTGTCATCGTTCGATTTTTTTCATAACACTCCATCCTCTCTTCCCTTGTTTCATGTTTTTCCCCGGCCCCCATTGCAATGGCTGAAATTAATTTCTCACTGAAGTTGGTCCCTTCATGGACAACCTTATAACCTCACCTTTGAAAAAATCACCACAACTTGCCCAGATTAGTTGTTTGTGGTGTTTAGTTTCGTTATCTCCTTTCACGATCGGAGACCCACACATTTGCTGTTAGAGTAAGAGTTTTTGTATGTATATAAAACAAACTCTTAAAATCTTCAGCCCTTCAAGCCCCCAAAACAGTCTATGGTAATTGAGAATTTGTGTTCAATCGAGAACTGTACAGTGGCGACATACCACATGCACATACATATATACTAATATATATATACGAGTATACCTATATCAATTTGCCTTTACGGGATTTTTTGGGTGTTTTGCCGAGCTCCTCCTCCTTGATATTTTCACCTTCTGTCACCTCCGTCAGGCATATGGCTTTAACGAGGAGCTTTTCGTGACGAAATACGCTCGTAGGTTTGCTATTGCCTGCCGAGAAGCGAACGCCTTTAAAAAAATCTTTATATCATTTAGGTTTCGGGGCTTGGAACCAGGAACTACCGAATGGCAGTCACGCACCAACCCATTCGGCTACTGCATACATATTTACAATAAATACTAGCGTTTACATACATACATATGCGTGCACTTAATATGCATTTTCCCCCTCAGTACTTACATATTCTCCTTACCTGAAATAAAATCAAATCGAAAATTATTGGCAATTAACTTAACACAAAAGCCGAAAGTTTGAACAAAGAAAAGTCATTAAAACGCCACTATTGCGTTATTCCGAAAGGGGAAGTGTGAGTGTGGCCAACCCCTTTTCTAGTCAAGAAGTGTCATTGACAGATGCGCTAAGGATGTGCTAGTGCAATTTAGTGCTTCAAGCAAAGAAAAACTAAAACAAAAACTGAAACAAATTGTTCTAACTTGCAAGACAAACGGCGGGTAAACAAAGAAAGTGATCATCAGGGGGAGGTAGCTTGTGGATAGCGGGCGGCGGGTACGGAAGCCATGCACTTTTGCCAGACACCGAAAGACACTCATTTTTTCCACTTAAACAAAATACTCTCTCCCATTATGAACTTTTTTTGAGAGATGTAGAGCGCAAAGAGCTCGAGTCTAAGCATGAAGCTCATGAGAGGAATTATCTGGAAATTGAATTATGGACTGAGAGGAATTATTCTTGAAATAATAAAAACAACAGCAATTAAATTATTTTTCTTCGAGTAGCGAATGAAAAGTGAAGAGTTTTACGTGAGTTTTAAAAAGGCAAGTAGTGGAAAATATGTATTTGTAAGAAATATTAAATTGTACTCACTCAAGGTTTTTGAAAATATTGAGAACTGGAATATTTGTATGTATTAAAAGAAAAACAGAAATATTCATAAATTGAGCGCATACATACATACATACATACATAGATACATACATATGTATATAACTATGTAGATTCAAAATATGTTATGTGCGAAAAATGAGGCAGATCAGCGGAGATCACTGGATATCAATGAATATTGATGGAAATAAAGCTTGCTCAGCGAATGCTGATTGGAAACTTTTCCGATTTGCAACAACATCCGGCTCTCAGCAAATCAGTGTGTGAAAATATATTTTTTCTTTTTTCTTGATTGCCACCTTTCCGTGAGCGAACTCCCACACTCAACCACTAGTCCTGTTTTGCGAGCACTTATACATACATATATGTATGTGTGCACGTCGATTTGGAAATTTGTAGACACACTCGGCGGCGCTCACTATGCTATTGTTGTTAGCGAGATCATACCACAAGCACGAACGCTGCTTCAGCGTGGAGAGTCTGTTCAGTTCGTGCGTTCGCAGAGCGTGTGCGAGTACTCGTGAAAATATTGACGGAAAGAAAATTAAAATCTTAATGAAAGTGTGAAGGTTCTTCTGGTTCATAAGATAGAATTATCAAAATTTTCCGCAGAGATTGAATATACTTACATATGGCGCGTGTTCCCCATTTGGGATTTTAGAATACAGAATTGGTTGGGAGATTTAGTAAACCCCGGTCTTGGGGTAACTAAAACAGAAAGTGTGGGCGTAAGATTAAATGTGTTTTAATTGAAAAGCAAAAGATGCAAAAAATATAAAAGAAAAATAACTTAACATAAAAACGTATTCACTTAAACGATCGCATTGCAGCAAAAAATCGATTAAAGTTGAAGTAAACTCAAGCGATTCGCAATTCAAGAGATTACGAATGCTGCATACGCATTCAAGCAGTAGTGGAATTAGTACAAAAACGTCTACAAAATAGGCAAATCGGTGTTTAAAAATAGATGCGCTGCCGTTCGCAATACAGAGCATCACACTACACAGCACAGCACAGCAGCGCACACTCACGCAGCATATTGAGACAAGCGGCTAGAGGATCGAAGACGGAACACAAAGAAGAGGAAGACTTCTAAAAGGAAGACACAAAACATAAAAGCAGAAGAAGCACAAGAAACAGGGTAGCGTACTCTTATAGCGTTAGGTGAATATTTAGAGCGTCTCTGACGCCGCGCATGTCCGCGTCATTGTCGCTTTCTTTGCCATTAGCCAGAGCAGCAGCATCGCCGCCAACGACGTCTGACGTTTTACGCTTCGCCTTCCACTTTTGGTGGCTATATATTGTTCGGACCTACACTAGCGTCGTCGTGGTTGTCGTTGTCGTCACTACGTCGACGGGAAGATATGAAGCAAGCGCCGCGCAACCAAAGGGGAAACTCAAACTGGCAACAACACAGCGGCAATCCCTGGTATACTGTGGGAATCGTGTCAATACCGTAAAATTTCGCAACATTTCGCTATTTATTCCGCAATCAAGCGTTTGTGAGTTTTTCCGTGTTGCGCGACGCGTTGCCATAACTGAGAGTTTAGAGTCTGTGCAGAGCGTGCGTAGATGAGACGTATCTAATTTTGTAACTATTTTGTGGCTTTATATCTATGCTCAAAAAAGGAAATAATAATTGAAAAAAAAACGCAAAGAAAAAAGTGCTTATACGCGGCATTCCGCTAGAGTCAATTTCCTATCGCAGTGTCCACGCAGCGGGCAAATATGCAATCATCGCCCCCAAACGTCACTACAAAACCTGTAACCGCCTCTATTACGACCACAACCAAACCGACAATAACGACGCACCAAGTAAATACCAAAACGTTCGTTGGCACTCATATATACCAGCCTACTTCGCAACAACAGCAACAACAAGCAACAGTTCGTGGTAGCATTGGATCCAGCAAATCTAACGTCGTGCCGGACGATCCCACACGCGAGATCGAAGAGATTTCAAAAAAGATTTCCGAGCACGCAGACGCGCTCTACCATACGTGGAAGAGTCGTGGCTTAGCACCTACCGAATTACTTAGTTTTTACACGCATGCAGCAGCCGCAGCGGATAGTCCAAGTGACACAGGTGATCTTTTTGCGGTCGCTGACGACCAAACAGCAGAGGGACTGCAAAAACTGGTCAACACATTTGTACTGAAGGACAAGGAACAGCGTGCAGGTAAAGCAGGCACCGGCACTAGTGGCAGCGTGGACAGACTAAGTAGTGGAATTGTGGGCGCAGGTGTGCTGGGCGTAGGGGGAGTTGGTGGAATTGTTGGACCGGTCGCTGTTGGCAGTAGTACGCTCTTAAATACTGTTGAGCCCCACACAGACGGCAACATGGTGGGCAAATTGAAGCAACCAGCAACAGCAACAAATAAAAGAGGTGTTGCATCACAGAAAACGCCCACATCGACGTCGGCGATATTAATGAAAACAGTCGATGCGCCAGGGGTCGATGTTGTGGATACTCTGAAAAAGAAGACTACAAAATCGAATGGCAAAGTAATTGGCGCCACTTCTTCCGGCGCAGCGACAGTTACGAAGTCTTCTCTAGGGCATAAGAATGAAAAACAACAGCATTCAACTATAAGCTCTAGCGGTACCACGTCAGTTAAGTCACGCGGTTCGAGTTCTGTCACTAATGCAACACCCACCACTACTACTATTGGGCGCAGCAAGAGCCATGTATCGAACTCCGCGCCGTTGGATATAAATTTAACGGTGGACTTAGATCTGGATCTTTCTGATTTGTCTGAGTTGCAGACGCACAACCTGCGTAAAATAAAAGAACTGTTGCAGGAAAATGTACCGACAACAGCGACACCAAACAAAGCGGCAGCGAGTAGCAGCGGTACCAAGCAGTCGAAAAATGCGAACACTACTAACACACCATCGACGTCGAGCGCTAATGCAACGGCAAATCACTATTCACGCCGCAGCGAGCCGATGGCCAAGAGCAACATTATTGGCGGGAAGAGTGGGTCGACTGCTGACACGAACGACGGAGGAAGTGTCAATAAAGCGGATATCACAAGTGGTGTTGGCGGTGGCAGCGGAGGCGGCGTTGAAGGCGGTATTGTTGTTGTAGAAAGTGGCAACATTGATAAAAATAGTAGTGTCGGCAGTGCGGGTGGCGGCAGTAAAAGCGGCGCGGGGCTCACATCTGTGACAAGCGCCAAGCGGAGTGCGGCAACAGCAAAACTGAACAATTTGAAATCGACGCCACCTGATAATCAATCGAATCAAAGTGCCATTAGTGTCAGTGGCTATAAGCAATCGGGCAAAGAAAGCGGCGAAAAAAGTGCAAGTACACCGACGATAACGACTTCGAGCAGGAGGGTAGCAACTGTTGGTAGCAGTGGCAGCAAATCAATCAAAGCGCCTATCATTAAGGAGGATAAAAACGATAGCAACAACAACAATACCAATAATCAACCAAACCCTTTGAGTAGTGGTGCCGGTGGTGGAGGCAGCAACAACAATAACATTCGAAGTGGCAGTAAGCCAAGTTCAAAAAAGGATACCAAAACGGCTAACAGCAACGGAACAGTAGCAGGAGCTGTAGGCTCAACAACAACTGCTGGAGCCACAGGTGAAAACGGTATGGCAGCCATGCCTGCAGTGGAAAGCGGAGCAACAACAACAACCCCCTCAACACCTTCGAAATTTGCCAAAACTGGGCGTACGCTGACAAATGGACAGGATAAATATGGTAAAGCGTCAGAAGCATTATCAAAAAAGCAAAAACAAAAATTTTAAAAAATATTTAAAAGTGATTTAAAAATTGAGTTTTAACAACCATTTTTCTGCTCAACTTTAGTGGGTAGACCGATTTTAACGCGTGGCTCGGTTGCAGAGCGTGTGCTTATGTTCGAGAAGTGTCCAGATGTACGAAACTCATTTTTGAATATCAAACGACCCGATCCAGCGGATGCGCCACCAAAAAGTCTGCTCAAGGTGAGTACACGAGCACAACTTAAAATCAGCTCCACAGCACGGGACACACATGTAGGTGTGAGGGAATGTTTGTGTGTATGTGTGTGTACATATAAGAGGCTAAGGTGCATCCGTCACACAGGTAGCAGTCATGAAAAAAATTAAAATTGACTCGTCATAGATTCGAAACTGATTTTCAATTTTTTCCTTTAACACTACAATGTAAAACGGTTATCTAATAGAGCGATGAAAAACAAAAACAATAGCAACAATAACAACTGCCAATCACTAGTGTGATGAAATGAAATGAGCGGTGCGCTGTGGCATGATGTGAAGTGGTGTGCGAAGTGCATAAAGTGGCCAATGAATCAGATAGACAAAGCTACACTGTGAAACAGAAGGGGAAAAACAAAAAAATATATAAATAAAAAATAATTTGTATAGGTTCGAAGAAGGTTTTGTATAGTTGAACAAATGTTGGTGCAACATTTTTTGGGTATATTGAGAGTGAATTTTTTACCACTGAAATTTTAATGCTAAAATTATTTTCAATAAAAAATTGACGAATAAAAGAGGCAAGGTGAAATCAAAGAATTCTCCAAGCGAAGTTATTATACATGCCATTTAACGGTATTTTCAGAATTCAATTGGAGAATATTTTGGTTCTTTTGTTTATAAACTTTCTCAAATCGTATTTCTTCTATTGCTCAAGTACTAGCGATATTCGCATCAGTATAAGGGCGTGGTTTCACATGCGTACAGCATCAATCAAATCCCGTTGTTCAACCTAACCTAAATAAATCTATTTTACGCATTCAATTGTGCGGTTCATTGAAATAGGCACTGAAGAAAGTTGCTAATTAAAAAAATTTTACACTTGAGGGTTAATAGAGATATAAATTTTATTTGAAAAGTGGCGTCTAATGCCAATAAAAATAAGGTGCATGAAAATATATTTATCAGCAGAGTAAGACCCACAATACATATTTATATCAGCCAAAAGTTAATTAAAATATTGGTTTTAAAGAAATTTTAAGAGAGCTTCCACAAATTTTTGTTTTATAAAAATAATTTATAATGTTTTGGTGACCTACAAGCTTCCTCTATTGCCAGTACTTCCGCCTGGAAGACACTACAGGATGACGCGCACAGATTTTTCAATTCTAAGTCAATGAGGCTGCCGCCGTAGCCGAATCGGTTGGTGCGTGACTACCATTCGGAGTTCACAGAGAGAACGTTGGTTCGAATCTCGGTGAAACACCAAAAGTAAGAAAAACATTTTTCTAATAGCGGTCGCCCCTCGGCAGGCAATGGCAAACCTCCGAGTGTATTTCTGCCATGAAAAAACTCCTCATAAAAAAATATCTGCCATTCGTAGTCGGCTTGAAGCTGTAGGCCCCTCCATTTGTGGAACAACATCAAAACGCACACCACAAATAGGAGGAGGAGCTCGGCCAAACACCCAGAAAGGGTGTACGCGCCAATTGCATATAAGTCAATGAGAATATATAGTATACCAGCTCCAACACCACAATCCATTTTTGAACTATCTGTGTAGACTATATTGTGGAAGATGTTTAATAAAAGTCCCTCCCTCCATTCTTCACTTCAATTAATGATGTAATTCAACGGGGTTGATGGTACCAGTCCTCTCCGAAGTGAACTGAGTTTGTCGCATGATAGGCTGGCATGACAGCCATATGTTTTTTCCCTCCAGCGCCAAGCTTCATTTAACATTCAATAAATGCATTCATGGTAGCCATGATATGGAGATCTACCGGAGTAGCATGTGTCAGTGCATTAAGGGCCTCCCTTGGACATGAATTGAGTCACCGACTGTAATTGCACAGGCTGATCTTTGAATTCTACCAAATAGTTTGGTATTGTAAACTCTTCTTCCACCAAACTACCGATCCGTATGATAAAATCGGTCATATAACCTCTTTATACAACCTTTAAGTATGCTTAGGTTGAAGACTCCATTTTCTTCCAGCATACGTTTGCAGCATCCAGATACATTTCAGCTGTCTTTACCCGTTCTTCTATGTTCAGTTTCCAGCTAAGTTTGGAGTCCAAGTAAGTGGTAGGGTAAAATTGGGTACCTTGTACTTAGTTGTGAAAATCTTGAGTTCTGTTTTACGTGAGTTCAAACTTAAGCCATAGTCTGTAGCCCAAGAATTGAGCTCACCTAGCGCCCTTTGAATGATCCCACTGATCGTGTTAGGACACAATCCTGATTAGAGTGTACAGGTGTGTGGAAAACTAATTACAAAGATATCCTCTTATTTTGTATCCAGATTAAGAAAGATTTACACCTTTACCATGTCCAGCTCCATTTCAAACGACGGCAATACCTATAAGTTTACAGGTTCATGTTTTACTTGCAGTTAAATATTTATAGTATGACTGCTTAGCTGCACTTGTGAACAAATTTTGATGAAATGAAAGTAGCTGAGCAAAGCATTTCGAGAACTCCTAACCCTCGGCAAAATTGCTTTTACTATTAATTGTGAAAAATAACGGAATTGCATTTTTTAAACAAAATTTTTTGTACATAGTGATGTGGTATAAAATGTCTGAGACTGGATTCGAGCTCGGCGTAACCCACTAACCTCTTTTTAATATTTTTGGTCATTGGTGTCGAAGGAATGTTGCATTGTGTTTTTGGGTTGATGTTGATTAATAAAGACTTATATACTGAACTTATTAATATAGGAAATTAGTCCAATGATGTAATAGATTAAAATAACTTTATTAGAAAGAAATTTGTGATGCACCGATTCGTGTTGCGGTTTTCCCTTTTTAGAAAGTTTGACTTAAAATTCATGATTATAAATCAAATACAGTGTACTCTCTCTTAAGCGGACACGTAAGGGACTGAAAAGAGGGTCCGAAAAAAGCATGAGTAGAATGTTGAGTAGACCGTATTCATAGTGCCACACAAATAGGTGGTGTCAGTAGAGTTACGATGAAAATATGTTTTCATGACAATTGATCATGAACATGATTTGCTCTCCAATTACGAACCCAATTACGTTATCCACCATACAAAACTTTGAGTTTGAGTTAGTTCAACTGTAGGTAATTGATATTAAATTAAAACATGCATATAAATTAGAGCTTCAGATACCAGGGTATCAAGCAGTGCGAGAAGCTCAATACCGGTTGATTTCTCAACTGAGCAGATAAACAAAAATTTTGAATTTTATTTGTCAGCATTTTTTTAGTCTTCCAACGACGTTAGCAGTGTGTATAAATAATTTATAAAACTTAAAAAGAGTGCTGAGAAAAAGTCAAAATAATCATAACTAGTGCTCGAATACACTCGAACTCACGCTCAAAAATTTTCGAATACTCGTTGCCCATTTGCCGAGCTGTTCGAAAATCTGCGAACGAAATCGAGAGCTCTAATAGAAATCTTTATATTCACCTATTCTTAGCGGAATTTTATCCAAATGAGCTATCAAACCAAAACAAAAAGGAATAATTCAATGCAAAGTAGAAGGAAATAAATTCGTAACAAATTACCAAAAAAGACCAATAAGCAAAGAAATATAAAATTTTGCGAAATGAGAGCAAAAACGAAACATCATAAAAATACTTTTGTATGGCCCCTCGGAAGGCAATGGCAAACCTCCGAGTGTATTTCAGCCATGAAAAAGCTTCTCACAAAAAACCATTTGCCATTTGGAGTCGATTTAAAACTATAGGTCCTTCCATTTGTGGAACAAAGTCAAGACGCATACCTCAAATAGGAGGAGAAGCTCGGCCAAACACCTAACAGAAGTGTACGCGCCAATTATTTTTTATTTTATTTCTTTCTATGTGCTTCAGAAGAAGGCAAATTGTTAGCAGCCTGTTTAATACTTATTCAAAAGTAACTTACGTATGAGTCGAAGGTTTTTTTATGGCAAATTTGTTGTTATTATTATCGATGTAGCGAACATGGAATAAAAATATACGAGAAATGATTACCACTGGCAGTGAAACTGTAATTTGAACGAAGAAGAAAAGGATAACTGTCAGGATAAAATGGGGTTATGAGCAATAATAATTGAGAGAGCGAACAACGTAGTTGGCGATGGCCGTGGGAACATACAAAAAAAAAAAATTAAGTGGCGCCATTTAACAATCAAGCACTTAATTTTTTTCCGTGTACTGAACGCGTCCGATCGATCATCAGTGGCACATCAAACGCGTAACAAAGATTTTTAAGGTTACCATCGCATCGTTGCTATGTGAGGCAGCTTTTTGCCAACTTGAATATGAGGAAAGAAAAACGAAAAGTATTTAATGGGAAATTAAGAAAAGTAAAAAGGAAAAAAGCATGAAACCAACGTAACGCAGTAAAACAACAAGTAGATTGGCGTAATCTACACGGAAAGTAATCAGTTTGTGATGTTGTTGCTCCCGATCGATACATTTCATATGATTTGCTTTAGTTGATCTTCGCTGCTAATTACTTGGGGATCGCTGCAGCAGGTCGTTTATTTTGTGTATTTCTTCTGTTTAATAAATCAAAGTAATCGGCATGATTTTTATTTTTTATTTTTGATAGAATATAGTGATGTTGGTCAAGTAAAAAGTTCTGTGAATGCGCTTTCTATTCAGTTTGATTATGAAAGTGAAGAAATTGAGATGAAATATGTGCCATTTTGCTATATAACTTTTGTCTATTTTGAAGCAGATTTACTTGTCCCTATTGATAAAATACCTGTCCTGAGGCCGGTTGTGTATCACCAATACAATTTTGCAAGTGCTTTAAAAGGTGCTAATCGTTTGGTGTCAGGTCTGGACTATAAGGCGGATGCGATAGAGTCTCCCAACCAAGTTCTCGGAACTTCTGTCACGACGTTAAAGATTTATGCGACTTGGCTTGATGGGGCAAAACACACTTCATATTCGCCAATTCTGGGTATTTTTAGCCAATCGCTGGTTTCAACCGGACCAGTCGTTGACAGCAGAGATCTGAATTGAAAACACTAAACATTTAGCAAAACCTTATTAAAAATGAATCCAGGTGTGGCTCGCCACGATTTGGCCATGCTTTTTTTCTGCTGTTCATCTCGCATGCGGTCCATTTTTCATCCTCAGTTATTATCCGCTTCGAAAATATGTAGGTATACCCTATGATCAGAAAGTACCGGGAATGTTTAAATAAAACAAAACAGATTTAAATTTCAGGCAAATTTATTTTATCTTCTTCAAAATAAGACCCGTATGAAGCAACACACATGTGCCAACGTTTAATCCAGTCCTCCATGCACCCCTGGTAGGCCGATGAAGGGATGGCCTTCAGCTCTTTCGTCGCATTCTCTTTGATCTCCTCTATCGACTGAAATCTTCTTCCACGAAGTGGTAACTTCAATTTGGGAAAGAAGCCGCACGGGGCCATATCAGGTGAATACGTTGCTTGCACGATGGTACTTACTTGGTATTTGGTCAAATAATACAGCACAATTTGGGCTCGGTGCGATGACGCGTTATCATCATACAAAATCCAAGAATTGTTTGCCTACATTTCCGGCCGTTTGCGACGAACAGCATCTCTCAAGTGCTTCAAAATGGATAAATAATATTCTTTATTGACTGTCTGGCCCGATGGAAGGTACTCATGGTGCACCACGCCTTGGCAATCGAAGAAAACAGTCAACATCACCTTCCCGGTACTTTTTGATCGTAGGGTACCTCGTTATGTTTCAGCAATGCGTCATAGGCGTTCGGTTCGAAAGATCTTTTGCGTTAATTTGTGTAGCACCCATACATCGAGTTTCTTCTTGGTACCAGGCTTATTCAATGGTTTCAAACGCTTTTCTGACTAATCTTTAGTTTCTGGGTAATGAAATGCTTGACTTTATCGTCATTTTCATCTTTGACGTCCATATTTTCAGTACGATATCATTGGAAATCAAAGTAAAAAATGTGTGAAAATAATATAAAATTAAGAATCAATTTACTTTTGCTTGATATGACCACCTTTTGCCTTTACTATGACCTTGAGACGGTCCGGACACGAGTTGCAAGCTGCCCGAATGTGACTTGCAGGTATTTTGGCTCCCTCGCAGACAATGGATTTTTTCAGCGCCTCGAGACTGGTGAATCTTTTAGTTCGAATCCTGCTCTCCAAAACGGCTCAAAGAGAATAATCCATCGGATTCGCGTCTGGTGAATTTGAGCGCCATTGTGTGGACGTTATGAAGTTCGGAACGTTGCTTTTTAGCCATTCTTGGTTCACTCGAGCTTTGTAAGACGGTGTCGAGTAGTGTTGAAACGTCCATGGACTGTCACCGAAATGTTTGTCTGCCCACGGCTTTAAAGCAACCTCCAGAGTACTTTTCCGATGATATTTCGCATTCACCTTGACGCCAGGCCCGATGAAAACGATTGGAGAGCGCCCATCTGCGGTTACAGCGGCCCAAACCATTACCGGTGCTGCCTGCTGGTGACCAATCAATGATTCAAATTCTCGTATGGTCAAATAAACCTTATCGTTTTGGGAGTTTACGAATTGCTCAATTTGAAAAATTTTCTCGTCAGAAAACACAAGCGGCCAAGCGAAGCAACTACTTGGCTCTCTCAAGTCTGACTTGTTGCTGTGTTGGTGTGAGATCATGCGCCTTTTGGATCTTGTAAGGCTTGACTTTGAGATCATTTATTTGCAGAAGCTACGGTCCGATACAATATTTTTAGTTCTTTCGCTATTTGATTGGCACTTCGTCGGGGATTTTGCTCAAGTCGCTTCTTCACTTTTTGAACAATATATGAAAGTTACTCACTTATAACTCTTTTGCAGGACTATTGCAAAATAATGTTGCTAATACGAGAATATAAAAAAAAATTCTCAAATTTCATTTCTTTGCATCTGAAAAGTCATAAATAAAAGGAAGTACGTACGATGCGATATGTGAAAAATTATCATTTTTCATTAATGACCCACAAATGGCAAATCAACAATGCGAATACCCGTAATAGAAAAACTAAATGAGATTGCATTTGAAAGCAAGCAAATCAGTTTAAATGTATGAAATAAACGCATAGTTAAAAGCAATATGTTGGACGTATTCGAATTATTTCTTGGTATTAAGAGAAGAGCACTATTCACTGCCACGATCGCTCGTATTTCTGCATACACGCAAGCGATGCCAATGCGTTCCACGTCCCGAAAATGCGGGATTAGATGGTATTAATTACTTGAAATTACTTGAGTCATTTTGTGAAGAATGCTTAAGTGACTGTTGCCATAGCGCCACTTATGTAAACGAAGAAGAAAGTTTTTAAGTAAAGTTGCGTAATTTAATAAATCCATGTACGATAGCCCCCTTAAACCAAAATACTTGTAATTTACTCGATGTGCTGATAAAGAAGTTTAAATAGATGTTTTTATCATCAGGTTTTCTAAGTAGCAGATTCAGGTCAACATTAGAAGACTCCACTTTAAGGGGTTAGGGGTAGTCAGAGGCCCGAAAAAACTATGATTTTCACTAATTTTGTTTTGCTAGTCAATTGCTTTATTTTACAAAAATAAAAACATACCATTAATACATCATGTTTCGACTTGACTTTAGCAAAATTTCAAAAAAAAAAAACAATAATTGTAAAAGTTACTGCTTTTTGTGTGGAGCCCGTTTCTCCAGAAGCCCCTTGCGGTGATCATCATAAGTCCTTGGAGATTCATCTAAAATCAACTGAACAAGAGAAATTAGTTTTATTAATAGATAATCTTGTGCCTGATCGAAGCTTCAAAATTAACAACGTGGCGGCCTCAGGAAATATTTTTCAGATTTTTAGGACTTTACCATATTTAAGAGATGCCGATCGTGCTATTTCGATGCGACATCATATTTCTCTTGAGGCATCCCAGTTTTCGTTGAGAAAGCATCCAAGGTATCTAAATTTATTAACTCTTTCTACAGGAGCATTGTTGATTGTTAAATAAGTGTTGTTGTATGTATTTAGTTTTGCTGATGTTGATTTTGAGGCCGTACAGTTGACTGTGCATTGCAACTTTGTCGACCAGTTTTTGCAGGCCAGCCAAGCTGTCACATAGTAGAGTTGTATCGTCGGCACACCTGATGTTATTTATAATGCCGCCATTTACTTTGATACCATCCTCAATGTTTTCTAATGCTTCCTGAAATATTCTTTGGGAGTAAATATTAAAGAGCAGTGGAGAGAGTATGCAGCCTTGTCGAACACCTTTCGAAATCGGTATGTCTTCAGTGTGGTCACCATCAAGTACAATATGCGCGGTTTGGTGGTAATATAAATTTTCAATTGCTTGGATTTCCTTTTAATCGATATTCAGAGATCTTAAAATATTGAACAATCTGTCATGTTGCACAGTGTTCGTAGTCTACTAAACATAGAAAGACATCTTTTTGTACATCCCTAGAAATTTCGACAAGCACCTGGACACAGAATAAAGCCTCTCCTGTACCCATTTCTCCACGAACACCAAATTGACTATTTCACTCATTGCATCTTCGCATGTTTCGTAAATTGTGTTGTGTAGAACTTCAAGAAATATTGTTAGGGCGCAACTCATTAGACTTATCAGTCTATATTCACTGCAATACTTAGCATTGGATTTTTTCGGAAGGGTAATAAACGTTGATTTCAGCCAATCTGCAGGGTATATGTTTGTATTACATAAATGATTGAAAAGTTTAACAAGGAATTTTAGATTCTCGTCGTTTATAAGTTTTAGATTTTCAGATGGAATTTGATTAGGTCCTGTAGCTTTATTTGATTTCATATTTTTAATAACACTTTCGACTTAATTTTTACTTATCGGAATAGCGGAGAGCAATTGTGAAGGGGGACTGTAGTTTGATCTGCTATTATCAGTGAAAATTGTTTTTAAATAATCTTCCCAAATAGCTTTTTTCTCATCTGTTTTCGAAACAATTTCGTTGAGTGAGTTTACAAGGACTGATCGGCTTCTTTTTCTACGTATCCCTATTGTTTCTTTAAATTTTTTGTGCAGATTGAAGTCATTGTGTAGGTCTTGCAGTCTTTCGATTTCTTGACATTGGTTATTTAACCAATCGTTTTTGCTGAGTGAATTTTACGGCTCGGTGAAACACCAAAATTAAGAAAGAGTGTTTTCCAATAGCGGTCGCCCCTCGGCAGGCAATGGCAAACCTCCGAGTGTATTTCTGCCATGAAAAAGCTCCTCATAAAAAATATTTGCCGTTCGGAGTCGATTGTTTTCAGTTATTGAATTTCTACTCATATTAAAAAAAGTTATGTTCCAAGATGAATGAATCCCGGAATTAGTTTAAAAATACCCCGGAATCCCGGTAGCAAAATTTTTCACTGATTAGACACCCATTAAACACATATCAGCGTGTGGATGTGTATGTGCAGTTGGAAGAAAAAATTTGGCTATTTGTGATTTATTGCACATTCGCTTTATTTACATACATACATAAGTATGTGCATATTACAGTGAAATTCCTTATAACCGGACACTCACCGTCGCAGTGGCTTTGTTATTGTAAATTGCTCAGAAATTGCCGTTTATTTAAAAAGGTATGTTCTACGAATTTATGAATATTTAGTAATAAATATTACATATGCAAACATACATACATATGCATATATATGTCCGATATGCATTCAGCTAAAGTATCTATGTACATTGACGGCCGCCGTAGCCGAATGGATGGTGCATGACCAACATTTGGAAATGCACGTGTTCGAAGCTCTGAGCACGACACACCAAATAAGTTTTAATAGCGGTCACCCCTCAGCAAGCAATGGCAAACCTCCAAGACTATTTCTGCAATGAAAAGCATGGTCCATCATAAAAATGGACCATCTGTCGTTTGGAGGCGATATAAAACTGTAGGTCCCTCCTTTTGCGGAAAAATATCCAGAAACACATTATAAATATAACCCTTCTATATATTATAACCCAAAAATTATAACCCTTCCGATAAAGTGATTAAATTTGTGCCACATGTTATATACGTATGCATGTATGTACATATGTATATAATTTTGTAATAGTTGATCGCTTAAAAATTGAATGTTTTAGTTATATGTAAATGTTCATTTTCAAAATTACTCCCGATATTTTTCATATTTTGAAAAGCTCTAAAGTCAAAGTATCAACGCGCAACCAGTTTTAACGCTTCGTCGTGCGATGTTATGGGCCGGTTTACGTACTCGTATTTTTTCATTAGATTCCTCTTCTGAACCATTTACATCCATATGTACAGTCCTGTGCAAAAAAAACCGGACAGCTAATTTACCCTATTTAAATTTCTATAGCTTGAGTATAAAGCTTCTTGGCGGTAAGTAGCTTTTTTTGTGTATAAATAGAACAGTTTTGAATTAATTTGTATCATAATTTAACCAATAAGTGAAATAGTTGATACGTGGCAAGTGTTAATATCAAAAATATGCCAAGATCGAAGCAAATGGGAGCTGTCGTTAAGGGGCAAATTATTGCACTATCACAGCAAAAATTGTCCGTACGTCAAATTGCTGCTAAAGTGGGCTTCAGCAAATCATCTGTTGCCGATTTTTTAAAGAAATTTGCAGATACGGCTTCAACGGAGCGAAAAAAAGGATCTGGACGACGAAAAAAGACGTCGCCTTCTGAAGACCGGACGATTAAGCGGATGTGTATCCTGACCGTTTCAAATCTTCGGCAAACATCAGGAAGGAGTTCTTGGATGCAACTGGCGTCGAAATAGATTAATCTACTGTGCGTAGGAGATTGATAAATGCCGGTTTTGTAGGAAGACATCCCGCAAAAAGCCGTTTTTGAACGAAAAAATGCGTCAAAAACGATACCGATGGGCCAAAACTCATGAAAACTGGACTGTCGAGCACTGGAAGAATGTGATTTTTTCGGATGAATCCAAGTTTAACCTCTTTGGATCGGATGGTATCTACCATGTGAGGCGCAGATCTGGCGAAAGATATAAAACTGGATGCATACTGCCTACTGTAAGACAGTCAGTTGGTAGAATGGTATGGGGCTGCTTCAGCTATGACGGAACGAAAGCACTGACTCTTATTGATGGTCGGGTGAACGGAGATGCTTACATTTCAATTTTAAATAGGCATTTATTACCTGTCATTGAGGAGCAGTATTCTCTAAGAACGGACGTTATATTTCTGGATGATTCTGCGCCATGCCACCGATCTCACAAAGTAAGTTATGATTTTTGTTAAATCTCCCGAGTGTTTTGTTTAAATGTCGAATCAAAAAACCAATGATTTATTCCTTATTTGTTGCAGGTAAAAGAATTTATGGAAAAAAACGGAATTGTCCAATTGGAATGGACGGGTAACAGTCCCGACCTAAACCCAATTGAGAACCTCTGGGCCATTGTAAAGAAGCAGGCAGCTGAAAAAAGCCGAAGAACAAAACTGACCTGGATAACATTATAATGGGCACTTGGCACAACGATATTTCGGAGGAATTGTTGCAAACCCTGGTTACATCAATGCCGAGACGTATTAAAGCGGTAATTAAGGCGAAAGGCGGTGCGACCAAGTATTAAAACTTCAAATTATAACATTTATAATGAAATAATTAATTTTGTTTTGAATTAATTAGCTGTAAGATTATATAATAAGGATAAACTAATAATAAAACATTCGTTATTGACTATGCTAAAACAAATAAAGTATGAAAATATTAAAAACACGTATGAAATTTATTGATTTTATTTCATACTTTTGTATTAAAAACACAATGGAATATAACCACACTCAAACATATTTGATAAAATCCATACTACTTAAAAAAATGGAGTTTTCAGACTGTCCGTTTTTTTTTCACAGGACTGTATATATGTATGTCAAATGAGTTGTGAATTCTAGGTAAAGTTGGTCTGATTCCTGTTGTTTTGCGAATGACATCTTCATTTACCCCTTTACAGAAAAAGCTAGCTATTCAACTAACTTTGCCTAACTTTACGTATTTCTGGGACATATACTCGTAAAGCAAACTTGATTTTGTTTCGTCTCACAAAATTGGTGTTACCTTGTGAGACGCAAATGCCTTCAAAGCTTAAATACCAACTTCAACAAAAAGTTCCAAGAATATATTCAAAAAACTCAAAATACAAGTTTATTTCTTGCCTTAAAAGTACTCCTTATCAATTGCAACACACTGACACCAGTGTTTGACTCAGTTCTGGAAACATTTCTGGAACTCTATTTTCGGAGCAGCCATCAGAGCCGTCTTAGATTTTCCCATCACTTCCTTTCGGCTGTTAAAACACGTTCCCGTAGTGGATTTTTGACTGGATCAAACAGAGAGCAGGGAACCATATCAGGTGAATGCGATGGCTGTTGGATGTTATTCGTTTCGTTCTTGATCAAAAATTTACGGCATTGTGCGACTGTGCGTAATCATGGTGCAAAACCCACAAGTTGTTTTTCCACAAATCCATTCTTTTTTGGCGAAATTCTTCACGTAAGCGTCCCTTTACACTCAAATAATAGTCCTTATTAACTGTCTGACCTTATAGCAAAAATAATGGTGTACAATACCGTTTGGAGCTCTCCACTCACTCCCCTGATATCTTGATTGCGTATTGTGCTCATAAACCCACGTCTCGTATCCAGTAATGATGCGTTTGATGAATGTTGAGTCGGACTCAGCCTATCAAAGCTGCCCTTTTTTCACGTGGAATTCAGATCCTTTGGCACAAATTTTGCTGCAACAAGCAATGTTCAAGTCATCTGCCAGTTTTCTGATGGTTAATTTGCGGTTATTGATCAACTTTTCTCTCACTTTATCAGTTTTCGATGTCGACGGCCTACCCCTACGTTCGACATCCTTGATGGACTCACGATCTCTTATGAAACATTCATGCCACTCGTAAGCGTCTGTTTTGTTTAGAGAACCATTAGCGAAACAGTTTTCCAACATTTCTAATGTTTCTGCACCATTGAACCCATTTTTAATGCAAAATTAAATACAAATCTGTTGATGCAAATTCAAATCCATTTTAAAAACTGCAAAAAATCGAAAACACGTGCGGATGTAGATTTACTCAAGTCACCGTAACTTTTTCAAAAGTCAAGCAATGGTAATACAATTTCGGTAGGATTGTTAATCACAGATGTGGCAACCTAATAAAGACACAAAAAACAGAACTCAAATAAGTTGACTTAGAGTGTCACCGGGCGGTTGTTCCGAGAACTTTTTGATCAAGGTGGTATAATTATATGAAACTTTATTTAGACTTATTGTCTTCAGATATCTGATTGTTAGTTTTCAGTTAATATTCAATTTTACTGGTGGTGGTGGTGGTGTTGTCTGAGTAACACAGTCCAGACCCAATTACCACAAATGGTGCCATTTTGTTACACCACTTATAGAACCAGTGCTTTTTATTAGTCGAACCATCTTGGCTTGAATATGAATTTCCCTATTTCGTCTATTTTCCTTTCTGCAATATTTAAATAAATAAATTTCTTTCGAGTCAGCCATTGAAAATTCCCCCAGCATTTTATTTCATAGAGCACCCAGACTTGGGCACAGCTATTGAAACACTGTTTCCATCTTTCTGGCATGGTCTCTCAAAGACCAATGACCGGTTATTGTTGACGTAATTCTGTATATGTCAGCTTACGGTTTTCTCTACAAATCGCCAGTTCTGGATTTGTTGAAATTGAGCCACGTTTGTTTAGTTATTTTCCAGATATTCGTGATACTTTCTTTTTGCGCTCGCCTTGGGAACAGCCTATTTCTACCGCTTCGGATTCGTTATAGGATGCCCGGTGTCTTGCCAGTTCATCAGCGTTCTCATTCTTCAATTCTACTTGAATTAAATATTAGGTTGGGGATTAAGTTCGTAGCGTTTTTACCGAAGACTTTTATTTATACAAAAAACAATAATTATATCAAAAAGTTCTTCTTCTTCTTAATTGGCGCGATAACCGCTTACGCGATTTTGGCCGAGCTTAACAAAGCGCGCCAGTCGTTTCTTTCTCGTGCTAACCGGCGCCAGTTGGACACACCAAGTGAAGCCAAGTCCTTCTCCACCTGATCTTTCCAACGCAGAGGAGGCCTTCCTCTTCCTCTGCTACCACCAGCTGGTACCGCATCGAATACTTTCAAAGCCGGAGCGTTTGTATCCATTCGGACGACATGACCCAGCCAACGTAGCCGCCGGATCTTTATTCGCTGCGCTATGTCTATGTCGCCGTAAAGCTCATACAGCTCATCGTTCCATCGCCTGCGATATTCGCCGTTGCCAACGTGCAAAGGTCCAAAAACCTTACGCAGAATCTTTCTCTCGAACACTCCAAGCGTCGCTTCATCGGATGTTGTCATCGTCCAAGCTTCCGCGCCATACGTTAGGACGGGCATGATGAGAGTCTTGTAGAGTGTTAGTTTTGTTCGTCGAGAGAGGACTTTACTGCTCAGTTGCCTACTTAGTCCAAAGTAGCACTTGTTGGCAAGAGAGATTTTACGTTGGATTTCAAGGCTGACATTGTTATCGGTGTTAATGCTGGTTCCTAAATAAACGAAGTCTTTTACAACCTCGAAATTATAACTGTCTACAGTGACGTGGGTGCCGATACGCGAGTGCGCCGACTGTTTGTTTGAAGACAGGAGGTACTTCGTTTTGTCCTCGTTCACCACCAAACCCATTCGCTTTGCCTCTTTATCCAGTTTGGAGAAGGCAGAACTAACAGCGCGGTTGTTAAGGCCGATGATATCAATATCATCGGCATACGCCAACAATTGTACGCTCTTATAAAATATTGTGCCTGAGCGATTAAGTTCTGCGGCTCGTACGATGCTCTCCAACATCAGGTTAAAGAAGTCGCACGACAGCGAGTCACCCTGTCTGAAACCTCGTTTGGTATCAAATGGCTCGGAGAGGTCCTTCCCAATTCTGACGGCGCTGCTGGTGTTGAGCAACGTCATCTTACATAGCCGTATTAGTTTTACGGGGATACCAAATTCAGACATAGCGGCATACAGGTAACTCCTTTCCGTACTGTCGAATGCAGCTTTGAAGTCGACGAAAAGATGGTGTGTGTCGATTCTCCTTTCATGGGTCTTTTCCAAGATTTGGCGTATTGTGAATACGCTTCGCTTGAACAAAAAAACAGGCCTTTGTGCTGCGTTTTAGCTCTCCATGTTATCACCAATCGTCTTCATAGCAGCCGTTTCGGGTATTTGCTCGTTCGGCTGTACATTCATTTTTTTGAGCAAGAATAAAAGGGCTATAGAGCCAAATGAGCCGGTTTGAACACGTATGATCCCGCATGAGTTTTTGCTTGTAACTAACGATAGCAAAGTAAAAGCGAAATTTTAAAGCAAAAACACTATATTTTCATATTTGTTTTTTTTCTTAAAACTTATAATAAAACACGAAAGAAAATAATGTAAATAAGGAAACATTGCTGAAACCAACTAATCCTTTCAAATACGAAACGCAATTTACAGCGTACATTGTTCTTCAACGCTCGTTTGCTCGAACATGTGCTATTTACAATAATGACAATTACTTCTTTGAACAAGTTTGATCGTTTGAACGCAAAGGCCGATGCTAATTTCATTCAATGCTGCTTTTTGTTCAATGATTAGATTTGAGCCGAAGACATTAGATCATACGTGTTGACTGAGCTGAACTACGCGTTCGCCTGCATGAGCTGACTGCACTTGACCAAATATTTTGGTTCAATTGACTGAATGTGAGCAAGAAATTTAGCGTATGAACAACTCAAGAAAACAGTGAGCCATGCAGGTCTCTGGTGTACACCCATAATATCGCTTATTCTTCAGATTGAATTCCAAAGAGTGGTCTTCAGTGCGGACATGTTGATGGATTTGGAGAAAACCGTCGAAATCATTCGCCAAATCGAGTCCTTCCGGAAATTTTGCATAGATTGGCAATGGAATCTTCGGAATAAAAATCAGAAAATTTTTTCGTTTATGAGAGATTTTTGATCAAAATAGTTTGAAATGTAGTGTTCGTGTTCGGTTATTAGAGTGTCCCGTTATGGGGATGCTATTTGTATGAAAAGTTTAATGAAAATCCGTGCGAACGAAATTTTTCCGATCATTGAAGATGCCCTGTTATAAGGCCTGTCCGTAAAGAGAAATTTTACTATACATATGAACGCACAACGCATATGTAACACAACAATTTGTAATCTCTCTATGTAGTTCGTTTGTAAATCAACAGTAATTTATACGATCGGCCGTCAATATTACGTACACGTGCATACCCACGCAACAATCAATCCACCTTAGGGGCCATGTGCACTTACTGCTCAATACAAGTATGATACTATGTATTCCTGTGTGTATGCATGAGCCTACATGCGAAGAGCTTTCAAAAAGTCTGTGCATCATGCAATTCGCCAACGAGTAGCAGAACTCGTAAAAAAGTGAAATGGCAAATCGGAAAATTGGAAAATCACTCATTCGAAGCTTTCCCTACCTTTTACTAAAATTATTTTTGGCTATTGTTTTTCTTACGCTTACGTAGCAGCAAAATTACTCGCGTACATTTGTATTTATTTTATTGTTGTTCAGATGTGCTCGTGCTATTGTTTATCTACGAGTACTACGAGCAAAATTAAAGTTGTTGTTGATTTTATCTATTTTTTGCTGTGTCGTTTCGAACCGTTTAAATTTAACTAAAAACCTTCGCTAAAATGTTTATTTAGTATCTGGTTGTTTGCATGGCGTACATGAGAAGGTGAGATGTCTGAAATAAGTGCGAAATGCATCAGATGGAAATATGGATTTTGAATTTTTTGTTTTTGAACATTAAAATAAATGGTGTGTGGTAAAGTCACCCTTTCACTGCTGCAACAAGTTCATTAAACCGAAAATGTTTCCGGTTTTAGGAAAAAGCGAATTTTCGCACAAATATTAAATGGGTTGTGTGTGCGCGTGTTGTATGTGTGCGTAAGCAGATCGGATGGCCGCTTGCGTTTGATGTTGATATCGTCGCCATCAGTCGCCTAGCCGGTAACTTATGTAGCATGCAACAACGCTAAGCATAATTTTATGGTAAACGTCATAATTTTCTAGATTTGTTCAATTGGCTCATATGCGCGTTTGTATTTGCATATGTATGTGTGGCGAAATTTCTTTTTGTTCTTCTACAAACTAAAAATGTATCTTTTGTTGATTCAAACAAGTGGGAAAAATGTGTAAACAATTTAGAAATATTTATTTAATGCAAAAGTATACATACATACATATGCACGAGTATGTATGTATACGTACATAAATATGGGCATACGCTCAGGTGCGAATAGTTTTATAGTACATACCTGACTTAGTATGTATCCCGAAGCGTTGATACAAACGTACACATTTTTGTATACACTAATTCATCCCCTCATATCCTCCATACGCTTTTTCCTAGAAATCAATTGAGTATCTCGTATCGTCCACGAGCAGATCGTGAGTAAGCATCCTGCAGTAAAAAGCCAAAGTACTCAAAAAATATTCTAGAGCATGAACCGATGGAATTTGATGGAAACATTCACACTTGTTCCAAAGTGACTAGAATGGTACTAGTTGTAAAAAGATGAATTAGAGGTGGCGCAAAATTAATCACCCCATCGGAAGAAAAAACTCACACTTGTTCCAATGTGACTAAAATGGTAATAGTTGTAAAATGAGCAACTAGAGGTGGCGCAAAATTAATCACCCCATTGGAAGGAAAAATTCACACTTGTTCCAAAGTGACTAGAATGGTACTAGTTGCAAAATGATCAATTAGAGGTGGCTCAAAATTAATCACCCCATCGGAAGGAAAAATTCACACTTGTTCCAAAGTGACTAGAATGGTACTAGTTGCAAAATGATCAATTAGAGGTACCACAAAATTAATCATCCCATCGGAGGATCTATAATTTTTGCAAATGGAGTCGTACGTCAATCATATTTGACACTTGCAATCGAGTCAGCTGCAGTATACAAACGGACAAGCAATGGATCACGTAAGGGTCAAAATAAAGATTTCCATCACTCACATTTTTTTTTATTTCGTAAAAAAGCTATTAAGAAGAAAAAATAATAATGTTTAATTTCGTGCAGTGGTACTGCCAGAAACCAAATCGACCACACCTGCGTCGCAACGAATGGAGGAGCTCCCTGATGGATGCGAGAAACAAGCTTTGAGCGGATATTGAAGCGATAATGAGTTGGCATAGCCGATTTCAGAATTAAATTGAACGCAAAAATAGTTGATGAAGCGTCTTGTAGACGAAAGCGCTTTAATACCGTCAAAACTGGTCAACTCCAATATAAAAACTCAATACAACTTTGAACTAAATGCAAGATTGACTAATAGCAGGTCAACCAACACGGTAAAGCAAGCCGCATCGAACAAGCTTGGATATGAATTTAGGAGTAAAAAACAGCAATGAATATCAAATAATACTAGTACATAGTCTGCCATCAATGACAGAAACGCATTAAACATTCACTTGGTTAGTAATTACCCAATGACCATAAAACATAGGGAAGCAGCAAAAAAAGTAAAGAAGCTAGCCAGGCGTGACAACAGAAATCATTACGCAAACCTGGCCACAGCGGCAAGAGAAGCCTCAGGTGTGCACAACTGGAGAGAACTGCACCGTATTATCAACAATCCCACCCAACACAAATCTAATTCCAAACAACCGATTAAAAGCAAAAGCATTGAACCATTAATCAACGCTGACCACCAAATATGGTACAATGGTGGAGAAAACATTTCGATCTTATCTCCAACCCAAATACAAAAGGGGAACAGCGTGGTGAAGAAGAGAACACAAATGGAAGGACCAACAGTTTTGAGTCGACTCCGAACGGCAAATTGTTTTTTATGAGGAGATCCGAACTTTCGCACTCCTGAACGGTACTCACGCACCAACCCATTCGGTTACGGTGACGGAAATGAGATTTAGCTGCATATAAATGTTGGTGGAGCCAATCATCTGCTTATTTTGTTCATTATGAATTAGTTTGTTAACTGGTATAAATCTAATGTAGAAGCTGACTAGTTCCTTTCGTAGGGCTTAGCCGTGTGAAGAATATGAGTTCCTAGCATTGAAAGAAGATAGCGGACAAAGTACAAGGTGGCGCAAAATTAGCCACCCAATATAGCGGCAATAACATTTCAAGCGTCAGGCTGTATCTGGAATTACTTCTCGAAATATTTCTCGAATCTGGAAGTAATATACTTCTCGTTTAAGCAAAGCTTCCTGTAATTTTTCGCTTCTTTCGAAAAAATACTTAAAGCTGCAAGGTGGACTTTCGTTATTGGCGATCTCAGTCTGTTCATAATACAAAATATTTAATATTACATATTTTCACATCATTTTTATTTGAACTTTTGCTGAATATTTTCGATTTTAAGTTCTGACTCTTTTGTATTCAGTGTGCCATATGTTCCTTTTCTTTTCTGAGGAAAAGAAAATAAGCCGAAAATTAAAAATATTTATGGAGTACGTGAATGATTTAATTTCCCTGATGAGAATGCATTACATTTTGACTACCAACACCAACAATAAATTTTTTACTGATAATGCAAATTAATTTATATTATCAACATTTTTATTGCAATCAATAACAAAATATTTCTACTTCAGTTTCTTTCGGTAATCAATAAAAAAGTATTTTTAGTCCAATTTTTTCAGTAATCGTTAAAAAAATATTTTTACTGCAGTTTTTTTCAGTTGCCAGTAAAAAAATATTTTATACTGCAATTTCTTTCAGTAATTATTAAACAAAATCTTATACTGCAATTTTTTTTAGTAAGCCGTAAAAAAATATTTTTATTCCAATTTATTTCAGTAATCAGTAAAAAATATTTCTACTACAATTTCCTTCAGTAATAATTTAAAAAAAATTGTATACTGCAATTGAATACTGCAATTTTTTTTCAGTAATCAGTAAAAAAACATTTTAACTGCAATTTTTTTCAATAATCCGTAAAAAATATTTTTATTCCAATTTGTTTCAGCAATCAGTAAAAAAATATTTGTGCTGCGATGTTTTTCAATAATCAAAAAAAAAAATTTCTACTGCAATTTTTTTCAGTAATCTGTAAAAAAATATTTTTGGTCCAATTTGTTTCAATAACAACAAGTATTCAGTAAAAAAATATTTATACTGCAATTTCTTTCAGTAATCAATAAAAAATATTTTTACTGCAATTTTTTTCATTTCTTTTGCTAAATACATACAAAGGTGTGTCAGTAAATGTATGTGAAACGAGCACTGATTCAAACCACTTTGGAATTTTCCTTACAGTTTACAAAAATGGATTTCATATTTGCACTCACCGTCATGATGCAGAGGCATCGCGCCTCCGCTTTCATTTAAGCATCCATACTCTCTTCTCTGCGTTCTCCTCTCCTCCCCTCCCCTCTCCTCTTCTCTCCTCGCAAGGTACACTTTTTGTAAGAATTAATTGCAAATGATGTTCTCTTTCCTAGATATCATTAAAATATTTGTTGTTGCTTCATATAGCCTTTTATTTTGTTGCTGTAAAGTTCATGTAAAACTCTCCCACGGCCAGGGGCAGGTGCTACTAGGAATTACAATCAAACAAATCGACAAAGAAAACAAATAAATAAATTTGGAATTTGAATCAGTTGAAATGAAGGAGAATGCTAAATGAAGTGGAAAATTTTAAATTTGATTTTATTTAATTGAAGTGTTCATTTGCTAATTTTGTGCACGTGACTAATTAATGCGGCGCATGTTTTTTTGTGTTATAAAATATTAAGCGCAAAATCTTTGAAAAATGTGTGTAAATGGGAAGAGTGCACATTCAAACAAATGGGTAGATAAGGGAACGGAATAAATTATTTTATATACATATAGGCAACTTTGAATCCTCCACTCAAAAATAATTCAATAGTTTTAGCAAGACAAAACTTCTTCAATGGGTTTGTACAACAATATTTCTTATTTCCTTATTAAGTTTTGGTACCTTTCTTTATGTTGAAAGTAAATTAAACGATACTTAGTTTAAAATATTCTAGGAAATTTTTATTTATACACACATACATACATTTAAGCTTTTAAATTTTAATCAGCGCCGAAACCTCGTGTAGCCAATGTTTATTGTTTGTGCGTGATATACAGGGCGGTCATATAGTGATTTCTTTTTAACAAATTAATTTTTTCGAGGAGCAAACTTTCCCATCAGATTTTATTTCTATAGCTGTCTCGCTAATGTTATTCCTGGCTTCGCAGTAGCACAACCTATTAACTCAGTTTTCCAAGACTTTGCTGACGATTTCTGGTTCTATCTCTCGAATGGCTTCCTCAATATTTGCTTTAAGTACCTGAATGACAAAAAAAAAAAATTCTATATTAATAGCGGTCGCTCCTCGGCAGAGAATGGCAAACCTCCGAGTGTATTTCTGCCATGAAAATACTCCTCATAAAAAATATCAGCCGCCCGGACTCAGCTTGAAACTGTAGATCCCTCCATTTGTAGAACAACATCAACGGGCACATACAAATAGGGGGAGGAGTTCGGCCAAACACCCAACAAGAGTGTACGCGCCAATTATATATATAAAGTATCCTTAATGAACTGTTCTCATAGTATCGAACAAGAGAAGTCGAACGGCATCAAAACACAGTTCCCAGATGTCTAATAGATATCGTCTAGACCTTTGATAACACGATTAGCGCACTTGATGCGCAAAAGCTCAATTGTGACAAGGTCTCCGGGACATGGTACGACACTCTGCTGAAACTAAAGATCGTCCAATCCCATGCCTTAAAATTACGGCCACAAAAAATCGTTCATCATGGCTCTGTAGCATCCACCGTTGACCGAAATGGCGTTTTCAGCAGCATTTTCAAAGAAAAATTGGCCAGTGATGCCACCGCTCTACAATTCCATCAAAATGTCGTTCTCTGAGGATATTTTGGCTTCTCGGTGATAACGTGCGAGTTTGGTTATTGGACCCCAGTAGTACGATTCACTAACTTTGTACGATTCGACAATTGTTGTATTTGTCTACAGTATTTGCCATTTGCTCTAAAGATTTTGCTATTCACAAATTTGTTATGTGAACTAACACTTAACAGCTGTCTTCTTTTATTTATTCAAAGTGATAGAAAGTGGCATCTTTGTGAAATTAAATATTAAAGTGAGGTGAAATTGAAAAGATTGTCCACATCCCGGAGCAAATGTCGGTCCACTGTTTGAGGGCTCACTATCTCCTCTCCTCGCGATAAGTCATAACCCAAATACTCAAGGGATATATTCCCGTTTTTTAACAAGTTATTGTTAGTTTAATTTCAAAATTTTAATTCAAATTACTAATTCCGGTTTTCTCGTTTAATTTAACCACAACAAAATTGTTGTCCTTTAGTTTGCGAAAATTGACATCGACAGCCGATTTTGTCATATCGATTTTTGTAATGAAATGGGTTACCGAATAGCAAAATCGTTAAAAATGTGGTTAAGGAAAGATAGCAATGCGAATATCGTTAAAATGTGTTAGTGAAGATGTGGCAGTTTGGGCTGCACAAAATTGACTTTGGAAATAAGTTGGCGATATTTTACCAACCTTGTTCAAGCGTAATGTGATGCATTCGTTCTGTGGAGTTATGATACTGATTTTCTATCAAGTTTTCATGCGGGAAAAGCCTATCACTGTTTTGACCAAATGTTCTTACAAAATGGACCTGCCACTTAGCCGCCTAAATCCATATAATTTTACACCTAATCTGTCTGCGTATAGAAAAAATGCTTTAGGAAGGAACTATCGGTAGGTTTTACCCAACAGTAGGTTTTTAATGCTACTAAGCAAATGTTTGTCAACACCTTCGGGTCGGCGCCGTTAACGTGACCATTTTTGTCAAACGTATGTATGTACATGTTTTATATCTAATATCTACATACTAGAGCTGGGAATCCATCGATGGTTGCTCCACTCGATATTTTTTCCATCGATGGAAAAAACCATCGATACTATCGATGGTTCCATCGAAAATTTAAACGAGTTATTCAACATATAATATATATTTTGGTGTCGTTTTTCAATATTACAAAGTTTCAAATATTCAAAAAGGGTCAACCAAAAGTATCAGAACTCATGACCTTGTCTATAATCATCGATACGAATTATCTAGCGTATAATTTAACTACTATAAGTTAGCCCTTTATAAATTAATTCCATCGAAAATATATTAAAATGATTTTAGCTTGTAATTTGTGAATGTTCTTTAATATAAAAACAAAATTTATAGTTTCAAGTTAAACTTGTAGATAAAAAAAAGGGTGACTTCTCGTCCTAAGTCCAAAAAACGAAAACAAAAATCTCTCTAAGCAAAAACAAAACAAAAGGCGATTTCCAAACTTAATGCTAATGAGAGGTCCTTATTGTATTATGCAGCGGATAGCTGCTACTCTTAAATACTACAAAACAAAAGGCGATTTCCGAACTTAATGCTAATGAGAGGTCCTTATTGTACTATGCAGCGGATAGCTGCTACTCTTAAATACTACAAAACAAAAGGTGATTTCCAAACTTAATGCTAATGAGAGGTTCTTATTTAAAAAAAAAAACAATTCGTTCCAATATCACAGTTATTTTAAAGTAGCCATTGATTTTTGTTAATAAAAACCAATGTGTTCACTTGTTTAGGTTTTAAACATGCTCTCCGTTCCGTCACAATAGCTCCTGTTTTACTAAATGTGCGCTCTGATTCAGCTGAACTTGCTGGTATACACAAGAATTTTATTGCGCATTGTCCAAGTGCAAATAAATGTTCCTTGTTAATCTGTATTGTAGAAAGTACAATTATGAAAGTTGTTAAAAAAAACTACACTTAACTTACCTGCCAATATTGGAGCGGATCGCTGTCATGAAGAGCATTGCGCTGCTCCATATATTGGCGAATGGTAATAATTGAGTCCGCCCGTGAACTTTTGTTTTTTTCTTTTATTTTTCCTGCCATGCATTTAAATAAAAATGGAGTCTCCTCATTCCTTGGCAGTTCCTCTGTGGAAGTTTTAGATCTCACGTCCTGTATTATATTATGAACCTCTCCCTCCAACATCAACATGGCCTGCTGGGCATTTGACGGATTTTGGAAACCCTCCTTTTCGAAGCGTGGGTCAAGATGAGTTCCAAGGCGTGGTGCTGATCTATTCTCATATGAGAAGAGTCTTTTTTTTACGTTGCTCTGTAAAAACTCGCAAGTTTCTCTCCCTACAGGTGTTAACATCTGCTCATGGAGCTCTTCCAAACTTTGCGATAAGGCGAAAATTGCAGGAGCAATTAATGAAATTGTAACGCCCTTTGCAGCAGACGCATGTTTTGTGGCTTTTTCGAACGGTTCCAAAAGCGAGCACAAGTCCTTCAAAATCCGAAATTGATCCTCTGACAGTGGAATCGGAGCATTATGGCATCTTAAAAGGGTGCCAGTTAGGGGCTCTCTTGTCCGCAACACTCTCTGAATCATTTGTAATGCGCTGTTCCAGCGAGTAGGGACCTCTTGCAATAGAGAGCAAGGATTTTCGGTGCCTTGGGCATCTTTGAACTTTGCATAAGCAATAGCGCTACTCTTAAAATAGGACACTATTCTTTTTGTGATTTTTAAAACGTTTTGCACATTTTCCAGATTTAAAGCATCTTGCACAACAAGATTAAGAGTGTGCGCAAAACACGGTAAGTGTTTCTTTTTCAATAATTCGCACGCTTTAATCATAGATGCTGCGTTGTCGGTCACAATGGTGTGCAGTTTGTCGAACACTTTCCACTCATCGCATATTTCACGCAATGTGTTGGCAATATTTAGACTTGAATGGTTTGTCTCATCCATTAGTGGCTTTGTAGATAGCACTGCCGTCTTAAGCTCGAAATTTAAAATAAAGTGACACGTTACAGTTAGATAACTAACATTTGCACGAGATGTCCATGCATCTGTTGTGATAGCGCACGAGTCAACGGAGTCAAGAATGCCCTTCAATTTCTCCGTCATACTCTCGTTCATATTTTTAATATGCGTGTCCCGCAGAGTTTTTCGACAGGGCATGACGTATCTAGGGTCCACCACCCTCATCAAGTTTCTAAGTCCAATATCTTCGACAACGCTAAATGGTTGCAAATCCGTTGCGACCATTGCAGCAATGGCTTTGTCAATTGCTTCCTTTTTGGAAGATGGTGGACCATAAACGTCTGTCCGTGTAAAATATCGCTCTAACTGAGAAGACGTAGTTTCGTTATTAACTTGCTGGGCAAGAGGGTGGGCCCGTTTTAAGTGCTCTAACAAGTTGGACGTGTTTCCGCTTGTCTTATATTCTTTGCCACAATAATGACATTTTGCAAGTTGTTTGGTTTGCAATTTGTCAAAATGTGTCCACACTGCGGAAATACACTTTTTGCGCTTAGGCTCCGGTTCAGATTTTGAACAAGATGGTTCATTTGATGATGTTGGAGAGGTATCATGATCTTTTTCTAAAAAAAAAAAAATTCTTAAAAATTGTCCTGTAATTGTTTCTTTTTAAAATGCTTACGGGATGAGGTCAAAAACTTGTCCATTTTACCAGAGGAACTGCCAGGGTACTCTAATAGAATAAAAGTAGACCTCTATGTAAAGAAAGGCAGAAAAAATTAATAATAACAAAATCTTACTATATATTGCAATTTACTTACACACGTGTTGGAACCAAAAAGAAATTCGATATATCGACATCGAAAAATTTCCATCGATTTATCGCACTCCATCGGTTCCATCGATAATATCGATGGTGCCATCGATGGTTTTCCCAGCTCTACTACATACATGGATACAACATTCTTGGTCACAGTTGTAGGGTCTCAATTTCGGGACGTTAATGTTTGTTTCAATATACGGGACATTAGTTCCACAGTGGCTTTATTTTCTGCAAAAACCAAAGATACATCGAAAGTCGTTCAAAAGATTAGTCAAAATACTAGCTATCTTTCTTCATATTTTTTCCTTTTATTCACGCACTTTACTAATATTTCTTCTGATATTCCCACAGGTTAAATTACATTCAACTCCTCCACCACCACCCGAACATAACTCGATACAACGTGAAATTCGCAATACCAAATCAGCGTACATACCTCGGTAAGTAGCAGAGACCGGTACACCTGTTAGTATATTTTATTTAACTCTCACTCTCGCCAGATTCTACTTCCCGCATGGCAAACCACAGCCACAAATCGCATTGGAGCGCACCCTGCGTGGCATTTTGGCCGCATTCGATTCGTTCCCGAATAACCAGGTGACCAAGGACGAGTTACCGCGCATTTTGAAAATCTGTGGTCTGCCTTTCTATTGGCGTATGCCAGTAATGGTCTTCTGTCAACATAGTAATTCAGGATTGGTTGAACGACAAAGATTCGTGGAATTCTGGAAACAGTAATTACAAATACTATTCTAAAAAATTTTGGTGAAAAATAAATCTATTTACGATCTACCTCTTCGGTACTTAGAATGAACGTTTATTGCCATGATGCCTCCTCACGATTTGTCTACATTCTATCACGTGGCCAACGTTTTCGCCAGTACATACTGCCAGAGGATTTGGCGCCATTAGTGCAAGACGTCGTTGATACTCATCCCGGTCTGGCGTTCCTCAAAGAGGCCACCGAGTTTCATTCCAGATATGTGCATACAGTCATTGCGAGAATATTCTACTCGGTAAATAGATGCTGGTCGGGCAGGATAACCATATCGGAATTGAAGAAATCCGACTTGTTGGAGGTGGGTGTTGATAAACTTTTTTGATACTTGGATCTTTCCAAACAACACTTTCTTCCTAGGTCCTAACGTTGCTTGAAGAGGAGGATGATATCAATCAAATTATGGCCTTCTTTAGCTACGAACACTTCTACGTCATCTACTGCAAATTCTGGGAGTTGGACAAAGATCACGATTTACTAATTAATCAAGATGATTTAGCTCGGCACAGTGACCACGCTTTGTCCACACGAATTGTTGAGCGAATATTTTCGGGATGTGTGACGCGTAGCGACAACAAGAAACAACAAGAAGATGAGCCAAAAATGTCCTATACCGATTTTGTGTGGTTTCTGCTTTCCGAGGAAGATAAGCGTACACCAACTGCAATTGAGTATTGGTTCCGTTGCATGGATATTGATGGTGATGGTATGTTGTCTATGTATGAATTGGAGTATTTCTATGAGGAGCAACAGCAACGTATGGAATCGATTGGTATAGAGACGCTGCCATTTGAGGACTGTTTGTGTCAGGTGAGCGAGTAATTTTTGAAGTGCTTATAAAAAGAAGAGCTCGCTAGTCAATTGTTAAAGGTAATAAGGATAGCGAGAAAGCCGCTCTGATGCTTAGTGCTGTGTGATGAAAGTAATAATAGAAACTGGGTAATGAGAAATAATAGTAGAAACTGCCCCATGTTTCTGGGTAGCGCTCAAGACCTACATACTCGATAGATATGCTGAAAAGTGAAATGTTTGGTCGAGAATAATTGGTAGGGAGAGATCGATGGGTTAATATTTCATTAAACGTTAGAATACTTATAGGCTCAGGAAATGATAGTAGCTAGATTGGCAGGAAGGTGCTGAGATTTCTTTGTTTAGCCGTAGTTTCATACAACTGCTTATAAATTCTTCCAATCATTGGCAACTACAAAGATTCTCATTTGAAACGGTAATAATAATATAAAATACCCTGCGCAGTTAGGTATGGAATACAACTCTTTTATGTATGAACGGCATTTGACCGCGGTAATAGTTTCCAGCAGCTTCCTTGGGTGGGTCAAGTCGTCCGAATGGATACAAACGCTGCGGCTCTGAAAATATTCGAGATGGTACCAACTGGTGGTAGCAGAGGAAGAGAATGGCCTCCTCTGTGTTGGGAAGATCAGGTGGAGAATGACTTGGCTTCACTTAGTGTGTCCAACTGGCGGGTGTTAGCACGAGAATGAAACGACTGGCGCGCCATGTTAAGCTCGGCCAAAATCGGGTAAGCGGTTATCGGCCTATCACGAAGAAGGAGAAGAACAGTTTCGAGCGCTGTGGTGTTCCTCGAGGCCTGTCCGAAATCCCTACTGATGTCGATATGGTCGAAGGATGAATCACGGGAAGTGTGTAGACGCCACTAGAAAATAAAGAATCCTCGTGATTCGCATCCTACATATTCGTATACATGTGTATGTGAGAGCCTGGATGATTTTCTACCAATACTCCACATCGTTACTACAGCGGCCAGGGGCATGCGAAGGATCTGCTTTATTTGATGATAAATGCTACGAGTATTGCTTGCTAATACACATTAGCTACAGCCGTAGCCAAGCGGATTTGTGCGAGACTATTATTCAGTTGGCCCTAGGTTAGTTGCTCTTCATGGGCATAAAACACAAATGATCCATAGTTTCCATACGAACAGTATTCAGCTTAAGTGAAACACGCTCTTAACGCTTATAGAGGAAATTTGTTTGTAATTAACAGATTTCTTAAAATTTTCAATTCCTGAAGATAAGATACCGAGTGCCACAAAAACCTAACCTATAAAGACAGCTGCTTTCCACAGAAGCTACATTATCCTGTCCTTAAATTCAGCGTGAATCATGGAGGCTTGGCCATCCGAAACAAAACGGTGAGAGTAACTTCGGCTGCCACGTCACCGGGTACTCGGCAGCGGAATTCTGTCCACTTGTTTCACACGTATGTATTCACACCCTCGTCCAATCAATCTTTGTTCAGACGGCAACGATGCAATGCGAGCGAATACTTTGTTGTTTTTTTCGTATATCACAAACACAGTCTCCGTTTATTCGTAAACAAACCGTTGTCAAGACCGCAGTTACGTCAGCCAATCAGCTGATTCCTTCAAAATCACTGAGAGCCGATTAACGGCCTATGTTGACCACACCTCTACATTCTGTGCATCGTGAGTACTTCTGCTGAGGGTGCGAAATTAAAATTTTTAGGAAACAAATATATAATTTAGGTACTGTAGCTATGAACATTTTCTCATATTTATATAATCACTACATATTATAAAACAAAGTCGCTTTTTCTGTCCCTATGCCCCCTTATCACTACATATTATAAAACAAAGTCGCTTTTTCTGTCCCTATGTCCCCTTATACGCTTAAATCTTTAAAACTACACAACGGATTTTGATGCGGTTTTTTTTTAAAGATAGATTGATTGAAGAGGAAGGTTTATATCTATATAATGTGAAGAAATATATAAAGGGGGCGTGGCAATCGGTCAAAATGTGGCAAAAAAACATAATTTTTTTGTTTTCACGGCCATAAATCATAAACGAATCAACCAATTAAAATGAAACTTTCTTGAAGTTTAACTTTGAAATATTTACTTTCGTTCTGCATCAAAAAAAAAAATTAATTTATTTGTTATTTAACCAAAATTGTTTAAACAAAAGCAGCTCTTTTTCCAAAAAAAGCTGTTTGTGTGTGTGTTCGCTGTCAACCGAATGAAGCAACAGGCGTTAAGCGATAATCTCACCACACCTCATTAATGTTGAATTACATCGTATGGTGACGTATGTATGTATGTATTTACGAATCGCTCGCATTATTTCATTTCGGACATATGTACATATGTATCTATGTATGTACTGAATTCCATGTAATTATATGTACATACAATTTTACAGCGAAATAAAACGCTATTTTCAGGTTCTATATTAGTAAATCGCACATAATTAAAATACAGTTTTTGAATAGTTTTTATTGATTCGGAGCGCGTTTAGTTTGCTATCAATTCCATACAATAACATTTTTTGTCATTTACTTTTTACGACAACTAATAGCTTATTTTCGAAGCGATTTCAACAAATGGGTACAACATTAATCCTTATCCAATTAAATACCTTAAATACATTGTTGTTTTCATATAGATCTATGTACATGGATCTTTACAGCATATAATTAAAAACAATATTTTTCAAGATATTACAACAGTAATTAGTAATTGAGATCTACCGGAAAAATTGCGTTAGCTGTTGCGTCATCCGGCATTGCCGCTACTCTTTTGGAAAGAGTCTTTTGGAAAGAGGCCGAACCACACACTCTACAATGAAGCACCCGCTGAAAATCGCCACCGATGATGATAACAGCGTCTGTAGTGTTTCTAGACAGAGCAATACAGGAAAATTGATGCGTGACTGCTCATTAATAGTCTGGGACGAAGCTACCATGTCAAACAAGACGTCTGTGGAAGCACTGGATAGGACAATGCGCGATTTGCGCAACAAAAATGCACCTATGGGTGGATATACAATTCTGTTCTCAGGAGATTTCCGTCAAATCCTACCAGTTGTGACTCGAGGAACACGTGCTGACGAAATAAATACTTCGCTAAAAAGATCCCACCTTTAGTCGTATGTCAATAAATTAGAGCTTAAAACTAATATGAGGATTTCGTCATCTTCACGTGAGAACAGGCTATTTCCAGAGATGCTGCTAAAAGTTGGCAATGGAGAATTAACACAAAGTGAGGGAAGGATTAACCTAGAAAACCTTTGTGTTTTGATAGACAACATCCAAGAGTTAGTCAACAATGTCTATCCAGACATTGATAACATAAGTTATAAGACAATATCTTGGTTTAAAGAAAGAGCTATTCTGTCACCAACTAACGAACAAGTAGATAAAGTAAATAACTTGATTATTTCAAAGATTGATGCGCCGACGAAAATATACTACTCGGTCGATACTGTTCTCGATTTGGAAGAAGCTGTTCAATTTCCTACAGAATTTCTAAATTCTTTGAAACCGTCTGGACTCCCTCCTCACCAAATGGAGCTGAAAATAGGTTGTCCTGTTATTTTATTAAGAAACCTAAGTCCACCTAAACTTTGCAATGGCACGCGTTTGATGGTAAAATCACTGAAAACTTTCATAATAGAGTGCACAATACTCACAGGATGTGGTACCGGAGAAGATGTATTGATTCCCGGAATCCCTCTGATACCATCGGATCTACCATTCCAATTTAAACGCTTACAATTTCCGGTAAAGACATCTTTTGCAATGACCATTAATAAATCTCAGGGTCAAACCTTCAACGTTGCAGGCTTAGATTTGAGTGTTGACTGTTTTTCACATGGCCAACTGTATGTCGCTCTTTCAAGAGTAACCTCTAGAGAAAACATGTTTGTATTGTCTAATGACAAGAAGGCTATGAACGTTGTATATAAAGACATTCTGTAATATAGTAATTGTTGTAAAAATAAAATAAATACATATGTAAAAATGCAAAAAGTTAATATGCAAAAATGTAGGGTATGAATTTAGATATCCCAAAGATAGCAGGAAATATTCATGCTATAAAGAAAGGAGAATTTTTACTCCAAATTTAACGCGTGCGGGCCACGGGCAATAATGAATAAGCCAAAACTACTGGATCGATTTTAATCATTTTTTCAGTGAGTGACATAGGGTATATATTTTATACCCGTGCGAAGCTGGGCGGGTTGCTAGTATTATATATAATACAATTACATATTTACATATATCGGTCTAAACGTTTGCGTATAAACTTTTCTATTTTTCAGATGCTCGACATGATAAAACCTGCGCGTCGTGACTGCATCACACTGGGCGATTTGAAGCGCTGCAAAATGACTCATGTCTTCTTCGACACATTCTTCAATTTGGAGAAATATTTGGATCATGAACAACGCGATCCATTTGCCTCGCAGCGGGATGAATATGTAAGTACCCAATCAATACTTAGTTTCAATTTTGAGTGGAGGGTAAGTTCAGAACTCACCTATTTCCCAGATGTTTAACGGCGATCTTCAACAGTACATCGAATGTCGAATTAATGCATTCATACCAATAATTTTATTTCTTCAATTCAGAAAAACCTTATTCTCAAATTGAGCTCAAGCGTTAACTTTTTTCTATAGTTCTTTGTATTTGTTATGATTAGCAAAATTTATTCAATGTTTGTAACTTCATTATAGCTGCTGGCTTCGGTCTCTCATTTGGGAAAAGAAGAGAAATCTACTAGCCGAGCCGACAAACTATTCTTAAGTTTAAAGTGCACTCTAACTCATTGTGTTTTCTCAATCAAACGCCTTTATTAATTGCACTGTACTTAAATTCTCTTCAGGAGAAATTTTTTTAGGGAATGCTGTTGAAGTGGCAGCTGAGGTCCCTCTGCTAAGGAAGATTCGACAGTCTTGAAATCATTCACGTTACTCATTCGATTTTTTGCATGTTACTCAGAAATTAATCAAAAAGTTTAACAAATTTAATTTACAGGATAGTTTTATATAGAAATATGATAACTGAATTCAAAAGTAATAACGACCAGTTAGGTGTTCTCCCTATAAATAGTCGGTTATACAGATATATTTTACACAGCTATAAATATAATAAAATGTAATACCTAGAACTCAACTCCCCTCTCGCATAAAGTTGCGCTCTGGCTATATAACACAATTATAAAGCCAATTTTGCTGTATGGAGTAATTGTCTGGTGGAACTCGTCTGAAATGACGACATCAGTTAGAAGCTAGAAAGAGACCTGTTCTCCTTAATGCCGCTGCACGCGCTGCAGTCATATTGAGGTGTTCAAGCCACAAGCTGCATGAGCAATGGAGCAACATTTCTTGTTCCCTACGTACCGCCGCCGAAGAAGAAATCGGATACCGGCGAGCCCGAAAAAACAGTTGGTACGACGAGGAATGTCATGCTGCCGCTGAAAGAAAGGACGCCGCCTATAGAGCCACGCTGCGATCGGGCGCAACGCGAGCCATGTGGGATCGCTACAGAGAGCTAAAAAAGGAAGATAGACGTATGATCCGAAAGAAGAAACGAGAGGCCGAAATACGTGAGTGCGTAGAGCTTGAGATGCTGGCCAACAGGAACAACGCCCGAAAATTCTACCAGAAAGTTCGGTGGCTTACAGAAGGTTTTAAGACCGGGGCGTTTTCCTGTAAGAACAAAGACGGCGAACTGTCGACTGACATACAGTTCAATCTTAAATTATAGGTGGAACACTTCTCGAACCTGTTAAACAGTGACAGCTGCGCATGTCACAGAGAATGTTAAGATCCCGATACCCCAATCGTTGACGACGGAATTGTCGTTCCGCTACCCGACCATGACGAGGTGAGAATAACAATAACACGGCTAAAGAACAACAAAGCCGCGGGCGCCGACGGACTGTCGCCTGAGCTATTCAAACATGGCGGCGAGGAGCTGGTAAGGTGCATGCATCAGCTTCTATGCAAAATATGGTCTGATGAAAGCATGCCTGCCGATTGGAATTTAAGTGTGCTCTGCCCAATCCATAAGAAGGGTGATCCTGCAATCTGTGCCAATTACCGCGGGAATAGTCTTCTAAATATCGCCTATAAAGTTCTAGTGAGCGTATTGTGTGAAAGGCTGAAGCCCACCGTCAACCAACTGATTGGACCTTATCAGTGTGGCTTTAGACCTGGAAAGTCTACCATCGACCAAATATTTACAATACGCCAAATCTTGGAAAATACCCACGAAAGGAGAATCGACACACACCATCTTTTCGTCGATTTCAAAGTTGCATTCGACAGTACGAAAAGGAGTTATCTGTATGCCGCGATGTCTGAATTTGGTATCCCCACAAAACTAATACGGCTATGCAAGATGACGTTGCTCAACACCAGCAGCGCCGACAGAATTGGGAAGAACCTCTCCGAGCCGTTTGATACCAAACGAGGTTTCAGACAGGGTGACTCGCTGTCGTGTGACTTTTTTAACCTGATGTGGGATACAAACGCTCCAGCTTTGAAAGTATTCGATGCGGTACCAGCTGGTGGTAACAGAGGAAGAGGAAGGTCTCCTCTGCGTTGGAAAGATCAGGTGGAGAAGAACTTGGCTTCACTTGATGTGTCCAATTGGCGCCAGTTAGCACGAGAAAAAACGACTGGGCCGCTTTGTTAAACTCGGCCAAAATCGCGTAAGCGGTTATCGCGCCAATTAAGAAAAGAAGAACCTCAAGCTAGACTTAAGCTGCGGATTCTACAGTATTCTTAGAAACTTAGAGTTCACGCCCATGGGGCTTGATCAATATACACTCTCGGGCCCCTGCGATACTTTTCCCATTCATATTCCCTCAAGGGAGGAGTGGGCGGTGTGCAATAATTGGAGACAGAGCATGGCAAATGTGTTTACGGATTTATCTGCGAGGAGCTTCCTATCAAGATCAAATTTAGTTTACCGGACCAAGCGTTAGTGTTTTCCAACCGGAAGTAGCTGCAATTAAAGCAGCAGTGGCGGCAATAAGGGCCTTGTGCTCGTTGTTTGCGCATTCGAAGTTAGTTGGAGAATGCCTGACTTCACTCTCGACTGCGTCCGGATACTTCGATATTAGGCTCACTTGGGTACCCGGTCACCGTCGCATAGCAGGAAACTACTGGGCTGATGAACTAGCCAGTTAGCGAACAGTCGACAAAATGTGAGGATTGGGGTTCTCTTAAGAACCTGTGGTCTGCTCTTGGAAAGATGGGCCTCGCGTCAACTCAGTGAGCACTAACTTAGTGCGAAGACGAGCAAAGTCGGAAGATCCTTCTGGCCTCGAGTAGAAACTCGAGGGAACTTCTGAGGCTATCAAAGCTACAGCTCTCAAATTTTGTGCGTGTTCTTAACAAGTATTGTCCGTTAGGTGTCCATGCGATGAAGTTTGTGATTGCCTCAAGTCAGCAAACTTCACCAGCATTCCACAAAACTTGTTCTAGATATTACAACAACTAGAAAAATTACCAGATGATAACCAGGCACTTATGTCCCTTAAGACATCAGTATCATTCATTAACGGTAGCCATAAAAACTACATTGGTTTCTTTCCACTTATTAGGGATGTATGAGAGCCTAAGGCAACTTTTGAAAACGACCAAGAGCCATGGTATCGCCGGATCAAGCATTTGCTGAAGCTCTACTGGAGCGTTACCGCCGGTGCCTGGTCTGAAACTATTAATCTCCCATCGAGTCTTGGTTTCAGAAACGATTTCCTCGTGGTTTATATAAGAATGTTCATTCTTGTACTCTTCGTTATGATGTAACGCTGGAGTGGTAGATCCAGTAGGATGCCTGAACTACCAGAAAAGTAAGTATCTAAGTAAGGTCGTACGGTCACAGTAAGATCCTCCTACAGGGACCCTCGCTGCTCAAAAACGGATCAGACTACACAGTCCCCGACCTCAACTTCAAGAAAGGCTTTACGGTACGTTTTCCACCGAGAGCCGAGTGGAGCAAAGGAGAGGTGATTGGAAGACACGATATCAAAATTTATACCGATGGTTCTAAGATGAACTGTGGTGTGGGAGCTGGCTTCCATTCGGAGCCACTCAACCTATCTCAATCAATTCGTCTTCCTGATTATGCCACCGTGTTCCAGGCAAAACTTTTAGCGATCAGAGAAGCATGCAACTCTCTAAAACTCTACAAGGAAGTTGGTGCAAGAGTAGCTATCTTCTCAGACAGTCAAGCAGCTATTAAGGCCCTAGACTCCAACTACATTTCATCTAAACTGGTCCTACAGTGTAGAGAGGAGCTAAAACTGCTCAGCCATTGGCTTGAAATCACTCTGATATGGGTTCCCGGTCATAGGAACATACGGGGCAATGAGATAGCGGATGAGCTAGCAAGAAAGGGTTCGACACTACACCCATCAACTGACTACAGAAATTTCGCCGCCAACTCCGTTTCTTTTAAGAGCACTTTTATAGATTCATCGGCTATCTTTAGGTCGTTTTTAATCTCCTGCCAGACCAGTGGTTTTAGGCTGTTTAAATAATATGTTACAGTCTTTCCTAAGTGTTTTCAGGATTTTAGCGCTACGATAAAGTTATTTTCTCATAACCAATTAGTCATAATTATAAATAATAATAATTCTAATTTTAATTCACTTTCACAGTCCTCTGATTGGGATCGTTTTGCGGCGCAGGAGTACGAGCTGCTCATCTCGGAGGAGAACGAATAAACGCACTTTGGATAAAGAGAATATGCGCAAATCTTTTTTATACAAACCCAAGAAACAAAAACAAAGTTTTTAACAAGGAAGCAGCGACTGCAGCGACTTTTTCTAGTACACTTAAAACAAACAAAAAGAAAAGCAAAAAAAAAATGAAACATATTTACACATATTTTTAATATAGCTATTTATACACACATTAGTGCCAGTAAAAATGTTAATTGCAAACAAAGCGAAAATGCAACAAAATCCTTTACAGACTAAAAGCAAACACAACACGTACTTACATGCACACATACACGCCCACATACGATGAGCTGAATTATGGGAGCGAGCAACAATGGGGCGTGCCAGTGAAAATCGATAAAACACTCGAACCACTATAGATAACGCTTTGTGGTCGAAAATCTAGTCAAATACTCATTATCCACACATTGCATGCAGTGGCGAGCCGCCTGCCTGATTAAATTAAAATGAAATGATTAAAGCAGCAGCAGCAGCAGCAGCAGCAACACACAAGCGACAATTGGTGGTAACAACATTGTGCAATACATCAGCGGCGAACGAACACATCAACAAAGAAACAATCAAACAAACATTATATTAATTAGTCCCAATATGTTTTCATTGTTGACTTAATTAATTAATTTTTTATTTAAATTTTATTTCGTTTTCTTATTTTTTTATATTGATTTATTTGAATTATTTATTATAATATATATATATATGTATATATATTATATAAAATACGCTATTAGTTTAAAATAAAACTTGACACTACATTTTATTATTTAATGCTATAAAAAATTATGTTTTCTAAAATTTCTATTTTTTTGTTTCTTTGCTTGTGGTAGTTTTTGTTGTTGTTTACATCTCTCAGTAACAGTTTTAGCTATTTGGTTTTCGTAAAGATTTACATATTTATACAACGCGCAGTATTTTGCATTTTATCTTCCAAATATTGTTATTGGTTTCTTCTTCACTTTTAATTACACACATGAAAATTGCTTAAAGTTGTAAATTTTCCAATTTTGCACCCAAAGTATTTTACAGTAAATAACACCGCCTTGGCCTCGTTTCTTTTCTTTTGTTTCTTACATTTTCAAGTTTGTAATTCACATTTTGCTGTTCCTATGCATTTATTCGCAGTGCAGTGAAATATTTATGAACTTTTCTTTTTTGCTTTTATTGCAAAATATAAACTAAAAATATACATAAGTTCTCATTTAATAATAGATATATAATTGTTAATTGATTATGGTTTCTTGTTGTTATTTTGATATCTTAATGTTTTTTGCCTTTGATTTTTTTAGATTTTCTTGCAGATTTAGCATTTAATTAACAAATAACGTAAAATATGAACAGTACTTGTAGTTGTGTGGCTATTGTTGTTGTTGTAGTGAAAGGAGGACTAACGTAACGCCACAACGCAACCGCAAAAATTTAGTTTCTTTAAAACTGACAGATATACAATTGCATTTTATAGTTAAAGCACTCGATCACTTCAAGGCTAGCGCAACATGTTGTTGCAACATCCCGACTTAGCAGCTGTATGTGTCACACCGTGTCGTTCTATTGCGTGATGCGTACTTTGGCGCTTTCGCTGTCCTCATAGTTTTTACCCTCACTATCGTTCTCATCCGCGGCACCAGCATCGCCGTTCTCCTTTCGTACGTACACAGGCTGGGCATCGCCCTTCACATATTCGGCGGTTATGTGCACACCGGTGATATCGGAGCCGGGCACCAAAAACATCGGATCGAGCAGCAATTGCTCCTATTTAGAGAAAACGATTAGGTATTAATACAAGAAATTTAATACGTATATATTGAGCTCCTCTCACCATAATTGAACGCAGGCCACGTGCTCCGGTGTGACGCTCCATCGCCATGGCGGCTATTGATTCGATGGCATCCCGTTCGAATGTCAATTCCACCTTATCCATGCCGATGAGCGCCTTGTATTGCGGTATTAAAGCATTCTTAGGTTCGGTTAGAATGCGCACCAACATACTCACATTGAGGCTGTGGAAAGGCACAATGACGGGAAAGCGACCAACGAATTCCTGAAAGCAGAAACGAATTAATTTCAATGTAAGAATACAAAAAAAAAAAAAGAAATAAGTCGAAATTCGTTCATAAGTACGGCAGATTTTACTATAACCCTAGGCTTAACCTCTCCCCTATTATGGCTAACGACTTGAACTTTCAGGTAGCTTAATTTTCTATCGATTTAGGGGTATAACCTTTTACAAAGGAGGAGGGAGAAAAAAGGCCAGACCCGTGTACCCAACCGAATGTTTTAAAAAAGATGTCCAACGGGGGTTAACAAAAATGTATCCTTAATCAGCTCCACCACTATAATGTTATTATGGTGAAAAGATTTAAGAGGTATGGCGATGATCAAACCGTTAACCCACTCTCAGCGAATTTGAAAGAATCAGCTGATTGGCTGACATACCAGGAGTTATAAATCGGTTTGTTTACGAAAAAATTAAGAATGTGTTAGTGATATTTGAAAACAACCAACCAATGACACTTCGTTGCCGTCTGAACAACGACTGATTGGACAAGTGTGCGAATATATAAGAAATTATCGTGCAGATTTCGACTGACGAATACTTCCGTGACGTGGCAGCCGAAGTTATACGCTCAATTCCGTTTTTCTCTATAGTTATTGGCCAAACTTCCTCGGCAGAGTTCTACTGCCGAGTAACCGTTGACGTGGCAGCCGAAGTTATTCGCTCAATTTCGTTTTTTACCATAGCTGATGGCAAAACGGGCGGCCGCCGTAGCCGAATGCGTTGGTGCGCGATGAGCGTAGGTTCAAATCGCCATGCATGAAACGCCAAAATGAAATTTTTTAATAGCGGTTGCCCCTCGGCAGGCTATGGCAAACCTGGGGGTGTATTTCTGCCACTAAAAAAACTCCTCATAAAAAAATATCTGCCGTTCGGAGTCGGCTTAAATATTGGCTTATATTTTTCAGTACTTGTTGCTGCAGCAAAAACATTCTCCATACATATAAGGGGAATGTTGCTGAAGTGACAGTCCTTGGCCGGATATAAATCCGGGTCGCTCTGGTTACGCAGAACCGACTGTCGTGAGAATGTAGAACCGAGTTCCGGAAGTTAGGAACGTATATTTTTCAGTGTTTGATTGCGATTGAAATAAATAGCGCGGAAAACGCTTTTCCGTGTGGCTTGAATCATCGATTCATAGCGAACGGATTTAATGGTTATTTGGTTGTTGTCTACTATAATTTAGCGAGTTTCAAAAGGCAACCCTTACGTAGCCGATACAGGTTCACATGCACAGACAAGGCAACATTTTTTACAGCTCAAAAGTCAAAAATGGTTTCACCTGTAACACCACTAAAATTCTACCAAGCAGTGACTAGGGTTGCCGTGCGTTGCCTTTCAGCAATTCCTAAATATGAGAAAATCAGTCCAGCATCTCGTATATCTCGTTATATACGATATTGAGGAAAAGTCCTTCAGGGTTGTCCTTAAATATATATAATATATATATATAATTGGCGCGTACACCCTTTTTGGGTGTTTGGCCGAGCTCCTCCTCCTATTTGTGGTGTGCGTCTTGATGTTGTTCCACAAATGGAGGTACCTACAGTTTCAAGCCGACTCCGAACGGCAGATATTTTTATGAAGAGCTTTTTCATGGCAGAAATACACTCGGAGGTTTACCATTGCCTGCCGAGGGGCGACCGCTATTAGAAAAATGTTTTTCTTAATTTTGGTGTTTCACCGAGATTCGAACCTACGTTCTCCCTGTGATTTCCGAATGGTAGTCACGCACCAACCCATTCGGCTACGGCGGCCGAATTATATGCAAGCATAATAAATTAAAATTTTAACAAATTAAAGCTAAGTACATTTCTGATGACGTAATTTCACTTTTTCATACTAATCTGTTTATAGATATAATATTCCGTTCGTTCCCACTGCTTTTTCCTTATCTCTGCTATTTGTATCTTTCCTCACACACTTACAGGTATCATTCCGAATTCAACGAGATCTCTAGCTTGCACTTTTTTTAGGCTTTTGTCGCGCTCCTCCTGATCACTGTCCATGGGGGAGGCCGTCGATTGAGCGGCGCGACGTCCGGACGAATTTGTTGAGGGTATACCGAAACCCAAATACTGCAGCATAAAAATTTGGAAGAAAAAGAGAGAATTGCTCATTAGTAACTATCAAAGCACAAAGGTGCATAGGTACACACACACCTTTTCGTTGATTCGTCTAGCAATGAGTCGATCCAAACCAGTGTAGGCGCCTGACGCTACAAATAGTATATTCGTTGTATCCACTTGCACTGTCTCGCCACGCAGCTTACGCGGCGAATTGCGTTCGGGTACATTTACGATCGTACCTTCCAGCATTTTCAGCATTCCCTGTTGCACACCTTCACCACCAACATCACGCAGCTGATGAATGCCGGGTACCGCGCCGATTTTATCGACTTCATCCAAGAACACGATGCCGGTTTGAGCGCGTTCAACACTACAGAGAAAATAAAAAATGCACAAGGAGCGGAAGTGGGAGAAAAGAGGGGTAAGAGCAGTAATTAGTAAACTTCTTCGGTATGGCATAGATTTATTGAGGTGCTACTCACTTGTAGTTGGCGTCTTGTAACAGCTTTGAAATTACGCTTTCAATGTCCTCGCCCACATAACCGGCTTGTGTGAGTGTGGTACAGTCACAGATCGCAAACGGTACATCAAGACAGCGCGCGATTGTTTGCGCAATCAAGGTTTTTCCCGAACCAGTCGGGCCCAACATCAAAATGTTACTCTTCTCCAGCTTCACTTCGTAATTTTGTTTATCCAATATTTCCGAACCAGAGTCCGAATGCGCATGATGTCCGCCACCACCCGACATGTGGCCCTTCGGTGGCAACTCAGTGCCTGATGTGTTGGAAATTGTATGCCCAATGCCGGAGATGTGCAGCAAATCTGTACGCCCCATTGCTTCGGCGGTCTGTATGGTCGTTTGCGTCTGGACTTGCGGCAAATTGTGATGAATACGTTTGTAGTGATTGTAAACGGCAACTGAAAGCACTTTCTTCGCAAAATCCTGCCCGACCACATGACGATCTAGGTATTCCATAATCTTCTGTGGGGGTGGTGGCGGTTTGCGATAATTTTTCGGCTCGTCCTTTGGACTCTTCTTCGAATCGACCTCGGAGAGTACGACAAAGAAGTGGTTACATTTGGCGCATTTTACGAAACGCGTCGAACTGACGAACGTCTCCACCTGAGTGCATGGATTACCGCATTTCGGACATGAGAGTATATTTTTATCGTTGGGCGGTTCACCGCCGCTGCCTGCACTCGAAGCGCCGCCACTAACGCCACCCGTCGAACCGCCACTAGTAGCGCCTGCGCCCGATGAGGTGTCGCTGGTGGTGTTGCCGCCGTGCGATGATGTCGCCGTGGGTATCACGGATGTGCGGAACGCATCGCCGCGATCTGTGTGGTTGTGCAAGCAACGTGTTGAGGTGACGGTGTCATTGGAGTTCTTGATTTGGGTGACACTGGCGCAACAGACACCTAAGTAAGGTGAGAGGAGGAGGTTGATATATGAAATAGACATTCAAGATTAAAATAAATCATAAATACAATGAAAATATACTTTGAATTGTAATCTTTCGTTTGCATTTTCGTTCAGTATGTAAATGTGTGTATGTATGTATTATGCACATTTTTGACGCATTTCTTTTATTTTATTGTCGAATACAAAACGGAATGCGCATAAATCGCTCAGCGTCCATTGAACTGTGGAATACATAACAAATGAGACGTTTTGCTTAAAAACAAAATAAAACAAGAACATGCAATTTTTATTCCAAGCATTTCATACTAAGGTCAATTTGTTTTCAACATTTTCTTTGATCCGCAATCAATTATTTTTCAACAAATTCTCAGATATCTTCATCCAGTGGAACGATTTTCAATCAATTTTGGGCGAGTTCTATTAAGTCGCTATCAAGATTTACGCATTTATTCAATTTTCTTAAATTTTACTTTACGGCTCCCCACAAAAAATAGTCCAACGGACTTAAATCACAGCTCCGAGGCGACCAATTGATATCGGAATTCAGAAACGGTAGCCAAAAGTTCGAGTGTAACTTTGGCAGTGTGACAAGTTACACCGTCCTGTTGAAATCAAATGTCGTCCATGTCATCCTCTTCAATTTTTGGAAACAAAAACTCGTTGAGCATGTCACGGTAACGCTCGCCATTTACTGTAACCGCGAAAGAAGAAGGAGACTCACCACTTTGGACATAGGTTTTCAATATTTCCCAATTTTGTTCAAGCGTATAGCGTCCCATTTCGTAAATGTCAAACCTTTAAGTAAATTATGAACACAATTGACATGTCATTTGTGTTACCATTCTCAAAAAAATAGGTGATTCAAAAAGCAAACGCTATATGGCCCACTCTGTATAAGTTTTTTCAGTATTCATTGACATTTCATCATGGAAAAGCATACGCCTCAAAAACGTTTACAAATCGTACAATTGTATTAGGAAAATCGACACTCTGTGAAAATTGTTCATCGCGCGCTCAGGCCAACTTATGGTGTCCAGCGATGAGGCTCAGTTTTGGCTTAATGGCTACTTCAATAAGCAAAATTGCCGTATTTAGGTTGAAGAGCAACCCGAAGCCATTCAATAACAGCCATTACATCCATTGAAAACAAACGTTGGGTTCGGCCTATGAACTGGAGGAATCATCGGCTCATATTTGTTCAAAGACGAGACTGACGCCAATGTAACAGTGAATGGTGAAAGTCATCGTGCCATTAATCTCATCAATGGTTCTACACAATAATAATAAAGATTGCCCATTCAATTTGAATTTTCGCCAATACCTCTAAATTGATCACCCTTTACTACAGTACTATTTGACATGCATGAAATATTTCCACACGCTTAAGGTTGCGCCAAAATTTTTAAAGAATGGCAGATAAAATGTCTTGCTCCCATGTAAGTAGAATTTCTTCCGACGTCTCGTCGGTTGCTTTGCGTTCTCTTAACTCCATTTAAACTGTGTGTAGCGAAACTTAAAAAGAAATATCGCAATACTATCTCAAATTGTCTGTTACTTTTGGTTTTGTCAAAATTGTATTCAGACCTAGGCATTAATCGAACTTTTGTTAGTCCCCGAGCTTGATATTAGCATAGAAATTAAGATCTAATCCCCAATCTGAGTTTAATTGCGAGCGATTTTTCTGAGCGTTTTTGTTCTGTTAGATGACCTTAGCAGGGCTTAGTAAGACTGTTACAACAACAACAATCCACAGCTAACTATAAAGGAAGCTTTAAGTCCACAATTAATTAAATAATTTTCAAGAATTTCAAAAGAGTTTCATGACTCAGAAAATTTTTCCAGATTAACTAGGTATTATTCCAGCGCAGATGGGATAAAAAACATACTTTTATCAGAGATATGTACGACTGATCAACGAGTTGTGGCCCAAAAACCAATCGACCCACATCATCACTTTTGATTTTGAGTTTATGTGACGGCTCATCAATGACCTTACCCTTGCCTATGAATCGTAGTGCACACCATTGGGAGCCAGTTAACATGTGCAGTGACAGGGTCGCGTATAGCGAGTTCGTTACCCAGCTATCACCTAATGTGTCAAGGCACATACTCGCACATACATTTATAAATAAGCCAGTACAACTCTAACAGTTAAGAATTAAAAGCACTGCCGTTGTTTACCGGCTGAATGTTAAGTGATTTTTAGTACGTGACAATGAAATGCCTCAGATAATAACGCAATAATGGAATTCATTGGCGGCCGCCGTAGCCGAATGGGTTGGTGCGTGGTTACCATTCGGAATTCACAGAGAGGTCGTTGGTTCGAATCTCGGTGAAAGCAAAATTAAAAGAAAAAGAAAAACATTTTTCTAATAGCGGTCGCCCCTCGGCAGGCAATGGCAAACCTCCGAGTGTATTTCTGCCATGAAAAAGCTCCTCATAAAAATATCTGCCGTTCGGAGTCGGCTTGAAACTGTAGGTCCCTCCATTTGTGGAACAACATCAAGACGCACACCACAAATAGGAGGAGGAGCTCGGCCAAACACCTAACAGAAGTGTACGCGCCAATTATTTATTTTTTTTATGGAATTCATAAACAACTAAGTGACAGTGGTGGGAAAGAACCTACGAGTACTAAAAATAATAGAAAACTTTTAATGAGTAAAACGAACGCGTCATTACTGTCTGGATCGTACCCGAATAGGGAGAAGTGAACGAGAAAATCATGGGTGGTCGGATGGTTAGTCGATTAGAGCAAGCAGCAGATTTATACCATAATTATGAGATATCGTTTCACTTTTGTGTTTCGCCCAGTTTTACTTTGGCATCTAAATTTGGATAAATTGAATTTTTTACGAATAAGACGTTTCAATAATTTCCATTGTTTTATTTTTAGTATTATTGATGATAAGAGGGTCAATTAAAATCATAGCCAATTTTTTTGCTTCTGCTATTTTGCTTTATTGTATAATTACAAAGCAGTTGACGGGATGGGTGGAAAAATGAATAGAGAAAAAAAACAATGCAAAAACACAAAATGATTAAAAACAGTGAGAAACCAGTCAGAAATACAGGGTTATTCGGCTTAAAGTAGGCTAAGAGAAGAGCAGAGCGTGTGAGAGGTCACTAACTCGGCCACTTATCGCAAATTTTTGGATTTGCTACTTGTTTTCGTTTTGTTTTAAGTTTGGGTTTGTGTTTGCAGAAATATTCAGTGTGAACGTACGCATGTAAATATTATATATAAAAATATATTTGTGAGTATAATAATTTTATACAGTTTATAATTTGCTAGCATTTATTTGCATAATTACTGAATTTAAACATTCAAAATTTGCTCATATGACCCCTAAACTAATGAGTGCGCCACTTTTCAATTTACACTGGACATATGGCACGTATGTAGGTATGTATGTATAAGAAATGAAGCGGTCGCAACTACTTGCTTGGAAGCGACAATGTAGCTGTAGTGGGCATGCATACCTTGCAATATATATCGGGTGTTTTTAAGAGCTTGAGAACTTAAAATGATAATAAAATAGAAATATTGTTAGAATGAATTTTTTTTATTATAATCTGGTAGAGCTCCATTTCTTCATGTGCCATTTCGAAAACCCTATGGCGCAAGTACAATAGATGGAGGGCTCAGAGAGTCCTGGGGACTCCACGCCATTCATTTCCCAAATCCGTCAGTGTGTTTACAGGTCATTGGACGATCGGCACACACGCGGAAAAGATAGGTTCACTATTTAACCCCCATTGCAGTAGCGGTGGGGACCTTTCATAGGAGGAGACTGTTGAGCACTTTCTCTGTAAACATCCGAGTTTGGCAGCTAAACGATTAAGGTCACTGGCAGCTCCTTTCTTCGACAGCCTGGGGCGATGCGCCAACCTAAATCCCATCATTCTTCCCCATTACATCAACAGTTCTGGCTGGCTGCAGATATCTGCCTGTTAGTGGTCTCATAATGGTATCAATAATAGATAATTTCTTGGCATTTATTTTTTGAATGTGGTGTCAGGAATATGTGCAATTTTTGACACCTTTTTCCTATAAATCAGGCCGTGGTGGCATGAATATTGAAATAAATCGATTGTTAAGCGCGCTGTATGGCAAGTTGTGCCGTCTTGTTGGAGCCAAATATTGTCGATGTTTAGTTGATTATTTTTGGAAACAAAAATTTAATAAGAATGGCAACTTCTTAAGTAAATTTCCACAATTTGGAAGCATTGTTCTGGCGTTAAACGATTTATGATGACTTGCCAAATCTTACCGCACAGAAATATCTACACAGTTTGCGTTCTGCATTCTCAGCTGTCAAACCAGAGTTATCGATATCGATAGTTCTCTTGCAGCTAAAACTAACACTAAACTAACTAAAAAACACCCGATATTTATGTAACATAAGTGTATCATGCGTGTAAAACCCTTTCCAAAGCCTAACGGGGTGTTTAATACAGTGACGAAGCTCATTTTTGGATCAATGGGTACGTAAATAAGCAGAATTGTCAATTTTGGAGTGAAGATCAATCAGAAGAATTGCAAGAGTTACCAATGTATCCAGAAAAGGTCACAGTTTGGTGCGGTTTATGGGCTGGAAGTATCATTGGACCGTACTTCTTCAAAGATGCTGCGAATCGTAACGTAACTGTGAATGGTGAGAGCTACCATGAAATGATATGCAATTTTTTTTTGCCCAAAATGCAAGAGCTTGACTTGCATGACATGTGGTTTCAGCAAAACGGTGCCACATGCCACACAGCACGCGTATCAATGGACTTGTTGAGAGGCGAGTTCGGTGAACATTTTATTGCACGTTCGGGACCTGTCAATTGGCCACCCAGATCGTGCGATATAACGCCTTTAGATTATTTTTTGTGGGGCTATGTTAAAGCTCATGTCTATTCAGACAAGCCTGCTTCAATTAACGATTTGGAATACAACATTAAAGCATTTATATGTGAGATACTGGCCGAAACATTGGAAAGAGTATGCCAAAATTGGACTAAGCGGATGGACCATTTGAAGCGCAGTCGCGGTCAACATATGCATGAAATAATCTTCAAACATTAAATTATATGGACTGTACTATCTATTTAAAAAAAATTTCATGATTTTTTTTTTAATTTTACGTGTGTTGTTTTGAACAACTTTCCTATAGCTCTTAAAATATCACCCTTTACATATATAAGGTTAAACAAGGTGTGATTGGTAAGGAATGGGAATTTTTAACAACCTCATTTTACAAATCTACAGCCGCTAGGTTCGTCCCAATAATCTTACGACTGCTCTCGATCACCACAACATATGCGTGCCCATGTTCTACATTACCGAGATACCGGATATATATTACCAAACATTTATGGGGAGTGTTTATGGTGTTGCAACAATAACAACTAGAATGTAAGATATAAAAGACCGGATATTAAATTCGTTTGTTAGGTTAAGTTAGGAAAACCTTTATTACCATCGGCAACCACATATCCATACAAATTAGACCAACCGTTAAATGACGTTGTGGATCCTAGTAAAATTTACTATTTAACATTTTTATAAAACATTTTGAAGCTCCAACTAACACGCACGGATACTATCTCATGTATGAATGAGATGCAGAGACGGGTGATGCAGAACTTTGATGGCAATTATTTCTGATACGTTAATTTTATATTATTTTTCAGAAATTTTTTACTACAGGCTTTGGAAAACATAGCCATGGAGCGATAAGTGATTAAAGCGTTTTATGAAAATGGTTGTTTTGTAAAAGCGTGATTTTGACCCACATGAGCTTTGAGCCTCATTTGTTTTACGATACAATAACATGAAAAACCTTCGCATTTGGGGTACTGAAAATCCAGCAGTCATTCAAGAAAAAGTTATTACCCCACAATGAGTCACTGTGTGGTGCGATTTTTGGACCCGCGGAGTCACCGAACGTGATACTGGTAATGTTGTTACGTTGAACGTTGAATGTTGTAGTGATGTCATAAAAAATGTGTATAGATTGGGCAGGACTTGCACTTTCCACACATCGTATGAAACAATGACCCTATTTCGAACGAAATTCCCAGAACGCTTTATCTCACGAAACAATGAAGTCAAATTGCCCCCGAGGACTTGCAATTTGACTTATTTCTATGGGTCTATGTCGAAAGTATGGTCTATGCCAATAAGCTCGAGACAATGGCAGTGCTGAGGAACAACATCATAAGCGTTGTAAATGATATACAGATTGCACTATGCCTAAATATTGAGGAAAATTTTGATGTGCGCATCCTGTTCCAAAAGGAGTCGTGGTGGACATTTAATGGATACTGTGTTTCAGACATACTAAATACCATAGGGTAAAGAACATGAAAAAAAAACATTTCAACAAACTGTGCATTGTTTCATTTATAAAAGAAAATCTGCGATCTTATTGAATCTCCCGGTAATTTTTAATTGAGAAAAGCCTTAAATGTTTATACTTTTCTGCAGAGAGGAAAATAAGGTGTTGTACAAAACTTCCTTAACATTGTTATACTGTTTTTTGAAATTCGTTTTTTTTAATTTTCATTTGCTTCCCTCAAATTTTTCAGATTTTATTATCTGTTGGTAAAACATTGCTGACTGCCTTTTGTAATAAACTCGCATACATCTATTATTTTGATCGGCTGTGTACAACTTTTTGTTTATTTACTTATGTACATACATACATATATAGAACGATGACCTGGTATGTTTGCACATTGACAACAAATAGTCAAAACTAATGACGGTCAATCGAAATTTCAAGTTCAACTTACAAATAAAAAAAGCACTGCATAAAACTACGAAAAGGCCAAAACAAATACTTATAGAGATATACATATGTACACATGTACATGCATGTGTATACATACATACATATGTACTTATATGTAAATCAACAAAATATGAAATGTTTTAGCGTCGTGAGCAAATTTATCGAGAAATATAATCGACAAAGAGTAAAAATAAAAAGTTTTATTAAAAAGCGAAATAACCGCAAAAACATAAGAAATGTTGCAGTAAAAAAAAAACAACAACTAAAACCTCAGGTATTGGATAATGGCCCTCATGCCGTCACATCGATTAATTTAACTCTTGAAATATTCGATGGGCAATGTGCAGGCATGCAAGGTGAGGAATAATATCGCGAGGAACAATATCGCCAAAAAAAAATTATAAAAACGTCACTTAATGGAAAATCACTTTGGTATCAATAAGAAATAAGCACTTAAAAACAATAAACGGAAAAATAAAAATGACACCACACGAATTCAGTAAACAAAGCGCACAAAAAACAAAAACGTGATAACTCAAAAAGAGTGGAAGAACAGTTTAAAGCAGAATGATGTTTGAGAATAAAGATATTGCCCGGCCTTGCTGTTGTTCAACGTAGTCCACCAAACACCACTTCGTTGAATCATGGCTCGGCAGAGTTTTCATTTTAAATTGATCTCTGCACATAGACAGATGTCATACACTTCTGCAGTGGAAATACCGCGAAAGCTCTCTATAGCTACGGTTATTTCTAATTTAAGACAAAAGATGCCAGCGCCTATAACTTATAACAATTTACCTTTATATTCAATGCATAACGAGCCTCTTCTCAAAATCTATATCCTTGTGATATCAGCTCTGGGAAGTTAAGAAAGAGGGAGTTGCATTCTCAACAATTGCACATTGATGGATTATATCACTTTACCTTTGCCAAAATCTTCCCTAGCCATGTTAAATATGGAACGTTTGGCTGGCTGTTGAGTAACTATATGTAGAAGAACCACCTCCAATGCAGCTGTTGTACATGTGAAATTGCTCCGCCTTTGTGTTTATTAAGACATGCGAAACTCTCGAGGGTCCCACGCGCTCCATATGTTATCGTACGCTTAATTATCATGGTATGTATAGATACATCTCAGGATTTTTGGCTACGATCCCAAGACCCTCCTGCAAATCATTTGCACACCATGAGAGGTTAAGTTGCTTTTGACATATTCGCATCAGCATGTTTCTTCCAGTTAAGCTTGAAGTCCATGCCATGGCTAAGGTATTCAACTTCGCTAGTCATTTCTATAGCGGAAGAAATTTGCTTTCTCCGACATGGTCTAAAAGCGACGCATTCTGATGATATAAGAACGCATAAACTCTACACATCCAGTATATCTATGCACTTGGTCGCAAACGAGTCCAACTTTTTCTAATATATATATTTTTATTGTTCTTGATGGCACTGCCGATTAATCATGGCGCAGTAGTGTAAGGTACACACGTCGCGCATTTCATGTTGTTTTTTAATATGTATGTACATACGTACACACATGGGTGTTTATACATATATTTTTTAATATAAGTAACTGAAAAAACAGCATAGTGGAATATATTAAAAAGGGGCAGCAAAGAAAAAGCAATCTTTAAGAGCAGCACAAATGAATGATGAAATACATACAAACATAAAATAAAACGATCGTATATACGTATGAACACATGTATTACAATCGCACACAAGAGTACGTCAGCGATTGCGATCTGTTAGTCAATCAGGTAGCTACGGGCCACACGAAAACAAAGCAAGCTAGCGCCAAAGGTGAAATGTCCCAAATCCTTTCGCCTAAAAGTTCTTCTACTACTTTGCTAAAACAAATTGTCTACTAATAACTGAATTCCATAGACGACTCACCTCTTAACCAATAATAATTTGGTCCAAGCCTCGGTAGCTGTGACAGCAGCACGAAGTGTCTTACAACACTCATAATTTTGGCCAATTATCGCCTGTGAATCTTTTTTCGTTTTTTTACAGGTATTATTATATTTTAGCAATACCAAATGAGGTTTTTATACGCGTACTAAGTTAATTTATTGGACGTAACTCAATTTTATTAGAAGCCTTGCGTAGTGACTTTTAGTGGTCACGATACTGCTCTGCTACTGTTGCCGTTGGTCCTCGTCGCCGTCTACTCGGCTTCCAGGCGCTTATTTGCCCGACCGCGATCACTCTTTGCACTTTTTAACGATTTTTAACGCTTCTTTAATTTCTTTTTTTAAGTGATTTTCAATTTGGAAAATTATGTTTTATAAGACGTAGTTTGTTTCGGGATTTACGAACGAGAAACACTTTGTCAAAATATATTTTCCTCCTTTCTTTATCTTTTTCACTTCCTTCTTTCCTATTTTGCCTTCGAAGCATTTACAAACTTCATGATTTTCGACTGCACTGCTGCTGTCGTGTGAAACAGTCGCTACTTTTGTCAATTTTCGGTTCGCCGTTGCTTCGACGAACAGGGTTGTACGTTGTCGTATCTTTCTCGAATGGAATTATTAAAGAGGCAAATTTTCCGAAAATTAGTAAAAACACCAGATGTTAAATAGCCTAAAACGGAAGAAAATAAAAATATTACGATATGAGCTAAGTCCACGTCATATAAACTACGATCTAAACGAACCTTCGACAAGTTGTGTTTTCTGTTCGCTATGATATTTACAGTTTTCACTCGTATTAATTAGAATACAACACTGCGAAAAGCCCACAACAGCGACGTTAGCGTTGACGTCGGATGCGCTGCATTGATTATGGTGTGTGTGTTTGACAAATGACACTATTTCGTATGCTAAAACGAAATGTCATCGCAAGCAGCAGCGATACGCAGTATGTTCAGTGACTGTCAAACTCACGTTTTAGTAATATTTATTAACAAAACAGCTGCTGCAAAAGTTACCGTAGAATAATGTACGCACGACGAAATTTTATTTTACAAATGTACTAATTAAAAAACAAAAAACAAAATTAGTCTTCAATATACATTTGTACAATGTTGACTTAAATTTATTATTTTATAATACGCGATGCTTTGTTTATTTGGAAGTGGAATTAATATATTTTACACTATCAACGTTGAATTCAGCCTCCACACAACAAATTTTTAAAAATTTTCGATGGAATGTATCCATTGAATTGATTTATTTTGAAATAAGAGACAATATTTTTTTTGTGTGTTTGAATTGAAATTCAATGAACAGTTAACTGTAGTGTCGTCTCTTACGTTATTTAAGAGTACTAATCAATATCGCCTATTTTTTGAGAGTAAAAAATTAAGAAATAAGTAGAACTGCACTAGAAATAAATTCACTAAATGTTGTTTCGCAACCAGTAACTGACATAGCCAAACATTATTTTTGTAATTGGTTATAGTTATTTATTTTTATAGTATTTTATTTGGTAATAGAATTTTGTTTTTAAATAAATTTTTACTTTTGGAGAATAGGAAATTTCTATATGAATCAATAATAAATTAACAATAATTTTAAAAATTTTCAAATCGATTTTTGTAGCTATAGAAAAAAATTTTAACACTTAATTAACTCATTTCAGTTTGTATCGAGTGCATATCAGGCAACTTCGATTCGCCAACCGTTAGTAAACGGCGACTATATGAAGGAACTGGCATAAATCTACATATATATATAAAAATTCAGCCGTCTTTCGTTTGTGATGAACTTAACGGAGAATGGCTCAACCGATTTTAACCAAACTTTGCCACATTGAAGAGACACATGTGGAGAAGGTTTGTGTTTTGAAGTTTTAAGAATCGGGTACCAGCATCTCGAGAAATAGGCCAAAACGTGGACCCGGCTAACCCTGGGATGTGTTTGTACAATATGGGTAGCAAATGGAAGCTGTTAATGATTTCTATAGTATAGAGTATTTTTCATACCGTTCCGTGACTAGGGTCTTGAGATATAGGCCAAAACGTGGACCCGGGTAACTAGGATGTGTTTGTGCAATATGGTTATCAAATGGAAGCTGTTGGTGAATGCTTTAGTACAGAGTATTTTTCATGCCGCTCCGTGACTAGGGTCTCGAGATATAGGGGTAACCCTTGGTTGTGTATGTACAATGTGGGTATCAAATGAAAGCAGTTGATAAGTGCTTTAATACAGGGTAATTTTCATACCTATTGATGACTAGGGTCTCGAAATATATGCCAAAACGCGGACCCGCCGTCTCTTTGCACCGAATTAAACCAAATTTACACACATTGTTAAGTAAGTATTTGAAATGGGTTTCGTAAAGTTTGGTTGTAATTCGGAACACCGGCAACGCGTACAGTGTTCTTTTGAACCAGCCATAACGTTGTTTACTTTTTTAACGCTTGGGGCGGAACTGAACTGTCAAATTGACAGTGTGAGTTACAATGTGTCAATATTTCTTTCTGATTTGGACGCTATAAGGAGAAGACGTAAGTGCAAAGTGTAAACATTTTTTGTGAATTTTTTGAGCACGAAAAATGCGTAACTTTGATGAAAAAATTAATAGTCTTATCATGCAAATTGTCAACAATTTTCAGAAGAAAAGAGATGATTTAAGAAAATCACAACAAAATAAAATAATCCTGACCATGTAGACTTGGGCTTTTAAACACATATGCATCGAAAATTAATCCACAAAATTGAAAAAAAACATGTTTTAAAATCTCAGAATACCATAATTACAATCATGTTTATTACAGTACAAATGCCAAGACAATCACGTAATCATATTGGTCGTTCGACAAATAATAATAGGCGCATGAGAAATGCCCGGAATAACGCGACATCAGAAGAACGTCAAGAACAAAATGAAGTAGTCAAACGATTGATGAATAATGTTATCCAAGCGACTATTTTAATTGGCAAATTCAAGAATGAAGACGTTCTAATACCAAGAATTCCAATGATTCCACCTGAATTGCCATTTGAATTCAAGCGTTTGCAACTGTCCATTCGTTTAGCATTTGCAATAACTATCAATAAATCACAAGGGCAAACTTTAGAAATATGCGGGATGAATTTAGAAGAACCAGTATTCACCCATGGTCACGTGTTGGGAAGCCAACAACATTATATATTTACTCAAAAACAAATAGAAAAACAAAATTATTGTTTATGCCAAAGCGCTTGAATAAAGAAATAAATAATATGAAAACCACATCTTTTCTGTTCTAAACCATATCTATTCTATTTTAGTCTGCCCAGCGAAGCGGGCCGGGTTTGCTAGTAAATATATATATATATACTGGTCACACTGGAAAAAGCTACCAGAAATTAAATTTTTTGGGAAGCACTTAATCAATATTAGTAAAACAGCTTTAAAGGGGTATATACAGTTAGAATTTTCAAAAAATCGATCTTTTGTTTTGTTTCTTTTTTCTTAATGTACATATAATTAAGAATACATACAGAAAATTTAATATTGTTCCGATGAATATTTTCAAAGTTACACACAAATTTGCAGAGGCGTTTCAGAGTGATTGAAAGTACTTTTCAAACTTTAAGCACTTCTTAAATATATTTTTTAGTAATTAATTGAAGATTTTTTCTCATCGATAAATGTTTTTTATAAACAATTTAATTAAGGTCGAAATTTTGGTCAAAAAATCAATTTTTTTTTTGTTTTGACAAATCACCATTTTGCCAAAAAAAATTATTCTGCCTATTCCTTCGATTAAACACTAGATTTAACATTACTTGAACGAAATCTATTTAGTTTTTTTAATTTCAGAGGATCCAGTTCAGAGATATAGTGCCGCAAAACGTCGTTTTTTAGAGGAGCTCACGGAAATCAGCTGTAGCTCCTTTTCAAATAAATATTTCTACTAATACTAAATACAGTTACAAGATAACATAATATGTGCACGAATCTTTAAATCAATAAATTTAAAAGTTTTCTCAGATAAAATTCTGGAAAATTTGCTTTTTTTTGGCATTCTAACTGTATATAACCCATCAACCCTCTTACTTATGATGCTCGTGCTCTGTCAACACCTTTAGTGTTCTCGTTGTTCTCAATATTGGTGTTGACTGTAGATTAAAACTAACACATAGGGAGCACCAAAAGAGAATTCGCAAAGTTGAAGGAATAATGAAACCTCCCTAATATCAGAGAAGAATTCTTCTTAGATACTTGTTAACAAGGATGATAGAATACCATTACCTTCAGAATTCTTTTCACCATGCCTCGCTAACGCTTGGCTAGTCGAAGACTCCTGTATTCACAGATCCTAGGCACATAGATCCTGCACATTCGCAAAACGTACATTTGTATATAAATTATCTTCCTATGATTGCTAAATTCAAATCCATTGCGCAAATAGCTTACTGCAAATACAGGAGTATTAAATATACGTATGGGTTTTAATTTTTTTTAAGTGTTTATTTATTACATTTAAAACAATTAGAAACCGGGTATTACTCGTCCCTTTTTGGCCAGCGTCTTCAATTTCTTTGTCTTCTTATCATTAATACGTTTGTTAATGTTCTCTTGTCGTTTCTTTTGCCGTTGATCAATGCCTGACTCAACCTTCTGTTTGCGTTCCACCCACTCCTTTTTAGATTTCTTCTTCTCAGTCTTGCGCTTCTTGATGGCCTTGTACAGAAGCTTTGGATCATCTTTTACCTTTTTACCTTCAATTTTATCAAATGCTTTCTTCCACGCTATCTCGGTTTTAATTTCTGCTGCCTTCTCAACCTCACCCTGTTCTTTTAATTCGTTGATTTTCTTATCTGTCTGTTTAATTTTCTTTAAAATCTCCCGTGGATTTTGATGTGATTTCTTGACTTTAGCACCTGGATGTGACGCGAAATCGAATTTGGAGAATACAATTTTACCCTCCTCGTTGAAGACGGGTTTGGGTATTAATTTCTTAATATCCTTTTTATCCTCTTTTTCACCATCACCTGAATTAGTCAGTTTCTGCTGTTCATTTTTGATTGATTTCGCGGCGGAAACCAATATTTTCTTAACTTCCTTATTCTTTCTAAGCTTCTTAGCTTCACGTCTCTTCAATGAACGTTCAGACGCTGGACGTTTCTTAGCTTTCATTTTGTTTTTAATAATATTGAGTCGGTCCTGCAGCTCATCGATTGGTGTTACCTTGCGAGCATCCAACGTATTTTTGGCTTTGGCAGCAGATTTGTTATTATGCAGCAGGTAGTCATCATATTCGACGGCTAATAAAATAATAAGTAAAGTTATAAGGTCACAAGTTCCACTATTTTGGATACTCACTTTCTATTGAATCCGGCACGTTGTAAGTTAGCAACATATCCATGATACGTTCATTTTCTGTGCGTATTAGCGACATTAAGCCGCGTTTATTAAGTTGTATTGTCATTATTGACAACAGAATTTATTATTTTGTAAAATGTTACCCCAATAGTCCAACAGTTCCACACGTGCGTCTTAAATTACAAACGAAAACATTGGTGAAAAAACAAGGTTGATATGACAGTTTGACAGTAGCGCGTTCAGTGGAATCTAATCAAACGCGTACACTGAAACAAATACCAATGGAAAATAACCTTGAACTATAAATATTTACATACTCAAAAATGTTGAACTTTGTATATATATAACTCATATTAATAGTTTGATTCATTAATACTAATTATTAAGCTTATTCAGGTTTCATGTTCTTTTTTAATTTATGTATTCATTGAATTAATGAAAAATTTCGTTCTTTTAAATCAAATATATATACGCTTCAGAATGATTAAATGTAGTCCATAACAAAAATAGTGAAAACAAAAATACTTATGCATCCAATTAATTGCAACAAATACAAATTGTTTCTTCTTATATATTTCTCTTTAGTTCCAGTTACTTAACATGCCCTGTCAATCGACTCAAATGTCACACTTATCATTGAACACACCCAGCAATACTTCACAGTCTTGAGTTGATTGTTCGCATTGGTTGGTGATAGAAGAAAGTGATGACTAATTTTTATGTTTACTGCAAAAATTGAAGAAAAATATCGAAACATTGAAGTTTAGAAAAACAAGAAACAGTTATTCGATCGGAAAAATAAATTCGGGCGCGGTGTAATTGTGAAGTGCTGCAAAAATGAAGAAACAATTCACGAAAATAAAAATTGCAGCTGAAAATTTAGGGAGGTGAGTGGCGGCGACATTGGAAGTTGATTGAATAGCTCATAGTCATGAGCCATGAGCCAGACACAAATGTGTAGTAGTGTGTTCTATGGCAATATATATTATATGTACATGCTGATGTACTAGGAGGAAACGGCTTGCAGTCACAGAGCTACTGGCGACTGTCCAAGCTTGCCCCGTTTGTTTGGGGTGGGAAAAATCTGTGTGTTCAAGTGGGGGGTGTATCGGCATTTTTCAAACGAGTAATGTGTTGCATGCACTACTCGCACCAGGGGAAATTGAATTGAAAATATAGAATAATTGCAAACGTGTGATTTAATATTTGTTTTATTTTTTCTTTGTCTTTTCATGCACATATATTGAAACGAAGATCTAATAAATCTGATTGCAAGGATTCCGAATTAGAAATAATTGAAAAACAAGTGGACAAGTATAAAGATGTGCTCGAGAAAATGGTGCGTAAATTGCCGGCTGTTAGTTCGACGACCGACACACAGGAGCGTGATAAACGAATCAAAAAGAATAGCCATTACAAAATCGGGCAAGCACTAGAAGAGTCCTCCAAAGATCTCTCCAAAGAAATGCCGTTACATCACGTCTTGTCAAATTGTGGTGCGTATATATTAGCAAAAACAAGTATATGGTGCGGTAGGTAAATTACATAGGATGAGGGCAAAGAAGAAATGGTATAAAAGCCAGTGTATGCATATCGACAGAATGTTTAACATATAGTAGTTTAAAAAATTAAAGGGGTTTCACGCACGCGAAACTTGGGAGTGGTGCATTATCCAACATCAGCGAATTGTTAACATAATCCTTTAAATCACGCGCTGTTGTTTCCTACACGACGACGGTGTGAGTCGCTCTGTGTACCAAGGGTTAGGTGACCACTTAAGCGCTGCTGCTGGTACTACAGTATCGTGTCTTATGAGGCGGAAGGCACGTTCTGTTAATTTTGCATTTCTTTTTTTGTTTTTATGAATGCCCAAATGTGTTGGGCGCAATGTTGGATTGCAGAATGGGGTCGTATGGACAACAACGTTCGTTGGTGATAGTGCCAAAGTGTGAGACGTTGATGTTGGCCTCGCATTTGCTTTGCTTGGCCTTGTTATTTCGGTGATGGTGGCCCTTGTCAGCGAAAAACTGTCACTCGACATCAAGCCAATGGCAGCTTATACAGCAAATACACTGCTTGATTCCCTTTTCTACATATTTTCTTTCAGTAGATTGCGGTAGTTACCTTGATGATGTTTGATTCTTATTTGCACTTGCAAATTTATACTATATTTGTATGTACGTACATATGTACATATGCATCTACTAATTATGGTTACTTTACTGCGGTGGGCGAATAAGCAATTCTGTGTTGAGCGTTTTGACTTACGTTTATTTGCTGTAAATTATCCAGGCGGGTGAATTCTATTTTCTTTCCCACTTTAATGATTTCCTTTCAAACGCAGCTACTAGGAAAATATTTTCAAATTGTTCCAAATATGCAGTTACAAGAGCAATAAAACTTAAATAAATTAACAGTAAATATGAGAGCAGCGATATTTCGGTTTTGAATTCTTAATCCAGTTTCCGATGTTCAGGGGATCAGAAGATTATTATAGAGCATTCCCATGGCAGCCGGTTCTACGTTACCGGAATGACTCGGGGTTTTTCCCGACCAAGGGCTGCCGCCCCAGTAAACTAGCCCTGTCTAGTGTACCGTTAAAAAAAAAATAAATTTTATAGAGCGATCACAGTTGTTATTAAGTGAGCTGTAAAAAATGTCCACCACAGTTTAAATATTTAGTATGTATGGGTATGTTCACAATAACCCGTAATTTTTCTAGAGTTCTTAAGTGCGTTAGGTCTAGTTGTACAAGTAGTATTGTGAAGATATAAATCCACTATGTATTTAAGCTAAAGATCAGACCTCTTTCCATTTATGATCAAAATACCTAAGTTAGTGACCTTTTTAAATTAAAAAATTTAAAGCGCTGTACCACAAATTGATGCAATATAAATTTTCATTTTGCGACTAAATCTTTTAACTATTAACAGAACCAATTTTTACATGTTGTCTGTTTTGCATGATTCAAAAACTTAAGTGCAGTTGAGAGCTCTGTTAAGTTTAATAAATATCAAACATTTCCTCCGCAGTGATATTAACTCAGTCTGCTCATTTTTGTTTAAATTTATTTACTTTAAAGGAAAGATGGTCGTCTGCAAGTTTTATGTTTTTGGTTTGATTTTTTAACAAATCAATTTTATAAAGTCCGGTTCTAACCGGAACTGGATCTATATACGGCCAAGGCCTGGCGTCACTTCAGCAGCATTCCCCGTGTATGTAAGGGGAATGTTTATGCTGCTACAACAACATCCACGAAAGTTCTTTAGATTTCAATAAACCATTATTTTTGTGACTATTAATCCATTTTAAAAGCGTAAGTGAAACTTATCTTCTAAAGAGCAGAGAGCAAAAGATTTTTTATTTTTAATCCTTGATAAATTATACATGTAAAGGTTTTCCAATAACAGGTGTTATTTAGATTAGATTAGAGATTATAAACGATTTTTTATGGCCGGAATTGGATGGTAGATGGACGACGTTTATTTTCAACAAGGCGGCGCTACGTGCCTCAAAAGCAACGAAACCATTCATCTTTTACGGGAAAAGTTTCCGGTCCATGTTATCTCTCGAAGAGGTGATCACAATTGGCCACCGAGATCTTGTGATTTAACACCTTGTGACTTTTTCTTTGGGGCCACTCGAAAGAGAAGGTCTACGCCCAGGGTCGATTCAAGACCTCAAAGATGAAATTCGTGAGGCTATCGGGACATAGGGCAGCCACTTTGCAATTCGGTTATGGAAAATTTCACGAAAAGGATATTGTCATGTAAGCGTGGTCGTGGTAGTCATTTGCCTGATGTTATTTTCCACTATAAACGGCATACCTTCCTCTTTATAATGAAATAAGAATTTTTCTTTGAATATCAAAATAACACCTCTTTTTAGATGACATTCTCAATTGAAAATTAGCAACCTCTCTAAGAAAAACACCATAATGCATATTATATCGCACCTAATTCGAACATATGGCGGAAAAGCAAAAAAATTAACGAAAGGAAAATTTGAAATCGTTTGCAAGAATTGGTAGAAGAAAGAATGTTTGAAGGCATGCCGAGTTTGTTTACAAAATTTTGTGTTGTCTAAACAAAATTTTCATGAATATAATTTACATACTCACGTTGTTTGTTGTTAAATTTTCAGTTTAATTATTTCTGACTATAAATTGCAAATTGCAAACCGGTGCAAGTCAGATAGCAGACCAGAGGCCAGAAAAAATATTTTAATTTGTTTTCTAAAAGTTCAACCATATTTCGTGATGGATAATTGTTGCTGGCGAAAATTTTTCCAGCTTAGAACCGTCTTGTTGTTGTTTTTGTAGCAGCTTACTAAACCTTGTCTGTGTGATGTAGACACCGGTCGTCTCTGTCTAGCTCATCCAACGGTAGACGCAGAAAGCGTACTTTTTCGACTGGTTGTTTCGTCCAAAGGGAGGAGGGGTGCTAGGTGAGTAGGTTTAATCCCTACCGCAATTGTGCCAAAGTTTCGCGGGTCTCGCGAAGAAGCTTAAGCTCTTCTTCTGCTATTGGTGGTGATTGGATTCACGATGAATGTCGTTTAGTGTCTGTCTGCGTACTGTCCAGTCCAGTAGTCTTAGCCCTTAAAACTGTCTTCAATTGCATCAATTCATCTGTTACACAAATGCGACGCAATCTCGAGAGGAAGAATGACACACCTTAAAATTTAAGTCTATTACTTAGTAGTATTTTTTTTTTAATTATTAAAATGCATTAAGTTAGAAACTTTGATTTCTAAAGGCGACTAACCAGAAACATTGGGCAGTGATTTTACTGGGTAATCTCTCTGGAGTATGGAATTGGAAATAGAAAATGCGTGATAGTATTTTTGAATAGACATTTTTTTATTGGTGAGAGTAGACTCTGTCATTAAATGATTTCACTAAAACGGCTTCAGCGACTGACTTTACGGCAGCCTATTCTGTCAACCCAATTTTTCAGCACAGTTTTGAAAGTGTCGATTTCATGTTTCATCTCCAAAGGTTAGGTTGGACCTGGGTGATCCTGTACGGAGAGTTTAAGAACTTTATATTTTGTCTTTACTACACAGTTCATATAATTTAAGTAGGTTGCTAATTTTTTGATCTGCCACGCATTCTTAGGGTGAAAATGATGCGAATGTAAGCCGTTTTTCGTGTTTTGCTAATTGCAGGGCAGTGTCGGCGTAGGTGGTCCAGACCTCATCTCGCGTTGACTTCGTTCGCGATCCTGCATGAGCTGGTTCCTTCCCATCTTGAGTTCGCTTCTCGAATCATTGTTGCATCTATATCCAGTCGTTCTTTGCCGAGAAGTGGCTGTATACCGGCTGTGCTAGCTGTAGGAAGATTTGCGCCTGCTTTGGCTCGTATATCCGCTTTCTCGTTTCCTTCAGTTCCCTTGGGTCCTCATACCCAGTAGATGTTGGCTTATTTCTCAGTTCCTAGCTCATCCTGTTCTGGCATTGTCGTACGTAGTGGGAGTTTGTCATTATAGCTGCTATTTGCTTTGATGGCTGCTTGGCTGTCAATGCAGAAGTTATTTGAGAGTTCGAAGGAGTTTTCTCGATGACTAGCTCTGGCTAACTCGTTGCTGCGTAGATCTCAGCTTGGAACACACTGCAGTAGTCCGGTAATTTGTATGACTGTTCATAGCCTAATTTCGATTAGAGAACTGCGGCTCGAATATCTTCTTCCATTTTGAAACCGTCTGTGTATGTGTTAAAGTTTTGGACCGTTGAAAGTTGCCATTTTCGCTATCCGTCCATTTCTAATACTTCCTTTGGTTCTCTGTTGAAATTAGTTTGAGGAATAACGTAGTCCGAGTTAGCGTTTAAACCTTTGCATATCCAGCTGTGGTCACAAGGCCTATGAACTAGTTATCCAGTTGTCAATAGTCTAAGTGCAGACTTCTTTGCAGAAACTTTTAATTTTGTAGAAATTTTTTAATTTCATAAAAAATAGTCTAATGGAGACAAATCATAGATTTTAGACTTTCCTTTGGCATCAACCTTTTTTGTTTGTTATTCGGTTTGAAACTTTCTGAAACTTTTGTTTTGTTCTAAAGAAGAGCGTCCCAGTTTTAAATGACTATCCATAAATTAAGTTTCTGATACATCACAGATGTTATTTACCTTGCCTAACCTAAAAAACTACTAACTAAACAAAGGCCGCCGTAGCCGAATGGATTGGTGCGTGATAGAAAAAGTTTTTCTTAATAATGGTCGCCCCTCGGCACACAATGGCAAACCTCCGAGTGTATTTTTGACTTAAAAAATCTTCTGCTAAAAATATTATATCTGCCGTTTGGAGTCGGCTTAAAACTGTAGGCCCGTCCATTTTTGGAACAACATCAACGCACACCACAAATAGGAGAAATAGCTCGTGGAAGTTTATATACTCGTTTATAAACTCCCAAAAAAATAAAAAAAAATCAATGGCTAAATGGACCACCTTGCATAAAGATATACTATTGCCAAATCTACAATTTTATGCACGAATACTGAAGAGTAATATCTAGAAGTTACTACGACTTCAATACCATGAAAGACGATAATTTTTGAAAATTTTAGGCTCAGATATTTTAGTGATTAGAGTGTAATAGGTGTAAGCCTCTGAAAATAGTTTGTGAAACTTTTTAAACATTTCAATGCTTAAAGAAAAAGTCACTCCAGCGGCTATGTCATGAACCCAATAAATTTGCGCTTGAAGCCTATTTGTACAACATTTATGCAAGTTTTTGTATTTTATAATTCTATATTATATTCTATATATCTACATGTGTGTATGTATGTAGTAAAAGCGTTGCGGTTGCATATAATATTTTGTAGAATTGCTCTTACTGCACTGTTCTTAGCGCATCCACTTTTCTTCTTATGATGAGTCTGACTGGCTTGAGTGGCTGACTGGCTGACTGGCTTTTTATTATTATAACATTATATTGCAGCTAATTACATAACAATTTCGAATTTCCCCATAATACAGAGATGTTCATGTGTTCGTATGTATGTATGTATAAATGCATGCTCATATCTAGTTGGCTGATGTTGCTCAGTCACCAGTCGGCATGCAACCAAAACTCACGCTTGAAGCACGCTTGCAGCCACATTGTGGGAAAATTTCATTTAAATCCCATGCTGTTGGCAGTGGTAGCAACAGTTTGGCCTTTTTTTTTTTATTATTATTTTACTTGTGTACATACACACACGTATGTATATATTTTAGTTATCTATGTATCTATGTAATACATTCATCTTATGTCAGCTGGCAGATAACTACACAGACGTAGAGTCTGTCAGCCTGCCTGCTAAACAGCCACTCATTTACTTATCCAGACGCTGCCGCTGCCGCCAACGCCGCCGCTTCTCTACAGAAAACTCGCATAAAATCGCCTTGGTACGAACAGTTGGGCTTGCGCTTTGCAGCTAACGTTCATGTCCAACACAGCTATCCATTACAGTTGGTTATTTTGGTGTTGAAAAATGTTTAATTGCTTTTGCTATGTCGCTGTTTCTCGCTTGAGTTGCTCCTTTGGCTTTGTTGGTGCTCTTTGAGTTTTGTTGGTGTCAGCATTGCATGTCGCTTGGCTTATGTTCTTCAATATTTCGCATTATCACTAGTGGTAGATTAGTGTTGGATATTCACTATTAATAGCACAGAATTAAGTAAGAATGAAATATATAAAATACATAACTTTCATTATTAAATTATTATTTCTTGATTTAGGTTTAAGGCTTTCGCTCGAATTCAATAAATTTTAGAGTGGGTTCGTGGCGGCACTTAGATTGGGTTTAATTTTTGGATTGAGTTCATTTCACGCTTTTAATTTTATCAGGCTTTTATGTACTTTTGATAAAACCACGAAAGTTAGCTTAGAGCACTTTCTTCTTCTGTAAGGCTTTACTCGAAATAGATTATCTGAAAAAAATATCGGGAATTGTTCATTTAAAAAGCGCGCGTTGCACATACTTGAATGTCTAAATTTTTTTGCTGGAATGTTGGTACAACTGTCCTCTATAGTGTCGTAGAGTTTGTACGTGATCTGTCCATTAGCTTGTTTTTGGCATTTAATTATATCAGTCAACCGTAGGTGTGCTCTGCGGTTTTCACTATGGCTAAAAATATCGAACAAAGAATTTGTCTAAAATGTTGTATTTTGAGCGGTACTTCGTGTGCCGAATCGTTGAAAATGTTGCAGAAAGCCTATAGCGAACGTGCTTCATCAAAAATACGGGTCTACGAGTGGTGTAAGGCTTTTGCAGAGGGCCGAAAAGTCGTGGAAGATTTGCCCCGATCTGGTCGCCCATCAACGTCCTCAACGGATGAAAACGTCGACAAAGTCAAGGAAATGGTGGTGGAAAACCATCATTTAAGTTTGAGGGAGGTAGCTCGAGTCCTTAGCGTGTCTCACGAATCAATTCGCAACATTTTACACCATCAATTGAGCATGAGACGCGTGGCTGCTCAACTCGTTCCAAGAGAGTTGAATTTCTTTCAAAAAATTCATCGGAAGAAAGTGGCCGAAGACATGCTTGAGCAAATTAATTCGGATCCAACGTTTATGCAGCTCATCATAACAGGTGGTACGTGGGTATATGAATTTGACATGCAAACCAGTTAAAAGGCGGCTAAATGGCGCCATCCACATAAGCCGAAACCCAAAGAACTACGTCGAAGTCGGTCGTTTTCTTTTATTATTACTGTTTTGTGCACTCGGAATTCCTTCCAAATGGTTCTACAGTAAATAAAGAGTATTATTTGGAAGTTATGTGACGTTCGAGAGAGAAAGTACGAGGAAACGGCCCAATTTGTGAAAAGAAAACTCATGGATCTTGCACCATGATAACGCACCGTCTCACAAGGCTCATATTGTGAACACTTTTTTGATAAAAAAACTCGACAAATATCATCGAACAACCACCGTATTCACCAGATTTATCCCCCTGTGACTTTTCCTTTTCACAAAACTTAAATTACTACTCGCTTTTAGTCGATAGAGTCCATTAAGGAGAATTCGCTGAAGGAGCTGAAAAAGATCTCTTCAAACGCGTTTAAAAGGTGCTTTGATGACTGGTCTAATTGTTTGCATATGTGTATTGCTTCGAATGGAGCCTATTTTGAAAACGAAAAAATAAAGTTTGATGATTAAACAATCGAACGATTCCCGGTACTGTTTTGACAGAATTTATTTATTGGTTAATCATTCATAGTCGCAGTCTAAGCAACCAAGCAAATCTTAATAAAAATTTAATAAAATACCAATTCTTTTATGGATGATCAGAATTTATTGAGTTTAAAGGAAAATCTCTTGAAGTTGCAGGTGGGTCTAAAAAGAACAAACGCGGCACCACCTTGATAAAATACTTTTAGTAGTCCCAGGGTGATATCAGCCGAAAGGGAGGAAAGTTATAGTGTTAGGGGGAGCATGCCCGACATACCGCTGGTGTGACGACACCTTTGATAATGTTTTAGATATTTTCGATTTTAACGTCCTCTGAAAAAAGGACGCTTACCTGTGGTACATCACATTTTTATTCGTCGTTTACTTTGACAAGAAAATCCCTGCTCTGAAAATATGATTTGAAGAACGCTTAGTAACTACTCGGGCGGCTCGTTTTACGCTTATATAATAGGCCTTCATGTCAGACCTTATCAAAAGCTTGCGTGATATTTAGAAAAACTGCAACATAATACTCCTTCTGATCGCGTGCTTCTCTAGCGAAATTAAATGCACAATTCACCTGCTCAATAGAGGTGCGATGTCTGCGAAATTCAATCATTATAAAATGAACAGGAAATTTGAAATCTATGAGTTTAATTATTATTAGAGTCGAAGAGAACTAAAGCGGTCGACTTTTTGTTATTGAGACTTGATTTTATGTGGTTACAAATTCTCTGGATTTGGTGTGTTGTACCGTGAAATTTCCTAAATCCAAACTGTTCAGCAGGCACCACATTATTTTCATTAATAAATTCCTCTAATTTTTCTTTTAGTATATTACTTGCTCGAATATTTTATCGAGACTACTTTAAAGACTTATTGGTCGATAGTTTCCTATTTCATTTGGGGGTTTTCCAGGCTTTAATATTGGAGATATGTGTGAAGTTATTGAAGTTTAAGACATGAATTGATAATAAATGTAAAAAAATAACTGCTCTTGTTAAATCCATTTGGAACGGGAAACAAATTTAGCATGAAAAATATTGCGAAAATATTGTGAAAAGATGAACTGACTTAATTATGGAGCACAACTGTACATACTTATATATCCATATGCCAATATGTATATTTCGTTTTGAATTTTCGGTTCTTTACTTTCTTTACTATTAATAAATTCATATACATATTTATTTTGTCTCATTTCCATTTTCATGATTGTCTAAATCCTACAAATTTCGCATCCCCCATTCACAGCCACTTGTGACTTTTTGCCTCGCCGCCTTTCCACACACTTCCAAATGTTAATTATGCAGTTTATTCATGTTTAGCAGCTTTACAGCTTTTTTTATTGCTCATCCGTCAGCTTTTCTATTCAACTAAATATATTTTTTGGCGCGTTTTTGTTTTGCTACTTTCCATGCAATACTCAATTACATACAGCCATATTTGTGCATATCTAAGCAAGCGTACGCAGTATATACAGCTGTACATATATACCGTATTATTTATGATACATAGCCAACCATTTACTAAAGTTGCATTACTCAATTGCAGGCGAACTTGAGAAGTCAATTGCGGAATGCATCGTCGACAATGAACTGGAGACAGAGACCGAAGTGGTGCGCCGTTTGAAGCAAATTTTGGACAATGAAATCCAAGAGATCTCATCACTCAAACGCAATGTGTCACGTACAGTCCAGGAATATCAGTCACTAAAGCGCAGCTATGAGGTATTTACTTATCTATTTACATATTTACATATCTACAAACACACACACACACACACACACACATACATACACTCAATCACACATATGAGCACTCTACGAGTGCGCAACCAAGCGAATTGCGAGTGCAAGTGCGCGTCGGAGAAGCCGACTTGGTTGTCAACAGCCAAAAGGGCATTGAATGCACTCCCTTGCTTTTAAGTTTCTTTAAAGTGTTTATGCGCTGCCAAATAGCAAATTGAATGAGAATGCCTAAGTGGTTAAATAAATGAAAGAATACATGAGTCAATGAAAGAATGAATGAAAGTAGGAAAGCTGCTAAATTGATTTTTTTTTTATTCGTAGGTAAATGTTTTTACAACAACTGAGGCGTTTATATTTTGCTGTCCGCACACAACCCAATTGATTAAAGTAGGAATACGACAATATGGCTTGTAAATGATATGCCACAATGTTATTTAAAGTATTGTACATTTGCTGCTGGCATTGTTGTCTTAATAAATAAGGCTTGAAGTGCACACACGCACATACTTACACACGTATCTATTTGTAAATGTGGATGTGCCAAGTGTAAAACTATCGGATGTGCGGTTACTAATTTAGCGAGTACACAGTATAGGGTGTTTAACTGCACCAACACTCGATACAATTACGCCAAAGTCCTTATTAATTACGAAAATATCAGGTTCTTTTATTGAGTATTTGAATTTATTTGCCTTTCAGCTATTTGCACATTTCGCTTAAAAGCCTTATCTCATCTGATCAAATTCTTTGTTTTCGTAAATAAAATAATAATTTAGAGGCGCAATCTGGTTGGTGAACTTTATTATCATGCCATCTATAGACGAATTTCGATTTAAATTTTCGGAGATATTGTAAATAATACCGATCTCAGTGCTTTCTTAGATTGATTCATGATTCAATTGTTATTATTTGCTTACTGAGCAAACCTTTTATTATTGGATCATGGATTTTATTTATAAATTAAATTCAAAGTTGGCAGAAATAGCTGATTCACTTCCCTCGAAACTCTTTGTTTTCTGTTTTGAAAATAAATAATAATCTGAACCTGGAAGGGTAGTTACCAGGTTGTTCAATAAGTTTTGCGGTTCGATAAGAAAAACACAATTCTATGGTTTGAAATACACTTTTTATTATTCAGTATAGTCTCTCTGAACATCAATACACTTGTTCTAACGTGATTTCAATTTATGAATTCCGTGCTTGAAGTGAGAATCAGGAAGGGCTGCAAAATACGCTTCCACAGCTGTTATGACCTCACCATTTGATGAAAAACGCATGCATTTTTTTTAGGTCTGGAAACAGATAAAAGTCGTTAAGGGCCAAATCTGGTAAATGCGGTGAATGCTCCAACAATTCGAACTTTAATTCATGGATTTTAGCCATTGCCAAAATGCTCTTGTCACACAGTGCATTGTACAGATGAAAAAAATTTGTCTTTTGCAAACTGGGTATTTTTTCACGATTTTTTTCTTTTAGCTGGTATAAAAGGTAATATTCAGAATTTATTGTTTTACCAGTTTGCAGCGATTTCTGCATAGAAGGAGCCGAAGAACTAGGTTCACACCACTCTTTAGCCTCCTGTTTTGATTTAGGATCATTGTGATAGACCGAAGTCTCATCCACAGCGATGAATCGACGCTTAAAATCCTCTTTATCCTTTCGAAAAAACTCTAAATGTTGCTGAGAAAGTTGCATTCGAATGTGTTTTTGTTCCATTGTAAGCGAATGCGGCACCCATTGTGCACACAGCTTTCTGAAACTCAATACCTACTGCAGTCAAAATATCGCTTACACTGCCCAATGAGATGCCTATGACTCTACTAAAACTCTTTCAGTCAGTCGATGATTTTCCGGTAAGATATCCTGTATTTTTTCTACGATTTCTGGTATTGTTGCTGTTTTTGGACGTCCTTAACGTGGATCGTTTTCAAGGCTTGGACGACCACGTTTAAATCCAGTAAGCCATCTTTCTACAGTACTAATTGATGGTGAAAAGTCCGTATACACTTTCAACATTCGTTCATAAATTTCCTTTGCTTTAAACCTTCCAAAAATAAAAATTCAATCACTTGACGATACTTGATTTATTCCTTTGTAGCACGTCGATACGAATGGCTTGCAAACATAGAATGAATTAACAGATTGAAATGAAACTCAAATTCATTCATATAAAGAGTGTATCAAGATAAAAACATTAGACTATTAGCAACACCTTCTCTCATTGTAGTATTGTTTTTGAAAGAAGTAAAAACTTCAAAATAATTTCTTCTAGGCCCATATGCTACATACGTAGATTTTTATTCACATAGACGTTGACTTAAATTTTTCTACTTCCAAGGGATCGAAATAGCTTTGGATAAATAAAGGTTGTAAAATTTAAGACGCTCGGGGTTCACTTGAGAACCTCGTGTCTGCTCCTGAAAAGATGGGCTTCGTGACAATTCAGATAATGTTGGGCTAGTGCGCAAAAGTCCAAAGTCGCGAGATCCTTCTGACCACGGGTAGATCGGGGGCGCTCAAGTGAACTTCTGGGTATCCTTACCGGACATTGTCCGCTAGCTGTTCATGCGGTGAAACTTGGGATAGCCTCAAGTACGTGCAGAAGCTGTTTGGAGGACGAGGTGGAATCATCTCAGCTTCTTCACAGCAGCAGCTTCTTCTTGCCATCGTCGGGCAAAGATTTAGACATCTGGGCTCTCACTTTTTGCTACACCTGCGGGTTTAAATATCATACATCTGGTGAAGTTCAGCAGTAGCTTGAAGCGGCTGATTATGAACGTTAATTACCTACCGTCGGCGTCATCGAAAGAGCATGGTCATCATCCTCTAATCCAAAGGAGCCTTCTTCCCTCTCTTCTCCTTTCCCTTATATGGCATTACAACGGACGAATTTAGAATATTTGTCCAATTGGGCCCTTACAGCCATCTAACCTAACCCATACATTTTTCAATAATACTATGAGGAAGATAAAAATTTTTAGTAGGCGACCAAAAAATGTGTGCTGTTTGTGGACTCAATAGAGAACCCAACAAACTTATTTAATTGTCAATGAGCTGAAGGTTAGCCCGACAAAAATCGTCTAAATCGAAGAATCCCACCTATATTAATTTTAACGTTGATACAAACTAATTTTAACGGTGGCACAAAATTAATCATCCAATTTTGTTTTTGAATAACGTTTTTACTAAATAAAAAAAATATTTTGTATGATGGAATTCTTTATTTTGACCTTTGCGCGCTCCTTTGTTTGTCTGTTTGTATACATTAGTAACAATTATAAATCTTCCGATAGGGTGATTAATTTTGCGCCACCTTGTATAAAGCGAAAAAACGCTCCAAAGTTTATATTTTACTTAAATTATGCTAATACCGTTATTTTTCCAACATATTCAGTGATAATTGAATAAAGAAAAATGCGTATTACTGCTACTTTATTTGATTAAATTGTTTCATTAATTTTCTTGAGTAATCAGTAATCGCAACATAATTTTATCTCGCATAACAGAAGATACGCTATCTTGGTTGACATACCGGTGCGTGACGATTCTTCAAATTCTTACATTGAAGTGATACACCTTAGGCACTCAAACTCGAAATTGGTACTGAAAATTAATTTATCTACACACTTCTAAACACTTTTGTATTTATTTAAGTCTATGATTACAAGAACATTACAGACTAGATACATCTGGTCAGATTATATGCATATAATCAAACGTATATTTATTTCAAGTCTTGGATTTCACTACTACATAGCTAACATTTTATTAGGAGACTTTTGCTAGTTGATCGCTCTTTGCCGTACTACGGAAAGATTTTCTTTTTTTCCGATTGGATTAGACATCTTTGTTCAGCAATTACATACTTAGCTGGTAGTTTTTTAAGTAATTTTAGAAGTGTTTTTTGAGATTTATTGCACGCTACTTATCATAATTTGATAAGAACGTTAAAGGTAAGCGATATTTTTTAACTTCGGATTTTTTAAATAGAAAATGCCAAACTCTTTTGTTATAAAACCTGATTGGCTATAGTAGAATATTTGTATTTTTGTTTGGGTATTATTTGATAAGGAAGTAGCATAATCGTAAGCGCATTTTATCTCGTATATTTTATAGTTAGTTTTGTTTTTGTTTTAACAGTAGTTATTGAACCAGCTGACGTATTTGAATTCATGGCCAATATTTGTTGTTTTCCTTACATTTTTTATCGTCGTTTTTAAATAAAGAGGTGCCATTTCGCCCGTATTAAAAAATTCTTACTTTGCGGAAAGCAGTGGGTCTTGCATGAAATCCGCTAATAATGGAAAATATTTTTCACTCAACTGATTTGAGTTCTGTTACCACATTTGTGATGAATGTGTAAATATTCCACCAAAATTGTGGCGCCATTGCTTGTCATTTGTAAAAGTTACGCTGGCTTGAGTAAATCTACATCATCAGCACGCGTTTTCGATTTTTTACAGCTTTAAAAATGAATTTGAATTTTCAACAACGAGTTTGTATTAATTTTTGCGTTAAAATGGATTCAATGGTGCGGAAACCTTCGAAATCTTGGGAAACTGTTTTGGTAATGAAACTCTAAAGAAAACAGCCGCTTACGAGTGGCATGAACGTTTTAGAAGAGTTCGTGAGTCCATCGAGGATGACGAACATAGTGGCAGGCCGTTGACATCGAAATCTGAAGAAAACATCAATAAAGTGAACGAAAGGTTGATCAATAACCGCAAATTAACCATCAGAGAGCTGGCAGAGCACTTGGACAGTGACCATGGATTCTTTCAGGACATTGTAGTTAATGATTTGGGTTTCAATGGGCGTGAATTTCATGCAAACAAGGGACTGCTTTGATAACGCCGAAGACATGATTTCCAATGCTGAATCCAACCCAACATTAATCAAACGCATCATTAGTGTAAACGAGACGTGGGTTTATGAGGACACGCAATCCAGACATCACGCGAGTGAGTGGAGAGCTCCGAATAAACCAAAACCAAAAAAAATCAGTACATTTTCAGTCAAAAAAGAAAGCGATGCTGATGGTTTTTATGGATTAATCGATTACAGCAGTACTGTACACCTTAAATTTTTGCCAGAAGGTGAGACCGTTAATAAGGACTATTATTTGGGGGTTATGAGACGTTTACGTGAAACAATTTGCCAAAAAAGAAATGATTTGTAGGAAATTAGCTCGTCGATTTTGCACCATGCACTGACGCACTGAGCCATCCTTGTCCATGCATTTTTTACCAAAAACTCGTCAAGGCATGTATCACGAATTATGTTTAAATCGACTCCAACAACACTGGTAACACTACGGACCCTTGTGGTCTATGTGAGAACTATTTCAGATCAGCCAGATATGCCTAACCTAACCTAACCAAAAACGAAACGAACACTATCCAGCAGGCATCAAATTCACCTGATGCGGCTTCTGCGATGTTTTCGTTTGACCATAATGAAAAACGCGTTTTAACAGCTGAAAGGAAGTAATGGAAAGAACTAAGACGGCTCTGGAGGCCGAAAAGAGAGTTCCAGAAATGTTTAAAAATATTTTGAGAGCTGCATAAGTGCTGGTATAAATGCTTTGCAGTTGATAGCGAGTACTTTGAAGGCGATAATATCGCTTTTGAGGAAACAACTTTTATTTTGAATTTTCTCAATGCATATATGTATGTAGGTATGTACATATTCCGGGAAATTTTTGATCAATGTGGTATATTGTACTATTCGTTAGATGTGTCTATTCCTTCTTGTCCCTCGGAAAGTATATGTTAAAATATATTCACATAGAAGTCTGAAGCCCTATGTTCCATTCGGGATAAAAGGAATTGGTGATGATGATGCCCGCCCCTCGGCAGGTAATGGCAAAACTACCAAGTGTATTTCTGCCACGAAAAAGCGCCTCATAAAAAATCGTTTGTCGTTCGGCGGCAGCATACAACTGTAGGCCCCTCCATTTGTGGAGCAACATCAAGATGCACACCACAAATAGGGGGAGAAGCTCGGCCAAAAACCTAACAGAAGTATACGCGCCAAATATTTATTTATTTTTATGGGCGTGGCTTATTAATATCAATAATATTGATGTCTTATCGGGAGTTTTGTTAAGTCCTTATCGGCATGACATACATAAAGTGGGCGTGGCAGCGCTGTTTTTCTCATATTTTACCTTGTCGTTTTTTTTCTTTGGGCTCGTTATTTGTACCAGATTTAAATCATTTTGCATTATTTATGACAGAAATATCACGTTTTTTGCTGTTTTGGAAATTAACGTTAATGGGAAGTGGGCGCGGTAATTAAGAGATTTCGCCCATTTTCAATATCAACCTACCTACGATAAAGAGCAAAAAGTGTACCAAGTAATGAAATTTAGTTCGGGTTATTGTACGCGCGCACTAAGGGATGGACAGACATGGCTAAATCGACTGCTCTCTATTACTTACTACCACTTTGTGAGCCAAATTATAATACCCTCTTGCACAAGTGCATTCAATATTGCCCGATTTTAAATGTAAGCCACTGTATATGTAAATTATTTCACGTAAATATTTCCTTTTTCCGCTGGTGGTGCCTTGAATAATTTCTAAACTATGCTAATGGTGCGTATAATCGTTTACGGCCACGCCCATTTGCATGTTTAACAACCACTCTTTGCTTTTTCATTTTTCGATTTTTGTCAGGTTGGATGGTTAGTCAACGCTGTTAATCAGTTGGAGTTGGCCAACAATCAGCAATGCCAATTGAAGCAACAAAAAAAAAAATTACGACAGTAATGCGAAGATAATGCTAAGCTCGACAACAACAACAAACAACACGTTATAACATTAGTAATCAAACAAATAAACCAAGGTTGAATGTCAGTGCGCCAGCTAAACATAATTAAATTGCCTTGTCTTTACTTTTATTTAATTTTTGTTAATTTTTTTCCGCACTATTTTCTTTTCGATATTCATCATTTAAATTTATTTAACAATTGTATAATTCGCTTTTGATTTTTTTGTTTTTGTTTGAGTTCATTTTTATGTTATTGTTATTATTATTTTATTTTTTATTACTATAAGTTGCCTTTCGCATGCGGCTATTGTGATTACACGAAACCACAGCTCTTCAGCCGCATGAAATCAACTTGAGTCGGCGAGTAGTCTGCTACACACACACATACATACATGCATGTGGTGGACATTCAAATCGTGCAGCTGAGCAGAGTCAGTGTGTTTTGCGGTTGGGCGTGCGGGTGATTACGTAATGAACTTTTTTTTTAATTCGCTACAAATATTAAGTTTATCACTCTTTTTTTTGTTGCCTGAGCTTCGGTTTTGGCTTTGGCTTTGGCATTTGCTTTACCTCTTTTTTGTTATTATTATTGTTGTTCTTTTTGTTTGAACCTTCAAATATTGTTGAATTGTTGTTTGTGTTTTCATTACTGTTAGTTGTGTGCGCGTTGTCTGCTAAAGTAGGTAGGCACATAACTGTTTTTTGTTACACAAAATGTGACAGTTTAATTTTGACATTGTCACCTTCCGCCGTTTAACGATCGCTGCCTTTCTATGGACACCTTTAATATTTCCTCATATTTTATATTCATTCAGTCATTTGCCAATTCAAAACTAATTTCCAACTGTGAGCCCTTCTTTTTTGTTTTTGTAACAGTATATGAACATACATATATACATACATATGTGTGTGTATGCAGATTTTGCTATTGCCCACACATTGGCGCATAATAAAAGTCCTGTGTGAGAGTACAGAAAGAAACTAATTTTTTAGTTTAATTTTAACTTTTAAGTTTATAAAATATAAACAAAACTAATTCGCTTATCGAACTTCGTCGGTCGAAAGTGAGAGACGAAAAATTCATCTATTAGTGGAAAATGTGAAAAAATCGTGCCTTACGTGCACGTCATTAAAATAGGTATCCGCCACGTCCAAACGAAAAATGCAAGTTTTTTAAATTAATAATAACGTTTATTCAAATGTGGTTTTTATTTCATAGATTAATACTCGTAAAATAGATTAATCCCCTAAAACTCTAGGGTTACAAAAATAGGCCTTGCACAATAGATCAACTCTGGTCGCAGTGCGTAATGGCCTTCTAAAAATAGATAATAATAATAATACTCGCATAACAAATATAAATAATAATTCAAGGAACTTTTAAAACTTAAACTAGTAACAATAGGAACAAAAAGGAAGTATTCATGTGGTCATCAAAATTATTAAATATTAAAAACGCGGTTTGAATTATCGAAGTTTAATCAATTACCACTGTGTTCGCCGTGGTGATTCATCCAGAATCCAATTAGCGCTTCCGCACCATTTTATTGCCACATCCTCGTTACCAACTTGGTTAACGATTATTTACAGCAAGACTATATCCAGTCTGTGAGGTTTAAGAACCTTATTAGGTTGTTGACATCTAAGCCCGGCAGTTGTTCGAGACTCTCGAACAGCGGTTTGCCCAGAGTTAACATTCTGTCCTTCCATAGGGCAGGACATTCGCAGAGGAAATGGAAAATTGTTTCCTTTTTCTCCTGTTGTTTACAACTATGACAGTATGTGACCAGAAGCCAGTTATGATTGCCTCCAGGCGTCCCCTCGTTTCAGGTTTATCAGTGTCCACGATTGCTTGATGTTGTAAGTGGGCCATAACGCTCTGCAAATTTTGCACTTTGTCTGATCTCTCCATCTACAATCCGCGATTCGGAGGTATTTTAGGGAAATTGTATTCTTGACTGCACCTAATGGTGCGAATACCGGTATTGCAAGAACGTTATTCATGGCAGATCCCCCTCTTGCCAGTTCACCTGCTTTTTCGTTACATTCAATGTTTCGAAGTCTCGGGACCCAGATTAAGGTTACTTTATGGTTTGTTTCACCAACTTAGAGGTTGTAGCCGAATCCAGTTGTATTCAGTTGTAGCAGCTTGGCTATCGGAAAGAATAGCGATATTTTCTTTAAAAGAGAAATCTGCGATTAGTAGCCTACAAGCTTCCGCTTGGAAGACACCGCAAGTATTGGGAAGACGCACAGACTTTTCAATTCTAAGTATAAGAATATGCTCCAGCTCCAACACCACAATCCATTTTACTGCCACCTGTATATTCGTTCTATTCGACTTGCCATAGAATTGATAATCCTATATCAGGTGTCTCTGATCAGTGGAATACCATAGTTCTTTGATTTGTTGCCATAAATCCTTCTTATTTTTTGAATATATCCTTCCCGACTCGCTTCTTTTAATCTCCCCAAAGACTTTAAATGGGATTCAGGTCGGGTTACTGACTTGGCCAATCCATAACTTTACCATTATTTTGTAAAAATCATTCACGTATTAATATTGAGGAGCATTTTGGGTATAAAAAGCCACTGAAGTGGCATACTCTCCTCCGCAAGTGGTAGCATCACTTTTTGAAGTATGTCCTTGTAAATAAATTTATCCATTTTAATGGTTATGAGGGGAAGAGGTCGTACTCCATACCAAGATAAGCATCCCTAAATCATTATGTTGCCGTCACCGTGCTGTTTTTTGTGAACTGTGATGAGAACTCTTCCCCTTTGGACGTCTGACATTTCACACAGGATCATTTCCAAAAAGTAAATAAATAAATTTATTAATTCCTCATTTACTAATTTATTTTTGTTTCATCGTTCTTAATTTTAGCTGGAATGGCTTTTGATGACTTAAAAGAATCCCTCTTGGCAATAGTAACAAATAAATGATCAGTAGTGCAATTCGTTTTCTCTTTACCACCACGGCGTTCTGTTGTTTTTTTGGGTTTAAGCGCATTTACAACAAAAATTATGTACCGTCCAAGTGACTCAGCTATAAATTTCTACGATTTTTGTTTTTGTTGTCGAGGATCTACAACAAGTCTGCTTATTCCTTGAATACATTGCGTATAATAAATATTAAATAGTTTCTGACTTATGGCGGACACGCTTCTATTAAACAGACTGTACTTACTCTTAGTATTGGAGTAGGGTATTTCATTAACTTATTAATATAATACGCAAGCACGAATATCGCTTACTAAGCATGCGAACTTCATCAAAATAAATTGTTTGCTTTAATTGTGATTTCTACTCCTCTTTCTTGCCATGACTAGTCACGCCTTTTGTTGTCGATTGTATGTCACTTGACCATTTACGTTTTCTAACGAATTTGTCACTTTTCCACATTAGTTACTTTTGCCACCGACATGATTGCTTCAACTCCGTTTGCTAAAACTGAGTTGAATTTCGTCATTGTTGTCGGTCATTTGCTGATTGGACCGTTTAATCGGTTTTTGATCTGCTTTTTCTGCAATGTTTGCTTGAAATTGTGTCTTTGGAGCAGATTTTACAGTGAGTTGTTTTTCGAAACTTATTGTTGGTGGTTTCTTTCTTTTCTGCAGTTTTGCTTTTCCGCTTTTTTATATTACCTTATATTTATTTTTAATTTAATCGTGTGGCTCTTAACTGTTTAGGAAGTCCGCTTGCCGTACATGGCATGTGTTGTGGTGACTAGTGGTTTTGTAGCGATAGCAATAACAATACGAAAAAAATGTGTACGTTATTTAATGTGAAGAGAGAAGACTTTTAAAAGTGTTACAGTGACCAAAATCAGTTTTTGAGTAGTGTCTGTCAATCACTTCACATGTGACGCATACTTGTACGTAGATACATTGGTAATGGTATTAACATCCCGTCATTTTAATTGGCAATACGGCAATGTTGCGATTACTTAAATATGTAACTGTCTCCTACAAACATATATCTACTTGTATGATCAAGACATACCCTATGATCAAAAAGTACCGAGAAGGTGATGTTGACTGTTTTCTTCGATTGCCAAGGCATAGTGCACCATGAGTACCTTCCATCGAGCCAGACAGTCAATAAAGAATATTATTATTTATCCGTTTGAAGCATTTGAGAGATGTTGTACGTCGCAAACGGAAAATGTGAGCAAACAATTCTTGGATTTTGCATGATGATAACGCGTCATCTCACCGAACCCAAATTGTGCTGGATTATTTCCCCAAACACCAAGTAAGTACCATCGTGCAAGCACCGTATTCACCTGATATGGCCCCGTGCGACTTCTTTTTGTTTCCGTGTCGATAGAGGAGATCAAAGAGAATGCGGCGAAGGAGCTGAAGGCCATCCCTTCGTCGGCCTACCAGGGGTGCATGGAGGACTGGGTTAAACGTTGGCACATGTGTGTTGCTTCAGACGGGTCATATTTTGAAGGAGATAAAATAAATTTGCCTGAAATTTAACTCTGTTTTGTTTTATTTAAACATTTCTGATCATATGCATATTTATGCATGTTCTATATTATCAATTCATCGTTTTCTAATTTAAATCATGATTTATTCTTTCGTCTTGTTTAATGGTTTTTCGAGTGTATTGAGGCTGATTTTCGGTGTCAGGTGGACGTATGAACATATTGTCGTGAACCCGTGCCGTCATATTAAACTTTTTTTGACCCGTCTGTCCATAAAATATTACGCCCCATGTCAGCTGTCCAGCTAACATGTTTTCTTGCAAATTCAAACGTTTTGGTGTCAGGAGTGGCTTGTTTCGTGGACTGCTATCTGCTTATCCAGCTTCCCGTAGTCTTCTGCAAACAGTCATGTCAAAACACTTGGGTTCACTTTTTTATCATCATGTGATTCTCTTTGAAGAACCTTCCAATTCTGCATTCGTCTTGCAGGGAAGTTTTGTCGACTCATTCGATCGATTATTTCCGCCAATAAAATCTGGTCTGCTACTTTGAGGAGCGACAGCTATAAGGAACAACTTTTTCAGTCAATTGGCGTTTCATGCTTGAGGTTACGAAACTGTGTGCTTCCGAATTGTAGTTGGTGGTTGATAGTTTCGTGATATTTCTTTGAATGAAAGCAAACTGTTTGCTCTGTCCCTTGAAAAAATCTAATTTTTGGAAAGCTTCTCATAAAAAATACCCATAGATATTAAAAAGAAATTTTGATTTTTTATGTAACATTTTCATAATACATAAATTTAAACCGTCATAGTTCCGTTAAAAAATGTAAGTATAGAGTGAAATATTCACTCTTTATACTCTACACAAACAAATTTAAATTTTGTGCAGAAAATTTTCTCCAAATTTTAAAATGTTCTCAAATCGTATGTCGAGGTTTTAACTATATATAAATTTGTTCATATCCATAAATTTCGTTTCTTTGAGGTTTCACTGCATACAAGTTAATATATTAGTTGACACCCCCAACATACTCTTTAAACTTCTCAGATCCCATACCGTCGTATTCTTCTCATCTAATGCTCGTATAATCTTAAGTTTCTTGGTAGCAGCATATCTGTATTGTGCCTATCTTTTACTTACGATATTATTATCAGTATTGTACTTATAGATTGCCCTTACTTGGTAGAACTGATTTGATGATTTAATGTCCCCAAGCGATCGCTTCGGAATATTCTGCCATTTTATTGTAGGAATGTGAGAACACAATATGCAAGTAATGCTCCTCTTTATCGTGCACTTTTTATTCACATAGAGTTTATTAAAAAAAAAAAAAAACCACAGAAGAAAGACCCTTTATATGCAATAGAAAAATTCGTTGTAACGAGGTGCGCTGCATCGAGGTTGCCTTGTACTTGATTGTATGGGAGCAACTTCTAAGCATTTTGTTTCCTTTGTGCGTTTTTGGAAGTGTAATTCGTTTGTATTTTTAATTAATAACTCAGAAGCAATACTAATAAATAATTTGTCTTTTTGGTTCGTCAGTGCAGTGAGACTTATGCAGGATCTATCAAACTTGGTACTAAAATACTAAGTTACTATATGTTAAAATCATTTGGTAGAAATGTTTGTCTTGCGTAGGAGTTTCAAAATCAGTCAATAACACAACCCTCTGCCTATGGGACGACCATTTTGTTCTGAGGTCGTAGAAGAGATAAATTCACTTATTTCCCAATTTTAATTTTGTTTGTTTTGCTTGCAACTTTTCAAATAAACTTTCAATCTTATTCAATTTATATATATGTATGTGTGTACCCTATTGTACAATTGTATGTATGTAAGTACGAATTGTGATTTTTGTGCGAATAAAAATATATGGATAGGTGCAAGCGCGATTATTCATTTGGCTTAGTCAGAACTTAATTGATTAAATTTGCGTATTTCGAACACCCCCATTCTTCACCTCTCTGCCATAAACGCGTCTCAGCATCAGTATACTTCATCAAATGCCACGGTGTTGATGCAGAGTTTCACCTTTCTATTTTTGTACTTTTTTGCGGTTATATTTTCTTCAATATCGCGTTGCCATTCACGCGCATGTTTTCTTTTTATTTCTGTCTGATGTCACTGTCATTGATTGGGCTGTAAAATCATATTTGCGAAATATTCGCTTATCGCGGTGTGAAGTGCAACGCACAGCTGTGAAGTTTATGGAACATGGATGGAGCGGTAAGAAGGGGAGGTGGTGTTGGTTATTGACAAAGCGAATGAGTTTGGCGCATAACGTTTCGATCGACACTAAAGGGTGGTATTTCTGTATTTTTTTGTTGCTACCGAATATAGATTTGAAATTTTCTCTATATAATAAATAAAATAAATTTAAATAAAATAAAATAAAAAAATAATAAAAATGAAATAAACTGAAATAAATAAAATAAAATAAAATAAAATAAAATAAAATAAAATAAAGAAGAATAAAAATAACATAAAATAAAATAACAAAAATGAAGTAAAATAAGCCTAAAAATAAAAATGGTAATGAAAATGAAATTCCAAAAAAAGAAACACATAAGAGTATAATAAAATAAATTTAAATAAAATACAATGAATTAAAGAAAATAAAGTAAAAGAAGATTAAAAATAGTTTGCAAGTAAAATAAAATGTCATAAAAGACGAATAATAATAAAATAATATAAGAAAAAATACAATAAAATAAGAATAAATAAAAAAAATTAATAAAAAAAATAATAGAATAAAAACGAAATAGTAATAAAAAATAATAATAATAAAATATTAATAATAAAATATTAATAAAATAATAATAATAATAAAATAATAAGAATAAAATAATAATAATAAAATAATATAATAGAATAATATTAATAAAATAATAATAATAGAATAATATTAATAAAATAATAATAATAATAATAATAAAAACATAAAAAATTACTAAAAATGAAATAAAAGTAAAGTAAAAGTAAAAAAAATAAGAATAAAACAAATAAAAAAAAAAAAATAAGAATAAAACGAATAAAAAAAAAAAATAAAATAAAAATAAATAAATTAAAAAAATTAAAAAAATATAAAAAAAATAAAAAATGAAAAAAATAAAAAAATGAAACAAAAAAAAATGAAAAAAAAAAAAATGAAACAAAAAAAAAATGAAAAAAATAAAAAAATGAAAAAAATAAAAAAATGAAAAAAATAAAAAAGATAAAAAAAGATTAAAGAAGACAAAAAAAGATAAAAAGATTAAAAAAAGGTAAAAAAAGTTAGAAAAATTAAAAAAAGAGAAAAAATTAAAAGAAGATAAAAAAATTAAAAAAGATAAAAAATTAAAAAAAATATAAAAAAGATATAAAAAGATATAAAAAAAATAAAAAAAGATAAAAAATAAAAAAAATCTAAAAAAATAAAAAGGTAAAAAGGTAAAATAACATTAAATTCAAAAATATAAGTAATATTATATTAAATTAAAAAATAAAAATTAATTAAAATAATTTATGTGTACATAAATAATTTTTTCCATACAACATTTTTGTTTTATTTGAAAACTAAATTTTCGCGTTATTGGTAAAATACCATATAATTGATTTCACGAGGTTGACTAAGCTGTTGCATATGCTGCGAACCCAATACCCCAAGACCTTCTTTTAATGTTCTTACCCTTCACTCCTTAGCTGTCGCGTATGGTTCAAATGATATTAGTCTTAAGGATCTGAATCGTATCTGGATTGTCCGCGTGACATTAATTGTTTAAGGTATTCTATAAAAAAAGCCCAGCTGCGGCAAATTCATTTTTCAGCATACCAATTCGAGAGCACCACACCAGGAAATATAATTTTCGGACAATTTCAGTATTCAACCAGAGGTGCCGTAAGGCTCAAACTGAAAACTAGACGCCTTTTTATTTAATTTAAGTTAAGTTGATGTTAAGTCAATTAGGCTTTGTAAGCGAATAATAAAAAGTCTTATTAGCCTTTTGAGTAATTGTTATTGTTGTTAGAGCCGCCCAATGTCCTGCCTAGGTAGGTGATACTCTAAATATCACCGAGGCATTAACGATAGCCATAAAAAACCTGCTGGGATCGGTTCAGATAGAGAAGGGTGTTAGGAGAGTTGGGTTAAGTTGGCATGTGTGACTGAGCTAGAAGGAGATTTTAAAGTCAAATAATCTATGATTAAAAAATAAATTTTGTTTTGGTACAATACTACTTAGTATACAGATATTTTTTTATATATTCTATAAAGAATTGTAAGCAAATTTTAACCTTTTGCCTTTTCTTCTCCCAACCTCCTCTCAAGGCCGCCGTACGCTTGGATGAGGCGCCCGCTAAAATCAATCACATCAAAGACCAACAGGAACAATGTGAAGTGAAGTTGGAGAAAGAGCGTGACTCGCTTGCCGCACTCATGTTCGAGCTGATTACCAAAGAGGATGTCATCGTCCAGAGCGTGCGCGACTATGTGCTCTATCAGCGCAACTATCACGAGCGTGCGTTACAGAAGGTGAACGGCTCACTTGCATCCATACAAGATATCATACAGTCGACGGCTAAATCACGCTTTGGCACATCGCTTACAGAGCATTTAGAATCGACGAATCGTGAGATTTCCTACATTATAGAGCTGTGTATTTGCTGTCTCATCGAGAACGGTCTTTTCGAGGAGGGCTTACTGCGTGTGGGCTGTGCTAGCACCAAGTTGCGACGCATGAAGCACGCGTTGGAGGCGCAATATGTGAAGACACCTTTACCGTTAGAGTATCAGGATCCGCATGTCATTGGCTCCATACTCAAACTGTATTTGCGTGAACTACCCGAACCGCTGCTTACCTACAAATACTACAAAGACTTTATTAATGCAGCGGAACGAGGCTATGAAGCGGAACGCAAGGTGGCCATCAAAGCGACGCTGGCCAAATTGCCGAAGGCGAATTACGTGAACTTGCGCTATCTAACGCGCTTTCTCTGGCTGGTCACGCAGAACGTGGATCAAAACAAGATGAGCTCGCAAAATGTGGCAATTGTTATGTCACCAAATATGTTGTGGCCACGTGTAGATAAAAGCAATCCGGCAGACTATTTGGGACAGGTGAATAGTTCATCGGCTGTGAATGTGATTGTGGAGCTGCTAATTAGTCAGTGGGATTACTTTTTCGAGGGAGAAGTGGAATTCTTTGTGACGCTAGTGCGCAGCAAACTCTTTGTAGAGGGTAAAAGCAAATCTGGTTCTTCGAACGAACATTTGGATCGGAATGACACGGGTGAGTGCTAGGGAGGGGCTAATATGGTTTTTGATTCGTTAACAACTTTTGCGTGTTCGAAGCGGTTTTGAGAGTGCGCGAAAGAATAAAATTAGGTATTTTTAAAATCTCTCTTTTGCCCGTTTGCTGCGAGCGAGTAAACAAACGCTTATTTTGAGTACATCGAGAAAGGCATCAAAAGATTAAACATACTTTGGAAAGAGGGGTGTCCACCTAAAACAATGTTGAAAATATTTTTTTTTTTGCCGAATAGAGTGTTTAGGAAGTGTGTGAATTGGGGAAATATGTAATTGTTTCAAATACTTAAAAGTCCCCGCCTTGCCGATACTTTTGCAATTTTTAAGATTTCTTTTAGCGGAGTTTCCACTCTGGGTTAGAGGCAGATCGTAAATTAGAACCAAGAGAATACAAGTTACTTCTATCTTCTTCTTCTTCTTGATTGACGCGATAACCGCCTACGCGATTTCTTGTCGAGTTTAAAAAAGCGCGCCAGTTGCTTCTCGTGCTAACCGGCGCACCCATCACAAATGTATAAATACAAAAACTTTTTTTCTGTTGTTTTTTATTATTATTATTATTTTTGCTTTTTATTTTTTTATTTTATTTTCTTTTAATATTTTTTTTATTTATTTTTTTTTTATATTTTTTTTTTTTTTCCATTTTTCTTTATTTATTGAATATTTCTTGTATAAGAAACTAACAATAAGTTTACAAATCTTATATACTAGAGTAATATGTTTCCTTGCCAGTGCTAAGAAACGAATTATTTGCTCAAATGAACATATATTTACGTATATGATTAAATCGGTTGTGAATCTCCAATTCTTCATAGTTGGGAGCTGGAAAGGACGGGTTTGCAGTCTCCGATTCTTCGTAGCTGGGAGCCGGAAAGGCCTAGTTTCCAGTCTCCCTTAGAGCTTCCGTTGTCCCTCATGTCGATTGTGAAAATGATGTTGTTTTTTGTTTTTTTTTTTTTCGAATGTGATAGATGTGGTTGGAGGAAGTTGTGGACGGACTCTCGTGTGAGATGAGATCATTAAGATAGTGCAGACTTGAAGATGTCTCTTTTTTTCAATCGTGTGTGACCTTCATCTAAAAGTAGATTTCGCGCTAGTTTATTGGGATGGTCTTCTAGCTTTTGTAGGTATTTTTTGCTCAACCGTACTATTTCATCGGCTACACGAGGTATGCAAATATCTTTGTGAATGTTAGCGTTCTTTATATACCATGGAGCTCCCGTGATTATCCGCAAGGCTTTAGATTGCACTCTCTGAAGTTTTTCGATATTTGAGGGCGTAGCCGTTCCCCACATTTTTATACCATATGTCCATATTGGTTTTAGCATGGCTTTATATAGTAGCACTTTGTATTCTAGAGGTAATGCTGATTTCGAATTAAGCATCCAATATAGGCTTTTAATTTTAAGCTTGATATTCGACACTTTCTTTTCAATATGATTCCGCCACGTGAGCCTTCTGTCTAAGTGAATTCCGAGATATTTTATTTCGTTTTGCTGTGGTATATTCTGACCATTTATTGTAACTGCAGGGCAAGTTTCTTTTCTTAGAGTAAAAGTAATATGCACGCATTTGGTTTCATTAACCTTTATTCTCCAGTTTTTAAGCCATACTTCTGTTTCAAGTATATGCCTTTGTAATATAGACGTTGCTACTTTTGGGTCTGTGTGAGTGCAAAGTATTGCAGTATCATCGGCAAATGTTGATGTCATTGTTTGGCTCGTCGTTGGCATATCAGATGTGTATAATACATATAAAATAGGGCCCAGAACGCTGCCTTGTGGAACTCCAGCGTCTATTCTACAATGCCGAGAGAAAAAATCTTTTTGCTTTACAACAAATTCTCTATTGGTGATATAGTTTTGCAGCAAGAGGTGTACATTCGTAGGCAGTAAACTAGTAATTTTGTGAATTAGGCCGTGGTGCCATACCTTATCGAATGCTTGTGCTACGTCTAAGAACAGTGCAGTGCAGTACTGTTTTTTCTCAAAGGACTTTCGTATAAATGACACAATGCGATGAACTTGCTCAGTTGTACTATGTTTTGCTCTGAATCCAAATTGGTGTTGAGGAATAATATTGTTATTTTGAATAAAGGGCATTATTTTCTGCAAGAGCAACTTTTCAAATAGCTTTGAAAGTATGGACAATAGACTAATTGGCCGATATGAGGATGCTTGGCTTAAGTCTTTCCCAGGTTTACCAATCATAATGATTTGAGACAATTTCCAAGCTTTTGGGTAGTAGGCAGTACGAGAGATGGCGTTAAATATGTGCCTGATATGAAGAACGGCAATATTGGGAAGCTCTTTTAGCATTTTTGGGGTGATTTTGTCGTAACCTGGTGCTTTTTTAGGTTTAAGTTGATTAATAACTGAGACTATTTTTTTTTTTTAAACTTTATTGACTTTATTTACTTTCAAACGTAAAATCTGTTTAATTCACTTTCCTTTTTGCAGATTCTCTTGAGAGTCCACGTTACGGTACCATACGCCGTCAAAAAGCTTATGCACCCTCACCGCCAAGCGCCGCCAAAGTAGTGGAGAAAATCCCTACCACCAACAATGACTCGCAACGCAACGATGAGATGAACTCACGCGTTAAAGAACTCTTTCCTAACAACACAGCAGCCGCCACAGTCACCATACCTGCTCCGCTAGCAGTTAATAATAATTATAATAACAATAACAATGGTAATATCAGTAGTAGCACAGAAAAGCCGGAAAAGCCGCCATTACCAAAGTTGCCACAGTTCCAACAGCCGCCTACTCAGCAGACACCGCTCGGCCCACCACCTGAGCCGCCGTTGTCAGCTAAACCGGTGCCCATGACACGTACACAATTCTTCGGTTTGGATAATTTACCCTCGCCGGTGGCGGATCGCAAAAGCACTGAGAGCATAGGTTCACTGGTATTCAAGCCAGATTTGCCACAAAAACCAAAGATACCGAAACGACCCATGGTGCTAGGTCTCAGTGGCAGTGGCGGTGGTAAAAGTGATGACGAGACAACGCCAACACAAACACAAGCCATTGAAGCGGGTAATGGCTGTGGTGGTGCTAATGGTGGCATGGGTGGCGGTGGAATTGGCATAGTTTCACGCACCACTGAGAAATTCATCGAAAAGTTACGCAGCGAAAATTGTGGCGATAACAATGCGGTGACGGCAATGCGTGAAAATCAACACAATCAGCGGCTTTTGAATTCGGAACAAAATGCGAACATAAACAGTGGCGGTGGCGGTGGCGGCAGCAGTAACAGAAACAGCACTAGCAGTATCTACAGCATTGGCAGTGGCGGTCATTCACGTTCAAATTCGAATACGAATGCCAATATTTGCGCGCCACTGCAGCAGCAGCCGCTATCAGAAACGACAAGTGCGGCGTCAACTACAACAGGATCGGTGACGAAAACATCAGCTGTGAGCACAGCACAAGCGCAAACACAAACACCAGCGCCGATAACACGTATCACACCCACAACGCCCGTTTCACCGCACATGATGCTGACGAAACGGCCCACGGTGCCAGCGCCACCACCGCCTACGGTGGTGAAGAAACAAGCGGATTAAGCGGACATTTGTATTTGTATTTGTATAGTTATTAAAGAATCATGCACACACATACACAGACATACTCCTGTGCATGCACGCACGCACTGTTAGCGAACTGAACTGTTATACAGCAGCTTATGCGGCAAAAATGTTTGCCTCGGCAGAGCAGACAAAGTTGAAACTGTGCAAAGGCGAAATGCGTTGCATTTGAGGTTGGATCAAATGGCATACCAGTATTGTTTTTATTCTATTAAAATTAAAAATTGCATAAATTATACGTGTTTGGGTTACAAAATTAGCAGTATGACAGCTAAGAATTGAGCTTTATTAAAAAGAAAAAAAAAGAAAAAAAAGAATCTTACATTTTAAGACAAATTCTGTTTTTAAAATTTTGTTACAAACTATTTTTATCATGTCTAAAATATAATTTATTTGCTTAGCAAACTGGTTGTTCATATAAAAATCGCTTATCCGACGCTTTAAGATACAAATTTATTAGCTATATATAAAATTCTTTTAATTTAAGTCGCAATTATTTTTATTAACTTGGAGTTTTTATTTAGTAATACTTTCCAGATATTAAATATTCATAAAATTGTTGCGTTTTTTTGTTTAGAAAAGAAAAAAATTATGTTTGTTGTCGTTTTGCAAAAATCAATTGTCGTGTGAATCTGAAACTTTCAAAAAGTAGATGAAATATGTCGATTATTAACTAATAAAATCTAAAACCCAAATCAAATATTAAATAATAAAAAATAAAGATTGCAAACTGAAAATAAAAGCAGTGAAACTCAAACAGTTTGCAGACATTTCAAAGTGATCGACATTTCAAAGGAAATTATGTGATGTGATTTGGTGCAGGGCTAAAATCCCCAGCAACCATTAAATAGTTTTAGTAAAGTTATAGCAGCTCTAAAAATATATAACGGGAATATTTACCGCAATGAATACTTTTCTTATATACAGACATACATACTGAACCTGTTTCCATATTCGCTGGGAAATGTTTTATGCTGATACAACAACAGCCGCTGCAGCTAAATTTTCTTGGTTAAGTTTTTAACTTTGCTGAACTACTCTGTGCATATGTCTGTCCGAATTGTATGGAAATAGTTTATAATGCATTCGACTGTGGAACATTTTGGAAAATTATTTAATATAAAAAGATTTAAAATTAATTAAAGCAAAATTATTGTAAATAATGGCTTGACTTTAAAAAAGGCAGGCGCAAAATTACTCAAAAATCATCAAAAATTATTTTATTTATTTAAATTTTTTGCATATTTAGTCTATGAAACAACAATTTGTTATAGACTAATTAACAATTATACTTAAGTTAGGGCATATCCGTAAACATTGTTTTAGGTAAAGAAAAATCAAGAGTCAAAAAGTTAATATGGACCTTCTTTTGATGAGCGATTTCAAATTGAGCAGCGCTAAACGTGCACTATACGCAGGTATAGCATCCGAGAAACCCAATGAGCGTAGGGCAAATTTGAGAAATACCTGCTGCACGCGCTCTATCCTATCATTGTGGAAGAGGGGAAAAGGGCGCCCGATTATTGCAGCATATTCAAAGTGCAAGCGAACAAAAGCGGTATAAAGCAGTCTTATGGTGTGTGGATCGGTGAATTCATTACTACTCTAAAAGATGTCATTCTGTGTTTTGACCTATACGCGCTCCATTGGTTGGGTGTTTGGGCAGTTATCTGTTACTGCAGCTGTCTAGTGCACAAGTGTCAAATTTGAATGACGATAAGGAGATTAATTTTGCGCCACCTCGTAGTAATATAATATTTTTCAAAAGTAAAGCATTTTTTGAAGTTTCATATAATATAAAACCTTTAAAAATTTTATTTTGCATTTCAATAAAAAATTTTATAATTCATTTAATTATTTTTATTAAATTTTCTAAAGTAAAGCATGTTTTTTGAAGTTTAAAAAAATCATTTTGCATTTCAATAAAAAATTTTATAATTCAATGAAAATTTTTAAAATTCATTTAAATTATTCTTATTAAATTTTCTAAAGTAAAGCATTTTTTTGAAGTTTCATGTAATATAAAATCTTAAACAATTTTATTTTGCATTTCAATGCAAATTTTTATAATTCATTTAAATTATTTTTATTAAATTAATTTGAATTATTTTTATTAAATTAATTTTAATTATTTTTATTAAATATTTTTTTGTATTAAATTAGATTTTTTATTAAACTATTTTTTTTTTAATTTTTTAAATTAATGAAAAAAATTTCAAAAACATTTTTATCAAATTGAGGTGAAATTTTTCTCAGTACTTAAGTTTCTATTCAAAATTTAAAAATTTCATTTATATTTGTTGTACTAAAATGAATAATTTTTTCACTCAATTAAAAAAAATAGGCTCGTGATTTCCGAAAAAAAAAACAATAAATGATTATATATTATTATTTGTTTTCGCGTTTTATCCGTCTAGACGAAAAAAATTAAATTCTAATGATTGCGTATGTAAATTAAAAATTTAAATGCAAATAGAACAAAATTTTTTTTATTTTTAATTTTTATTCATTAAAATATTTCCGTTTCTAAATTAAGTTAAAGAATTTTTATGATTGACGAAAAAATGAAAAAATTAAATTCTAATTCTTGCACATGAAAATCAAAAATTTAAATGCAAATTTTAACTAAATTATTTTTTATTCATAAAAATATTTCCGTTTCTTAAATTAAGTAAAAAAAATGTTAAAACACTTTTTTATCAAATTGACTTAAAATTCTTTTCAATACTTAAGTTTCCATTCAAAATTAAAAAAAAAATGCAATTTTATATCTGTTCAATATTGTTCCACTAAATTAAAACGATTAGGCTTGGGATCCCAAAAAAAAAAAAGATTTATTGCATCATCTGTTTTCGCGTTTTATCTTTCTTGACGAATTTAATTAAATTTCAAATTCTTAAACTACATTTTTTTTATATTTTTTGTTGAAATAGTTTTTATAGAAATATTTTTCCGTTTCTTAAATTAAGTTAAAAACTCTTTTCTTGCATAATTTTTTTTCTGTTCGAAATTTTAGAACTTAACGAAACATTTTAATTACACCTGAGTTGCTGTGGAAGAATGAACACCGAGAAAAGAAAAAGATAATTATGTAAAAAAGAAAAGAATTATTTATAAAAAGGAAACAAGTATTAAAAAAAAAGTCCTGAGACTCCCGGTTTCACCAGTCGTTAATTTTATTTTAATTCCATCAATCGGAAAGCTGTTCGCTTAACTGTTACCATAGACGTTATTTTGTTCGTTCATGCATCGCTAATTTGCTAGCACCTAAAATTATATAATTTCGGGATTAGTGCAAAGGGAGGGTCAGCATGTTTTTGTGGTAAAATAAATAATGCGCGGTAACCAGCTTTAAATAGTAGCAAACATATTTGCGAGTTAAGTATTTCAGTATTGGATCTCGGCAGGATATGAAGGAAAACGAATAATTTTTGCGTGTAAAGGCAGAGATAATAAAAAATATGGTTTTCTTTAAATCCTAATTTATATCAAGAGTGGAAATGCAGAAATAATAAAAAAAAATGGTTTTCTTTAAATCCTAATTTATATCAATTAGCTGTACATAATTTTCTATTGTTCCGCGAAGGAGCAAAGAGTCAGATGTGTGCGCTCAAAAACAGTTTTTATTGTAATTTTTAAATTTTAAATTTATGCAAATTTCAGTTGCAGTTTGTTATTGAAACTCTAAAAATTTTATTAATACAAAGGTTGTAAATTTGAAGTGCATTTTTAAAATTAGTACGAAAACTTGAATGTAAAAAAACAAGAAATGACTTCAGTGAATGCAGGCGAAACATAGTTTCATACGAAATTTAATATAAAAATATTTTTTTTTTCAATGCATAATAATTAATATTATAATCTCCAGTTTGTAGTGGAAAGAATTGTTTTTTAAATTTTAAAATTTTTATTTATATTTTCTGTTAATCCTTAAACTGTACCTCCAGCTCCGTTTCCAACACAGTTTCAACTGCGAATTAAGCTGCAAACAACAATATTAAAAAAAAATTGAAAAATGTATGAATACCTCGACGAAAATGGACAGCTCAGGTTAAATAAACTCAGTCGAAGTTTGTAAATGTTGAAGTGCGCAAGTTTTATTGCGCTGAGGAAATGCTTTCATAATGCGAAAAATGTAAAATGTAAATGCACGCCAAAACGACTCAGAGAAAATGGGTAAAATAGTAAAAAACGAAACAAGAAAAATATTTATTAAAAGTTAAAGATATCAATTAACGCACAAAAACTAAAACTAAATTACATTTTTCAATTCACATTCACTTGAAGTGTGCGTGTGCGTGTGTGCGTCCATAACAGCCAAATCCGGCAAGGAAATCAACTACTACGGAACTGGTGCGTTACTAGTGAATTGATAACCATGACCAGTGCGCATTTCTTTGTCGCTCAGCAAAGCGAGTACAGTGAAACCTCGATTGGACGGACACTTACTGACGGACAGTCAACTTTTGTTTGCGCCCTATAGAGGTGTACGCTCAAGAGAGTGTAATTTATTTCGATGTCGAAGACTTGGTATAGAAAAAAATGTGCGCTCAAGGAAAGTGTCCGTTTGAGAGAGATGTCTGTCTCTAGGCAGTGCACTCTAGGAATTATCAATTATCGTAATTATTATATACTAAGTAATGTGAATCTAATTGAGTACGTAGATCTCTCCCTCCCTCCCTCTCTCTCTCTCTCTCTCCCTCTCTCTCTCTCTCTCTCCCTCTCTCTCTCTCTCTATTGTATGACAGATTAAGTGCAACCGGTGGGTGTTTGCCCTTAAGTTACATTCATTGACAGCCATGCGAGAAAATATCTTCACCTGACTAACTGAAACGCCATTACAGTCATTTAAAACTCAACACGTATAAACACACTCGCGAAAGTTGCGCTTGGTTCGGATGTACCTCATCTTTATTTATCATTATTTGAGCTAATTTGTGTGAGCAATTCGAGTGAGCGAGCATTCGTTCTTTTAATAATGGCAAACTTAAGCTGTGTTCAAATTGTGGCTAAAACTAGGGACAGTTTTCTTGTAGAAAATGCCGTTATAAAAATGTTAATGGCATTGTGTTGTTATAGCAAACAGCAAAAACGTTCCCCATACATGTACGGGGAATGTTGTTAGAGTCCTTGGCCGGATATAAATCCGAGTTTTTCCGGTTACGCAGAACCGGCTGTTGGAGGGAACGTAGCAAATCCGGGACGTTCCGGTAATGTAGAACTGACTGTCGGGTTAATGGCACCACATTTGGTTTGCTTTTGAACTAATTAAGATCAAGTCTGTCTTGAACTAGTTCGGTTTAGACGAAATGTTACTAGTATCGCACCAGAATTCTAGCCTAAGTGGACGGTGACGTAAATCGGGATTAACGACTTATTTCGGAATTGTCTCTGAAATTAAAAGCCACTAATGCGGATTACCAACAAGACTTAATTCTCATAATTTAAGTGGATTAGGGGATATTTCGATGGTGACATTGACGAAAAAGTACTGTTAATATCTATTGTGAATGAAAAATAATTAAAATTTTAAAGAGAAGAACAAGAAAAACTGGTTGCAATGCTAGTTTGCACTATCAAATTCAAACTTACAGTAAATCTTTTGGTATTTTGGAGCAGTTTGAGAAATTGCAATTCAAGATTTTTTTTAAATAAATAATTTTATTTTAATATCAGGGCAGTTAGTACCCGTATTTGTTGCCTGTGGTCCATCTTTTTCTAACATAACTATCCAATAAGTAAATCAGCTGTTCACTAATCCGCATAACAGCCGTCTGTCACACTAGAATTTTAATCAGAATTAACTGCGGTAATCCCGATTAACGCCACCGTCTGTCTAGGCTATTACGCTTTACTACGTCCGGGTTTCGCTGTCGAAAAGTGCAACAGATTTATAGGTGCGACGTACAATATGTGTATGTGTGTGCTTGTTCGGCTAAGAAAGCTGCTATTCTAAATTTATTTCGCATATCATCTAAAACCCTACATACCTACTATAAACTTAAATTATCTTTTATATTTGCTTAGCAGAAGCAGAAAGAACTAATTTTGTAAAAAGCAAGAGAAACAGCAAAAAAAAAAAACATTTAAAATTGTATACAAAAAAAAAATTAAAAAATTTGCAAGTTCGCAGTTCAATTGCATTTGTTGTTGCATTACAAAAAATAAAAAAAGCATGTAAAAGAAAACCAAAACCACTTTAATGGAAAAAATTAAGCTTAGTGATGCAAAGCTATAAGGCATCTTAAATATTTATATACATATTTTCCGTATATTCAATATAAACTACGTCTAGAAATTAAATTGTATTGCGTTGTATGATAATTGAGAGCATTGCATGGTAGTGTATTTTACTCCTACTTACATGTGTACATATATATATTGTAGTATGCTGTATTTACCATTTGTATTCAATTGTATTGCACGTACGCTTGTACTTGCGTCGCATTGCCCATTGCAGTCTGTGCATTGTATTGTTTTTGTAGTCAGTGGAAATTTCGCACGCGAATGCGCATGCGTCTTTTCCTTCCAGCTCTTATTTTTGAGTCGTCTCCTTTAAGCAGAATTTTATTTCGTTTTGCGTTCTATCTATGTACATAGGTACACACACATAAATAAAAATATATGTGTTTATAGCAGGCGGTCCAATTGTTTAAAAATAGCAATAAAATTAATAATGAGAAAATAAAATAAAAATAATTAAAAAACTATGAGAAAATCAATGAAGATCATGGCTCTGTGTACTGTAGTTCTATGTGCATGTGTGTGTGTATTTGTAAGAAGAAAAACTCGGCAGCAAAATATTAGTCAGCGATTCTTTTTATTCTCTTGCAAATTTCATTGTATGATTGTATTTTGATTTAAAGAGAAAGAGCGACAATGATTCTACTGTTGTATTACATACTCCTTTGAAATTATGCAAATAAAGCAGTTAAAAATGCATTTAATGCAGCTATAAATTATGAAAAAAAATGTGTTTCTTTCAATTTGATGGAATTTTTTTCTGTGCGAATCAGCGTGAGACACAAACAGTGATACGCAGCGTAACTGGTGCAAATTTAAATCTGGAAAAAAAAAAATTATGTTAATATGCAGAATTATAACCAGAGAAAAGCGTAAGGGAAGAGCGCGAAATTGCATAGGAAAATAAAGCAAGGAGTTCCACAAGTGTCTCGAAACTCCTCCAGCCACCAGAGGGGTTCTGCTTGGTCTGCTACGCCCACGAATGCATGATAATGTCGTCGAGCAATGACATTGATGGTCTGTGCGCCAAGGTAAACGACTGCTTCGCCTGCCTTTCTCGCTTCATAACTGCGAGTAGCCTACAACTTTCCCCCATGAAGTCCACGGCGACCCTCTTCACCATGTGGACAAAGGAGGTCAAACTGCAACTTAAAGTAAAAGTCTATGACACACCAATTCCGACTGTTAACAAACCCAAAATCTGGGGAGTTACCTTCGACAGTTTGCTCTCCTTCTCAGCGCATACAACCGCTATTGCCAATAAAGTCCAAAATCGCAATAAGGTCCTCAAATCTCTTGCCGGAAACACAACAAAATGTTGCTATTGACATTTATGGAAATAAGCCGGCCGGTTTTAAACTATGCTGCGTCTGTCTGGTCGCCTGGAACCAGTGTTCCGCAGTGGACGAAGCTACAGACTTGTCAAAACACTGCCATTAGGACTGCGACAGGATGTCTTCTGATGTCCCCACTTTAACATATACACGCCGAGGCCCATATGCTCCCTGTAAAGGAGCATAATTAACTGCTCAGCAAGCAGTTCCTGTTAGGGTGTTACCGCAGGTCCTACCTATGCAAACACCTGCTTGAGCAGCCGCCTCCCAGGCACGTCAGGGGGCACCTCCTCAATTACGCGGACGAGATCCAAGACAAAACAGACCGACAATTACTGGATCGGACAGTGTACAGACAGACAATTAACGACATTCATCGGAAGACTCTTACCACCTTCTTAACACGTTCCCTGTCCGAATACAAAAATGCAAAATTGACCGACAAGTCCAATATTTCACAACGTAAATATGTCATATAATCGGTTCTCGTCAATATTACGTTGCTGGCACTTTGTGGATAATGAAGCTCCGAGGGATCAAAACGAACGTCTATACAAAATAAAACCACTTTTTGACCTTGTTATCAATAATTGGAAGAGCTTACTAACACCTGGTGAATGTATCGTCATTGACGAGTCGATGATGCCGTTTAGAGGCAGGATATCTTTCCGTCAATACAACCCATCAAAAGCTCATAAATACGGCTTGAAAATCTATAAACTGTGCACAGAGGAGGGGTTTGTCTGGAATTATGATATTTGCATAGGGCGTGACCCCGAGATTGCTGATTTGGATAAGTCTGGGAGTGTCGTAATCAGAAGTAATTAAAAATAATTTGTGATTTCTGCGTAAAATAAAAATATTTTTTCGTATGTCCCGGCGTTTTTCTTTACTTTATTATCGTACCAGCACGTCCAGTGGAGAAACTGTACAGTTCCGCTACGTCCAGTCGAATAATTTGCTTTAGAAGTTTCATATACCCTCTGACACACATATGGCTCAGGAACGTATCAGTGCTTATCAGGCGCACGTTTCCTGAACCATATGTGGCTCAGCGGACAGGGAACGTGTTAAGCTCCCGACCGCCGTCCGGTGATTTACACTACACTGACAGGGCAAAGTTACTGCTACAACAACAACGACAGCGCGAAATTGCAATGAATATCCGTTTTTTTATTATCAGATTCAATGAATCCAATGGCGAGTTCACGCCATTTGATGGGTTACAGCCGCTCCAAGTTTGAAAGTATTTCGTTTGGTAAGAGAAAATAACAAACGTTTGGTAAGTCGCTGGTATTTTTGATTTTTTTTTTTTTTTGAAAAATTTTCAAATGCCATTAGTTATAGCCTTACCATGATTCAATCATGTAGCCTTACGAGGTTTCATTTACAATTTCAGAAAAGTCGGTTAGAATGGAGACGAGAAAACATAAAATAATTGATACAACGTCGGTAGAAATTCTGCCAGCGACACAGCAGGAAGTTCTTTACTCAGTACTTTACAGCTTTCAACGTCAATTCAAGCCGGTGTAAATTTTCAATAAATTCGAAAGTGCATATGAAACGGACATTCCAATCAAGATTTTTTCTTAAGTGGTATTAATTATTCCAAACTGGACATTTTTCTGTGAAGGACCAGCCTTGAGATGGCCGGCCAAAATCGAGATAAATGCTTTTTGGTGAAGCGAAAAATGGACGGACTCCCAGGAATGATACAGGAAATGATGTGTAGTGAATTGGGCTTGAATTCTATGGCAGTATTGCTAGTATTACATAATGATTTGCAATAAGCAAAGAAATCTGCTCCATGGGTTTCATTGGTTCCGTTTTGAATGAGAGTCAAAAAGAAGCGAGAGTAAATTTTGCTCAACATTTTTTAAGAAAATTCGAAAACGGAGAGTCTAACAACTTTAACACTAAACCTACCATGGACGGGTCAAATGACCCATTTTAAACTTTTTGTCAGAAGTTCTTAGAAATAAAGTTATTAAATCGTCGTTTGCCTTCACGACTTTTATTAAAAATACATCGAATGTATTTTTCAAGATTTACTCTTCTCTTGCTAATTGTTTTACCGAGAAATATATTATATGTGATCTTAATAATGAAAATATAATATTTTTAAGATGGGTCATTTGACCCACTTTAGTAGGAATAGGAATACATAAAATATCGGTAGGTTTAGCGTTAATATGATCGTAGCTTGGTTTTTATGCATGAGCCGGAAACCAAACAGCGTTCCATGGTATGGAGTCCGAAAGTAGCAAATCCACCTGTGAAAGCCAGGCAGCAAAAGTCAGCAAAAAAAGTGATGATCTCGGTTTACTTCAGCAGAGCAAAAATTGTTGCTGCTATTCCTTTAGATGTTGCTCAGAGAGTAACTGTCAAATGGTATACTGAAAACTGCTTACCAAAAGTATTCAAAAATTTACTTTAAAATTGGAACTTGAAAGAGGAACTGCTCCGCTACTTTTTACACTATGATAATGCGCCAGCTCGTAATGCTGTAATGACAAGTAACTTCAATGTGCTTTCTGGCATTGAAGAAATTCATCCATCGCCATATTCTGGGGATCTGTGTGTGATTTTTAGTTATTCCCAAAATATAAAAAAAATGTTATAAGAAAAGTCTTGGGTAGCTAATTATGAAGAGATAATAAATGCGGTTAGTGCTGAGCTCAAGAAGCTGCAAAACCTCGATTTTTGGGACTGTTGAAGATTTACAGATTAAAAAAAATATATTGATATTTATGGCGATTATGTGGAGAAGATAAAAATAATGAAGGTTGAATATAAAAAATAAAATAAAACGTATCCTTTTTTCAATCCAATTTACCGAACGTTTGTTAGTCCCCCGTATCTGCTTGCGACAATAGAAAGAGATCTAGTCTGTATTTGAAAGGCCAGGTCAAGAAAGACTTTGCTTTTTATCTTTGCTGTTGTAGCGGCATATTCATTCCACAAAGCTACCACAGGCGAATGCCCCTTGGCCGGGCATGAATCAGGTTAGTTTCGATAACGCAATTGCCGTGGTTGTATTGGAGTGTTCCTATCCGAGCACGCGCCGATTGCGTAGTGCAATAAAATGAAAAAGAATTTTAGTTCCTGAGGTCTTCTAACATTTTTCTGATAGGTTATGGAAGATAACAAGACACGTGAGCGGATCCACGCCAAGTGATCCAAGTAGTTTGGACGTTGTCGTCAAGCTTCTCAAATTTCCTTTTATAATTTTTTATGATAACACATACATTTTAAACAAATATTTACAAATCGTACATTTGAATTACTAAAATCGACGCTCTGTGAAAAGTGTGTATCGCGCGCTCAGGCCAACTTATGGTATAAATAATCGTCCTACCGGACGCTATTCGGCAAACTATCGGCCAAATTGAGAATAATTTTACATTATTGGATGATACTTTACCGATTAGACCACGTCCAACCCGAAGTGAAGAGAATATTCCGGTTGTAAGTGCCAGTTTTGCCAAAAACCTGGAGGAATCGATTCGACGCCGATCTCGAAAACTTGGCCTCTCTTATGGCACTACATGGGCAATTTTACGCAAAGATCTTAGTTCGAAAGTATAAAAAATTCAGCTAGTCCAAGATTTAAAGTCGGCCAATCTTCTAAAGCGTCATAATTTCAGTTGTTGGGCTCTTGATAAACTGACCGAAGATCCGTATTTGGGACCCAAATTTTGGTCAGCGATGAGGCTAATTTTTGACTCAATAGTTGCGTCATTAAGCAAATTTGCCGTATTTGGGCTGAAAAGGAACCCGAAGCCATTCAAGAACAGCCATTACATCCTCTGAAAACAACCGTTAGGCTGCACCATATGGGTTGGAGGATTCATGGGTCCATATTTATTCAAAGACGAGGCAGGCGCCAATGTAACTGTGAATGGCGAACGCTTTCGCGCCATGATAAACGACTTTTTGGTACCGGAAATTGAAACTCCACAACATTTGGTTCCAAAAAGATGGTGCTAGTTGCCATACATCCCATGAAACAATGGATTTACTGCGTCGTCGTTTAGGTAAGCAATTCATCTCTCGTCTCAGACCAGTGGATTGGCCACCAAGATCGTGTGATATCACACCTTTGCACTCTTATTTGTGGGGGTATGTAAGGTCTAAACGCTTTGTGGATATGCCAGCCTCGATTGAGGCATTAGAGGGTAACATTACTGAAGTTATACATGAGATACCAACTGAAGTCCTCCACCGAGTCATTCAAAGTTGGTGTTTACGGTTGGCCAAATTACGGCGCAGTTGCGGGCAACATTTGAAAGGGATTATCTCTGCACAAAAATAATAAAGATTGCCCAATGAATTTAAAATCCGATACCTCTAAATTGATCACCCTTTACAATACTTGCATGAACATTTATGCAGTACTATGCATGCACTTTAAGTACCCATTATTCTTATCATTCAGACAACTCACAGAAACCTGTGAAATGCTATTACAAAATATATTTTAGCCATCAACAATGTAAAAAACTCATGCGAATTCAAATTAAAGGTGTTTTGGATAATCGGTTCAATTTACAAAAAAAAGAATTCAAATATTAGAAGTTATATATATTAATATAATAAAAAGCAGTGCCTCCATCATCACCTCTACCCGTTTCTCTCCCATAAGGTTTTCCTTCACCCGCCGCTGACCGATTAACGCACGCTTTTCTATACCATTGCAAAAATTTTACAATTTTCTTTTCACTTTTTCTCGCTTGAAAAATTTAACAGGTAATCAATAAAATCAACTTGGAAGCCATAGAAATTGCGAATTTGCAAAATTGCGCGTGTGTGTAAATGCCCCAAATAAATGCGAGGTTCAGCGTAAGTTCCCGTAACGAAGCGACGTAGAAAAATTCAAAATTTAGTTGGCTAAAACTAAGTGGCGCAGCTGGAACTTTTTCGCAACAATTAGTGGCCTGCAAGGGCTGCGAATTTGTTGAGCGAAAACCAAATTAAACATAGAACAACACAATTTTAATTGTCAAAGAAGTGAAGGATTAAATTCCAAACCAAATATAATGAAGCCCAAGAAAGGCGCATTTGTCAACTCCTCGTCGGGTTACGGCAAATCGAGGAACAGCTATCGCAATAATGCGGGAAAGCAGGAGGAGACCGACGCCAAGTTGGAAGAGAAGTTGAAGGCAGATAAGGCCAAAGAGTTGCACGCGGAGCACGATTTGAACTCCGGTTTTGGTGATTACTTGCGTTCACCGGAAGGTACGCATATCCTACTTTTGACACAAATACTTTTTGCCAAGTAAAGATAACAAACGGAATGAGCTTTTGAAGAAAACAAATAAATTTACAGAAAAAATTAGACAAGAAACTAACAAACATATTTTTAAAAGGCAAGTATTTGTTTAGGGCGAAGAATAAAAATAAAAATACGGAAGTAAAGACTATAAAAAAATTGAGCTGAAAGTAAACAAATTTAAATTTAATTTAAAACACTTAGAAGCGATATTAATTGAATTTGCGTAAAATAAAATAAAAGCAGCAAAAAAAAGTAAAAAAAAACATGAACTTAATATTGAAATTTTGGTAAAATTGGTTTAAACAAAAAATACACCCTTGCAAGCTATTAACAAAAAAAAAAATTAAAAATGAAAAAAGTGACGTAAGCCGCCATTAAGGCTAGAGTTCATATACAAGTATGCATGTGTGTATGTATAAATGAAAGTTTGTAGGTGTGTTGAGTAAATTATTTTATTTTTTTTATTCTTCCAAAGAATATATAATATCTTACAGACTACTTAGATTAATTAAAGTTTTTTTATAACTTTTACTTAAAATAACGTAAGTCAAGGTGAATTGAAAATATTTCTGTGCCAGATATTTATTTTAATGATTCCAATTCGGAATGAATTGTGGAACAACATTAAGACGCACGCCGCAAATACGAGGAGGAGCTCGGCCAAACACCCAAAAAGGGTGTACGCGCCTATTGGGGGACATCAGAATTCGTTTTAGAGGTATGGTTCCTTCGGCAAAGTTTCTCATTTTGATCCCTAGAATATGATTTTCACAAAGCAATGGGCGATTTTTTTGCCTCCTCACAAATCGACCCGGCCTAATATATATATATATATATAATTCGGAATGAAGTATTAAAAGACTTGAATTCTAGAATTTCCAGAACAATAAGACATTACACACTTGACTATTTAATAAAAATATTAATTTAGTCATTTTCAAAAACAAAAAAGTTATAAAAAAAAAATTCAAACCATATCTAACTAAACCTTCATAAGCAAATAAAGGGGGTTCCAAGTGAGACTTAACAATTTTGTATTTAAAAACAAATTTTATTTATGATCTGGCCATGCCGAAATGCCATACAGTTTTAACATAAAGTTCTCAAACGATCCACGTTTGGAAATTATTGAGCTTCTGAGTCGGTGGTCGCAACTCTAAGTTGTCTACGTCGGTCGTAATCAAACTCTCACCAGACAAGCTGTACGTGCTGTTGTGGAAAAATTCGTGTCAACATCTTCATTTATTTCTGTTCCTGTGCCAGTAACACAACTCACGGATCGAAGGACCGAAAATAAGACAGTCACAAATGCTTCAAGCTAGAACTCCATATCATGAGTTCCAGACGTTGTGGCTCTCAGTGCTTTAAGGAGCTCAGCGCTTATCTTCTAGTTCCAAATGAATCAAATCTTTTTATTTATTTATTTATTAACAATGGGTCGATTCTACGGAATCCACAGAATTTGGGAGCCTCTTAGACCATATTGCATCGAATTTTAGGCTACACCATTACTACATCAATACATAGCGGATCTTTCAAAATACGCGCCTAATGTTGGTTTAAAGCAAAACATCTACATATATAAGTTTAGATTCTTGTAGGTTGCACTATTTTTATTCAAAATACGGTTCTTAACAATTATATTCGAAAAAAATGGTATCATTTAAATGTCCACTCTTAGCACGCCTAGGCGCTGTCATACGGGAATAATTAAAATGTTACATACATTATCGCGCTGAGTTCAGCAATCTCGATCTGAATGTTGTGTATCAGCTCAGGAATCATTGTTAACTCACATAGACTTTACTTTTCAAAAAACCACAGCCTCGTCTGCCAGTTCTTTCAGGCGCTAAACTATGGGGCAACGCCAGCCGAAATCCTTAAAAGGGGGTATAAACAAAAGAGGTTTAGAAAATAACCCTCTCCAAGGATAAAGGCCATTGCAGATTGCGTAGTTTGCAGACTGCGTTTGTTCACCAACCTTTGAATTGTCGACTCTTTCGGACGACTATTTCCAACAAAAAAGTCACGAATTTTTTCTTAAAGATCGACCATTTTCATAATAAGTTTCAATAATTGTAATAAGTCATTCTGGCGTGTAAAATTTCATATCTGCCCTCTTGACAAATGTCAAAGATGGCATAAAAAAGGTACAGTCAAGGAACTATTTACTACTGACATCTAGGCGGGCGTCACTTTTGACAGACCCTTTATCTATAAAAAACTCGGCCTTATAATACATATGCACATATATTATATACCTACGTCCCGCCCGGGATGACGGAAATTGAGAAGAAGAAGAAGGAGAAGATTATATACACATAGAAAATTTGATTTAGTCTCTTAATTCGATTAAGTTCAGTGACTATCCGTCCATCCAGGGTAGTCGCTGTCAAAGAGACAGTTGACTGGTTTCTCTTGAGTGTAATACCTGTGAAATATCTCTATATTTATTCAGATAAGAGAGCGACCATAAAAGATAACTGAAAGTGCATGGGAAATTAGACGGGGAATTCCCAAATACCTTTTTCGTAGTTTCTAAATAATTCCTATACGTTGATTTGGGTATCAGAGCGCAGTGAAATGCAGGTTAATAAACTAATAGGACTATGAATAAGTTCGTGCGGTTTTTTTTCGAAATTTGAAACTTTATTGACGTAAAATGGTTACAAATTTAATATTCAAAATATTGTCCATCGCTTACTACTACTTTTTCCCATCTTTCTGGCAATTCACGGATTCCCTTTGTGAAAAATTCGGTCGGTTTTGCCGCAATCCACGAATCGATCCATTTTTTGACTTCATCGTAATTACGGAAGTGCTGGTCAGCCAGGCCATGTTGCATCGATCGGAAGAGATAGTAATCGGATGGCGCAAGGTCTGGACTATACGGCGGGTGGGGTAGGACATCCCATTTGAGCGTTTCTAAGTATGTTTTGACCACTTGTGCAACATGTGGCCGAGCATTGTCATGTTGCAAAATAACTTTGTCGTGTCTATCGGCGTATTGCGGCCGTTTTTCTCGCAGTGCTCGGCTCAAACGCATCAATTGTCGTCGGTAGACATCCCCCGTAATCGTTTCATTCGGTTTCAGTAGCTCATAATACACAACACCCAGCTGGTCCCACCAGATACACAGCATAACCTTCAGGCCATGAATATTCTGCGCCGACGTCGATGTTGAAGCATGGCCAGGGTATCCATACGTTGCCCGACGTTTTGGATTGTCGTAATGGACCCACTTTTCATCGCCAGTCACAATTCGATGCAAAAAACCCTTTCTTTTGTGCCGTTGAAGCAGTTGTTCGCATGCCATAAAACGGCGTTCAACGTCTCTTGGCTTCAATTCATACGGCACCCAATGGCCTACCTTTCGGATCATTCCCATGGCTTTTAAACGTTTGGAAATGGTTGATTGATCAACTCCCAAAGTTTTTGCAACCTCTTCTTGCGTTTGAGCCGGATCTTGATCGAGCAATTCCTCCAATTCGGTATCCATGAACTTTGGCGGCGCACCCTCGCGTTCTTCGTCTTCCAAGCCAAAATCACCACTTTTAAAGCGTGCAAACCACTTCTGGCACGTTCGCTCAGATAGAGCATGCTCACCATAAACTTCCACCAAGATACGATGACTTTCGGCTGCTTTTTTCTTCATATTAAAATAATGAAGAAGAATTCCCCGCAAAAACACATTATTTGGCACGAAATTCGACATTTTCAAGTGTGGTAAAAATATTGTTGTTTACGCTTCAAATAAAAAACTTATACTGACGTTTGTGCCTTACGACAGTAGCTCTCCAATGAATGTTTGGAAATGTGGATCGATGGAATAATAATCAAGTTACGCCATCTGTTGTAAAACCGCACGAACTTATAAATAGACCTATTAGTTACACTCACCACCCTCGTAGTGATTGCACATAACTAGAAGAGTGTGGGGGGTCCTTTAACTGTTTAACAACTATACCTGCTTGCTGTCTCAGGACTGGCAGGTCCTCTCATCAAAGGCTGTACGAAAAAGAAAACATGCAAAGTAATAATTTTATTCTAGTCAGGAATGCACAATCGAAAGAGTTCCCGAGTATAGTAAAGACGCAATTTTCGACATTAAGCCACCATTAATGTCGCCGTCCAGACATAGACCGATAGAAATTCTTCTTCTTCTTAATTGGCGCGATAACTGCTTACGCGATTTTGGCCGTGCTAACCGACGCCAATTGGACTCACCAAGTGAAGCCAAGTCCTTCTTCACCTGATCTTTCCAACGCAGAGGAGGCCTTCCTCTTCCACTGCTACCACCAGCTGGTACCGCACCGAATATTTTCAAAGCCGGAGCGTTTGCATCCATTCGGACGACATGACCCAGCCAACGTAGCCACTGGATCTTTATTCGCTGCGCTATGTCTATGTCGTCATAAAGCTCATCGTCTGCGATATTCGCCGTTGCCAACGTGCAAAGGTCCAAAAATCTTACGCAGAATCTTTCTCTCGAACACTCCAAGCGTCGCTTCATCGGATGTTGTCATCGTCCAAGCTTCTGCGCCATACGTTAGGACGGGCATGATGAGAGTCTTGTAGAGTGTTAGTTTTGTTCGTCGAGAGAGGACTTTACTGCTCAGTTGCCTACTTAGTCCAAAGTAGCACTTGTTGGCAAGAGAGATTCTACGTTGAATTTCAAGGCTGACATTGTTATCGGTGTTAATAAACGAAGTCTTTTACAACCTCGAAATTATAACTGTCAACAGTGACGAGGGTGCCGGTACGCGAGTGCGCCGACTAATTGTTTGAAGACAGGAGGTACTTCGTTTTGTCCTCGTTCACCACGAGACTCATTCGCTTTGCCTCTTTATGCAGTTTGGAGAAGGCAGAACCAACAGCGCGGTTGTTAAGGCCGATGATGTCGATATCATCGGCATACGCCAACAATTGTACGCTCTTATAAAAAATTGTGCCTGAGCGATTAAGTTCTGCGGCTCGTACGATGCTCTCCATCATCAGGTTAAAGAAGTCACACGACAGCGAGTCACCCTGTCTGAAACCTCGTTTGGTATCAAACGGCTCGGAGAGGTCCTTTCCAATTCTGACGGTGCTGCTGGTGTTGAGCAACGTCATCTTGCAAGCCGTATTAGTTTTGTGGCGATACCAAATTCAGACATCGCGGCATACAGATAACTCCCTTTCGTACTGTCGAATGCAGCTTTGAAATCGACGAAAAGATGGTGTGTGTCGATTCTCCTTTCATGGGTCTTTTCCAAGATTTGGCGTATTGTAAATATTTGGTCGATGGTAGACTTTCCAGGTCTAAAGCCACACTGATAAGGTCCAATCAGTTGGTTGACGGTGGGCTTCAGCCTTTCACACAATACTCTCGCTAGAACCTTATAGGCGATATTTAGAAGACTAATTCCGCGGTAATTGGCACAGATTGTAGGATTGGGCAGAGCACACTTAAATTCCAATCGGCAGGCATGCTTTCAAGCCACCATATTTTGCATAGAAGCTGATGCATGCACCTTACCAGCTCCTCGCCGCCATGTTTGAATAGCTCAGCCGACAGTCCGTCGGCGCCCGCGGCTTTGTTGTTCTTTAGCCACGTTATCGCTATTCATCAGTCCCTCTACTTATTAGCATCTTTGTGTGACCCCTTCTATCACAACCGACTGGATTTCTGTAATAAGAAGAATGTAGGACAGCAGAATATCGTTTTTAGTATTGTCATGAAATTAGAATTTCTTTAGAATTGAGGTAATAAATCTCCAACTTTGAGATCCAACAGATAATCTCTCTTGCCAACCAGTGCTACTTTGAACTAAGTAGACAATTTAGTGGTAAAGTCCTCTCCCTACGCATAAAACTAACTCTACAAGGCCCTCATCATGCCCGTTCTGTCGCATGGCGCAGAAGTTTGGACAATGACAACATCCGATGAGGCGTCCTTTGGAGTGTTTGCGAGAAAGATTATCTGGAAGATTTTTGTACCTTTGTACGTTAGCAACGGCGAGTATTGCAGGCTATGGAACAATGAGGTGTATGACATGGACATAGCGCAGCGATCATGTTGTCCGATTTGATACAAATGCTCCGGCTCTGAAAATATTCGATACGCCGATACGCCGGTTAGCATGAGAAAGAAACAACTGGCGCACTTTGTTGAACTCGACTAAAGTTGCTTATGCGGTTATCGCGCCAATCAAGAAGAAGAAGAGTGGAATTATTTAGTTGGATCACAGACTTTTCAGCTAAGACTGAGGGGAAGCCCTTGAACGTGTACCCAATGTCCAGCATTTTGGTATAGTTTTGAGATATCAGTAGACGGTTGTAGAATTTAGGCCTTAGTCTACATCATCTATCCCTTAATTTCTGGAGGGATTCGTGAATTTCCAGCTATATTTTCGAAGAAAAATAGTTCATTGAAACCACTAGCGCACAACGCGTACCAAACGCTAATACGAAAGGAATAATAAAGGCGTGTATGTATGTAAGATGTATATTTTGTTAGCAAAACCATTTTGAGTTTCTTGGATGTAAGTAATGAGATTTCGAAGTTGCCGTTGGTTTGAAAGCTTCAATTCTTTTTCTGACTGAATTTTGGAAGGCTGAAGGACCAAACTCTTCCGCAAAATACGTCATGTGTTAATTGCAAAAACATCCAAGGGCTGTTAGCGCTGCTCAGTTGAAAAATTTTGATCTTCCTTTTGCGGCAGCTGTCCGAAGTTTGAGGTTGAATCAACTCAGCAGCTTCTCTCAAGTGTTCTGCTCTTGTTGAATTAAGATCTAGGCAAATTGGCTTTCACTATTGTGCTACGCCTGCGGAAATAGCAGGTTGACTTTCATCTGTAGTACCAGAGAAAGTTGATTTCAAGGAAAAGCTTCAGCAATGAATGGTCAGGTTAAATGTCAAATGTTAAAAAAAGAACACGAGAAACTGGCTAGGACTGAACTTTCTTCATAAACCAACGTTCTCTTATAGGGCAAAGTGACTAGGTTAGGTTGGGTGAAGTGGCTGTGCTTCGACGCACTTAGGCCAGTTAGACGCCCTTGTGATACCACTGGAACTATCCTATCTTTACTCTACATTGTCCTCTCTTAACCATTGGGTGAATTTTGAAAAGCTGGCTTTACTAGCTAGTTGAAGATTCGCAATATTTGTAATGTTGTCCCGAAAAGCGAGACCGAATAATCTCAACCGTCTTTTACATAGAGCCATGAACCCACATATAAGGTGTTCAACTGTCTCTTCCTCTTCTATATCCTGACAGCTTCTACGATAGACATTGGATAGTGCCCCTAATCTACTGGTGTGCATTCCCATTAAACAGTGCCCAGATAGGACACCTACTACGGTTCTTAGATCCTTCCTACTTTATTTATGTAAGTATACTCTTAGTGCGACCCATTCTCCATTCCGGCCACGTTTGTCTACTGGTAGCGCAGGATTTTAACTGTTTCTAGTTGGAATTTGGCAAAAGTAATGATGTGTCTGTCTACTAAAAGTTGACATGTTGCTAAGGGAATGGGCATGTCGACCTTGTCGTGACTAATTTAGAGCGAAGTGGCTAACACAGCCGTAAATAGTCACGTACGACCCTTCACTTCCATTATCTATAGCTCTTTTATTCTTTTCTTTTTCGCATTGTAAGAGAAATTAGTTTTAATAATAGATAACCTTGTGCGTGATCAAAGCCTTTGTTTTCAACTGTTAAAGTTTTGCTATCGGCTCCGGAGCGCCCGAACGCCCTTTGTTAATTATTGAATAACTCGAAGAGGATTTGTCTGATTCACTTCAAATTTTCACACAATATTTTTAAGATATTATAAAAGGGGTTTCAGTAAGAGCGCTTCAACTTTTGAAATTTTTTGAATAAAACACAAACGGTTTGACTTTTTTAACTAATTTGTTTTTTTATTATCGAGTTTGAACATATACATTTAAGTATGAAATTCGATTTCTTTTGCATGACCACCGCGTGCACGTTTTACGAAGTCCAATCGTTGAACCCAATTTTCGACCACTCTTTTGCATAAATCGGCCGAAATTCCAGCAATTTCGCGTTCAATATTGGCTCTGAGTTCACAGGCTTGTTACTGTGACTTCACATAACCCCAAAACGGGACGGCTTGCTAAATGGACCGTAAAATGACCGTAATGCTCTTAAAGTAGCAGCAACAGAACGATTATTTTCATAAAAATTTGCACGATTTGCAATCGTTGCTCAAGTGTGTAGCGTTCCATGATGAAATGTATACTAATGAAGTTTACAAATGACAAGCGAAAAATAAAAATTATTGCGTCATTTGCCCTCCCTATCGGCAAAAAGTTGAAGCGCACCTATTAAAAACCCTATACTTCCAGAAAATGAAAACAAAAATCAATTTTTTTTTTAATTCTGACTACCCCTAACCCCTTAAAACACAACACTACTCAAGGTGAATCTATTAAAGATGGTATGGGTAGACCAGCTGATTAGTTTTTTTTTTCGCCGGGTACTTTTAGATGTCAGCATAAAATGAAATGATGAAAAACAGTCCCATTCGCACTTCTAGCTCCAACTGCATGTCGGCTGTGCAACATAGTTCGTCCTTTTATTTTTCTTTTTCATTTTTATTCTGTTTCGTCTTGACATTTCTAATGTACAAAACGTTGTTGTTGGTCTAGTGCCACCACCTTTAATGAATGCGCTTTCACACTACTAGAACATAATCTCAAACTTAAAAGATCCCCAACATGTTTTTATTCATATATGGTATTTTTGTTCTCTTCTCTCTTTCCAGCTGTGGAGATAATGAAGCTATTTGTTTTTGCCAATACCATCATGCTAATTGTTACAATGGCTTGGCCGAATTTGAAAGAGCACTACTACATGTTGAGGGAATGGTTGGAGACTTGGCAAGTGGCGCAGTAATTTGAGTAAATAACCACTATAAAGTAGAAGAAACAGAAACAGAAAATAATGAATATAATCAAAATAAATAAATATATATACATATTCGTACAAGCTTAAAGAGAGCAGTAAGAAACATACATACATATATCAAAAAATACTAAGTGTCTATCCATATTTAATAAGTTTCAAAATGGTCGGCCCCTTCATGCAAGGAGTGCTGCTCATGGGCATCATCTATTGGTACACCAGGGGGATGCTCTCATTAATCAACGACTACTATCGCACGGAAATTCAGCGTAAAATGCAAATCAACGAACCGTTGAATGAATCGAGCGATTTTATTAGCGTCGATCAGATTGTCGAACATCGTTTGGGAAGGAGCGAGGAGCAGCAAGAGCAAGCAATTGAGCGTACACCACCACCAATGATGGAATTAAAAGATCCTGGCGGAGATGAAAGGCTAGAGAGAAAATCGAAAGCCTGCGTGAGAAATTTATTAGCGCGTGAGGGTGTGTGCCTGCGCGAGAAGCGCTTAGAAGAATTGTATAGAATAGTTAAACGGCCAAAAAATATTTGTTTGATAAGTGAGAATATGTTAGCGGCGGCGAAATAAGGTTACCACAATATATAAGAATATTCAAGAAATTACAACAATACAAATATTATATACGCAAATATTGAGCGTATTGAAAACAAGAAAATGTATTTTAAGTATGAAAAAAAGAAAAAAATTTAACAAACTATTCGAGTTATAATCAATATATGAAATATCTATACTCCATATGTAATCACAAATACTCACACAGTTGCAGTTATGTGCGCTGAACATATTTACTCAAACTACTTAACAATATTATATGTTGGAATATAAAAAGAAACAGTTATATGCGTATACCCCTTCTCTAACACATACCCTCGTACTATGACCAGAAATTTAAATACTGGCACATATAATATCTTATAAAAAACTAAAAAACTATGCAGTGGATGCAGTGGTATAAAATGCAAATTTTCAATATGAAATGAGTTACCTATCACATATATACAAAAAAAAAAAAGAAAAAAAAATATGATGTTTAAATGAAAATCTTTAATAAATATAAAATAAACAAATACATAAATAAAATAAATTAATTACTCATATATGTATACGTAGTTTAGATCAGTGAGCCTGGTATGAATATCAGCTTAAATGAAGCAAGCAGCTTTAATAAAAATTCAGTATCCTGTGTAATTTTCTTCGAAATATTTGTGTCGTTGTTGTGAGTTATATACATACATACGTAGGGTTTGTATGCGAGGTGGCGCAAAATTAATCATCCGATTTTTTTTTAAATAACTTTTCTAATAAATTAAAAAGAGGAGCAAAACTGTAGGTTTGTGGAGCAATATCAAGACGCACACCACAAATAGGAGGAGGAGCTTGGCCAAACACCCAATAAAGTGTGTAAGCCCCAATTTTTGTTGCATCCTTATTCACTCCGCTCGGAATCATGGGGCCTCAACAAGACTCTTTCATCGTACACGGTTCTGAGCTGTTTTTTTTGCGCTGTCCCATGTGAGGTCGACAACTGCTGCTCGCGCAACATCGACCTTCTCCAAGTAATTTTTGGCCAACCGCCACCTTTACTACCTTGCGGGTTCCAGTCCAATGCTATTCACGTGCTGCTATCTGGTGATTTTCTAAGCGTGTGACTTATCCATCGCTACTTTCTGCGTTTGACTTGCTATAGGATGGGTTCCACTTTCGTTGATCTCCACAGCACGTCATTGTTAATGGTGTTCAGCTCCAAAATATTTTACAGATGATGCGGAAGCATTTTTTGACGAAAGATTGGAGCTTCTGTGGGAGGCAGATGCAATCGACGAAGTCCAGGCCCTGAAGATGTCTGGTGAAACTTCATACGATGCCTCTTTTGTGCAGGACTCATAACGTCGACTAGGACGATGGCGAAGAGAAGGGACAACAGGAGGTAACCTGGCCTTACACCTGCGTTGGTGGTGAATGGCGTGGTCGCTGATGTTGCCGTTGTGAAGCACTGCCAGTTCGGAATTCTCGTAAGGACCCTGATGAGGCGGATTACCTTAGCGGGACCAGTTGGAAACACCAAGTGAAGCCAAGTTATTCTCCATCTGATCTTTCCAATGCAGAGAAGGTCTTTCTCTTCCTATGCTGCCACCAGCTGGTACCGCATCGAATAATTTTAAAACCGGAGCATTTGTAGCCATTGGACGACATGACCCAGCCAACAAATACGCTGGATTTTTATTCGCTGTGCTATGTCTACTCGTATGTCGTCGCAAGGCTCATACAACGCATTGTTCCATCAATTGCGATACTCGCCGTCACCAACGTGCAAAGGTCGAAGAATCTTTTTTTAAACACTGCAAGATACGCCTCATCGGATGTTGTCATCTTCCAAGCGTCTACACCATACGTTAGGACAGCCATGATGAGAGCTTTATAAAGTGTTCAATTTGTTCGTCGGGAGGAGACTTTACTACTCAATTGTGTACTTAGTCCAAGGTAGCAGTTATTGGCAAAAAAGATTCTCCACTGGATTTCAAGGCTGACACTCTTATCGGTGTTAATGCTGGTTCCTAAATAAACAAAGTCTCTTAAAACCTCAAAATCCTAACTGTCAACAGTGACGTGGGTGCCGCTACGCGAGTGCGCCGACTGTTTGCTTGTTTTCATTTTGTCTTCGTTTATCACCAGACCCATTCGCTTTGCTTCTTTGTTCAGTTTGGAAAAGGCTAAATTTATAGCGCGGTTGTTATGACCGAAGATATCAATACGAATACTTACTGAATATGAATCTTAGATGCTTCAGCATGTAACTATTCCCATATTTCTATACGTTCATGTGAGAGGCCGCTGTACTTGCGAGCCTTCTGAGTGATTTTCATTCGATTGGTTCCATGTTCGATGCCTGCTGTGAATATTTAACATGCTTTTATAGTAGCAGCCGCACTTTAACAAACAATGGTAAACATCCGAATGTATTAAGGCCCGTTTACATACAACTTTCGCGTCGCTTTGGCACCCGGTTACTAAATGCAGTTCAAAAATATTTGTTTGGTTAAGCACTTCGAGTATAGATTAACCATATTTATGTAACCGCCTAACCAAATTAATCAAGAAAATTATATGATTTATATGGCAACATTGAAATTTCGAACTTTTTTCTCTCACTTCATGCAATAACTCGTTTCCGTAGTAACGTTTTATTGTTTCAAATCAGTGAGTTTATTTAACAAAGAAATTTCATTCGTATTCAGCAACTCAATAGCAACGGATTCAGACATTTTTTTTTCTTCTTTATGGAAATAAATTTTCTAATTCTAATTAAAATAATTTTTGATTGGTAATAAATAAATAAAAGTTTGATTTGTTAACAAATGAAACAAGCTGAAATGGCCAATGAAACGGGATGGCAGTCTTGGTACGATAAAATGCGATTATTTCTTTGATTTTAGTGAAATTAAAAATTTTCGCCTCTATTTATTGCAGCTTATGGGCCACTTATAGCCGACCGAATACGCTAGTCACTATTGGCATGGAGGCGTTGGCTTTGCTGCATGATCATACTATACATTTTACGGATTTAAAGAGCGGCAAGAAACTGTATTACACCATTGACAGTCCCACTGTTGGACTGGGAGCACGAAATCTCGCTGGGCACTTTTCGCTGCCGATGTTTGCCTATTCAGAGACAATAATGCGACCAAATATACACATTGTTCGCTACCCGGATATGCATAAGCTATATGTATTTCAGAGTACGTACATAGATACATAATAATCAGGTGATTCTCACTTAAAAAAATCGATAAAAAATGTTATATTATCGCCTTTAAAGTATTCCCCATCAATTGCAACGCACTAATGCCAGCGTTTAATCCAGCTCACGAATCATTTGTGGAACTTTATTTTCGGTACATCGATCAGAGCCGTTTTCGATTTTTCCATTACTTCCTTTCGGCTGTTAAAACGTGTTCCTCGTAGTTGGTTTTTGACTCGTTCAAACAGAAAAAAATCGCAGGGAGCCATCCTATTTGAATTCGATGGTTGTTGGATGGTATTTGTTTCGTCAAAATTCACAGGTAATGAAGGCGCTGCGCAACGGCGCGTTATCCTGGTGGAAAATCCACGAGTTATTTTTCCACAAATCAGCCCTTTTTGGGTGAATTGCTTCACGTAAATGTCCCATAACGCCCAATTAATAATCTTTATTTACTGTCTGATCTTCTGACAACAAGGCGTGGGGTACAATCCTTTTGTAATCCATCAATCTGTAAAAACCGTGAGCATCGCTTTCTTTTTTGACTGAGAACCATGTGGTTTTTTGGTCTTGATTCCTTCGGAGTTCTCTACTCGCTTGGCTGATGTCTGGATTTACGTGTCGTACTCATAAATTGACGCCTCGTCTGGTGATGCGTTTAATGAATGTTGAGTCGGACTCAGCCTTAGAAATCATGTCTTTGGCCATATCAACGCGGTTCCTTATTTGCATGAAATTCAAACCAAGAAATCATTAACTACAGTGTCCTCAACGGATCAAGTCATCTGCCAGTTCTCTAATGGTTAATTTGCGGTTATTGATCAATTTTTCTTTCACTTGTTTCTTTCATTGATGTTTTCATCAGTTGTCGATGTCGACGGCATGCCACTAGGTCCGTCATCCTTGATGGACTTACGATAATTTTTTTAATAAGCAATGGCGATAAAAGTTAGGTAGGAATGTTAATCACAGATGTGGCGAAAAAGCAGATGTGGTTACAGCTGAGGAAAGAGCAGATGGAGAAGGACTTGGCTTTCTTTGATGTTTCCAACTAGCGCGGTTAGCACGAGAAAGAAAAGGCCGGCGGTTTTGTTAAACTCGGTCAAAATCGCGTAAGCAGTTAAAGCGCTAATCACGAAGAAGCGGGCTCTACACCTGGATTGAAGGGAGACATTCGCTCTTTGAAGAATTCTTATTCAAATATTTAAGTTCTGTCATATATGTAATCCGGTAGCAATTTTTGATACTGGTTAGTAAATGTTTTTGCCTAGAAAATGCTTTTTGAGCAATTTTGCATAATCTTTGATAGTCGCTGGACATACTATATTCCATAAATTGGTTGAGAACTGCAGACTGCAGATCACTCGAATAAAATATATAATTCTTCTAAACAGCTTTTATTACAGGCATTTGTTATGCTTTCTTTCGACAGGTAAAAATGTCGTTAGCTACTTGGATTTACTGTTCTCAAACCATGACCTACTTATCGCCCTAAGTGGCTTCCCTGACTACTCTTTTCGCATATGGAATTGTCGTACAGGCCAGCTTTTAGTCGAAGTCAAAACTGGCATCAAATGCGCACACTACACATTAAAATGCTCCAGCCGCAATTGGCCTATGATAATGCAATACTCGAAGTTCGAGAAAGAAATCATTTTTTGGGAAATACACTACACAACGGAGGCAACGAGGCTACATGAAATTTCACGTGTACAAATACCGAAGGCCCATTCGTTGAGCACACAATTCTCCATGTGTTTCCTGGACGATGTGATGTATGTGGTGAATGATTACGGTGTGGTTTTCAGTGTAAGTTCTTGATCTTAGTGCCATTATCAATGATATTCTTTAATCCGATTGCAGGTTGAGGTTGCTCAGTTCTATTTGCTACGCCAATGGGGCACCACTTTCACCTATCAAGGTTTACCAAAGGCATATAGTTTATACTCGCACAAACATGGACTCATGATTGTCGATCAGAATTCCGTTACGTTCATATATCGCAAGCGTAATATCTGGACGGTAGAATGGGTGATGGAAAAACTGAACATACCCCTCGGAAAGATAGTTTCGAATTTCACTGGAGAGATCTACGTTGCCGATCATGTGGGTTCACTGTATCAATTGCAAGTAGACCGATACTCCGGCACGCTGAACGAGCTCTCTGTGGGTAATTATACTGTGGAAGACTTTAGCACTTTGAGAGGTTTGAAGGAGGAGAACCTACTTGTACTCACACGCGATTATAAGGTGTTTGCTGTAGATATTAGCAACAATACCAACTACTCAGAGTTGGTTATACCGAAGGGCTGCTGCATTGCCACACACAATTCTATGCCATATGCCGCTGTCGGCACCGAAGAAGGGCAATTGTACTTTTTATCTTTCGAGAAGATACGCGCTCCTGCCGTTATGCACATAATGCAGGCGGATAAGCATCGCATCTCTGGCATACGTTTGATGAATCAGACTGGTCTAATCTTGAATATGCAGAACTCTTACAAAGAGCTCTTGGTGGATTTCAAGGCTGAACGTTTTATATTACTGATACCATTGCTGAGCCGTCCTGACATACAGGTGCTCAATTTTTACTTGATCGAAACAGATTTTGCCTTATCATTTTTAAGCGACGATGTTGGCAACAATTCCCTCATTCCGTATGCGGACGAAATGTGGGTATCTTCGTGGCTTAATGCTGAGAACGTGGTGAAGCGTCGCATATTCAAGCTGCCGAAGAAATATCGCTGTATTACTCTCTTACAAGTGGCAAACAGGAATAACGTGGAATTTGTCGCTTTGCCATTAGACAGTCTCGATTTGGATTTATATGTTGTAAAGAATGCGGAAAATGTTTTCCTAATGCGTACCCTGCATACATTCCATATGGGCTATATTTTTGGAGTAACGGGCGCTCGCCACATCATCAGCTATGGCATTAGTACGCTGATGATTCATTTTCGCCTTCATAAGCGTTCCACAAAACCATATGCAATATGTCGGAAATTGTACGGAAGCTATTCGCAACGAATAATAAGACGCGTGGAGGAGATCTACAATACCAAGTGAGTTATAGCCCAATTGCGGTAATTAGGTTTCAAGTTAAGTTATCGACTTTGGTGTTCACACACCAGCTGAATAGGATTATTCTGTTCCTAAATGCTCTCCCTTGCGCATTTGGTAAATGTTTCAGGAGCTCTTGTCCGACTGTTCAAATAGGCTGTTTTCCACTTGAGTCGTTTCAAAGGAAATGCGTCCATCCCTTAAACTTGCTGCACTCTGCTGGCAATAAAGAATCTGCTTTCACTTTTACTAAATCAAAATATTTCCGTCTTTTTGTGCAGATATTTGGTAGTTTTACTCGAATCTGGTTGTCTAAAGGTATCTCGCCTTCACACACTTGCTGATAATCTACGCGAGAACACTGAAGTACTTGATAAACCAATTGAGCTGGAGTTAGATCGAGTGAATGTTACACCTTGCATGGCTTCAATTGAGAAGAAACCGGTTTCTCCACAGAGTCTTGAACTGCGTGCTGCCATCGATAAACGGATTGTTGAATTGGAGAACGAAGTGCGTGCTCTCATCGATTACGATATCTCGGTGACAGGCAAAACACAAGGTATATATCGCAAATTTTGCCTCAACTATAATTGGTTGACTAAATTGAATGTGGAGGCGCGTAAGGTGTGTGAAATCGAACGTCAGTCTTTGGAGGAGAGTATTTTGGACAAAAGTCGTATACGTGATTGGATACTGAATTTAATTACTGCCGATACAGCAAAGATAAGCATCAAGATTCATGCCATATTTGCTGAGAATTTATTCGAGAATTATTCGCTAAGCAAAACTGTGAAAGAATTGGCTGAGTTTTTCGACTTGTATCGCTTTCAAGATATTGAAGCAGACGAAGAGGAGGAAGACATAGAAGAGAATGTTCCGCAGAAAGAACCTGGTAGGGGTGAAGTAGTAGTTGGCGTTGATGATGAAGACGAGAACCCCCCTGAAGAGGTTGCTGTAGTGAAGAAAAAGCGTAAACTGTATCAAATTGTGGGTAATGTGTATGAACATATAATGGCAGAGGATTTCCAACTGCAGGACATAAACCTTGTTACGGCAAATCAAATGTACAACGAGGATATAAAATTTAAGGTGAGAAACAGTAGACTACTCTTCTTCTTTTTGTTTGACGCGATAACGGCTTAAGTGATTTTGGTCGAGTTTAACAAAGCGCATCAAGTGAAGCCAAGTCCTTCTCTACCTGATCTTTCCAACGCAGAGGAATATTTCCTCTTCCTCGCAGAGGAGTCTTTCCTCTTTCTCTGTTACCTCCAGCTGGTACCCCATCGAGTACTTTCAGAGTCGGAGCATTTATTTCCATTCCGACGACATGACCCAGCCAACGAAGCCGCTGGATTTTTATTCGCTGCACTATGTCTATGTCGTCGTAAACCTCATACAGTTCATTGTTCCATCGCCTGCGGTACTCGCCGCCGCTAACGTGCGAAGGTCCAACAATTTTCCGCAGAATATTCCTCAAACACTTTCAGGTGGAAAATGGATATGAATTAATTTGACTGACCTCGTGAGATATAGAGCAGATGGATTAGATTTTATACTCACTTTGTTGCTTATTTGGATGAGCTCCTCCTCCTATTTCTGGTGTGTGTCTCCTCCTCTTGTTGTGTGCCATAAATGGAGAAACCGACAGCTTTATGCCGCCTCCAAACGGCGGATGGTTTTTTATGAGCAGCAGAAATGCACGCGGAGGTTTGCCATTGTCTGCCGACAAGTTTTTCTACCATTATCAATTTGTGTTTCTTGACCGGGGTTTGAAATCTGTGAACTTCCGAAATTTGCAATGGTTTTTGTTGACAATTAATTTAGAAGTCGTTTAGTTGATCAAACTTAAGTAATTTAGGCTATATTTTTCCCGCAAAATCTGGGTTTTTCGGAGAAGTTTTTTCATAATTGGAATAAACTCGGACATTTGTAAGTGCATATCGGCGAAAGACCTCTATTAAGGAAACTGTGCATATAATTTTGCGACTTTATATCCGGAGTTTTAAACGAATCAATAACCTATTGCCAGTACATATCGGCTGCAGAGCTTTTCTTGTTAGCGGTAATCCCGAGGGGCTCTTTCGACAACAAAAAAATTTCAGAGCTTCAGAGCGATATTTACTAATATCAACTTAACCTTCGCAATTTTTTAATATTTGAGATTTGTGTTAAGCGCTTCTCTGGTTTCTCATTCTTTAGTTTCACATTTTTATTAATTTAATTAAAATTGTAACACATTGCGACCTTAAATTTGCATTTTTCAACAGATGCTTTTGGAGGGACCTTTGCGTGAAGAGTTCAATAAAATATTTGATGAGGTACAGCAATACAAACAAGAAATCATGAGTAATATACTAGACACAAATGCATCCCTGAATCACATCTATGAAGACATGAATATTATGCTGCGACTGTTGGGTTTGAAAACTTTCATAGCTGAAAAGCTTTCGGTGCCAGCCTTAATGAACGACGAAGTGCTGGAGCGTATAATGACGGTGAGTGTTACTTGACGCTTTCGATTTTATGGTTGATCTTCACCACCATTTGTGTGCTTATTTGTATTTGTATTTGGATCTGTATCTTTAACTATATCCGTACCTTTACCTCCATCTGGCTTTTGATCTAGGTTGACGATTCTGAGATCAAGGCAGTTAACCGACGTGCTAAGAAGGCAGTTGTTAGCGATCAAAAACATGGACGTATGCTGCTGTGGTCCCTGGACTTTTGGATACGTGCGCTAAATACTATGATGGACGGTGTGCTGGAGAAGTTATGGGAGGAGGAGATCAAAAAGACGCCACCCGAACCAGAATTTGTTTCTAAGCGGCAACCACACGAATACACTTTAGAGGATCAAAAGCTTTTGCGTATATATGAAGAAACTTTGCGTCTCTTGAAGGAAGATCGTCAAAAATACCTACGTATTTTGGATGTAAATGAGCGTAAAACAATCGACTTGAAAAATAATTATATCTATAAGTTCAATGAACGTTGCGCCCAAATGGCAGTGCTAAAACTGAAATATGATTTGGCTTTGGAACATTTTCGTGTGCGTTTACTGGGATTGAAAGTGACTTTTTATGAGCGGGTAAACTTACGAAAATCAATGGAAGAATTGAAGTAAGAATGATATTATTTTTCACTTTACCTGTTAATTGCTCAATTCTACTACTTTCAGAAATGACACCGACAAGGCCAGTGAATATATCAATCGGTATGTGAAGTTAATTGATTTTTCCGACAAATCCATTGCAGACATTAAACAGGATATGGAATATTTGAATTCCCGTGATAAAACGCTTGAACGTCAATTTAAGGGCAATTTTCTGAGCAATATTCCGACTTTCATGCACGAGCTGAACAAACTCTTTAGGCGGCGTCCAAAAATGTTGCAGCGTTCATTCCAATCGGCACTGGTGTGTCACGAGGTCGCCGCTCGTTTGGTGCATAAGAGTCGCTCCAATTTTCCATTACCCATCGAGGTGGAGGAGTATTTTCACAATTTGCTAACCTTAGACGATCCACAGAATGCGCCGCATCAGTTGGACTCAAAATATTGGGATCAATTTGTGCGTTTGCGACGACAGAAAATTGAAAATGAGCTTAAAATCAAGGGTAATGGCTTTAATTTGGCCGATTCTCAAGAAAAATTGAATAATTACATAACCGAATTGAATAGTTTGAGATTTGTCAAACAGCAAATGATAACCGAAACGGATCGTTTGTCCGGGCAGTATGTGAGTATCGTGAAGTGCAAGGTTTGAATTATTCGAAAGTAAAATGTGTAAAGTATTAATTTCGACTATCCTGCCAGGCTGCCAAATATAAAGGGTGAGCCATTTATATTTTGAATTATAAATTGGCAATGAGTACAAAAATTGGAGCGATACATTTTCTGTGAGCGGAATGTTAAAGTCAAATAACTAAACATTTCATGGGACTCTACTCGACAGATCATTAATAGCATTTATCCAAGAAGCCAATAGGGCACGGAGAGATGATGACACATGCGTAACAACTAGGCTACTATGGTCGCAAATAAATAAGGAAAAGACAAAGAAACTGCTTAGCCTTTCTAGAGAGGATATCTCGAAGGTCGTGGCTTGTATAGTCTCAGTCATTGGCTATTTGGCAGGTAGTTCTTGAGACTAGGAGACGAATATTGTAGAAGTTGTAACGATGAGGAGGAGGAAGAAACAGTTGAGCACTTCCTTTGCAGTTATCCAGTCTTAGCTAAAATCAGAATAGGTTTTCTAGGTAAATATTTTTACAATTCTCTTACGGAACTGTCTGGCCTCTGGTCTGGAGATGGGACCAATCCTGGGCTTAAGAACCACAAAATGGATATATATACATATATATAATTGGCGCGTACATCCTTTTTGGGTATTTGGTCGAGCTTCTCCTCCTATTTGTGGCGTGCATCTTGATGTTATTCCACAAATGGAGGGACCTACAATTCCAAGCCGACTCCGAACGGCAGATATTTTTTTATGAGGAGCTTTTTGATGGCAGAAATATCCTCGGAGGTTTGCCATTGCCTGCCGAGGGGCGACCGCTATTAGAAAAATGTTTTTCCTAATTTTCGTATTTCACCGCGATTCGAACCGACGTTGTCTCTGAATTCCGAATGGTAGTCACGCGTCGGCGGCCGCCGTGGTTCCACAAAGAAAATTAAGTGAGGCTTCCATGCCGCACAGTGGTATCACAACATACCAGTAAGGCTTAAGTGTGCTGGTCGAATCAGTAAAGCAGAACCTCACGCACCCATGATGGGGGCTCTACCTAAGGATCGTTTGAAACACTACGTACGACCCTTGATTATATGGGAATGGAAAAGCACTGGGTCGCGTTGTTTACGTGCCTTAATTTGCGCGCATTCATCCTAGTAATCGCCCCCGACCTATCAACGGATTCCTGTATAATAGTCATACGCAACTTCATGAATCGACTACCACCACAACCTAACCTAACCTAACCTCACCTATTTAAAATTCAACAAATAGTTGGTCCACCCTTTATAGTATTATAGTAATATTATGGCGCATTTATTCTCAATTGGCGACGCTTCCGCTTGGCAGATAGTTCTGTATGTGAAGTTTTTTCATAGCAGTAATCCATTGTTAGGTTTGACATTGCGCCCATTATTCGAAATTTTATTCGATTAGAGATGTAATTCGTACGCTAAATACTTCTGAGCATCTGCTGCGCAATATATGGGTTTAAAATTGTCATTTAAAGAATTGACTCCTAGGTTAACATCTTGCAAAATCAAAACTTGGAACTTGTTTTGCCCTTGGGTCAAGTTGAAACCCAAATCGGCGGATCGTTGAAGAATTTGCAAACCTGCATTCTAATGAATATTGACGACATAAATGATGTGAATAATAATATTAAGGTAAGAAAAATTCGATTTATTGTTGAAAGATGTAACGCAATATTAGAGATTCACGAGACTTTTGACGATCTGATCAGCTGATTGCTGACATAGTAATTGAATATTATTGTTTCATTTTTTTAAATTCAATTAGTTACAATTCCACGTTTCCTCTCGTTATTCCAAATATAGAAAGCAGGTGCCAAGAAGCTACGCACCATGCAACGTTTAGCTATCTTTCGACGCCAAGTGCTCTACAAGGAGTGGGAACACAAAATGTATCGTGCCAATATCGATTATCTCAAGTATATGTTGGAGGTAATAGAGAAGTGTAAGGTAAGTTCAAGGAATATTATCTGGAGTTGGCAGAAAGCATGGATCGTTAATCTTACTGACAATACTCTGCAGATTTCAAAACTGCAGGAAATGAATGTTGCCTATTTATCAATTTTTTTTATTTCTCATGTTTACAGGTTACAGCAGAATTCCTGCAATTGTTACGTAACTGGAAGAAAGTCAGGGAGGAGCGCGGCAAGCTGATGCGAATTGGCGGTATAGAGCAACTGATTGAGCAGCGCGTGGCGGCATATCGCAAGAATTTGGAGGTCATGTAAGTGAGAAAGTTTTGGGAAGGCAGCGAAATTGAACTGGTTGGAAGTGGTAAATTTTCGTGAATTTAGAAATATTGCTAATAGCGATTGAACTTCGTACGATAATGCAGTTCACTACTTTAGAAATTTGTTAAGGTTTCTCAGCTTTGGTGCTGTACCACTCTTTGTATGGTCACTCGAAGTTGTTGCAAAAACAAATTGAAACGAAAGGTCTAATTTAGTTACTGGATTGCCCATTAAGGGTACATTTTCAGCAAGGCAGAATTTGGACGGCCGAAGTAGTAGTAGAAGAATGGGTTGGTGCGCGACTACCATTCGGAATTCACAGAGAGAACGTAGGTTCGAATCTCAGTGAAACACCAAAATGAAGAAAAAGTTTTTTCTAATAGCCGTCGCCCCTCGGCAGGCAATGGCAAACCTCCTAGTGTATTTCTGCTATGAAAAAGCTCCTCATAAAAATATCCGCCGTTCGCAGTCGGCTTGAAACTGCAGGTCCCTCCCTTTGTGGAATTACATCAAGACGCACGCCACAAATAGGAGAAGGAGCTCGGCCAAATACCCAAAAAAGGTGTACGGTGTAAATTTGGACCATTCCGTGTGGTAAATAGTATAAATTGAGGCCACATTTGCATTTTTTACGAAGACAACTAAATTGAATGAAATTCTCAAACTTAACCGAGCATAAAGGAGTTATTGATGTTAGCTGTACTACTTTCTAAAAACCTTAAAATTAGAGCATTGACGAAATGAGTCACGGTTTATGCGAAATATTCGTGGGACCTTTTCGCTAGTGGGCAACAGCGACGATCCATCGTTGCCGTAATGCGAGTGTGAAAGTCTATTCAGCAACAAAGAAATTCAAGGACCAGGGTTGGGTATTTTGCATTATTTTGCTTTGAATTAGAAGATGACAACCAACAATGGCTAATTATGTTTGTATTAACAGCTTCAAATGATTGATGAAATATATCAGCCGTGTGATATTTAAACCCGCAATATCCGCAAAAAAGTAACACAAATATATAAATCTTTTCCCGATGAGAGCAGGGCAGCTGAGAAGAAGGTGCTGAGATGATTCTACCTCATTTTCCAGACAGATTCTGCAGGAACTACCTGTGGCCAGCCCAGCGTTTGCTGAGTTGACGCGAGGCCCATCTTTCTTGAGGTAGACGACAGATTCTCAAGAGATCCCCAATCATCGCGTTTTGCGATGAAACCGTCTCCAGGGTTCCCTGTCATGCCACTTCATCAGCCAAGGAGTTTTTCTCTATGCTGCTGGACCGAGAACCCTGATGATCCTAATAATTAAGTATTCGGATGCAGTCGAGAGAGAAGTGAGGCATTTCCCGACTAATTTCGAACGCACAAACAGCAAGCCCAGGGCCATAATTGCCCCTTGGCTGTCAGAATAGATATTTATGTCCTTTGCAGTAACCACAGAAGTACGCAACCAACCTACTGCTTTCTTTATTGCGGCTACCTCCACTGTGAACTGCATTGTGCGAAATTTAGAATCATTGATTTTATTTTACTATTGGAAGTCTTCATTCGGCGTTTTGGGCCGGAATTTGCCGATCCATGCACTTCAAAGGCACTATTTACATCGCTCGCACGTACTAAGTTAGAATACGCGATCCTCATTTGGAGACCATATAACTTTTGTCACATTAATGGGCTGGAACGCATTCTAAAGAATTTTCTTCAGTTTGCTCTCGTATCCCTAAATTTCGCTGATTCGATTCCTTCGTATGATTCAAGATGTGCTTTAATAAATTTAAAACCTTTACAAAGTGTTATGTCTATGGTATGTCTATACTCCCATTCTGCCCTTCACATGGTGTTGTTGCTTGTTCCAGAGATAACGGATAATGAACAAAAATAAAAGAGGGCGTTTGATTTATGCTAAGAATGAGTCTCGCAATAATTGTTCTTAATGACAAGAAGATGAGTCAACGCTAAGAACCTTAGGTCATGGCATTTTAAGTCATACCTCGTATTGAAACTTGAAACTCTGGAAAGTAAAAGGGTAGACAGTCAAGGAGGAAAGGAGCGATGTAACACAGAGAGAAAGAGATAAGATAGAATAGAGACACAGACGAAGATAGCTAGTCGTGAGAGAATTTTCTAGATTATTTGGCAAATCTGGAAATATACTTCAGTTTGAGGGAACGAATATTATACATCCTCACGACATCGGAACCCACAACTCATACCCTTGCTCTATCAAATGCAGGGCACTCACAAAGAAAATGCTCAGTGCTATCCGCCTCCTCCAACCAAGCCAGGCAAATCGGGTCCTGAATGATTCTAATGGTGGTCATTTGCTTACTCTCCTGTAATAATACTGACCATCTATCGAACAACTTATCTGCCAAGTTTTAGAAGAAAGTTCGACAGTTCCCTGTTCGGGCTTGTCACAAAATCTTTTGTAGTTCTGTAGCGTTTTAGACTGGACCATCGCTCTTTGTGTAAATTGCATACATAAATTCAATCACGAATCCAATTCATAATTCCTATAGAACTGAGCCCCTCGTATTATTATTCGGCTAATCCTTCCTAGGATTCTTTTTTTAGACTAGTTTCCTAACTCTTAGTTTCAAACTAATTTTATAGTACTCAAGAGTTTAAAATGCTCCTCTTTTTCCTCACAGTATTGAGAAAATTGCTGAATGTAAAGATCAAATTTGTGAAGTAAAACGCAAAAGCCAGGCTACAAATCGGGCAATCGACGAGGTGAAAGTAGATGTGGCTATGTTCACTGCTAATCGCGATACTCTCTTGGAGGAGAAATTGCAGAGGGAGCGCAATGAAAGGCAAGGCTTTGCTCTGATTATCTAGCAAAATCAAATTTTCATATAATTTCTGTTCCCTTTACAGAATGGAAAAGATAAAACGTTACAGTTTCCTCATCAACGAGGTGCGCCAGGACTACGCCCACATACTCGAGTTGAAGACGATTTTAGAACTACAACGCTTGCGTACATTTCCTACACTGGGACCACCACCTGAAGAGTGTGGAAATCCATTGTCTTGAGTTCGTTTCTCTTTTTACTTATTGAGTACCGTTTTGTTCATTTTATATTTATTTTATAGTTTTTGATTTTACAGAAATATTCATGCTTGATTGATTATGTGTCGCATATGCGTACATATGTACATATATGTAGATATATTTACAATACATTCGTTGATGTGAATTATCTGTATTATTCAGATCAAACAGTATATGGCTAATAGCGGTAAGAATAGGTGTAAAAATGCCCAAATCCAGTAAAGACTGTGAAGTAAAAATTTTATTATGTGACTTAAGTTTTCCCATACATTTTCCACTACTCACCGTGCGATCTTCCACCTGCTGACATTTTCACTGAAATGCTCATGATGCAGATACTTTTGTATGCCAATCACAAACTCTCTGATATAAGTGTCATAGTCGAGCGCTTCTAAGTTCCAAGATACGTGATGCAAAGCCTTATTTTGTAACAACTCTTCAAAGTAATGACGGCTGTGATTCTTAAAAACCCACTCATTCAGCGAGAAGGTACAACCTAAAAAAAGCAGATATTCATTTCACTTTGTCTTCTCTATCGCTCCCAGTCGCTATCTCTCTTGCTCTTTATTCTAAACTCTTCTCTTTCCGCACCTGCTAGACAAGCTTGCCGAAATTTCTTCGCAATTGGCAAGACAAATTTTCGCTTCTGCCTTAACAATGTCACCAGATCCATTAATAAAGCTGGCATGTAGTGCAACAAAATAACGGCTATTTCGTGTAGGAAGAAACTTTTTCGATACTTAAAATTTGGATACATCATTATGCGTGTGGTCGGATAGATGCGAGACCATTTGAGCGTCAGACAACCAAGACGCGCCCAAGTAATGGGATTAGTGACACCCGATGTTGCATTCGCGATGTAAACTCTGTTAGGGGTGTGAATATATTTAGAGATAGAGGCATGTATACATACTTATAAATAGATATATTGACATGATGAGTTTACTTTACCAACCTTCCTAACGTTGCCTTTTGTGCCATCAGTATTAGAGAGTTGACGACAAAGTCCACTGGTATTATATCGCATATGATGTCTTTGTCGCCTAGTATGCTGCTGATTGTCCCTTTTCCGATCTCCATCATTATGCCTGTGATGCCTTGTATATTGTCGATCCAACCGGGATAAGGCTCACGGTGTGCCGCCGTCACAATGGAGGGTCGTACGATAACAATTGGTATGCAGTGTTTATACTCATTCACAATTTGCTCTGCTATCGATTTTGTAAAGGTGTAAGTGTTCGGATGGGGACCCTATGGGTGATGATATACAAGAGCGATCATGAGTGTATTATATATTTTTTTTTAGTATTTAGAATTTTTTTCTACTTAGAATTTTTTTGTTATTATTTTTTTTTATTAAAATTGTTCATATAAACCATACGCTCAAACTTAATAAGAAATCGTGAACCTTTTAGTATGAATTTTTAGAAGTTTTAAGCGGCGAAAAAGTCGCGTTCAGTTTTATAATATTAATTATTGTTTTTCTGCTGAATCCTTCTTGCACTTAATTCCACATAAAAACCAATTTCCAGTTTTAATAAATTGCACTTGTATGGAAAGAAATGTGTACCAACCTTAATATAATTGGCCAAACTATTAAAGTAGGCGTCCGGTATTTTATTGGTGCAATCAACAAACATTTTCCAGTTGACAGGCGGCAGAGTGGGATAAATCAACTCATCGACAAATTTTCGACCCGGATTACAATATGCCGTCGAAACATAAACGAAGCTCTGTAAGATGTTAAAATAAAATGTTAAACAAGTAAAAAAGTGTGTTGTGACTGATACTTACAGCTTCACTATAATGTAAGTAATTTCAAATGAGGCTACCAAAGTGACCGCTGCTTTTTGCAAATATGCCACCGGGGTATTTATATTTAACAATTTAACAATAAATTGTATATTATGCCATGGCACACTTGGTGCGTAAAGTCTAAAAAGTTTCCTTTTAAAAGGTGTACTTAAAATATTTTGGCAATTTAAATTTGGTAGTAAATGTCTGAATAATCTTTAGTGAACATAAATAATTACTTGTTATCGAAATGCGTAAAAAAGTGAACGCCAAAGAGTGAGAATGCAAGTTTTAAGTGAGGAAAGGATGTTCGCTGTTTGATGGGATGTTCACGTTGCGCAGTGGAATGTGCTATTAAGCGATTTGCGGAGATAAAATACCACTATAATAAATGAAAAAGTGGAAGAGAACAGAAAACTTGTACGCGCGACTCTTAAGGATAGTAAAAAATCTTCTTCTGCCAGTTGCAGCTGCCCTGTCGGAAGCTAGAAGACGGCTTCTGGAAATAAGTTTAAAATAATGTAAAGCCCGAAAGAAGCAGTGGCTTTCAGAAAAAAAAAAATCGGAAAAGGCGTTTAGAATGGGCTCTCCCATATCAACATTTTACTGCGGTCTGATGACGTCGAGAGAGGCTTAGTATATCCATCATTTTAAAATATCAACACCATAGCTTCTTGCACTAGTCCAATTTCGTGGAAATAACACAAATATACATTTTTTTTTCATTCCTACAGGTATTTGGAACACCTGGTGAGACGTACGTGAAGCGACGGGCTGTCGAGGAATACCAACCAGATTACGTGTCACCCACTCTTAAGCATGGTGGAGACAGCATTATGATCTGGGGCTGTATGGCTGCAGTTAAAAGTACATAAATGTATTAGAAACTGTACGTTTGCCCTCGTTAATGCGCATTTTGGGCGACACTAATTTAGATAGAGTTCAATTCCAACAAGACAATGCTCCTTGTCACAAATCAGCGTCTTTTGTTAGATTGACCCGCATTGCCTCCAGATCTATACCCCATAGAGCAGATGTGGGATATTTTCAAACGTAAAATAGATGAAAAATGATTTAATTTACGAGTGGAGCGCCATAAGTACAGCCAAATTTGCAATGTTTGTACGCAGCATGCCCCAGAGGATTGCTGCTGTTATCAAAGCAAAGGGTGGACCTACTAAATATTAATGTTTTTATCACTAATTCTTTTTATTTGCACTGATTTATTAATAAAAGATACTTCACTTTTTAAAACGGCAAATTCAGTAACTAATGATGTGCCTAATATTTTGGCCAAGGCTGTAAATCTACTGTCAGCGTCAAAAGTAAGTGCATTATCTACTTTTTATTTTAATAATTTTTTTTATAAAAATACAGTTCATATTAAAACAAAAACCATATAGTGCAAAGTTTCAAACTAAAACAAAATTCGTCGAATTCGCATCAAAATTTCAAACGTTTGATCAGAATTTTTATATAAAATCGGGCTATACAGTTTTATAGCTCATTGAATTTCGGTATAATGCAGCGCAAGTTTCAAATGGGCCAAAAATTACATTGATTTTTGAGATTTTTTTTGCTGGGGTCTTGTGCACTTTCTCTATTTAACGCATTTGCCATTTTTTTGTATGGAAGAGAACACCCAACTGGGTAGCCAAAAAAAAAAAAAAAAGCGAAAAATCAACGCGATTTGTTGCCACTTGAAACTTGTACTTTATTATAAAAAAATTCATTTAAAATTTTGATAAAAATTTGCCGAAGTTTTACAAACTTTATACAAAGCTTGAAACTTGATGTTGTATTGCTTTTTTCGAGTTTAAACTATATTTTTATGAAAAATAATTAAAACTACAATAAAAAATAATTAAATAAATAATCAAACCTTGTCAATATGCCACCACTTTCTTTTGACGCTGACTGTACATTTACAGCCTCGGCCAAAACTATTAGGCACCCCATTAATTACTGAAACTTTCGTTTTAAAAAGTGAAGTAATAATCTTTTATCAATAAATCAGTAAAAATAAAAGTAAAAATCCTCACTAATAACTTTAATATTTAGCAGGTTCAACCCATTGCCTTAATAACAGCATGTAAAACGTTGCTAAATTAACCGAAATCAACTTAAATCAGCTAAAATTACAGGCTTCGTTGTGCCCATATTTGGTGACGGCTAAGCGAATGCCGTCAGAATTTAACTGGCCGTTTAAAGTTATAGAAAACACAATATTTCAGTGAGAGTTAATGGAAATTCTAACAAGACACTGACTGTTTTTTTGTTGGGATTTTTAAAGGCCAAGTTAAACAAGGTAAACTAAATATGACAGTGCGGTTCAGTGCACAAGACGGGGCCAATGACGAGATTCAGGACCAGATATGACTGCAACTACTGGATCGAACAGTATACAGAACAGGCAGATATTAAATTACATTCATTGCGAATCTCTTAGCGTCTTCCTTCCCGAATGACGTCATCGGAGTCCAGCCACCATCTATCGCAGACGAAGAACTTAACCTGCTTTGAAAGACCGGCATAAATTTGGCTCAATTACATAAGTTCTGGATATTGTAGCAGGCTATATATGCCCGACATGTGAAGGTAACCGGGCCGACACTAACCACCTGTTTACATGCCCTCTTAAGCCCATTCACCTAACGCCTTTCTGCCTCTGAAACCAACCCATCGAAACAGCATGTTTCCTGGGCCTGGGTGAATACATCACACTTACGAGACTGTGCATCACAGAGAAATTAGTATACAAGCCTATAGCATGAAGCTGGCTACAGATATGGTGGACCCAAGCGTGGATGAATAGTATTGGCCCATTTCGTGGACAGCATTCTGGGCGCTTCTGAGTTAGTGCATAAAGCAGTTCCGGGAAGGGAGTCTCCCCAAAAGAGGAGGAGGGATTGTTTTAGTGGCCACACCAATGGACGCAGTTGACGACGGTCGTTCTAAGTGCGAAGGCATTTTGAACCCTACCTCATCCAACAAAAAAAAAAGAACAAAAAGGGCTATGCATCAAGGCGCAAGCAAATATTTCCTCGTGAATACCTTATGACTCAAAGTCATAGTTCGTGTTCATAAATCCGAAATCAATGCGAAAACTTGAATTTGTTGCAACAAATAAATTTTGCAAAGTTGTAGTTCAATTGGGTCAGCCAATTTGAATTAAGTATTAACAATTAAAGCAGTGTGTTGTTGCTCACGGCGTATATATGTATGTATGTCTACTCGTTATACCCTGTTATTAAAATAAATATATTCATGAATGCAATACCTTCAGCTGTGACATTTCCTTGCACAGCTCCAAAAGACGCCAGGTGCCGACGGCATTAACGCGTGCGGCCACTTTCAAACGCTCATTGAAGCGAACTGTAGCAGCGCTGTGGAAAATTATCTCCGCATGTGCACAAAGCTGATCGCGATCGCCCTGACTTAAGCCTATAAACAAAACAAACAACAAAAAAACTATTAGTAAATAAAGCGACAAATAATTGACTCTACTAGAATTAAAAATAAATAAATTAACGATGAAAAGCAAAGGAAATAAAAAAGTAATTACGGGGTATCTAGTTCGGATGCAACTGAGCTGCACACCTATGTGTGCCCATTTGTGTGCATATGTACAGGGTGGCGCGACATTAATTTAATTTAATTAAAATTAATTCTACCGGAAGATTTATATTTTTTGCAAATGGCGTCGTACGTCAGTCATATTTGACGCTTGTAAACCAGACAGCTGCAGCATATAAACAAATACCTTCATCAAACAGCTTGGAACTCAACCCCCTCCATACCCAATCAACAACGCCCCCAGATATCTCTCGTGGTTCAAGAAAAGCTAAAAGAAAAACGCCAGGCGAGAAAAAGATGGCAAAACAGACACCTCGAAGACAAAAAAAAGCTCTGCACTCGTTCGCACAAGAACTCAAAGAACGTTTTGAAAAGAACGTAACATTCAACTTCAAAACCACCACAGTAATCTCGCTGCATTCTCATCCTCTGAATACTCTCTTTGGAAAGCAGCAAACAAATTCAAAATACCAATCTTAGCACAGTCACATCAAAACGGAAAATAGTAAGAGGACTAAATCGCATCTTGAAAAAGCTCATATATTTCCACGTCACTTATCTCGAGTCTCTGCACCACCTGAAATCGGGCCCAGGCTAAGCACTGCCCAAAAAGTCAAAGAACATTGTTTTTTTGGTGGGTGAGGTAGGGTTCAAAATGCCTTCGCACCATAAAATCCCAATTCTATTTACCCACGTCTTCTCTTCTTCTTAATTGGCGCTATAACCGCTTACGCGATTTTGGCCGAGTTTAACAAAGCGCGCCAGTCGTTTCTTTCTCGTGCTAACCGGCGCCAGTTGGACACATCAAGTGAATCCAAGTCCTTCTCCACCTGATCTTTCCAACGCAGAGGAGGCTGCCCTCTTCCTCTGCTACCACCAGCTGGTACCGCATCGAATACTTTCAAAGCCGGAGCGTTTGTATCCATTCGGACGACATGACCCAGCCAACGTAGCCGCTGGATCTTTATTCGCTGCGCTATGTCTTTGTCGTCGTAAAGCTCAAAGCTCGTTCCATCGTCTACGATATTCGCCGTTGCCAACGTGCAAAGGTCCAAAAATCTTACGCAGAATCTTTCTCTCGAACACTCCAAGCGTCGCTTCATCGGATGTTGTCATCGTCCAAGCTTCTGCGCCATACGTTAGGGCGGGCATGATGAGAGTCTTGTAGAGTGTTAGTTTTGTTCGTCGCGAGAGGACTTTACTGCTCAGTTGCCTACTTAGTCCAAAGTAGCACTTGTTGGCAAGAGAGATTCTACGTTGGATTTCAAGGCTGACATTGTTATCGGTGTTAATGCTGGTTCCTAAATAGACGAAGTCTTTTACAACCTCGAAATTATAACTGTCTACAGTGACGTGGGTTCCGATACGCGAGTGCGCCGGCTGTTTGTTTGAAGACAGGAGGTACGTCGTTTTGTCCTCGTTCACCACCAGACCCATTCGCTTTGCTTCCTTATCCAGTTTGGAGAAGGCAAAACTAACAGCGCGGTTGTTAAGGCCAATGATGTCAATATCATCGGCATACGCCAACAATTGTACGCTCTTACAAAATATTGTGCCTGAGCGATTAAGTTCTGCGGCTCGTACGATGCTCTCCAACATCTGGTTAAAGAAGTCACACGACAGCGAGTCACCCTGTCTGAAACCTCGTTTGGTATCAAACGGCTCGGAGAGGTCCTTCCCAATTCTGATGGCGCTGCTGGTATTGAGCAACGTCATCTTACATAGCCGTATTAGTTTTGCGGGGATACCAAATTCAGACATCGCGGCATACAGGTAACTCCTTTCCGTACTGTCGAATGCAGCTTTGAAGTCGACGAAAAGATGGTGTGTGTCGATTCTCCTTTCATGGGTCTTTTCTAAGATTTGGCGTATTGAGAATATTTGGTCGATGGTGGACTTCCCAGGTCTAAAGCCACACTGATAAGGTCCAGTCAGTTGGTTGACGGTGGGCTTCAGTCTTTGACACAATACGCTCGCTAGAACCTTATAGGCGATATTTAGAAGACTAATCCCACGGTAATTGGCACAAATTGCAGGATCGCCCTTCTTATGGATTGGGCAGAGCACACTTAAATTTCAATCGACAGGCATGCTTTCATCCGACCATATTTTGCATAGAAGCTGATGCATGCACCTTACCAGCTCCTCGCCGCCATGTTTGAATAGCTCTGCCGGCAGTCCGTCGGCGCCCGCGGCTTTGTTGTTCTTTAGCCGCGTTATCGCTATTCTCACCTCGTCATGATCGGGTAGCGGAACGACAATTCCGTCGTCAACGATTGGGGTATCGGGATCTTCATTTTCTCGGTGACATGCGCAGCTGTCACTGTTTAATAGGTTCGAGAAGTGTTCCCTCCATAATTTAAGATTGAGCTGTATGTCAGTCGACAGTTCGCCGTCTTTGTTCTTACAGGAAAACGCCCCGGTCTTGAAACCTTCTGTAAGCCGCCGAACTTTCTGGTAGAATTTTCGGGCGTTGTTCCTGTTGGCCAGCATCTAAAGCTCTTCGCACTCACGTATTTCGGCCTCTCGTTTCTTCTTTCGGATAATACGTCTCTCTTCCTTTTTCAGCTCTCTGTAGCGATCCCACATGGCTCGCGTTGCGCCCGATCGCAGCGTGGCTCTTTCTGCGGCAGCATGACATTCCTCGTCGTACCAATTGTTTTTTCGGGCTCGCCGGAATCCGATTTCTTCTTCGGCGGCGGTACGTAGAGAACGAGAAATGTTGCTCCATTGCTCATGCATGCCGGTTTGTTGGGCAGTGCTCTCTGAGAGCAGGAGTGAGAGTCGAGTGGCGAATTTTCTGGCTGTCTGTTGCGATTGCAGCTTTTTGATGTCGAACATTCTTTGCGTAGGTAGATGTACGTTTTTTGCTGCACAGAGGCATGTGCGCAGTTTGGCTGCAACGAGGTAGTGATCCGAGTCGATGTTGGGTCCTCGGATCGTACGTACATCTAATACACTAGAAGCGTGTCTTCCATCTATCACAACATGATCGATCTGGGTTCGTGTTTTTCGATCAGGAGACAGCCAGGTGGCTTGGTGAATCTTCTTATGCTGGAATCTGGTGCTACAGACTACCATGTTTCGGGCTCCGGCGAAGTCGATCAGCCTCTGTCCGTTGCCGGATGTTTCGTTGTGCAGGCTGAATTTTCCGACTGTGGGCCCAAAAATTCCCTCCTTGCCCATTCTGGCGTTGAAGTCGCCAAGCACGAGTTTTATGTCGTGGCGGAGGAAGCGCTCATAGGAACGTTCCAGGCGCTCATAGAAGGAATCTTTGGTCGCATCGTCCTTCTCTTCCGTCGGGGCGTGGGCGCAAATTAGCGATATGTTGAAAAAACGGGCTTTGATGCGGATTGTTGCGAGACGCTCGTCCACCGGAGTGAACGACAGTACTTGGCGACGAAGTCTCTCTCCCACAACAAATCCGACACCGAATTTGCGCTCCTTTACATGGCAGCTGTAGTAGACGTCGCAAGGTCCTATAGTTTTCTTTCCTTGCCCCGTCCATCGCATCTCTTGGATGACAGTGATGTCAGCCCTTACTCTCACGAGGACATCAACCAGCTGGGCAGGGGCACCTTCCCCATTAGGGGACCGGACATTCCAGGTGCATGCCCTCAAATCATAATCCTTAGTTCGTTTGCAGGGGTCGTCATCAGTATAGGGAGGTCTCATCCGAGGCTTTTTTATACTTTTCATTGGAGGCGATTTTTAAGTGGCGGGTCCCAAACCCAACGCACAACCAGTTATCCTGGAATGTTTCGCCTTCTCACGTTAGCTTACTCCCGAACGGATAATCAGAAGCTACCCAGAGGATACGTGGGCTAATCCCGGCCGTTGTGAGCTGCTTGAACCATATGCAGAAGAATCGTCCTGGCCATTCCCAAGTGAATGGCGATCAGTAACTTTCCCCACTTGCGTGGACTTCTACACATGGAACCATCCTCCTACCATATTTGTAGCCGGCTTTCATGCTATAGCCTCGTCTTCTTCTGTCTCTATCTGTGCGGCATCGCTTTGTTGAAGTATGTGGAGGTCAATCTTTTTTTTTTCGTAGTACGTTCTCGATATATTTCTTTACCGCGTTCCAGCTGTCTTCGCGTTCGAGAATTTGGCTGATTATGTTGCTCGGTGCGACGTCGCCAATCTGCTCCCTCAGAACAGATCTGTTACAACTAAAAAACGAGTGTTCAGCGTCATCGCTCAACGCTTCGCAGTATATGCACTTGGAATCGGTTACCTTGCCCATGCGGTATAGATATATCCGGAGGCCAGGGGGGCCCGATAGGGGCTGAGTTAAAAAGTAGTTCGCTTCCCCGAAGTTCCTTTGGACCCATTTGTCAATTAATGGAATAAGTTCCGCCGTCCATCTGCCACTCGGTTCAGTCTCATCGGCTTTGCCACCGCAGCATGGTTTGGCATATCTGTTCTGAGAAGCTAGTGAAGAGAAGAGTGTTTCTTCTTAGAGTCCCACGCACCCATTCGTTCCCGGACCATGAAGTCGACGGGCACTGTCCGCTGATCATTGCTGCGCCTGAGACAGTGCGGTAGGCTGAGGCAACTCTGAGTGCCGCTGTTCGTTGCACAGCCTCCAGTGCTTTGCGCTTAGCTTTGCAGTTTAGCACAATTCCCTATACTTTGCTGCTGTACAGGAGAATTGAGCTTGTGTCCGCCATAATTAGCTTTCTTTTTCTCTGTATTGGCCCACCGATGTTTGCCATTAATCTACTTAGCTTACCCGTGACCTTTGCTGCTTTGGTAGCTGCATGCCGTATCTGGGCTCAGAAAGTAAGTCTGCAGTCAAGTTGAATACCTAAGTATTTTACTACTTTTTGGGTCACTAAGGACCTGTCACCTATTTGCATGCCGACCTCGAGTGGCCTGTGACTTCGTGTCATAACCGGCTTCGTGTTTATGTTTGCCGAGTTCCAGGCCATGGTCCTCAAGCCATATTTGCGTCCTTATCATGACTTGGATCAGCTTCTTTCTAGCGTCCTCAATGCTCCGAGCTGGTATGACTGCCACTATATCGTCAGCAGTAATAAAAAGGCCCAAAACAAAGAAAGCTCCCAAAGAAAGCTCATCACTGGAGCACTACTCAAACAACTGCCCGATAAAGGAATCTCTTTTCTCTAACTGGTCTTCGTCTAACTGGCTTTGTTCCTTCACAATGGAAAGTCGCACAAATTAAAATGATCTTCAAACAAGGAAAAAATGCAGAAAAAGTGGAATCTTATCGTCCCATCAGCTTATTGCCCATTGTCTCTAAAGTTATGGAATCCCTTTTTCTTAAAAGTATGAAGATAAATGCTAGGTAGGTGAAATGGTTGAAGTCCCGATCTGGCACTCCTTAAGTAGCACTAAAGCGCCGTTTTGATTCCATTATGAGATCTTCAACAGACAGATATCCACACCCAGCCAGAGCTGTTGATATAATGGTGCAGATTGTTTGGATTTAGGTTGGCGCACTGCCCCAGACTGTCGAAGAAAGGAGGACCCAGTGACCTTAGTCGTCTAACTGTCAAACCCGGACATTTACAGAAAAAATGTCCCCCTTCTGCAATGGAGGTTAAATGGTAATCCTATCTTTTCCGCGTGTGTGCCGATCGCCCAGTGTCCGGTAAACACAGCTACAAATTTGGAAATTGAATGGCGAGGAGTCTGAAGAACTTTCTGAGTCCTTCGTGTATCCTATTGGGGCCAAAGGTAAATGGATTCACAAAAAAAAATTTGTAAAAAAGTTATTCACAAACAAAATTAGATAATTAATTTTGTGCCACCTTGTAGCAGCTGAATTGTACGTAATTCATTTGAAATACACTGTGTATACTATTCTTAAGAACTTTTAAACCTTCCTGCAGTTGACTATACTGAAGTACATTTCAAAAGTGGTTTCGCAATTGCATTTAACGGTTTCCGACCGACTACTAGGAAATATACTCGCATTTCTGCACTTTAGGCACAAAAATTATCTTTAGGCAATTAACGAAACTCACCGAAATCGTCACACTCAATGTCACCCTTGAGATAGACCAGTTTTCCCAGCCGCTCCGGAAAGTGCGTACGCAAGCGCTCAAATATTTTATGCTGCACAAAATCCTGACAACGCTGCGTAATCGTTTGGCCGCTCTTTTCACGTATTAGCATATAAATACGTGCGATTTGGGGAAAGCTCCAAAGCAGCTTCTCCAGCAATGTTTTGCCCACAAAGCCAGTAGCGCCTAGCCGAAATGGAATAGAAAAACTCTTTTTAAGCAATAAAACATAACATTGGAATTTTTAGAGTAGTTTACAAAAGCCAAACAAAATAAATAAGAAATAAAATAATACAAAGGAAATTTGTAATGCGTTGTGTTAAGCAGTGAGTTTTTCACGCCCAGCCAATGCGCCTCTGCAGCCACACAACTCTGTTGAAGCGCTTACCTGTTACGAAAATCACTGCATCCTTGTAGAAATCCTCTGTGTCACACATTTTACTTTGGAAATTTTCCACAAATTTATTGAAAATATATTTAATTAATAACTATTTTGCCACTGTTGTTGTTTTTTAATTTTCTTGTTTACGTTTTTCATTGAAAATTTTGCTGCGTTGCCACCATCCAATCTCTCTGCTGATCCGAAGAAAAGTGAAAAGCACTGCTTGAAAGTAAACGCTTCGTAACCACAATAATTGAAATTAACTTCGATCCTAGAAAAACAAGTTTTACTGTGAGCAATACTATGACGCTCTGCTCCGGCAGCTCTACTGAGATTTGAGCAACCATTTGTGGCTACTTGTGATTACTTGCTACCCGCGCATACTAGACTCGTAGTGCTGCAAGACGGTTTGTGCCAATACGTTTGTGGAGAAATTCATTTTTTTTTTGTATTTGCTTTTATTTCTACCAGGTTTTGCTAAATAATAAAGTTTGCAAAATTTGGCGGGAAAATACTTCTTTCTCCACAGCTCGCGGCCTTTCGCTCTCCATTTGAGTTTTGTTTTGACAAATTTCGAATCTGTTATTACAAGTAATTCGTTGTATGTCTGTATGTGTGGATTGAGTGTTTGGTCAGCCAGCGTCTTAAGATACGCAACTGGACGGCGGCAAATATTATGCAGTGGTTTGTGATGTTGTTTACTATTGAATTGCAGTGGCGAAGCGCACGTTTTCAGTCAAACTATCTGTTATTAAATATATATATTTTTTATTTATATGCCAGGGGGCTCAAAATTAATCATCCAATATTGTTTTTGAATATATTTTGTACTAAACGAAAAAAAAATGATTTTGAGTGACAGAAATCTTTATTTTTACCATTACGTGCTCCATTACTGACCTGTTTGTGTGAGGTTAGATAAGATTATGGTGATAGCCGGTCCGTACGAGCAGTAGACCTTACAAGTCCGTTATGATACCACTATGCGGCACGGGTACCTCATTCCATAAGAGCCAGACAGTTCCGTAAGAGAATTGAAAAAATATTTCCTGGAAAACCTGCTCTGATTTTAGCTAAAGCTGGATAATTGCAAAGGAATTGCTCAACTGCTTCTTCCTCTTCATCATCTCTACAACTTCCACAATATTCGTGGGAGAAAACTCCTAACCTCAAGGAATATCTGCCAAATAGCCAATGATCCACCTTCGAGGTATCTTCTCTAGAAAGGCTAAACAATTCATTTATCTTTTTCTTATGTATTTGCGGCCATTGTAGCCTAGCTGTTACGCATGTGTCTTCACCTCTCCATGCTCTATTGGCCTCTTAGGTAATGTTGTTCTGTTTGTACGAGGGTTGTTTGAAAATTGCGTGCACGACTGAAGCATAACGAGGCTATATTTTGTTAGTAGCATCTCTTGAAAGAACACACACTAAGTTTCAGCCAGATCGGTTCATTTTTTTGTGCTTGGCATTCGCTTGAAACGAGGAAGTCAAGTAATTTTCAAAATAGTTCTTTTCCAATAGTTCTTTTCTCAGCAGTTGTGGTAGGAAAATTAATAGAAATAGAGTTCCAACGTTATGGCCCACCTACAACCAGAAACAAACATCAACATTGATGAATATGTAACGAAGGGATGCTTGCAAACTCACGACAGCGATAACTGGCTTCTGGTCCATAGGTGAGCAAGCAGCCAAAATGGGTATACCTAACAGCTCACATTGTTATAGTTGTAATCAACCGGAGAAAAAGGAAACTATCTTCCACTTCTTCTGTAAATGCCCTGCCCTATGGAAGGCGAGGTTGTTAATCCACTTTTTAAGAACCTCCAAGAGTTGGCTGGTACAGACGTAAACAACCTTTAAGGTTTATTAATCGTACAGATTGTCTATAGTCGTGTCGGAATAACCAGTATAAACTTGTTGGTAGCAAGGATGTGGCAACAAAATGGTGCAGAAGCGATAATTGGATTCTTGGTGGATCATCGCTCAAAGCAACCAACCAGCTAAGGGCTCAAACTCGTTTCACGTGTCCCCTATTCTCTAGACTAGGCTATTTCGGATTTCTCGGACTACTACAAGTATTTGTTCTCCAATTTGAAGAAATGGCTGCCGTGAAAAAGGTTTTATTCAAACGAGGAAGTGATTGCAGAAACGAATGGCTATTTTTTAGACTTGGAGCTTAGATACTGAAAAACTGCAACACTGTCTCGTTCATACGTCTGAAAAGAGAAAATCTTCTTTTAGTTTCAGGCTGATAGCACGTTTGATTTGTGTTTTATGCGTGTTTTGCGAAAGTAACCTTTTTAGTGACGTCATGAAAATGCGTAACTCACATTACAAGCAACGGATTGTGATTCAAATTTAGAGAACTCCAGCGAAAAACTAACGGAAATTCCCTAAACATTGCAAATGAATGAGAATTGGATATCTCAGTATATCCCTAGACCTATAAAAAAGTCAAGAGTGGGTGGAAAAGGGTGAGGAGCCGTCAATTAAAGCGACGATATTCAATACACGGCAGAAGTCAATGTTTTTAAAATTAATAAAATAATACAAAAATTAATAGAATTAATACAAGGTGGCGCAAAATTAATCATCCTATCAGAAAATATAATTTTTGCAAGTGGTGTTGAACCTCAATAATATTTGACATTTGTGAAGTAGGCAGCTGCAGTACCCAAACAGACAATCAATGGAGCGCGTAAAGCTCAAAATAAATATTTTCATCACTCAAAATACATAATTTGTTATATTTCAAATAAATCAAACCTACAAATCATTCAGAGAAGTCAATCTAAGATGCTAAGGACAATCACAAACGCTAATTGGGACATACAAAATGACGATATTCACCGCGACCTCGGCATAGACACTGTCACTGAAGCAGTAAGCACATCTTGCGACTATTAGAGCACAAAAACCATGAGATGAGACTGATACCGGAAATGGAATTTAAACCAAGAAGACTAAAGCGCAAAACACCCACAGATCTTGCTCGTACTGTAATATAAAATAGAATATAATAAATAATATAAACTTATAGAAAACTATGTATTAGTAAAATTGTAACTAAATACTACCAAAGACAATAATGTTCTCTTTCAAAGGGAAGGGACATTTTAATTCCAAACCCTAACACCAATTACTTATTGTTAATATTAACAGATTGTAATTTATAATGGAAATAAAAAAAAAAAATATATTTAGTAAAAAATTATTAAAAAAATTGGATGATCAATTTTGAGCCACCTTTTATATTTTCATAGGCACACTAATTTTTGCCAAAGATATAATGGTAATTTCTGCTGTATAATGGTAATTTCCAAAACAGAAATATATCTCTGTTATAAACAAAGCAAAATTATTCAAATTTGCTACAATTGCTCGTTTAGGTAACGTAGAACCGACAAATGATGGACCACGAAAAAAAAAAAAACAAAACGATAAATAATAAATAAAAACCAAACAAAAAAAAATACGACGCAAGTAAACTTTTGAAAAATGGGCGCTACCGTTCACACTTTTGGGTAAGAGTGTGTATCTCGCTAATGACCTAATTAATTGATTGGAGTCCGTTCAGAGAGCTTTTATGCCCTTTCCATTGCGGTCGCTGAAATTCGTTGATCCCATTCCGTCCGGTAGCTCTCTTTGCTTATTAATAAATCTCATGCCCTCCGAGTCCAGACGTGTTCTATTGTCGATGTGTTTTGCTTTGTCTTTGATATTTGTGCGGGCTCAATAGATCGTCCGCATCCGCTCAATAAAATTCATTTTAATGTTCCTTCACGCGTTTTTCGTTGTAATGAATCGTTTTTTGTGGGTATTGCTAAAACTTTTTATTGGATGAATACTCCTTTTAGGAAGCTAGCACAATTTTATGCTTATGCTTCTATTGTTCTTACTCTAAGTCTACTTTCAAGAAGTTACTTATAAGACTGTTGTCATAAGACTTTTGTTTGTATTTGTCTATATTATAGTCCGTAAGCGTCCTGTCTGTTGACACACAAACACTCACCACTCCCCATCCCTTCCCTTTCTCCCCTTTTTTCCTTCACCCTCTTGCAATGGTATCACAAAGGATGAACCAAACTTTTTCGTCCAAGTGGGCCCTACTCCCTGGGCAACCATCCCTACCTAACCTAACCTAACCTGTCTGTTGATTAATAAATAAATAAAATAAAAAAGTAAATTAAATAATAAAAGTTGTGAAAACTTGACACACATCTCGCTATCCTCCTCATTTAATTCGACTTTAATGTCATTCTGATCGGATAAATACATCACCCAGTTTTTAAACGTTTAGATTTTTTTTCCGTCCGTCCCTCTTATCTTACAAGCCACTCGTATAACTCTCATTGGATATGAGCTTTTCTGATTCCAAAAATCTACCCAACTTTAATTTTACTAAAACATGCGCGGGTATATAAAACTCGGTCCGGTAGGAACTTAATGCTTCCTTACTTGTTGAATAATAAGTTTCTTCTCAAATAAGTAGAGCAATACGATGGTATTCATTGGCAATTAACTACAACTTGTAAGCATGCTTCGTTACCGTGTTGATTTTTAACGATACCTTTTGCAATGCAAATTCTTATAATCGCATCCCCGCAACTCTCACAATTAATATGGGGGAAGTTGGCAAATTATCAGACAGGAAAATTAAGTCACATCAATCGATTAATTAGAAAAATCAATAATTCTAATATACGAACATATAAATCGGCGTTTAAAGTGCAAGCCCGCTAATTGGCATTTGAGAAAAAAATGAGATTTATTTATCTATTTACTTATTTTAATAATCTGCAGTACAAATTACCTTACAGACTAGACAAAAATGTAAGGAAAAGCAAGCCGAATTTAGCAACTAAAATATTAGCAATTAATATAAATATAATATTAAGCAACTAAACTAAATTTTTTTACAAAATTAGATCTAGACAAGGTGAATCTATTAAAGGTGGTATCGGTTAATCAGCTAATAAGTTTTTTTCTTTCGCCGTGTTCATGTGGCTGTCAGCACAGAATGAAATAAGGCGAATTCATTCTTTGTTTTCTACTTTGCAAAAAACCTTTAATTAATGCGCCTTGAATCTACATAGATAAAGCGAAATCAAGCAGGTTGGAATTTTATAATAAATTGAGACTCGAAGTGTGCGAACAATAGGTGCATTACTCGGAAATTTAGTCTCAAAATTATCTTCACAAAATGGTAAAAATTGCAAAGACTTCTTTGCTGAACAGTAAAATGTCTCCATTCAAGTAGGTCTGCACGATCGACGATGCCATTAACAACACTGAAAATAAACAAAAGTGAAAGGACAGTCCTTCTATTTTCTAGAGATTCTAAATTAATTAGCTTTACCCGAGAATTGTAGGATGGAACAAGATCCTCAAATCGTAGCGAACTTGCATGGTCCGGCACTCGAAGTGTAACCAACTTCTGTTGGCTAAATGACTGTTCAGAGTATAGTTTATAAGCGCGCGGAAGCATTTTACCGAGAGTCAACGCGAAAAAAGAAAATCAGCAATGAATTTCAAACGTAATAGTGCGATTGCATTATATTTGGCTGGGAAATCCCAACCAGCGATTTTTCGTGAGCTTGAGCGCCTTAAAGTAAATAAAGTTCTTGTTACAATGATACTGGTAGCATCGCGAAACGTCATGGAGGTGGTCATCAAAAGATTACAACGTCACGTGAAATGGTTCATAAAGTGAAGAAGCGACGTGAGCGAAATCCCCGATGAAGTGCCAATCAAATGGCGAAAGAACTGAAAATATCTGACCGTAGCATCCGCCGCATACTGAAATTTGATCCGAAAGTCAAGCCTTAGAAGATCCAAAAGGCGCATGATCTCACACCAAAGCAGCAAGAAGTCAGACTTCAGAGAGCGAAGGAGTTGCTTCGCTTGGCCGAAAGCGGTAATTTTTCGAACATTGTGTTTTCTGACAAGACAATTTTTCAAGTTGAGCAATTCGTAAACTCCCAACACGATAAGGTTTATGTAATAGAAAAAGATTTGTTAAAAATAATTTCAAGAGGAATTACCAATGCATTCATATTATACACTCAATAGTGCATGAACATTTGGTCATCAAGAAGATTTGTTATTGTTGGATGTCCCATACTTTGACAAATAACTAAAAAAGAGTTGTTGTTCTTGTAGCAGCATTAACATTCCCCATACTTACATACGGGGAATGCTGCTGGAGTGACAGTCCTTGGCCGGATATAAATCCGGGTCGTTTAGGTAACGTGGAACCGACTGTCGTGGAAACAACCCAAAGGAGTCGTGTGGATTGGTGTTAAGCAGTGTAAAGGAAATTCAGCCACGGAACTTCAAAGCACGTTTATGACATCATATTAAGTGACGAATTTGTATCTGCATTTGAGTTTAATGCAAGAAAAGTTGTTCCCGGAAGAAGCACATCAAAGCAAATGGTCGATTGTTATTTCGAAAAATAGCGTCATATCACAACTGTACCAGTAGAGAAACTTAAAACTGTCAATTTTGTGTGGTACACAACCATTTGTTTGCCAAAATTTTTTGGAGAATTAAGGAAAACCAACCGCCGAAGATGAATCATTCTTCACCTCTCACAAGAGAGTTTTTGAGTACTCAGAACATCGAATTAATGCAACGTTCGCCATACATCCCTGATTTGGCACCTAATGATTTCTTTTTGTTTCCGAACATCAAAAATAAAACGCGAAGTCAACGTTGTTCAACACCTGAAGAAGCTGTTGAAGACTTCAAACAGCTCGCCTAGGAGGTATCCACTTCTGAGTGGCGAAAATGCTTTGAAAATTGGAGCAAGTTGAATGTATGGCGCAGAAGCTTCAACGATAACAATGTCCGATGAGGCGTCTCTTGGAGTGCTTGAGAGAAAGATTCTGCGCAAGATTTTGGACCTTTGGCGGCGAGTATCGTAGACGATGGAACAAAGAGCTGTAGGAGCTGTACGACGCCATAGATATAGTGCAGCGAATACAGGTGCAGTGGCTTCGTTGGCTGGGTCATGTCGTCCGGATGGATACAAACTCTTCGGCTCTAAAAGTATTCGATGCGATACTTTCTCCAAGTGTTATTGGGTGGACCGCGACCTCTGCTCCTTTGCGGGTTCCAGTCAAGTGCCATTCTCGTGATGCTATCTGGTGGTTTTTTCAGTGTGTGACCTATCCATCGCCACTTTCTGTGTTTGGCCAGAATATTCTACAGATGATGCGGAGCCATTTGTTGACGGAAGATTGTAGCCTCACATGAGCCGAATATTCGTAGTTTGGTGCGCCTGAAGATTTGCGAACTCCCCCATACCGTATGCATTCGCCCGAATTCGGGCGATCAGAGATGTGGCAACCTAAAAAACACAGAACTCAAATCAGTAGGCGTAGAGCTTTCCCTGGCGGTTGTTCCGACAACTTTTTGATCGAAGTGTTATTTGTGATCGAATGGATAGTGCCGTCCTAAACTAACGTGGCCGAATTTCAAAAAATTCAGAACTGAACAGTTATTAAGAAAGCCACGAACAGACAAATTCAGAACTACGTCAACTTTAATCGGCTACTGGCCTTTGGGAAACTATACCAGCAAAATGCAATCACATAGGCAAATTCATAGCCAAATCAAGTTTGTTCGACTAATAAAAAGCAGTGGCTCTACTAGTGGGGTATATTTGGGTCTGGGTTGTGTCACTCAGACAACATCTCTACCAGCTGGTGGTTGCAGAGGAAGAGGAAAGTCTCCTGTGCGTTGGAAAGATCAGGTTGTCAAGGAATTGGTGTTTCCAACTGGCGCCGGTTAGCGCGAGAAAGAAGCGACTGGCGCCCTTTGTTAAACTCAACCAAAATCGCTTAAGCGGTTATCGTACCAATCAAGAAGAAGAAAAGAATGTAGAAGTGTATTGACTTCCTAGCGGAATAACTTGAAAAACAAGAAAGCCATTTTCATTATTATTTTTCTGCGCAAAATATTAAAGGCAACCCTCGTACCTATAAGAAATGTGTAAGGAAATGAAAAACATGTAGTCTTGTTCGTATTTATGTGAGCATATATTTTCATTCGTATATAATTATCTAAGTGTGTATACATACATATATTTATGTCTTAATTTTAATAAATGTATGCTGGAATGACAGTGTTCGATTGGTTAACCCATAATAATACAGGCTTCGTAGCTAAATTTAAGTACGATCAAGTAATTGACAATTTGTATAATTTTAAAGAGATGACAGTATAAGAAACACTCCCTAAATTTCAAGTAAACATGACTTAGCTAATCACAGATTTACTAAACTATAAATTTTTCGCTTTTTTCAAGTCAATTTTAAGGTTATGAACGTAGTGCTAATAAACAGTAAAATATATGTGCAACAAATAACAACAAGTGTACTACGAGTATAAACTATGAGTGTAGGTATAATTAAGTGGGTAAGACTTTGTTTCTAATGGCACGCGCTAAATTGCCCTACAAGAAATCTGACCGTCATATGACCCATCATCTGACCGGCAGTGCTGATGCATTTTGTCGTCATTTACTCCAACGCCTTTTAAGAGTATAAAATATCAAAATTCTAATCTTACTATGGCATTCATGTGATTTTGAATTCCTTTCTAACAAATAACAGGTACCGCTTATTAGAATCGCCTACTCAAATAAGCCTTCATGTTATTGATGAGCAGGTCTGTTCACTCAAAGGGAATGTTTACAGATGTTTCTATCAATCAAAGGGTTGGAGTTTCGATCAGTTGGAAAACATTCTTTTCTTGTACGGCGACTAATATAAACTACATCTAAAGGTAATAAATTAGAATATACTCAAAGACGCGTATTATTCACATCACTTTCAACCGTCCAAACGGTGGCGGCCAACGGCGAGCGCTCCTTTTTATGCGCCTCCTGATTATCACCCGCCCTAGCCATGACAAGATTCGCGCTGTTCTTTTGCTTTGGAGGCTGCAACATACAGGTACAGATGCCACCTATCACAGTGAGCACAGCGAAAAATGTGAGCGAGAGCGCAACATCGGTCTTCTTGAGCAGATTGATGAACGGTGCGGTCAACAGCCAAATGCGTGCCCATGTGACGACAGAGAATGCAAATGGTTGCTTCTTATTCGCTGGCATAACTTCAGCCATGCAAGCCTGCATCATGGATTGAGCGCAGGAAACAGAGGCTTTTGGCACGACGGCGATTATCATCCATAGAGCGACTTTGAGGTCGGGATTCACTAGATGACGGGTGAGAGCAAGGAAATAAAATAGCATAATATGAGATGGGTGAGAAGTAGCAGCGTTTTGGATACATTTTTTGGTTTTGAATATCATGACACTTACAATTCGCACTCGTAAAGGTCCAACCGAGACAGCCAACGAGCCCGGCAACAATATTGAAGCAACCTGCATACATAAACTTTTTCGGCCCATGTTTCATGGCGAAGTGTAACCCAATGAAACAGCCAATGATTTCGGCGACACCTGCAAGTTAAAAATTCAAAAGATACAGATTTCAATTCACTACAGCCACAATTTGGCATTTTGATACTCACCCATAGCGATGGTGTTCGGCACCCGATAATTTCTACCGAACGAGCGTAAATTCAACAACATGCCCATGTAGTTCACGATGTAACAGGCGAGCGCAATGTGCGCTGCCAACATGTAATACTTAGCACGTGGCCCACGCCACAGCTGTAGCCACGTGGCAGGTGGCTTTTGTGTGCGTAATGACTCACGTAGCTTTTCGAGCTGCTGCCGAAAGTCATCGGGTATGAGGAAGGTGCGCTCATTGATGTCCACAGCCTTGCGTAACATACGCTCCACGCGGTACACATCGTGCTCCTTGCCGTTCTTTAGCAGCCAACGTGGAGATTCGGGTGTCCATTGCAGTAGGAACAAGAGAATAACTGTGGGGAATGCGATGCCTAAATAAAGTTCACTCCAATTTTGGAAGAACGATGAAATGCCCGGCAGCAAGATCACGCCGAGTGACCAGAAGGTGTCATAGAGTATAATGACACCGGTGCGATAGCGGCCACCAGTGATGTCACCAACTGGAAAAGTAAAAGAGCGAAATTTTTTCCATAGAACACTTGAAAGACCCAAACTGTAAATCAACCACTTACAAATCGCTTGTGCGGAGGTGAACATGAGCGCACAACCGATGGCTGCAAGGCAGCGAAAGATACAGTGCATTGTTAGCGCTCCCGAATAGCCGGTGATGACACCCAGGATAATCTGTAGCACGGCGCCGATAATATAGACAGTACGTGGACTGAGTCTGAAGAAAAAAAAAGAAAGCCATTATTAATTTTTAGGTTTTGTGTCAAAAGCTTAGCTTCTTTCCACTTACTTCAGCATCGCTTTGGTGCCTATGACGCCGCCCACCAACACGCCAAACAGATGCCAATACTGCGTCCAGGCCACAAAAATTTCACGCATACAAACCAAATTGTACTGCATTATGAACGAGTAAAAGTAGTCGTCGTACACGAAATCCGTGCATGGCTCCTGTGAGAGTATCGTCTCACCTGCTGTGCTACCATTCGCCGCGACATTGGCGCTCCAATCCACCACATAACACTGGTTCTCTGATATCGACTGATTTGCGCTCAGCTGGCTTGCGTCGCAGCGATACTGAACGGATGGCTTAATCTCTGGCGCTGTGTAAATAATGCAGGCCATAAACCAAGAGGCGGGTAGTTTGCACAGGAAAAGTATAAGCACCGAACGCAGCTGCCAGATGCCAAAATCGCCCAACACACTGCCGATTATGTCAGTGCCTGCTGCGGCAGGTGTGGCGAGTTTTGGCTTTGCCTGTGGAATTTGTGACAGCGCGGCTTCGCCGATAACTTTACTACGCACCCCCGGATTAGGCTGCTGTGGTGTGCGTTCTAGCGTAGATGGTGGCGCTGGTATCGTTGGTGTGGAATGCGTTTCTATGCTGTTGACGTCGTTGGGTGCTATGTAAACGCTACTTCTATGGCGGTGCAACATTTGTGGCGTTGTGGCGGGTGTTAGTGAGCCCGTGAGCCTATTGCTGTTGTTGCCATTGTTGTAATTTATTTGCGTTCGATTGCTGCGGAAGCTGTTATTGTTGCTGTTGTTACGTTGATCGTGTTGATTCAACGATTCGGGAGACATAGCTGGGGTGTTGTTGTTGTTGTTTATTGGCAGCGTTTTATTGCGAGAAATGCATAATATTTATTTAAGTAAACGAGTTAAAGAGATTAGCTGCGCAGTTTGTGGATCTGAAAAAGAGGAAAGAGTTCACAGGCTATAAAATTTTATACTCAAAGCTTGGCAGTGAAGTTAGACTTGAATGATTAGTGAGTTGGGGAAAATTAATCGAAAAATAAAACTTTAATTTAGTAACGGAGTCAACTTGCAAGGAAGACGTAATACATATTTTCAAGGCATGTACTCCCTCGTTAAGAATGTCAAAACTCCAGAAAAATATGTCAAACTATTCTGATTAATATATACCGGGCGTTTTGTTACCGACTTCGGAGTTTTTAAGCTAACTTCAAGCCTCTAAAGCCAATTTTTTTTATTTCAGGAAAAATAATCCATTTTGTCTATTAGCCACAGGAGGAGAAGATATGTTCCGAGTTCTCACTACCGTTGCCGCAGAATGAGACAGAAGCGCCGTAGCCAAATGGATTTGTGCGTGACTACCATTCGCGGCTACACTCGGAAGTTTGCCATTGTTACATTACAAAACTTTCTCTCATTTTGGTGTTTCATGCACAGAAATTCGAACCTACGCAATGTGAAAAAAACATACTTTAAATATCCAAGTAGCCAAGTAAAATCCGCCAAACAGTCGATTCATGAATGCCTAATGATTCAAAACGTCGATTTTGAAGGTTGTTCAGCAAAACTTTGCGCTACAGCAGCAATATTCCCAACGGAACGCCTAGCTTTTGTCCTTTTTCTAAGCTCCATAGAAGCAGTTTTTTGAAATTTGTTCACCAACCTTGAATTATCGAGCCATTCGTGCGATATGTTGTCGCTAAAGATCGATCATTTCCAAAAAAAGTTTCAATAATTTTAATGCGCGTTCTAACGTCCGAAATTGCACTCAAAATTGTGTACTTGATTAATGTCAAAGAAGACATACGAAAAGGTGCCGTCTAGGAATTATTCACTAATGATTTCTGAGACTTGGATCTATCACCATTATTCTAAATCAAAACAAGAGACTAAAGAGTGGTGTGAACCTGGTTCTTCTGCTCCGGCTCCGATTCCTTTGGTGTCTAGAAATCGGCTAAGAAGTTGTTAGTATCAGTTTACAAATCACGATGCAAAAGGAATTTCGTTTGTGGATTACTGCAAACAATAAATTCTGAAAATTATTGTAACCTTCTAGACTAGCCGAAGGAAAAAAATCTTGAAAAATACCCTGTTTGCAAAAGAAAAAAAATCTGTGTGACAAGAGCATTTTGACAATGGCTAAAATCCTTGAATTAAAGTTCGAATTGTTGGAGCATTCACCGCATTTATCAGATTTGGCCCCTAGCGACTTCCATCTGCTTCCAAATCTAAAAAAATGCATGCGTTGAGAGCGTTTTCATCAAATTATGAGGTCAGCTGTGGAAACGTATTTTGTAGCCCTTCCAGATTCTCACGTCAAGGATGTGATTCATAAATTAAAATCACGTTGGAACAGGTGAATTCATCTTCAGGGAGACTACACTGAATACTAAAAAGTGTATTTAAAACCATAGAATTGTGTTTTTCTTATTGAATGACCTAGCATACTTGTATAGTATATATATATTATATAATCCGAACAAAGGTCGCACCTTCACACACATGAAAGTCCCTAATACTAACCGCTTGGCGGTACACGTTTGGAGGAATAAATCCCACCAACAATTTTTGTTTGCCGGAAATTTTTACTCTCTCAAATATTTAACTGCAATAAACCTGCAACAAAAGTGATTTTGATATCATATGAGTTACAATTAGTAAAAACTGGTTAGGCTTCGTGGTTTTGTATTACAGTACTGTAATTTGGGTTTGATTCATTCATAAAAGTAATGAAGTGTCAACCGCTACGCAAACCAGTTCCTCGGTGAAAATTATGATGAATTGATTACGGTAAAAGAGTTAAGCGTGATTAAGATTTAAATTTGGTTAATTATGTTGTTTTTTTATGGGAGAGCGTCATAAAATGCAAAGTTGTCAGTATATCATGTTTTTCTTTTGTTGCCTTTTATTCGATGTGATTGGTACTTATTTTTAATGAGTGGGTTAATTAATATTTATTTATGTATTTAATTTTGTTTTTTTTTTTCAAAGAAATGCTTACAATATTTTTACTCGTTATTTATTTTTACATACTAGGAAATATTTTTTGATTGAATTTTTTGAGTAAAAACTCATAAGCAGAAAAAAATTGAACTCAAATTGTAAGGCAAAATGAAGTATCCTTCTTTTTCATCGCGAATCCACTTTTTACACTCCCCAAACTCCCGGACTCAGATCACAGGGATTGGGAAATACGTGGTCTTGCCATAAATGCTGTGAACAATTTTACAATCCATAGGTCGAGAACAAATTCACAGAAACAAGTTCTGCATTTTTTTTTGCTCGTATGATTTGTCTACTCATAAATTATACTCAGTTTTGTGGCAAATTTCGCTTATTAATAATGTAGTGGGGAGCTGAGGAAAATCGCATGGCAGTGATTGCATTACAAAAGTGTGGTAAAAGTGTAAGTGAGATTTACGAATAGCTGAAAAAACTTTATATTTCGAGAATGTTTGTTTACCGCAAGATCCATATGTTTCCCAAACGTATGCAGTGACAGACAGAAAAAGAAGTGGTCGTCCCCTCGTGGTTCGAACCAGAGCAATCATAAAAGCCGTTCGAAAAAGAATTCGCAGAAATCCTCTTAGAAAGCAGAAAATAATACCCCGTGAAATGAATGCATCGAGCATATCCATGTTAAAACTAATATAATTAGAGATGATCTCTACATGAAATACTTCCGTCGCTCTTTTGACAACGCACTTGAAAAAAATTAGACTCGACAGATGCAAGCGCTTCTTTGGTGGCACGCGGCCAACGGCCATGAAAATAGTCATTTCACAGATGAGACAATTTTCATTGTTGAAGAAGTTTTTAATAAGCAAAATAACAAAATCTATGTTAAAACTTCTAAAGACGCAAAAAATGTTGTTCCAAGGGTTCAGCGTGGCTATCATTCAGCCTCCATAATGGTTTGGTGGGGAATATCTTGTAAAGGCATCATTTCATTTCTGCGAAAAGGATGTTAAAACTTGGATAAAAGTGTAACAGGAAGATGACTTGGAAGGCTTGGTGAAGTAATTGAGCAGTACTCTCTTTAATGGATTTAATGGAGAACGCTGAATCTACCAGCAAGATTCCGCTCCAGCCCATAAAACGAAAAGCACCCAGTAGTGGCTAAAAACAATATTCCTGGGTTCATAGCTGCAAAAGATTGGCCGTGTGGAAGTCCAGTTCTGAATCCATTGGACTACAGTTTGTGGTTAGAAAATGGCCTGTCGAAGACCACACAATCTTTGGCTCGAGCAGCGACGTCAATATCGATGGAAAGCGTGCGTACTGCAATAGCTGAATGGTTTAATCGTTTGATAGTTTGTGTAAAAGCAAATGCTGACCATTTCGAATAAAAAGTAAATTGTTTTTCAATATTTATATTACATGATTAAATAAAACTAGCTTCGTTAAAAAAAGTATTATAATTTCATATCTTTTGTATAACAGACTTATCTTGTAACAGAACTTATGGCAGGACTATATAGGTAATATCTTAAGAGTATATGGGTCAGTGAAGTGCGATGAAGTGACGTCTTACAAAAGTGAGTATAGGAAGTGAGACCGTTGAAGGGCTCAGACTGTAGGCCGGCTGAATCACTAGATTTTCTTATTTCATAGTGAACAAAATTAGCAAAGGAGAAACACGAACAGATATCCTTAATAAGCAAAACAAATAACAAAGGTCCTAAAATACTACGCTGAGGTACACCAGATGTAGCAATAAACTGTCTCGAAGCCCCATCGATAACTATGTGTCGCACCTCTTTTTTAAATGTGATCGAATTCAATCAAGGAGAGTCGAATGAAAACCGAGGAATGCCAATTTAGTTATTAAAATCATAAAATCTCACATTATCGAAGTATTTAGAGAAGTGCGTGTATGTGACGTCACTTTGGTATCCACTCTGGAGGGCTGCGTGGCAATCTTCAGAAAAAACTGTTAAGTTAGATAACATAAATCTTACAACCACAAAACCACGCTGTCTGGGACTAATCCGAGGTTCCACGTCTTTGACAACACATTCAAAGAGTTTAGAGACACCAGATAATTTAGAAATTGGTCCACAATTCGCAATTGGAGTGACTGAAGTCAGCTTACAATCATCGATAAGTATTTCTTTATCCAATGATTTACTAAAAATAAATTTAAGAGGTTGCACCATAGAGCGACAATTTTTAAGCAATGTTACCGAAAGGCCGCCCATATCCGATTGAGAAGAGTTTTTTAGTCTTTAAGAATCCCTCATCAGCATTTAAAAGAACAAGTGAACCCAAGTCAACTGTAGAAGACAATTTCCTCGAGAAATTTTGCCGAATGGCTGCCAAATGTTGTTCCTGAATATCTCCAACGGATACGAAGTTAGATGAAAAGAAATCGGCAAATAAGTTCGCTACATCACTGACAGATGGAGCAGTAATGTCCTTATAAAACAGTATGAGGAATACAAGAAGCCTTATATATTTATATAATTGGCGCGTACACCCTTTTTGGGTGTTTGGCTGAGCTCCTCCTCCTATTTGTGGTGTGCGTCTTGATGTTGTTCCATTAATGAAGGGGCCTACAGTTTTAAACCGACTCCGAACGGCAGATATTTTTTATGAGGAGCTTTTTCATGGCAGAAATACAGTCGGAGGGATTGCCTGCCAAGGGGCGACCGCTATTAGGAAAAACTTTTTCGTCATTTTGGTGTTTCGAACCTACGTTCCCTCTGAATTCCGAATGGTAGTCACGCACCTACCATTCGGCTACGGCGACAAGAAGCCTTGCTAATCGTTTAATATATCGCCAAAACTTCATGAGATTACTCTTTATGTTAAGCTCAAATTTGGAAATATAATATATTCTTTATACAAAGCATATTTAAATTACGAATTATTTTATTTATTTCTGTTTAATATAAAAAAAAATATAAAAGCTTTAGTAGCTTTTTATTCAGAAATTATTATTATAAATTAGTTTTATTCAGTTCTGCAATACAAAACCTCAGTGTAAAATTATAGCAGTTCTGATAAGCATTAAAACGTTAATAGATTCGTACAAATTCCACTGCGGATCTGCCATACTGGCTCTTCGTGCCATTCAGCAGAGTGGAGAATTGATCCCTTTAATGTTCAAGTACGCACTGCACATCTGTGTCTAGGGTGCTACTCTTATTCTCATTGGGACTTTATAATTTTGGAAAACTTTCTGGTGTAATTTTGGGATGCTTCTCCGCCCATAAAAGCGGACTATAAAGGCCATAAACACCTAGCATATCAAGCAGGGGTTCTGTAGTTTTTTTTTAGAGTTAAGTCTTAATTAGTGCTCGGATAAACAGGAAATAAAATGCAGAACAAATGCATATCCAGGAGATTACATAGGAACAGCCGGTGCGCACTGAATGTAGATATCTGTAAGTGCCTTCCATAGTTTTTCAATGTAAGCCGTGGCTTAACTATGTATGTGAACTTTGAGTACCAGGTCAAACTGTGTGGCCTAGAAAATAGCTATTTGGCCATACTCAGATGCCCAAAATGACACTAACGAAGCTCACATTGGCTATGCATAAATTTCTTTAATACGACTTTTTAGTTCAGCGAAAAAACCGTCGATGATTGGCGTAGTTTGCTCTTAACTACAAGGTGGACCATATAGCGTTTGATTTTTGAACCACCTATTTTTTTGAGAATGGTAACACAAATGACATGCCAAATGTGTTCATAACTTACTTAAAGGTTTGACATTTACGAAATGGGACGCTATACGCTTGAACAAAATTGGGAAATATTGAAAACCTATGTCCAAAGAGGTGAGTCTTCTTCTTCTTCCGCGGTTACAGTAAATGGCGAGCGTTACCGTGACATGCTCAACGAGTTTTTGTTTCCAAAAATTGAGGAGAATGACATGGACGACATTTGGTTTCAACAGGACGGTGAAACTTGTCACACTGCCAAAGTTCAACTCGAACTTTTGGCTACCGTTTTTGAAAACCGAATAATCAGCCGAAATTCCGATATCAATTAGCCGCCTCGGAGCTGTGATTTAAGCCCGTTGGATTATTTTTTGTGGGGAGCCGTTAAGGACAAATGCTATGCGAACCATCCAGAGATGATTGATGCCTTAAAACACGAAATCGAAGTTGCCATTCATGAAATCGGAGCCCAAACAATCGAAAATGTGCTTAAAAATTGGGTTGATTGAATGGCCTACTGTAAAGCCAGTCATGTCAGTCATTTGAACGATATTATTTTTCATTCATAAATGGCAATGTTCAAGCTTCAAAATAAAAAAAAAGTTTGGAAAAATATAGATTAGTTTTTTTTATAGCCGATTCAAAAAGCAAATTTTACATGGTCCACCCTGTATGACTGGCGAATATCGAAAGGATTCAAATAAGCAGGTTGACCACATTAGTAAACTTAAAAACGCAAGGTCTCGCTAGGTAATTGTTGAGAATAATGAGAGAGTAAAAACATGGAGCTGCAAAGAAATTATGGGATTGCTTTTAGTGCGTCTCTCCGGGTTCACTAGGCATGCGGTATGTGAAAAGTGACTAAGCATATTTCTATGTAAGTCGGGTATATTTAAAACCGATTTAAAGAAATACGCAGTCAGTGCAATGGGTGGTATGAAATCGGAGACCTGTTTATTGCACGTGCTATTGTGTAATTCAGGCAAAAATTAAGTATTTATTTCTTTGTCCCTGGCTGAGTGTGTGTGTACTGAATTCCGAAAAGATTGACCAAAACAATGAGGCGGGAAAACCCACAATAACTAATAAACTTTCACATAACTTTTTACACACATACATACTTACATATATTGGCAAAGCTACCTGTAGGAAAACAAAAAACCTTGGTAAAAAGAAACTTCAGTGTAAGACAATGAGTCAATGAGTCATCATGTAAGTAACAAAAACAATTTTTGTTTGGTGATTTTAATTTAATCTTAATTAAGAAATGAGAGCAAAAAAGATTCCAGTTATGACACACCCAAAAAAGGTAATACATTTGTTAAGCATCACTTCAAAGAAATTACACTACGCGTCAAATTGAGGGTGATCAGCATGAAAACTTATTCACTGTGTAGGAGATTAAGTAGAGTAAGGTGATAAAGATACTAAGCGGAGAGAGATAAGACCTCTATGGGGCTTTGTTAATCATTTGTGTTATTTTAAACATATGAGCCATCCATATTGGTGAAGAGCTATGAAATACCCTTTACTAAAAAAAAAAATCATTAATGGAAAATTTGTGAATTCCATATACTGGCCGAGCACTGTTATACCGTGAAAAAAGTACGAAATTTCGTCATAAATTTCAATATATGCAAATAATTTCAGAGTATTACGTCATCTTCATAATCAATTTTTAAAGCAATGTTTACGCAGCAGAGTGGAGCTGTATAATCACGTGTCTTTGATACAGAAGCTGCGTGATCATCTGAAATTTCTTTTGATATGGGCAACTTCTGCAAAAGTCTTGTGTCGGCATGTCTAATCGTGGGCTTTTACTTGCCTAGAAAGCAGTGGCATGCGCTAAAAAATGCGTCCAACAATGTTTACTTCACGTTTTTTAGGGTTGGAAAGGAACCTTAACGGCCACAATCAATTAGGAATGCATGAGGGGATCTTGCCATACCTACCAGAAATCTATAGTAAGCTGCATTAAAAACACTGATCACTGTCAGATATGCCACCAGTTGTCAGGGCGGTGCACACTGTTCTCGATGCCAGCGGACAATCGGGTGCTTACGTTAGCTTCGGTAGGAAATATGATATTTTGAGCCCAGATACAGATCAATGGTTAAGTCCAGATAATCTATTAACGGGATTTCAGCACTCTTTCAACACAAACGGACCAAGACCAGTGATGGTAGGGGATCTGGATGCTGGTTAGATGAAGACACTAAGTACACCTACGCTACAGGGCATTCTTAGTGGAAATCTATGCCGTCTTGAATGTGTCATACTGGTTAATTGAGAGAAAATAGCGTGGTCGTAGCATTGGAATTTGTAGCGACAGTCAAGCTGCAATAAGCCGCACTAGCCGGTGAATGTCAGACAAAACAGTGTTGCACAACGCACACACACATACATTGTGGCATTACAGGGCACGAGTTGGTTGATGAATTGGCTAATGAATGGCTCTTCAAGCATATCATTAAGCCCTGAACTCTTTCTAGTTGTCAATTCAGCATCGATTCAACTATGGATTGCCAATTTCATGAGGTCTACTCATTGAAGACGTTGTACTCCTGCAGAGTAGCCAAGTGCTTTGTGAAAGAACCGAACAGAAAATTAGCGACCGTTTTCCTGAAACTTAGTAGGAAGGACTTGAGAGTACTGGTGGGTGTAATCAGAAAGCACAACGCCTCTCGCCATCATATGGCTACTATGGGAATCATTGGCGACGCAATTTGCCTGAGAATTAAGCCACTGTGGAGCATTTTCTTTGTAGCTGTCCGACATTTCTAGACTCAGACTTCGGCTGTTGGGTTACGAAATCACATATGATTGAATTGATTCCATCATCTCGTTGTGGCATTCCCGTAAAAGATCAATGATTTCGTTGCTTGTGTGGCACGTAGTGCCGTCTTGTTGAAAATAAACGTTGCCCAGATCAACACCCTCCAATTCCGGCCATAAGAATCGTTAATCATCTCCCGATAGCGCAATCCATTCAACGTAACTTTTGCTCCAGCTTCATTTTCAAAAAAGTAAGGTCCAATGACTCCGCCCAAACGGTTGCATGTTGAGGATAGAGAGGCCTTTCAACAATAACTCTTGGATTTTCTGAGTCCCAGATCCGACAATTTTGCTTATTGACGAAGCCACCGAGGTGGAAATGGATTTCAACATTTCATGCATTTCAGCGACCCATTCAGCAAAGGCTTGGCGTTGTTGATGATCGACCGGCTTCAGTTCTTGTGTTAACTGGACTTTATAAGCCTTAAGACCCAAAACCTTTATGGAAAATACGGCGTAATGACGTGTCTGGAAGGCCTAATTCCAAAGAATGACGAGGAATGTACAAACCTGGGTTTTCTTCATCACTTTCAGCTACAACAGCAATATTTTCGGCTGTTCTTGAGCGACGTGCACGGGTTTTATTCTTCACATCACTAACTTGTCGCAACATCTCGAATTTTTTCACCAATTTCTGTATGGCGGTCCGACAAGGTGCTTCACGATGACCCAAAAATTTTTGAGTTTTACAAACCGTCTCTCCAAAATTTTCACCATTTTTATGGTGAATTTTAATAATTTCAATGGGTTGTTTAAGCGGATATCGTTCCATTTTTATTAATGGCGTAGTTTCTACTTGTCAAATATCAAAAAATGACAGCTTCGAAAGTGACATCTATCGAAATAGCGGGATATTTAATATAACACCTGTTATTGGAAAACCCTTTAGTATAGCTGGCACTATAGCCGAATGCGTTTGTGTGTGATTACATGCTCGAAGCCCCGGACCCGAAACGCAAATTGAAGGAAGATTTCTTTCTAATAGCGGCGGCTCCTCGGCAGGCAATAGGATAATGAGCTTGGCCAAACACGCAAAAAGGGGTAATCGCCAATTATTACCTGGAGGTGTTTCCCTCGAATACTTAAACCGTTTAGCGCACTGGGTGCTACTAACAATGTTCAAAGAGAAAGGACGGTTCGGAGGTGTAGTATTCACTCAGGTTTTGACGAAAAGCAGTGCGTTTTAAAAAATCGCAGAAGTTGGTGGCAGGTTCATGAATGCTCAATACACAAAATCTCCACTCAGTTGCAGTAGACAGAATATTCACTCCCAGCCTCGCCTAATATTCACGCACGCCGGCAATTGTAGTATCTGTCAAAAACTTCTCATGTACATACATTATTTGAGACTAACTGAAATTGAACGTCGTGACCTACATCAAGAAATTGCACGCCATGCGTTTATTTTAAATGGGATTGTCAATGTCCGCGAAGATCTTTAGTGGGCATTGCTTGTTTGGTTTATGCAGCTCTATTAGGATCTTATTGTAATATTTTTGTAGGAGTTCCAGGTTTTTGGAGGAGGGCGAGATTATGTAAAATCTGCCAGTGTCCAGCACTAGATAGATTGGGAATGCGTAGATGTTTCATTCAAAAGCTTAATGTGTGTGGAATATGACAAAGTTCATACTGAGTACGTATTGATTTTAGGGAAAATCTTTAAGCAAGGAACACGGATGTAGGTGGAATGGTTGAAGTACCAGTCTGACACACCCCAGTGTGCTACTAAAGCGCCATTTTGATACCATTATGAGACTTCCAACGTACAGATATCCACAGCCAACCAGAGCTGTTGATGTAATGGAGAAGATTGATGGGATTTAGGTTGTAACACTGCCCCAGACTGTCGAAGAGAAGAGCACCCAGTGACTTTAATCTCTTAGCAGACAAATCCGGACTTTTGGAGAGAAACTGCTCAACAGTGACTTTTTCTGAAAGGCTCCCACAGCTTCTGTAATTGATGGTAAACCTAGATTTTCTGCATGTGAGCCTATCGTCCAATAACCGGTAAGTGCAGCTACGAGTTTGAAAATTTAATGGCATGGAGTTCCAAAAATTTGGAGTTCCATCTGTTCTGCGCTTTCCTGAGAAATAAGTTGTGCAACAACAGTCAGGGGAATGCCCATGACCGGGAGGAGACCTCAGAGACCAATTCAGTTGACCACTTCTTAACAAGCTAATCAGGAATTTCCTTTCCCAAGTTAGTTGCATTTGCTGAAATTGTGGTCGCATGGCCTTTGAAATATGGACTCAGTTTAGGGGTTCAAATATATACAGAAAGAGTACCCCTTTTCTGATTATTATCATTTAAAAAAATGAAAAAAAAAACAAAATGTAGAAGTTTAGTCCAGTTCACCATTCACAACTAAAAATTAAAAAAAAAAAATTTAATTTATACCGATGGCTCCTTTAAGGGTTTGTGGGAGAAAAAGTGTATTAAAATTATATTGCATTAAAACAATTTGTTTTTTCAAATTCATAAACACTCACACACTTGCTTAGAATGATAATACAATTTTGTCGGAAATTCTTATGACACAATTCACAAAACAATCAATCTCGCAGCTCAGGCACTTATTCGTTCACTCGCGGTCCTAATCCGTCCAACAGCAATAACCAACTAAAATTGAATGAGAAAAATCCTGTGCTGGTTTTCGAGTTTAAGTCGAAGGTGACTAATTCCGTCTGCGGGCTTACCGGAAAAGTGTGTGTTTTCAAAGAAATTCAAGAATGGGATATCAATTACCAGACGACGATGAAGAAGCACAAGAAGAAGGAAGGGGAGAGTTTATTAAAAACAACCAAATGCACTGCGGCGATATTTTGTCATTTTGACGTAAGTAGCAATCGCAAAGTACACAGTTGGCACAGAGTGGCGGCAATTGTACGGGCCCTCGCGTACTACAGGTACTATGTGTGTATTAGCGACAAAAGTGCGGTCCAGTGTGCATGTAGGCATATGCATATGTATTTGAAGCCAGTAAGAGTTCCGGAATTTCACACGAGTATTTTGATTGCCTTTGATTCTGTTTCCCAAAATATAGCATAAAGAATAAAAATCAAAGAACAAAAAACATAAAGCACAATAAAATATATACCTACATACATACATGCACACATATGTATACACGTACAAGCCACAAAGGCAAGGAAATAAATTGTGGTGTGTTTATGAGCGAAATTGTTTTTGTAATTCATCTGATAAGCACTTGTTGAAATCATTCGCATTGATTGAGGTTTGCTCAAATCGGACGCAACAATTATTGCATTAGCTCTAAAGCAACACACACAAATTCGCATGCACTTCGGCACATACATACATACATACATACATACATATATCTGTATAGACGCAAGAAATGCTACGGTTTATCAGGGCTTCTCAAGTGGGGAGGTATGCACATACCGCCAAGCCAATTTTAGTAATTTTGGATGCATGGAAGTATTTATTTTGGGTGTTAAATATTTTATTTTCGCACCGAAGTTGGAATTTTTTTCGCTATATATAAAAATTTTAAAATATTTTACGCTTATTTCATCACACATTTTCAATGTCAGCTACGAACGTCATGTTTGGTTAATACAGATTGCTGAAGGAGTTTCTTCAGATTCTGAGTAGATCAACACAATGTTAGCATCTACTAATATATGTGAGGACTAGGTAGGTAGGTAGGTACTACAAGTAGCACTAGAGTGCCGATTTGATACCACAATGCAGCTCACTATCTGCGAAAAATTTCACAACCTTAAGGAAGAAAAACCATCTACCGGTATCTATGTAGTATTGTTGATGTAGTGGAGGAGAGAAACGGGATCTAGGCTGAAGAATTACCTCAGGCTATCCTTGAAAGGCACACTAAGGAACCTCATGTGCCTAGCCGCCAGAACCGGACATTTGCAAAAAAAAAGTGTTCAACAGTCTCTTTCCCTGCCGGATCCTCACAGCTTCTGCAATGGGGGTTGTACGCAAGTCCAAGCTTTTCCGCATGAGTTCCGATTATCCAGTGACCGGTGCCCACCGTTATGAGTTTGTTAATTTAATGGCTTGGGATCTCCAAGTGCCCTGCTTCTGTCGAGGACAAAGTGTTTTTGAGATAGCGCACGATAAGATTGTACTCTATTTGTCTTGCGCTTTCGCTTTTTTAAGAAAGAAAATGTGCAGTTTCCCTTTAATAATGGTCAAGGGTGCACCGATGTCTGAGATAGGAACAACTGAAAGCGGTTCTGTCGACCTCTTCCTGACAAGCTCATCTCAAGCTCAAGCTGCAATTTCATTTCCCTCCATGTTCCTATGCCCCTGGAACCTAGATAACATAAATGTTTTCTGCACATTCGCGACGTTTGATCTACTCCTTACAGAAGTTGACCAAGGGAGTGCTACAATATGGCGACGCCAGTGCCTTGATCGCAGTTTGACTATCGGAAAATATATTTATGTCTCTCTCCTAATAGCGATCGCTAAGCATTTTGCATGCCTGCAGGATCGCGAAGATTTCTGCTTAAAAAACATTACTAGTTTTCGGCAGTTTAAAGGTGACTGAAATATTGGCTGTTTTAGAGAAAACCCCTGCTCCAACTCCAGATTCCATCTTGGATCCGTCGGTGAAAAGAGAGGTACCTATGTTCGATGCAGACTCTCCCCTCGCCGATTCTGCATCGTTGTCTGATGCTTCCAGTTCACGGCGAATCTCAGGAATGAATGAGCCGGGGCACTTAAGAAAATTATAGATTTCTGAATCTGTGTGTTTTGCGCATATAGCGACGATATTTGCATGTCTCAGCATTTCTTGACTCCAGCTGTAGTCTTCTACGAGTATGTCTTATTGGCAAAAGAGAAATAATGATTTCGGGTAGTTATAGCCACATATACGCATGTGCGTATGTGTACTATACGCACCCTGTATATGTATATATAATTGCAAACTACATTTTTTGTTGCGTATTTGGTCGAGCTACTCCTCCGATTTGTAGTGTGCGTCTTGATGGAGGGACCTACAGTTTTAAGCCACCTCCGAACAGCAACTGGTTTCTTATGAGAAGATTTTTCATGGCAGAAACGACCCCGGAGGCTAACCATTGCATGTCGAGGGCTGACCACTATTAAATTAAAAACAGTTTCTATCATTTAGTGTTCAATGTCATTTTGAAGAAGCATTTTGTAGGAAGCTTTGACTCACCCCGTGTTGTAACGTTACAGGTATGAAAGAAGAATAGTGTTTAATGTCCATAATGGGTTTCGAGCTTTAGTTCAAATAATTTTGAAACCGTGGATAATTTTGAGATTGGTCTATAGTTGGCAATATTACTCTTAAAGATTTCCATCTATAAAGATTTCTATCTCCCAAATCATTTTTTTGTATTTAGTAAATGAATTACTTAAAAACAAAACTGCAACTTAAGTGTTCTTTCAACGAAATTTGGCCACATTTGTTTTGTCCAGCATTTTGCATGTGGTTACTCCTGTGGTTACAAAGTAGTTTATATCGAGAGTCCAACCGTATGGTCAAATTACGAATTTTTTCACGCTTTCAATAAAAAGTGGAAAACCTGAGATTAAGAGCGAGAGGCTCACTGAGTGACGGTCGATAGGTCGATAACCGCGATAGGGATGAATAATTCCGTGAAATATCAAACTCTCATTCCTACTACACACAAAGGGACGTACATACGCACGTACCATATATGTATATGTACATATTTATGTACTTACATATGCACATACGTTATGACGGTTGTCCGTTAAGTTTTGCGCATTTTATTAAATTTTTAATTGAATTCAATTGGGGCATTGAAACGCAATCGATTTGCAAAGTAGGCGAGTGAAGAGCGCCAACGATCCACTTGTGACAAATGCGCGAACGATTGTAATTATCGGTGAAGTTCGCCGGCAACACTGTGCAACAAAATGAGAAAAAAAATTACAGTGCACTCGCGGTAACTCGAATAGCCGCTAAGTCGAACGACGTGCTAACTCGAACACATTTTTTCCCCTATTGACTTCTTTGTAACTCGAACAATAAAAAAGCGCTATAACTCGAACAAAAAAACAAATTTATTTGTACACACATTCTTTTCAAACATGTACATTTTGTACATAGATACATATGTAATAGTATATGTATATAAATTATATGTATACTAGTGTATTGTCCATATGAATATTTCGGCGTTAATATCCCGTTAGTTTTCTGGGAACAACATCTTGCATTGACCAAATTGCTTTAAATTTGTCATTTGTAGTATATCAGTGCACGTGAGTAATGGATCGTAAAAGGTTGAAGTGTTTAACATTAAAAGAGAGGGCTGAAGTCCTTAACAAAATTAAACGTGGACGTAGTGTTACTTCTCTAGCGAAGGAATATGGGGTAGCCAAGTCCACCATAAGTCTTATAAAAAAGAAAGATAAGGCAATTTATGGCTTGCACTAACGCTACCGGCAACCATAAGCTTAAACTTCTCGTTATTGACAAAGCAAGAAATCCTCGTGTTTTCAAAAATTTTAACTGTCCGGTGGAGTACAAAAATTCCAAATCAGCCTGGATGACTTCGGCGATTTTCAAAGACTGGTTTCATAATTCGTTCGTGCCGCAGGTAAATTCCAGATTCATTAAAACAATTTTTTTAACCAAGTTAAATGGCTTTAATATTTAGGTAAGAAAATATTTGAAAGATGGGGGACTACCTGAGAAGGCTCTTCTTCTAATTGATAATGCCCCATCACATCCCAACGAAATCGAATTAAAGTCCGAGGATGGTTTAATTTTAACTATGTTTATGCCGCCGAATGTGACACCATTGATCCAGCCAATGGACCAAAATGTAATTCGTATAACGAAACTATACTACAGAAATTTTCTACTGGCTTCCATTTTCAACAATCGATCGAAAAATCGATATCGATGACTGTTTTTTTAACATAGCACACTCAATTGATAAGTCGAACAAATTCGATAAATCGAACAGCGCCTGTTTTAATTAGTTCGAGTTATCGCGAGTGCACTGTAATCTCTTTCTTACTAAATATTTGTAGCAGTAATTTTTTTAACTTTATTCCACTTCAAAGTTTACAGTTCTCATTTATATGGAATTCTGAGATGTTATGGGATAGCTCAGCTATGCTATGGCATTGATGTCCACGCATTGAGAATTCGCTTATATATAAGCCAAGAATTGCTAATAACCAAATCAAGTAAATGATAAAATAGAAGAATTTGCATATGTTACTTCGTAATGTTATTTTATGTCGGTGCATTATACTCTCGATCAAATCAATTTCACACTTATATGAGTTATATTGAGCAGTGCGAATAGCCTAACCACCTGGACACGACATTTATTCGCTCTGTCGCAGCGTTGAACTTTGTCTTTGGGAATTCGCTCTGCAAAGTCGAAGCCAAGCAAACAACTTTGTTGTCCCCCCAGGCATATCCATACGCATATTCACACCATCAATCGAAGTCACATATTCAACTGAATAACCGCGTGAAACCTTTTTTAAGGTTTTTTGGTCGAGGAATTTTGCAATTTGGAATCCGATTTCTGTTTATAGTTCCCAAACTTAAAATCCTTTCATTGGCCAGGCATTTTAGCAAGAAAAGAGGTAAAATAGTTATCAAAATATTAACGGAAAATTTTGTTTCTTGGTAATATATATTTCTTGTTAGCCTAACCACAACGTTCGAAGAAGCACCAAGCTCTGGCTCGCCAGGACATACTATGTTTACTGTATCCGGCTCAGATTCCCTTTTGGATCCGTCGATGAAAACAGACGTACCTATGCCCATGCAGACTCTCCCCTCCTTCCAGTCCAGCCTGCTTGTAAGGATCGCCGTAGCTCAATTCTGAAAGCTCAGTTTGTGTATGGAGATATCTGTACGAAGTACAGAGAAGGAAGCAGAAATCTATCTCAAACAGGGTGGGCCATATAGCGTTTGATTTTTGAACCACTTTTTTTTTTTGAGAATGGTAACACAAATGACATCTCAAATGCGTTCATAATTTACTTAAAGGTTTGACATTTACGAAATGGGACGCTATACGCTTGAACAAAATTGGAAAATATTGAAAACCTATTTCCAAAGTGGTGAGTCTTCTTCTTCTTCCGCGGTTACAGTAAATGGCGAGCGTTACCGTGATATGCTCAACGAGTTGTTTCCAAAAATTGAAGAGGATGACATGGACGACATTTGGTTTCAACAGGACGGTGCAACTTGTCACACTGCCAAAGTTACACTCGAACTTTTGGCTACCGTTTCTGAATTCCGATATCAATTGGCCGCCTCGGAGCTGTGATTTAAGCCCGTTGGATTATTTTTTGTGGGGAGCCGTTAAGGACAAATGCTATGCGAACCATCCAGAAACGATTGATACTTTAAACACGAAATCGAAGTTGCCATTCATGAAATTGGAGCCCAAACAATCGAAAATGTGCTTAAAAATTGGGTTGATCGAATGGCCTACTGTAAAGCCAGTCATGGCAGTCATTTGAACGATATTATTTTTCATTCAAAAATGACAATGTTCAATCTTCAAAATAAAAAAAAAAGTTTGAAAAAATATTGATTAGTTTTTTTTTATAGCCGATTCAAAAAGCAAATTTTACATGCCCTCCCTATAGTTCGGATTTTCAAGGTTGTGATCACTCGAGAAGTTCTGATTCTCTGAACTTTCGAAGTCGTCCAAAGTATTACATATTTCAGCGGAATTCAATCGTCTCGTCGACATTCTCGGTGAGAGAACCACAACATTTTAGTTCTGCTTAACTGCAACAATTATAAAAACAATCGAATAGTGTGGTTAGAACTACTTTTGAAGGAAAATTACATATCACGTAAAAATATACAGTTACTCACACCTCTTTTTGCATATTTCATACAATTTCGCGGAAATGGGAAAACAGAGTATGCAGATATTTAATTTATTTTGTTTTATTTCAGCTCCCAACATAAAATACAAAAAACTCATTTCATTGTAAAGCAAAAAAAAAAAAAAAAAATACAGAGCAGAGCCGCAGCTTTACAAATGAAAGTTTATTATCGCAATTTTCTTTCTTTCTTTCAATTTTGCTATTTCATTTTCAAAAATATTGAAAACGCGCAACAAACATAATAAATTGAAAGTGGAACTTTATGTTTGGAGAAAATGTCAATTAGATATCCGTGGAAATGCCCGCGCCGCGAAGCGTTAAATATTTATACATTTTTTTTCGAAATGTTGCTTATGTGCTTACCTTTAATTTGGCCTATATAACTTGAAAATCTGCTTAATAGTTTTTTTTTCATAAGCAGAACTGAAAAATGTTGCTATTCCTATTTTGTTGCACTGTGTAATTGTAAGGAAAGGCTGCCAAGTGCCGCTTGTTAACTTGCCGCATTTCGCGCTCGCACCACACAGTTCGATTAGCTCGATTGCGAGTGCACTCGTATATTTGTATATAAATAGAATTTAACTGTTTTTGCTGTCGTCGATCGGAGAAGTTATTATTAAAGATTTCATTTGATTAATTGTTTACACAAACAACTGGCACACGCACATATTAACAAGCTGCCCAGTAAATTGATGCACTTATTTATGAACGTACACCCATACACATATAGGTACATACACATGTGAATAAAACAAAAGAGATGGCAATCGAGGTGATCGAATAAAAGTAAACAATAAACAAAATAATAAATAAAATTAGCGTGACAAGAAGAAAGTCAATTCTGTATGGAAACGCGTTTGAGATTGGCGTGCAACGATCACGCGCTATCGACTTGCCAAAGTCGACAGCTCAAATGTAAAGAATGGGAAAGATGACATCTTCGAGATAGCGTCGCTCAGCAATAGCGCAAAATCACAATCAAGATAGACAACCACAACCAAACAAACAGCCAAATCAATGTATGCGTCTCAGTAGACGAACAGTAGCAGCGTCGGTGGTGTTTGTGTGTATGAGTTAGTGATACCTTCTAAACGCCGAAACTCGAAAAACCACAAGTATTCGTTCATTTACAACAATGAATGGTCACAAGCACACCTGGAGCGTAAAGCTGCAATAGGTCGATTGGTCGGCGGAAGGTGTGTGAATTGCTGATAAAACAGCTGATTGGTGCGATTTGAAATGAGTGAAATGAGCATTGCGGGGCTTGTGTTGACACTCATAATGGGACGTTAATGGATGGATAGTTGCTTTATCCGGTGTACAGCACATGCACGCAAACACACAAACATACTTATAGGCGTGAATATACAGATATGTGCAAAATCATATGCAATCTCGAAATTTGATACTTTTTTCACTTGAACAGCGGAAACTTACTTTCAAAGCAAGTACTGCTTAGCCGAAATACTGCGAGTTTAATAAAAAGAAATCCATGTTTTGTGAAGGCAAATTTGTGAAGAATGTTCATTTTGGTCAAGCGAGAATGTTGCTGCGCCTGTAGACGATAGTTCACGCATCAACTCGCCAACAATCCTATAAAATCTCATCGGTTGGCTTTTTCGTTCATAGAACATAGAAATTACAGGAAATGACCATCCGCTTCGACGGAGTAGTGATCCGTTGGGGCTTTGGAGCTGTTGAAATTCGATAGCGATTTTGCTTAAAAAGTCATATTTGGGAATGCGTTGGTTTTTCGTCTCGGCAGCTGCGTTATAAAGAAACATTTCGGTATTTGAGGTGCGGCAAATTCAGTCGTAGTTGGTGAACTGGTAGGCCTCCAAAGAGCAGCTTCTTGTCAACGCTACAACTTTTCTGCGGGTTGCCGTAAAAGATCAATTATATACCCATATTAGCGGCTACTTTTGAATCGAAGTTACTGTATTTTAAGGTTCGGGAAATCCACACATAGCTTATGATGCCTACTGGTCTTTTTTCAACGCTATATCTTTTCTGCGGGGTATCGTAAATATAATATTCCATATACTGATAATGTAAACACGGACGGGCGTATATGAAAATCTCTTCTGGGGATATTTGGACGGTGAGCGTTATTGCTATATTAATTCGGTGTTAATTACATGTAGATGAAACCAAATTAAACGAGTTTACGAAGTTTTGAGCAATACTATTTGAATTGAATACATGTATGTTTGACGATAAGTTTACGGTTCTTTGCATTACGATTGGTCTGTATATGCATATAATATTGCGATTACCTGATTTATAGATAGGAATAATTGAACATAACTTCCAACTATCCAAAAATTTAGAGTTCGCCAGACAAAAATTAAAAACTTTCACGGATATGAAAGACTGATATGAATGCTAAATGTAGCTTAAAAAATGTGGGAGCACAGCCTTCGTGATCTAAACACTATTACCATTTCTAAGATTAGATATGGCAAGCATTACGTCGTCTAATGAAATGTCAAAACTGTCAATGACGTCTAGTGATAAGTGGTTGATTGTATTTTAATGGGGTCATACTTTTCATAGCCTTGCGAATATATTGCAAGACTCTACTGGGCTGTCAGATAAACAATTTTCATAAATACAACTGGTTGGATAACAATTTGTTTGGCGTTTAGTATTGATATAATGCCAATAAAATACCTTTAGGGCTATAGTACATATATAATATTTGAGGTAGGTAGGTGAAATGGTTGAAGTACAAGCCTGAAACTCTCCAAGTAGTACTAAATATCTACAGCCAACTAGAGCTATTGATGTAATGGTGAAGGTTGATGGGATTTAGGTTGGAACACTGCCCCTCGTTGCCGAAAAAAGTAACACCCAGTGACCTTAATCGTCTAGCAGTCAAACCCGGAGGTTTACAGAGAAAGTGCCCAACAGTCTCCTTCTCTGAAAGCTCACCCACAGCCTCCGCAATGGGGATTAAATGGCTTTTTTGCGTGTGTGCCGATCGTCCAATGACCAGTAAAAACAACTACGAGTTTAGAAATTGGTGGCGTTAAGTTCCCAGAACTTTCTGCGTCCTGCTGGCCCCTACTGAGGCCCAATGGTTTTCGAAATAGCGCACTAAAAAATGGAGTTCCAACTCTTTTGCGCTTTCCTGAGAAATAAATGGTGCAATTCCCCTTTAACAACAGTCACAGGGATTCCGATGACTGGATGGGAGACCTCGGAGACCAATTCAGTGGACTCCTTCCTGGTAAATTTATCAGCAATTTCATTGCCCTCTACGTTCCTATGTTATGGAACCCAGATCATTGAAATGTTACCTGAACATCCAAGATATTTGATCTCTTCCTTACAGGAGTTGACCACTTGGGATATACACCATGGCGTCGCCGAGCCTTGATCACAGTTTGACTATCGGAAACCATTTTTATATCTCCCTCGCTCCCGCGTTCCCTAAGCATTCTGCATGCCTGTAGGATCTCTAAGACTTCTGCCTGAAAAGCACTAGTTGTCAGTGAAGACAGAGGGACCAGCCTCGGTACAGATTTTCCTCTCATTCCAATTCTGACTACTTGGAGAAGTTGTCCTGGTCCGACTCTCCCAGTTTGAGAATAGAGAGATCTGTACGAAATTCAGAGAAATACGGTGTTAACTGCCTAAAAATACCACCATGTCTCTTGAGCGTTGGGAATAACGTAAAAGTCGATGGGAAGTAAGTGCAAAACGAAAGTAAGGGCAGTACTGGGACAAGTTTTCCATGCTTCGGTGATGCCTATACAAGTTGCCTGTGTACCCTTACATATCTTGGATTCCATTTGTAACAATTATTGATTGAATTAGAATGCGTGGAGGCGGTCGAATTCTTTTTTTAAACTTTGAAAATTTTGCTTATCGCTCAATAAATCCGATTTCTTTTCTTTATTACAGACTGTATATCCAGTATCCAAGCGGCCGCCGTAGCCGAATGGTTGGTATGTTACTACCATTCGGAAGTGCAGAGGTTCGAATCTTGCATGCATGAAGCACCAATAATAGAAAAAGTTTTTTCTAATAGCGGTCGCCTCTCGGCAAGCCTCCGAGTGTATTTCAGCTATGAAAAAGCTTTTCTTTGAAAACCATCTGCCGTTTAAAGTCACCTTAACACTATAGGACCCTCCATTTGCGCAACAACATCAAGCACAAATAGGAAGAGGAGCTCGGTGTAAGCACAAACTCTAACTATTCCGTGGGTTTTTTTGTTACTTTCATCATCATTGTTGGCTGGACAACACTGGTCGTGTCGTCACCTGCTGCAGCACATGTCCTCAATTGTCTGAGTTTCATGCCTGGAGGATGCCCGAAATCCCAAAAACCTGCATCTTCATCAGCACCGTCAATTCATCTGAGCCCGCCGCTCAGCATTTTCTAACTCTGTGGCATTTTCCAAGGGGTATTTGTTGAGGTGAGCAATCGGTATTAGCCCGTAATATGTGACCTGCACATCTTAGTCTGATAATCATAATTGTGATTATTACCAACGGAACAAAGTGCTTCATTTTTGGCGTCGTTTATTTCTAAGCTCATATTTTCTGAACTTTCTATATTTTCGAAGGCTGCTTTCAAATTAGGCAGTAATGATGAAATAATTTCTATATCGTCCGCGTAATCTAGCAACTGAACCGATTTAAATAAAATAGTTTCCTTTGTGTTTACGCTTGGATCCCTGATAACCTTTTCAATAGCAATATTTAAGAGAACACATGAGAGTTCATCATTTTGCCGAAGTCCGTTCTGGGTGGCGAACTCTCGCGACAGATCGTTTTGAACTCTAACGACGTTCTTTACATTAGGAATATTCGTTCGCGGCGGAGAAAACTGGTCGCTTTTTTATGTTGAGGGCAAATCATTCCAATTTCCCACATCTTTGGCATGCGTTCTTTGTCCCAGATTTTGCAAACCACTGATATATGGTATGGAGGATTTCATAGCTCATGTGTATGAAGAGCTCTGTTGGGATCTCATACAAACCACAGAATTTGTTGTTTTTCGAACTTTAATTGCTGCCATGAACGCCTGGAAGCTAAGCTGTTTCATCATTTCTGAAAATTTTAACTGTGGGTGTTTGGATTCAATGTTCGTAATGTGCATATTAAGGAGTTATCGAAATATGTTGCCTATCTTTCGAGAATTCTATTTTTTCCGTTAGGAGTTGACCTTCTTCGTCTTTACAATATGTTTTTGGGTTAAACTCGCGGCTTGTTCGTTCACGCTTTTAGAAACACTATGTGTATTATGCCAGTTGAAGTCTGCTTCAAATTCTCCCTTTTTAAAAATTATCTTTTTTACCTTAGGTGAGTAATAATCTTGCACAGTGGAGTGCAGAGAGGAAAATACATTTAAGTTTTTATACTCGCATTTGCAAAAGCTTCAAAACTAAATAAGCATAACACGAGAACATTCGTTTTTCTTTGCACAAATGTGAATTTAACTACAGCTTAAAGTTATTTATTACAAGTTACTATTATTATTCCCTGTCCACAGCTGTTTATCCTACTTTTCCCACATTTTTTTCTTGTTGTAGGTTCTATGTACATATATATTTGCCTCACTAAGCAGCGGCTTTATTTAAGTGTCCAAACAGATTTATTGGTTATTTATTTGTTTGATTATTGTTCACTTGTTCAAATTGTGTTAATTCTACTGCCACCAGTAATTTATTTATGTATTTCGATGTACTTAAATACCAGACAATCGCAGCTGGCCGATACTAACAATTCAAATGAGCTATCGTTTGCTTTCGATAAAAAAGAAAAACAACTAGCATAGGCTATTATGTTCATTATGTGTGCGAAACACTCCACGTATTCATTCATTAAAATGTATAGTGGTATTAAATAAATATTCATGATTGTTTACCAGCAAAAGGGAAATTGGAACGTGTAACATTTTTTTCTACATATTTTTTCACTTTAATTATTATTAATTAAAAATATGAATTTAAATGAAACTTTTAATTAACTCTAATACACTCATTAATAATTGTACATGCGTTGAAATCCACTAGTTGTCGAGTGGCGCGCTTCTAGTGAATTCGAAAACGTGACTAGTTCGAATTTCTACTCTTGATAATAATAATTTTTAGTACCCGTAATAAGTTCTAGTTATAAGATGACTCTGAATGATAAATATTTTTTAAGAGAAGCAGAAACACACTCAGAAGTTTGCCATTACCGCCGGAGAGCGACTGCTATTAAAAAAACTGTTTCTTCATTTTGTTGTTTCATGCACGGAGATTCGAACCAATGTACTCCTAATGGTATTGTTTTAGACGTAGTTAATACTAGTCATTAACTGGCATTATATATATATACATATATAACTGGCGCGTACACCCTTATTGGGTGTTTGGCCGACCTCCTCCTCCTATTCGTGGTGTGCGTTGTTGATGTTGTTTCACAAATGGAGGGACCTACAATTTCAAGCCGACTCCGAACGGCAGATATTTTTATGAGGAGCTTTTTCATGGCAGAAATACACTCGGAGGTTTGCCATTGCCTGCCGAGGCGCGACTGCTATTAGAAAAATGTTTTTATTAATTTTGCTTTCACCGAGATTCGAACCAACGTTCTCTCTGTGAATTCCGAATGGTAATCACGCACCAACCCATTCGGCTACGGCGGCCGCAATTAAGTGGCATTACTGCTATTAAAATGTACTACATGAGGTTCCATTTAGCATAGATGTTCCCTGCTTCAGTTTGGGAATCGATGGAAAACCAAATTCTGTCAATAAATTTCTTTGAGTAAATTACCCTGCGGACAAATTTCAGAATATCTATAACAGAAACATTCTTGATTTCATTTGGATCCATTTGATTTCGATCAAAGATGTGCAGTCTTGTGTGTGCCCCGGCAAGGCAATGCAGTTGCATAAAATATGCCCTGTGGTGTCATCATCCCCCTCTGTCTCATTCCCATAGTGAATTTTTGAGAGATGGTTACTTAAGTAATAGTGACTTGTCAGAATCTACAATATCTTTCAAACAAACAAAAACGAAAGCTGGTAAAAAACAACGTTTTTTCTCAAACAGTCAAAGCAGCTATTTTTGAACTTTTCTCAAATACAAAATTATGCTCAAGTTACTGAAAAACACTTGATTGCTATTATTCTTTCATCCCAATGAATGCCAGAAATATTTACTAACTCTTTCAATAACAGATGTTTAATTATAGTTACGCAGGTTGTTAATTATATTGACAGAAAACTGCGTCACTCTACATACAACTTTTTTTTGTTATTTATTTCATTTCAATATTTGTTTCAATTGTTTCATTATTAGCTGATCGCTAGGGTGATGTACATACATATGTATGTCTACAGCATGGAAATGGTTTGCAAAGTTCAAAAATGGCGACTTCGAGATCGATGACACGTCCCACAGCGGAAGACCTTCTGAATTCGATGAAGAACGTCTCAAATAGCCACGGTCGCCCAACCAGTGGTGAATTGGCGAAAAAAATGAACTGCGATCATAACACGATTCTCGGTCACCTTCATTCAACAGGATTTATCAAAAAATTTAGCGCCTGTGCTCGCGAGCTCAACGAAAAAAAAACAAGAAATTCGCCTTCAAATTGCTTATCAGCTTCTCAAAGCGAAGAGTCAAGCCGGATTTTCATCCATAGAAGATCATGATACGAGTATGTGTTTGGTGGGACTGAGAGGGCATGGCGAACTGCTCGAAAATAATGCCCTGGTCTACATTACCTAGCTACACCACGTGAATGAGGCTATTCGACTGAAAAGATCTGATCGACATGGTCAAACCATATTCCTTCACGACAACGCCTGGCCCCATGGTGCCCAAGTCGTCAAAGCGGCACCCCAAGAGCTCGAATGGGAGGTCCTTCAGCATCCGCCGTATTTTTCGGACTTTGCACCAACCGATTACCATATTTTCTACTCCCTGTCAAACCATATGAAGGGCGTTACCTTCGATAACAAAGAGGTCATTAGAAATAGGCTCAACAGCTTCTTTAACACCAGACCAAGCGATTTTGGCGGAACAGTATCAACGAATTGGTCGAGACCACTCAACACAATAAAAACATCCATTGCTTTACACTACCATGCTTTAGTAGAAAGATGGTGGAAGCAATTAGCTACATACACTATAACAAGAAAAACATGGCCATCGTACAATATCCAGAGGACGGAGTACCTGTTAGGATAATCTCGCTCAAGATCTCACCTATCACTGCAACCCTTACAAGTTACTGTAAGGTAAGGGATCATGCATCCACACTTAACCTTCCTTTCAAACCCATCTGCAGAAGCTGTCGGGCGTATAAGGTGCAAGAAAGTCTTCTCCACATTTATGCGAATATCCAGTTCTAACTAGAGCAAGACTTCGCTCTTTCGCTTTGCTGTAAGAAAAGCAAATTAACGAAATCTCAGCTAAACAGTTTGCTGCTATACTAGGATCTCACGAAACTGACGTATCTGACTCAAAAAAAAGATCAAAACAAAAAATGAATAAAACAACAAGACTATACACGAGAACAGTGTTATTACACAGGCGCTAGTCGCTAATTAGTATTATTTCAATAGAAATAATCAAACACCTCAAAAAATACAACAACAGAATGCATCTATCAAAAGCTTCTTAGCTTTCATTGGACAGTCTTAACTTTTCTTGGCTAACCCGGGTTAAGTATAGGTATTACTGGTATATAAAAGTTCTTTTGCTCTGCTTAACGTAATTTTGTGTATTTTTAATCACACGAAACTCTGCCTCAGTAGCAATAATTTCTTAAAGCTTCTTAAAGTGCTAAACGAAGGCTCCATTGTTCGAAAATTCAAGTGCCTTCCTGATTTTTGTTATTACACAAATAAAATTTGATTTTTTCGTACTCGTAGATGCAAATTAAATCTTTCTCTTTTCATTTCAGAAATGGCTAGTATCGCATACATATGTACAATATATATACAAGGTGGCGCAAAATTAATCACCCTATCGACAGATTTTAGTTTTAGCAAATGGCGAAGTACGTCAATCATATTTTACAATTGTGATCTTGACAGCCGCAGCATAGAAACAGACAAGAAGTGGAGCGCATAAAAGTCAACGTTAAGGTTTTCATCATTCATGCATCAATCAATTTTTTTTACTTAGTGAAAAAGTTATTCAAGAACAAAATTGGATGATCAATTTTGCGCCACCTTGTATATATGTATGTATAACTAATTCGTAAAAACGTTAACTCTAATTTTCATGTCTTAGAAATATGGCTTGAAGCAGCGCGTTTAAAGCAAAAGCCAATTTTTTTTTTAAATCGAAAATCTTTAAGTTTTCTTGATAAAACACTTTATAATAGCGAAATCGAGAGAGTAGAGTGAGCTTTAGCTTTGAGTGGAACATACAAATGTGATCACAGAAGCTGATTATAACTTTTGAAAGTGAACATTATTTTATTTCTATTGTCTGCTTTAACCCTTTGGCGACGCGTGACGGCAAATAGCTGCCCAAGCCGTTTTACCGTTCCGCATGCGTGTCGGCATATAGCCGCCCAAATGAGTTCGTAGCGGCAAGGCTCGTGACGTCTGTCATTGTGAGCGATAAGATATGCATGGGTATAGTAAAAGAGTCACGTTTTCAGTCAATGACATTAGGAGCCATTAGCGATGAAGTCTTATCTGCCTTATAATGCAAAGTTACGATGTGAGACGACGGTAGAGTCAGAACGAATTTCACTGCCAGAGGAACCAGCAGGCTTTTTAGACAGAGACAGTTCTGACGAATATTACTTTGAATCTGATAAGACGACGGAAGATGACGGTATAACTTCGTCAAGTGGAAATGAATTTTATGAAAATTTTTTTGCCTGTTAAATAGAGCTTTAGTTTTTATAACGTTCAACGTATTTATCTTCTTTACTGCCACTCCAATACCTCTCGTCTTCAGCGACGCTCGCCCGTCGAACGACTCCGTCCCAAAGGGTTAAAACTCTATGAAACATTTATATTCATGCGATTATTTTTGTACATGCTAGCCATGCCTGGCGTACGTTTTTGTTTCTCGAATTTTCCGCGAAGCATTTAAGCTTTGCTTTACCTGCTTCTTATAAGAATAGAAAGAGCGTAGCTCATCTCCAGTTCTTTGTGCTTTCAAGGCTTTCTAGGCTTTCACATTGTAAATATAAGAATTTCACGGCAAAATAATCTGCGAAACTATCAAAACTTCATATTCTATGATACCTTAATTGACGTTCATTTTTTTTTCAATTTATGATTTGGATATGAGCCAAATCGTCGCATAAATAGAATATTTCGACACGGCGTCATCTGAAGAGTAATATTTACAAGTTGAATAGTAGTTTAAAGCTTTCTCAGAAAATAGCCCCACTTATCAGTGAATGTTACGCCAAATTCGGTTCAGATAAAGTAATTTAGTGCAAAACACGTCTGGCCGTGGCGGTTGGCAAATCCGAGTTTGACAGCGCGTTAGGAACTGAAGTGGTCTGCAGAAACAAACAAAATAAGGCCATCCGTGTAGTAGGCAGCTTTTTAAGATTTACAGTATGCATTAGCAAAGCATATCAGTACTCTTTACGGTTCCTCTGTTTCAATCTGGAAGTACTAGGGTAGAACTAAAGACATTTCTGGAGAAATAAGTGTGATTTTTTGACACTAGACACAGAATTCACTTTTGCTTGGGTATGCGACTACTCAGAGTTAACGCTAGGCGACACAAAACGCAAAGTTCAGCGATCGTATTTAGGTTTCCCTGTATTGATGGATAGAGCCACTGAGCTTCAAATTTTGGTTGGATAAATGGACATAACTCCATTAGCTGTTCATGCAATTTATGAAGCTAGACAGTTGAGCTGGAATATGTTTATAAACTCCATATGAGGGCTGATGTCTAAGCTCTGCTTAGTGAGCTGGATGACTTCAGACGTGTATATCTGATAAGCTGGGCGATTACCACTGGATTTAGTAATCTCCAATACAATAGATTTGTGCATTGAGTATTGAGCAGAGAAAGATTTGCCGAGGTATCTAAAAAATCGTAAAAAAATTTTTTTAAATGCCGCTTCTCGCGAAGGTATCGTTAAGGCTACCTTAATTAGTTGTAATATTTATTAATAAAAATGTTTCTGAAGCGAGGTTTCTCAAATTCTGTACATGCATTTTTGACATTTCCAACAATAGACAATGATTTTTTCAAAGAATACTCTCTAACTCGTGCGCTGTAGCCGAATGAGTTGGTGCGTAACTACTATCCGGGAGAGCGTAGCTTCGAATCTCCGTGCATGAACATCAAATAATAAAGAAACTTTTTTTTTAATAGCGGTCGCCCCTCTGCAGGCAATGGCAACCCTCCAAGTGTATTTCTGCCATCAAAAATCTTCTCATAAAAACCCTTTGTCGTCCGGAGTCGGCTTAAAACTGTAGGCCCCTCCATTTATGGAACAACATCAAGATGCACACCACAAATATGAGGAGGACCTCGGCCAAACACCTAACAGAAGTGTAAGCACCAGTTATTTATTTCATTTTTACTCTCTACCTCGGTGCAGCAAAAGACAACTACGCTGAATGGCGTATAAGATGGAACAATGAATTGGACTAACTATTAAAAAAGAGAAGAATGTTGTGCGCTTCAGCAAAGCCCTAAGAATCAGATGGCTAAGTCACGAGAATGGACCCAACGAGAGTTCAACGAAAAATAATTGGCACAAAAAAAATTACAACGAAGGCAAAAGGTAGACCAAAATCAAGATCGCTTGACGAATTGAAGGATGACATGAGGAAACTCAAAGTACAAAACTGGAAGGAATCAAACAAAGATCGGGTGAAAGATGGTTTATCAGCCAAAGCTGATGACTCTAAAGTGCGGAGGAAAGAAATGCCTATTATATGTGTTTCTGTTTCTCCATCTGCTCTTGAAAAAGCTGGCCTCTACTCTCTCTAAGCTAAACATACGCAAACATTTCGTAGTAAACTGGCTTGACGGTGTAACCGACTACTATAAAGCGAGCCCTAAATAAATACCCTAAACAATGAGAATATCTGCTCTTTCTAACGAAAACAATTTCTAAAAAGAAACATGGGGAAACATCGATATGTCTTCATATATGTATACTTATAATTACAACGAAAAATTAGAAACTAATATCAAATTATCGACATGTCAGAACTCTCTTTAGATATTAATTAATATGTTAGAATAGAGAAAATGAAATTAAACGATTGAGAGCTTTTATGCGTAAAAGCTTAAACGTATATGAACATACAAAGTTAACTGGAAAATGGGTCATTTTTCAACCGCTATGTTCACAAACTTGACGACATTCCGCTGAAATTTACATCCAAATGAGGCTACACTTGACAGAAGAGAAAGGAAAACATGTTCATATAATTTTATCACACAGTGTGCGCGTTCACGAATGTTGCTTAATTCAAACAGGTGTTTTGCGCGTTTATTAATAGCCACTATTTGTCAGGCTTTCGCGAGAAACTCAGTAAACATTTGTTTACAACTGGCAATTTTCCACTTTCGAGCTGTTTGTACAATAATTGCAGCCCTTTCCAAATTAGCTTTGAAAAAAGAAAAAAAAAATATATGTCGTAAACAAAGACGAAACAATTTCTTTACCTGCGCAGGATGCTGCAACAACTAGTAGTTGCTTATTGCAAATATTTTTTTTCTTGATTTCAACAATTCACGATCATCAGCAATTCAAAAATTCGAATACTGAATCTGCCACAGTTTCACAAACGCTTTATAGGTCGGTAGTAAGTACACACAGTGGTTCCCGAATATCTTAACTTTCACGACTCGCTCTTTAAACTTATATAATAATTTCTCTTTGTCTCTTAATTTACCAGCGTTAAAGCGTCCGTCCAGTTGAATGCCCGATGCGCAACTGAAACAATTGAAATGATCGCAAATGATCGACAGAACTTAAAACACCTACATACATACAAACATAGGTACGCAATACAGCACAACCACAAATTTGTTGGTATGAATGAAAGTCAGTAAGCGAGCGCGTAAGTGGCTAGCGGCATTAAATGTGGCCGGTTCGGTTAGTCCGTGCATGCAGTGATACTGCCGGCAAATTCGCAGCCACACACCAACGAAATGCTTGAATTCAAAATGCTCAAAACCAGATCACAAGCATACGCAAAATACATAAATAAATGAACAGCTCTGCAGCCGTTCATTTGATGTTTCCACTTCCGCCGCTCGCGTTTACGCACTTCTGGGGATGGCTCTTCCTAATTATACCGCTGGTCAATTGACCGACTTCGAGCAGTTATGCTTCTATTGAACTGGAATACATCATTAGTTTGAGTTAGTCCCGCTCTCTTCTGCACGAGCGTCTGATGAATTTGACCTAGCGATATTTGATAAATTTCCTTGTGTATTTCCATGTTTTTTGCTGGCGCGAATTTGGAGGTTATTTCGACAAATTATGCGCGCCTTCCGCCACGGCTTAATTAAAATCATAAGCATTTACTAATTTTTTCGCTTCCATATGCTCAGGGCATTCGAGTGAACACTGGAGTAAAATTTGCCAGCAAAATTTGTATTGATTTCGGAAAATTCCTACTGGCACTGAAACTGCATGCCCTATTCCCAGAGCAGATAAATTGTGCAAGGGAGAAGTACATTTTTTTGTGTTCGAAGTTCTGACTAACATACATTTAGCTTACTTAAGAATAATGTATTCTTATTATTCTTCTTCTTCCTGATTGGCGTGATAACCGCTTACGCGACGTTGGCCGAGTTTAACTAGGTCGCCAGTCGTTTCTTTCTCTGCTAACCGGCGCCAGTTGGATACACCAAGTGAAGCCAAGTCCTTCTCCACCTGATCTTTCCAACGCAGAGGTAGCCTTTGTCTGCTACCAGCAGCTCGTGCTGCATCGAATACTTTCAGAGCCGGAGCGTTTGTATTCATTCGGATGACATGACCCCGCCAACGAAGCTGCTTCTTTTCTTTTTCATTAGCCTTCATTCTTTCCTTTTTTAATTTTTTCCTTTTTCCTTTTTCATTCTTTCCTTTTTCATTCTTTCCTTCTTCATCAGGAAACTCAACGTTCTCAGCGCTTCCGTACTATTGAAATACTGCATCCGCACAGTGATGGCTTTTGAACCGGTTTTCTCTCAAATTTAACGTTCGAGAGAGACACGTACTAGCAGCTTCGCATACATGAAAATAAAAATTTTAAATTATCTACTTACGTATGCATGCAGGTAAGTAAATAAATACACTTGTATTTTATGTAATATATTATATTTGATCAGCCCGCTGTATGCATGTTGCCTTTTTCTCTGGAATGTCCAACAGAATTGTCTTCTGAATTGCGTGCTACGGACACCCAAGAATGATAGATTACAATGTTTGGCCAAACGAAGCAAATTGTCAGAGTAACTTCGGCGACCAAGTCCTCGGAGATCCGGCAGCAGAATTCCGATGTCTCATTTCACACGTACCACCCTGATGAAAAAGTTCCAGGAATTTACTCAGAAATTTCAAAATAAAATTATATTTCTCAAAAGTGATATTATCATCTTCAAAGTACTTCCCAACAACTGCAACGCAACTATGCCAGCGTTTTGTCCAGATTTCGAGTAATTTCTGGAATGACTCGATTAAACAGAAAAAAAACGCAGGGAGCCATACCGGGCGAATTCGATGGCTGTTAGATGATATTTGTTTCGCTCTTGGTTAAAAGTTTACGGATAATGATGGCACTGTGCGACATGGGGAATTGCTTCAGGTAAACATTCCATAAGGCCGAAATAATAGTCTTTATTAACTGTCTGACGTTCTGGCAAAAATTCGGGGTGAAAATACAATACTGTTGTCATCCATAAAAACTCGGAGCATCGCTTCCTGTTTTTATTAAAAACGACAATATGTAAAGTTGTGTATGATTTTTTATTTATTTTAAAAATAATAAAGTTTTATATATTCTAAGTAATTAATTTTATAAATCAAAGAAATTTGGAAGTAGTAACTTCTTTTTACAACTAAAAAAATAACTAAACAAAAATGTTCTGTAAGAAGCTCCAGAAATCGATTCCGGCGTTTCATCCTTATTTTCGAAGAAATATGGATCCATAACTCTAGTGGCCATAACACCGCACCAAACAGTACATTTAGATGGGTGCAACTGATGTTGGTGTGTTGCCATTGGATTTTCAGAGCCCCACAATCTACTGTTTTGTTTGTTGACATAACCATTTAAATGGAAATGCGCTTCATCCGCCATCAAAACATTATTTAAAAAATCAATTTGTGTGGCTAATTGTGTAAAACGAATAGCGTATTGTAGTCGTTGTTGGTGGTCTTACTGTAGGGTTCCATAATAAATTTCCAACAATTCAATTATAACCTACAAAAAGAGAAAAATAAATATTTCAAAAAATAAAAAAGTTATTTGTGCCTAACATTAGTAGTTAGTTAGTTCATTATTTTTAGTGCCATATTTGGCATTTGCAGCACTTGATCATATTTGACCCAATTTCATAAAAGAGGCACATTATAAATTATAAATGAATATTTAAAAAATGACAAAAGGACATATTCATATGCAGTATCTGGCCAAGGAACGATGAACGACAAGTGGCAAAAACAAAAACACAAGTACCGGAAATATGTTAAGAAAATTGAAATTGAAAATTTTTACAATACTTAATTACATTTCGCAGTTGTATAAATTTATCAGCAGCGTTCTTTTTTATTTATTATTATTCTTTTTTTTTTGTGACCGATAGTCATATGTATCTGCACTAGATAGGCAGAAGTGGCGGTCAGGCTTTGAACTAACTCACTTAGACCATAGCCGATCCATTGTGCACTAAATGTGATCAAATAATAACGCAGTTGTGAGATGTTTAGCAAAGTAATGTTTAAAGAACTGCAGCAGGGTTGGCGCCAAGGCAAATTTATTACAGGTGACAGCAAACACATATAAGTAAAACCCTACATGTATTTGTTGTTGCGTTTGGTGCAAGCATCATGTCAAAATCAGCAAACAAATGTAAACATACGAATGTAAACATACCAATACATACAAACAAAGCATATCATTTTGACGTAAGCCATACCAACGGCGAAAAATTCAGCTGGGTGAATGCTGTCACCTTATTAAATCCACCTTGGTTGGCGCACAACTCCGCAAGACGTTGTTATACGCGCGCACTTATGTCCAAGGCAATTATAAATTTGTACACATAACGGTTATATGAAAAAATGTAAGCATTTCTGAAGGTTTTTATATTCCAGAAGCCGATATTAGTCCTAATACTACAGCCAAGGGTCGTCGACGGTTGGTTTGTTTTTGATATCCAAGGCAATGTAGTTGACGATTTGTTAGCAAGTCCAATATCAGCCAAGTTGGTTGCTAGTCTGACTGCCCTAGTTTGGTGTTAGAATGCTTTCAGCACCTACCAAAACGTGATTGCTTGTTTTGGTGCGCGAGTGATATTTTATTTCCCACCTACTCTACATCTATATCTACCGAGCACTCCCCGATTCGCTACCTGGGGATGCGTCCAATGGGAGATAAGCAAATCCATATGGACAGAAAAATATATAAAACATTTATTGATATAGAACATTTGAAAATATACCAAAACCATTAATAACTATTATTGAGATCGGATAGAAATCACGCCCACTTTTTAAGCTTCAAGATAAAATTTCTGTCCATCCTTGTGATATTATAAATTATAGTTCTCAATTTCTATGAGTTAGTTTAATATGAGCAGCCATCCCAAATAAAATGCTACTAAAATATGTGTTAGATATATATAATTTTCTATTAACTATTACAAAAATGTGTAAATTAAGTAGTTTTTATTTAAATTTTATTTTAATATTCGTTTATTACAATTTTATTTAATTAAATTTTTTTTATTTAATACAATTTTTTTCTTCATTACTTTTTTATTTTGCTTTATTTATTTAATTTAATTTATTTTTATTTTATTTTCCTTCATTACTTTTTTATTTAGTTTTTTTTTTTATAATTGAATTTATTTCTATTTAATTTAATTTATTTTATTTCCCTTCATTACTTTTTTATTTTGTTTTTTTTTTAAGGGGACAGATACCTATAAAATTTCGAAAAAAAATTTGTTTTTTCATATAATGTTAATATAGTCCTTTAAGAATATATCAAAAAATTTTTATATAATATAATATATAATATATTAGATCGTCAACCGTGACGATTCTATTCTTTGCGTTCGAGCGCTGGGAGAGGTATTGTTATGTATTCAAACTTTAGACGCGTTTTTCTCAAAACTATATTTTTCGAATTGGCGTACACGATAACTCGAAAAGTTATTGACCGATTTGCCTGAAATTTTACACACATCTTTTTTATGATATTACTTTCTAAGTGAATTTACAGTTCGAAGCAAAAATAGTGGGAAAATTTGCCCCAAAATTCATTATTTTTAATATTTTATTCCGCGATCTTTTTCCCATTTTTGTTTAATTCATATAGAAATTGTGATATTAATAAACAAAAAAATTTTTGGTTTTTTGTATTCAGGCCACTGACGCCGATGCTACAATGCCCGCCGATTGAGAAGCCCCGCTGCGACCTTCCCGGAAGAATTGAGTGTACATCCGCCATTTTAAATGATTAAAATAAAAAAAGTTGTATATTATTTTAATGTATAAATAAACTGTATGCCAATTTTGAAAAAAATATATTGACTTCTTCATTTTAAATAATTTTAATGAAAATCAGAGAAAATATGACCATTTACTTGAATTTATTTCTATTTAATTTAATTTATTTTATTTTCCTTCCTGTTTTATTTATTGGTTTTTATTTTTATTACCTAATTTAATTTAAATTTAAATATATTTAATATATATATTATTTCAATTTGTTTTATTTTAGTTTACTTTATTCGATACCATAATTTTTTCTTTCATTTTGTTTCGGTTTTACTCTTTTACCTTTTTTTCAATTTTTGTCTGAATTAGTGCATCATGCATGAGTTTTTGAATTGGTACTTTTTTTTATCAAAATTGTAATAAAATATATTCAAGTATCAGGCTGTACATACATTATTCTAAAGCATTTTTAAAACCTCTCAATCCTTCGGGAACGCCATCAAATTAATTTCCAATTAAAGGAGGACACCCTTTAATACTGCATAATTCAAGTCCACCAAAGCTATGAAATGGATTAAGTGGATTTTGAAGCATTCAATGAAATGTTTTATTTTGACTGCCTCTGGTGTTGGAGAACACGTTTTGATTCCAATAATCCTAATGAAAGGACTCCAGCTTCCATACCTTGGATGGATCAACAACATTTAATGTTGCAGCCTTAGGTCTCAGATCGCAATATTTTCTCATGGCCGATAGTACGTTGCTCTCGCATCAGAGTCAATACATTAATCAGTTCATAACGCACAAAAAAAGCAGTAGATTGACTACAACAGCATTTATATATTCCTACTTTGACTAATGTTGCTCATACGCCCCGTTTACCCATTTTTATTAGGACCACATAAAATTGTGATGTCTTAATTAATCATGCCATGACTGATTCATTAACTTATTTATTCATTTTACATTTATTTTGTATTTACTCATCTTTTCACATTTCAATTGTTTTTGTTAGTAGGCGGCAGGCGGCACTTTGCTTTTATTAAACACTTAAATTGACCACCAACTAACTACCTATGGACGCACACAAACATACAAAAACTGACTGTACTTATCTCTCTTTCCCTACCCTGATTCCGTTGTGTGTACTCATTTTCAAGTGTGAAATTAAAATTTCTTTTCGCATTTTAATATACAATACTTTGATCTATGTGAATATAAATGCATTAGGGATGTTCTTAAATATTTTTAACTTTCGGACTTAAAATTATAAATTTTGACGTAAAATCACAATATAGGTAGAATATTGTGGTGCATATATGCTTGGCCTACTATCTCAACTGTATGAATCAATTAATTTTTCTACTATAACGGATGACGATGGGTTGGTGGATATTTATTCCACGAAACCGAACGCAATAGGTGAGGACTGCGTGTGCGAATGTGGTTCAAGTTCTTAAAAATTATTATTCCATACAAACTTTCAACCTTGACTCATATTTTTAGTCTTTCTTTGGCTACTTTAATATTTCCAGACGCCCGGAAGATAGCCAGCGTTACTACGATTTCAGAAATGCAAGTGGCTGCTTCGCCATCACATTTCCGTCCTATTAGCATACCCTCTTTGTTGTTCAAACTCTTGGATGGGTTGCTGATAAGGTAAATAGTCAGGCAAAAATAAACTCCTCACAGCGAATCAATCTGGATGTAGAAGTGTCCGTAGTTGTGCTACAGCTACAAGAGTCGTTTGAAAAGACCGTGTAAAAAAAAAAAACTTACTACAGCCCTGTTCTAGTTTGTTTATTCCTTCCAAATAATAGGATTTGTCAAAGTATGAAAAATAGCCATTCGTTTCTTCGATTACCTCCTCGTTTGAATAAAATATTTTTCCCGCCAGCCATTTTTTCAAATTGGGAAGCAATTAATAGTCCACGGGATCCGAGGGAGCCGAGTATGGAGAATAGGGGGAATGTTAAACGAGTTGGAACTTTGTTTCTAATTTTCCACCCAAAAACGATCCTCGTATTCTAAAAGTAAATGGAGATATATTACCGGCATTTGATGATGGCGAACTTACTATTTAAGCCTTGTTAGATTTTTCCAAGGTCTCTGATGAGGTTGTCCACAAAATACTCTTATTTAAGTTAGAAAACATTATAGATTTTGGTGGTATTGAATGGTGCAGCAAAATTAATGAAAAATTACCTCAGTAATGGTTGGCAAAAAGTTGTAGCTAAATACGAGGTGTGTTCGTATCGCGAATTTTGTGTTTTTTCAAAAATTATTTATTTATTCATTAATATCTATTTTGTCCCCTTCAAAGTAATCCCCATGAGATATTATGCACTTGTGCCAACGTTTTTTCCAATCTTCGAAGCACTTCAAAAAATTACTTTATTTATCTTGTTCAGCTCCTCCTTCGATGCCGTCTTTAGCTCGTCAATCGTAGCGTAGCGTCGTCCTTTTATGGGCCTCTTCAGTTTCGGGAACAAGAAACAGTCACAGGGGGCCAGATCTGGGAAATGCGGTGGCTGTGGCATCATTAGTGTGATGTTTTTGGCCAAAAAGTCGTGTACAAGCAACGATGCGTGAGCAGGGGCGTTATCGTGATGCAAGAGCCAATTTTTGTTCTTCCACAAACCCGGGCGGTTTCTGGCGCATTGCTTCGCGCATTTCATGCTTCGATGCCTACATACCAAATTAGTAAAAAAAAAAAAAAATCTTAAAACTCACACAACTCTATTAATTTTAATTCAATTACAGTCGAATATAGCTCATTCGACGCAAAATTAAATTTACTATAACAGTAGTGTACTAAAAAAAATCCTCAATATAGGATAATATCGTAAAAATTATGTCAAAGTTGAAAAAAAAGAGAAAACAATAAAAAAATTCCAAATACTTCCGCCTACAGTCTCCTCAGTTGTCATTTCAGAAAAATTATCAACGCACTGTCAAAAAGGCTTCTTTTTGTTCTTTCCAACTAAAAAAACAAATTCGAAATCGGATGGAAATTGGTTAGGAG